>NC_135748.1:5292500-6705000 GCF_041903045.1 Epinephelus lanceolatus | reverse complement strand
CCCAAAGCAAAAACAAAGCGACAGGAGTAGAAGTCAGCATGACGAGCGAGAGGGCTTCAGCGCCGAGAGGGGACGATGAGGAGGACACAGCTTTGGAATATTACGACGGCGAAGACGAGCTGGAGGCGTTTTCAGACGCCGAGCTGGGCTGTGAGGACGGAGGTAGGCGGATATATCTGCTGCTGAGGAAGGTCACATACAGGCAGAGAGAGAGGGGGGAGCCGCACTCCTTTAACGTTACTTTGGCTGTGAAACGCCTCAGAGGAATGTACTGCCCTGAACTTTAGCTAGCCCGTCCTTCGGTTAGCTAACTGAAGCTGGTGCCCAGCGCTGTGTAATAACTCTGCTAGTAGCCTTTCTGCGTAAGATAATATTTCCCTCTGCGTCAGCTGGCAACTTAACTGTTAGAGGGCTTCATGGTAGAGACTGACTGACGTTACATTATCTGACAACATTAACATCAGTATATCAACTACTTTTAATCAGGTTTCGTACAGAGTTAAAGCTTAAATACATGTACATCTGCTAACGTTACTTTGATGTTTGAGGTTTAAACTCTTGTGACAGCTGACATAACGTTACATCTTGTGAACAGATGCTTATTTTTCAGTTCGGTAGCTATATGGGATTTTGTTTGGGGCCAAAAATCTTTAGCTCACTTGTGTCTGTATTTATGGATTTGAATATTAGTAAGTTAGTGGCGGTCTTAGCACATTTAATGTTAGTGCTTTAGGCAGCTTCCCCCTGGTGCACCTCCCTCCCCCCATGCAAAATGCATTCTGGTTATTATATGGGTACATAAACAGTTGCAAACTCAGTATCCTGCAGCTCTGCAGTTCTTATGCCTTGAATATGAATTTAGAGTGCATTCGTACAAGGAGTCAGCTGGAGTTGAGAAACAATGGGAGCTGTTGTTTTACCAAACACTGTGCTATTGACTCACTGTACACTGACTAAAGGTTCATCATTTGATGGCTTACAGAGTATGTGGCCTCCTCAGTCTTTTACAGTAGGAAGACTTTTTGTTAGAATGGACTCCACATTCCTCAACATGGAGCAATCAAGGTCACAACGTCAAAGCAAGAATGTGGCGCTCACAGACATTTGTCTTACTGTGCATTTGCCTGAAGGGATAGGAAACTTATATACATTCCATTCTTACCCACAATTCTCTAATATTCACACTGCTTTCTGCTTATAGAGTGAAATAGTATTTGGTACACTAGTTAGTTTTCTGTTATATTGTTTGGAGTCATTAATACTGCATTTAAAATTTTAAGAGCCACATGTTCATTTCTAAACAAAGTTTTAAAAAATAAACTGCATATTTCAATGTTTGCTTGGGTGCTCTTTTGTTTTTGAGCAGGGGGCTGCCTGCTCCACATTCACACAATAACACACATTTAACCTAAAAGCTGCCCAGTTACAACCAAAGTCAGATCTTTTGCCTATTAAGGAGCTCCACTGGAGGTTAGGAGCCTTAAGGGTACCTCCAGCAGTACAGAGTGCGAGGCAAGTGCCACTAAATTCTCTGCTGCTCAGATATTCAAATATCCTGCTGGTCTGTGTTAAACTCTTGACCTTAAAAGTACCTTTTGAAAAATTAAGGACATTAATATAGCAGAAACCAGTATTTGATATGTAAAGATATAGTGGAGTACTGGAATCCTGAGCAAAGAATGAAGCACACTATCTTTGTGTGTGTTGGTAGTCAAGCTTCTCTTTGGTTTGTTGTGGTAAGGTGGTCCAGCTGCACGTGCATATTTGTGCAGGTGTTTATCCCACTGGCTGGCTCATCCCAACCGCTTTGCACTGCACTCATACAACAGTTACCACTGATATTGGGAAGGTGTAGTTGTGAAGGCGTTGCGCCCACCCTCTGGTTCCAACGCTGTTAGCTCTGTTGTCATTGTTGAGCGCTTTTCATGGAGTTAGCACCATTAGCTGTGGGGCTGACCCAAATACCATTTTTTGGACTTAAAAGCTTCAGGAAGAATTATCTCAAAGCTTTGAAACTTGTGGCCATTATTCATAAATTTTGCTATTATTGTAATAATGAGTCTAATGAGAGACTAGGAAAAAACAGTTGGATTTCAGGATTTGTATTGTTTTTAATGGCAACAAAAATGGCTACAAAATCTGCAATAATGACATCCAATAAATTACCTGCATACCCTATAAAAGCAAGTTTGCACACTTTTATAAAAACAGAGTGAGCAGACAGGTGAAACAACTGGAAGAGTCATTTTCCTAGTTTGGAGCCTTCTGAGAAACTTGTATTCCAGGGCTCTAGGTGTGGACCGCGGTACTGTACGGTACTGTGAGAGAGCAGGAAGAAGGTGATGTCAGTCTAGCAGGGATTCCGGAACTAGAAGAACACACAAAGCAAACCAACATACCTGTGTGGAGCCAGCTGTAGGCAGGGTTGCTCTGGCGAAAGGCCGAGCAACCAGTGGCAATGAACAGTTGATTCTGTGACACACACACAAAGGCGGAACGCAAAGGCGGTCTGAAGCTGAGGTATTTATAGTGGCAGGGAGTAATGAGTTACAGGTGAGCGTAGTTTGCTTGATGAGGTGGTTGTGGTGGACCGGCAGGAGTGGGAGATGTGTGGACAGGTGATAGGCTGGCAGGTAGGTGAGGTGCAGATTTACAGAGTGAAGTGAGAGAATGGCATGTAATGCAGGTCAAAAGTGTGCACTATGACATTGGCCTATGCCAATGTTTATTTTATCCAGATTTTTGGGATGATGCCTTTTAAACACCTAAAAAACATGAAATGAAGCATTCAAATACTGATTTGGACACTGATTACCACGGCAACAATAGAAGCTTTGAATCTTCCAAAGCATTTGGGACAGCCCTCGTTAGCTGTTTGTTGCTGGCTCGGCCACCTTCATGTTTAAATCCGTGTCCAGACAACTCATAGGCTCTGAATTTTGCATATAGCTCTTTAAACATTTAAACCAAGGGTAGGCAACCTGTGGCTCCGGAGCCACATGTGGCTCTTTAGCCCCTGTCTAGTGGCTCCTTGAGCCTTTGAGAAAAGAATTCTATGGAAATTCATTCTATGAATCCAAATGTTGCTGAACCTCGATAGCAGTTGCTGGTTAGCTATGGATGCCAAATCCAAAAAAGTAAATTGAATAAAATAGAGAATGTAGTAGTGCGTGGACAGATTTGTTTGCTCTCACTGCCAGCTCTGCAAAATTTAAGTACCAAATAATCATAAATAGTGCCCTGCACAGTGGCCACCTTGTGGTAAAACATATTAACAAATGCTTATTTAGACCATAAGTATACGCTAATTTAGACTTAATAGGCTATTTACCTTGATTATAAGGCTCAAACATGTTTTGCAGCTCCACACAGATTTTTTCAAATTATTCTTGGTCAAAAATGGCTCTTTTAATGGCAAAGGTTGCAGACCCCTGATTTAAACCAACATCCTAATCTTTACTCAAAAACCTGAACAGCATTATTTATGAGATTTGGAGACATCACTACTCTGCTAGACAGTACTATGTGTTTCATATGCATGCATCACATAATAAAATATTTGCTAGTATTTAATCACATTGTAATGAATATTGTTATCACAGCATTACTCTGCAGTATCATGATATTATTTTGAGGGAATATCACCATCCTCTGGCAAGTAGGATCTGTGTATTGACTAAGGGTGTAACCATTCATCACTCTGGATCAATATATCGATTTAGTAATCAATGATCCAGTATCATTTATGCAAACAGCTTAGTGCCAGACAGATAATGGTGAGCACAGCAGCCAAGAGAAAGACAATGAGGATATTTACTGACAGGCTTCTGAATTGAATCAAATCAAAACTATGTTGTGGTTGAAGTTGTGATATCAACAAATATCATATCATGATGAAACTTACACTCCTAGTAAATTAAATTTGACCTACAAAATTAGTGGACCCTCACTACCATTTAATCTTTAACATTTTTGGTCCTGGCTCAGCCGGGACTGTTTAAAGTTGTGTTGTTATAGGTGGTTGCCTAACGTATGTTTACTAACCTCTTTTAGTGCCTCTGTTCCTGTGCTGTTGTGTAGTGTTGGGCTTCAGTGATTCTCTGAATGGAGAGGTCAAACCTCGTATCCTGTTGATGGGCCTACGGAGGAGTGGAAAGTCCTCTATCCAGAAGGTGGTTTTCCACAAAATGTCTCCCAATGAGACCCTGTTCCTGGAGAGCACCAATAAGATCTGCAGAGAGGACGTCTCCAACAGCTCCTTTGTCAGCTTCCAGATCTGGGACTTCCCTGGCCAGATCGACTTCTTTGACCCCACCTTTGACTATGAAATGATCTTCAGAGGCACCGGAGCGCTAATCTTTGTCATTGACTCACAGGTCAGCCCACAAACCATAAGAAAAAAATCTGTCCTTTTTAATGTTACCCTAAAATTACCATTACTATTATTCTATTTTTGATACTGCTATGTTTCCACCATGAGGCCAGAAGGTATCATAAGTTTGGTTGTGTGTGTGTGTGTTAGCCTCATTTTATGCGCACATTTATGAGTGTATGCTCGCGGACCTCTCATGGTTGCAGTGATTCACAAGTGTTGAAAACCAGTTTTAGTGCCAGTATTGACTGCTGACTCCTTACTCCTCCTAAGTGCAAGTGACCAAACTCCTCCTAAGTGCAAGTGACCAAACTCACCTAGTCTGTTGCGGCTGCATTTTGGCCTTTTTTTGTGGCTCAAAAACTGACATCCATAGAAAAGTTTGGTCTCATTTTGAGCCAGAGCGTCTGCAGATTAACTCAATACCCAATATGTTATGATGACTTTAAGCTGACATACAACATACATAGAAAAACTAAATGGAAAAATCCACAGTTTTGTTACCTATGGTGTCATCTTGACTGTAAGGTGGCTGGAAGGGACAATTCCTCCAGGCACAGCTGCACTTTGTTGCATTGTTGAGGGTGGCCATGATCAGCTCCAGGCAGCTCTGTAGGGATCTGCACTCAACTGAGTGCACTTTTCTAGTTTGAAAAGTGATGAATCAGCAGTGTTGCCACTCTGACCTGCCTGTCTTTCTAGGCTTGAGTTGACAGCCAGCTTGTCACTTTTTTGTGCACATCAGCCAGCACTGATGTGCACAAAAAAGTGACAAGTTGCACTTGCAGTTACTATGTTTTGGCCAGGCTCTATCACTTCCTTGAGTCTTTTCTGGTACAGTGACCAGGACATAGACTCCAGGAAAAAGTCTGTCACATAACCCCCTAAAAATCACACAGTTTTATTTTTAAATAGATTTAACAAACAAAATATTACATGTTCATTAGTGAGCTTTTGAGGCACTGGTAGGTAATTTTTTTAACCTTTGTACAGAGCCAGGCAGGCTGTTTCCACTCGTTCTCAGTATTTATGGTATGCTAACTGTCTCCTGACTGTAGACCGTGGTCTCAAATTTAATTGGACTACTAAAAGCTATGATAAGAGATATGAGAGTGGTATCAATCTTCTCATCAAAGTCCCTGCAAAAAAAGCAGTTAATTATTTTGACAAGATGCCATGATCAATAAATAACAAGGACATTGAGCACTGGTGCAAATAGTTATTCATTTTTCCCCCATTAAAATCAAGAAGAAGCATACATTAAAAAAAGCATACAATAAGCAGTTTCAGTATCTTTACTGGTGTTGATAAAATCTTAAAACCCATTTCTCAGGCAGTGCAAAAAATGTCCTTGTTAACTTGAATTCCAAATTGTTAAAATCAACTCGCCAGTTCTCTATGATGGACAGTTGAGTTTGTAATGCAGACACTGTTTCTAAATGATCTCAAACATATCACTTACACAAGAACCCAAGAAAACTTTTGTAGGTCAAACCGAAAACTGACAGTGGATGCTATTGTTGTGTGAATCTTTTGTCTTCCTCATCATAGGATGACTATGTGGAGGCTCTGAGTAGGCTGCATCTCACAGTGACCAGGGCCTATGAAGTCAACCCAGAAATTAATTTCGAGGTGTTCATTCACAAAGTGGATGGCCTGTCAGATGACCATAAGATCGAGAAGCAGAGGGACATTCACAAACGAGCCAACGATGACCTTGCAGATGCTGGCCTGGAGCGAATACACCTGAGGTGGGCTTCACCTGCAACTTTGGACTGTTTTTGGTTTCACAATAGATTGAATAAACACTGTAATACAAGTCGGGATGCACAATATTATCGACACATCGGCCGATATTGGCTTTAAAATGAGCTATCAGAATTGCCTAACATGCTTTTTCTTATTTTGCACAATGAATGAATATTACATACATTTAAAAGTACTGAATTTCATGTCTCCATCTGCTGGTGGGCCATCACAATAAGAGCATGCATTTATAACTGATGTTAATTCCAGTACATTAGAGACTTGATGAGCACTAAAATTAGGTGGGAAAAAAAGTAGATATATCAATATCAGTATTGGTTATCGGCCAAATTAAGTTGTTAAATTTCACCATATCAGATAACGGCAAAAATCCAATATTGTGCATCCCTAAATACAAGCAAATTTTAAGATTGTATATTGAGTCATAAATCTTTAGTCGATTAAATGTTTTTTAATTTTTTCACATGACAAACTGAATAATTGGACCTAAATTTGACATGTTCTAGACCTTGAGACCTATATAAGCTTGGACAGGTTTTATATTGATTAAAGGGGCAATAAACGGAAATTCATCATTTCTAGATCGAAGGAATTAAAAAAATTGCTATGTCAAGAACTAGAGATGTAATTTCATCTGGAGTATAGCATGACGCCACACACCCTCTCTCTGTGTTGATCTCCAGCCCCTTGTTTACAAGCCGGTCCGCCTGTGCGTTCATGTACGTTCATGTACGTTCATGTGAACCCCCCCACCTGGATTAACAGCACTGCAAGAGCTAAAGGGGCTACAATTTGACTCAGAGCTAGCTCTTCTTCTCCTGGACAGGTAACAGTTAAGTAACAACATAAAGTCAAATGTCTGTTTTAATTAGTGTTACAGTAACGTTAGACACATGTTGCTACGTCGATTCAATTAAATTTAACGTTACAATCGTAGCATGGGTTAATGTCCGGAGCTTGAGTTATTAGCGGCTCTGTCCGAGCAATGGGTCAGGCGTTAAGGTTGTGTTAAGTGAGTAGCCCGGCAGCCCAGCTAACATTTCCAATTAGCATTGTAAAATGTAGCCAGGCTAAAACATCGCTCTCACTCACGGAGAAGAGTAGGAACGTTAGTGTTAGCTCCCGGTGTTAGCACTAGCCGGGATCTGGCGATGGCTCTAGCCAAGTCGGCTGCCACCGGCTACTGGAGTAACGTTAACTTACAGCTATGGAGCACTTCTACCAGCTCTTCTAGTCACTGAGCCTTGCCTCCATCTCAGCAAATACATTACATTTATTACAGGTACCATCATCATTGAAGTAGGCAGAGGAATAGCTAAACACAGCAGAGACCGAGAGGGAGTGAAAGACATCGCTAACTGCTAAACTAAGTTTAGATGAGGCGAGTGGGGGGTGGGGGTGGAGAGCAAAGGTAGAGGGAGGTGTGGCTCATGACACACTTTGTTTTGGTCTACAGGCAGGGTTGTTTCAAGACACTCTCGGGGCAAGAGGCACCTTGCGCAAAACTATTTTTAGTCGCAAATGCGAGTAAAATGCTCGAACCGTAGAGCTCTGTGGACAACAAATTACTGTAGCATATATAAACAAATCTAACCTACAAGTAAAAAGAAATAAATAATAACTTTCACTGCTTAAATATACTCACTAGCTCAGCTAATACCTGAAATGTCACTGGATACAAACCACTGCAGCAGCATCTTGAGTGCCAGGTGGCCAGAGCGCGCCGTTATTGGACGCCACATGGACACTCACCCTCTTGTGATTGGACTTAGTGGTAGAGTGAGGTACCGTAGCACTACAGTACTCCAACAATGCTAGCGTGGGTGGCAACCAATCATGCGGGACATGGTCTCAATTTGCGTGACGCATGAAAAGAGACAGAAATTCTGTGCAGTCCCGCACAATGCGGGACGTCTGGTCACCCTACTTAGCCACTCGCAAACAGCAGCTAGTAGGGGGCCCCATTAGGGGGGATTCCAATGTGTTGTCGTTGTTGCAGTGTCTGTAGGGGTTCCATCATATTGTCATTGATATGGACCAATGTCAGCCGTCTCTGGGGGCCCCCTTTCAGCTCTGGGCCCTAGGCAATTGCCTAGTTTGCCTGTCTGGTTGCAATGGCCCTGTCTCCAGGCAGTGCACAACAGCAAACCTAGCGGTGAAACGATTTCGCTTTTTGCCCCTTTAAATATTCAATATTGTACATTACCTGGGGACTTGTAACAAAAAGTAGTAATTTCTGTTCTTTCTACTGGTAAATCATTTGTAGCTATTTTTACCTGCATATTACTGCAGAGTTACTAGAATGCAAGGACTCCTCTGGGGTCTTTGATATCATTGTGCTAGAGACCAAAAAAGATTAGCACTGGCTATTGAACCTCATTACTTTTTTCGTTCCAAAAGAAATAGCCCATAGCCTAAAGCGACCATTTTTGTTAGTGGTAAATGGACCGTCAGCATTTATAGTCTTCTGACCACTCAAAGTGCTTTTTTAACATTGTGAGTCACATTCACCCACTCACACACATTCATAAGCTGGTGGCTGAGTCTACTATGCATGGATACAACTGCTACTCAGTTTTTAACACACTCACACATCAATGGCCCAGCCATCAGAAGCAATTTGGGGTTCAGTATCTTGCACAAGGATACTTGTGGATACTGGAGGACCTGGGGATAGAACAGCCAATCTTGTGATTGGCTGACGACTCCGTCTACCTTCTGAGCCACAGCCGCCCGTTTGGTTGTGTATGAGACCAAATATCTGTTGACTAAACAATTTAAGTGGTGGCACCAGTGTCCCTGACATTCACTACATTAATGCTAGTAATGTGGAACCAAAGTTCACAAGCTTGAGCTTTGCCTGAAAACCTTTTGTTGACACCTCTGCTGTTAGCAACATATGCTGAGGTTAGCACAGCACACTGATTAGCATATGAGTCAGTCACACTTTGGTGAGCACAACTGAAACGGTGGAGCTAGAGGACCCGCCTGTGGGTTTCCAGATCAACTACAACAGCAATGGATAGAAAGAATGATTTTTGCTCCACCATCGTAGGGTCTGTGAATGTAAACATGCAACATGCTGATGCACTTTCAGCAGCATCACCCAGATGTCCCAGTCACTGGGGCAAGAGAAGAACACACTGGAGCCTAACTCTTAATAACTGCTGCTTTCAGCAATGTAGTTAATTAATGTAGTATTTTGATTTCATAGCACAAAACATGCCTGTTAGACTTAGTGCCTGTTACCTGTTCCCTTTTAGGAGAGTGTTTGGTCAGGGTTTGTACAGAAAGTTTTGAAATTCTCTTAATTTTTATATGAAAATAGTTGACCAAAGGAGCCAGTGCACAGTGGTCTCAGTCCCCAGCAATAGGACTCTGTCTTTGACACACACACTACTGACTGTTCAAAATAAATGAAAACAAACATATCCTTGTGTATTTGTTTTTCCTGCTGTCCTAAACTCACACTCACACCAAACTATGGGTGTGAGAACCAAGAGTTCTGTGTACCCTTGTGCCCCTAGATAAGAAATTACCTATGTGTATGGGAACTCACAAAAAAGGTCATGCTTAATATATATTATTACAGTGCCAAAAGGTGCAGTGAAAAGTTTTTGTTTGCATGTAAATTATGTACTGGTGCACAAAATAAATCATTAAAACAACATCAAAAGTTTTGCCCACTAGTGCAACCAATGTATAAAGTTAATCTGGAGCCCTGATAGAGTATTGAAAATTGCCAAGTGATAATTGAAATCTTAATTTTGCCAAATTAAAACTGTCTTTAGGAAAATTATTTGTATAGCTGCTTATGCATGGACAGACAGCACTCAACATTTGATAATTTGTCTTTTGAACAAAAGCGTAGTGTAGACAAATATATCTCAAAATAAGGTTTCACAAAAAGTATTGTTTTGGCATCATACTGAAAGTTTGATATCTGCACTAATGTCAAACATTTTCAAAAGATACCAACTCTTAACAAGTTTAATTCTATCAAAGGCTATAACTTAATGTACTTAATATGCTTCTCCTTAAATTATCTATAGGAATTGTATCAATTGCAATATAATCCAGAGATGTGTGTGATAACCTTGAAATGCAATCTTCTGATTAGTGACTGTTCAGTTGTTTCCTGTCCATATCTGTACAAAGCTAAAAATAATCAAATTGTGAAGTACTTTGTTTATTTAAATCTGTTCTGATTGACATTATTCTCCCTGTTACCTACAGCTTCTATTTAACCAGTATATATGATCACTCCATATTCGAGGCTTTCAGTAAAGTGGTCCAGAAACTCATTCCACAGCTGCCCACGCTGGAAAACCTGCTTAACATCTTCATATCTGTGAGTAATTCTGCACAGCAGGGTTAACACTACACCACATCAAGAATGCACCTGGGTCTGTTTACTGTAAACCAAGCAGTGATACTGAATGGGCTGATTTTATATGAAAACTAATACATCCTTTAGTCTAACCTCTATGGAAACCTTAAACTAGTGTGCTGCTGTTTCTCCTCTGAGTACAGTATATTGTGTGTGCGTTTCCTCCTGTTTTTTACAATCCACACACTAGGTGGTAGTAATACATAAGATATACTGGTTGTGTTGTATGAATGTAGAAATTGCATTGAATGCCAACACTGATTTCTATGTGAATGTTACTTAGTCATGACAGATCTGCTGCTTCATGTTTTATGGTGCTTTATTTTTATATATTTTGTGTTTTGTCTGTGTTTTTATGTTGAATTCTGAGTTTTGTGTTCTTAATGTACAAATTGATTGTTGAGATTGTTTTTAGTACTGTGTGTACTTGTTGTTGAGTTATGTGTGTTTTATGGACCATCAAGGGACGGGCATCGCAATTTAGCTTAGGCTATAAATGCTGTGGTGTGTGGCACTGGGTTATGCTGCATACTTGTCCCCATACAACTAAACATTAAATAAATAAAAGATGTGCCCCCTGACATGCCTTTATCACTGACTGCTAGATGTTTTTGGCCACCACACCATCATTTGTACTTAGTTTTACAACATTTTGCTGACTCCAACTAAAAGCTGTATTGCCAAATAGCCCATAGAGCCACATAATATGTTGTATGCAGGACTTGAACTTTTTAAGCTTTTGCGCCAGTGATAGTAACGGCCACAGGCATCATGTTTTAGGGTTGTTCGTCCATCTGTACGTACACCCCATTCTCATAAACGTGTTGTCTCAGAAGTGCCTTCAAATATGGCACAAATGGTCAGTTGGACTCAACAATGAACTGTCTGGATTTTGGTGGACAAAGGTCCTTATGACTTTGTGTCAAGGTCACTGTGACCCCTCTTCCATTGCATTCTTGTGAACATGTGTTTCTTGTGAACACATGGTACCTCAAGACCACCCTGGGACAGTTTCTTTATATTCAGCAAGAATATCCACTTGGACTGAAGGATGAACTTATTAGAATTTGGTGGTCAAAGGTCAAGGTCACTGTGATCTTGCATCCATTTCATTCTTGTGAATATGATATCTCACAAAAATCTTGAGAGAATTTTTCGAAATCTTTGCAAAAACATCCATATGGGCTCAACGATGAACTGATTCGATTTCAGTGGTCATACGTCAAAGGTAAAGGTCACTGTGATCTTGCATCTGTCTTATTCTCATGAACGTGATACCTCAATAAGGCCTTGAGGGAGGTACCGCAAATTTGGTACAAAAGTCCACTTGGACTCAACAATGAACTGATATTGGTGGTCGAAGGTCAAAGGTAAAGGTTATGGTGACCTCACAAAACAAACGCTAATTATGACAAAACTTTACACATATGTCTAATAGGATAAAATGATAAAATGGTGGCATTTGATTTTGAAAAGGTCAAAAGTCAACACTGTACTGACTCACTGTATCCTGTAGCTCTGTCTGCTTCTCTGTGCTCTGCGCTCACGTGTGTGCGCTCAGGGTGATCGATGACACACGGTCTCTGACGAGCCGCAGTCTCGTCAGTACTGATGTCCAGATTCTCAAGTGCAGGCATCGCCAATTCTCAATTCCCTACATTTGTTATATATGTTTAAATTAGCAATAGAGCCCAAACTCTTTAACATCTTTAAATCTTTAACATTTAACAATTTTAACATGGGGTTCAACAGGGATCAACTCGCTTTTGGAGCCAGTCTAAACTGCCCATTAGAGGAACTGCAGTTTTTGACACTTCTACACTGGTGTCATTTTAAGCCCTAGAGGTTGGTGCTTGGTTTTAAGACATAATTCTGCTTGGTTAGTGCAGGCTGAGAGTGGAGTGTCAGACAGCAGGACTCTTAGTACACATGCCTCCAACAAATCAACACAGAAGTGATAAACTGTGTAAGCAACACTTCCCTGATCTGAGTAAATTTATTTTAACAGAGGCTGTAAATGCATAGATAAAGTCTATGTGTTGGACATTTGTCCAGATTAACAGCTGTTTCCAGCTACTGGGCTATTGTTCACTCAGTGTAGTGAACAACACATCACCCCATTATGTAGATCAGGTCATTCTAATTCAGATATATTCTTACAACTACAACTACATTGTACAACGTTGATTATACTGGTTGTCAGAATTATGTATTAGAGACAACAAAATCTGTGTAATGTTGATGCCTGAACTTGGCAGCAACAACACACAGCACCCTGCAGAAGTTAATGTTGCCATGACCAAGATATCAATGATATGGAAATTAACCACATTAAAACCACATTTGACTGGGTGGGAGGAGAACAATACAAAGCGATGAAGGTTGGGTATTTTCTGCAAAACCTTCAATTTTTTTTCAGCCCTGACTGGAGGACAGCCGACAGCGGGCACTTGGCCGTGGGCAAAAACCCCAGAGACCTCCTGCCCTCCCTCTAGTTCTCCAACATGCTCTGCAGGCCATGGGTCTTCTCTCACCTGCTATGACAGCCTCTGCAGTAAGGCCTCCAGTATGCTCCGCAGGTCCTGGCTTGACTTGTAGCCACCGGCTGTTTGTATCCCACAGCCCCGAAACAGCTTTCAGCAAGCCCCACTGACCCAGGTTTTGCTCTGCTCCTATGCCAGAGAACCTGAGGGAGGGCAGGAGGTTGGCCCTGTCTGTGCCCATGGCCAGGGGCGGAAATCCCGGGGGGGGACAGAGGGGGACATGACTCCCCCTTCAGTAAAGCTGCCCCCCCCCCCTAGAATAATTTGAGACACAATTAATAATTTTTGAACAATGCAGTAGTATTTATTGAAAGCACAATGTAAGCGGTGCTCATTATAATCACGCAATAATGTGCTATTTAAATCTTAAAAGATTTAGTCCCCCCCCTCCCATTCCTAGTAGTGGTATATCCTACACTCTTTCCAACGGGCGGGGCTAGCAGCCGTTAGTACTTGGCAGCAGTAGCAGCGTGTGGCTGGAACCGTTGCCCACATCGCGCATCGCCAGGTAAGCTGTACACTCACACAGATACAGTTTAACTTACACAAGTTACAACACATCC
The DNA here is from genome assembly GCF_041903045.1 of Epinephelus lanceolatus. Lineage (NCBI taxonomy): Eukaryota > Metazoa > Chordata > Actinopteri > Perciformes > Serranidae > Epinephelus > Epinephelus lanceolatus. Next base: position 6,691,365 of record NC_135748.1, on the reverse strand, counting down.
CATTTACTGTTACAACAAGCCCAGGCCCAGGCTGATAATATAAACTGTCTGCAACATTTCTCCTGCATTGTTCAAAAGCAGTTAGTGATAAGTTAGGGATAAGTTTAGTGATAGTCAGAGAGGACAGGAGAGAAAGAAGAGGGAGAGGACAGGACAAGAGCAGTCAGTGAAGGAGGGGCTTGTAGTTAATATCTGTAGGCTCTCCACCTGTCAGTGAGACAAACATGACAGACGTGCAGTTTAACCGACGAGGAGCGGCCGTTACGCGCGACTATTACGCACGGTTGTGACGGAGCGGCTCGTGAGACAAACATCAAAGACGTGCAGACGAGGAGCGGTCATTACGCGTGACTATTACGCACGGTTGTGAGGTGCGCAGCGGCAGATCTCACAGCACACTGTTTATAAACCAGTTCACCAGTTTAATTGCAGGAAATGTTTATCTCACTGCCGTTAAAAAAATAAACAAAACGGTTTGCTCCTGCAGCCAGCCAGAGACGAAGGATTCATTCCACACACCTGAGCCAGATGAAAAAGAGGGAGAGAAGGAGAGAGATCGAGTTTCTGTCTTTGATGAATGAAGCCTTATTGTTTTGCTGCTATTAAACAATGAGAGACATGTTTTCTCCGTTTACTTAATAGCATAAATATTCACACTACTGCGCATGGGGAGACAGAGACCTGCTCTGCTCCAGACACACTCAGCACCTCGGACAGCACGGCGCACCTGACTGTTATCGTTATGTACATGTTAATTTGATTTCAGTCATTTTGTTTTAAATCTGGACATGTGCAGGTGGACTCAGCCAGTGCTGAGAAAAGTCCTATGCCTGCCTGTTGGAGAGATAGAGAAAAGATTAAAGCGTCAAATTGTGGTAAAAGATGCTGTATAAAAGACAGGCTACAACTTTATTTCCTTGTCCCCCCCTGTAATTATTGTCTAAAATTTTACTGTTTATTGTCCCCCCAACTATGAAATGGGATTTTCGCCCCTGCCCATGGCCCTCTGATGGCTGTCTGCCAGTGTACTCATACCCCTCAGATGTGGAGCTGTGGACTTGACCTTGATATCTAAACGTAGCGTTTCTTCTCTACCATTGGAAAAACAATGTTTTGTGCTATGGGCAATCACAGCACAGCAGAGCAGCACTTGTGCCTCCCTTAATTTTCATAATGAAGAACAAAATGCATAAAGAAATGTAAAAAATAAATGTATGAGACAATAATACAGAAATAAATTGGTTTGGGGAAAACAAAGGGAAAACAATAAATAGATAAATGAATACAAGAAGAAAAGGAAAGAAAGAAAGAAAGAAATTTAAAAATAAATAGATCATTTCAAAATTAAATTTAGAATAAATAAAAAATAAATGAACACATTTAAAATTCATAAGACAAATAAATTTATTGACAATCAAATTTTTGCAAGTCCAGCTAGAATGCTGTTCCTCAGAAAAATCTGTGAACCGTTTAAAATGTTTTAACTTGCCTTGTATATCCCAATCACATTTTTCCCTGATCTGAGCCAGAGTACAGTGTATGTAATAAAATTATTTTAATATGTTTGACAGCGGACAAGTTCCGCCCCAACAAAATGTAGCTTGTGTTGCTTGTATCCATAGTGATTCTTCATATAATTAATAGTCCAGAGCTGAAGTGTTCATTAACTCTTCAGTTTCTGAAAGGCCTTACATTCACTGATTCTATTCAGTCACGTCTCCCACTCTGTTAGATAGGACACTGAGTATTGCATAAGCTGTCATATTTAAAGTTTCAAACTTCACATTAAAATCCAAACTTTGCATGGTGTTTTGACAGGGTAAAAATAACTGATTATATCTTTCTAATTGAATATCCAGCCTTGAAGACAACAGATGATAGTTTAGTTTCTCTAAGAGGTAAATGTAATTGAAAAGTCAGTCATGAAGATGTGGTAATTAATTAAACAAATCTTTCCCTGCAGTGATCCTCTGTTACCTTTAGATGTACCGTACCTAAGAGTAAGAAAGTCTACTGTTATTACAGATGGGTGTTTTTTTCTTTGAGGTTGTATTTCTCCCTCTATACCTGTGTGTTGTTGGTGCACAACTGTCCACAAAGTTTGACAAGACTCTCTTTACTGTTTACTGGCTAAAATTTCAGACTACTTGATAGCTCTATTGGCAAATTTCAATGAGATGGACTGTATTCCACTGTCTGTTAGGGATGTGAAGTTTAAACTTGGATTTTATAATTTTATTGGTATTATTTGTTATCCTTCTACAAATTTTTGAAGTCCACCTTCATGTTTTGGAACACCATTTTTTTTTCTTTAATTTTCATCTGCTTATCTGGGGGCACCTGGGAAGCATCCTGATCATGATGCCGGAACCACCTCAAGTCAAAAGGGGCCAGCCCTTTTGACATGAGGGAGCAGTGACTCTACTCCAAGCTCCATCTGGATGCCTGAGCTTCTTGCCCTATCTCTAAGGCCAGCCACCCAATGGAGGAAACTCATTTTGGTGCTTGCCTGTGATTTCATTGTTTCTGTCACTACCCAAAGCTAAGGGTAAATCGAGAGCTTTATGATCTAGCTCAGCTTTCTCTTCAACACAGTGGTCCAGCGCAGCACCTACATGACTGCAACCACCTGCCCATCTCACACTCCATTTTACCCTCACTTGTGAACAAGTGTCTGAGGTACTTTAAGTTCTTTGCTTGGGGCAGCAACTCTATTCCAACCCAGAATGGACAATAAAACATGCTGTAATGAAAAATGAATTATACACACACATATATATATGTGTGTGTATATATACACACACACACACACACACACACACACACACTAGATAGATAGATAGATAGATAGATAGATAGATAAATAGATACAGTAGAAACACTTAAATCACTCATCCAATCTTGACGAATGAATTATTCAAATTGAAAATCTTTACTGATGTACATTGTATAATTTGTTGAGAATAAAATGACGCAACAACGTTGGTGGGAACCAAAATCAACAACCCACTGAGGGCTGGATTCAATATCACACCAAAAATTAAAGTAAAAAATTGAAATCACAGGCTGATGCAACTTGGGTTTCACGGCAACTTATAATATGACTCAATCGTGTGTATGGGCCCCATGTGCCTGTATGCACTCCTGACAGCATCTGGGCATGCTCCTGATGAGTCAGTGGATGGTGTCCTGGGGGATCTCCTCTCAGACCTGGATCAGGGAATCAGTTAGCTCCCGACAGTCTGTGGTGGTACTTGGCGGCGTTGGATGCACTGATACATAACGTCCCATAAGTGCCAAATTGGATTTAGGTCAGAGGGGAACAAGAGGGCCAGTCAATGGCATCAATGCCTTTATCATCCAGGAACTGCCTACACACTGCCACATGAGGCCAGGCATTCTCCAGCACCAGGAGGAACCCAGGGCCCACTGCACCAGCGTAAGGTCTGACAATCACTCTGAGAACTTCATCCCAGTACCTAACAGCAGTCAGCAGCTATGACATAGAGGTCTGTGCAACCCTCCAAGGATATGCCCCAGACCATCACTGACCCACAGCCAAACAGGTCATGCTGGATGATGTTACAGGCAGCATAACATTCACCACAGCATCTTCAGACTCTTTCACGCCTGTCACCTGTGCTCAGTGTGAACCTGCTCTCATCTGTGAAGAGAACAGGGCTCCAGTAGCAGACCTGCCAATTCTGGTGTTGTCTGGAGAATACCAATTGAGCTGCACAGTGCTGGGCTGTGAGCACAGGTCCCACTAGAGACCTCGTATATGTTGCCTGTTTTAAACAAACTGCTGCACTTCACTATTTGGGTTAGCTGTTCTGTACTGTTATTGTTATGCATTGAATATAATGTGAAAAATCCATGGAATATGTCACTTACTCACTTATTCATCAGTTTACTCAAAAACAGAAAAATGAAGAGAAAAGAAGGAAGGAAAGGTTGGGAACCACTGACCTACAGTAACAACCTTAACTTTTGCCATATTCATTCAAAATGTCACCTACAGTGTATAGTTTAACAAAAAAAAGTCCACTTAGTCTTATTCTCCTATGGAGGATTTTTTTTTGAGGACTATTATTGAAGTTCCTATAATGATATTGTACACTATATGTTAAATGTTATTGTCTTGGGAAATGCTCATCTAATCATTACAATTTAATTTGCTGACATTTTTGGGGTCTGATAATATTTGTAATTTATTCATGTTGCTCCATGTAGGAACAATTAAACAGACTGTCCCGGGAGAGAGGTTGGTATTTAGGACTTATCCCACTGGAATAAACAATTTTATACCAATAAACTACTCAGCTAAAGAGCGCTGTAATATTAAGAATAAACAGTGTGATGAAAAACAGGAGACAACTTTTATAATTTGTTCTCAATGTGTTTAGCTGCCACAAAGCTCTCAGGGGTTAAACTGAGTTGCAGACCATGTTCCTATGTGAATCTGCTTATAACATAAGTTTGCCATATGATTAATGTTTTTTTTTTCCACTGTCAGGTTTCATTTTCACATCATCCACATACTGTTGCTGCTGTATGAAAATTGCCAATCTTGATAGACCTTGATGGACCTTTGTCAAACAAGTCTATGAATATGAATACCTGGGCGTCTAGGACTGGCAACTTGGAGGTTGATGCTTTAAGATTAACTGTTCAGCTTGACTTCATTATTTAACTTTCATTTTAAAACCCTTGAATATGTGGCATATTATGATGCTAAAAATCTTTAAAAATGAGCGCATGACATCATCCAGCAACATCTGCAGCCTCAGGTGTGTAGTAGTCTCGTCCGCTTATATTGGTCAATCTTCATCACGCCTATTTTTCAGAATGAGTAGCTTGTAAAACATGTTAATTGTTTAAGATTTGTATTATAATCTAGCCACCTTATTTCTTTTGTTCATGTGAATTCATTGGGATACACGCATTTCTCTTTATTTACCCTTTTCAAATAATAAATGTGTATATCAAAGACCAGTGTGTGAAATTAGTGAAAGAAAGCCTCTTATCTGATTGTCACAGCACATGGTCTGTGTAGAGGATAGTACACTCCCTGCATGTAGGCCTAATTTTTGTCATGTGAAGCTCTTAATGGCCACTAGAGCTCAATTGTGGTAATATGAATGACTTGCACTAAGTGATGCTCTTCTTGTCTCTGCCTCTGTTTTCAGAACTCAGGTATTGAGAAGGCCTTCCTGTTTGATGTGGTCAGTAAGATTTACATAGCCACAGACAGCAGTCCAGTGGATATGCAGACATATGAACTGTGTTGTGACATGATCGATGTGGTCATTGACATCTCCTGCATCTATGGGTAAGCCAATAGACACTCTCAACAAACCATAACAAGAGTTGTTGTTCGTTGTCTTCAGTATCAATGCTGGTCATATTTTTGTTTTTACATGAATATAAAAACAAAGACATTCTGTCAGGAACAATGTGGGGATGATGTTTAACTGTTTAATGGTTAACTGTCTGGAATATATTTGACCGGTTTCGCATGTCGGCCTATTTTCTGCTGCTCTTCAGATTACTGCACTGTGCACCATCTGGCTAGCTGCATTAATATGCAGAACTGCCCACCCTCTGGTCTCCACTGGCTGGCCAACATTAGCCTCGGCCACCCTGCACTGTGCACCAGCCAGGTCAGGTGGAGGTTAGCTAGCGGTTCAGACTGTTTCAGTTTCAGTTTTATATTTTCAGCTTTTCATTACCATATATTTCTAAAAGGCCATGGTTGTGAGTATTTTTCTCATGATTTGCAGTCCAAAAGCAGAGCTAAAAGTAGAGTGAAAATTGGACTTACACTACAGGTGGGTGTACAGGTGAACAGCAGCATGACTCCAAATAAAGGATAATGTTGCTTCATAACTACTGGATGTTTAAATAAGCAACTACTTAATAACCAGTCTGCCACATCAACTTTCACTTAGTGAAATGGAAGACACATTTTACAGTTTTTATCCTGTGTCCCTGTGTTAATTGTTCTTCTGTGTCTTATTATATGGGGTACGTACCCCAATGCCTGTTTGCACACCGTATCACACCACTTCATGGAAACGTCATCTAACCTGAAAAACGTAGCAAAACGGTGCACATGGTTTTTAGATTGAAGTGGCCTCAAGTAAGGCAAGTGTGTATGGATCCAATGGTCCATAGGATGTAGCTACCCTGTTATCCCTGTTGCCTCGAGTTCATCATTTCTGCCAACACCATCTTGGCTTTTTGGGGCCAGAATTGACCGCATTTGGATGAAAAGTTGAAGCTGTGAAGGAGTGAGGGGTAGATCTAACTCATAGACTATGGTGATGCCTCGCAGACAACCTGTCACTTAAATAAAGCCCTTACTGTAAATATGCATAACTTTAGGCCTTAATAAAAAGCAAACAGGTAGCTAATAAATATAAAAATCCACCCCCTGTACTGTTGTCATGAATGTTGAAAGCCATGACGGCCAAAACCGTTTTGTTTCTGCTGTAAATTTGGGTATTTTAACATGGGGGTCTATGGGGATTGGAAAGGGTTGCTTCTAGAGCCAGACTTAACTGGAGCTTTTGGTTCTTGGAGGTTGCTGCTTGGAAGTGCAGCAAACTCCGCTGTAACTCAGTGTCATACCAAACTCTAAAACTGTCTTGTTTTTAGCATTTTGATTTAATGTGAAGGATTTGATTGAAAGCCCTCTTGTAACTCTGTATCCCTTTCATAATCTGTTTCAGAAATTTAGATTTTGATGATTGCAGCAGTATTATTAAAAAAAAAGACACTGCATAAAATTCTTTACACAAAATATGTTATTTATTATTCACATATTAGGCATAGGCATATTTTCAAGGTGGCAGTCACTCATAAGGGCCCATTCTCCACCCAACACATTGTTGGAGGGCCCACTCTGTCTACAGCCCCCCCACCTCACGGGCCCCAGTGCAACCGCACTGCCTGCACTGTCTATACTTACGCCCCTGGTGCACACACTCCTACAGAGTCTACTTGTTAGTCTTGTGGGCTGAAATCTTATTGAGCAGTGTGTTTTTTAACCTCGTCTTGATTGTCTTATGGTGCTTTATTACTTTGATGCTGGGAATTTTTCCTACATTTCTGTCCTTATCCTGTTTGCACTCTTTGAAATAGCTACATGTAGATCTAAGAGGTTTTTTATTTGTGGGGGAATTCAACAGGGGTCGAGGTGTGGCCTTGGTTCAGTTTCCTGTGATCCCAGGGGACAGACAAATGTATACAAGACACTGCTGTACAGGAATTTGCTGAGTCTTTTTGGATGCTTTATAAACTTTTTCACAGAAGTGTGTTTGCACTGTTATGCTTTCATTTTCTGGGCACTCTCCTTAAGGCCAAGCAATAGAAAACTTTTTTGTGGAACCATAGAGAGCCTAGGGAGGGGACTACACTGTACTGTGTTTTTTGATGAACTATTCCTTTACCATTATGTGCCAACATGAATCTCCATTTATGTATACAGAGCAAAAAGAAAAATGAGTGTGGGTGTTGCTCTTTGAGGCAGGGCTTGACCTAATGTTTGTAATGAAACAATTTTCAGATGCTGTAACTTGAAATGTTTTTGTTTAACTGAGCTACAGTAATGTAACCTTGTCCAAAGTGAGCTTAACTACTGAGCTTTGTCTGGGCAGCAGAAGAGGCAACAACACTGAAAGTGGTGCCTTTAAAAGAAGCCCCGTTCTCAGAACTGTCATCTTTCTCAACCCACTGCAGCTTGCAGGCCTGCCTTTAAAGCAAACTAAACACAGAGCAGTTGAAATTCCATTTCTCTCTAAAACCAAAGACACAAATGGCAAAGAAAACCACCACACTTTGAGATGAGTCACAGTGGCAGATTGCAAGAAAAAGGCACATGAATCAGACCTCTTGTCATCACTATTGCATGCATTAACAATTACTATTAGGGGTGTTAATTAATTAACTATTTACCGGTTAATTGACAAGAATTTTGACCAATTAATACAGTTGAATCAGTTGAACAATTAAAAATGTATCATATATGGTACACTAATACTACAGGGGAGATGATGAGCGTGCAGAGCCTGCCGCCGGCTAGTCGTACGCCGCTGCCAGGACAATGCCATAGTGTTACTCCTAGGGGACAACTACAGCACCCCTCAACGACCTAATGACCCAGAGGCACAGGTTGACACGTACTTGAAAGGCGATTCCCCCGTCACTAATCTTCTTCATCGGTTGAAAGGATCAGGAAACTTTTTGTTGCTGCTGTTACACAGAATGGTCAGTTCAACGTCTGCCAGGTTAGCATGAGCCAACGCAGCTGCAGCGGCTAACATTGAAACTGAGCGATTAAACAGTCCCGACAAACTTACATGAATGTCGTCTCAGTCATTAAACCCGTAACTTTAGCCATGTGATGCTAACAGTAAGCCCTGTTTCTGTGTGTGGGGCAAGTGGACTCTCAACTCTCAACATATTTACGTTTGGTCAAAGATGTTCCACGTCGACATATGACCTGCAAGGTACCTTGGGTGTGTTTGTTATTGATGTTGTGGGATGTTGTGTCAACTTCAGCCTGTTACATGCATTGTCTGTTTGTCTGTCAAAATTTACTTAAGTTTGCACAGGAAATGTACCATTTGCATACAGTCTCTTTCAAAATAAATGCATTATGTTGATACAACACCGCAAATTGACTTGCCAACAAACACTTAGGTTAGGTTTGGCCAATGCATGCATGTGGCTGGGTCTAGAAAAAAGAACAGGGTTTGGCTTTACAATCATACGGGAAGTGAAGTTGATTGTTGCTGGACCCATCCACCAGCCCTCCTGTCAGCCCAGCTCAGACTCTGCGGCCCCTTACTTTGCATTTTTGTCATTTCCCCCGACACTGCCAGGCACCAATACACAATAATTGCAAGCGTATCATGCCCACATGAAAGGACGGCTTTTTTTTGTCTGTGTCTGACACTGGAAGTCACTGCAGGGATCCGATGAAACTGTGTTGAAATACACCACCTGCAGCAAACACACACACACACACACACACACACACACACACACACACTTGTCAGTAAATGGTTAATGATTGGTTGGTATAGGTCGGCCATCGGTCACAAAAAAATAAATATAAAAATAAGTTAGCATCTTTAATTATTATACATCTAAGCCCCTTTAGTTGGAACTGTTTATACACCATCCCCCTGTCAGTGGCTATTTAGTTTTGTTTGAGCTGAATGAAGTGTCAGCACTTAGTTGTCAGTGAGAAAATATCACCTGTCAGGATTCTTGCTAAATGGCCTTGTGTAATTAAGTAGATCTCTAATTCATTCTCAGTTTAACAACATTGACAAGATTCACATCAGAACCAGTGTGAGACAGAGGTTTCAGAGAAAAGTGTCTCACCTGATCTTTTATTCCTGAATAATGGGTGTGAACTGTTGGAGGACTGTTGAAGGTCTCTTAAATTGATAAACTTTGACGTCTGTCTGATATACTGACCTTTCTTTACATTAACAGCCAGGAGCTTCTACAGAAGCCTCTTATCATTGGCTTAAAGCCTTTGGGAGAGAAGTACTATAACAACTTTACAGTCATTTATCACAGGAGCTACAGATATAATAGGCCTGACCTTCTAAGTTAAAACTTAATTATTCTTCACAGTCAAACTGCAGCAACAACATAATATCTTGATTTAAAAAAAAAAAAATCAGAAATAAAAAAAAAAAAATATGAACACCTACAATCAGAGTGATATGAACACTACAATTGATAAATGGAAACAAAGAAAAGCTTGAATTTTCAAACAGCCAACATGACAGGAACTAGCAAAGAACACTGGAGAATTTTCTAAGCTCATATAGGAGCATGTAATCCATCACTTTATCTCAAACTGTACAAATTAGTGAACTTGGTGAGATGTATGTGGATAAATTACAGCCTTGCAGGCAGGAAGTAGGGTATGACACAAAAAATGAAATGTTCAGCATAAAGTAAGTTACAAAATATCAATCAATATCAATGTGTTTATACTATATTGTATGTTAACAAAATAGTAAAAAAATGTGGATAAAGTGAAAAGTCAAAATTTGTACACAGATCTGCTCACATTAAGATTTATGCAACGTGCTGAGGTGGGTGGATAGTGAAATTATTAAGGCCCTGACACACCAAGCCGCAGTTGGCAGTTGGTCAATGTTTGGTTGTTGGTAAGCATCTGTGGCCCCAGTCTTTAAGGTGTGTCCAGCATCGTTGGCATTCAATGGCCTTTGTCAGCTTTCTTTCAGCCAATTCAATATGAATTGAATTGAATTGAATTGGCATCAGAGACAGTGGAGCCCTCTGGTGAATCATTCTGATTGTCAGTTCAGCTCAACATACAAGAAGAGAAACGGAAGTGAGGAAAGTAAGGCATGAAGGGGTTTACTTGGTCTGCAAAACTGTCTGGGTAGGTGGTGTGTATGATTGTCAACACCATCAAAAATAAAGACGCTCCTCTTCCTATTAAATGCATTGTATGTACTGCACAGCACGTGCCACCAGAGGTCAGTCTCCAGTCTTTACTGGTGGAAAAGGTAGCTGGTGGTGGTGGAGATAACCTCTCTGAACTCTTAACTGGCCAGCAACAGCAAAGAGACCGCGGGGTAAACAGCATATGATTACATCTTACCTGGTGAATCAGATGAGTTTTGTTTCTGTCGAGTTTGAATGGAGTTTTACCATGAGTTAACAAGGCAATGAAGCCAGTCATAGTTTGGTGAAAGAGAGAAACTTGAATTTAAAAGCTGCATGGTTATATTTTTCTGTTTAATGAGGAAAGTAGGTGTAAAATATACCTTTCCATGACATGTTAGTTTCTATTGGGTGTTTATTATACTGTAAAAGCTAAGAGAGCTTGGGGAAAGTGGCTGGTTGTGGGAAGGGGGGTACTAATGCTATCTGGTGAAAATTCAAATTCATAAAATCCTCACATACTGTAAAGAATAGCCAAAGCTTGCACAAATGTATGTGCACTGATGTCTGTGCTGATATACTTTAACCAGTGGTAATGAATATAGAAGTAATTAGGATCTGAACGCATCAGAGCCTTGAGATGTGGCAGTAGCTGCTGGAGTGTCTGAAATCATTGTCCTTGTCAAGGTGAAGTATGCACGGTAGTTCTGTGTCTCAGGAACAGAGTGAATTGGCATACTGGATATAATAGTAGTACACAGCTGAATGTGAAGTAAAGCCCAAGGCACACACTCTGTACTTCTGATCCCCCCACAGATCCTCTCTGATCTGCTCAAAATTCTCACTTCAATTATCACTCCAGCTGGGAGTATAATTAGGTCCTAATCTAGATCTGTGAACAGCTTTCATCAAGGTGTAAAGTCAAAGCACATTCTGTTGTGTGTCATACCTGTATGATAAGGGTCAGATGACTCCCCCCAGCACATATCAGATGTCCCATGGTGCAACACAAAAACAGGGCTACACAAGCAAATAGAGTGCATTGGAAGGGTTGCCATGGAGTCTTTTGTGTGTATCTTCACACGATCCTCACCAGGAAGAGACAATCTTTGTCGCTGTGGCTGACCAGGAAATGTTTAATGAATATATATTTATAAAGCCAGCACTATAGGTCATAGAATTCCAAATATTTTCTATGCCTCAATAATAAACTAAATAAATGTCGGACCTGAACTTGCAAAGACAATCCCTGATCATGGGCCTTCTGATATTGATGTTGAAAAACGGATAAAAAGAAATCCTTCCTCAATGTTCCTCACTGCTGTGGATGAAAGAGAAATTGAAGATACTGTGAAAAAATGTAAGAATAAAAGGTCTGCAGACTATAATGATATTGATATGACGGTGGTCAAGAAGGTCATTGGGGGGATTTCAAAACCATTCACACATATCTGTAACTTATCATTTCAAACCGGTACATTTCCAGACAAAATGAAAATAGCCAAAGTCATACCTCTGTACAAATCTGGCGGCAGTCACCACTTCACAAACTACAGACCTGTTTCTCTACTCCCTCAACTTTCCAAAATACTCGAAAAACTCTTCAATAATCGTCTGGAAAAATTCATAGACAAGCATAACTTACTCAGTGACAGTCAATATGGATTCAGGGCAAATAGATCTACATCACTAGCATTAACTGATTCAATAGAGGACATCACAAACTCCATAGACAATAAACAGTATGCAGTTGGGTTATTCATAGATTTAAAAAAAGCATTTGACACCATACATCATGGCATATTAATCAAAAAGTTGGAAAGGTACGGCATCGGGGGGTTGTGCTAAACTGGCCGAAAAGTTATTTGTCTAGCAGGCAGCAGTTTGTGAAGGTGGGTGATTGTTGCTCCTCGTGTTTGGACATTACCTGTGGTGTCCCCCAGGGGTCAGTTTTGGGCCCTAAATTGTTTATTCTATATATTAATGATTTATGCAGTGTGTCTAAAACACTTAAACTTGTTTTATTTGCTGATGACACAAACATTTTTTGTTCCGGAGATGATGTTTGTCAGTTACAAAAACATATTACTTTAGAAATGTGCAAATTAAAAATATGGTTTGATAAAAACAAGCTATCATTAAACTTAACCAAAACAAAATGCATGTTATTTGGGAACTTGGGAAAAGGTACCCAAATAAATATTGTGGTAGATGGGATTAAGATTGAGCAAGTTTCTGTATGTAAGTTTCTTGGTGTTACAATAGATGAAAAACTCAGCTGGAAATCACACATCAAACATATCCACTCCAAAATATCAAGAAGCATTGCAGTATTAAACAAAGCAAAACAGGTTTTAGATCACAAATCACTCCACATTCTGTACTGTTCACTGGTTTTACCATATCTAAGTTACTGTGCAGAGGTCTGGGGCAGCACTTACAAAACTACACTACAGCCATTAATCATTCTTCAAAAAAGAGCAATACGCTGCATTCACAAAGCTGGATATCAGGATCATACAAACCCATTATTCTTACAGGCACATATATTAAAACTGGAAGACCTGATCAATTATCAAATAGCAAAATAATGTTTAGGGCAAAAAATCATTTACTAGCAGCAAATATTCAAAACATGTTTACACAACAAGAGGGAATTTATAATTTAAGAGGGCTATTCAATTTTAAAACCCCAAGTTTTCGTACTACCAAGAAAAGTTTTTGTATTTCTGTTTGTTAATTGAAGGGAAAAGTTTATGTTGTTAATTATTGTAATGGGAAGCTAGTTAATTAACAAAAAAAGGATTTATGGATAGGGGGTGGGATTAAATAAGTATGTACTTCCTCCCACTCCTTTTCGGAAATGTAAACCGAATTGCAAAATTGTGTTGAGAATCTTTTGTTTGCTTTTTTTCTTATGACATTTCTGTTTACATGTTCGAAATAAACAAGAAATCAAATCAAATCAAACTTCTCTTTGTCCATTACAACATTGTGATCACAGAGGAAAATGTGCCATCGTGAGTTAAAAGAAGTTGGGTTAAGCAGGGGGATGTGCAAATATGCTGCATTTCTGGAGCACAGACTACTGTCGGATGTTAGCAAGAGGAATAGTAGGGTTTACATATAGAGGAACTAGGCCAACTGTTATGACAGGTGTCATGCTGTATACTTCTTGTATATCGACAACCCATGCCATGCCAAGGTACATGCCACATAATATGATTTTTAAAAAGACAAATTTGAATATTGTGTCAAAAAAACCCCTTAGTTACTGTTGCCACGTCTGTCAAGCTTTCGCTCCTAGCATAAGAAATATGGAGTTTTCAGCGCTATCAGTGAGAGATATTCCAAAGGAAATAATATCAAATTTCTGGAAAAACTGTTCGGAGATATCAGAGAGAAGCCGACAGAAAGGTCTTCAATATGCATGTGAGAGCTACATTCACAATATCATCTGCTGGCAGAGTATAAATCACGAGAACATTAAAATAGTGGGTGCAGGGTCAGTCAATATATGGTTTAAATTTAAGTTAATGTTGAGTTATGTTCCCGCCTTGGGACAGACAAAGGGAGAGCAGCTAGCACACAAAGCTAGCATTAGCTAACATTAGTTAGCATCTTAACTTGGAACAAACGTAGGTGTTTTTATTGATCTTTGCTGGATTCAGCTGTTCATGTGGTCTTCCACATCGTTTTAGCCATATGTTCCTTGGGTGTTGGGCTTGGGGAAGGGGAAAAATTCAACACCACCTTCGACACTTTCTGGGTATCAGGTATCGGACTTGAAGGTAACGCATATTAGCTTCTGCTGAAAGCTTGACGGACCTCTCGATTGCTACACACGGTTGCTAACGTAGGATTAGACAGTGACTGATTAAGGGAGAGGCTTAGGAAAGGGTCAATTGTAGTACAGAACTGTAGGACTATGAGCATGATCCTCCCCCAGCCTTTCTTCTTCTTGTTGTAACTCTTGTAGGACGCAGTTGGATTTAGAGAACGGACTGCCAATGGGAGAGTACGTGATGGAGGGTGACAGAAATAACTGAAAGAGCTGTTGTTTCAAATGAGATTAGTACAATATGTGCTTTTTTTAATTCTAAAAAAACTTAAGATACATGCACCTGTCTCTCTTGACATCTACTTATTGAAACTACTGATCCAATTTGTCATTGTCAAAGAAATAATGAATGATGATGATTCTGCAGTGACTGAGCCCTTATATTAATGTTTTCCAGTGGACATGGCTTTATTTACTACCAACTGACGATGCTGGTAGTTGCATTTGATTATTTAATATCTGTGTGGGATGATTTTACGTTGAACCAGGCGATGTTGCCACCCATTTTGGTTAGAATGCTATACATCACTCTGTGAGACTGTTTATACCAACCTGATCTCACAGAAATATGTGAAATGACCATGACCTCTTAACACCGCATTCCGTGGTGGCAGCACGTAATGGGTTGAAATCACGTGCCGGTACCACGGAAACAATGCCAATGTAAAGTCAATTAGGATCCAGTGTCAACAGCAAAATCAGAAGTCTTAAGGGAGTTAAATTCAACACTTTGAAAGTGTCTATATTGGTCCACTCTACAAAGAGTTAAAATAAAACTTTAGAAAGTGCTAAAGAGTTTACACTGCGACAGAGCTGAAACAACACTCTCAGTAGTTGAAATTTAACACTGTTAGTGCTGAATTTATGCAACACTTGTGTGTAGTGTAAAAAGTTAACATTGTGAGTGTATTTTTAACACTAAATAAAGTTCAAATTATATTAACACTATGGAGAGTGTTATAAATATAACTAATAGAAATCTTTTCTAATTCTAATTCATTAAGAAATACTACTTGGACTTGATTAATAATCCAAGAACAATGCATGCCACTGGAATTTACAAAGAAAACCACACAAGTTGCAGTTTGAATCAACCTGTATTTCAAACAAGCACACCACATAAAACACACATCACTGGCTTTGCAAAAACAGGTCAGACAATATGACAGTGTGGTACAATGTATGTTTTTTCACACATCTCGTTCGAAAACTGTTTGTCATAGGGTCTGTAATCATCTCCTTAACTGGAGGAACAGAGAATGAATCCGCTCTCCTCGATACAGTATGCATTAAAATGATCATCAAAATAAAGAGTATCCACTCTGCAGGTCAAAATGAAAGCTTGCTCATCATGTATAATGATGTTGGTGACCTTTCTGAAAACAGGAATTTCCATATTTGTTCCAGTACAAACAAACATTCCAATCTGATACTTTGTTCCATAGTTCTTCACCCAATTAGTGGTTGACACTTCACAGTATGCATTCACATGAAACACAGAACTTAAAGGAGCTATATGTAAGAAATCTAAAGCAAATAGTTGTAAAATCCTCCTAATATGTCAGAGAGACTAAGGAATAATGTTCATATAACATACTAATCTCACAGACAACAATAGTACAGCAGAATACCAGAATATTCGCATTTAAAAAACATTTTTACGGTCCGCAAATCATGTTTATGTTTTGAATTTGTGTTTTGGCCTGTTGCGCCACCCACTGCAGTCTGTGCTTTCAAAGTAGAGCAGTCAGTAGAGTCTCAGCATCAGTTACAGTTATGACTGAGCTACAGCAGCACGGCAAGCAGCATTAGCATTGTCCCAGTACATAGCATTAGCAGCCGGCTTCTCCTCAGCTGTATCCCGGCGGCAGCGTTAGCAGTGTCCTGGTACATAGCATTAGCAGTCTCCTCAGCTGTATCCCAGCAGCAGCATTAGCAGTGTCCTGGTACATAGCATTAGCAGCCGGCTTCTCCTCAGCTGTATCCCGGCAGCAGCGTTAGCAGCAGGGAAGCCGGACTTGCTCGAATGGTCCGCTGGAAAACCGAAGATCAAGGACGCGGCGACACGGCCCTGCCACGGCAGCCGTCCATGGACAAACAAATCAGTCTCCAGCGTGCCGCTGTCCAGCAACCTCCAATCTGAAGGGGAGGGGGGGGCGGACACGACTCGCAGCAGTATTTTGAATTTGAGTGCAGTAACCGTTTTGGCCACATTCTTACATACAGCGCCTTTAAAACCTCACCTCCCACCAAGCTATCAATAATTTCTTTCTTCACCGGACCAAACTCAAATCACTGAAAATCAAAATTCTCCCAGTGGTGAGCTAGGTGTCTCTGGTGTTGTTTTGCCAATGCTTTTGTGATATTTTTGAAAATTTTCACTGATCTTTTAAAAAAAATTATGTTTGGCCTCAAACCTCATGCACCATACATGGAGGAGTGGACCTATTTTTCGATTACAGCGTGGATAATGCAACATAAAATGATGCTTTGGAATCAATCGTTTCTGAGGAAACAAAAATTTAAACAGCTTGTAGTGGTCGTTAATCAAGTGCTTCAAATAGTATGTCATACCATTAGTTACAATTGGTGAAAACACAATATTCACAATCTGAATCAAGAGGAGGAGCAGATTCCAGTGACAGTTATTTCTTTCCACTACATCACCAAAAATAAGAGGAACATTTTTCACAAGACACCATGACTGAATAGCATTTAGTCCAAGATCCTTGCTAGCCTCATCCATTTTCAAACCACTTGGTGTATTTTTTTCTCTCAGTATAACCATAGTTGAAACTTTGGATCCTCTGTGACAATGATTTCAAAGACATACTTCTGGTTGACAAGGTATTGAAAGACAAGTTTGTGTTCCTACCGCACTACACCTTCAAGCAAATCATGCATTATGTCAACTGCAAAGTTATCAAAGGTGTGGAAAAAATGCAATGTATTGAGCAAGCATGTCTTTTTGACACCAAACGCTGAAACCAACATAGGATTGTCCTGTAGAGCTGCACAATGTTCTGCATGGATTTCTCTTGTACGAAAAATTATGCCAGGGTCATCTTCAGTAAAGACAGACTCATCCTTGTCAAACAGAATCTACAGAAATATGTAGCACTGAAGGACTCAACAAAACCAAACAGTTTATGTAAACCTAGATTGTCACCTGTTATTTGTATAACAGAACCAAGCAATGGCAAGTCTGAGCAAGGCACCTCAATTCCTTGTGTTTTGAGTATCTTAAGATCATCCACAAGAGGCTTCAGAATGTCATCAAATCCATAAGTCTTCAGATCTTATGCATGAAAGAGTGCCACAACATGTAATTTATCAACACAGAATTATATTTTGGCGGCAAGTTCCTCAATATTAAGTAAATACAACCAAGTTTGTGAATCCCTTTCTTTGAACCTAAGGGGTTTGCAGTCTCAAACTCATCATAATAAAGTTGAATCTGTAAAGCATGTTTTTTCTGGGAAAACAAAATGTTACTCTTGAAATATGAACCATCACATATGTCTTTATAAATGCCTTCTTCATGTTGTTTGGCTTGCAAGAAACTTTCACATAATTCAGTGTTCTTGAACACAGACTGAAGTGTTCCCAGGATGGGTGCATACTAGTGTTGTCACGGTACCAAAATTGGGACCCACAGTACGATACCAGTGAAAGTATCACGGTTCTGAGTAGTATCACGATACCACAGCAGAAATTAGGCAGATGTGCCTCTTGTCATTTATAAAAAGATAAATCACTTTTCTATAATACATCACTGATATTTCAATGGAATAAATTACTTATTGACTTATTCATACTTCAAAAACAGCATCAATAAGTGATTAACATAGGGGGGATCAAAATAAAATAAATAAATAAAATAGAATAAAAACCAACCAGCCACCCTCCTCCCCTGATAAGTTAAGAACAGTCCCTTCAGTGTGGTGAGGTTTGTGGACCGTTACCTGCCACAAAGAGACAAGTTTGAACGGCTCGTTTCTCCTCTGACATGTCACAAACCTGTGTGCCGCCACGGCTCAGTTGTCCAGGTACTTCTAGGCAGTCATGACACCAACTTCTCCGTCGCTGGTAAGCCGTTATCTTGTCTTATTGGTGGAGCCTCCGCCATATTTGACTGTCTGTGACCTCCGTTCAACAACCGGCAGGATTCGCCTTTTGTTTCTGCTGCTGGTTGAAATCTGTACTCGCACAGTGTGCTCCTGAATGATTTCTTTTGCTCGCTCAAAACTATTTTTAGTCGCAAATGCGAATAAAATACTTGCACCGTAGAGCCCTGTGGAAAACAAATCAGTGCCTACAAGTAAAAATAAATAAATAATAACTCTCACTGCTTAAAGATACTCAGTAGCTCAGCTAATACCTGACATGTCACTGGAAAACAAACCACTACAGCAGCATATTGAGTGCCAGGTGGCCAGCGTGTGCCGTTATTGGACGGCGCATGGACACTAACCCTCTTGCGATTGGACTTTGAACTTATCCCACAGTAGTGGTACCATGAGGTACCGTAGTACTACAGAACTCCAACATTATGGTATCATATGTACCGTGGTGTTTTAGTACCGCGGTCTACCGTTGGTACCAGTATATCGTGCAACACTAGTGCATACACAAATTTATCTGTTACAGGGACCTGACTGTATAGTCCTGCTGTTCGATCCCTGCAAACATCAAACCGTACAAAATGATGAGTAACATCTTGGTTGTCCACATTTCAAACGTAATGTTTTTTGAGGATATAAACCGTGATGGAGTCTTAAATGCTGGCAAAGCAATGCAGAACTTTTGTGGTGTGCCTTACAAATATAACAAAGAAACATGTTTGTAGCCAGGGATCTTTAAGTGCCTCAAGTGTCGTGCAAAAATCTTGCTTTAAGGTCCTTGACTCTGGGACTTTCCTTGGCATTTCCCACGTCAATGTTGAAAACTGTGGTTTGGATGAACGTATAGAATTGTAGAGGGATTCATGGTAGTTGATGCTGAAGGTGAAGTGTGCTTTGAAGAGCTCGTCGAAAGCTGCCAGGGATGTCTGTGCCTTGCAAAGGATGGCTTTATGATCAATGATGACATAGAATCTCTGGGTGCTGTTCTTCTTTTCAGCAACACACAGGAGGAAGGGCTGTCCTGGCTCCACACTAGCAAGGAAGGTTTCAACACAGGCTCCCATCTACAACAAAATATAAAAAAGAATCATTAGAAAATAATGAAATATAGCACATTCAGATGACTGTTGTGCCAGTAAAAAACAGTGCTTCTACATAAGTAGGATCATCAGAATAACTGCACAAGCACACAAAAAATTGCATACCTGAAGATATTTCACAACATGGTCAACAGCTTGACATGAGCTGATTTTTGCACTCTTCTTGTGGCCTTTAGAGGTGTGGGGAAGCAAGTGAACCAAGAGCAGAACACTTGACAGGTCACTGTCCCAGCCTAGGGGAAAACAGGATAAATATTGGACACATTCACATAAATCACATAAAACTTACCAGAACCACATGGAGTCTTGCTGCATGGACAAGAGGGCTTCAATGTGCTCATTGGAAGTCATTTTTTTGCAGTCAGCCAGGATCCTAGGTTTTAAAAATGTGGGCCATTTTGCCAAAAATCTTCCAGACACTTCCTCTCCAAACATCATGTTGAAGTCTTGGTCAATCTACAGAAGAACACACATTTTCATACTTATGCAAGTTAAAGTGTACACCTTGAATAATTTGGCATCCAAGACTGTTGAAGAGCACTGCTGATCTTGAACCAGTGACTGGCGGTACTGAAATGTGGCCCTCATCTTCTCTTTGATTGCTGATGCATCAGTTGAATGTTTCAAAAGGATATTGCTTCATGACACTGATCACCAAGCAGCTGCTTATCAGAGCATTGAACCTCCCTCCTTCTCTTCGGACTATCTTGATAGGCAGTGGTGGTGGAGGATCTCCGGGACTTAGCTGCCGTCTTTATCCTCCAGGCCAGGTAGCCAGATCCACTCTGTGGGTCATAGAAGTGTTCCTGTAATATTAAAAACAATACATTGTAGAGTGAGATCAGAACGTATTTCTGCTTCCTAAGTTGACTTACAAGGTTTTCATTTACAAACTTATTGTCTGAGTATGGATCTCTGAGGCTGGGAAATAGAGAGATGATACCCAAAGCGTATTTACTTCGCACAGAGATTGGCGGGGTCCTCCTGAAAGATAAACATGACGAACGATGATGAACATTATTACATTTCCTTTTCCCATTACATTTTACTTTTACTAGCGTCAGTGAGTTATAGGCTCTCTCAAATCAATTGTTTTTGTTTGTTTTAGCCCTTTAATATATATTGCTGTCAAAAAAGAAATTAAATCATGAATTGCTTGTACAGTATATGTATTGCTTGTAATAATGAATATGCAATGTTCTACAATGAGTGAGCTCTTTTTTAAATAATTCAATGTCAAGTGCAAATATGAACTTTGTAGTCTTACCCATGAATTTCAACCATGTCAGCCACGAGAAGGTTTACCAACTGTCTCCGTGTGCTATTCATCAATATTTTTGTTTTATCATATTCATCCCAAATTAATTTGCCCCCCCCCGGTTTGGCCTGGAGAGCATCTCTCACCATCTAAAAGATAAAGAATCAGAAAGTTAGCAATTATATTCATCATCACATCCAACAACAAAACCACACTTTAACTGCACAATATCTTTGTATCTGATATTTGATAGCTAATACAATTTGTTACAAAAGTGGACGTGGCTGCACACCTCTTTTGCCGATTCCCGTTCAGCATGGGTTCTCCTCCCTCCATTTGTCTTAACAATCACTGTTGTATCTGATGAATCAGAGGATACTAGCAAGGAGTCTCCAGACACAGATGCTGGTGAGTTGTCTGACATGGATGACTCCAATGAAGTGTACGATAGATGAGTCTGAAGTAAAACTGTAAAACAGTTAAAAAAAAAAAAAAATGCAAAAGCTTCTCAAACACATCTGCGTCCACTTCTGTCCCTGATTCATCTGTCAAGTGCAGCTCAGTCTCAAGTGGAAGGTCTAGCTTTTGAATGACTGATAAAAACATACTAGATGTAGAGCAATAAAAAGACTAAACTATGAGCAGCATTACTTCAACATAGATTAACATAGAAATTTGATAAGCTTATAATTTAACATTTTAGGACAACTTCCAAAAGCACTTTTTGAATTTTCCACAGGACTCCATAATATAAACATTAAATAAGTTCAACAGGTATTAAAGCAAGTACTCTGTTAACTACATTCTTGGCTGTGTGAAAAGGGTTGCCAACCTTTCTGAAGGAATGTGTCGAAGCTATCATAGCCCTCATCAGTCTCAGCCACTTTGACATACTTCTGAATTTCTCCAAATCCAAATCTCACCTTCACCAACATGATGTACTGTGAAGAGAAAAAAAGAAGAAAAGACATCCACACCATGCCATCACTCACTGTGTGTTCACCATGGATTTATAAAGAACTAATTTGAGTATTTGTTTTGTTTTTTAGTGTTACTCGCTACTTGTCAGGGTGGAGGATTGTAGACAGACCCAAAAATGCAGAACTCAGGGCAGTAACACGAGAACATGCAAAGGGGACGACTGCAGGGAACAAACGCACACAACCCGACACATGCAAAACACAGAGATAACTACACAAGTAGAAACAGGCTGGGAAATCAACACAGGTGATACCCATTTGGGTAATCACAGCATGGTGCAGACAGGAAGACAGAACACTTTAAAATAAAACAGGAACCAAGAAAAATGAATAAGACAAAACATGACACTGCTGCTACTCACGGATAATGCGAATGACGCTAACTAGTCCCTGGACAATGGGAACCAGTGCGGTGATGTTACTGAAGCTCAGCCTGCCTGCTATCATGATAGCTAGTCTCCAAACAGCAAACAGCACCTACACTTATCCGTAAACACAGAGATACATTATCAACATCTCTCTGTTAGTGTGTGCGTGACTCTGGTGTTAGCTCCAGCTAATGGTAATTTGAGATCCTTAAGTTAAGATAAAAGCCAAAAAAACTCCTTCCACCCGCAAACAGCTCCGGTTTTAGAGTGGAACGCGGCATGGCTAGTGCCTCCAGCTTTATTCCATCAACACGTTAACTAGCTGAAAACCTCTGGCAAAAAATGGCCAGTTGCACATTTCTACCGTCTTGTCTTACGTAGAATCGGACAAATTTGTATACTTACATAAAGCAAATTGTGCATATTCATCGACACCCTTGTGCAAACGTAACTTATCAAAAATAGCATAAAGCAATCCAGCTAACCTTGAACACGAGGCTTACCTCGTCACAGTGTTAGCTGCTGATAAGACTCTGCCACATCTAAACTAGCCGCTTTTTTAGCCCTTCATCTGTATTAAGTTAATTATCAGCACATAACATACGACTGCACAGAAAATAGTATTTAATATACATGTTGTTGTCTTTGATATACTTACACAAATTTGGCCGATCAGAGCCACAAGATGGTAGTGGTCTGCTGTCCTTGCGCATATTCTCCCCGCTCGTCATAGATCCGTTGGAATTCTGGGAGAAATTCTGTTCAGTGTTGATTGGATTTAACTCCCCAGATTAACACCAACTCTTTTGAGCAATGACTCTCACATAGTTGAATGTAACTACACAAGTGTTGAATTGCATTTTTAACACGCAACACCAACAATGGAAATTTAACACTTTTGACACGAAAGTGTCCTTGATAACTCAACAATATGACAGGTTAATGTCAAGGCCATGAAATGAAATAAATGTATTATGTGTATAGGGCTTTAAGAGCGTTGCGCTGTGGGCGGAGTAGTAGTAAGTAGTAAAGCCGAACTACTTTTTACACTACACCTAGAAGAACTATGTTAAGAAAAAGTAAAGATGTCGGCTAATTTTTGATTTTAGCTAATACGCTAGGAACAGCATTGTTGGGGCGGTAGGTTTTTGCGGCTTGTTGTAAAATAAAGTCGTAAAAAGATACATCTACTGAATATATCAAATGTCTAGTAAAGCCGAACTAGTAATGACACCGCACCTAGATGAAACATGTTAAGAAAAAGGGGAACTGCCCATTGGTCCGACAGCCCATTGTTCCGACCATATTAAACCCATTGTTCCGAAGTCCCGTTGTTCTGAAATCATCATGATGCCCTGTGGTTAAGGTCTGGTTAGGTTTAGGCACAAAAACCACTTGGTTAGGGTTAGGAAAAGATCATGGTGTGGGTTAAAATGAAAAAGAAAGTGGCAAACACATAAGCCGTGAGCCTGCTTCGCCTCAAGCCTTTCCCAGCTGACCTAGAGCCGGTCGCGGCACACTGTCAAGGCAGAAATACACCCACCGGGAGTCGTTCAGCACCGCGGAGAGCTCCCCACACAACCCGGACCCCAGAGTGAATAACAGGAGGTTATGTGTTTCATTGACACTTGTATCTCAACCAGTAGCCTACTTTTGTTGCGTTTGCTGATCCTCTATGGTACACAAATACAGTATAGCCTAGTATAATCACATATTGGAACAACGGGACGTCGGACCAATGGGCTGTCGGACCAATGACATGGACCCAGAAAAAGTAAGGATGATGGTTAATTTCAGATATTTTAGCAAGTTCTCTAGAAACGGCATTTTTGGGACTGTGATTGTAGAGTTGTCAAATAGTGTCGTAAAAAAGTAAATCTACTGAATATCTCAAATATCTAGTACAGCCGAACTATCATGTTATTATTATTATTATTGTTATTGTTATTATTATTGGTGGGAAATTATAACAGAGGAATATAATTGCTGTTTTAATATCAAGAACACTTTAGTGTTTTTGTGTGTATACAGGATGTTGTCGAATCAGGGAATCCGTGTGTCCACCACGACAAAGGATCCTAATTGACTTTACATTGGCATTGTTTCCGTGGTACCAGCATGTAATTTCAACCCATTATGTGCTGCCACAACGGAATGTGGTGTTAAGAGGTCGTGGTCATTTCACGTATTTCTGTGAGATCAGGTTGGTTTACACCTGATATTGACCTGTGTTTCGGTGATCCCAACAAAAATGGGCAGCCAAGACACATTGCTGTTAACACCTGTGTCTATCATGCTGAATGTCAAACATGTTAGAAGGTTAAAGGGCCTCATGCACAATCATTGCAGTCTCTCATTAGCTGCTTGCTAGCATGCACATTAGTAACCTTAGCAGTTTTGTCAGTTCAGCTGGAGATTCGGCTTGGGTAGGATCTGTGTTTTCATAGCTTCATGAAACTTACAGTATATGATGGTGTTTTTGCTACCTACCCAACCCCTTCTCTTTTACACTGAGCGAAGAATAACGTCAGCTTAGTTGCCTTGTTAACTCATCGTTAAATATACGTTATTGAAGCTCAACAGAAACAAAATAGAACTCACCAAAACCATCTTAGTCAGTCTTTTTAGTCATTTAGTGTAGTGTTTCAACAATCACCAACTCAGGTTTGGCCAAAAGAAACCCTTAATTTAATGAGTTGGATGTGAAAATATGCTGTTTGCCCCACAGTCTCTTTGCTGTTGCAGCTGTTTACAGTCCTGTAATGGTATCCCCACCACTCACAGTCACTATGTCTGTCAGCTCAGCTGCCTGTCTACTAGTAGAGACTGACCTCTGGTGGCGCATGATGTGCACTACATACAATGAGTTTCACAGAAAGAGGAGAGTCTGTATTTTTGTTGGAATTGAAAATCGTACTGTAGGGCTTTCTAAATACCCTGGTATACTGTAATACTGTGATACTGCCCTAGCCTATTGGATATATTGCTGTCCGGACAATTCAACACTTTTCCTTTCATAGGGCAAAATGATGCAGGGTCACATAACACTTTGTCCAACTTGTCTAAAAAAGGACAAGTCATGGAGTGTTAACATGCTGTCACCAAAACAACCACATCCTGTGTTGGGTGCACCGGTGTTTACACTTCAAAAGATATGTGATCAAATGTGCCCCAGGTCACGTCACCAGGTGGTTTGAGTGATCGCATCACAATGTGTCTTGATGGCTATGTACACCTGTATTTAGTGCCGTCCACTTGTGATTGGATCACCCACGGTGCATATAAATTACCAGGTGTAAACAGGCTCTGTGATTGCTGAGGTCACAGAAATACATGTTGCTGTGAATCTTTTCAGCTTGATCATTTGCCATCACCACAACTGGAGCACTTAAAGAGAGACAGCTAAGACTAACTAGACCTCATTCTTTATAAAATGTAAGCCAGTATAACTAGCTTCTACTTTTGAGTGGAATACAAGCATAATTGTTAAATGTTGAACTTCTTAAATTGTGAATGGTTGATAACTAACACTGTAAAAAATACTTGATGGAAAAGAGAGATATTCATCTTGTATGACACTCCTTCTCCAGTTAGTGGTGAACCACAGAAGATAACTGTGTGTGTGCTAGCAAAGCCAGCTCTGAGTTGTCAGCCAGCCGATGCCATAGGAAAAACTCTCTCAGGCTTGAGGCTTAGATGCTGTTTCCACAGATATGTCCAAAAATGGTTTTATCCTGTTAAAAAAAATAAAAGAATAAAATATGTATGTATATATATATATATATATATACAGTACAGGCCAAAAGTTTGGACACACCTTCTCATTCAATGCGTTTTCTTTATTTTCATGACTATTTACATTGTAGATTCTCACTGAAGGCATCAAAACTATGAATGAACACATGTGGAGTTATGTACTTAACAAAAAAAGGTGAAATAACTGAAAACATGTTTTATATTCTAGTTTCTTCAAAATAGCCACCCTTTGCTCTGATTACTGCTTTGCACACTCTTGGCATTCTCTCCATGAGCTTCAAGAGGTAGTCACCTGAAATGGTTTTCCAACAGTCTTGAAGGAGTTCCCAGAGGTGTTTAGCACTTGTTGGCCCCTTTGCCTTCACTCTGCGGTCCAGCTCACCCCAAACCATCTCGATTGGGTTCAGGTCCGGTGACTGTGGAGGCCAGGTCATCTGCCGCAGCACTCCATCACTCTCCTTCTTGGTCAAATAGCCCTTACACAGCCTGGAGGTGTGTTTGGGGTCATTGTCCTGTTGAAAAATAAATGATCGTCCAACTAAACGCAAACCGGATGTGATGGCATGTCGCTGCAGGATGCTGTGGTAGCCACGCTGGTTCAGTGTGCCTTCAATTTTGAATAAATCCCCAACAGTGTCACCAGCAAAACACCCCCACACCATCACACCTCCTCCTCCATGCTTCACAGTGGGAACCAGGCATGTGGAATCCATCCGTTCACCTTTTCTGCGTCTCACAAAGACACGGCGGTTGGAACCAAAGATCTCAAATTTGGACTCATCAGACCAAAGCACAGATTTCCACTGGTCTAATGTCCATTCCTTGTGTTTCTTGGCCCAAACAAATCTCTTCTGCTTGTTGCCTCTCCTTAGCAGTGGTTTCCTAGCAGCTATTTGACCATGAAGGCCTGATTGGCGCAGTCTCCTCTTAACAGTTGTTCTAGAGATGGGTCTGCTGCTAGAACTCTGTGTGGCATTCATCTGGTCTCTGATCTGAGCTGCTGTTAACTTGCGATTTCTGAGGCTGGTGACTCGGATGAACTTATCCTCAGAAGCAGAGGTGACTCTTGGTCTTCCTTTCCTGGGTCGGTCCTCATGTGTGCCAGTTTCGTTGTAGCGCTTGATGGTTTTTGCGACTCCACTTGGGGACACATTTAAAGTTTTTGCAATTTTCCGGACTGACTGACCTTCATTTCTTAAAGTAATGATGGCCACTTGTTTTTCTTTAGTTAGCTGATTGGTTCTTGCCATAATATGAATTTTAACAGTTGTCCAATAGGGCTGTCGGCTGTGTATTAACCTGACTTCTGCACAACACAACTGATGGTCCCAACCCCATTGATAAAGCAAGAAATTCCACTAATTAACCCTGATAAGGCACACCTGTGAAGTGGAAACCATTTCAGGTGACTACCTCTTGAAGCTCATCGAGAGAATGCCAAGAGTGTGCAAAGCAGTAATCAGAGCAAAGGCTGGCTATTTTGAAGAAACTAGAATATAAAACATTTATTTCACCTTTTTTTGTTAAGTACATAACTCCACATGTGTTCATTCATAGTTTTGATGCCTTCAGTGAGAATCTACAATGTAAATAGTCATGAAAATAAAGAAAACACATTGAATGAGAAGGTGTGTCCAAACTTTTGGCCTGTACTGTATATATATATATATATATGAAAATTACTCGATCATTAATTATTATGGTTAAAGGTTCAAGTAAGACCAAGCTTTGTTGAGGATGACTTATATCTACCACACACTATAAAAGCAGTAACACAAAAACATCTCCCTGATTTATTTCTATCCTCTAGCCAATGTAACAACATTTTGCTTAACTTAAGTGTGCAACTGGGAGGTATTAAAAATAATCAAAGGAGTCTGGATGCCTGGTATGATAGACTGTGTGGCTGTGTCCATTTAGAATTGAATAAATGTGTTAAAAAGAAATGTAATCCTCATAAAGGTTTTAGTAAAGTCTACAAACCTTACTGGAATCAAGATTTGCAGACCCTATGGGACAATCTAAGAACAGCAGAGAAAAGATTTCTAAGATGCAAGAACAAAAATCTGAGGGAAGGGCTGAAGATAGAATTTAAGAAAAGCCAAACTAATTTTGATAAAAGGTTACGCACAGTGAAACGCAGTTTTAATAGAGGCCTGTCATTGCATATTGATTATTTACAAACCCATAACCCCCAGAAGTTCTGGAATGAAATCAATAGATTGGGTCCCAGAAAGTCTAGGGAAATACCCATGGAGGTTAAACTCGAGAATGGTGTACATATATATATATATATATATATATATATAGTTCTGTTTTAGGAGTTGTATTACAAAAGTGGGAAAAAGACTTCACAGATTTATTCTGTGGTTTAAAAAGTTCTTTTGATGATACTTTTTTGAGTGAAGTAACTAGTATAAATGAGGTTATGGAAACTGAAATGAGAGAAATTTTTCTGTTGAAGAGGTAAAAAATGTTGTGGATAAATGCAAACGGAAAAAAGCCTTTGGAATTGATGACATTTCGAATGAAATGTTGAAGCCGCCGAGATTGTTTGATGTGTTATATGAGTTATTTCAGTCCTGTTTTGTCAGTGGCATTATCCCGACACAGTGGCACAAGACTGTTATTAAACCTATTCCGAAATCTTCAAAAAATTATCCCAAACTGCCACTCAGCTACAGGGGAATAAGCCTCATTAACTGTGTCTATAAATTGTACTCTTCACTTTTAAATAACAGACTTGTAGACCATCTTGAGAGGACAGGTTTGCTTGTTGATGAACAAAACGGATTTAGACAATCTAGAGCATGTATTGATCATATATATGCAGTAACTTCCATTATACGCCCAAGAATTAAGTTGAATAAGTCCACTTTTGTTTGCTTTATTGATTTTAAAAAGGCTTTCAACTGGATTAATAGGGAACTTCTTCAGTATAGGTTGTTAAATTATGGTGTTAATGGAAAATTTTATTATGCCATCAAGTCTCTTTATCAAGCACCTGTTGCCTGTGTTCAGGTTAATGAATATACAACTGGATGGTTTCCTCAAATATTGTTCTAATATTTATGTAAATGATTTAGCGCTTCAAATTAAAGCATGTAATTTGGGAGTTAAAGTTGAAGATCAAACTGTAGGAATATTATTATACGCGGATGACATAGTTTTAATGGCGGAACATGAAAAAGATCTGCAATTTATGCTGAACACTGTGGTGGAATGGTGCTGGAAATGGAGACTGGTGGTTAATGAAGACAAAACACAAATAGTACACTTTAGGCGAAAACCGCTGTCTAGAAGTCCAGTTGTTTGTAATCTTGGTTCAATAGTGCTGTCATATACTGATCAATATAAATATCTTGGTATGACACTGGATAAGCATATGACATTTAGAGATGCTGTTAGTGTGTTATCTCTGTCAGCAGGTAGAGCCCTGGGATCTGTGCTTAATAAAGTCAAATACTGTGGTAATCTGGGATTTCATACTTATACACAGCTCTACAGTTCATGTGTTTGTCCTGTGTCTGATTATGCTTCTGGTGTTTGGGGTTTCCGGGAATACTCAAGTTGTAATGCTGTGCACTATAGAGCTATTCAATCTTTTTTAGGAGTGCATAAATTAACTTCAGTTTTAGCTATTTATGGAGATATGGGATGGGAACCTCCAAACATCAGACATAAATGTGAAATGCTTCGACTGTGGAATAGACTTGTAAGGATGTCAGATCAGAGACTCACTAAAAAGATTTTTATTTGGGACATTTTACATGGTCATCGCTGGGTTAACGAGATGAAATCCTTATTTAATTTGAATGATTTTTCATTTATCTTTCATAACAGGTTACTTTGTAATATTCGGGAGTTAAAGACTAATATGTTTCTCAAGTATAAGGAAAAGTGGTCTGTCGATATATGGTATAAACCAAAATTACGAACTTACTGTCTCTTAAAAAACTGTTATGTTGAAATGTATGTGAAGTATAATTTAAACAAAAGACAAAGATCATTATGTGTACAGTAACGTTCAGGAACATTACCCTTGGCTTTAGAGACCAGCAGGTTTAATGCCATTCCAGAGGAGGACAGACTTTGTCAGGTGTGTGAGCTCAGTGAAATTGAGAGTGAGGTCCATTTTCTGTTTTACTGTTTTGTTTATGAGGACTTGAGAGATGTATTTTTTATGAAAATGTCCTCTATTTATGGTGATTTCTTTTGGCTGGACGAGTATGAGAAACTTGAGTTGTGTTTTAGAAAGGGAACCTTTTTTGTTGCAAATTTTATTTGTAAAGCGTGGGAGAGAAGGCAGAATATTCTGTTTAAAGTCTGAAAGGGGCTGTAAAAAGGGGCTGTAATTATGTATGAAATGAAAAAAAAAAAGTACACTGCAACTGTACTTCCTTTTTGGTGTCTTATAAACCCATGAGGGTTGGGCACTTTGTGCATGACACGTAAATAAAAATAATCAATCAATCCAAAAAAAATAAAATAAAATATATGTGTGTGTGTGTGTGTGTGTGTGTGTGTCTACTACATATATATACACACACACACACACACACACACATACATATATATATATATATATATATATATATATATATATATATACATATATATATATATAAAAGAAAACCAAAATTTGAAGATGGCAAAAAGATATGGCTGGGGGAATGTCACAATCTTTACAGATTCATTTCATTGAATATAGTCACCTTAAGTTAGATGATGTTAGCAAAACACTAGCTAACTAGCCAGCTAAAGTAGACATCAAAAGTTAGCCTAATGTTAGATCAACAACATCAGCCCAGGCCCCCAGGAAGTGCATCTGGCTTTGAAACCAATTCTGGTAATTGCCAAACAGTAGAATTCCAACTCCCGAGTCTGTAACATTATGCCAGTAGACTTATGCCAATGTATGTAGACTGTACGTAGGGAAAGGGATGTCTGTAAATCAGTAGCATCATAACCCCTGTGAAATGAGTGTTATTAGGACTTAATCCATTCATTCTAGTAACATTTAGACAGTCTAGAACAGCCGATCAAGGCATTTTTTAACTGATCAGAATGGGGCACATATAGATGTTGGAAACAATTCTGGGCCTCACACGGCGGCACCATTAATGTTGTAAATTATGCTAGAAGGCCTCACCGCAGGGCACCAAAATGTTGGGAACAATGCTGAGCGTCACATGGGTCGAACGGAGGCACCAAAAATGTAGGGAATCTACTAGGCGGGTTACTATTTGTTGGAAAACCATAACAATGTTATGTTTTACACGTTGGCACTATTTGTTTGGACTTAAAGCAACACAGTGTAGGATTGCTTGTTTTACCTCACAGGGTCCCCCTACAGACAAAAACGGTATTGTCTGTTACAACTGTCGCAAAAATCTTTCTGCGCGCAAGCCAACGATACCTGTATGGCACAGCTGCAGTGGCCTGTCAGCAGCGGGCAGCAGTATAAACCTGGGCTTTTACTGATGCACTTTTTACTTGATTAGACTTCTGTTTTTGTTAGGATATTATTTTTTTGGTTTTGTTTTCAGTTAATCAGTGAGATCACAAATTTAAAAAATGTCTGAAAGAAAAGTAACCGAAAAGGTGTAATACTGAAGATTTCGTTTGTTTTTGTTAACCTTTTTGTAATAAATTACGGAGCCCTGCAGTGGCCGTGAGAGTTAAAAGTATACATCGCGCGCACGTTTTAATTAATTTGAATCCTCATTCATTCATTCATTCAGTCATTCACTTCAATTACGCACAGCAAAGGGGCTCGGATGCGCGTAAAAAACCCATGAATGAAGCAGCAGTCCTGTCCTTGTGTCCTGTACACTGATGTCTAACGTTTAACGTTTGTTGAGCCGTCATCACGTTTAATTGGCACAGCTCTGACAGCCGAAATACACCGGGTACCGGCGCTACAAGTCAGTCGGCAGAGTGGTGGATTTTTTTTTTGTTGTTGTTTTTTTTTTGAAAACTTTTTAATTTTTTAATTTCAACTGAGGGTGCAAAAATAATAAATTGATGGTAGCCTACTGCATGCTTTTGCACACTCACAGAACCGTGGAGCTATTCCTCAAACAAATTGCTGAGGTGATCCTCTTTTTCCTTTCTTTTCTCTCTTCTCTGTGTCCAAAACTGTCATTGCGCCCCACATGACCAGCTGACTTTGCTACAAGCTGATTGGCAGTTGAAACAGGCGACTTGCCTTATGATCTAAAACCAGCCACTGGCAACTGCATGAAAGGCATCTGTCAATAAGTCTCTTCAACATCTTGAATAGAATCTTGTACAGTAGCCTCACTGTATAGATCTGGTCAATACACAGTAGGCCCTACGTTAAGACTTTACTTGTAGACTGAATAATAATCACAACTTTACAGGATTTGACAAGTAGCCGAAGTTTTCACATACAGTACAAAGCCCCCTCTGTTTTGACGGCGGACAGTCTAGTCAAAATTAAAAAAAATAAATAAAGCGTCCCGGCGCAGTTGTTTTTGCTGTTTTGGGCAAGAGAATAAAAACAATTATTAAAGGGGATGCTGAGCAGTAAGATCCGTTGTGTAATTAAAAGGGATAATGCACATTCAGCCGCACACTACGCTAACAGGCAGGGTCCCCTCTGGTTTACACGTATTGAATGTTGTCGGCTCATGTCGGCTGCCGGAATGTGCGCTCTGTAAGATGCCCTTCCCCCTCCAATGCCAGTGATTTAGCATAACTACGCTCTAACCTTTTGTTTGCCTGGGTTATTTGGAATGTGTGGAGAGAGAGAAGACATTTCTACACTGAGTCTTTTTAGGCTACATTGAGTTTTTCGATGATTTTGTGATTTTTCGTTACGTAGCTTTATTAACTTAATTATTCTGATATTGTAAAATAAACACATTTAATTTTTGAAGTGACGTGATGAGAAGTTCTTGAATGTGTGTTGGAGCCAAGTGTCCCTGGCTTTCATGGATAAAAAGCCGACACACTAACATACAGCAGGAATTTACTGAACTAATTTTTATGTTGGCTCTGACTGGGAGAAATTGAGTGTTTGTACCGTATTTAATGATTCTTTTTTAATTTATTTTATTAATTCCTCCGCCCACCATAGCGGTGGGCAGCGGTACCGATGCAGGTTATATAGTATCCTACAGTAAAGCCTTAAAAATCAACAGAGAACCAATCAATATTTTTAGTGTCATGTCATTATAAGTTGAACTCAGGTTTGATAATGGGTAAAATAAAAAATAAATAAAAATAAAAGGTGGTCTTGCGCACTCCTGGCTCGCTGCTGTCTAACCAGAGCGAGGTTCTGCAGGCATGGACGTCGGAACTATTTTCTGAGAGGGGGGGTGGGATTTTTGCTGGGAGGGGCGGGGAACGCACGCACACTTATCAATGATTAAGGATTTGATTTGAAGTTATTTTATAATAACATGCAGTTATAAGAGAACTAGAATGGATGAACACGGCATCTTTATTGTTAAGAAAATGAAACTTTGATGACTATATCAAGCCATTTAAGGAACATAACAGCATTATTTGTAACCTTGAATGAAAAAAAGAAAAGTCTGCGCTCCTGACTCAGGGCTTTCATGCATTTCCAAAAGTGGACCTTCTCTCCTGTTGACCTACTGATGAAGATTTTAAGCCCTCTCTGCACAGAGATGCATTTATTTATAGTAAACACATTTTATAGTGAGCAGCATACATATGTCCCCTACAAATCCCAACCGTGTTTACAAAGTTTGAATGAACGAGACGGACGCAATCAGAAAGGAAACGGAGGCTGCGCATTGATCCTTTTGCCCCTGTTTGCAGGGACGAACGCATGATGTTATTTTATGAAAGCACAGAGCAAAGAAGTGTCTTTTTTCTCCCCCGGTCTGCTGTCAGCAGCAGCGGGGATTTCAGCACCGCGCCTGGGCTTTCGTTGATTGTGTAGCCTAATTGTGTTTGCACCTTCAATAAAAACACGCAAATGGCAAAATTATTATTATTACATTTTGGGGAAATACCACTCCGCTGCGCATTGCAGCTGTGTAAAATGTCATACAAAAATAAATATAAATTCCAATAGAATAAGCTTGCCTGATTTACTGAAAATAATTATACAATAACGAAAAAAATAATAGCCTAACGAAAATATAAGTCAGTCAAGTGTGTTTGAAATCATCATGCACAAAGATCAGTTTGAGGCCTTGAACAAATTTAATTCATTTTCGGACATTAAACATGAGAAGATTATTTCAATGGACTTTCTCATTTCGTAGAGCATTAATGAGTGTTACACGCCAGTAATATGAAGATATTTACGTGTTTTGTGGTTAATTATACCGTGGATCCTTTCACTCCTCTCATGTAATCCGTGCGTCCTGCATACAGCAGCGCACGGGACCGATGAGCAGCCTTTGTTTCCTGTCAGATTGCGTGTGACTCGTTCATCCAAACTTGGTTGGGATTTGTAGAGGACATGTATATGCTACATGTCCTCTACAAATCCCAACCTCGTTCATCCAAACTTGGTTGGGATTTGTAGAGGACATGTATATGCTACATGTCCTCTACAAATCCCAACCAAGTTTGGATGAACGAGCTCACTATAAAACGTGGTTACTATAAATAAATGCATCTCTGTGCAGAGAGGGAAATATATGCTAAATGTGAAGCAGATTTTCTCTTCTGTGCACTGGACCAAAACGAGATTGACAGCACTGTAAACCAATCAGAGTCAGCAGAACGCTGTTGTGGGGGAGGTGCCAGTTTGTTCGCCGGGATTAATTTGAACACAACACTTCCGTCTACCAGTAATGTTTACTGGCAGAATGAGCTTTTCACGGCAAAAACAACAAGGTATTACAAATATATTTTGGCAAAAGGTTTCTGTTGTTGTTCTTTGGCCTCTAGCTCTCTAATGGTTTGATTTAGCGTACTTTGGCGGATATGTGAGGAAACTGCGGAGTCTCAGCTTTCATTTGAGATGAACGGCGTGTGTTTTGCGTCGAGGTAGAGCCTGAAATATGCTAAGCGGGTTGGCACATCGGTGCTGTATGGTGTTTGATTTGTTGTTTTTTATTTAGTTGTTGTTTGAGCTGTGTTTGAGGCATGTAAAAAGGGTAACCTTGTAGCCCAGGTTCTGCTGTTTAATTTGATGTGCAACATCACTATATTCTTAGTGACTGCTGGATTGTTTCACTCTGTGTTTGCAAAGTCGTTCTCAAAGTCCCTCAGTTGGGGGACTTTTGGGTTTTTAACCAACAATTTGAGCAGCCCGATAGAAGACGAGTGCTCATTCTTTGACAAAATTCTTTGTCAAAATACGTTAAAGTCACATGTTAAAAAGGGAATTATTCAAAATTTTCCCGGGGGAGAAACCCCCAGAACCCAATGTAAAAAAATATTTACCACATCAGGGCTAAAGCCCAGATGTTTTCAACTCCTAGCAATGCCCCTGGTATCAGTCTCATAAAATTAACTAAACTATCAGTTTGGAATTTTGAATAATAATTCAATTTATAGCAATAACCAAATTTAATAGTAAAGCCTGAAGGATTTCGGAGTTCTGGACATAGCAGAGGTTGACTATTCATTCACTCTCGTGCAACACTAAACACAGAAACTCTAACTAACTAACTATATACAAACTCGGTGTGTTTGTATTGTATTTTGTGTGTGTGTGTGGGTGTGTGTGTGTGTGTGTGCGGGTGCGCAAAGGGTCTTGATTGGTGCAGAGGATGTTTAGTTGCATGCAAGACGTTGTCGGTGAACAGCATTAGCAAACTAACATCACTTTGCATTGGCAAAGCCAATGCACCAATGACCTAACTGCAAACAATTACAACAATGACTCAGTGAACAGTGTTAAATCACATACAACAAGATACACAGCCTTGCTTAGCCTGTACAGCTGTGATAAAGCTATGCCCAGTTGTTACATTACCAATCCTTGAATGGATGGAGGGAAGAGTTTCTTTGAGGCATACTGATTTTGTTAGTAGGCAAAGGAAGGCTGGAAAGAGCTATGGTTCCAGAAGCAGTCTTTGTTGTGTCCTTCTTCTGAAAGTGCAGATTCGAGGAAGCCGGTCACTTGGGGTCCATGCAGAGTTAGATGCTGGGGTGCTAACTCAACTTGGTTCTCCTTGTTGCTGGAAAGTTAGTTGCAAACCTTATGTTTGCATACTAATTTCTCTGGTTTCCCAGGTTTGCTCTTGCCATGAACAAGGGCATGTTGTGGTCCAGGAGAAAAACAGTCTGTGAGCAATTGCCCTCTCTTTAGTGGTTTGGGGGCAAGGGCCTCTGAGTTGGTCAGAGCACAGGAGAAAGAGGAGGTCTGTCTGGGCCCAGGAGGAAACATCTGCCCTGGTTGGCAGCCCAGGAG
The DNA here is from genome assembly GCF_041903045.1 of Epinephelus lanceolatus. Classification (NCBI taxonomy): domain Eukaryota; kingdom Metazoa; phylum Chordata; class Actinopteri; order Perciformes; family Serranidae; genus Epinephelus; species Epinephelus lanceolatus. The sequence continues at coordinate 6,655,123 of NC_135748.1, read as the reverse complement.
AAAGAGAGTAACACTGAAAGTGAAGGAATCAGAACTTCTACAGTTGCCTGGGGACATCGCAGAGTCACATGACACCGTTAAAGTACTGTCTAATCAAGTTTTGAGACTTGTCTCTCACTGAGGTGTGAGGTGGGGCATCCTGTGGAGATGGATGTCAAATAAATGTCCTCCGCTGAAGAGCAAAGAACATGAGGTCCCTTACCAGTTCAGATGGCAAGAGGAGAAGCCTTCACATGTCCAGTTTAGAGTGTTACAAATGAGAAATCATCTGTTGTCCAGTGAATCCCAACATAGAGGATCTGATCCTTTGTTTAACCTCAGCTGTCACATACAGTAAGTGCTTTTACTCTTGAAACTTTTATGCAGAGACACACAGAGTGCGACTGTCTCCAAATCTGTTCTGTATGACATCTATTGCACGTCTGTCCGTCCTGGAAGAGGGATCCCTCCTCAGTTGCTCTTCCTGAGGTTTCTACCATTTTTTCCCCCCATTAAAGTTTTTTTTGGGGGGGGGGGGTTGTTTTTCCTTATCCGCTGTGAGGGTCCAAAGGACGGAGGGATGTCGTATGCTGTAAAGCCCTCTGAGGCAAATTGTTATTTGTGATATTGGGCTTTATAAATAACATTGATTGACTGATTGATTGAACTGTGTGTGTAAGAGCAGGGGCTGAGCACAGCCTGTTTTTTTTTCTTTTTTACCAAAATTATGAGCACTTGTTTCATTTCAGCTCAGTGTAACATTCTTGTGCACTTGTGGCGCATGGTGTTTTTCCACAGGCAGAGGAAGGACAGACAGAGGCAAAATTGATGACAACTGCACTCACCATGCCACTGCAAGTGAATCAAAAGTCCTAGAGGCAAAAAGCACATAGGAGTTTTATATTAATATAGCCCAGGCCACACAAAAGATGTACAGATGACAAAAACAAACACTTAGTTAAATACTGTTCATTCACTTAACTCAGGCAAAGGCTGCACCGAGGCAACAAACACTGGAGAATAGGCAACTATTTTAAAGGGACAGAGATATTATCTCGAGAAGTATCAGGAAGATCAGGACTCAGTATTGTCAGATACTCAATATTAAATGACTCAGATTGGGATTGGGGCAAAAAAAAAACTTGATTGGGACATCCCCATACATTCTTATCCTACGTAGTCAGAATACTGACCTTCCCAGATCTTCAAATATCGAAATTTCTCATGCCCCCAGGCCTGTGATAGTGACACTAAAGGCACTCTTTGGTGTCCCTATAAGACTCACCCTTTAATGTCTGTATGTGACACGTAGCTGTCTCCTCAGTGAACCTTGTTAATATACGTTAAAGTTGTCAAACCGTTAAGATTAGGCTTAGGAAACAAAACTACTTCGTATAAAAACATTTTTTTAATAATATAAGTATGTAAGGTGACATGAGTATGTGATGGACGGTCATAAGTTATGTAACACTAAGACTTTTGGTTTCACATGGGGCTTGAACAGCAGTGTCTTGGCTGGAAGTCTGTGTTTGACCCATTAACCTCCTACCCACCCTTCGCAGACTTCCTGGCTTTTTATACTTTGTCACTTGCTCTGAGTGTTAAATATTGGTGCAAATGGGTTTGCATTGGAGTTACTTGAGAGCTCTGTGTATCACATAGAGATACCAAATTGCGCCTTTGTCATAGGGGGAATGTGTGTGTAAGTGTATTTGATTAACCTTAGGCATCACAGCTGAGGGTTTTACTGAACTAGGCCACATTCGGCCCGAAGTGAGTGAATATTTAACCATCACAGCTGTGCTGGGGAATGTGTTGCCGAGGGCACAAAAAGGACTCCTGCTAATTTTGTCATGGATAGAGGTGGATGCCAGATGTCTGTAGAATACGTTCTCTTTGTAAACACACACTGTTTAGTTAACCGTAACTCTATGCTTCAGTAACCTCTAATAACCTGTGCACTCACCTGTGTCCTAGAATTGTGTAGAATTGTGTGGAAGTGTTGTAGGTACCAGTTGGACCTGCTCGCATAAATCAGCAGATTGTTGTACAGAAGGCGCCATCATTATCATAACAAAACAGCTGGGATATTATCCTTAATTAGAGGCTTTAGTAAATGGAGTCTTTTTTTCCACCTCATTTAATTAATGAACTCCTCTCTTGTGGAAAACCTGGCAAGCTCAGCACTTGGAAAGCTCAAATGTGCATAAAAGGGTTCCTTGGCCAAGTCTTTTGTCAGTGAAATGCAATTATTTATTTTTCTCTTTGACAACAATGATGAATTCACATTTTACTAAACAAACATTAGCTATGCACGTTTCTCTTCTTTGGCTGTCTTCTGTGGAGCAGTGCAACCATTCTTAGCCCACATATGTCATCATGTTTCAGCCAATGGCCATGAAAACATAAGATTAAGTATCAGAGCTTTTTATTCATTCAGATAGTTACATTATTTATTTTGCTAATTATATTTAATCCTGCATCTGTTGCACAGAGATTCTTTTTTATCATATTTCTGCTGTGTGATCTTTTTGTTGGCAGCAATGCCCCAGGAAGAGATGTGAGCAATTCATAATTAATACAAGTTCAGCTCAGTGCTGTCTGTTTGCCTTTTGAGAGATTGCTGCCTGATGTTCAAAAATAATTCTTTGTGAAACTGTTATAGCTACTTAGACACATTTTATGAAATGTATACCATTTCCCTAAACTGTTATCACAAAGTTCCAAAACTTGAGACTGTTCAAGCAAAATGAAGCAATCTGCTGAAACATTCAGTGTAATACTTAAATTAAAATGGCTCACAAACACTTTCTGTCCAATGTATGGTGGGAACAAGGATTGGGCCAGTGTTAGCATTGTCAAAATGGTTTGATTGTAAGCCAAACACCAGACCAGACTAGTATACTAGTTTTACCAGGTGTCATACTTGACTCAGCATACATAATGACACCCTGTCCCAACAGCAAACGGGCATCAGATTATTGCATTCTCTGTCCACACTGATTCCATTAAATATGCACATCTGTTATGTCATGTAAGCAAACCACATAGCTATCAGTTGGGCACTTGAGTTATGACTGAAGATGTAACCACTTAAAAGATGGGTGAATAGCCTTATCGCTATCGCCCTACGTTTGTAACAGTGTTTTTTTTAAACAGAAAACTCGAGAAAACCAAGACAATTTGTGTAAATATAGAAAGGGTGGAGGGTATGCACACCCAAAAAACTTTTAAAGGTGCTGGATCAAAAAATCTAACTAAGGCAAGAATCAGACAAAAGATCTGCACACTGTAATGAAAGATCCCAGCTTTTAATTGTGCATTATTTGATCCAACAGAGATCTTCATCAGGCATTGCCAAACCATCGTCACTAAGGAGAACAATCAGTATAGACTCAAACACATTCATAACTTAGGTGATTGTGATATGCATCACTGAGAGTCAGTCTACACTCAGGTTGGACCAGTCGAGTTGTACCAATCAGAGCAGAGTTAAACAAGGTTGTCTGATACTTCCACATGGGGGATAGATTATGCCTCCATGAAAAGGAACCACAAACATCAAGATACAGACATACAACACATAAGATGTTGAGTCAAATATGTTTTATACATCATAAAAATCATCCAGGAAAAACGCTTATCATGAAAACTACCATATAGAAAAAGACATGTAAGAAGTACAAAAATAGACAACAGTAATATATAACTTGGCCAGAAAGAGTTTTTAGGAGTACAGGCCAATTCAGCCTACCAATTGGTATTGGGACCTATGACAAAAGGGACGACATGAACAAAAACAAAGAGAATGAAAAGGTAGGTTGCATCAACAGAAAAATGGATTTATTGGAGAAACAAACAAATTCAGACTATGTTTATTGAAAGAATCATCTGTTTTACAAATGCAGTATACTCTATTGAATTTACTAATTTAACCTCTCTAACTCCGCCAGGACGCTGATGTCCTCGCTCCCCTCCTCCTCTGTGAAATGGTATCTCCCAGGCGCATTACGTCATCAAACCGTGTGATGTTTGGTATTGCCAGATTCAGGAAGCTCTCGACTTTTCAAAAATAACATCGTTTTTTTCTTTTTTTTATTTCTTATGTATTTCGCCCCAGAGCAGCCTAAACACACATACTCCAAAATCGCGGTGAGTGGTATCATGTCATGCCATTTTTCGAGGGGAAATGTTGCAGGATTACTTGCCATCTTATGTGGAACTGTTAGCGGGGACTTAGCTGTTTTATAAAAGGTAAGAGTCTCACTCCTACCACTATTTTTGGCTGAGATATACCGTCTAGAAAGTGGGATCATAACTTTCACGTTTCATGTGGCTTTATTCTGGTGATATTTTACGGTGTTTCTGTGTCAAAAACAACATCAGCTATCATAATCACACCTGATTTAAATCATTACAATGTTAGAAGCTGGCTGAGTGTTGTTTGATCACTGACAGTACTGTTTTGAAGCCGAGTGACCGACTTGTCTTTTGGAACTCCACCTGGATCTTTTCATGGACAAAACATTGTAGAATGGTCATACTTTGAGCAACCTTCTTCAAATCTGAAACGAGTATTCATTGATAGTGTGCCTACAGCCCCATAGTGTTGTTTACCTGCTCAGATGAAGCCACAGACAGTTATGTATCCTGAAAAACATTTTTTATTTTATTTTAGGCAAAATCTTCAATTTTTTACTGACTTCAGAGGCCCATTACTCTGTGCCTGTATCACCTAGAGTGTTTCTGACACTTTCACAAGAAACTTCAGGGAGTTTTTTTCTGGCAAGACCTCATGTATGCATGTAGCCAGAGCGGTTCAGGAGCTACAGTCATTTTAATTTGTATATGTCATTTTAGGCGTTTTTGCTACAAAATGGGGGTGGAGTACAAGAGATTTTTTGAAAGAGGTGGGATGGAAACTTTTTTCAATATTTGAATTATGTTTTTGTCTTCGGTTTCCTATAGCAACCTGAAGTCATTTTTTCTTGTTCTTTGATGATTATAAAGTCTAGAAAATTTGATCTGTGAATGATCATATTTAACTGTAAATTCAAGATGGCTGCTGGCATTTAGAAAACTTGTGAAATCCAGCAATTCTTTTATAGTACCTGGCAAAAGGAGGGATACATCATCTATGTCCATTGATCCATTTTCATCCGTGTATTCGGGGCCAGCGGGGCAGCAGGCTGACCAAGGTACTCCAGAAGTCCCTCTCCTCAGCAGTGTTTTCCAGCTCCTCGAGGGGGATCTCTCTGTGTTCCCAGGCCAAATGAAATCCTTGTAGCGTGTTGTAGGTCTTTTTGTGGGGTCTCCTTCCAGTTGGACATACCTTAAAAACCTCTTGATTAGCACCTTGATTAGATGCCCGAACCACCTGAACCGGCCCCTTTCAAAGCAATTTAAGTAGCGGCTGTACTCCGAGCTCCCTGCGGATGTTGTAGCTTCTCCCCCATGTCTAATGCTGAGACCAACCACCCTACAGAGGAAACTCATTTTGGCTGCTCAGACCTGCGATCTCATTCTTTTGATCACTACCCAAATTTCATGACCATGAGGCTCAGAACATCTCTGCTCTTTGCAGATGACGTAGTTCTGTTGGCTTTGTCACACCATGACCTCCAGCATGCACTAGAGCTCTTTGCAGGCAAGCATGAAACAGCTGGGATAAGAGTCAGTACCTCTAAGCTTATGATTCTCTGCCCAAAAATGGTGGAATGCCCCCTCTGAATTGGGAGAAGGTTACTGCCACAAGTGAAGGAGTTCAAGTATTTGAGGAGCTTGTTCAAGAGTAAGGGGGTTTCCTCAATGTACATTTGCCCAAGACTCAATTTAACACAAACTCTTATTCAAAGTGTCCAACGTATAAGGAAATCGGGTCATGGGGCTTACCCATAGCTGTGCCTTTCAACTGCAAATCAAAGGAATGTTTGTTTAAGAAAACATTTTGTTATTAGGACCAGTTTGGTTAATTCTTTAATATGGCAGTATGGAGATTCCTATATGGATGAGAGGACCATAAAATAGTCAACAACTTCAATACTGTTGTTCAGCGGAATGTCGGTATAGAGTGATTCCACATCAAACATAACCAGCTATTCACGGAACACTTGGTGTTTTATGTATTTTTTTATGTTATTTTTTTTATGTTAATCATATAAATGGTATCTTACACATGTAAAGGCAAAGAGGTGTCATGAAGTTTTAGAAAACATTCAACAAATGTAGATATTTTCTCTGTCAAAGAGCCAATACCACCTGTAACAGGTCTACCGAGTGGATTTTCTAAATTGTTATGTACTTTGGATAGTGTGTATGGATGATCTACTTTGATATAATCAAGTTCTTTTTAGTGATGCCATTTTCAAAATGACAGGATAACGTGCTGTGAATGGTGTTTTTAAAATCCGTAGTTGGATCTGAGCCGAGCTTCCTATAGAACATTTGATTGCTAAGCTGTTGATTAATTTCATGATCATAGTCACAAAAATCTATCACTACTGTAAACCCTGCTTTTATCGGCTGGCTTGATTAATAATATTCTTGCCTTTATTTGGTTTGAATAGAGCCTCACTTTGATCTAATGATAAATTAGTATGTACCTTGTATTTTCTCTCTGATTTTTGTTGTTAAGGGCTTGTAAAACATCTCTCTCTACTTGGCAACAATAAGTGTCTAATGAGGCATTTCTATTTTTGGGAGGAACAGAAGTGGATTTGCCTCTAAAGGATCTGTCAGTACCTACAAGGGGCTTGTACTGCAGTTGTGAAATGATGGCTGCATAAAGCTACTACCTGAGCCTCTAGATGATTCTATATTAGACCTGGAAAAAAAACTTATCATAGATAACTCAAATGTGTACAGTAAGTTGTAGGTCCAAAAGACAAACATTTAGACTATTTAAAGCTTATTGACAACTGAGGTCAATACCTTAATAGAAAAGAGGACAACATTCTCAGGTCTTTGGTTCTGGGATTTACTGCAATTCATTTTCAGTTGAATTTTATTTTTGATTTTCAGATTTATTTGAGAGAGTGAGAGAAGGTCCTGTAACCTGGTGCAGTACGGGAGAAGAGTTTACAGTTAGCTTACTTAATAGTGTTTTATTATGAACAAAAAAAATTCAAAGATGGAGACTTGTAAGCTGACTGATGTCGATAATTCAATCGTAAATGTCTTCTACTTTTAAAGAAAAAAAAATACGAGTTTGAAAGTTTTGTTAGCATTTACAGTTTATTCTGTAGCACTTCCACCACTCAAATAAATCATTAGCTACACATGATATCATATGCTGCTGATTTCTTTCTGTACCATACAGAGGTTGAAAAAAAAATGCATGTGTTTGGGGTTGTGCGAGGCTGGGGGCTTTAGGAGAACAATATGAAGTGATGAAGGCTGGGGAAGTAGTGAGATCTTGAGTCTGCTTTTACCCCTGCGTGTATGCAGATGGAATGGTAGTACCCACTTCTTGAATTAGGATGAATGAAATTTCTGTTACAGGTTATGTCTGATTGAAGTTTCATTGCTATATGTGAAGGGGAAAAGTGGATTCAAAATGAATAGAACGTAAACAGTGCAGATGATATCAGAACCTGTTTGCTTTACTTTCTCTACAGCAGAAAACAGAATTTGACACTTGCAAATGAGGTTGTCTTATCAAAGTACTGCCCCAGTTTCAGAAGTTGTCTTAGTGGGAGTGTTCCTCATCCTGAGCTGAGGGTCTGATGCTGGGTTTTCACTTATCAGTTGGCCAGTTGTGAAGCCCAGTGATGAAAGTGCAATACTAATAAACTTTATTTGGCTTTCTGGGGTTCTGTGGTAACAAGAGTTGATGCTACAATGGGCCTTTGTATGTATACTGTAAAATGAAAATCCCATGTGGCTCAAAAAGAAGGAAGCCCAAATATAAAAACCAGGAGGATAAAATGAATATTCATCAGATGGAATGAAGGAAGCAATGTTTTCTTGTGTTTCTTGGCTTTCTTTGTGAAAACAGAATATATTATAGGAGAAAAACAAAAAAGAACAGCCTGTCTGCTCTGCCCAGTTTTCAGTTTCACGTGTCCTCGTGCTCTAGTTCTTGTTTAAATTCTCAGGCCCCTATCTCCCTCTTAACTGCTCCTCTCACTGCTTCTATTTCCCTCTCTGTCTTTTCCCTCTCCATATTGGTCTCTACATCTTGAATTTTTTTTTTTAAAGATATTTTTGGGGGCATTTTTTAGCCTGTGTGAAAGGGGGAGAGAGAGTGGGAGTGACATGCAGAAAATGGCCGAACCCGGGCCCCTGTGGCAACAGCCTTGTACATTGGGCGCCTGCTCTATCCACTAAGCCACCGACGCCCCTAAATCTTGAAATTTATATGGTTGAATATTAAAATCAAGGTCTGTGTGCCTGAGTGCTGTAATAGCACACCTAGGGGCAAACTCACAAAGAATGGATTGTGGCCACTGATACCACCATGAATTGCACATCACTTGCAACCCCTATCTTTCCCTAGTCATGGTCAAAAATGGACTTAATATATTTTTTTAATGATATTATTGCACAGGCATGCCCATAACATTTTACAGCTCAGTCCAATTTTCCCTATTTTTGTGTCTAATTGTATTTATCCATGTGACAAAGTATAAATGTTGCCGTTACACCAAGAACACAGTTGGCAGAACAATGAAATTTTGAGAGCACGAGCTACAGGTCTCGACCGACAAGGTGCAGATGCATCCCTCAAAACCCCAGGCTAGGAATTTAGATGTGACAGAGATTTAATTAAAGCTGCCAAAATGCCACTTGCCAGCTTTACACAGATGACAGTCATATATGCACTGGCCAAGTCACAGAGTAAAGCTGCAGAAATCCTAAATTCAGGCTTATGTGATATACAGCGGCAAAAGCTGGGGCACCCCTGGTCAAAATTTTGTTTACTGTGAGTAAGGAGTAAGTCGAAGATGAACTGATCTCCAAAAGGCATGAAGTTAAAGATGACACATTACGTGAATATTTCAAGCACAATTACTTTTTAATTTCAATCTTTTACAGAAATAATCAAAATAGGAAAGGAAAAGGGCCTAAAGTGAAAGTTTGAACACCCTGCATGGTCAATACTCAGTAACGCCCCCTGGCAAGTATCACAGCTTCTAAACACTTTTCATAACCAGCTAAGAGTCTCCCAATTATTGTTTGGGAGATTTTCATTTATTCTTTCTGCAAAAGGCTTCTAGTTCTGTTAAATTCTTGGGCCGTCTTGCATGCACTGCTTCTTTGAGCCCTATCAACAGATTTTTAATGATGTTTAGGTCAGGGAACTAAATCCATTTTATTCTGTGAAAAGTTCCCTGTGCCACTGGCTGCAACACAATCCCACAGCATGATTGATACCCCTCCCCCATGTTTAACAGTTGGACATATGTTCTTTTAATGAAATTCTGCACCCTTTTTTCTCCAAACACCTTTGTTTATTGAGTCCAAGAAGTTCTATTTTATTTTCATCAGTCCACAAGACTTGTTTCCACAAAGCATCAGGCTTGCTTGAATGTTCTTTTGCAAACTTATGACAGTGAATTTTGTGGTGAAGACACAGGAAAGGTTTTCTTCTGATGACTCTTCGATGAGGTCATATTTGTGCAGGTGTCACTGCACAGTAGAACAGTGCACCACCACTCCAGGGTCTGATAAATCTTCCTGCAGGTCTTTTGCAGCCAAACAGGGGTTTTGATTTGCTTTTCTAGCAATCATACAAGCAGCTCTCTTGGAAAGTTTTCTTGGTCTTCAAAACTTCCACTTGACCTCCACAGTTCCTGTTAACTGCCACTTCTTAACTACATTATGAAACAGCGACCTGAAAACACTTTGCTTTCTTCTTAAAGTCTCCTCCTTTGTGGGCATCAGTTATTTTAGTTTTCAGAGTGCGAGGAAGCTGTTTAGAGGAGCCCGTGGCTGCTGATTGTTGGGACAAGTTTTCAGGAGTCAGAGTGTTTATAAATCTTTGAATTTTGCATCACCTGACCTCCTATCAATGATTGTGAACATGCCATAGCCATAACAAGCAAATTAAGGTCTGAGACCCTGGTAAAAGTTGTCTGAGAGCTCAAATGTCTTGGGGTGCCCAAACTTTTGCCAGTGCTCCTTTCTTTTTACACTCTAAAATTGTACAAAATAAAAATAATACACTAGTCTTGCTTAAAATGTTGAAAAGCATGTTTCACATTTTACTTTGTGCCTTTTGGAGATCAGTTCATCTTCTACCCACTTAAGTACTCACAGTAAATAAAATTTTGACCAGGGGTGCCCAAACCTTTGCATGCCACTGCATTGTGATATATGTATTGTACTATGTGGATTGGGGTGTATGTATTTTGGTGTGCCTTCCATGTTATATAATGTATAATGTAAATAATACAATACAATAATAATAAAATAAACTGTACAGTCTTTAATAACATTGTAGGACTACATGTAAAAGCCCAACTAGGGACAAGAGTTGAACTATGTTAAATTGCATTGCCACTATGAAATTCAATAAAGATGAAAAAAAATTAAAATCCCGTCTGTTTGTGCTGTTGGTGTTTTCAAATGCACACCTTTAAACTGTAAAAGAAGATGGCCTGATTTGAAGCGGAGGACATCCATTATAATAGTGCTTCAGTTTCCACCAATTCTCTGAAGACACTAATAACTTCACTGTAACTGCGTGTAGCTGTTAGCTTGTGAATTGGACTGTTTTGTAGTGAGGCTCATTTGCATAGAAAGGGGCCAATTTTGCGCCAAATGTATGCATATTACCTCATTTAAAAACATGCAAATAGCACAGGAGCGCTGAGACGCTGAGTGCTTGGCAGCACAGTTAGGGTTGCATTTAACCCTTTGTGTGTGCTTTGAGAATAAAAATGTTTTTTTCTGTCTTATTTGTGCACGTTTATTGGCCACAAAAACTGCATAATCCTTTTGTGAATTCATCCATTAGTGTTTCCTGAAATAGCTGAAAATGTTTCCTCGATACATGTCCTCACTGTGTTTGAAACAGAGCCATTATGGTGTATTAGATGATGCATTATATTTGTAAGACTCTGTGCCAGTGATAGCCATGGACAGAGGCATTATGTTTTTGGGTTGTAAGTCCATCTGTCTGTCCCATTCTTATAAATGGCACAAACATCCATTTGGAGTCAACAATGAACTGATTAGAATTTGGTGGTCAAAGATCAAGGTGCTATACAAATGCAGGTCCATTTACCAAGAAGGCCTTGAAGTTTCCTCAAATTTGGCACAAAGGTCGACTTGGATTCAAGAATGAACTGATTTGAATTTAGTGGTCGAAGGTCAAAGGTCACTGTAATCTCACAAAACATCCTTTTGGCCATAACTCAAGCCATAACAAATATATATTAGGACACAGTGATGAAGTGATGACATTTTATATCCAAAAGGTTAAAGGGATACGCCAACATTTGTTTTGTTTGCGTGTCTCGCCTCACTCCCGAGTCCATGACAAGCAGATAGATACCATTCTTTCGGCTATACGTGCAGTAAAAATGGAGAGCCAGGCAGAGCTCGCCCACCGCTAATTAGCTTAGCTCAAATGCTGGGAGTCAGTGGGAGGCATTAGCCTGCCTCTGCCTGCAGTCATCAGATAAACTCTTGAGCAACTCTAAACGTGTGCTTGTTGTGACTCGTTTTTTACCGCGTTATGTTACATTATCTATTTTTTGACTAAGATTAGCACTTTATGTAAGTTTTGAAAGAAATACACATACAGTTTTTGCGCATGTGCGCCAGTAAACAGCTGAGGAAGAAAGCAGAAGAAGAAGAATAGAAAAGAATAGAAGAAGAAGAAGAAGAAGAAGAGCTCATGCAGTAAATCGTTGAAGGAGTTTGTAGGACACTGTGACACTTTTTTTGAGAGAGAGATTTATAAATCAGAATTTTACAAAGATGCCTCGTACGTGTGCTGTATGGGGTTGCGACAATAAGCAGAAGACATGGTCAAATCTTATTTTTCACTCAATTCCAACTAGAAATCCGGAGCGGATGAAACAATGGCTAGGTGCTCTGAACATGGATCCCAACACCCCACAAGAAGCAGTCAAGAAGATGCTAGTTTGCTCAGAGCATTTTTCACGGGATGACTACTACGAAAAACTGGAATTCAGAACCCAAACAATGAGACTTTTCTTGAAGGACAAGGCCATCCCATCACTCGGTGTCACACAGACAGTAAACGAGGTAAGTACTTGTGTTTTGTTTTCACGTTGTAACGCTTAGCACGGCATATTATCTTGCGCCAGACAAGATAAATAGGACAGCCATTTTACTGTATTCACCTCGTAACTCCGGGGGTCATGTCCTGTTTCCCCTTATTGAGTAACGTTACAACTATGTTTGCAGGGAAAACCAGTCTGAGAATACAACTGCTCTGTTTTTATCTGTAAAATCAAACCAAGTTATGGTAGCTCTGAAGTGCATGTAGTAAGCTACATGACAGTCATAACATATTATCGCTACAAAAACAATACCAAAAAAAAAAAAAAAAAACAATGTATGTTTACATTATTTGGCCCAACTTTAGCCTCAAGGCTAGCCCAAGTTATCTAGGGTTACAGTATGCAATGGTTCAGAATATCTATATATATATATTTTTGTTTATTACATATGTTCATCTTTTATGAAACCTGGAAAGTGTACTGTAATTGGATTATGGTACATGAATTATGCCTAATACCATTTTTTTCCCTACTGAATTTCAATACTTTTACCAACTAAGATGTTATTCTTTTCATTTGCCATTGAATGTGTAGGGTATTGGATGATCTGTAATGAATAGCATTCAAATGTATTGCCTTCATGTATGTATTGTGGGTAATATGAACAGTAATCCTTTTTTGTTGAATAGTGTTATCTTACTTATTTCAGGACGAGGTGAGAGATGTCCCGCTAGATCCGACAGAATTGGTGGCTGATTTCAGCTATTGTGCCAGTGGTGTACCATAGTCAACCCCCCACAAAAGCCATGCTGCTGAGGGCCCCTTACTCACTTTTCAGCTGACTAGTCCTGAGCAGACAGGTCCACGCACAAAGCCCTCAAGATCTGGGAAATATTTTTGCCCTGGCACCAATTTGGAGGGGACAATCAGTATGCTAATTACTCTGTTGTCATGTCTACTTTGTGATAAATGCAACAATTTCTGAAATCCATCTCTTTCTTGCACAGGGCATTGCATCCTCATCCACAACGAGTGCTTCGGGCAGGGCACGAACAAGCCTACTATTTCATGTAAGTATATGCTACAAGCCTAGGAGCTAGGACAGTAAAAACAAATTAATTAGTTTATTGCATCATATTTATATTTCATGCTTTTATTTAGCAATTATCCAGAGCACCAAAAATTCAGTAATTGAACAGGCAGATATTTGTATATTCTCCTGTCTGAGAAATGCAGTGAGAAACAGTCAGTGCTGAAAAACTATACAAGTGAGTAGAGAAACTAAATATTGTCATGTTGATTTGCCAACCACAGGAAACTAGCGAAAAGGAAACAGATGAAATGGATATTACTCCACAGTCATCCGCCTTGGACATCAGTATGACTTCAGAGCCTGGTGATGACCCTGCTGATTCCAGTTTTGTCCCCTTTACAAGCCCCTCCACCTCAGAAAAGGGATCTAGCTCGGAAAGCACATCCAGCGTTCCACAAAAAACAAGAACATGGAGGGAAAAGAAGTGGATAGTGAATGAGTCCAAACTTATGGAACTATTTCAAAGATGCAGTATTTGTGGAACTGAAATGTGTGACAATAGCCTAGCATCATCTGGCAGCAGACTCAAAGTGAGATGGCAATGCAACAACAGTCACACTGGAAAAATGGGAGTCATGTCCAAATGTCCATGGGATGGCTGAAAACAATCTGCTTACAGCAGCAGCAACGCTGTTCACTGGTGCAACTTACACTGACATTTCTGATTGGGCAGCAATTTTGAGGCTTCAACTGCCCAAGAAAACCACATATTATAACATACAGTCTAGCTACCTGATTCCTGTCATTGAGGAAGCATACAATATGCAGAAGGATGCCATCTTTGTACAGCTCATCTGCCAGAATCTGGATGATGAGGCGGTGCATGTGTGTGGAGTTGGAAGAAGTGATAGCCCGGGCCATTCAAGCAAATACGCGACCTACTCCTTCATGGATGACTCCACCAATGAAATTATACTCTTTGAACTGATACAGGTAAGAAAAACACAATAATAGACAAAAAATAACAGTTATTGTGCTACGAAGTCTCTTTCAAAAATGTTATCTCCAGTAACTCGTAAACCTTTCTTGTTCCCCCAAGGTGACCCAAGCAAAAAGTTCTGTTGGTATGGAGCCATTAGGTTTCAAGAAAGGACTGGAAAGGCTCTTGGATGAAGGGATCCATGTAAAGGTCGTAACCACTGACAGACATCCGTCCATCAGGAAAACTTTGAGAGAGACTTTTCCAGACATAGACCACCAGTTTGATCCTTGGCATATAACAAAAGGTTGGTCTACTTATAACAATATTGTATGTGCCCATATAGCACAATACCTGTCACTTAGTATAATGCTGTGCTGTGTTTTCCCTGAGAACAGCCACAGAAAATAATTTGTCTGTGTGTGCCCTTTATGAATTGTAATGTCCGTTTCTAACTCTTTTCCCCTTTTATTTTATGAATAAAAAAGAAATTGGTCCAAGCCTCTAAATGCAAGTACTGCAAAGACATTGGTCCTTAGATAAAGAGTGTAACCAATCACTTGTGGTGGTGCTGCAGCACATCAAAAGGAGATGGAAAGGTAAACACAATCACACCTCGTTGCAGACAGCCCTACGGCATTTCACTTTTCCTTGCGGACCTAAACCATACAGTACCTTATTTTCAGTACTTCATTCCTGAAATGATGAAACATTATTACTGATTTGCTGACATGTCTATGGCATACAATGTTTCTAATTTTATTCAATGGATAGTTCATATGGAATGTTATATCAGTGCTACAATGATTTCTTCTTGTGGGGGAATGTTATTGTCAGGAGTTGATTCGACGATGGAAGACACTCCTTCATCATATCCGTGGAGTCCATCGCTGGGAGGAAAATGGAGAAGAGCACAAATGCTACCACCCTGATTTGTCAGCAGATGAGCAAAGGAAGAAGAGATGGTTGTTGGAAGACTCCGCTGCATTCAAAGCCTTATATGAGGTGGTGATGAACAGACGTCTCCTTCAAGATTTGGAGCAAATGACGCTGTTCAAGCACACAGGTATGTATATAAACGTGTTGGAAGATAGTGAAAAGGCCCAATAAAATGCAATAAGAGGTAACTGTGTGTTCAGGAAATCTTTCTGTGAAAATGATTTACAGTAAATGGGGTGGTTATGTAGCACCACAGACAAGAGGAGCATTGGTAATCATACTATTCTGCATTTTTAGTTTTTATACATAAGACATAAATACATTATTCCACAATGACAGTCTTCAACAGGTCATGCACACACACTGTGATAAATATTGCATAACGTATGTGGTTTATAGTTTATAGTTTGTAATGTCAATTATGTTTTTTGTGTTTTCAGGAAACCTTGAGGTTTTCCATAATGCCCACCTGAAATACTGTCCAAACCGCCTGCATTTTGACTAGCCTTCGATGCAGGTGCGCACAAGGTTGGCTGTCATGGATCACAATGAGAACCATAACAAAAAGTGTGAACAGGCTTCAACTGCAACAGGTAAATACTAAGAATATGAGCAGTGGCAAGTTTACACAAAATACCTAAAATGATCATTTTAGTTTTTGATTATTTTCATTGGACGAGTTGTCTACCGTAATCACTGTAAAGTAGAGCTATATAGGACTTATTTCATTCTGCTCAAAGCAGTAAATAAAACGTTATGGAACAGCATCTGTCAATAAGTAATTGAACATTTTGAAACATCTCAATTCATGCTTGTATATCAATCAATCAATCAATCAATCAATTTTATTTATAAAGCCTAATATCACAAATCACAATTTGCCTCACAGGGCTTTACAGCATACAACATCCCTCTGTCCTTATGACCCTCGCAGCGGATAAGGAAAAACTCCCCCAAAAAAAAACTTTAACGGGGGAAAAAAACGGTAGAAACCTCAGGAAGAGCAACTGAGGAGGGATCCCTCTTCCAGGACGGACAGACGTGCAATAGATGTCGTACAGAACAGATCAGCATAATAAATTAACAGTAATCCGTATGACACAATGAGACAGAAAGAGAGACAGAGAGAGAGAGAGAGGGATGCAGGACAGACGGTAATGACAGTAGCTTGCAACAACATTAATGAAAGTAATAATATTATAGTTATAGTTCTGGCTACTGTGGTGCAATATGTTGAAAGTATATATTAATATCTGGCACTATACATGTGTGACAATAATCATATGTGTATAATAACAGTAGAAGTATGAGTAATGATGACAGCAGCAGCAGGAGGCATCTGGCAGGACCACGGCAGCAGCATAACCACACACGTCACGCTATCCAGGCACCGCTGCGATATGAGTTAACCTGAGAGACAGTGGAGCACAAAGGCTCCGGAGAAGAAGCCGAGTTAGTGACATCCAGAATGGCCGAGTTAGCAAGATGCAGTAATAGGATACGAGAGAGAGAGAAGGAGAGAAGGTGCCCGGTGTATTATAGGTGGGTCCTCCGGCAGACTAGGCCTAAGTCAGCCTAACTAGGGGCTGGTACAGGGCGAGCCTGAGCCAGCCCTAACTATAAGCTTTATCAAAGAGGAAAGTCTTAAGTCTAGTCTTAAATGTGGAGACGGTGTCTGCCTCCCAGACCGTAACAGGAAGATGATTCCACAGGAGAGGAGCCTGATAGCTGAAGGCTCTGGCTCCTGATCTACTTCTGGAGACTTTAGGGACCACTAGTAACCCTGCGTTCTCAGAGCGCAGTGTTCTGGTGGGATAATAAGGCACTATGAGCTCTCTAAGATATGACGGAGCTTGACCATTTAGAGCTTTATAAGTTAACAGTAGGATTTTAAATTCAATCATATCATTGGAATATATCATTTCAGGCCTCCAAAGACACAACGTTGTCTTTCAGAAGCAGTCCAAGCAGTGGGTTTCCCGGCCAGTTTACAAGATTCAGAGATGACCTGATGGAGCAAGTACTGCACAGACGGCTGGATCCCTCAGTCATATTCAGAGACTCCACATCAAAAGTGAAAGTCCCTCATCTGGCTACCAACATCGCCCCATTTCCTAAACCCAACAAGGAGGATGTCATAAAAGCACACAAATCTAGGTTCACAGGCTCATCAGAGGAAGAATATTCAAGTTGCATGCCCCCCCCCCTTTTTTTTTAAAAAACCTGTACCATCTTCCGTTGTAAACAACAGGGCTAACCACTGTGACACCCAAGTGCCTTCCACACTATCCCAAAAGCAGTCATAAGTGTGCCTTATATTTATTTGTTGATTTTGGTGTGATACATTGTAAAATAGGATGCTACAGTGTGATATTTTTTGGGACAATGTAATATAGTGTGATGTAGTGTGACATAATGTTATAGTTTTATAGTGTGACATACAGTAATGTAATACAGTGATATAGTGCTACTTTTTCTGTCCCAAACCAGTCTGTCAACTGAACAAATAACTTGATTACAAAAGACTGCAGGTTCATCCATACCTGTCCATTTACTGCAAAATATTCATTCTTACCTCATAAATGTACATATTGTAAAGTAAATAACACAGTTTATCATTTTGTGAGTTGTCATTTTACTTTTGCAAATCTAATCATGTTATTTACAAGTTGAACATTGAAATGTTTGATAAAAATAGCTTATAGATGTTATTACACAGCAATCTCAAACCCTGCACTCTTTTCCTGATCCTCCCATCACAACTGTTGTGATGATGTCCTCAAACAAACAAGGAAAACAACAGTTATGATGGAAGGACTGAGAGAAGAGGGCAGTGTTGGAGATAGATCAACTTGTCACACAACAATAGAGAAACTATTTTGAAATTATTTAGCTGTCAGAAGGTCGAGTATTGAACTAATATATGGTGTGTAATCTATTTACAATTTCAGGAGTCACCTGTCTGTTCACAGATTGTTACTACGCTGCATGTAATAATAACAATTTAATGCTGTATTGAAACTTTTATTAGGGTAAAAAGAGAGTATTATAGGAAGGTAGTAAACACAATTATTAGCCAGCAGATATGTCACAAGGATATGAATAGTGAATGTATCAACTAATTGTGTGTGATCAAGACAAGTCTTTATATAGTGTTTTGATAACTGGAATGGCTTGTAAGCTTTTGAGTCTACAACATATCCATAGCATCCTGTGCCTCTTGGAATCCTTGATATGTCCCCGTTGGTGAGGGATATCTTCTACAAATAGCACTGACGACACACGATGGCAAAGGTTTACGATTGCCTTTCCCCAGCGTTTCTCCCTTCAGGGCCCACTGCAAAACAATGCGGTAGGACACCAACCTGTATTGACTGAGAAACAAGAAATTTTTTTATCAATAACCACAAATACATAAACGAATGTGTAATTCTTGGCCTATATTATAACTATTTTCTCTATACATGTAGAGACTAACTGTGTATACAGCTTGCTATATACAGCAATATGTGCCTCATGCATCTTTATTATAATTATAATTATTGTATTATAATTTATAATAAGATTATAATAGTCACTTACTCTACGGACAACTGTCCGTTAGGTCCAGACGGCCTGGGGCGTGTTTTCCAGTTTATTTTGGGTAGATGGAAAAAAGTTTCAACAACTGCGGGATTTACTAAACCTGGAAAAGCGTCATTCATTGTGACACAATCTCTTTGTGTACTGTCCTCTTCGCCAGATATATCAAGCCTCCCCATCGATGGCAGCACCAACTCCCACTCAGTACAGCAGAAGCACTCATTTTCTGTCGGCATAGGTTGGCAAGCCCCACATCTACACCACCAATCCCTGCTGGTTCTGACTCTCCCCTCGGCCCCAGGCTGCTCGACTGTCTCAGCTTCTCTTCGTGCACGCTCAGCCTCCAAAACATGTAGTTCCTCCTCTGTATATTCTGGTTCAAATAGGTAAGGTTGTGGATCTTCGTCAGTCCCGAAGAAATCATCCTCGTCCTCTCTTACAAAGTCGGCCATAATCTGTAGTAGCAATCTTCTTCTTCTCCTAAACAGAGGCTTTGTTTTGTTGACCTACTTACAAGCACGTCTGCGTTGGTTTGCGCATGCGCAAAAACTGCGGTTTAGTTTCCTATGTATTTCTTTCAAAACTTACATAAAGTGCTAATCTTAGTCTAAAAATAGATAACGTAACATAACGCGGTAAAAAACGAGTCACAGCAAGCACACAGGACTGTTTAGAGTTGCTCAAGAGTTTATCTGGTGACTGCAGGCAGAGGCAGGCTAATGCTTCCCATTGACTCCCAGCATTTGAACTAAGCTAATTAGCAGTGGGCGAGCTCTGCCCGGCTCTCCCTTTTTACTGCACGTATAGCCGAAAGAATGGTATCTATATGCTTGTCATGGACTCGGGAGCGAGGCAAGACACTCAAACAAAAAAAATGTTGGCGTATCCCTTTAAAGGTCAACTTCACTGTGACATCATAATGTTCTGCAAAAACACTTTTATGGCCATTGTTAAATGTCATATCTCAGAAACCGAGGGGGACACATTTTGGTCAGATACTGAATTGGTGACATCAACCTTGGGTGCCCACCATGAAACTGTGCTGATTTCATAGGTCTTCTGTGCTAACAGGGAGAAGATGTGTGTGAAGCATTTATGTTTTCACAGACATGGATGTAAACTGTAAGTGCAACTCGACTGGTTCACGGAGGCATACTACTGCAAGGCAATAATATAAGTTTCCCCACTGAAGCTGAGTGTATTCTCTGTCTCTTCTTCTTCAGTCTGACGGATAGTGAAGTTGGTTTACCCTATGACAAGGAGTCTATGGCTATCATCCACCTGAATAACACTACAGTCATGTACCTGAAGGAGGTCACCAAGTTCCTCGCAATGGTCTGCTTTGTCCGCAAGGAAAGCTTTGAAAGAAAAGGTCAGTCTGTTTACAGTATGTTTATCCAATCAATCACAAATACCTCCTTTACATGAGCTCAGCATTGATACAGAGTTGCAAACCAGGAGGGGCTATTTAGGGCATCCCTGATTTTAGAAGTAAAAGTCCCATTTGTCATTTTTTTTCATACACAATGAATCAGCATAAAAACTATGCTATTTAATATTGAGAGCCTTGTTTGAATGTATGTCTAGTTCTTTAATAAAAAGTTGCAAGGTACAAGCTTATGTATATAAAAACATCATGACAGACGCTGATTATGACTTCAAGGTGCATTTCAAAAAGACACATCCAAAGCTTAAAACCGTGTTATGTGTGCAATTAATGGCAGGTGGAAGCTAAAGATAACAATGTTGAGAAAGCTTAAAATACAGTCTGAGCTTAAATCAATTCACTTGGGTCAAAGTGCCATTCAAATTGTTATTGAATTTAGCAACATGGTGCCATGTTTTGTTCTCAGCTATAACAACAAAGCTGTTATATATCAGCTAAAACTCTGATTCTCCATGGCAACAGCAACCCAGACTCATATATTTTGACCCATTTGCCATGCCAAAATTTAAATGATATAGAAACAAAGATTTCTCATAGCCAAGTTGATTGATTGAAAGTGGTGGATCAAGTGGTGGTCGTTATATTATCCAGAGAGTTCTGTGTGTCTTTGTCAGTAGCAATGAGCATATTGTTTAAAGAAAAAATTTAAATGGGAAAAATAACTGTAAGAGGCCTTACACGTGCAGCACCTTTAACAGCCTGGAAAACATGAGGTCAGGCATTGGGCGCTACTCTTTTGCCCACTCTGTGCCAACTTTTAAAGGTGCAGAGGCAGGTTGCATCTGAGGTTGCTATGCTGCCAGCACCGTATCATAGCCTACTTACTGGAAATCCTGAGTGCAGACCTGCTTTTTTTCCAGGCGTTGTTTTATAATTGTGTATAAGGCCCAAAATATTATCCGGGGGACAGATGTGAAGTTCTGAGTAGCACTAAAAAAAATTAACTTCGTCTCCATATGTACCACACACTGATATTTACGGAAGAAGGGAAAGATATCTGTTGGCTGTGATTGGTTGTTCCTCATCACATACATTACATGCTGCTGTTTTCCAAAAGTTGAACTCAATTTATCACAAGGTGCAGTAGTTGTGCCCTAAGACACAGGCGCTTGGGGACGTGTGCACACTGCTCTAGCGTTTGAGCATGCCTGCTGTGCGTCTACATTGGAAACAATAAATATGAGGGTGCAAAAAACGCGGCATGTATACGACCCCCAAAACCCGAGACTCCACCCACTTTCAAAACTCACAGCCACAAATCTATCGTCTAAGTGGTAGTATTATTGTTTCTATTGGCTGTCATGCTAGTAGCCAATTAACAATCAAGGCAGGGTCCAAGAGATTGACATTTGATAACTAATAGTTTTAATGATGAACTGTTAATTAAACAGTACCTGGCAACTGTTTAGATGCAGTAACTGCAATGCACAGTCAGTGCTGCAGCCAGGGCAAGTCTTTAACCGAAAATAAATACAGGCATTAGCATCCACTAACAAGTGCATTTCAGGCTTTAGAGATGCGAGTAGCTCCAGCAGAGATAGACAAGTAGCAAGGCTTATCTAGCAGGTATTCCATGGGCAGGAATGAAGGATGGTCACCAGCTGGAGGTGATCCTATGGCACATGAACCTCGTAGGACGATATATGGAGCTGCAAGTCCGACAAACTTTCGGTTTCAGAGCTAGACTGGCATGGCGCTTTCACTGTCGCTAACTGCACTCCCTGGAGAAATACTCCTAAATTTTTGGAAAAACAAAAAAGCGTTTTCAGGCAGAAGCAGACAGAAGGGTCTACAATATGCATTTGAAGGATATATTCAGGATGTCAGACTGACACAGCAACAAAATCAAGGTAACAAAATAAAGATTGAAGCTACAGTAAAGCCTACAGATCACAGTGTAAAAGTGAACCACCACATCACTGCTGATCGCCACAGAAGACAATGAATTTAAAGGGAAACTTTGCTGATACTGGACCAGCTTTATGGCATCGCAGTGTGTGCAGATGAACAATGTTTAGCTTCACCCCTGTGCCACTCCCAGCACCCAGACTGGCAGCTGGACTGTCGGGAGGCTGCGGAAGAAGTCAAACAAGTTAATCTGCGCACAATGTGTTGACAGACAGCTGGCTGAATATCAGCAAAGTTTCCCTGCTTCCCTTCACTGGTTCCTGTACAGCAGGGTCAGCCTTTTTTTCCACTGTTATAACCATTAAAAAGCAAAAGCAGCATGTGTATACATTCAGTAGGCTATGTCTTCAGCAGCTAGCTAGCTAGCTAACCCTACACAGGGAAGAAACTTATATCTTTTTCCAACCTCTCCAAGTAATGAGTATCATTAATACACGACATGCCCCAGGCACAACATTTAGCTCTAAATCCACAAAACCACCCTGAAAATGAAGGAAATCTGAAATGACTGCATTAGAGTCAATGGAACAGACCCTGGTCTGAGACAGCCCAATGCTTCGTTATGATTGGCCAGTCTGTGTCCGGGGGCGGGACTTAGCAATAGGTCAATTACCAATGCTTTGTCCTGCATCAGCATCTCATAGCAACACACAGTGCACCCACAAATTAAATTCTGTTCATTTGGTAGCTGGGTCTGTGCTTCTGCATGCAGTAGCTGTGTTTTGTCCCAACTTTCTCTGTAGTTGTATAGTTGACTATCTGCCTTATGTGGCTTAGTAATGTGCACATAGTAATACTCACTGACTGACAATGGACTTTTTTTTTTCCCTTGAGATGTACTGTCTCTATGGAGATCATCTCCTGTTTAGCCTCACATCTAAGGAGAAATGATTCTGTGAAGTTAGGGTAGCACATACCATATGCTGTTTACAATCTTGGCTGAGTGATTCAAACACTGCTTATGCCTTTTACTTTTTTTTACTCCCTTTTTTTTATTTTATTGCTGCCTATTGTGTTTTATCCCTATAAGGTGATTAAATATAAACTTAAAAATAGATAGAGTTTAGCATTTTTTTATTAATTTATTTATTTTTGAAATAATCAGGGACAGTGCATATTAATAAACACTTTTGTGTAAATATGCAGGATTATAGCCGGTGGCTAATTTCCATCCTTTGTCCCTAGGCAGGTTGGTGTTAACAATATACAGTCAATAAAACAATAATGGTGAAAAGTACAATAGGCAGACTAACAAACAATCAAACAAGCATCTCTTCTTACATCCTCCATAGCTGACATATGCCTGTATTTCACATTTGCCTTCACTGTCATTATTGTTACTATGATGTTCAGGTTATTTGCGAGAGGTACTTAACTTACATTTTTATTTACCATCCATTTAAACTGTAAACTGTGTTGTTGGTAAAGGTTATTTTACACCAGCAAGCTTTCCTTTCATTCTCTTATGACATTAGTTTTTTTTTTTTTTTTTCAAAGTAACCTTGTGGTCTTTCAGCACACTTTCTCAGACCTTGCCAGAAATTCAGAAATGTCTTCCCACTCCTTTGAAAAAAAAAAAGTTGTACAATATCTTAAAGGGGTTCCCTAAAAGTGCTTTTTCATGAAGTTGGGGGACAAGAGATGGGATCTAAAAACTTTTGACACTTGTCAATATCAAAGCAGAAGACTTTTAGTCCCTAATATTAGTCAAGGTCCAAAAACACTGGATCCTATATTTCCCATAATGCAACCATTTGCATCTTTTAGGCTTTCAAGTTAGGGTGGAATAATTTATTGTTTAAATATTGTCACTGTTATTCGAAAGTGTGTTTTTCAAATAGTAGGAGACCTAACTTTAATTATAGCTTGCATAATTTATAATACATAACATAACTGAGAGCTGTGTAACCCCTAGGACTGTTAATCTCATTGGTTATAATGACACCAAATTTACTCAGCTGTTGGTAATTAATGTTAAGTCCATGAGCTGGCCAAACAACAAACAGGATACGAGTCTACAGCCATGGCTAGCGGCTCTGTGAGTCACAGCAGGGCTAAATGCTTACACACCTTTCTTTAGCATGTTAATATTTGTCATTCAGCTGTTTCCTCAATTCACAATGTAATTAAAAAATAGCAGTTAACAGGAAGTGTGGAGGTGAAGTTGAAGTCTGGAAGACAAATAAAACTTTCAGAAAGAGCTGCTTGTAGGATTGTTAGAAAGGCAAATAAAAACTGCCATTTGACTGCAAAAGACCTGCAGGAAGATTTATCAGACTGGAGTGGTGGTGCACTGGTGTACTGTGCAGCGACACCTATACAACATGGGCAAGCGGTCATAATAAGCTATAAATGCGGCGCATGCCCAAGCCCTCTAATAAAAATCATTTAAATGTTAGTTTTTCATTGTGTTCTATTGTTTTGGTGTCAAACCGCTACCCTATGGTACGCATATGACAATATCTATCCCATTCCGCTAATGGCAATGCTGCCAGGCAGTCAGCTTGCCTCGCGCATGCGCTCTGTAATTCCGAGTAGTTACAGTAAGCGCACTGTAGGCCTGTTTACTGAGCGTGAGAATTTTGAATGCCGAAAAAGCTGGCTGTGTACCAGCTCATCTATAAACACGCATGTGCATCAATAGTAGCTAGCTTGCTTGAATTTTTAGTGGTACGCCACTTGACACTTTCAGTTAGTTAGCTAGTAGTGTATCTCATCGCCATCGCTGTCATGGGTGAAAATATGAATTCAATAGAATCATTGCGTTCAGTGCCATTTTCTCTGAGGACATTTGAGGGAAAAAAGGAACATTATATCAAAAGGACGTCCGACTCCAGATCTTGCAATCACAAAAACTACTAAGAGTTTTGTTTGTCATTGTCAATCTAGCACGTACGAGAAACACACGTGGCTAGCTGGCTGCCCAAAGGTGAGCAAACTCTTCTGTTGGCCATGTCTCCTTTTTTCCACCGAACAGACAGTCTGGACCATGACAGGTTATGGCGATTTAAACAACCTCCACACCGGTATGACCAAACATAAGTGTGCATCTTCGCACATACTTTGTCTGGTAAAACTGCAGACATTTGGCAACACACGGATTGACCATTAGTTGAACGAGGGCCTGCGAGTAGCAACGGAGCAGTGGAGCAACACAACGAGCGGGTAAGAAAGAACAGGGACGTGTTGAAAAGACTTGTGGACATCGTTGTGTACCTTGGAGCCCAGGAGCAGGCATTCAGAGGGCACTCAGAAGGGGAAGGATCAGACAATCGCGGTAACTACATTGAACTTGTTAACCTACTCCGGAAATATGATGAGAGGCTAGCCCATCATTTGGAAACATGCACTGTGTTCTGTGGCATGTAAAGCCACATTCAGAACGATCTGATTGAAGCTGTGGCTAGTGTGATGCTGAATGAAATAAAATCTCAAATCAAAGACACAAGCTTTGTAGCGATACTACTTGATGAAACGACAGATGTGTCCAACTTCGCCCAGCTGTCTACAGTCTGGAGGTATGTTACCAAAGAGGGGGTGGTGGAGGAGAGATCTGTGGGCTTTTCCGACGTCAGCGCCGACAGAACAGCCACTGCCTTAGTGGAGCATATTTTTGCCTCTGTAGGTGAAATGGAATGCGGTGACAAGCTTGTCGGTCAAACATATGATGGAGCCGGTGTAATGTCTGGCCACCTAAATGGCTTGCAGGCCAAGGTTAGGGACCGATACCTGTGTGCCAGTTTCGTGCATTGTTGTGTGCATGTTCTCAACTTAGTGCTGACATAAGTGTGCAGCACTATCAAAGACTGCAAGGTTTTCTTTTCAACCTTAAATGGCCTAGGATCATTTTTTACCACTTCTACAAAGCGCACCAAGGCTCTAGATCAGGGGTTCTTAACCTTTTTTACCTTGGGCCCAACTTTTCTAGCACAATGTGGCCTGGGGCCCATTCAGATATTTACATGTTTAATTGATCTTACTCTTGGTTTGATTTGTATTCAATAACTAGATCAAATCCACTTACAATTAATAAGCTAAAAATGTATCAAATAAATGACATGATACAATGTGATCATCACAGAAACATTTATTGATCATGTGGATATAAATCTAAGAAAAATACATTCAAAATAATAAAAGTTTCAAATTAAATAAATAAATAACATTAAATAAAATAGAAATAAAGTGCAAATGAAACTATAGCTTATAATCACCAAGTAAAAAAAAAAAGATAAACTGTAAATAAAATTAAATAAAATGCAAATGAAACTATAGCTTATCTTTTTTGTCCAACTACAAAACAGTCCATTTTTGACCAACTATAAAACAGTTCATTTTTCACCAACTACAAAACAGTCCATTTTTGACCAACTACAAAACAGTCCATTTTTCACCAACTACAAAACAGTCCATTTTTGATCCTTTTTATCTTGACTTCTTAATGAGACACTTGGGCCTGCCTCTCTGACATGATGAGATCCAGTCTGGGTGGAATGGGGGAAAGGCTCACTCTCAGAGTAGCCTCCAGTGTTGCTCTGAGTCTGTTTCGAGCTTTGGTCTTCGTTGTGGCCACAATGGAAAATCCTGATTCACACAGGTATGTCGTCGTGAATGGGAGAAGGAGTTTCACAGCCCTCAGTGCTAGACATGGGTACTCCTTTGAAACAGCAATCCCGAAGGAGCCCAGGTCCAGTTTGCCCCACTGCAACTTAAAAGTGCTGTCAGTGGAAACTTCCAGAAGCTGGGACTCCAGATGTGAGGGCAAAGCAACATCATTTTCAGTGGGATCCACAGAAAATGGGTCCAAAATCCACATGTGTCCCTCTCTGGGATCTTCAGGAAAGTAGTCATCAAATTTCTGTGCCAGTTGTGAGAGGTGCTGAGAGACTGAGTCACTGATCGTCACCTGAGGGGAGTTTTCCAAAATTTCAGACAAAAGTGGAAACATGTCCATCCTTTTTTCCTGGGCCCTCTTAGTCCACAAAGCAAGTTTCCTCCTGAAAGCTTGAACTTTGTCTGCAACAAAAAAATGTTGCTATTTCTCCCTTGAAGCGAGATGTTCAGCTGGTTCAGATGTGAAAAGATGCCACAGAGGTAGGCAAGTTTAGCTGTGAACTTTGTGTTGGCATAGTGATGGGCAAAAGGAGATTTTTTCTCAGTGAGAAAAGAGAAGACCTCATTCCTCAGTTCAAACAAATGCTGGAGGGCCAGTCCTCTTGAGAGCCATCTCACCTCACTGTGATAGAGCAGCTGTACATGATCTGCATCTATGTCCCCACAAAGCTTGGCAAAACATCTGGAGTTCACAGCACTATTTTTAATGTAGTTGATGGTTTTCACACTTACATCCATCACCTCATGGAGCTCTGGTGACATCTTTTTTGCTGCAAGGCTTTCACGGTGGAGAAAACAGTGGGTCCATTTAGCCTCTGGTGCACGATCAATTATCTACCTGATGACGCACTGATGACTGCCAGTCATTGATGTTGCACCGTCACTACACACCCCAACACAGTTCTTCCAGTCTAGGCCGTTCTCAGTGAAGTAGTCATCCATGCAGTGGAAACACTCCTGAGCCGTAGCTCGTGTTGGTAGCTTTCCACAAAACAGTATGTCTTCATGCAAACTACTGTCCCAGCGATAGCGAACAAAAACCAACAACAGTGCAAAATTTGTGACATCAGTGGACTCATCTAGTTGCAAGGAGAAAAATGGGCTACCTTTTATTCTTTCCAGAAGCTGATGCTGTATGTCTGAGGCCATGTCCACGATTCGGTGACTCACAGTGTCATTAGAAAGTGGGATGGTCAGCAGTTTCTTTGCAGCGGCCTCTCCAATCATCTCGCGGCACATATCAATAGCTGCAGGCAGAACCAGCTCCTCCGCTATGGTGAATGCTTTCTTGCTCTGTGCCACATGTCTGGCTACAAGGTAGCTGGCTTTCAAAGCCCATTTAGCATTTCCAGTCAGTGACACAACAGACCTTTTCTGCATCTGTAGCCCATTTTCTTTTCTTCTGAAAAAATCCACCGGCTTTCCCACGAGCGTCGGATGTTTGTTTTCGAGATGCCACTTTAGCTTAGAAGGCTTCAGTGCTTCGTTGGATAGCGTTAAACTACACTCCACACACTGGGCTCCCGGCTCTGCCTCGGTACCTCCATTCACAAAGCCGTATCTTATGAAGTCAGGATTGTACTTGCGAACAAATTTAGCCTTTTGTGGGGGCTGCCCTACTTTCATCTTCATTTTTCCGTTTGACAAACTTATCCATAACTTTTAAGCTCACGGCTAGCTGAGAGTGTCTTCTTCTGTTTGTATTGGAGTGTGTTAAATAACTGACTGACACATTACCGCCACCAAGTGGTGGGAGACTGCACTGTAACGGAGTGTGTCAACATAACATTATGCGGCCCTTGCGGCCCACAGGTGCAAAACTGAATTTGTTTCACGGCCCTCTAGGTGGCACTCGTGGCCCACACTTGGGTTGCGGCCCCATGGTTAAGAATCACTGCTCTAGATGACATTGTAAAGAGACAATTCCCTAGAGCTGCTCCAACTAGGTGGAACTTTACGTCTCGTTTAGTAAACACAGCAAATAGAACCACAAATCATTAACTGAACTATTCAATCACATAAAAAAACAACCCGTTGGACTGGGATGAAAGGTCGATTCTTTCAACAGGGGGGTTTTTGCAATATTTACAAGATCCCAAAGTCCTTTTTTTCTGATATGTTTTCTCACAATGATGTGCTTTTCAACATCCTACAAACGAAAGGCTTGGACACTGGCTATTGTGTGAGTCAAATGAAGAGAATAGCAGAACAGTTGCAAAGACAGAGAGGAGAGTTTGAGCATGTTTTTGCACAGGTCTCAGAACCAGAGAACCCAGCTAAGAGGAGCAGAGGGGGTGATGACAGAAAGGCAGAATATCAAGAGCTTTATTTTCAAAGTGTTGGACACTATTGAGTTACAAATGCAGCAGCGACTTTCATCTCTGGAGAGGTTTCTGGGTCTATTGGACTTTTCTAAATTTCATCTGTATGAGGAGGACTTTCCAGACAGTGCATTTAACTCTTTGAGAGACACGTGCACAGTTTTTTGATGACGTACTTTTGCGCAGTGAACTGAAAGTGCTGTTTGCATCTCCTGAGCTGGCCAAGTGAAATGTCTCGGAGTTAACATCTTTAATGCGCTCAAACGGCCTCTGTGATGGCATGGCCCAACTTTACAGACTGTGTGAACTGTTTCTTACCCTGCCATCTACCACTGTGTCAGTAGAAAGAACATTTTCTGCATTAAAAAGAATCAAGACCTATCAACGGAATGCCATGGGACAACAACGATTAACTGGCCTGGCAATGATGTCCATTGAAACAAGAATGCTACATAAAATGAAGACGTCCGACACTTTTTACGACAAAGTCATCACTGAATTCACCAGAAAGGCCCGTAGGATGAAATTCATCTACAAATAAGGTAGGACATTGTTCTATTTTTGAATATTTTTGTACTGTAACAGCAGTTGGTTTTGGTCCGCCGAGGCCAGTGTGTGTGTGTGTGTGTGTGTGTTTATGTGTGTGTGCTTTGAGTGTTTTTGTACTGCTCTGAATGGTTTTGGTCCGCTGTGGCCTCAATTGGTTGTGGTAGATTTGTGATCAGAGTTTAGGCCTGTTTGCGTGAGTGAGTTAGGTCTGCCGAGGCCGGAGTGTGTGTGTGTGTGTGTGTGTGTGTGTGTGTGTGTGTGGGTGGGTGGGTGCGCCGCGCGCATGTGTTGCCGACAGTTAGGTCGTGTCGGGGAATATTCAAAATTGAGGTAGCATGACCAGAGTAAAAGGTCACCGCTCGCCACTGCTATACTATTGATCTTCATGGACGAGTCATCACAAGAAAACCTCTCCTGTGTCCTCACCACAAAATTCAGCGTCAGAAGTTTGCAAAGGAACATCTAAACAAGCTTGGTGCTTTTAGGAAACAAGTTCTGTTGACTGATGAAGTTAAAATAAATCATTTTGGATGCAATGAGCAAAAATATGTTCGGAGATAATAGGGTGCAGAATTTCATGAAAGGGTGGATGGATCATGCTTTGGGCTTGTGTTGCAGCCAGTGGTATGGGAACATTTCAAGGGTAGAGGGAAGAATGGATTCAATCAAATTCCAGTAAATTCTGGAAGCAAACATCACACCATCTGTAAAAACGATGAAGATAAAGAGTGGACAGCTTCCATAACAGGAAAACGATTCTAAACACACCTCAAAATCCACAGTGGACTTCCTCCAGAGGAGCAAGCTGGAGGTTTTGCCATGGCCCGCACAGTCCCAGGACCTAAACATCATTGAAAACATGTGAATGAATCCCAAAAGACCAGTGTATGCCCAAAAATCTCAAAGAACTAGAAGCCTTTTGCAGGAAGAATGGGTGAAAATCCCCCAAACAAGAACTGAAAGACTCTAAGCTGGTTACAAAAAGTGTCTGAAGCTGTGATACTTGTCAAAGGGGGTGCAACTAAGTATTGACCATGCAGGGTGTCCATACATTTGTTTCTGGCCCTTTTCCTTTTTTGTTATTTTGAAACTATAAAAGATTGAAATGAAAAAGTAATTCTGCTTAAGCTATTGAAGAAATGTTTCATCTTTAACTTCATGCCTTTTGGAATTAGGTTATCTTCTACTTACCTAACTACACACAAGAATGTAAGGAATGAATGTAAAATGGCAAGATTTTAATGAATGCAATTTTAGAAACAAGATCAGTTTGTTATACTGCATCACGCAGTCATTTTTGATTGTTTGATTGTGCTAACAATGACTGGAAACTGATCTTGTTGTATGAAATTAGCAGAGTTCCCCTTTCAGGCCTTTATCTAATTTGTGGCCTATGGTTGACTTTTATGTTTTATGAAGAATACAGTTACTTGATTGTCTTTTCTGTGTCCCTCACAGGACTGATTGACTACAATTTCCACTGCTTCAAGAAAGCCATCCAGGAGGTTTTTGACGTCCGTGTAAAGGTTCAACAGAATCGCAAACTTCTCAGTCAGAGGAGGTGGAGCAAATTAACTATGACTAATGGAGTGCTCAGCAACCCCCACTGAGGACTGATTACATCACATCAGACAGCCAAATGTACCTGAGCTGCACCCCCACAAATCCAGGAGACTCCATCCTCATTCAGATGAACACCTTTTTTCACACTGGGAATCATTCAGTTTGTTTAATCCACACTACGTCCATCATTGTCTCTCTGTCTTCAGAGGCAGTTGTCTGTCAGCAACAGGAGAACAAACTGTCATTCACCAGGCTTCACTAGGCTGATGAAATTTACTGGATCCTTTTTATTAAAAGTATACTAAGTATACTTGTTTGTCTGAAGTATACATTTTGATTTTATTCTCCTGACCCTCTGTAGCGAGGGTGAGGGTGAGGGTGGGGGCTTATTCTGAAAACAGAGAGCTCATAGCAAAACTGGGGGTCTTCATTAAACATTATGGATACTGTTAATAAGCACAATATATAAACAGCAGTAGATTTGTTTGATTGGAATGGCTGCTTGTAGAGAGTGCACTTGACTAAACTTGTGATTGTTTCACTTGATATTCTGTGAGAGAGTCAAGTGGCAGACACCAAAAACGCTTTCTGTATTTCAGCCAAGTCACTCGCATCAAGGTTTTAACCATTTATTGCAACAGTATACATTTATACAATAAATATGAGTACGTTTTAGTTAACAACCCTTGCTGAGCGGTCCAATTAGGAGGCAGGCTGGGGTGGTGGATGGGTCACAAAATACAGGACTTGCAGTAGACCAGTTTTCAGAACCATGTGAACTCTGAGTGAACACCAAGTCATTTCAAGGTACATCCTCACTTTGTTTCCTTTCCTAAACCTAACCACAGTAACTTTATGTTAATTATGTAACTTTATGTCAAGGATGTAATGTCATTCTTTGGATGCTAATTCATAGGGTATCATATCAATTGTGTGGGCATTTTGTCAAATATTATATGAACTGTTATATTAGGATACGTTGGGCAAAAACACTCCTCAGTCTCTGGACACCATGTACTGGAGTGCTACACGTTAAAAGAGGAGCATACCGTTCAGTAGTGTTTCTTTTTTTTTTTTTTATCTGTATAGCTCATGGTAACACCTTCCACTTCTGTTTAAGTCAATCTAAGAGGCATTATGGGCAGTTTACACACTAAAATTATACAATTTAGCAGTGTCAAGTTGGCTGAAGAGCCTCAGTTAATTGAGACTAAATTTATTTTTCTGTGGGAGGTGGGGTGATTCTGACACTGCCTGCGCTCTTCAGTGATTTGAATCAGTGCTGATGATAAGAAATATTTTGATTCTTGACTATCATCAGTGCTGATAATAGTCAAGGACTGAAACGTTTGCTGCTGCTTTTAATCACTTTTTATTATTTGTTTGCACTTTCAGCACCCTTCTTTTTGTGCACTGATGTTCTAAATAAATTTTACTTTTTTGCATTGATCTCAGCCCATAAACCCTTTTTGTGGCCCAGTTGTATTGGTATGTGTGTATCTCCTCTGCCGCCTTTTCAGGGATAGTCATGTTACCATTGGATTGTTCACAGGAGAACTCAGACAGGACTGCTCCCACACCAATGTCAGAGACGTCAGCTTATACAATGAAAGGGAGATGGATGTCCAGATGCCCAAGGACTGGGGCTGAAGTAAATCGCAACCTCAACTATTGGAGGCCCACTCAGCTTCAGGAGATCAGGAAAAGGCAAAAGAGCAAGAGGTTAGCGCTGGAAGAGGAGCCGCCACTGATTTGCCCCAAAGCAGCGATAAAAACAGGCAAAAGTTTAACTGAAGTTGGCTGAGGTCAATCATTTATGGCTTTCACCTTGACAAAATCAATCTAGACACATCTGTCTGTTACAGTGAAATCCAGAGAGGAATAGTGAGGCCTGGAATGCCCACTTTTCAGCCTTTACATATAGTTGATTTTCTGATAGTAAGCTAGCATCTGTCACACATGGAGGACGTAATCCAGAGGAAAATGTCATCAAGTAGACAAAAATTGTCTATCAAGGCATATCAAGGCATGTCACAATAATTGCATTAAGACTCATGAACATGTCCTTGATCATTTTTGCTGACCTTAAATTTTGTCCATTCGATTGTATGCATGTTTACGTAAGAATGTCACCATCCTTTTTGGACGGTCTCTCGCAGGTACAAAACAAATTTCTCCTAAGGGAGACAATAAAGATCTTATCTATCTTATCTTTGCTGATCTCATACCATATTAAATAAAAGGGTTTTCCCCACCATTATAAGACCTGGGCACAGCACCAAAGTGTTTTCGTTTCACAGTGCCTAGGCCAAATAAACAGCTGTCATATCCGGTTGCGCCCTCCTTCTGTCCTCTCTCTTCTATGCTGTCTTTGTGGCAGTTTCTGTGAACTACATTAAGTGTAAATAATGTCAAGGCCAATAGAGTGTCCCAGAGATGATGTTTTTCTGTAGGCCGATGTGGAAGTTAACATCGCACTAGTTACCTCGTCAAAAGCCTATGATATTTTTCCATTGGATTTTGGATTATTGCTGAAAATAAGCTCTGTGGCAAACAAACAAAAAGCTAACGTTAGGCTATAAATGTACAACACCACGGTCGCATTACAAAATATAACCACCATAACAAAATTGTGAAGCCATATGTGGTGCAGCATGGCGTGATGACATTTTGTAGTCTCATTTAGCCACTTGCTAGCAACCACCTTTTTTAAGATACATAGAAACTCCAAAATTCATGAGTGGGGTTTTTATGTTGTGGAAAAAACATGAAATTTTCTTGAGCTTGTGTTAGCCACAGGTCTTATTTCAGGCATCTAGGGAAAAAGTCACTAAAAAAACCTATTAATTTCGAGACAAGGGAACTGGGAGTGCAAAATGGTAACTTATTTCTGGGTTTCAGGACTCATTCCTGGGGCACTCTATTGGTGTTTTAGCCGACGGCTACTGACCAGCCAGAAAGTTTTAAAGAATAAGTTTAAATGGACACACTCCACAGTTTCGATGTCTAAATATTCTAGGTTGAGGTCTAATGACATTTCTATTAATGTGAATGCGTTTAAAAAACGGTCACAACCAATGACAAATTGGATTGGCAAATTGGCAGTTAAAGCATGTGCAGATGAGTAGTGTTTGGCCTCCGCCATGCGGCCATCACCCAGAGTCTTCCACCCATCTGTAAAAGTAAGCCCGCCACCCTCTGCTGGAAAATGAGATGGGAGCTCTTTGCCAAATATTTAATATTTATTTAAGTGAAATTTATGTCACCATAGCCTGACAGTCTATTTTTTGTGCTTTTTGTGTGGTTTTATTTGATTTATGTTTTTTTTTTTATTTTGGATATTTGAATAATTTCCTTTTTTTCTAAAATATTCCCATTCTGATGTCGTATATTCAGTGAAAGCACAGTGCTCTTTGAAGGGGTGTTCTTGCAGTAATTAAAATGACAGTAATATTGTTTATCAAAAAAGCTCCAATCAAGTGTGATTCATTTATAGCATGACATTTCGAGCCATGTCGGCTTTTCCTCAGATGCTTACATGAATGAATGTGTAGGGA
Source organism: Epinephelus lanceolatus (assembly GCF_041903045.1). Lineage (NCBI taxonomy): Eukaryota > Metazoa > Chordata > Actinopteri > Perciformes > Serranidae > Epinephelus > Epinephelus lanceolatus. The sequence goes on along the minus strand of NC_135748.1, from coordinate 6,620,455 downwards.
GACGCCATCTTTAAAGATCCCAAACCCTGGTCATGTGACCTGGCACACCAGACGTGCATTATCATCAGTAAATACAAACCAATAAAACATATCAAAAATAGTTATTAGCCATAATAGTTAAAACAAAAAATATACATATATACATATATACATCTAAACACAATTTTTTATGTTCCCCAGAAGGACTCGGGCTGTAAAGGCCGCCATGTTACATAAAAAACTATTAGAGGCGCCTCTTTTTAGTACTAAATAACAGTTACGGGGAAAGTAATACTTGTGGAGAATACTCAAAAATATCAAAAAGACCTAGGTATAACCAGATCTCCAATACCACAGTGGAGATACAGTACAGGCCAAAAGTTTGGACACACCTTCTCATTCAATGCATTTTCTTTATTTTCATGACTATTTACATTGTAGATTCTCACTGAAGGCATCAAAACTATGAATGAACACATGTGGAGTTATGTACTTAACAAAAAAAGGTGAAATAACTGAAAACATGTTTTATATTCTAGTTTCTTCAAAATAGCCACCCTTTGCTCTGATTACTGCTTTGCACACTCTTGGCATTCTCTCCATGAGCTTCAAGAGGTAGTCACCTGAAATGCTTTTCCAACAGTCTTGAAGGAGTTCCCAGAGGTGTTTAGCACTTGTTGGCCCCTTTGCCTTCACTCTGCGGTCCAGCTCACCCCAAACCATCTCGATTGGGTTCAGGTCCGGTGACTGTGGAGGCCAGGTCATCTGCCGCAGCACTCCATCACTCTCCTTCTTGGTCAAATAGCCCTTACACAGCCTGGAGGTGTGTTTGGGGTCATTGTCCTGTTGAAAAATAAATGATCGTCCAACTAAACGCAAACCGGATGGGATGGCATGTCGCTGCAGGATGCTGTGGTAGCCATGCTGGTTCAGTGTGCCTTCAATTTTGAATAAATCCCCAACAGTGTCACCAGCAAAACACCCCCACACCATCACACCTCCTCCTCCATGCTTCACAGTGGGAACCAGGCATGTGGAATCCATCTGTTCACCTTTTCTGCGTCTCACAAAGACACGGCGGTTGGAACCAAAGATCTCAAATTTGGACTCATCAGACCAAAGCACAGATTTCCACTGGTCTAATGTCCATTCCTTGTGTTTCTTGGCCCAAACAAATCTCTTCTGCTTGTTGCCTCTCCTTAGCAGTGGTTTCCTAGCAGCTATTTGACCATGAAGGCCTGATTGGCGCAGTCTCCTCTTAACAGTTGTTCTAGAGATGGGTCTGCTGCTAGAACTCTGTGTGGCATTCATCTGGTCTCTGATCTGAGCTGCTGTTAACTTGCCATTTCTGAGGCTGGTGACTCGGATGAACTTATCCTCAGAAGCAGAGGTGACTCTTGGTCTTCCTTTCCTGGGTCGGTCCTCATGTGTGCCAGTTTCGTTGTAGCGCTTGATGGGTTTTGCGACTCCACTTGGGGACACATTTAAAGTTTTTGCAATTTTCCGGACTGACTGACCTTCATTTCTTAAAGTAATGATGGCCACTCGTTTTTCTTTAGTTAGCTGATTGGTTCTTGCCATAATATGAATTTTAACAGTTGTCCAGTAGGGCTGTCGGCTGTGTATTAACCTGACTTCTGCACAACACAACTGATGGTCCCAACCCCATTGATAAAGCAAGAAATTCCACTAATTAACCCTGATAAGGCACACCTGTGAAGTGGAAACCATTTCAGGTGACTACCTCTTGAAGCTCATGGAGAGAATGCCAAGAGTGTGCAAAGCAGTAATCAGAGCAAAGGGTGGCTATTTTGAAGAAACTAGAATATAAAACATGTTTTCAGTTATTTCACCTTTTTTTGTTAAGTACATAACTCCACATGTGTTCATTCATAGTTTTGATGCCTTCAGTGAGAATCTACAATGTAAATAGTCATGAAAATAAAGAAAACGCATTGAATGAGAAGGTGTGTCCAAACTTTTGGCCTGTACTGTATATAATATTGATATACATACCATGACAAGATACATTGAAAAAAAACACAATGATAAACAAGTCATGACATAAACCTCAATATGTACAGCATCAGAGAAACTACAGAGAAAAAACATAAGAGACAGTAACTCCGAACATACAGCATCTAGACCAAGGAGCATACAATAGCAGTCCACATCTATAGAAACGGTCTAATATCAAAGTCCTCATTTAGGCCCTTGGGGGTTAATGTCCCCAGTGTGTGGATCCAAAAATCCAAAAAAGCGTTGTGGTATTGGAGATCTGGTTATATCTAGGTCTTTTGATATTTCTGAGTATTCTCCACAAGTATTACTGTCCCTGTAACTGTTATTTAGCACTAAAAAGAGGCACCTCTAATAGTTTTTTATGTAACATGACGGCCTTTACAGCCTGTGTCCTTCTGGGGAACATAAAAAATTGTGTTTAGATGTATGTATATATGTATAATGTGTATTTTTTGTTTTAACTATTGTGGCTAATAACTATTTTTGATATGTTTTATTGGTTTGTATTTACTGATGATAATGCACGTCTGGCGTGCCAGGTCACATGACCAGGGTTTGGGATCTTTAAAGATGGCGTCTCCCTACACATTCATTCATGTAAGCATCTGAGGAAGAGCCAGCATGGCTCAAAACGTCATGCTATAAAGAAATCACACTTGATTGGAGCTTTTTTGGTGTGTGGACATTACTTGTTTTTGCATGTTAACTTTTTTGGTCCAGCACCCATCCTCATACGGGGTAAGATGTGCGTGTTGTTTTTCCACTTTTGAGTAATATTGTTTATCACAATTGTTTCTGGGACAGTATATTGTCCAACAGATGACATCAGAATGCAGGGTGTTACAGTTCTAGACCATTATTTGATTGGACCCTCTAAAGTAAGTACATGGTCTGAGTATGCCGTCCATCTCACTCACAAAGAAAAAGCTTGCTCCAGCAAGAGACTCCACTATGTACTTAACCCTGGCGGTTATTATACAATACAACAATACAACTGTCCCCATGGAGGCGACATGCCTGGCAGAAGATCAATAAGGCCGATGAGGGAACAGTGTGGTTGCTTGTTTCTTGCTGATATCTTCTTTCAGATCTGTTGGTCTCAAGGGGATTCTTGAGTGGTAGAATTGGGATTTCTAGGTGGCAAACCAGGAAAAAGTCCAAAAAACCCTCTTCAGAGCCAGAATCAATGGGAGCCTGTGAGAAAAAGACTACATCATTCAAAACAAACCGACAGAAAAGGAAGTGTGGTCGGAGGTAGAATTTTGAAAACTGATTTGGCTCACCAGGACCCATTGTTGACTGATGAGCCCTATCTTATGATGCCAACTCCAGACAGGTTGATCTGCAGTGTCCTGGTAAAACACAGTAGGTGCAACATCTTTGTCTCGTTCTCTGGTGTCTGGTGTTTACCAAAGTTGCATGGGTTCAGGAGAGTTTGTTTCAGTCGTCTGAGAATCAGGCTGAAAAGAGTTGCGACATGTTTCAGATGAACCATCAAGGAGAGCTGAAGGAAGGAGACAAGACGAAGTCTGGAAAGGGCTGGTTGTAAAGGTGGTCTTGAGGTGATTGTCTACCTTAATGGCCAGAGAGATAAGATTGTCAAGATTGTTGTCAAGCCTGGGGGAGATTAATTCATCTTGTGTGGCTTGAGATAGCCCATGAAGGAAAGCGGAAATGAGTCTCCCCTTTCCAAGTGCAAGAGCCTTGTCAAAGGTTTAAATTCTCTTTGCAGCTTCTTTACCTGTCACCAGATGGTTAGAGACTTTCTTCATCTCCCCTTGAAAAGAAGAGTAGCTGGCACAGACTGACTAATGTTGCTCCCAGATGGCTGTAGCTCAGACTTTATCCCTTCCTGTGAGGGGGTTATCAGGTGTGCTACACGGTCACCTTTAAGACTTCTCGTCAGTGTTAGCCTAAAAAATTAATTTAATTCTTGACCTTAAAAACAGTAGTTGATAAGTCCCACCACAAAGTCAATATATGTACCTGCTGTGTAACTTCCGCTCATAAAGTACAACCTTCCTTAGCTGCTCATCTTGGGGATCAAAACAAGCCTTCTGCGTTCATATTTCAAGAACAGCTACTAAAATGGCCCTTGTGGTAAGTTATGTCAATTAATTTGAGTTATATGATTCAATTTTAAAGTGGTTGGAAATGTGCTCCACTAAAAACCAATAAAAATGGGGTTTTAATACCCTTAATATTTCAGGTGGAGTTCAATAGTGGCACACTTGGTGGACAATCTGATCCATGGTTTGTAGCTCTCAGATCCAAGCCCATTGGTTCCTAATGAAAATGTATATCTTTAGAAGCAATTCACAAAATCTAGTTTCATTAAAAAAAATAGTTGGTCGCTGTAGTTCCCCATAAACATTACTCAAACAAGAGAAATTCTTGTATTTAATTGTGACTATTTTCAGAGGTGGATGAATCCACATTTGATGATCTAGTGAGTATTTGTGGCAGGGGAGTGTGTGGGAGTGACTCAAAATAAACTATAGTGTGTGTGTCCATGGCAATGTGGGAACATGTCATCCAGTGCAACAGTGAGGCTCACTGATGTATTTTATAAATAGTTTTTAAACAACAGTGGAGCTCTGTGGTACAGAGGAAGAGCATACTGTATATCAGCTTACACATACAATTCTTGTTAATAGATACATTTATTGTTGGTTTGGATATGCACATGGGATTTATTGATAAGAAGAGAATTATCACCAGACTTTGAAGGACCTTGTTGAAGGAGGCATTAAAATATATAAAAATGTTTTGTATTGATGTCTTTTTCCTGTTTAGTTGGAGATTGTGATTATTAGTAAGTGAAGCCTGGGCAGGAGCCTCCTGGACACTTTGACAGCAGGCTATTTGCTTCTTGAGCAGTGAAATGAATCAAGATTTGATTGGCCAGCCATCATGTCTGATGGATATAGGTCATAAACTTGATGAGGCCTTTGCTTTCTATAACCTTGTAACACAGAGAAGGCTGAGTAGAGCTGTGTGTGAAGGTGAAGCTCTCCATTTACCTGTCAGTCTGGGCTTAATCAGCCAGCTGTGATTCCGAGCTTTAAGCAGGAACTGGGAGAATGTAGTCAAGTTTGCTTCACAGAGGGTCTGAGCTCAGAGTCAAGGACACAGTGAGGAGCTTAGTTCATGTAGTTTGGACATCAGGGGCTGCCTTCACAGTATATTACTGTGCTGGGTGGTTAAGTTGGAGGGCACTAAGGCACAGATCAGTTTTGGTTTTTATTTAATTAGTACTTGCTGCAGCTGTGGTTAAGGGTGAGAGGCTGTCAGCAAATACTTTGTTGGACACAGGGAAACGGAGATCTGTGTGGGCACATGAGACCCTATAAAAGTGGGTGGTTCACGGGGAGTACCACCAGTTGGTCTAGGAGCTTCATCTCAATGATGGACATTTCAGGTACTACACTTATGTGCTTCCACACCTGCTGTTTTCTAATTAGATGGTGGTAACTGCAGTTTGTAAAGTCGGACAGCTCTAGGTATCCAGCAATCACTACCACCAGTTTCTTCTCCATTGTTTATCAACTGTAAACTTGTTGTCATGACCACCACAAAAGGCCAGCCTCTCAAATCATCCAATTGGTCAATGGGAAAAAAGGAGAGATGACATGGGGAGCTTAAAGGGAAATTTCGGTTTATTTCAACCTGTCTCCTATCGTCCTAAATTTGTTTCAAGTGACTAGTGACATAAAAATAATAGTTAGCATGTTAGCCGTTAGCCTAGATACAGCCGGGGCGCATAGTGGCATCAGACCTGTTAAAACGCAATTGAACGGCCATCCTTTCAAGTGCAAAGTTAGTCCACTAAACAAGCTTTTTTTCCACAAAGACCACCTCATATCGTTAGGATAAATGTCAGAGAACATATAGAAAATGACATGTAAACGTGTTGTCTTACCTTACCGGTGTGGTGCCATGTTTGTTTACCATTTAACTCTGCTTTCCAAAGCGCGGCCGAAATATCGCGAGAACAAGCAGCGATCTCATACCGTGCCTGAAATCTCGCGAGCTCTAGATAAAGCCCAGCTGGATACTACTCCAGGTGGAGGTGGCTCGTCCTCGGTCACATCCAGACCTTGAAAATAAGGCTGCAACTGGTCCCATTCCTTGCAACGGAGGCATTCCTCTTCTGTGGGCACTGGGGTACAGCATTCACAGGTAATGTTACACCACCAATCTCCAGAGCTACGCAGCCTTGCAGCAGCCATTCCTCCTCTCTCGTCCTCTACCTGTTGCTCCTCCCTCTCTCTCTCTCTCTCTCTCTCTCTCTCTCTCTCTCTCTCTCTCTCTCTCCTCCTCCATTCTTCAATTTCACAAAGCTCTTCGTCAGTGTATTCTGGCTCAGATAAATAAGGGCGGCCATCAAACTCTGCAAAATCAAATTCCTCCTCCACAAAGTCGTAGTCTGGCAAAAAGTCAGCCATTATTCTATAAACCTTTCATAAAATAAATGAATGAACTTTTCAGGCTACTGTCCAGTTCTGCCTTCCAGCTGTTGCTGCTTGTTCTCGCAAGATTTCAGGCACGGTATGAGATCGCTCCTTGTTCTCGCGATATTTCGGCCGCGCTTTGGAAAGCAGAGCTAAATGGTAAACAAACATGGCAGCACACCGGTAAGGTAAGACAATACGTTTACATGTCGTTTTCCAGGGGTGGAAAGTAACGAGTTACATTTACTCTCGTTACTGTAATTGAGTAGTTTTTTTGTGTACTTGTACTTTTTTGAGTAATTTTTAAAATCAGTAATTTTACTTTTACTTAAGTACATATTGTTGGAAGTAATTTACTTCACTACATTTTAAGTAGCTTCCGTTACAAAGTAAAAAAAAAAAAAAAAAAAATAGATGAACTTGCACTGCGTCTGCGTGCCAGTAACTGTCCGTCTGATTGGCTCTGGACAACTGCAGCGCCAGAAGGTCAGAAACGTCAAGACGTTGGTGCCAGTGCCACAGAGGAGCTAACGTTAGCTAAAAGAGGATGGAGACGGATGGAGACGAGTGTGTGTTTGGAGACAAGTGTGTCGATGGAGAAGGGTCGAATTTGGGACACAGAGACACGCACAGAGAACGTGAGGCCAATCCCTGGCCATACTTAAAGGACTTATTTGAGTTCAAGTCCGCGAATGTGAACAATTTCATCATGCAATGTAACGTAAACTTTGTATGCCGAAAGAGACGCAGCTATCCACCTACAAAAACTCTGCTTCCAACCTGCGCAAGCATGTACAGGTAAGATAACCTCACGTGAAGCTAAATAACATTAACGTTACATGCAATTAATCATGGATCCATGCAATTAATAACTTTACACAATCATGGTATGCTAACGTCAGTGTTAGCAGTCAAATGAAGAAGGCTGTGGTGTCACATCTCAGTGGAGTCAGTTATGTTGCAACTACCACCGATTGTTGGACAGCACACCAGAGAAGTTTCATAGGGGTCACCTGTCATTGGATAGATGAAGAAACGTTTGAGAGAAGATCCGCTGCACTTGCATGCCAGAGGTTGAGGGGGTCCCACGCGTTCGATGTGCTAGCAGGTGCCCTTGATGACGTTCACTGTCAGTACGGGTTAAGGGGAAAAGTTGTAAGAACCACAACAGACAGTGGGTCAAATTTTATCAAAGCATTCAGCGTGTTTGGGGAGCAGAGCCCGTCCACGGAAGCCGAGTCAGACTCTTCTGAAGAAGTGCCCAAATCCTGGAAGAAAACAACGGTCTTGAATACCAACTACCTCCTCATCAAAGGTGCGCGTGTCACCTGTTAAACTTAATCACCACAATAGATGCTGCCAAGGCAGAAGAACAGAATGATACATACAAACGGCTATCACGTGCAGCCTTTGGGAAATGCCAAGGACTGCGGAACAAAACAGGTCGGTCACACATGGCTGCAGAAACTGTGGAAGAAGAATGCAACCTCCAGTTCATACGGCCAAATCAAACACGGTGGAACTCCACATACATGGCTGTGGAGAGGATCATACAAATTATACACGAGAAGGGAGAGGGTGCCATCAGAAATGTCTGTGAGAAATTGGTGAAAATGTGAGTACTCCTGAAATGGAATACATTATGTAAGCAATATTCACAGTTTGAAATAATGACTTTCTCACACATTCTCCATTACATTTTCAATTACACCTTTTTCCATAAAACACAGAGGGTGAATAGTACATAAATACACACACATTGAGCATACAGTCTGAATAGAACATGAGTGGACTTATTTGATATCATAAAAATGACCACAAAGTATCAATATTATCAGTAGTACTAGTGAGATGGGTAAATAAAGCATCTGATTGCTGGTAATCCTTAGTACAGAGTGGTTTGGCTTTGGGGTGTTGACTTGAATTTCTGACATTTTGTGAATTTTGGTTGTGGCAAACTTCTAATTTAAAACATAGTATTTATCTGTTGATATTTGCTTTATGTCATATAGGCTGAGTCCGGCTCAAATCGCCTTCTTGACCCAGTACTGCACCATGATGAAGCCTGTGACGAAGGCATTAAACATCCTTCAGTCAGAGACAAACACACACATAGGATGGCTGCTGCCAGTGATCTTCCAGTTAGAAGCAAAACTCCGACGACTGGAAGTATCCTGCAAGTTGTGCCTACCACTAATCAGAGCCATTCAGGTTGGTGTCCAGAAGTGCTTTGGTGGGATGATGGGAGACCCTGAACCGATAGCTGCAGCGATCCTTCTGCCAAAATTCAAGACCACTTGGACTGAGAAAGCCAACGTCATAGAAGCAGGTATGATTTTCAGCACTTATTATTATTAAAGGTATCATTTGGATTATTGATGGGGGATGTATAAACTACATATAGTCAGTGTATCACCTACTGTAGATGCTGGTCACCTCACACAAAGTTTGGAGAAGAGGAGTCTCCACTTCTTCAGCATAGAAGCAAAGCAGTGTACTGCTGCGCACAGGGGCAGCAGCAAAACATTTTTGCCACCTTTAAGAAGGCTTAGTCCAATATCATATATGCAACAAAATAATGAGCCTGTCTACATGAATGTAGAAAATGTTTTGGTTTTTGCTTTTTGTTTTGTAATGGCAACATTATGATGAATTAAGTTGCCACATAAATGAAAGCCTAAATGTCTGATATATTCTATGTGTTTTGTGTGTATTTGTCACTTAACACAGGTTTGGCCTATGTGAGGCACCACATTGAGCACGTAACAGAGGATGAGATGGAGCATGTCGGCCACTCATCAGATGAGGACGATTTCTTCTCATCACTGAAGTCCAAAAAGTCAAAAGGCACAAGTGAGCTAGATGGGTTCCTTGCCTGTGTTTCAGACAAAATGGACCTACTGAACTCTCATCAAAAAGCTCTCTCTCAAACTCAACACTGGCCTGCCTGCTTCTGCTGCTTGTGAGCGCCTCTTCAGCTGTGCTGGACTGCTTTTCACTGCAAACCGAGCTAGAATGAACTCTACTAACTTTGAAAACCAGCTCCTGCTCAAACTAAATAGTAAGTTCATTGAGTAATTAAAATGAGGAACTGAAGCAGAGCAGGAGGAGAAAGAAACGGTGTAAAAAGTGCTTCGAAAAATCAGTCAAAAATCCTAGAAGAAGAAAGAATTGACTTTCACTTGGAGATGGTTCATCCAGAGATCTGTGATTTTTAGACGTGAGGTTCGACCGAGTGTTTCTGGAGTGTTTTCCAGATGTTTTCCATATGTTTCTGTTGGATATCAGTGAAAAGACACAGAGCCGACGACTTTCACTTCAACTGAGTTTTGTTAACATTTATTTTCATATGTGGGATAATCTTGTTCTGCTTTTATGTCTTGATGAGCTAAAGACAGTTTCCTGTTGATTTTCTGTTCTTATACAGTGAGATGTGAATGAAAGCTCAGGCATGAATCAAGTCATGATTATTTAGCAAAATTTTGATTTATTTGTGCAGTTTTTGATACATGTGTATCTCTGTACACCTGAATATGCAACAGGTGCGTCGGTGCAACTTGAAAACAATGATACTATTTCTGATTATTATTTCTGACTCACCTGATGGTGCCGAGTCCTGAAAACCAGCTCCTGTTCAAACTAAAAAGCAAGTTCATTGAGTAATTAAGGAGGAACTGTAATCTGGATCTATCTGTGATCTATGTGTTTTCTTTAATAAATAAGTGAGTTTGAGCTTGGTGTATGTTTTTGTACTTTTTTATTGCATGGGGAGAGATTATACACCCCCCCTAAGAAGTAACTAAGTAACTTTTACTCTGAGTACATTTTAAATGAGCTACTTTTTACCTTTACTTGAGTAGATTTTTACACCAGTACTTTTACTTTAGTAAAATTTCATCGAGGTAACAGTACTTTTTTTTTTTTTTTTAGGGCATTTTTTTTGCCTTTCTTGGACAGGACAGGTAAGCGTGAAAGGGGGAGGGGGGGGGGGGGGGGGGGGGGGATGACATGCAGCAAAGGGCCACGGGCTGGATTTGAAGCTGGGCTGCTGCGGCAACAGCCTTATACATGGGGCGCCTGCTCTACCACTAAGCCACCGACGCCCCGAGGTAACAGTACTTTTACTTGAGTAGATTTTTTTGGTACTCTTTCCACCCCTGTCGTTTTCTATATGTTCTCTGACATTTATCCTAACAATATGAGACGGTCTTTGTGGAAAAAAAGCTTGTTTAGTGGACTAACTTTGCACTTCAAGAGTATGCCCTTTCACTTATGTTTTAACAGGTCTGACACTACTATGCGCCCCAGCTGTATCTAGGCTAACAGCTAACATGCTAACTATCATTTTTATGTCACTAGTCACTGTTTAGGACGATAGGAGACAGGTTGAAATAAACCAAAAATTTCCTTTAAGTTTTTTCAGCTCAAGGAAATCAGAGCACTCTGGCAATTGACTTTATTAACAATATCAAAAGCTTTATCATCATAAGAATGAAGCACCAATAAAGAGCCAGTAAGGAGTGACAGGTAGCCCAAAGAAGAGTGCCCCCGCATCCTTAAACACATAAGCCCTGTTTCCACCAAACACTTTTGGTAAAGTACCTTTGGAACCAAAAGTAACCCTTCAGACATGGTACCTAGACCCTAGGTATGTTTAGTGTGTCCACCGCAAACACTGCTCTTAAATGTGGACGAAGTTGTTGTCACTCGCTGTGTTTCCTCTTCACCAGTGACACAGACAGAAGTCTCCACCTCATTTATTGTCTGCAGAACAAGGTTGCATGCAGACATTTTCAGAACAAAATAGGACAGGCTGCAGTGAGAGTGTCTCTTGTTGGGATATTTAAAGGTAGTGGGTTTGTGCCTTGAGTCCTTCTCAGGTAAGTGCAAGGGTTTAGTGTTACTGTAGCCCACAGGAACGAAGCTCCACTAGGATTAGAATATGTGCATTTCACACAATTCGGACAAATTAATATATATTTTAAACACCTGGTTGCCCACTCATTACTAAAAGTATGTCATCCAAGAGAGATAGTAAAGACTTACGGAATGGTCAGAATTTTCATATTGAAATTTAGGGTGTGTTGATGGAGTCATGTCGTCAACTCATGCATTGAGTTACATTACAAGTAAACGTTCACCTTAAAAGTTGCCAACAGCCGGCCCAGTGAATTAAGTCATTTTTGTTTCGGTCTACAGCTGCTGCTAGAGGCATCAAAACACACACACACATATGTGTGTATATTAGCCTGGTTCCAGACCATAGACCCCGCCCACTCAGCTGAGTAGGTTTGCATCTCTGGTCTGGCATACTTCAAAGAATTTGCGATTTATCTCGTCCAAACGATGGACGGACCAATGAACGCCGGGGGTCTAGCGATTAGCCAATCAGCGCCACGCTGATGTCAAGCTGTACGTCGGTGGGTAACTGGTGAGGATAGCAACAACGGCGACCGCTACAGATCCTACAGACCACATTAGCGATGCTATCGAGGTATTTCGCCACTACTCGCGTTAATGGAGGACCAAATTAAGGAAGCTGCTAAACTGGATTTAACGGCAATGCAGCTGGGCGTGCACGACGACGGAGACATTTTAAATGGGCAATGCTCACTTGTTTTCGACACCCCCAAGGCATGGATACTAATGACGTCAGATTCTGGGTGAGTCGTTGATCTCTACTGATTGGTTAGGGAAAAAATCAAATTCCCTCCCCCTTGTAAATCGCCTTCAGTGGAGGCGATGTCAGACTGAAGGTTCTGGGAGCTTCAGTCTGACACTCAGGCTATGTGTATATATCTATATCTATATATATATATATATACAGTACAGGCCAAAAGTTTGGACACACCTTCTCATTCAATGCGTTTTCTGTATTTTCATGACTATTTACATTGTAGATTCTCACTGAAGGCATCAAAACTATGAATGAACACATGTGGAGTTATGTACTTAACAAAAAAAGGTGAAATAACTGAAAACATGTTTTATATTCTAGTTTCTTCAAAATAGCCACCCTTTGCTCTGATTACTGCTTTGCACACTCTTGGCATTCTCTCCATGAGCTTCAAGAGGTAGTCACCTGAAATGGTTTTCCAACAGTCTTGAAGGAGTTCCCAGAGGTGTTTAGCACTTGTTGGCCCCTTTGCCTTCACTCTGCAGTCCAGCTCACCCCAAACCATCTGGATTGGGTTCAGGTCCGGTGACTGTGGAGGCCAGGTCATCTGCCGCAGCACTCCATCACTCTCCTTCTTGGTCAAATAGCCCTTACACAGCCTGGAGGTGTGTTTGGGGTCATTGTCCTGTTGAAAAATAAATGATCGTCCAACTAAACACAAACCGGATGGGATGGCATGTCGCTGCAGGATGCTGTGGTAGCCATGCTGGTTCAGTGTGCCTTCAATTTTGAATCAATCCCCAACAGTGTCACCAGCAAAACACCCCCACACCATCACACCTCCTCCTCCATGCTTCACAGTGGGAACCAGGCATGTGGAATCCATCCGTTCACCTTTTCTGCGTCTCACAAAGACACGGCGGTTGGAACCAAAGATCTCAAATTTGGACTCATCAGACCAAAGCACAGATTTCCACCGGTCTAATGTCCATTCCTTGTGTTTCTTGGCCCAAACAAATCTCTTCTGCTTGTTGCCTCTCCTTAGCAGTGGTTTCCTAGCAGCTATTTGACCATGAAGGCCTGATTGGCGCAGTCTCCTCTTAACAGTTGTTCTAGAGATGGGTCTGCTGCTAGAACTCTGTGTGGCATTCATCTGGTCTCTGATCTGAGCTGCTGTTAACTTGCCATTTCTGAGGCTGGTGACTCGGATGAACTTATCCTCAGAAGCAGAGGTGACTCTTGGTCTTCCTTTCCTGGGTCGGTCCTCATGTGTGCCAGTTTCGTTGTAGCGCTTGATGGGTTTTGCGACTCCACTTGGGGACACATTTAAAGTTTTTGCAATTTTCCGGACTGACTGACCTTCATTTCTTAAAGTAATGATGGCCACTCGTTTTTCTTTAGTTAGCTGATTGGTTCTTGCCATAATATGAATTTTAACAGTTGTCCAATAGGGCTGTCGGCTGTGTATTAACCTGACTTCTGCACAACACAACTGATGGTCCCAACCCCATTGATAAAGCAAGAAATTCCACTAATTAACCCTGATAAGGCACACCTGTGAAGTGGAAACCATTTCAGGTGACTACCTCTTGAAGCTCATGGAGAGAATGCCAAGAGTGTGCAAAGCAGTAATCAGAGCAAAGGGTGGCTATTTTGAAGAAACTAGAATATAAAACATGTTTTCAGTTATTTCACCTTTTTTTGTTAAGTACATAACTCCACATGTGTTCATTCATAGTTTTGATGCCTTCAGTGAGAATCTACAATGTAAATAGTCATGAAAATAAAGAAAACGCATTGAATGAGAAGGTGTGTCCAAACTTTTGGCCTGTACTGTATATATATGTATATATATGTATATATATAACATATTTAAAACTTGCCATGGTATGAACAGTGGTTACATAAGGTTCAAAACCAGCCACAACTCAGCTCTGAGCAGAGTGACCTTCCGCTATTGACCAATCAACAGACTGCAGTGTTTTAGCTCCACCTTTTAGTACCAGATCTGTGTGCTAGGTACCCCAATAGAGGGGTTACCAAAAATGGGCACGGTTAGGAACACTCCTAAGAGCAATATCAGTTTGTGTAAGATGGTCAAACACAAAATCTACAACTGAGGCATACAATAACAAAAGAAACAAAACAAAATAAATGACCCAAAATGATAATAATTGCAAGAAATGAACAACCACCAGTTTGCAAATGTGTCAAAATAAACTAAACACACTGTTATCTGCATGAAGTGACTTGCTAGGTAATAGCAAATGAAGCAAAAGTAACTAAACAAACTAATAATAAACAGTACATCTGTTGCTAATGTAAAATAACCGCATTTGTAACTTAGAATAAAATAATTAGACACTTGATAATACATTTTAAACTGAGTGAAATAAAACAAAGTGAATGAATGAATTACACAAGCTATAGAAGATCCACAGGTGAGGTTACCAGGCCTGTGAATTACACACAGCAACACTGTAAATGAAATAAACCCCATTCACAGAGCACAGTCACTCTACTTAAATGGCCCAGGCTAAAAAGAGCTTATTGATGACAGTTATGTAATTACAACAGTTCATAGAAAGACTAAACAATGGCAAAAGCCGGCTATAAACAAAGCCACCTGTAGGCAAAGCTGCAGCATTCTTGCAGTGTGAGCCAGAGTAGCTGTCACCACTCCCCAACCAACCCGGCCCATAGTCCCTGTGATCTATGATGAATGTTAGAGAAGTTGATCTGCTTCTATACTTTTTATGTCCATGGCGGCAGCAGCATGGATGGCAGGATATACGAAAATGTGGAAGTGCAGCCTGTGGTTCAAGCAGCAGTTGGGAGAAAATTTCCTCGAGGGCTTTCTACCAGAAAGAGATCTCCTGGTAAAGGGTTAGGACAAAAGTCATGGTTTGGGTAAAAGGAATTTCTGTCAGTTAAGAGTTTTCTTGGAGAAAGCCTACAAGGAAAATTTCTCCCATGTGTGTTCAAGCAACAGCCCTGAGAGGTAGCAAAGCTCTGCCAAATGATGTACATTATGTCATCTGGTGGAGTTTTGCCATGGGGGAGGAGGGATATCTAGGCACTTAGATGGAGGGAAGTTTACTACAGTTCATCTATACCCACTACCCACATTATTTTGATGGTTAAAAATTGGCAAAGTATCCCTTTATGTTTAAAACAAGAATGTTAATTGGAAAAAGAAACCAGTGACATAGTCATTCGTTTAATGTGATTTTTTATCATTCCAATAGTTGAAAAATATTAGTTTGCTCATTTAAACTAAACTTTCTCATTTATGTTTGTGGTTGAATTTTTTTTTTTTTTACTTTACTATAATGTAAACTGACAGCGGGGCACCAAACTGAAAAGTTTCATTTTGATCAAAGGATTTTTATTAGATTAGTATGAGTATGATTTGCACATGCGCAGTCTTTAAACTTCTGGCGGTAAATGTATTTCCGCCTCAAACGGTCCTGCATTTCGGATTTGGACAGAAGAAGCCAACGTTGACACTGGTAAGGAAAATAAAGAACTTTGCATTCTGGTAACATTAAAGATAGTCAAAGTCATTTCCGTTTCTAAGCATGTATTATTCTGTCCTTGACTGGACGTTGTTTTCAGTCTTCTGGGCCGACGCACTGTATCTTTAAGTGAGTCCGGAGAGAGCAGAGCCGGCCAGGCAGACAGTGGATAAGGTTGGGAGACGAGGAGCTGCCGCGGAAAGGTAAAATTTTCACTCAGATAAAATAGAACGACGTCATAAAACGTTGTTAAATCATGACGTTAACAGCCTGTACATGGTGTGAAGCTTGTATGAGTATGAGTGTATGAGTGTATGCGTGTGTGTGGGCACTGAAACACATGCTCCCATGAGTTACTAAACTAAGCTAAGCTAGCGAGAGCTATCATTACGGCTAATAAAAGTAACGTTAAAGGTATACGCCAACATTTGTTTTGTTTGCGTATCTTGCCTCACTCCTGAGTCCATGACAAGCAGATAGATACAATTCTTTCGACTGTACGTGCAGTAAAAAGGGAGAGCCGGGCAGAGCTCGCCCACCGATAATTAGCTTAGCTCATATGCTGCGAGTCAGCGGGAAGCATTAGCCTGCCTCTGCCTGCAGTCATCAGATAAACTCTTGAGCAACTCTAAACGGTCCTGTGTGCTTGTTGTGACTCGTTTTTTACCGCGTTATGTTACGTTATCTATTTTTTGACTAACATTAGCACTTTATGTCATTTTCTAAAGAAATACATACGAAACTAAACCGCAGATTATGCACTTTTAACTTAAGGAAAGCAGCCACCAAATCTGCTGTGCAACCAAATCTGCTGTGCATCCTCTTCAACTTGTGGTAAGTTCTATACTATCATGGTCTTTTACCTTTGTTACATTTCACTGTATAAATGTTTTTTTTTTGTGTGTTGTTGTTGTTGTTATTTAACTGTAAAGCACTTTGGTTGGCCGTTGGCTGTTTTAAAGGTGCTATATAAATAAAGCTGACATTGACATTGACATGAAGGCATTTGTGATAATTAAATCACCCTCCTCTCCCCTCCCCTCCCTTGTATTTTTCCTCAGTTATCCATGCATGTGGAAATGTAAAGACTGTGACCATTCATATTCAAGAAGATCTGAACTTCTGAAACACTATAAACTTGATCATCAACATTATGGCCCCGCCCATAATGTTGATGATCAAGTTTATAGTGTGCTTACCCCTGTACTTATGAGAATTGCCCATGCACATGCAAGACATGGAAAGCTCTGCTGACCCATCTAAGCAAATCCCATCCTGCTCAAAATAGTCTGGGAGCCATAGCCCGATTTTTAGGTGAACCTTGTTTTGTCGGGTGCAATTTTTTTCTTTGCTGTTTCTTGTAGCTTGGGGGTACCTCTTCAAAATACAAGAGGGTGCTCAGTGATATCTCTTGGGCATTTTCAGATATTAACCCCTTCATGGCCCAAATCACACAAAAATAGACTTATGATATTGTATGCTGAATACATAAATTAAATGCATCAAATTTACATTCTTTAATGTTTTTTCATACAAGAGGTGATGGAAAATGTATTGCATTCCAAATGATTAGTATTAACCCTTTCAAGCCAGGCCTGTAAAACAACTTTTGTAGCAGGAGTCATTAGCTACGACACAACTCAAATTTGCATTGTGTTGGATCATTTATTGATAATGTCAACAAAACATGAGCAACAGGAAAATGGGTGCAGCTCTTCCCTCCACAAAAACTGAGCAATCAGACAGCGACCAGATATGACCTAGAAAATCAGCAGGAAGAAGCTGATACCATCATCATCCAACAAGTCCTGAGGTGTGCTGGAGAAGCCCATCAAACCACAGTGGTTTCTGATGATACAGATGCGTTTATCCTGCTTCTTCATCATTACCATCAGGCAGGACTGGATGTACCACTCATCATGGAATCCCCCTGCAAGGAGAGAGTAATAGTGGACATCAAGTCAACACTGGCCAAGCAGACACAAATTGTCAAATACCTTTTACCAGCCCATGCCATATCAGGGTGTGACACTGTAGCGTCGTACTATGGTTTGGGGAAAGGCTCTGTCATCAAAGCCCTGAAAGCTGGTTACGATCTATCAGCTACTGGTAATGTGGATGCACCATTCCAGCAAGTCCTTGACCAAGCCACTGCCTTCAGCTCAGCCTGTTATGGCATAACAGAGAGCACAGACATGACACACACGAGGCTACTTGTCTGGGGAAAAAAGAATGGGGAAGGATATATGTCTTCACCAAATCTAGCTGCTCTACCTCCGACAAAGGAAGCGTTAACTGAAAATGTAAAGAGGGCCCACTTCCAAGCGTACCTGTGGCGAAATCTCAATAACAATCAGCCACCTGCAATGAACCCAGGGGAATTTGGATGGAAAAAGGACACATGTAACAGGGCACTTATCCCAATCCACCTACCAGAAGATGTCAAACTTGTTCCAGACTATCCTGAAGATGATCCGGTGTGGCTGCTCCTTGTAACTCCAAGAAATGCAGCTGTAAAGTGCATGGTTTGCCATGCACAATGTTCTGTACATGTTTCAGAGTAGGATGCTCAAGACTCTAATATGTAACACATCTGCGAGATTAGTTCTTTACACCACTGAGTGTGTACTATTGAAGTTATGTTAGTTATGTGTTTTTCCATACTGTTTTAGTAGTGTGGGTGCATACACACTGGGTGAGGATGCACTTGTTTGATTTAGTTAGATAAATTTTGTGGGGGGAAGAGCTGCACCCATTTTCCTGTTGCTCATGTTTTGTTGCCATTATCAGTAAATGATCCAACACAATGCAAATTTGAGTTGTGTCGTAGCTAATGACTCCTGCTACGAAAGTTGTTTTACAGGTCTGGCATGAAAGGGTTAAGACTAATCATTTGGAATGCAATACATTTTCCATCACCCCTTGTATGAAAAAACATTAAAGAATGTACATTTGATGCATTTAATTTATGTATTCAGTATACAATATCATAAGTCTATTTTTGTGTGATTTGGGCCATGAAGGGGTTAATATCTGAAAATACCCAAGGGATATCACCGAGTACCCTCTTGTATTTTGAAGAGGTACCCCCAAGCTACAAGAAACAGCAAAGAAAAAAATTGCACCCGACAAAACAAGGTTCAACCCCATGGCTCCCAGACTAAAAATCCTCACAGAAGGATAGCTTTTCACTATTCAAGTGCCACATCTGCGACAACAATCAACTTTCTACTGAGACAGACTACTTTCAACACATTGGGACACATTTGAAAAATCATGAATCTGTCAATTGCATGTTTGCTGGTTGTTCATACAAAACAAATCTTTACGGTGCTTTCAAAACTCACAAATGGAGAAAACATACCCCCCACACAATTCATGATTTTAAGCCTGGAATTGTTGATGGACCTGTTGAGAGTCCTGCTGTTGTAGAATCATTTGAAAGCGGCACTACTGAGCAGTCAGATGATGATTTACCATCTGAAGAACTTCCTGATGAAGAATCAACAAATTTGACAAAAGTTATTGAACTAAAATTAGCCTCAGTCATACTTAAGTTAGAACACTCTTTTAGGGTGCCAAGTGCAGCTGCGAATGAACTACTTGAAGAGTTGCAATATTTAATTGGTACTGCCTCTGTGCCGGTCACCCAAAAGACTATAATCGACTTCATACAAGATAAGAATTGCAGAATTGATGAATCTGTTGCAAAAGAGTTAGCTACTGTAGTTTGCACTTTGAATCCCATTCAAGCCGCAATAGGAAACCAGGGTCCACTATCGACTGCTTGGAAACGGAAGTCATACTATAGAAAAAACTTCAACGTTGTGGAACCTGTTGAATATGTGTTAGACCGAAAGAATAGAAAGTCTTTTCAGTATGTACCTTTACTAAAATCTTTGCAGCAACTTCTGAATTGTGAAACTATATTAAATAAGGCTATAAATTTGAAAGAAAAACATCAACCAGTGGAGAGTGATAAACAGGTATACAGATCATTTTGGGATGGACTTCTCTTTAAAAGAAATGCTATTCTCTCAAAAGAATGTGCAATTACACATCACGTAAAAAACATGAAATCTGTACCTTGTATTGGATTTTAGGCAATCTGCCACCTGGTTGTCACTCCTTGTTGTCCTCTGTCCATTTGGCTGCATTGATCAATAACAATGATGTCAATGTGTGTGGTCATGAAAAAGTGTTAGAGCCTTTGATTACTGATCTCATAACATTGGAACAACATGGGATTTTTGTTGATAAGTTGGGGAAAACTTTGAAGGGCACATTGCAGTGTGTTGTTGCAGACAACCTTGGCGCACACAGTATTGCTGGTTTTGTATAGAGTTTTTCTGGTAGATATTTTTGCAGGTTTTGTACAGCAGATAGGTTAGAAATTCAGGCCAAGGAAGTTGGAGCTGGATATTTCTCTCTGAGAACTGAGGAGATTCACACAAATCATCTGAAAACCCTTGAAGAAAATTCTTTAAACAACTTTTATGGTGTTAAGAGGAAATGTGTTCTGTCAGAACAACTTACCAATTTCACTGTTCCTAGTGGTTTCCCTCCAGATATTGTCCACGATTTATTCGAGGGAATAGTTCCTGTTGAAATATCTCTCTGTCTGACTGTATTCATTTCCAAAAAAGTATTTTACTTTGGATGCTTTGAACAAGGCAATAGAAGATTTTCCCTTTAAATGGACTGATGTAACAAATTGGCCCCACTCTGTTCCACTGACCTGTGCATCCAGGAAAACAATTGGTGGAAAGGCACATGAAAACTGGTGTTTAATAAGATTTTTTCCACTACTACTGCAAATATGTCAGCTCTTCCAATTGATGTTTTAAAAGAGGACATTGCGTTTGCTCTTAAGCAGAGGCACCCGGAGTTGGATGTGTGTGCTTGGCTAAAAATGCAACATACAGTGGCCTGAACTACAGTAATGGAATGATCCTTGCACATGGCTCATTGGCAGGGCTGCCTGAATTTACGGAAATAATCCAGATGATTGTTGTCAAGGATAAACTGCTTTTCATCGTCAGAGCTCTGAGTGCATGGTACTGGGAACATTACAGAGCCTATGAACTGAAAACGTGTCCTACGAAGGAGGTGGAACTGGTTGACCCAAATGAACTGGCAGATCCATACCCATTGGCTGACTACACAATTGGGGGAATGCGGCTGATAACTCTCAAAAGATACATACATGTATAAGGTCTGTCTTAAAGTGGAACACAACAAAATGTTCATTTTAATATTTTAAAGGTCCCATATTATGCTTATTTCAGCTCTATATTTTATTCTTGGTCTCCACTAGAGTATCTTTTCATGACTCACAGTTAAAAAACAACTCCTTATTTATGATCTTATACTTTTATGCTTCCCTCAGTTAAGATTGTCTGAAACAGGCTGTTTTAGCTAAGACCTGCCCCCTGATGGTCTTCACTTTCTCAGAAGATGGGAAGACATAAAGACTTGTGTTGGTTCTTCCAGCTAACAACAGAACAATTTCATTCAGTAGGTTTTCAGTGGGCAGGAAGAGTCAGCCTGCTGAAGGGCTGGAGGAGGAGGTCTATGTTCAACGGATTCCTTTATAACATAACGGGAGCCAAATCTAATGTACACATTTACTCAGAGATGAAGCAGGAAAAATATGAAAAAGTGCATTTTGCATAATGTCACCTTTAGTTTAATTTTGAAAATATTAAGGATTACATTAAAATGTATTTTTAAAATTAATGCTAAAAAGCAACTAACTAATTTCTCTCTCACTCTCTCTCACAGAGCACCATGGCAGATATCACATCTGTTCGATTGCTGGTCATGTTGAATGAAGACAACAGCCTAAGAATGGAGCTACGCAAGGGGATTCCCAATTCACTGGAAGAGCTTATCAATGAGGTCAAGAATGCATGTGGATTAGAGGGATACATAAGGCTGCAGTACAAGGACACTGATTTTGGTAACATATTTGTGAATCTGACTTCTACAACTGTAATTAAGGATCTGACAATTCTCAAAGTTGTCCAATTAGACCCCGAGTCCACAACTATTACCTTGTACCCAGCTGATCCTTCAGTCAGTAGCATCCCTGTTTGACTGGACAGTGATGATTCCTCAGTGTCTGCACATACAGATGACACAATACTGCTTAGCAGCCCTTCCTCAGACTCACTAAGAACACAGCAGTGGCCAAAATTGTTCCCAATCCCACGCTTCTCCTATGACACAGAATGTCACCTGCAGAGGGGAAATGCAGAGTACATGAAAAGCCAAACTAGACTGACACCCAGCTCAAAAATGCTGTCAGACATACTGGAGAAACTAGCTGAAAGTATCTACACATACACACCATACCCTGAAGATCCTGCCTTCAGCAATGTTGCTGAGGCACTGATAAGGAAGCACCCCTGCCTGAGAGAACCAGGGTCTTTCAATGAGAGCTATGGATGGAAACGCAGGATCAAGATAAAAAATGGGCAACTACAGGACTCAACTTAAGGCACATGGCACATCAGCTGAGCTCACAGTGAATTCTTTGAAATCCAAGTCTCGAGAGGAAGCCTACACGGCAAAGAATGTGAAAAAACCTCGACGAGCCAAGGTCAATCATTTTCCATCTTTTCCAAGTGGTGAGACTACAGAAAGCCTGGAACAAGAGAGGATTTCCCTTTTGGGAGAACTACAGAAAAGAAACAACCGACAAACAATAAAAGAAAAGATGGCAAAGATGTTTGGATACCGGAGACAAGAAATAGTGCATAAGCAGCCGAGCACTGAAGACATCTTGGAGAGATGGCCTGCACTTTTCCAGATGGAAGAGGTATGTTTTTCGATGCACGGTACCTCAAACCCATTAGTCACTCAGATGACATTCGCTCATTCATGTACTTAATGTTGGCCAGTATGCCTGTAATAGTTTCACAGGCATGGCACGTTTTGTAAGGCCAGTTTAATCCATGTGAGCAAATGTCTTATAGCTAACAGCTAGGAAATACTCAAAAATTAGGCCGGACTGTTGACATCCAACTGTAACTGTTAATATTATTAATCAGACATTCATAAAAGCTGATCTTCGAGCAGTTTGAACAAATCTTTAGCTCTTTTCAGAAGATCATTTATTCATAAATTTTCAAAGTTTTTTCTGCATGCTCTGTTTTTATTTTCCAGATCAATGCTGAGTTCCTGCGAGTGAAGGGCATCTCTCTCTCTCACTAACAACACCCACAGACCCATTTTTGTTGTTGAGATTCAACATAACACTGTATATTTTTTCCTAGTAATAAAAATTTCTTTGATTTGTGTCTGTTTAAATTTTATGGCCAAATTGCTATAAAAACAGCCCCAAGTGGGAAAAAAAATAGTAATTTTTGATGACTCCTTGACCTTTATTGTAGCGCCACCATCAGTCTAAACTGAGAACTCTTGTTTCTGTCATTTATTCAATAAATTGTCCAGTGTTTAAGAAAGTGGAGAGACTATTAGGCTTTGGCAGAGGTCTGCACTCTCCTGTGCACTCTTCAAGTTGTCCTCATTTGTTGCTTTTTTGTGTGTGTGCAGGACATGCAGGAAAATGAGGCTGACAAACTGGAGCACGCAACCATGGTGATCTTTGTCACTGGGAGAGAGGATCCTTCCCATCCATCCAAAGACATTAAGATAGTCATCGACGGAACACAGGTCCTGAACGAGGTGGCCTCAGTTCCAACAGCTGTTGCCATGTTCTTCAGGCTCACATACTCACTCAACCTAAAATATCCAAAAAATCTGCAATATACCCTTGAATTTGTGCAAAAAGTCCTGATGGAGCTTGGTGGAAAAAAGATGTCCCCAAAAGTTCATAGGCTGAGCACCCAGCTTTACATCCCAGAGTAGGTAGAGTTGAATTCCACTGACTTGCCTGATTTTATTTTTCCATTGGTGTGTAAATTTTGTAGCATTTCTAAAACCAAGACTTTGGACCCTTTTATATGAGGTTGGTGTTGGGAGGTTGCACTTGCATGACTGCATATTGACAAAAGTATCTGGCCAAGTTTAGAGACTAACAGCATCACAGGCTCAAGTAGGCAGTGTGCTGAAAAACTGGAGAACGATTGCATTTGCAGTGCAGTGTTTGTACAGACTTTTGTACGGCAGATAGGTTAGATTTTTCAGATCCACACACGTTTGCAGGTTTTGTATGGCAGATAGATTAGAAATTCAAGCCAAGGAATAAGGAACTGGAGGTTTCTCTTTGGAACTGAGGAGATAATCATCTGAAAACACTTAAGGAAAGTCCTTTCAGCAACTGTTACGGTGTTGAGTAAATGTGTTCTGTCAGAAGATAGACATTCTCCAGACATTGTCCATGATTTTATTTTACGGAATAATTCCTAATTAGCTCTCTGATTGTATTACTTTCCAAAATGTATTTTACTTTGACCATTTTGAAATAGGAACATTTTCAGATTTTTGTTTTAGGAACATTTTCGGATTATTTGTTTTATCAGTCCATTTATAGAGAATCTATTGCTGTGTTCAGTGTTGTTGTAATTTTATCAAGTGATTTATTTTTGTCACTGAGTATTTAGTTTGGGTCTGTTCAGGTCACAAAGAGCAGTGTTGTACCGTATACATTTTTTTTGTAATAAAAAAAAAAAAAGTACAATGTTAAAAAAAATGTTCATTGAACAGTAAATAAGAATGTGTTTATAAAGGAATGTGTTCTGAGTATTAGTCAAAAATGCTTTTAAAGCAATTTTTTAAAATTCAATTTTATATACATTAAATTATGACAACATTAAATTTTCATTTGAGACAACTTAAAAGTAGTTTGTTCCGACCTTCAAAAAAAGGTTTACATGAAGTTAAAATATTCAGGTTAAACTGAAAGGATTATTTGCATTAAGTAATAGATCCAACTTTTTTATTTTAGGACAACTTGAAAGAATTGGTTTGCTTCACCTTCAGAAATTAGTTTACATTAAGTTAAAAAATTCAGGTTAAACTAAATGAATTATTCAATGCTAAAATATTAGGTGTGACCGATTACTTCAGTTTTTTTTTAGTTGATCCAATGTTTCATTTTTTTCAGTGTATGGAGAAGAGGAAAGAGCCTATAGTGCTCACTCAGGTGCCAGTGATTACTTAAAGCAAAACAATCATTTAACTACTACATGCAACATGATAAATTTACAGCACATTTGCCCACACATTTTGTAGAGCTCTGACAGTGCTCCTCGTCTTCCTCCTCGCACAAAGGAGCAGATACCAGTCCTGCTGCTGGGTTGATGCCCTCCTACAGCCCTGTCCAGCTCTCCTCATGTAACGGCTGGTGTCCTGGTATCTCATCCATGCTCTTGAGACTGTGCTGGGAGACACAGCAAACCTTGTTGCGACCTCACGTATGGATGTGCCATCCTGGAGGAGCTGGACTACCTGTGCAAGCTGATTGGGCTGCAGGTACCACCTCATGTTACCAGAAGTGACAAGGACACTAGCAGAACACAAAACTAGAGATGAATCAGTCAGGAAGGATGAGAAGAGAGCAACTGTCTGTGGCCACATGTAGAATTATTCCTTTTTTGGTGGTTGTCTTACTTCTGCTTCTCCATTGCTGTCACTTTCATTTGCACCAAAGCAGCTGAAACTGATTTACAATCACTTGTGCTTCCTAAATTAAGATTAAGTGTTCCCTAACTTCTTTTGAGCTGTATATTTCTGTTCTGCTACATTATCTAAGTGTTCTTCCTAAAAGACACAAGTAGTTTCCAGCTTAGAGTTTCCTCTTAAGGGCCTAAATGTACTGAAAGCGATAACTGACTAGTCCTATTCCTGAACCTGTTTGCCAACACACCTGCATCATTTACCTTTTTCCTATCCCTGTCCACCTGTGGATTCTCTGTTACTTTTGTTTGGACTTGTTATGCATGCCAGTAAGCTTTTGTACGTATCTTCACTTTTTCAAGAAATTACAACTGTCCCTGTCAGCCTGGATTGTCTGCATTTGGGTCGTTTCCCTTGTCGCCTTGTACACACCTGCATGACATATCTGCCATATATCCCATATTACCTGAACACAACATAAGCAAGGTCTGATCAGACCAAAAAATACCCTTGAGAGGGTGCAGTGCTGGTGGTGCATACAACAGCAGATAAGAAGCTGAGACCCTATCTAGTAACAATCAGACAGCAGCAGGTTGTGTAGATGCTGTGATAACACTTGGTGTTGAGGATGAGTTGTACTGCTGTCGGACTACAAACAAGGCAAGTTATAAACATATTCAACTATTGTTAATATGCAGCCTATCCAACTATTGCTGTCAGCAGTTTGCAGAGATGGGGAAATACTGATACAATGATTGTTTTGCAAATAAACCAAAAGGAGTAAACAACAAGTTATTCAGACTGACAGATAACTTGATAACTGGAAAAGTTTGGTGATGGTCATTCTGCATCATCAGGACCCTAGTAAGCATATCATATTCTAGTGTTAGCACTTTAGTGCTTCTAATTGTATTCTTTGGTGTCACAAAGAGCTCAGAAAGAAATAACTAATTATGAGCCTCATTAGTTTTATGAGACTGTGATTTTACAGTATGTAATTTGGGCTTATTACTGTGGGATCGCTGGCACATACTTTTTAAGTGACTTAAAAGTCTAGTGTGTAGGATTTAGGGGGGACATACTGACACTAATGGAAATGGAATAGAATATTTATAACTATGTTTTCATTAGTGTATGATGACCTGAAACTAAGAATTTGTGTGTTTTCGTTTCCCTAGAATGACCTGTTTCTATCTACATACAGAGCGCGTCCGCCCCCTTGAAGTCCGTAGCATTTCAGCAGTAGCCCCGAACAGACAAATGAAACATTGATTGAAGGTAGGACCATTTTTATGTTAGAGTTGGCCACTGTAGTTCTTTTACACACTTTGCACGCTGGGGAAGAGTCAGCTGTGCAACCCCCTGGTGGATGCCACTAATCCTACACACTGGATGCTTAAAGGGATAGTGTACCCAAAAATGAAAATTCAGCCATTATCTACTCATCCATATGCAGAGGGAGGCTAAGGTGAAGTTTTAGAGTCCTCACATCACTTACGGAGATCCGAGGGGGAAGAAGGTAGCACCAAAACTGCACACTTAATAGCTGACAGCGCCCCAGATTAAAACGTCCAAGAACACATAATTGAATCCACAAAGTATCTCCATACTTCTCGTCCGTTGTGATCCAAGTGTCCTGCAGCCCCAACATAAAAAGTTGTTTGGAAAAATGTCATTTAAACTCTGTTTTTAGCCTCATTGTAGCCTGTAGCTCTAACTGCCTCTGTGTACACTGCGCTGACGTGTGTGCGCTTGCGCGAGACCGTGAGACATGGGCCCTGCCTTCATGTGTGTTCACATGCTTTCGCTGGTCTTGTGTGCAAGCCTGCACACGTGAGCATGTTCCACACAGAGACACTTAGAGCTACAGGCTACAATGAGGCTACAAACAGAGTTCAAATGACGTTTTGTCCAAACAACTTTTTATGTCTGGGCTTCAGGACACTTGGATCACTACGGATGAGCAGTATGGAGATATTTTGTGGTTTCAATTCTGTGTTCTTGGACGTTTTAATCTGGGTTGCCGTCAGCCATTAGGTGTGCAGTTGTGCTGCTACCCACTCTCCCCTTGGATCTCTGCAAGTGATGTGAGGACTCTAAAACTTCACCTGAGCCTCCATCGGCATATGGGTGAGTAGATAATGGCTGAATTTTCATTTTTGGGTGCACTATCCCTTTAAGGAACTTACAAAGTAGTCTACATGGAGTCAGATACAAGCTCAACAGTTTTTGACCCACTAATCGGAGTGTATGGGAGCATCAGAGTGCATATGTGTTACACTGGATACAAGATGCACAAATAAATGACATATGTATTTCAGTTATAAGATCACTAACATACAACCCCAATTCAAAATCGTTTGGACACTGTGTAAAATAGAAATAAATTCAGAGCGTTATTCAGTAGAACACAGTACGAAGACAAGATATAAAATTCTCAAACTCATAAGCTTTGTTATTTTTTTCTAAATATGCACTCATTTTGAATTTCAAAAAAGTTGGGACAGGAGCATGTTTACCGCTGTGTGACATCACCTTTTCTTTTAACAACACTCAGTTAGTATTTAAAGTGATAGTTCAGGTTTTTGGACATGAAGTTGTGTGAAACGCTGACCATCTGTAGCTCTGATGTGACAGTGTCACTACTGTCAACGAGCCTCCTGCTCTGAGAAATGGCCCGTATCTTACCGGAGAAAAAGTAGTTCTGAAGATGTACGGGGGACACGTAACCAAAAGGTTTTAAGCTACAAAAAAGTATGCATGTGTTTTGTTAGACTATTTCAATAATTTTAAAACATCCCCGCATTACGTCAGACCTTGCTATCAATTGGGACTATTTTCTGGCCAGTATCACTCCACCGTGCAGGCCCGCAAGACAGCACGCCAACAGAAATCAATCAGACAGTTCATCACCACGCCGTGCAGGTGCGCAGGATAGCAACGGCTAACGAAAACTTCATCGGCTGTTTCCAACAGAGAACCAGTAGGCTATTATTAGTGAGGAAAAAGATGTACTAGCCCTATATACACCTACTACTACAGCGCAAACACCGGCTCAGGCTCATGACACACCCTCGTCAGCTGCTGTAGGTAAACAGAGGAATACCAAAATGGTGCGAACAGCTGTGGGAATAAAAACATCGCCGGCTCCCAACTCCATCGGTTTCCTGTTACAGATGTAACCCGTAGGCAACTTTGGCTTGTGTCAAGTGGGATGAACCTCGCTACCAAGCCGGCGAGGGTGAAGCAACTGCGCGTATGTCAGGCTCACTTCAGCTGCCCACAGATCCCGACGGACAGAGAAAACGCAATTTCCGCACTGCTGTGCCCAAAGAGAGATATATTACCTAATACCAGTCTATATAACGATGTCTGTAACTGATTGTCTGTAAATGTTTGATTGAACTAATAGCCTGTTGTGTTGTGGAGAGTACATTATACGCGGCCTCGTTTTACCGTCGGCATTTAGTTTATTATATTAGGCGAACTGCTAAATCCATGACATGAGTAATCAATCACATAGAAATGTGAATTCATATGTGATTACGACCAGTCTCTGCTTTGTTCTGGTGGTAGGGTAGCCAAAGCTGCCTACGGGTTACATCTGTAACAGGAAACCGATGGAACTGGGAGCTGGCGATGTTTTTATTCCCACAGCCGGGGAAATCACAAGTTCGCACCATTTTGGTATTCCTCTGTTTACCTACAGCAGCTGACGAGGGTGTGTCATGAGCCTGAGCTGGTGTTTGCGCTGTAGTAGTAGGTATATATAGGGCTAGTACATCTTTTTCCTCACTAATAATAGCCTACTGGTTCTCTGTTGGCAAGCGGCCGATGAAGTTTTCGTTAGCCGTTGCTATCCTGCGCACCTGCACGGCGTGGTGATGAACTGTCTGATTGATTTCTGTTGGCGTGCTGTCTTGCAGGCCTGCACGGCGGAGTGATACTGGCCAGAAAAAAATAGTCCCAATTGATAGCGGGGATGTTTTAAAATTATTGAAACAGTCTAACAAAACACATGCATACTTTTTTTGTAGCTTAAAACCTTTTGGTTACGTGTCCACCTTATATCTTAAGAACTACTTTTTCTCCGGTAAGATACGGGCGATTTCTCAGAGCAGGAGGCTCGTTGAGAGTAGTGACACTGTCACATCAGAGCTACAGATGGTCAGCATTTCACACAACTTCATGTCCAAAAATCTGAACTATCACTTTAAGGACTGAGGACACTAATTGTTGAAGTTTTGAAAATGAAAGTCTTTACCATTCTTGCTCAATATACAACTTTAGTTGCTCAACAGTCCAGGGTCTCCGTTGCTATATTTTGTGCTTCATAATGTGCCACACAATTATTAATAGGAGGCCGTTCTGGACTGCAGGCAGGTCAGGCTAGTACCTGCCCTCTTGTACCACGAAGGCACACTGTCTCAGTCTCAGTTTGGTTGTTTGGTCAACACTTGGTTTGACAGCTTCCAATTCATCCAAATGAATTGGACTATCTGACGAATGCTGCTGAAAAAGCAGTACTCCCTCTTTTACCATGTTCATAGATAATTTTGCCAACTACTTCAAGTTGCTACAATTAATATTTAAATAGATATTTTTGTAAACTGATATTTTCCTCTATGTCTGGGCCTCTCGTCCACACGCAAACTGAGGTTTAGGTCACTAACATGGATATTATTTAAAATGCCCTCTAAGTTGAAGATTGAACATAACTCTGTTTACTGTTTGGATTTAGTTTGGAAAACTATCATGGGCGCCTAACTTTGTGTAAAAGGGGGGGGGGGGGGGGGGGGGGGCAAAATATGACCTGAGAAAGGATGTGCAAAAAACCAGAAACAAAACATATTCCAATAATTTATTGATTATGAGTCTCACTGCTATGTCACAGGACCAATTAAATGTATACTCCTTTATAATTTATTTTTCTCAATTTTCCTACCTGAGGTTCGGGTCCTGGTTGACCTGCCCTGAAATTTTCGTTGGCTCATTTTAAATCAGTGGTGAGGTTTTTTTTCTAGTTGCAGCAGAGAGGATTCATGTGTTTAAGTTTTGCTAATCTGTTGGCTGTTGGTATTTATTTGTATTAAATCTTTTAATACATGGGAGATATAGGATGGACTACTCTTCGCTATTCATTTCAAGATGTTATAACGTTTGCACAGAGATCTTATGCTATATGCAGCGCACTGGATGCTGGAGGATTGAAAGTGTTTTCGTTTTGTTAGACTTTTTTTCTTCATTAGAAAGTCTGGCAACTATTTGATATTTAAGTTAACCCTTTGGGCCCTAGGCCTTTTTTGGGGTATTTTTACTGCCTTTACTTTTAAGCTCATATCACAGTCATTGTAAAAGCTAAATACACATGCTATATCTTGTTTTTTTTTTCCAGGACAATCTGGGCTATCCAGATTTGCCACGTCCATGTCCTTCTATGTGCCTGTATTTTATATTAATTTTTATATCAATGAAAAAAACAAATCTGTGTGACTAAATTCTTACATTTTTACATATATCTCACCATAGCAAGTTGGAAGTTGACATATTCTGCCATATATGAAGAGGGGAGACTCTATATAACTCTATAACTCTATAAGAACCATGATGCTGGTACATTCTGTCACTTCACAGCTGTCCAAAACATGTGGTTTGTGCCAGGTGGACATGATTGCCAGTATTTTTTCATTATTGCAAGAAATTCAGAAATGTCAAAAATGTGTGTTATCTGAAAGAAACATGCAATATTTACATCTAAGATCATAGAAAAATAGTCAACCAAGTGCAATGATGTCCTCCAAGATAATATTTGCCACTTTGTTTGCAGAACCAAAAAAAAGGGCATGGGGGGTGGGGTGGGTGGGGGGGTTTGGGGGGTGACTACTGCCCTGTCAGCATGCATAATTAGGTTACAGTTGTCTGGGTGCGCAAAGGTGAAGTGTGCTTGTCTTGTAATAAAAAGTCTGATGGAGTGTCAACTGGACAATATGGAGATATTTGCATCTTGAAAGCCGGACTACAAATGTGGATATACAGGGAGAAACACACACAAGCCTAAGACGTGGTAAGATATGATATTCCTCACTATATGAAGTGACTGATAACAAGATCTGTATAATGGATTGTAAAGAAATTTGTCAGGTTTTTATTTTGTAGACAATTAATCTGTATTTATAGCGTGATGGGATGACAGCACAATAATGTGTGCGGTATCACTGGAAAGCTCTGCTCCTGCACTTTCATGTGATATGCGTGGCATTTCTGTGTAAGCCTGCATTTGCGAGTAATCCATTTAAGAGTAATGTGTGTGCAAAGCTGTATGAAAGCTTTGTTATACATAATTTTAATGTAACTTTATCATTGTTTTTCGCTGTGAAAACATTGGACTAACGACAAGTGCTTGGTCTTGTCGGAAAGCTACGGTTCCGCTGTTTCACATGATATGCATGGCTTTGGTCGCAGAGAAAAACCATAGAGAAGAACAGGTGTGAATTTGGACGCACTATGCCAGATTTGGTGAAATAGCCTACTGACACAAAGCCTGGATGTTCCACTTTGGCCAGTTCAATAGTTATCTCTAATTTAATTTAAGGGTTTAATTCATGTTAATTTAACAAACACTGAGACAGCTAACTTAGCTAACATAAAGTTATGGTAACATAACGTTAACACACACACTTTTCCCTCTAACTTTGAGGTTACACAGTTGGTTCTTCAGAGAAACATACCTCACATGTTTTTTTCCTTATCTTATTGTTCCATAAGTTATGGATAGTTAGCTGGCGTTTCATGGTTGGTTTTTCATGTACAGTCTGTGGCAGACTGTACCGGACTGTACTGCTTCTGCTGCAGTATGCGTGTGCAGAGAGCAGCGACAGATGTCCGGAGTGAAACACGCAATCAGACAAGCTGCTTCTCCACAGCTTTCCCGTTTTTATCATTAATGTGTCTCAAACAACAATGGTGAAAACGTGAGATGCATCCACAACTAAAACAGGCAAGCTAACTACCAGTATTTGAAAGCAAGTTTACAGAAATACAAACAATCCAAACTCCTTCTAATAAGCAGACATGGCAACCATGGTGCACTTGCTCCGTACTGCCTGGAATATGCCTCTTGGATTGAAAATGTGGTGCAGAATAATTCAAATACAATTATTTAAATGTAAATAAGATTAATTTATTTAATCCACTTGAACCATCAGTTTGGCATTAGACCCAGTTGAACCACCAGGTGATGAGATTGTTGTTGATGTCCAGAGCATTACTAGTATGTTAAACTGAGCTTCTTTATCCTTAAATTGAGCGGGAATCAGCTGTGATAAGGTCTCCAGCAGGTGTTTTAAAAAAGGCAACGCTATCCTGTACACTTGGCTGTATCATCAGCTGGACAGATAACCACTGGCCAAGGCTCACACAACCAACACTGCTCAGGCTCAGAGTCGCACAGCTCACTTCTTTTTAATAGGCAAATGATATTTTGATAGTCATAATGATGTTCGCACCACCTTTCACTACAGTTTCAATGATTATATCTCTCACAAACATGAAATGAATAGAAAGATTTGTTTTTAACTAATCACTTCCTGTTTCCATTTCAAAATAAAAGTTCCCTAACAACATTTCTGTGGACAGAATCCCTTAATGTGTGAACACAAGACATTTCATTGTGAAATATGTGCAGGACCATGTTGTTCATAATGGAGTGGCTGCATGACTCCATAAATTTGTGGAGTACCAGTTTCAGTTGTGAAAATACAGTAGTTACAGCAGCAGGCAGCTCTGCGGTAGCACCACAGCAACAACACAGTCTGTGTACACACTGCATATGTGAACATTTAAAGTTGTTTTAGCGTTCTAGTGTAGAAGATATTTTGTAAAACAAGGGTGAATGGAATTTTTTTTAAGGAGGGGGAAATTATCTGCTTATTTGAAAAATATTTTCTCTCTTGTTTTTAGTATAATGTCACCTCTATTGTATATTCTTCATGTTCGATTGTGTTGAAGTAAACCACCATTGTTGATTGCAACCTTTTTCTTTGTATATCCATTTCCTGTCTTGTTTTAGATATTGTTTTTGTGCTAAATAAAGAGAAAAAAACAAATTGGATTCAGCCATGACACACTGTGTTAAATATGTGTTTACTCATCTCCATTGTTAGTTATGCCGTCAGTGGTCATGTTGTTTTGTTTGCTTGTTGCACACGCTGTTAACTCAGGTTGCATTAATGGAAGGTACCAGTTTGCATTCTGAATTGAAATGGAGTGTAAACCACACCCACCCAACACAAGCCAGCACTCTGGGGTAGAAACCCTCATATCACTTCTGCAGTCATTAAACAGCAGAACACTGAAAAACCTATGAGAAGGAAAAGAAAGATCAAGTCAAAGTTAACTAAGTACACAAATCAGATCAGGACATTTACATGTTTTTTAACTATTGATAAAATATAGATAATAGTTAAGAATAAATTAAATGACAACTTTCCATTTAATCTATCTTTGCCTTAGTTCTTATGAAGAAAACACGTATCTAATCCATGCTGTTGTTTGAATAAATTGCAAAATATCAAGACCAAAGTGTTGAAGTCTTTTTTTTTGTTGCAACATTACTCTTGCATAAATTTGTTTGTTTGTTGTTTTTTCTCCGGTCATCCTGTCATTCCTGCTGACCATCTCCTGTTCCCTGAGTGGAGTTCCCTCCGAAACAAACAAACAAACAAACAAACAAACAAAACAACAACTTACAAACATCCATTTTCGTAACCGCTTATCCTCTTGAGGGTCGCGGGGGGGCTGGAGCCTATCCCAGCTGACATTGGGCGAGAGGCGGGGTACACCCTGGACAGGTCGCCAGACTATTGCAGGGCTGGCACATAGAGACAGACAACCATTCACACTCACATTCACGCCTATGGGCAATTTAGAGTCACCAATTAACCTATATCCAACATGCATGTCTTTGAACTGTGGGGGGAAGCTGGAGTACCCGCAGAAAACCCACGCTGACACGGGGAGAACGGGGAGAACATGCAAACTCCGCACAGACTCCTGGGATCGAACCCTCTTGCTCTGAGGTGACAGTGCTAACCACTACTCCACCGTGCCGCCCAACTTACTGGGCAGGTTTGGGGAGTATTTTGGGGGTTGAGCGTCAGGAGCTGGGATGATGTATGCATTTCAACAGCAGCTGTGCAAGAGCAAATCTACCAACATGCACGCATCCTGCGTACAAAGCACGCATTTCTTACCCAAAGTACGCATGTACGAGAAGTCCGCTGAAAATACACAAAAAAAGAAAGTGTCTGACTGGCTATTTTACTGTAGCCTATACACTCCTCGGATTAGATCAGATGTGAATTGGTGCTTTTTTCACATAGCCTAGCATTTCACCTCAACAGTTTTCATTAGTCAAAATGTGTGAAAATGTCTAAACTTTGTCTGAAACAAAGCGATCCTCCTGGTAGCGTCCTGCAGCCTATGTTTTGTCAACGAGAGCGCAACCCCATGTTTCATTGGGCTCTGGCTACCGTGAGAGATGGTACGTGTACAGAGAATTATTATAATGTATAACAATTAGGCCTATTAATATATCTCGTCTTGTTAATATAATGTTAATTTTGATTATTTGATGATCTGTGTGTTTGTTGAACTGTAACGTTAGCCACGTCAGTGAGGTCGTGGATAGATGTCCATTAGCTAGCTAACTTTAGCTGTATTGTTTTCTCGCTCGCTAGCTTGTGTTAACGTTAGCCATCATTTTAGAATAGACCCTTCTGCTGTGGTATGTGCCTTTGAAATGTTTTTCTGACACTTGTAAACATGAGCACCATTCTTAAAGACACTGCCTTTGATTTTTTTTACCGGCGAAGTTAATGGTGGTTGAAAGGACTGTGTTTTGGCAGGAGCAAAGCTAATGGGAAACATGATCCTGTGAAGGGTTAAATCTGTTGGTGTTTTGTTCTTCCAGTTGAAAAGAGCCATCATCTTTCACGTAGCATGACCAAAGCGGAAAAAATTACAGAGGATAGTACTTCATTATGAAGTACTTCAATGAAATCATTCAGAAAAGTAATGGCATTGACAGGGTGTCACCATTCTGTTTGGGATAAATAGGAAGTGTGAAGAAAGGAGAGAAGTGTGAGGAGAGGAGCAGAGTGTGACAGGAAGAGAAGGCAGGTAAAGTTATCTATAGAGTATAAGACACTTGAACATCTTTTACATATCTTTAAGTTGACCAAAGTGAAAATATTACTCTGACTGCTGGGGCGAAACGTGACCAGCATTGGAAGGTTTTAGACTTATGAGCAAGCTTGTTGCAGATAGACAACAACAATGTCAGTTGTCTGTAGAGTGTACACTTTACTCCCAAGCGTGCATCTTTTACATAAAATATTCACCACCACCATAAATTGATGCAGAATGGGCACATATTGGTGCATAGAAATTCAGTAGAATGCAGTAATATCAGCTGGGCCAGAATTCTGTCTTTTTGTTTATAGACAAAAAAGGCAAATGCACACTGTAAAACATTTTATGACTGGTGTGTAGGACAACGCATCAAGCTTGCAGGTAAAGGAAAGAAAGGTCCCGCACACTGTAGTCAGACGAAGGAACTTTTTTCCGAAACATTTATCTGGAAATACATTTTTGTATTTACCAGTGAGGACAGTGTGTGGGACCTTTCCTTCCATTTTTTGTTTACATAAATATAGTTCCAACACAATTTGATGCAGAATGAACACAAATTGATGCATAGTTCAGTAGAATGCCATAATAGCCTAAGTATTTGATGCTCAAAATGCCAATGTTCAAACAATATCTTTGCCGCTGGTGGTCAGGGTTTCCAGCTTTGGGTATCTGAGTGAGACTTTGATGTGCTAAAAATTTTGGCTCGCGTTCATGCAAATTTTCAGCTCGCGCGCACAGCTCGGTCACATGTGTACTGAAAAATATTCTCCAAGGTTGGTAGGTCTGCAAGAGGGAAAACTCAAGAAAACTCAGCTTCTCCGTGGAATTAATGGTTCAGTGGACTGCATTTACCATCAGAATTCATTGGATATCCACTTACAATGTGGAAAATTTCTCCGTTAAGGTTATGGAGTGATGGTGGTCATGGTTAAATGACCTTATTTTGATGATGATATTGTCAACACAAGCAAGCAAACAGCAGTTTCTGGTTGCAAAATCAGGCACAAGAGGGTTTCACACAGAGGTATAACAACATGATGCTAACACCTTCAGCTTTGCTCCTAATTAACATCAGTCATATTGTTTGTTAGGAAAACAGGTTGTTTTAACCAAACAACCACATAAATACCCTGCCTCTGCCATGAAAGTGTTGTCAGAGGTAGAAACTGTGAGAGGTAATCAGGGCGGAAACTCATAAGGGCACTGAGAGGTGAGAGCAGTGACATGAGCTCCTAACATGACATGACAGGCATCAGGAATAAATGAAGCACATTTTACAGATATAGACAAGTTCACTGGCTTTAAGTAGATTTCACACATCTCCATCACAGTGATCCTATACTCCTTAATTAGGCCATGGAGCTGGAACACCTCATTAGAAAGTCATCTGATGGTAATGAAGTGAAACTGCACGTACACTGGCAACATGATGACGAGACTGTAAGCTCAGTGACAGGCTGTAATGCTATTAAAGTGAGATATAAAACTGTCCTCACACACAAACCAACATGCTGTATACAAACATTTTCCCTTGTGTCAGTCACATTTTGAATTGAAATGTATTTATGTTGTAGCTGACACAAATAACATAATATTTTGACCAAAGATGCTGTTGTATGAACCTTGTATATCTCCTAAATGCCAACTGATCTGCAGCTTTAAGCTTCGTGTTATAATACTTATGATTTTTATATTAAACCCCATTTTGATAAAATGTATGGAGACTGTCCCCTCCACAGGATAGCTTTCACTGTTACTGGCTGAGTTCAGCTCTCCCGTGCAGGACTGAACTTGTGTCCCCACACATTAGGGAATCATACATTCAAATGGGGTCTGCCCATTGGTCCGACAGCCCATTGTTCCGACATCCCAT
The DNA here is from genome assembly GCF_041903045.1 of Epinephelus lanceolatus. NCBI lineage: Eukaryota > Metazoa > Chordata > Actinopteri > Perciformes > Serranidae > Epinephelus > Epinephelus lanceolatus. The sequence continues at coordinate 6,583,216 of NC_135748.1, read as the reverse complement.
TGTTCCGACCATATTAAACCCATTGTTCCGAAGTCCTGTTGTTCCAAAATCATCATGGTGCCCTGTGGTTAAGGTCTGGTTAGGTTTAGGTACAAAGGAAAAGATCATGGTGTGGGTTAAAATGAAAAAGAAAGTGGCAAACACATAAGCTGTGAGCCTGCTTCGCCTCAAGCCTTTCCCAGCTGACCCAGAGCTGGTCGCGGCGCACCATCAAGGCAGAAATACGCCCGCCGGGAGCCGTTCAGCACTGCGGAGAGCTCCCCACACAACCCGGACCCCAGAGTTAATAACAGGAGGTTATGGTGTTTCATTCTCTCCTCTCTATGACACTTGTATCTCGACCAGTAGCCTACTTTTGCTGCTAATTCTAGCAGACCAACGGAGAAGCAAAACCAGAATCAACATCGGTTCAGCTTTTGATCGCTGGTGTCAGCTGAAGGCAGAAAAGGGGCTAAAAAGACCCGCAGAGGTTGGCGCTTTCCTTCTGGAAAGGTCAGCTAATGTTTGCTAACTAACGCAGCAGGGTTGTAAAAAGATATATCTGCTGAATATATTTAATATCTAGTAAAGCCAAACTAGTAATGACACTGCACCTAGATGAAATATGTTTAGAAAAAGTAAGGATGATGGTTAATTTGAGATATTTTCGCAAGTTCTCTAGAAACAGCGTTTTTGGGACTTCGGTTGTAGAGTTATCAATTAGTGTCGTAAAAAAGTAAATCTACTGAATCTATCTAATATCTAGTAAAGCCGAACTAGTAATGACACTGCACCTAGATGAACGATGTTAAGAAAAAGTTGAAATGTCTGCTAATTTCAGATATTTTACCTAATACTCTAGAAACGGCATTTTTGGGACGGTAACATTAGTTTTTGGCTTGTTGTAAAATAGAGTCGTAAAAAGATAACATCAACTGAATATAGAATATCTAGTAAAGCCGAACTAGTAATGACACTGCACCTAGATGAATTATGTTAAGAAAAAATAAGGATGATGGTTAATTTTCAGATATTTTAGCTCTAGAAACAGCATTTTTGGGACTGTGATTGTTCTGGTTGTAGAGTTGTCAAATAGTGTTGTAAAAAAAGTAAATCTAATTGAATAATTACGTTAGCATTAGTGACGAGTAGAGCTAAAAATGCTTTACGGAGATTGTTACAGTGTGTTACAGGGCGCACAAGAGAGGATTCATGATTTATTGTTATTTTTTAATTACTATACCACAAAAGACTCTTCACTTGACATCGCTGTCTCCAGTGTCTGCCGTTTACGAACCTGGCAACCTGTAGAATTGAAGAGTGGAGCGAGAGCGGGCGAATGTGAGTGCGACAACTACTGACCGGGAAGTATGAATCATATATCTATCACCCTTAAGTGACATATTATATACTTGTGAAAATGTCCAATCAGAGACCCACTGAAAAGATATTTAATTGGGACATCTCCCACTGTCACCCCTGGGCTAATGAGTTGAAGGCATTATTGTATTTAAACAAATTGTCATTTATATCCCACAACAGGTTAACCTGTGATATTCAGGAGATTAGGAGTGAAATGTTTCTCAGGTTTAGAGAAAATGGTCTGTTGACGTATGGTATAAACCAAAACTACAAACTTCATAAAAAGCTCTCATAAAAAATAGCTACAGTGAGGAACTTTACGTGAAGCATTAGTTTAAATTATTTTGGTTGGATGATCCTGAAAAATTTGAGTCTTGTTTCAGTAGGTGTAGGGATGGGAATCGAGAACCGGTTCCTGTTAAGAACCAGCTCCAACTAGTTCAATTCATCGACATCATTAGCCTTTATGCTTAACGATTCCCTTATTGATTATTTTCATTACGACGAATCTTTACGTCGATGACGCACGTCACGCTCATCAGTCAGCAGTACGTTCAACAACAAAGAATACGTAATGGTGGAGAGACAGAAGCGGTCGAAAGCTTGGCTTCACTTCACCAAAAAAGACTCATGACATTCACTCATCACAACAGCATGATTTGCATTTTATGGAGCACCGTAATTACATGCAAGGGCGGAAACACCAGCAATGCTACAGTGATTTTTTTTCCACTACAGGGCTCTACTGTGCGAGCATTTTAACGTTACTCGCATTTGCAACTAAAAATAGTTTTGTGCGAGCAAAATAAGTCATTCAGCACATTGTGCGAGTACAGATTTCAACCAGCAGCAGAAACGAAAGGCGAATCCTGCCAGTTGTGGGTTGAACGGGGGTCACAGACATGGACAGCAATACATAGTCAAATACTGCGGCCATAGTGCTACGCGGCGCAAGATAAGGGCTCACCGGCGACCGAGAAGCCCAGCTCCAGGTCCAATAATTTCCTCTTCTTGGTGTCATGACTGCCCAAAAGTACCTGGACAGCCGAGGATGGTGATGTTTGGATCCTTGCTCAGGGATGTCACGGCTTTCCTTACCTCAGTAGTGAGATTGGAGGATTGCTGGAGATCCTTCCAGCAGATAAAGGGAGATGTACGAAGTTCTCAATACATCCGACTACCACAATAAGGTCTCTACACTACTCAGTGATACTAACACCTATGAATCGCTGAAACGAGACCCAACCAGTGGTTACAAGAAAAAAACAAAAACTACAGAAAGAGGGCACCATTGATTGCCTACAATATCACCATCTGTACCCCCAAGATGCCATCCCGTGCATATATGGGCTCCCCAAGATTCACAAAGAAGGGCCCCCCCTCAGACCCATTGTCAGCAGCATTAACTCAGTCACGTATAACATTGCCAAACATTTAGCCAACATCCTGGCTCCCTTGGTGGGCAATACGCCCCACCATATCCAGAACTCCATAGACTTTGTGAACAAAGTAAGAGATTTAAAAATGGATCCAGATGATATCATGGTATCCTATGATGTGACCTCCCTGTTCACTTGCATTCCAACCATGGAGGCTTTGGAAACAGTCAGGCAACGGTTGATACATGACAACACCCTCCACGACAGAACCAAGCTCAGCCCAGACCAGATATGCCAACTACTGGAGCTCTGCCTGAGCACTACCTATTTCAAATACAATGGCAATTTTTACAGACAGAAACATGGCCGTGCCATGGGCTCACCGGTATCTCCCATTGTGGCTAACCTGTACATGGAGGATGTAGAATACAGAGCCTTGAACTCCTTTGAGGGAACAGCACCAAGCCACTGGTTCAGATATGTGGATGACACATGGGTTAAAATCAAAACTCAAGAGGTACAAGCTTTCACTGAACACATCAATTCAGTGGATAGAAACATCAAGTTCACAAGAGAAGATGTTAAGGAGAACAGTTTGCCCTTCTTGGATTGTGACGTGCACATTACAGAGGACAGAGGCCTCCACACTGGGGTATACAGGAAACCCACTCACACAGACCAATACTTACTGTTCGATTCTCACCACCCACTGGAACACAAGCTAGGTGTTATCAGGACCCTACAACACAGAGCTAATAACATACCTACCAGCACTCAGGCCCAGGGGAAGGAGCATGAACATCTGAGGGAGGCTCTAAAAACTTGTGGTTACCCCAGTTGGACCTTTGTGAAATCAGCAGCCTGTTCCAGAAGGAACAAGGTGGGTGAGGAAGAAAAGAGCAAGCACAATAACATTGTCATCCCCTATGTGTCTGGGGTATCTGAAAAACTCAGGAGGATTTTCAGCAAACACCGCATCCCTGTGTATTTCAAACCCAGTAACACACTCAGACAAAGACTGGTACACCCAAAAGACCATACACCACACACTCATAAGAGCAACCTAGTGTACGCTGTCCAATGCAGTGAGGAATGCCCAGACTTGTACATTGGTGAAACAAAACAACCACTAAACAAACGCATGGCCCAACACAGAAGGGTTAACTCGTCAGGGCAAGACTCAGCTGTCTATCTACACCTCAAGGAGAAAGTACACTCCTTCGAAGACAGCAATGTGCACATTTTGGACAGGGAAGACAGATGGTTTGAAAGAGGTGTAAAATGTGTGAAATTGGAAAAGCCATCTCTCAATAGAGGAGGAGGTCTGCGACACCACCTAGAATGCTGTCTTTTCATCCTTGCCCAGGAGGTTTAACAACTTAACCTCTAAAAACAACGGTCGTTCACAAATGGCCTCATGTGACTCTAACGATGAGTTTCAACGACTGTCGTCGACACACCATTGGAGCACTAATGAACCAGTGACATCATTGGCCTTGTGAAGACCCCAGAGGTTAAATACCTGGGTGCTTACACACCAGTTTGTCAGACTAGTTCCAGCCTAGTCAGACAAGCATGAACTGATGAAGCCTCTTGGATAAGAGGTGAAACGTCTTCTAAGACAAAACCAAGTCCAGTTGCGTTCGATTCAATTGCCTTGAGATAACTATGACCTGGATGAATGAGAATATCCACAGGCAAGTATGAATAAGTCAATAAGTAATTTATTCCATTGAAATATCATTGATGTATTATTGAAAAGTGATTTATCTTTTTATAAATGACAAAAGGCACATCTGCCTAATTTTTGTTGTGGTATCGTGATACTACTCAGAACCATGATACTTTCACTGGTATCGTACCGTGGGTCCCAATTTTGGTACTGTGACAGATTCTGTAACGTTATTTGACGTAGATGAAAACAAATGCTGTACAAATATTCTTTCATTTGTTCCATTTTAGATGACAGCAGTGGACCAATTTCATATTTTTTTTACTTACTTACTTAGCACTTATCTCTTGTTTAGAATAGAAACTCAATAAAAATTTATGTTGTTGACACCAAAACCAAAAGGTCTACTTTTTCTACACAGAAAATTTACAGGAGGAATCGATAAAGAATCGGATTGATAAGCAGAATCGATAATGGCATTGATATCAGTAAAATCCTATCAATTCCCATCCATAAGTAGGTGAACCTTTTTTGTGCCTGAGTCCCTTTGCCAGGCCTGGGATAGAAGGCAGAGGATTTTGTTTGAGGACTGAGCAGTAACATAACATGTACTTTGGATTGTCACTGCAACGACATTGTAATGGTGTCTTACAAACCCATGAGGGTTGGGCACATGTGTGTGTATGATACAAAATTAAAAATCAATCAATCAATATATGAGCTGACTTTGTATTTTGGAGGTGGAGGGGATGGTGGATGGCATGACATCTAGTCGTGATGCCTTCCCAAGCTGCAGACCACTGTTTGAGACCAACAAACAACAAAACCTGTTGTAAATCACTGTGAGTCATTGCTATGTTTGTTTCCAGTGTCATTTTTAGGCACCAAATAAGAGGCTTTTCATAGCGACACATTTCTGTGTTTCTACCAGCTTTTTAGGCATAGAAAGCATGTTTTTTTGTTTGTTTTTAATCAAGACATAGCTGCTTTTCCTGCCAATAATGTGTCTCCAAAACCTGGTATTTTAAGCCAAAACATGTTTTTTTCCTATCTATAATCAAGTAGGGTCTTTTGTGCCTAAACCTAACTGTACGTAAAGTTTCAACATTTTTGCCAACAGAAAAATGTAACAGATTTGTGGTTTGCAAAAACATACAATGCAACATCTGATAATCATTGTGTTGCAGTAGCCTGGTGCGCTCCACATGCAGTCAGAAATGAGCCTGTCCTCCCATGAAAAACAACATTATCAGTCGTTTCAGTGAGTGCCCCTGAACCACATTTGCATTCAAGTGACAAAGCCCTCTGTTGACCGCAGTAATTATGACTCTTGTCTGTCAGGGGAAAAGGAGTCAAGTCAGATGACCATACTATAGAAATGCAAAGTCTGTGTAGGGAAACAAGCATACCCAATAGAACAGTGCAGGAAGATGATAAAAAAAAATATTTTTTGTCAGAAGAACTTCTGTCTGTTTGATAAGCTGAGCCAAGTAAGCAATTATCTTAACATGACAATATTCACAACTTAGATACATTTTTATGAAAAAGATTCTTTTGATCAGTGGACCCTTATGGACTAAAGGAATATAAATAATTGAGGAATGGGCACATGCTTGGACTTTCTGACCACTTCAGAGGTAGGAAGTAAGCACTTAAGTTTCATCTCTCTTTGTTTACAATGCCAGTAAATCTCTGTAAATGGTTTCCATAAATTGAACTGATTGAATTGTGAATATTCTAACCGAGTTTACGACCTGTAACACGTCCATATTGCCAAAAGTTTAATGTTGAACATTTGTATCTTGATAAATGAATGAATGAATGAATGAATGAATGATCTTTGTTGTCACTGTATGCGCTGGTAAAATGAAACTTTGGCTACATTCTGGTGAATTTAACACTAAACAAAAATGAGACAGCCAGGCAAAGACAAAACTCCTGAGAGAAGCACCAAAATAAATCAACCAGCAGCAACAAGATAGACAAAAGCAAGATCAGAATATGGGATGCTGATCCCCTTAGAGCCATCTTAAGTGGTGGTTTCATAGGTTTTAATATTCTGAAAGCCAAGACTTTGTTTATTTGAAATCAAATGAAAAGCCACTGTCCCAGACCCTGCCTTGTTACTATAACTACCTGTCATTCGTTATTCAGGGAGCTATAGAGGGAGGGGGGCAGGGAGAATGAGAATGAACTGCTGAAACCTTATAGCTCTAGTGTGTATTTATTTTTATTTTTCTTCAAATGTTTTTGCAAATTCCCATGAGATGGTACATCATCGTCTTGTGAGATTTAAACCAATTATTGAGAGATTTATGCAAATGCTGCCCAGGAAATGTTACCCCAGTTGGCCTGTCAGATAGACTTGAAATTCGATACATAAGTCTGTCTCAGTGTGCTCTACAAAAAAAGAGCTCATCAAAAGTTAGAAAAAACTTGTATCCTAAAGGATTTTATCTCACCAGTAAATTGGATCTTCTTTTCATAAGTGAAACATAGCTTAGAAGTGGCTATATATGTGTTGTGCTAAGTATCACCCTCCTAAACCCAGTAGTTTTTTTTTTAATCTGAATTCTCTGAATTTTTTTCCTCTGTTGTTCTTAGTTATGATTGCATTTTATTGTTTGGCAAATTTAACATTCACGTTGTCTACCCAGATAATCATTTCACATCTGAATTTTAACTATATGTGAATTCTCTAATTTAAAACAGCATGTATCATCTCCTTCACACAAGCGGGGCCACAGTCTTGATTTAGTTTTTACCCTTGGTTTAGACCAACACATTCTTATTCCAACCTCGCCACTTATGGACTTTTCACGGCCTGATATGACGTGCAAGGTACCCTGGGTGCATTGTTTGTGGACATTCTGGGATCCCATGTCAAGTTCTGCTTGCTACATGCATTGTTTTCCTTCAAAATACACTTCCATTTTCACAGGAAATGTACCTTCTACATACAGTCTCTTTCAAAATAAACACACTAGGTTGGTACAATACTGCATGTTGACTTTTTTTTTCCTTCAACATCTTCCAAAAACATGTGGTTGGGTTTCGGAAAAAAGAACAGGGTTTGGCTTTATAATCTTACTGTATGTTCACACCAAAAGCTGCCAGAGCTGCAAAATAGCTGAATTTGCTCTAGCAGCATCGCTGGTAAAATATTTGTGGCAGCGAAAGCAGCTCAAGTCACTCATGATGTCAAATTCTGAACGTTCGATTATGCTTCTCAATTTAAAGGAGCCGCAAAGCAGGTTACTGGCTGGAGCACAGAAATGTGACTTCATGCATTTGCCTGAATACAGAAAATTTCACATTTGGACAATGAGAACATTTGGACATTAAACATTAAACACACACAGCCTGTGCTGCATTCAGGCATTGTCACGTAAATAACAAATTCCAGCACATGAATAAGCCGTAGCACAACACAGCAGCATGTCAAGTGGGCCGAACCTGAACCGAATATGAGCAAAATTTTTTGATTTGTTATTCTCTCCAAAGCTGTAAACCTAGGGGAAACACTGTCAGTGGTTTGGGTTCAAGTGCCTACAGTGCAATTAGTTAAACTGGTGGTAAGGACAGCAAATGAATTACATTCCCGCTTATAACAAGCGTTCCAGAACACAAAGAAATTGTATAAGTACGTGGGCTTGTCCACACTTGTGTATCAATTCAACATGGAAGAAGACACTATTGTAATTTGTGCTGCCATGTGGTACCTGCGCCGCTGTCGGGTCTGGGTTCACGATATCCTCCGGGGCCGTGAACATAGATCAGTTTGACAGCTTGTTGCTTGTTTTGAAGTAGGAACGAATGTGTGGTATGAACTAAAAGTTTCCGAGGATGTTCTCTGGGTTTCACACAAGCGATGGACATCTACATTCTAATTGGTTGCTGGTCATTTGCAGCTCAAAGGCATCATAGCTGATTTGCATAACGTTAACCAGTCTTCAACTGCCGGCCAAATGCCGCCGCTCATCGCTTTTGCAGCTCAAGATGCCTCTGGTCGCCACATGTCCATTGAAAATGAATTAGACCTGACGCCTTTGCAGCTCTGGCAGCTTTTGGTGTGAACGCACAGTTACAGGACACCAACAACACTCTCCAGTGGTTGTGGGACCCACTCTGAATTTAGTTCTTGTCCTTCCATGTTTTCCCCTGACGCTGCTGGCCACCATTAAACCATAACAATGACTGGCCGCGATTCATGCCATCATTAATACAGTTGATCATATGATTCTTCTCAATAGACACAGAAACTGGCTTTGTCTAAGTGGGTCTGCTTTTAACTGGTTTGCATCCTATTTATCAAATAGAGAATTCAAAGCCACTGTTGACAACTTTAGGTCTTCAACTACTCGCATGGCTTGTGGTGTCCCATAGGTCTCAGTCTTTGGCCCTGTTTTACTCAGTTTGTATCAGTTACCACTTGGCCATGGTATTTGCCATGTAATCTCTGTATCCTATCATTGTTACTCTGATGACTCTCAGTTGTATATATTGATTAGCCCTGAAAATCATAACAATCTGGTCTTTTTTGTATGTCACGTTTGACGTCATGGACAGGCCTAAACAGAGAGGAGCATGGAGGCCTGTGAAACTTTATGGCGGTTATCTTACTATATAATGATGAAAACTCTGTCTGTGTGTGTGTCTGTCTGTCTGTTCCACATTTTTCTCCTCACTGACTTGGTCAATCCATGTGAAATTTGGCACAGTGGTAGAGGGTCATGGGAGGATTTGAATGAAGCAATATTACGTCAATTGGCCAAAGGGGGGCGCTATAGCAACCAATTGAAATTGCAAACTTTGAATGGGCATATCTCATTCCCTGTATGTTGTAGAGACATGAAACTTTGCACAGAGATGCCTCTCCTCATGAGGAACAAATCTGCCCCAAGAACCCATAACTTCCGGTTCCGATTTTCCGTCATTTTGAATTTTTTAAAAAACACTTAAAATCGATCTCTTCCTAGGAAGTTTGACCGATCTGCATGAAACTCAGTGAACATAATCTAGGGACCAATATCTAAAGTTCCCTCTTGGCAAAAGTTGGAAAACTTACTAAAACTGAGCTTCTATAAGGCAATGAATATTGTGGAGGGCGTGGCTCATCACATAAAGGTGTATAACATCTCAAGGGTTTCACCAATCACCATGCAACTTTGTAGGCATATGACCACACATAATCTGAGGGGACCCTCCATTATTGACCCCATCGAAAAAAATGGGGGCGCTAGAGAGCTTATTTCTTATCTAGGCCTAACCGCCATATCGATTTTTACTAAACCTGGTAGATATGTAGAACAGGACGCCTCAAGGTGACTGGAGAAATTTAACTCTAATTGGCAACTGGGTGGCGCTATAACAACAGAAAAATGCTTAAAAATGGCTAAAATGCAACCGATCGCTGTGGCTCCCCCTGTGGCCGAATGTTTTCTTCTTCTAATTTTTGGTATGACTAAGCCATGGTATGGTATGCTGTACATAATCACGGAAAGTGTCAGTATGTCATTCTGTCAGTCAGTCATTCTGTCTGTCCCACGTTTTTCTACTCACTGACATGGTCAGTCTATGTGAAACTGCACATAGGCATTGAGGATTGGCATAGGTAGAAGGTGACAAAGTTACCAATGGCAGGGTTCAACGCTAAGGTTCTTTTTCACTTGCCCGGTCGGGCAAGTTGGTCAGAGATCTACTTGCCCAAAGTCAGTTTTTACTTGCCCTATAAAAATTGTTTAATTTAAGCGGCTATCACATAACAAAGACTGCAGTTATTTTTATGTTATATAATCTTTATTCACACTGTATTTATTAATTAAAACAACATATGTCGTGTATTGTAGCTTTTTTGCTTCCATCTCTCTGCCCTGCTCTACTCTACTTCAATGCTGCTTAGCTCTCTCTCTACTCTACCAGTAGATTACCACATCCACCTGTTGCACAAAATGCACACAGCAGTGTTTCCCCTAGGATGGAGTTGTAGCAGCGGAGGTGAAACACACGCATGAAAAATAATTTTCACATGCGTGAAACTTTTTTGTATGCTTGCAAAGCACAGCCTGCTGGGATGTTTCTATGTATCTACTGGCACCAGAAGGGCTCTTTAGGACTAAGTACATACAGTACATGTGTGCACAGTAATGAGCAGGTGAAATGTCTGTCTAGCTTACATATGAAGTGTCTCAAGATTTAGGAACATACAATTTTATTGAATATAATAAAGTAAAAAGTCACTTGACATGCTGCTGTTTTGTGCTATGACGTATTTAAGTGTTGGAAGTTATTTACGTGACAACACCTGAACGCAACACAAACTCCGCAAGAGTGCTGTGCGAGCAGCGTGTTTGTCTGTGCGTAACAGCATTCTGTTGCTGGTTATTTACACAGTGTCCATAACAATAACTTTGTCAGCTGACAACTGCACCGGGCTCGGGTCAGGTTTTGGCAGGAAAATGTGGCCCGAGCCGCTCTAGCGTGCTCACCTGTGTGTGTGGCGGAACTCTGCTGTGTGCGATACAGAGAGCAGAGCAGAATTGTTAACGCGTGACCATGTAGAGACAGAAATGACACGATGACATAACACCATAAATAGTATATTGTTATGTTATTATATGAAGCGTCCGTCGCGCAAAATAATATCAATGGGGGCTGTGGGCAGGACATTGTTACATGTGCCTGTGACTTCAGGCAGAGAAACCGCTGCATCAGAGCAGAAAAGCACGTTTTAAAATACATTTATTTTATCAATTAATTATTAACTTTTACTATTTTTAGCAACTTGGGGCAAGTGAGTTGTTAGTTTACATGCCCGACCGTGAGTTTTACTTGCCCCGGGCAATCGGGCAATCCTTACTGTTGAGCCCTGAATGGGTATGGACTAGTTATTATTATTATTATTCCATCTCTCTTTCAAACTCAATGCAGACTAATTTGGATTGATGTTTGAGCACTGCTTGTGTGGAGACGGCTAGTTAGTGTGTTCACACAGATCTTGTATTCCCATCAATGCTGATCAGAGCTGATAAATACTGGTGTCAACTGCAGAGTCATTTGACCTGGGTGTGAATGCTGATAAAAACCCATAACATTAAAAAGCCAGATGTCAGTGGGTGTTAGCTGTTTTTTGTGCAGTGTGCAAGCGGCTTTAATGGTGCAGCAGTTTTACAGTTGGTATAGAACGGCAGCATGGCTTCTCACAAACCCTCGGCGTAGGGAGCACATTGCTCCAGTCCTGGCTGAATTATACCGGCTCCCTAGTACAAAATTCAATTCCAGGTTGTATTGATTACTTTTAAATGCTTACATGGTCTGGCTCGGCTTTACATTTCATAAGTCATAACCCCTTCTCCTGCACAAGACCCCTTAGATCAGAGAATCAAGTGTTGTTAAAAAGTTACACAGTCCAGGCTCAAAACAAAGGGGATCATGCTTTTACTATTTTAGCCCCAAACCTGCAGAATAAACCCTTTAACATCAAATCAGCCGGGAAACCAACCTGTGCAGACTGACATTCGTATAACATTGTACAACTTATATTAATTTATTTTATGTGTATATGTCTACATGGATGTATGTGTGTATGTAAGTTTTAATGGTTTTATATGTTAAGTAATGTTCTCAGCTCTTTCAAAAACATGTAGTACTTAAAAGAAAATGAACAATAAAAGTGGAGGGGTTTTTATGGGGTTGATGCTGTTACTTTACATAACTAGCAGCAAAATGATCTTTTAGTTTCTATAGACTGAGTCATTATAATTGAAACATTTTTTACATTCTCCTTTGGCACCTGTATATCTTTGTGTCGGTTTAAATATTTGCGCCTATAGATTTACATGTGCTTGTGTGTGCACATGTGCAGGCATGTCTCTTCCTTGCCAGGTCAGTGGATTGCGTAACAGCTGCTGGTGGCTGTCGTCTGCACTACAGTGTGTTACATAAGACAATTTGATGTTCAGAATTATAATCCAGCCTGTGCTGCCTGAGCGCTCCCCATCTGGGATTTCCAGGCTGTCCTCATCCTGAGCTCTGCACTTGCCTCCCCTCCCCTCAGTGCTGTTTCACACACACACACACACACACACACACACACACACACACACACTACTCCACACACAGAGGCAGGTCAGAATGCCCCCTTTGACCAACACTGTGATTCACGACAGGGTGTTTTCAAAAAGCTGTTGGCTGGATATTATTGGTGAGCTACTGATTTATTTTCATCAGGCTAATGCTATGTACAAACTATCTCAGAGACTAGAGGGTATATTGCCATGAATTAACTGAGCACATTTATGCTCTCAAGAGGATGAGCATGACCATTGTCCTAGCAGGATAATTTTTAAAATTTCCTTGTCTGTCTATTGTAGAATGCTGCTCATTATGTCCAGCACATTTGTACAGGTGTAATGCACATAGGAGCTGCCAGGAGTGCTTCTAGATTCTTCTCAGTTTATACTTTATTCATATCTGCACCTCCATTTTTGCGGCCATTTTGGAGTATGTCACAGATAATGAATGTGAGTGAAAAACTAATCTACACAGACAGAAATATCTATTTAGGAGCTTAGTGTAAATAACAACTTACAGAAAACCTAAATTAATAAGAAAGACACTTTCTCTTAAGACAACCTAGAAGCCATTTGTTTACAATTTCTGTACATTTATACGCTCTATGATGACAATAAGGGGTTAAAAACTGCTGTGGGGTGTCAGTAACTACAAGCACAGGTGTCATTTAGGTATGGCGAGGTATGGCAGCTGCCATACCTTGGAATCGGGAGGAAAAAAAAGAGAGAGGTTCTGTAGTCATCTTACTTGTGAGTGTCCTTCATATTTGTTGCAAGTGATCAGATATGATATGTTAGATAGTCCGAGTCGCACTGGCTGGTTGTTTTCATTGTATTGCACTTAAATAGGTCAATAATATGCTCATCAGTGAATACGAGTGTTACTGAATCAAACTGTTTGCCACTTCGCTCCTCCGCGAGTTATGAGTTATGTCAGTTATCTGTGTGTTGTAAAAGCATTTTGCTCTGTTGCTGTAGACAGCCTGTCTAAATGATGTCTTGAAGCCTGTCTGATTGTATGTGGGGTTTTTTTCTTCGTGTCGGCATGTTAAGCTTGTATTTTCGGTCTCTAGAGACACTGTAATAAATTCACCTATACAGTATTGTACCAATTGGCCTTTGTTTTACTGTGTTTCACACACCGGATCTCTTGGTTATCTTCTAGAAATGAGCTTGTAATTCATTTATTTTCTTTATTTTCTGTGAAGTTAAACACATGACTAATGATAATTAAACGTCCGCTCGCTGTCAGTGGTGCTGAAATATGCGGCAAAATACATCCGATGTTTTCACTGCTCACCAAGTCGTGCATTACATGCAGACATGAGGTATTATGAATGTGAGAAACAGCTTCATGTCCTTTGAAACAGTTTTCAATAGTACAGTATGTACTTCTGACAGGTCAAAGACCAAAGTGAAGTTTTATATAAGTTCATAAGTTGTCATATTGCCATACCTTAGCTTTTGCTGAAACGATGCCCCTGACTACAAGACCCATAAGCCTCTAATGAGGTGGACAAATCACCAGCTCTTAAAATTCCTCTAAACTAGAGGGAATGAGATCCTTCAGCTCAGGCCCTGCTTGGCCATGGAGGCCATGGCAACAGCACTGGAAGCTCCTACTGACTCAAGTGAGGTGTCAATGGAAAGGCCAGGAGCTTGCCTCCATTTTTAGATATAACAGTCAGTTTGTTTGCATGCAAAATGGAAGAAATTATTAGGGGTGTAGTCAACGAAAGAAAATCTTGGTCGATTAAAGTCGCACATAATCTTCAACTAATCAACAACTGTAAAGTTTATATAGTTGATTCAAAACACACATTAAACATGGCTTAAAAGAGAAAATTTCAAACACTAGTATGCAAATCGGCTTCACTGTAAATCGCAGCATTGACAGACACTTTATCTGGACACATTTCCCCCATCAATACAACATGCTAACATTATTAGCACAAGTCTATGGCATTTTACATTGTGTAAACTAACCTAGCGTCTAGCGATATTTTCCTCTTCTCATATAAAGCCAGGGACAACAGCAACATTTAACAAAGGTAATGGCACATAATTTGGCTCCATTACAGCTCAAAAGATTCACCGAAAAAACAGATGTCTTATAACAAACAGGTTTTCCAAGCAAATACAACACGCTAACATTATTAGCGCCAGCCTATGGCATTTTACATGGCATACATTAGCCTAGCAACGAGCAGAGCTTTCCTCTGTTCATATGAAGCCAGGATAAATCCCTAAGTATAAATCCCTAAAGGATATATCACACCCAAGACTTAAAATGCTATTTTAGTGGAGGCTTTACTGTCTTTACAATTTATTGTTTCTTATCTGTGAAATACAAGTAAATACAAGCTTCGTTTCCACTGAGGGAAATGGTTTCAGCTTACAGAAACTGACAGGAGGTCTGTGTCACCGCGATGCTGAGCGTGAGGGTGGGTGAGTTCAACTTTCTGTCAACAACAGGGGTATTAATCCTGGAAAGCTATTGATGTAGCACTTTTCTCCTTATGAAAGTAACATGGCGATTATTCGACTAATGAGAATTTGGTCGGACAAGAGTATAGCGACCAAATAATCGACTAGTCAACCAGGAGACGACAGCCCTAGAAATTATTGATAATATGTGCAGGAATATGAACTTCAGAAATAGGCTGAGGCGGTATCACAGTATTACGGTATAGCAAGGTATTAAAAAATCCCCACTGTATAATTTTCAATACTGTATAAAATACAGATGCTCATCTTTCCATTGACCTCTCACTGGAGGAGCTGTACGAAGGATTTTTTGCATGTAGTGTACATCACACGACCCCAGAGGCCAGTGTGGTGCAACAGGTAGCTGAGCTGACGCAACAGGACTAAATGTAAACAGCTGGCCCATGTTGTGCCCGCAACAGCAGAGAAACCACAGGGAAAACAGCTTATTTTGAAATCTTACCTGGTAAATAAAGGGTTTAATGTGACCAAACCAGAGTTGGTGATTTGTTAGAACAACAGACTAACTAACTAAAGGACTAACAAGACTGTCCAGGACAGTTTTGGTGAATTTAATTTTGTCTCTGTCGAGTTTAAAATCAAGAGTGTTTTACCGTGATTTACCGAGGCAGTTAAGCCTGATGTAGTTGAAAGAGAGAAACTGGAACCCAAAAAGTGTATGGTTGTATTTCACTGTCTAATAAAGAAAATAAAGAACAAAGATATTTTTATTTTTATTTTTTGTATTTACTATACTGAAGGTATGAAGTTATAACAAAGTAGAAACAATGCAACAGCATTTGGTGGATATCTCTGAATGTAATAATGCATTTGACCAAGTATTTCGCTGGATTTAGATTATCTGGACTATTGTCAGTGTCTGAGAAATGAAATGGGGGCTGTGTAAGCTGTGATTCAGTCCGGATAATATGGATCTGTGGATTATGATAATGCTTCATAGGTGAGTAATAACTGTTTGTTTAATGTGTTACAGAAGCGTTTATTGAGCTGCTATGGTGATTGTATCTTGAAATGGTCTGCGTTAATGGCACTGCGAGGAGCTTAGCTTTCAAACAATTGGTTGTATGAGTAAACCACTTAAACAAAAACAAATACAGCTGCTGTTTTACATATCATATTCATCAAAAATCTCCTTAGGTGGGCCTACAGATGGGCAGTGGATTTCTAGTGTATTTTTAACTTGCAAGACCCACCTTGATGCATATACACCCACATTATGCACGCTGAGCAAATAGGCAAAGCAACTGTGCACAGCTGTGCCTACATTCAGCCTTACAGTAGACTCTGTCTCAATAACAATGGATAAATGGGCTACACCTTATGGCATTATTATCTAAAATAGAAGAAAAGAAAAGAAAAGAAAAGAAAAATGCATCACTGATGGCAAGCTGCTAGCTTAATCATGGGGTGCAATCTGGGGTTCAGTTTTTCTTGTGTATAAATATAGCTGTTGTGAATTCGGCATATCAGTGTGAAATATAATTTTATTGTACAGAGAGAAGTGAGATAACCCACAAAGTAACTGCCTATAACACCTGTATCCCCAGCCACATCTGTTTCTAAATGTGTGTCCTCCACATCCGTCTTGTTGGGAGATATATTTTACTTTAAGTGAATGCAGCTCTCCATTTTAAGATGAACAAAATGATCCTCCATCAGTCCTGACTCCTCCTGACGACTGTGTGAGTGGAGTGGTGCAGAGTAATATTAGGGTGACAAATCCAAAAGTCCCCACAGGTAAAATGAGCCCAGTAAAAATAAATCCCAAATATTCTGCGAGTGTCTCTTCCATCTGTGCATCTGTGATCTGTGAGATGAAGAGGATGTCAGAGTGTATATCCACCAACAGCATCTGAAGATCACTTCTGACAAAACCAACCAGTCTGCTGCTGCACACGGTTGGAGGTGATGTGTGTGTGTGTGTGTGTGTGTGTGTGTGTGTGTGTGTGTGTGTCACTTGCAGGCGTGTGAACCCACCAGGGTGTTTAGGTTACTGACAGTAAAGATGAAGCTAACACACACACACACACACACACACACACTCAAACAAACGTGCAGCTCTGCATGCTGAGTGGGACCTTTATCGAGGCCACAGGCTACAGAGTTGGAAAGTATCTAGAAACAGACTAACATATTGTTGGTTTAGGTCTTTTCAAGGAATTTATTGACAAATAGAGGAATACAGAATAACACCAACCAAGATATAGTTATTTGTTCTATGGCCTAAAACAGCATACGTTAATGCTTATCTGACTAAGAAATCTAATGCATTATGACTCTAGTCTGTCAAGAGCAAAGGCAAAGGAAAAGTCCTAAAAGCGCTAAAAGCACCACAGTAGAAGTGAACTCCTCACATGCCCTACAGACTGTTATAAATGTAC
The DNA here is from genome assembly GCF_041903045.1 of Epinephelus lanceolatus. Classification (NCBI taxonomy): domain Eukaryota; kingdom Metazoa; phylum Chordata; class Actinopteri; order Perciformes; family Serranidae; genus Epinephelus; species Epinephelus lanceolatus. Next base: position 6,565,863 of record NC_135748.1, on the reverse strand, counting down.
AGAAATATTAACTATGACTCCTATGTTGTCTTGGAAAAAAACATTTCTGCCTGTGTTGATTAGTTTTTCACTCATATTCACACATTGAGTACATTGTTTTACCCTCTTTCTTTGAAAACATCTGGAAAACGTATAAAATGTTTATTTTCTGTGGTATTATTATCTGCTTTGAATTTTGATTGTCATTCTGTGTTTTCAAGCTAATACCTCCCAGTTCTAGTCATCTGCAGCATCTTTTTTTTTTTCAAGAAAATATTCAGATGAAGATTAAGCAAACTTTTATATCAGTGTGTTGAAACTTATACAACTCAGTGACAAAAGCACTTACAGTGATTGACTGTTGAGGGAAAAACTTCAGAGATCTACCTTTCAAATGAGACCACATATGGACATGTACTAAAAATGGAACAAGAACAGATTTCAATTTACTCTGGATATGCCTTGGATAGGTGTTTTTAGGCGAATTTTGGTGAATTTCACAGGACCTAAAATGGTGACATTGTTGGCAAAATCACTTATAGAGCAACATGATCATTCATTTGGAGTCATGCATGTGTCCATCTGATGAATGTAAATCCAATATTCACTCTCTTTAAGCTCTGTTTATGATCTCTGTCAACTCCTGAGGGAAAGATCTGGCCACGCTAAATGGTCCGCTATGTTCACCCACTACTTTCTAACTGTCTGTGTGTCAGTTGGTGCCGAGCGGGTAGTATGCAGTACTTGTTCACAACTATATTATAATGAGCTGATCGCTGTTATAATGTAACTCAAAGTGCAGTTCATAACAATAAAAATACTATTTTAATATATTGGTAGGGACAGCCAAGATCTTAAAGCAACACAAGTGCAGAGTATTTTTTTATAGAGGTATACATCTGCATTTGGTTTGAAAAATGTCCAGGGACTGCTCTAACCAACTGGAGTTTATGCATCATTTTACACGACTAAATACAACTGAATACACTGAAGCGCTGATCATCTCTTCTAAACAGATTTATTTTCTTTTTCCATCCAGATTTCAAAAAGCTCCTTAGTTTGCCATTTTTAGCACCATCAAGTCTCCCACTGTGTCGCCTTGGTACCCAGCATGCCCATCATCTTACCAGGGATTAAAAAGCCTCTGATATGTTGGAGTCATCAACAGCTCCAATCAACAGATGTGAGAAAAAAATGAAGCACAGGCCAAAGGTCAAGACCAACACATGTGCGCCTGACATGCATAAACACAGGTTTCAGCCATGGGAAACACACTGCATGCATTGGTCAGGGGTTTAACTTTATGGTGCATGTGAACATATGGGAACATATCATGTTTATTTGTTCTCTGTCACACAATCGGTACAATCATTAAAGATGACTAAATTCCACATAAATGGGTTATGGCTAGTGACGGCTCTAGGGACGGCAATGCCCACTACTTTTATCTAGGTTGAGATATATCAGAAATAATGGATGGACATTCATGGTCCCCATAGAATAAATCCTTTGGTGATCCTCTCACTCTTCATCAAGGGCCATTGTAAGGTCAAAACTTTTGCTTATCCAATAAAATCTTACTTTTAGCTCATAAACTAGCATGAAATTTCATGTTTCCCTTAGGATGGATTGTAATGACTTGTTTTGCAACAAAATCAGATCAAAATTCTAACTTGCCTAAAATTGGTTGGTGACAAAATAACTCAGAAACTAATGTAGTTTCCATCAGTCTCCCAAAAGAGACTGAAAAATTAATCATTCAACAAACTGTAAAAAGAAAGAAATGAACCACTTCCTCGTGTGTCGTTTGCGGTTAGAAAACAATTGTCCTGTCAGAGCAGTGCATTCAAATAAACACAAGAAGTTTGTGCTCTAGAAAAGGATCAGCACTCAGTGAATAACCTCCTAAGCCCTATGATAAGCTATTATGGCAAGGCTTAACTATACAGACCAGTGAGCAGTGATAACTAACATGTCTTTGGGGTCATCAGGTGGGAACCTCCTTTTACCAATGTTTTGTCTAGCTGGTCCCACGACACCTCCAGGAGGCTAGACAGTGATCTCTGGCGTCCCAGAGACACTCCCCTAATGCCAGGTCTCACTGCTCTCTACACCAACACAATAACCTCCTTTACCTTACTTACACATGGCTTTCTCAGCCCAAACAGCACTGCCACCTTCAACCAAATCCAGGCTCGATACATGCGAGATCCAGGTAGAAGCAATGCTGATACTACCTTTCCTAGCACATTCACCATACTCTATTTCACACGCTACATAGCATAACTCCAATATAAGCTAAAGTTAAAGGAGATAAATAAACTTACAGGATCAGCAAACACACTCACCTTGCAGCATGGTCTCAACCATGCTGCAAGATGAGTGATGTCCTCATCATCTATGACAAACTTCCTATCACTTAACTTCCCTCTACGTATCAAGATGCTTCTAGATTTACTAGGCTTGATCTTCATGCTGGCCCACTTGAGGTTCTTATTTACCTTCTCTAGTAGCCTCTTTGTACATGGCATTGTTGTGGTCACCAGTGTCATGTCATCCATGTGGTGCAAGATGCAACCCGTTCTGCCGTCTCTCTCCACCTACCACCCACTTAGAAGCCCTGATGATTACTTCCATCGCCATAGTAAATGCTAACGGAAAAATTGTACACCCTGCCATGATGCCTATTTCTAGCCTCTGCCAACCTGTTGTGAAGCCTGCCGTACTTAGACACAACCTAATATCCTGAAAGTATGCTTTCACTAAGTTGACAACTACCTGCGGCACTCTGAAATAGTCAAACGCACTCCAAATGAGGCTATGCGGTACTGACAGAAAAGCATTTGCAAGATCTAAAAATATTACATGTAAGTCCCTTTTGTTAATCTTCGCTGCCTGAATCTGGTGCCAAATCATGCTAGTATGCTCTAAACACCCTGAAAAACCTGGTATTCCTGCCTTCTGCACCATGGTATCTATTAAGCTATTCCTTTCTAAGTAGCTAGTTAATCTCTGCGCAACTACACTAAAGAAAATCTTCCCCTCCACATTCAAGAGAGAAATCATCCAGAACTGGCTAAGGTCCACAGACTCCTTCTCCTTAGGAATGAGGACACCCCCTGCCCTACGCCATGCTCTTGGTATAATTTGATTTTCCCAAACTATTCTTAGCTGTTTCCACAAAAATTTAGGGATATCAGGTGCACTTTTATAAACCCGGTAGGGGACTCCATTAGGCCCTGGGGCCAAAGAAGCCTTTGCACACCTGACTACCTCCTGAACTTCCTTCCACCTTGGTGGCCTGACATCCATCTCATGCTCTATCCCTCCTAATGGAGGGATATCGGGTGGGAAACCTACTATCCTATTCTTCTCTAAATCTGAATATGTGTTTCTCAAATATTCTTCAACCTCTACCCTTTCTGCTTTAAGCTGCCCTCCCTTTTCCTGGCTGAACAATCATTTAACAAACTTAAAAGGGTCTCTGAAAAAACCTGTCCTAGCATATTCCTTCTTTCTCCTCTTTTTCCTGAGATGCTCTGCCCTTCTAAGAACTGCTAGCCTGCTTCTCAACTCCTCTTGCAACACATTAATTCCCTCCCTTCCTTCTTCTGTAGCCTTTTTCCACTGCTTTCTTAACTGTCTCCTTTCCTTGACTAACTTCTCTATTTCTCTTTGCCGCCTAGATTTACCTGACTGTACCCTCTCACTCCTCTTTCTCTCATGCACTCCAAACCTCTCTACACCATATGAATACATTATATCTCCCATCTTTTCTAACCTTTCTATTGCATTTCCTCTAAGCCTACTCAAGATTACTGACAAATCTCTATTAACTATCTCCCATTCTTTACTGTCATTTGCCCTAGGCCATCTAACTCTAACCTTCTGCTCCATAGTTCTCTCTCTGACTGGCATACTGGCCTCAGTGTCACCTGCATCCTCTCTTACTACCCCCTCCTCCTCAGTGGCAGCATTACTGATATCCTGCGAACTGTGGTTTTCTACCTGCCGCTGGACTTCATCTGACTGACTCGACTGACTTCTTAGGAAGTACTGATCAATGCGGCTACTCTGCCCTTTCTTTGCCACACACTTCTTCTTTCCCTGATGGGTTCTGAGGCCTTTCACTGATGTTACTTTCTGCCAGCCACAAGGACAAACCTTAAGCATCTTGTTCTCAACTGTGCTACTTTTATCCTCTACAGATGCGCTCGCCTTGCCCTGAGTGCTGCTAATTCTAGCCCTGGTGGATAGGTTCGTGCCCCTATCCTTCACTGAGTCATAGATCCAAGTCATAGTCGTGTCCGTTCCAATGTCTGCTACCGTGTAATCCACCTGTGAGTCATCTTCCACCCCTGCTCTCGCTGACTCTTGGGATATTTTCCCTATGTTGGCTGTAACTAATTTTGGTTGTAGTAAGGCTGCTAGGCCTCACCACTGCTACCATGGGTTGCTAGCCCATGCCAGCACCTTTGGGGTCTTTTCCCTCCTGTCAGCTGTCTTTCCAAGCGGTCACATGGTCTTTCCCTTGTTGTCAGCTGCCCTATTCACAGCAGTCACTAGCTGGGCTAGTTCTGAAAGAGTATGTTTAGTACATGCTCAATGCAACAGAGCTACAGTACAGCTTCATTAGAGGCCAGGGAGTGCCATTGTATATGTACGTACATATACCAGGCAACAACAGTCAATCCCGCTGACATGTTAAAATGCCCAACTTTACAGCAGAAATAAACATGTTTACAGCCTAGCTAATTTCAACATTCTTAACAACTGTACAGGGGGTGAATATTTATATACCTCACCCGTTCACATATTATTAAGGCTTAAAATTACGCATGATTAAGGGCAGGCTGCTTTGAGTGACAGGCTGTCTGCCGATAGTGTCCTCAGCTTCTCAGTCAGATCCGCCCTTCGCCTCTCCACAGCTCCAGCCTCTTGCCCAAATATGGTCACTTCTGTCTCCAAAAAAACAAGAAGGTGATGGTAGTAATGCCAAACTCGAGACTTTCAGGGTGTAACAGTTCACAAAATTCACAGTTCAGTTCTATACAGTACAGTGGTGTCACATTATCAATACAACAAAAAGTAGAGAAATTTTCTTGATTTTGTTTTTTTTTTATTTTAAATGTATGAATACTATTTTTTGTATAAACCAGGAATTCCGATCTGTCTGAAATGGGCTCTTAAAAAAAACGTTAAAAGACCGTGAATTGTGTAGCAGGCAACTGAAATGTGGAGTAAGACCGTTTTCTTTTTCATCAACTGTGTCCAGGATTATTGAGTGGGCCTAAAAGCATGCTCGATGACACACTGGAGCCATCCTTAACATGACCCTGTCTAGGGATGGGAATCGAGAACCGGTTCCTGTTAATAACCGGTTCCAACTGGTCCAATTCATTGACATCATTAGCCTTTATGCTTAACGATTCCCTTATCGATTCTCTTCATTACGCCGAATCTATGCTTGTCAGTCAGCAGCCCGTTCAACAACAAAGAAGACATAATGGCGAAGCGGTCAAAGCCGTAGCTTCACTTCACGCTGTTGTTAGCCTCCCTGGAGCTGTTAGCTCACTGTGGAGCTTCGGCGCATCTCCGCTCCAGGTGGACGGCGGATGGGGCGCTGTTGTTGTTAGCCTCCCTGGAGCTGCTAGCTCACTGTGGAGCTTCGGCGCATCCCCGCTCCAGGTGGACGGCGGATGGGGCGCTGTTGTTGTTAGCCTCCCTGGAGCTGCTAGCTCACTGTGGAGCTTCAGCGCATCCCTGCTCCAGGTGGACGGCGGGCGGGGCGCTGTTGTTGTTAGCCTCCCTGGAGCTGCTAGCTGACTGTGGAGCTTCGGCGCATTCCTGCTCCAGGTGGACGGCAGGCGGGGCGCTGTTGTTGTTAGCCTCCCTGGAGCTGCTAGCCCACTGTGGAGCTTCGGTGCATCCCCGCTCCTGTTGTTGGATTTCATGGGAACACCAAGGATGGTAAGATGAGGGCAGTTGAGTTGATTTGCACGCTATTTGTTGTTATAATATGCTGGGCTAGCTGCATTAGCTGCCTCACCTGAGTTAGCTGCACTAGCTGCATGGTGTTGACACTCAGGCTGGGGATGCTTTTTTCAAATCTTTCTCATCAACTTTCTAAACTAGACCATGGCTTTAAGGTTCATAATAAAACGTTCTGAAAGCAGATGTATTGGGTTACAAACAACAGGAGGTGATATCATTAATTCACAGGAGGAATCGATAAGGGAATCGATAAAGAATCGGATCGATAAGCAGAATCGATAATGGCATTGATATCGATAAAATCCTATCAATTCCCATCCCTAACCCTGTCACTACTATATAAAAACTATGTTACTACTGACATTAGTGCACATAGTAGTGTTGCCCCTAGTGTGTTAGCAGAGAGTTTGCTATGTCTCACGAGCTCTCTGAGCTCTTTCCGTCTAACAAATACATGAATTAACATCTCTATTAAATGCCACAGTTAAATAGCTGTTGCTAATGTGACTTTAAGTCTTTCTGACTGAATCAACTACCTGGTCCGCACCACCACACACCACATCTTGCAGCAAGCTAGTGTAGCATAACTACCAAATTCATCACAACTCAATGTATGAAACTTTTAACTAGTTAGTCAGTGCTCGAAGACATTACCATTGGCTCCAGTGCATTTTCAGATCATTTTCTTAATTAAAACAATACCTTACACCATATATATCCTCATACTCACAAGACATTGTCAACAACCTTATGTTTAAGTTCCCAAAACTAACACAGAAATTGGCAGACATGCCTTTGAATTCAAATCTCCCTCTGACTAGAATAATTTGCCCATCAACACAACTATTATTGTTGTTGTTATAATATTATTATTACTACTTTATTGATGCACCAGGTGGTTTGTGGCATATGTGTGGGTATTGTGGGCTTATGAGAAAGATGTGGGGGTGGGTTGGTAAATTTGGCATTTTATTTTCCAAATGCAATAGGATAGGGTTAGGGTTGTTAGGCATACCGAACTGAAAGCCTTGTACCGACAAACACTATTCTACCACAATACAGTGCAGGAGATGCTCTCATTAAAGGATAACTTCAGTATTTTTCAACCTGGGCTCTATTTCCCCATGTGTATGTGTGCGTATGATTCATGGGTACCACTCATTCTAAAATTGGTTCAGTATTGAGGCGCGAAACGAACTAAAACGGTAACGGTGGCAAATGCGTCCCATATAAAAGTGTTTTTTTTCACCACTGACCGGTTCAGATCGCCTGTGCTATCTCTGTAGATAGCATAGTTTAGCGACCCTGGGCAGTGGTGACTGTGAATGAGTGGAGTCAACTGTCAGTCAGTGTTGGAGCAGAGAGGGGGAGGGCGGCCCCGCTGGGTACTGTAAGTGAGTATGTGTGTATGAAGTGTGTGTGTTACACTAGAAGAGTCAGAGTTTGGGACGGACTCTTTTACGTGCTACCCCCTGGAGTGTTACCGGAGTTTTTGGAGTGCTCAAATAAATGGGCCTTTTTCCTGAACGCAAGAACAGGATGTCGCGCAACACCCCGTACAGCTTTCATAGGCTGCCTTTGTCGGGCGGCGAGATGCTGAAGTTGTGGCTAGTTGGGTCTGCAGTGCTCACTTCTCCCAAGATGACTACTGCCAGCCGAAGAGAAGACATCCAATTCCGAAACACCTTCCTCAAGAAAACGGCTGTCCCACGAGTAGAGAGAGCTACAGACAGTGGAGCAAAGCTCGTGACATCACACAGCCCAGAGGTAAGGGAAAGGCTAGTATGCTATTTACAGAGATAGCACTGGTGATCTGAACCGGTCAGTGGTGAAAAACACACTCCATACACACATACTCACTTACAGTACCCAGCGGGGCAGCCCTCCCCCTCTCTGCTCCAACACTGACTGACAGCTGACTCCACTCATAGTACTCATAGCACTGGCGATCTGAACCGGTCAGTGGCGAAAAAAAGCACTTTTAACGCGCAAAATTATACGGGACGCATTTACCCCCGTTACCATTTTAGCTCGTTTCGCGGCTCCCGGCTGCATCCACCTCCCTCAATACTGAACCAATTTTAGAACGAGTTGTACCCATGAATCACACGCACACATACACATGGGGAAATAGAGCCCAGGTTGAAAAGTACCAAAGTTGTCCTTTAACATAAAAAAGTGAAAATAAATGAATAAGCTGTCTCTTTCTTACTATCATTGGCAGTGGCTTTCTCAACTCTTAGTTTGACTGGTGTCTGATGGTTCAAGTATTATATGTTTTTGTTAGTATTAAACTATTTAGTACTGAATGTTGATTTCAGTATAATGTTAGGAGCAGTATATATTACACACTGTATACATTATGGTATGGAATTAAGGCACAACTTGTGTCCTGTGTTTTTTAATGGTTTTATGATTGGATGCTTCCGTTTTTGAAGTGCACAGGTTTTTATCACGTGTATTGCTCATCTTTGGAAACTGATTTGTTTAGTTTTTAAAGAGGCAACAGATAGCATCTTTTCCTAAATATATCATTATGAAAATAATGTGGGTTGCACAGGGTAGTGGCCACAGTAAAATGAGACTATCAGCGTTTACATAGGTTACTTAGTGGATTTGCAATCTTTGTAATAAGCTTCTGCCACTGGTGCCGAAATTTAGCGGAAAAAATCTGCTTTACAGCAGGAAACGCGTCGTGTATTGTGAAATTGGTCGGTCAGCCAAACAGGGACTGGAGCTGGTCTTTATGAGGAACTGGCCGGTGCATGAGATAGTTGAGTCAGGAGCACAATGGCAGATGGACAAAGTTTTGAGATAAGCGAAAAACGGCCTCCCAAAAGAAAATGAGCTCCTCTGTCTGAGGAGGCAAAGAAGAGCAAAAAGGAGAGTGATAAAAGAAGAGGAAAAACAAGAGTAAACCTCAGTCAGGTGTTCAAGAGATGGAGGGAGCTCCGTGACCAAAGAGGCTTCAAAACTGATATTCAGCTAGCTTTCTTTCTAATGGATCAGTAAGTAACACGGCTAAATGTTAGCTAGACGAGAGAGGACTGTACTGTACTGGCTGCTAGTTCATTCCTAGCTGGCCAGCATCGCAAATCACTGCAACCAGGGACCGGGTAGCAAGTGTTGGTCGGCTGACATCCTCGTTGCCATTCTACGGCAGCCCTCGGACAGTGATACCCCCCTCCCTTCCTTCTGTTCTCTTCTCACGGAGGCAGCTATCGACGGACATCATCCAGCTAAGTTACGCCCAGCTAAATGAACACTGAACTTTTTTTCCCATTCAATTTGAGCTCCAACCGGCCACATCGTTTCCATACGGTACCGTTTATTCTAGAATTAGGACTGTTTACATGTGCATATTGGTTTAATTCCACTGTGTCTACTGTTTGTACTGATACTGTACATATTGGTATAATTTACTGTGAGTTGTTTGTACTGGTACTGTGCATTCTGCTATAATTATTTGCATTACTATTTGTTTTTTCTTCAGATTAATATGATAATTGTTGCTCGGTCTCTTTACTCATTTATTTAGTATCGTGTCCACACACCTTCTCATTCTACACAACAGAGAGGTATACTGGTGGCTTTACAGCCTACATTTTATTTAATATAGAGAGTCTAATAGAGTCATATATTATTGATTATCTCTGATCCCCACGGTCAATTTGGTCGTTGCGACAGTACGACCAGCACCATTGATGCTAGGTGGCGCCAGGCTAAAAAAAAAACAAAAAACCGAATCCTATCTGTTGCCTCTTTAGCATTTTAGTTCATAGGAAGATCAATACAGTTTTGTTTATTCATAACAAGAGTTTGGATTAGGAGTGTATTTTCTTTTAGTGCTCCTGTGTTGAAGCTGTTTGGGCTCCCAGCTCTGAGCCATGACATGAGCACTTGCACTCTGAGCTTGTGGTGCAACAAGAGATTTTTCATACAGGAGGGCATAGCAAAAGTTGTGCTAACCTTGACGACATGTTGAAAGTTTGGTGGAATAAGTGCTGTTCACCAGAGGCTCATTATTTATTTTTCCATTTTCCATATTTTTTTTTTTGTTTTGCAATATTTTAAACTGATAGTGACCACCCCCGGAAAACCAGGTGAGCAAATTCTACAATAAATTTGGAATTTTGTCCAATCAATGCTCATCAAGCTTTACAATCAAGGGACATTAGCAGTCTCTCTTCTTTTTGTATCTAATTCCACATATCACACATCAGTTCCCAAAACAACCTATCTCTGTCTCTTTGCTTAAAACTCTCTGTTTCTTTGACTCAAGATCTGTGTCTCTTTGGATAAAAAAAACACCTCACTCTAAAAGATTTTGTACCACAGTGTTAATTGTGTCCTTTGTCCTTTGTCTCTATGATTGACAGCATCCCTCTGTGATCTGTTAAACTTCAATGCTTGACCATGTAAACTCTAATCTCTTAGAGGTGTTAGCCTATAGTGCTCATTTCAAACGTAAAACTCATCCCTTCTTACCTGACTGGAAGATGGAGGAGGGATTGTGTAATGCAGAAGACATTTTCTTTTTAATATAATAGTGTTTTAATTTAATTTTCTCTTCTGTTTTATGGACCATGAGTACCGGTAAGTAAAAAAGAGTAGTTCATACATACCTGTACCTTCATTTGCAGTGACAATACAAAGAAAAAAATGTCCTTGATTGAGGCTGTGGTATAGTGCAGGGTCTGAGCCTTCACTGGATGAAAGGAAAGACAGGAGGTGGGTGGACGGGTTGAGAGGTTGAAGCAAGAGAGGCTGTGGCATTTGTTTTATAAAATAAAAATCCTTTATCTGTCTTGAAGCAAAATAATGAAAAGAAAACATGAAAGTACTCTCAGCGGCAAAATTAAGTAGTAATCTATGAGTTTCTTGTCTTTATACTGCTTTTGTCTTTGGTGCCAAGCACACAGTGCTGCCATGGTTTTATACCGCAGCTCTCAAAAGAGGTGAAAGAACTAATGCAATATCGTTTAGATAGTGAAGGTTTACTTCTGTGACACCTTTTCGTTTGCTTCTATTCAGGCCAACTGCCAAATTCTCCTTATGTTAATTCTAATCAAACACATCAAGCCATCACTTCCTGTGAATCAACAGGCTTCTACTATGAGGACTTTTTAAATTAGAGATAAGGTTCTGGCTTGACCATAAATGCTATCAAAAATCCATATAAGGAGTTTCAAAATTTAGTAATAATAGTTAACATAACTGTCAAAATTGACAACTTTTACAACACTATCCCACTTGTATAATCCCACTAGTGTTAAATGCATTGATAAATGAACACTTTAACATTGCTTATGTCAGTTGGTAAGAAATTTCTGTAAAGAAGTAAATCACATAATTGAACAGGTGGTTTCAAAATACATCCCTTTAGAATATTTGAAACCCTAATTCCCAAAAAGTTGGGATGCTGCTTAAAATGTAAGTAAAGACAGATTGCAATGATTTGCAAATCCATTTTGACCTATATTCAGCTGAATACAGTACAAACAAGAGATGTTTAATGTTCAAACTCATAAATCTACTGTTTTTTGTAAATATACAGTGGTTTTGAATTTCATGCCTGCAACACGTTCCTAAAAAGTTGGGACAGGGCCATGTTTACCGCTATGTGACATCATCTTTTTTTGTTTTGTTTTGTTTTAACAACACTAGCTAAGTGTTTGCGAACTAAGGACACTAATTGTCGCAGTTCTCAAAAATGAAATTCTTTGCCATTCGCATTGCTACGAGTAATAAGGGATGTATTTACAATATTTGTCATTTAGTTCTTGGAGGTTGAATGCACTTATTGTAATTTGCTTTGGGCAAAAGATGTGCGCTAGTGTAATGAAGTGACTTTTTGCTCTTGTTTTTATCTGATGGACAGAGAGCTAGGACTGGTTGACACACACACACACACACACACACACACACACACACACACACACCCACACACACACACACACTGTTGCTGGCCATGTTCACTGTAATGAAGTAATTTGTCACCCAGTGCAACAGTATGGCATTATCGATTTTCACTGTATGGTAAACAGCCAAGAGCTATATCAGTCTGTGGCTCCACAGACAAAAAACAGTCAATACTATACTATATTGTTAGCACAATAAATGTATTGCTGAGCTCTTCAGGGGATTTGTTGATAAAAAAAAGATAGAGGATATTGTCTGTAAACCACTCCTGGCTAGTCAATATGAGACTATGAAACTGTCACTAAGTAAAATAGCATTCATTTAGTATTGTTCTAAACAATCCTAAACTGCAGCAAGCTTCTTTAAGTATACAATACAGGATTGTCCTAAAAAAACAATGTATAGACTCATACAAAAGTAATCCCTTTTCAATCATACATTTTAACCATCAGAAGAACATGGTAGTGTATTATCTGCAGTGACACTTTCTTCTGCCTGCATTCTCTAATTAGCTATTTTGCTATATTTGGGGTGTTCCTGTGCACAGCACGCAGGTGAGGTCTGGACTTTATAAAAAGGTAGCCACCAGGTACCACGCCACAAGCAGCACACATTTGAGAGGAAAAAAGTGCAGAAAATATGCAAAAAAAATAAATAGCAGCTGAGAGTGAAACCAGGATTGGCTTTAACATTCATTTTAGTAGGGATGCATGATAATATCGGCACATCATCGGATGGCTGCTATAGAGACTGGGTACATTTTGCGTGTTGTGGACGAAGGTGGGTGGCTGAGTTTGTGTGTGGTTGGATGACTCCTGGCTTAGTGTGATCATCACAAAAGGGGATGGCGTTCGGGGAAAAATTTGGGACTGGTACTATGGTTTTAGCTCCGTCTTCCATGGTTAGTCAAGCTTGGTTGATGATAGAGATGAAGTAGTTAATGAGTCCTAGCAGTGCAGAAGTTGGGCCGGAAGGAAATTTGAAAAGGCAGAGGGGGCTTTCACGCTAGGGACCTGGGCCCAGATCTGTGCATGCTTAACCTCAGTCTGGTTCTTTGGATAAGTGTGAAGAGTTAACAGCATCAGGGAACAGCGCACTGACCTGTGTTCAAGTCCGCTTGAAAGGTCAATCTCAGGAGATTACGGTACGCAGTATGGTGCCAGCACGGAAGTGTGAAAATCAACAATGCTGAAAACATGAGATTGGACTGCTGGGCAATCATATTATCATATTTGGGGACAGCATGAATCACTCGTACCTGATATGGAAATGCTTGAAAGAATTTGGCGGATTTTCTTGGTAGGCAGGTATGGTTGGATTGAGATGGGGTTGAGGGCAGTGGATGAAGACAATGCTGAGGGAGAGAGGAGACTAGAGCTGGGCGATAAATCGATTTTATCGATTAATTCAAATTTGCAGTTTAGGCCAATTTGTTTTAATGAAAATCGAGTTGCTATTTAAAATCTGCCACCGCTGCTCCACGCTGGGCTCCGGTAGTTCAGAGTGGGCTCACCCACCTCCCCCCACCCCGCGCGCTTGATACACAAACAACATGGCAGCGAGCGGGGAAGAACTCCTTCTCAAGAAAGGGAACGAGTTCTTCAGCGCTTTTGTGTGCACACCTGTGTCTGTGCTCACCTGTGTGTGTGTGTGTGTGTGTGTGTGTGTGTGTGTGTGTGTGTGTGTGTGTGTGTGTGCATCAGGGCCGAACTCCGCCGGGTGCGACACAGAGAGCAGAGGAGGATTTTAGATGCGCACCGTGTAGGGACATAAATGACATGCCGTTGTGTAAATAAGATGAATAAGTGTTACCAACACCAAGCTGGCAGACCCCCGAACCGTAGTAAAGGGACCTCCAAAGACCATTAGCTCCTTTAGCTTGTGTTAGCTCGTTGTGGCAACAACACATAAACAACGGGACTTCCTCTGCATTAAAGAACGGCACTTTATTTTCAGTACTGCAGGGATGATGCACAGCCTCTGTCATCAGTGTCTGACTTTTACATAGAGGGAAATAACTCAAAAACAGCATGCAGAACTGCGTAGGCTTCTTCACTGTGGCTGCTCGATGTAAATAACATAGCACATGCCTCACTTTTTTCCTGGGGCGCATCCGTCTGACGTCACACACCACACCCGGCGCAGTAACGTCTCATATATGGGGTCAGACCAGTCTTATAATGAATGAACTAACGCAGGGTTTCTCACGAATACACATGCTCTGGTTCGCAGTTGTCCCTCATGAAAAAACACTACTGAATCACTACTCATCACTACTACTAAATACCTACACAAAAAATACTGTTTCACTACTTGATTGCTATTGAGCTGTGTGTGTGTGTGCATTAGTGAGTCCGCATTACATATTTCGGACTCACTAATGCACACAATCTGTTTCGCAAATGCACATGCTCTGGTTCACAAATATAATATTAATGCAAACTTGTAATATAAATTCGGAAATGCACATGCTCTGCTTCACAAATATTATTTTGAGGCTCACTTGTAATATAAATTCACAGATCATGCGAATCGCTGAATGTGTATTTACAAACTGCTTCTCATTTGTGAACCTCTCTACATTTGTGAGAGAAATCTGTGTGGTGAATTATGAGACTCCCCTGACGTCGCAGGTCAACGAACGTCACCATTGGCTGATAAATCTGTCAATCAAATTTATTCTGATTGACAGATTCATCAGTTAATCAGGTGTGTTCACGTTCAGCCAATCGTGTGCATTTCCGAATTTATATTACTATTTGTGAATCAGAGTGTGTGCATTGCAAAACAGATCGTGTGCATTAGTGAGTCTGAAATACAACTGTGCATTCGTGAAAAACCCTGTGCAAGTTCATTCATTATGAGACTGATCTGACCCCATACTCATACCTCCTACATCAACTACATACATACACAGCTTCACACACACACACACACACACACACAAGCCACACACATCAGGCTCTATTTAGTTTGTTTAATAAAAGGACAAGGTATAGACCTGTTCTATAGTAAAGCTAACCTTAAATGACTTCTGTTGTGATCCAATATAATGGTAGGGGAAACACTGCCATATGATAAGAAAGGGGTCCGGTGGAAAGCGATCACAGATGCAGTCGCAATGTATATTGCAAGAGATATGGTGCCCATATATAGGCTACCGTAGAAAAGCTGGGGTTTATTCACAT
Source organism: Epinephelus lanceolatus (assembly GCF_041903045.1). Taxonomy (NCBI): domain Eukaryota; kingdom Metazoa; phylum Chordata; class Actinopteri; order Perciformes; family Serranidae; genus Epinephelus; species Epinephelus lanceolatus. The sequence goes on along the minus strand of NC_135748.1, from coordinate 6,550,780 downwards.
GCTGAAAGCTTTGGACCCCAAGTATGTGCTACCAGGCTGCAAATATATATATTTTTTTTAACTAGGAGGGGAAAAAATCGATTTAAATCGTGAATCAGATTTTTTTGTGAAAAAATTGGAGATTTTTTTAGGCCATATCGCCCAGCCCTAGAGGAGACTGAAGGAAAGGATGAGTCGGTGGGAAAGTGAAGGTGGGTCAAGAAAACGGAAACAAGGGTCTACTTAAAAATAATCTAGTTGATGATTTTTATGTTAAAAAGCAATGAAAATTTGATTACTAGAAAGAAAATGGAAAGAAACTGAGTGGGGAGGAATAATGAGGTATAAGTAGTAAGGCGTGGTCCTCCTCCCGAATTTAAGCCAACTAGTAAACTGGTTTACTAGCAAAGACTGTACAATGACCAAGCGATTTGTAAAGCTTTAATAAGACGGAGAAATACGAAATGTTAAGGAAGGATAAACTAATGAGAGAAGAGGATGAAGGCGGGGCAGGAGATTGTCCATTAATGCTTGTCTGGGACGAATATATAAGAGTCTGGAAGGAGGAAATGGTTACAACTGTTGCAAACGTGGGAGCAAATGTGGTGGTCAGCGATGGAGACTGTGTTGATTTACTTCTCAGGAGTGAGGACGAGAGAGAGCCGGAAGTACGAAATCGCATTGGAAAAACTGGGACCAAGTGGAGGGTCGAAGATGCGTTGGAGTGGATTCGGAACACTGCAGGAAGTTACCAGCCATGAAGGCTACATTGATTTACTCCTCAGGAGTGAGAACAAGAGTTAGAAAACTGGGATGAAATGGAGGGTCCTGGGTGCATTGGAGTGGATTCAGAGCACTGCAGGAGTGACCAGCGGCAGAGGCTGCATTGATTTACTTCTCGGAATGAGAAGAGAGTCAGAAGTATGAAGTTGCATTAGAAAAATTGGGACAAAGTGGAGGGTCGTAGATGCATTGGGGCAAATTCGAGGCACAAACCATGGATGCTACAGAGGGGTTGACTGAGGGGATGAGTAGCCTGAAGAGAATGGATGCAGGGCTAAGAAGGTCGGAAGTCTGTGGCGAGCGTTTGCCGTAAGAGCAGAAACATTTTTCAAGTGTTGGTTAACGAGAGAATGTATGTAGCGGTTCGCAACTGCCAATTGCTAGATTAATGGAAAGCTGGCTCCAAATAAGTAGTTGTGGGTAGAGATGGATATTTTCTTTGTTATTATTATCATTATTATTATACTTATTATTATTTTATGGATGCAATGTGTGGTAAAACTGCGAATGAACGTTACTTGAGAGGAAAAGGGGAGCTGACACTGCTAGTAAGATGGGCTGAGTGTGTGCTTTGGACAAGATTGTTACAGATAGCTTTCTGTGAAGCTGATTTTCTGGATGTGGATCTGATTAGACGACTGTGACAATGTGATGAAGCCTTCGAATTAGAGATGACAAGAATGATGAAATGACCTGAGAAAGGGCAAACACAGAGGGTTATTGTTTGTTTTACTTGTATGGTTCCTTATCTATGAATTAAATGAGCAATGGCTACTTGAGAGATTTCCCTAATACATATTAAATGAGCATTGGTAGAAGGAACCTGAGATTTGATTACTGTTGCCAAACAAACAAACAATTGTTTACTCTAATTGTATGTGACAATGAGTCACTTAAAACTTGAAACCATACAACCTGACTCCCTGCTAGTGGCAGCTAATGGTACTGGCTGCTGCCCTTGAGAGGGTGGAGTCTCTGTTACATCACGGAAGGCAATCCTAGACGTTGATGTCTCTGGCGAGGATCCCTAGATGCCAGAAGTTATGTAGGCATGGCGTTTATTTGGGGGCGTGGAGTTGGAACCCGGCTTGTGGCCACAGTTGAAGGGAATTCCTTTTCCTTTTCCTTTTGGGACGCGTTGGAGACTGTCTGCCATCTGGTCTCTGATGTCCGGTTTGGATTGTGATGTGGAGAATGCTGTTGCATGGAGGAGGCCGCGCCATGAGTGCATGCCTATGGATTGTCAGAACAGGTGGAGAACATGCACGCGCAGCCGCGCCGATGGCGACCACAATTCTTGGCCCTCGTAGATGGAGGAGAAGATCGATCCAGACTTGGAGAGAGTTTGTAGGGCAGATGGAATGGAGGAGCTGGCAAGGCCGAAGTATGGAAGCCGTGGAATGCTTGTGGCTCTGCTTGGAAGTATATCTGTAGTCTGACCACTGTGGGACTAATCTGACTTGAGGGTGGGTCAGGAAACTGCAGGGTAGGTGGGGGAGCAGGTATGTAAATGGGTGGGGAAGTCAGGTGATGGGCAGAAGGAGAAAAATCCGAGGTCGTCTGGTTGGATGGAAAATGGCATTGACGCAGCCTGGGGAAAAGGGAATGTAACTTAAGAGGAGGGACAGAAAGACAGACCTTGATACCTTTCATACTCAAAGTAACTTGATCCATTCACTTCAGTCTGTTACATGCATTGTCTGTTTTCAAAATAACACTTCTGTTTTCACAGGAAATGTACAGTTTGCATACAGTCTCTTTCAAAATAAATGCACTACGTTGGTACAATACAGCAAACTGATGTTTTTGTTTTAGTCAGTGGTTGTTGGACAGATACACCACTGCCGCATTTCTCTCTGACACCGCCAGGCACAAGTAAACAAAAACAGTGATCAGCCGCATATCGTGCCAGTGTGAAATTACAGCTTCTTTCATCGGTGTCTGTGGCCAGAAGTCACTGACCAGGTTGGGGTGGTTGTTAGCCTGGTCCCGACCAGGCTAACAACCAGGCTTAGTTTAGCCTGGTGTCTTATCTGTCCAGTCAGCTGTCACTGCGATCGGAAATCAATGTGTTTTACCATCATTTCATGTTCTTATGTATGTATTTGCCTCATTTTTGAACAATATAATTAAGCCTACAATAATAAAAAAAACATTTAACATTTAAAACATTCTTTTTGTCATAGCCTAATTATTCGTGTGATAATGTGTTTGTCTGTATATCTATGTTATATGTTTAATGTCCTTTATACTGGAACCTGTATCAATGAGCTGTACTGGAAACAAATTCCACCAGCCTGGCTGTGTGGTCATTAAAAGAATCAATCAATCAATCAATAAACATCGTCAGGTCACAGGTGTCTTCAATGAAGTCAGTGATGAGGGCAATATATAAAGTCCCATGCACATGACATGTGTGTGTTTCTTCCTTCACAATGGCGTGTCTGTTTTTGAATGAGGTTGCAGGACTAGAGGAAGAGGCACTTATTGTGCACAGAGCATTTAGAAGCGAGCGAGTGCTGCAGGACAGGTCGGACCTGTTGCTCCACCATGACGACCACCTGTATGAGGTACGTTATTTCCTTGTTCTTAAAATAGCTGCCTTTATAGCAGTCTTTTTTTGTTAAAACAGCTGCATTCATAGCAGCTTTTCATTTTATTTTCATGTTTTATTTTTCTAAAAAGTATAAAGCACTTGAGATAAAAGCGTTAAGCAGTGTGCAGCTGCTCTTTCACCCATTCTAACACACACACACTAATGCCATCAGTACCACACAGGGTGCATATAATGGGAGCAATCTGGGGTTCAGCATCTTGCCCAAGCATACTTTGACATGCACATATCCTTACCAATAAAAGGATTAATTGTTGGAATAAAAATACAAGTAGGTGTATTTGGCATTAACACAATTAGTGATTATTAGGTGTCATAACTGTATGACCTTCCCAAATTATATTCCCAGTTAACTGGACCAATAACTTCAGTGTACTTTACATCAATGAATGAAAACATGAAGATGAAACCACAATATTCTTTGACTTCATTTTATTTAAATGAAAAATACTAAAATCAGTCAATGTCTGCTTTGAGCTGTGGAGAGAAAGAGAGAAATAATATTGATTAATACATTGCATCACAGTCAAGCTTACAATGTGCATTAAAATCACTTACTTCTTTCTGTAGTTTCTTAATTTCCAAGTCCAGTTTCCTTAAGGTCTTTCTTTTGTCTGTCAAGCTCCATGTCCTGCAGCTTCCTCTTTTCATACTGGAGCTTGACATCTGCCAGGGCTATTTGCTTCCTCAGATGAGTGTGGATTGGTTAATTCTACTTTCAAACAACAGGCCCCAGGTTGATTGTTTATATAGAAATATTGATTAATTCTGCTTTAAATAGATAAATTTACTTCTGACAGTAATTGTGACATATTTCAGCATATTTCTACTGTCATCTGAAAAATAAAGCAATCAGACTGTTCCTGAAATATTAATCGTTTGTCTGTGCCATGTTACACTGTGCTTTTCATTTTCAGTCAGTGTCATTAATACATGTCGGTGGAGCTACAGCCTCCATTAATCTGGCTTGTGCTAAAGAAAAGGCAGTAAACAAGTTTTCTTATTATCACAGAACTTTTCCACAGCTGGAGGAACAACTTAAAGTGTTTTTGTTGGAGCAGGGAGGCTTAACAGATTTATGTTGCAATTAAATAGTCTTATTTTGCAGCAAGTGTCAGTTCTCCAAAGGCTCCCAGGTCTGGACAGTGCGACTGTTTTTGTCTTTATTGCTTTGCTACTTCAAGATCATGGTGTCTATTCAAACTTCTACTTTTAGTGTCAACAGACACAGTCAGTTGCAGAGAAGGTTTTCCATGAAACATCCCATTAGCTGTAGATACATCCAAGCATGAAGTCAAAAGTGTCCGACTGCTTTTGTTCTACTGTGTTTTTCTTTCACAGCTTTTTACAGAGTAAGTAAGCTGTAAACTGAACAAGGTCAGCCATGGCAGATATTAACCCTGACAAGCAGCAGAGGCCATTTTGCCTTTACAGCAGCACTTTTCTGCAGGTCAAACTCACATTATCCAAAAAGCAAAAGTGCTTGTTTTGTTTTTGTGTGCACTGTGACCTTGTGTGGCCCATTGTTAAATCACTGTGCAATTTGAAATGTGTGGGTCTAAAAGAGAGCAGTAGCTTAGTTTTTATTAAAACACTGACCATAAATTGTATGTGTCAGAACATAGAAATGTACTTTTCACTTTCCTGGACAGAGAACATATGAATTAGTGTAGGTCTAGTCCACACAGAGACAAGTGTATTTGAAAACTTAGCTTTTCCTACAGTACAGGCCAAAAGTTTGGACACACCTTCTCATTCAATGCGTTTTCTTTATTTTCATGACTATTTACATTGTAGATTCTCACTGAAGGCATCAAAACTATGAATGAACACATGTGGAGTTATGTACTTAACAAAAAAAAGGTGAAATAACTGAAAACATGTTTTATATTCTAGTTTCTTCAAAATAGCCACCCTTTGCTCTGACTACTGCTTTGCACACTCTTGGCATTCTCTCCATGAGCTTCAAGAGGTAGTCACCTGAAATGGTTTCCACTTCACAGGTGTGCCTTATCAGGGTTAATTAGTGGAATTTCTTGCTTTATCAATGGGGTTGGGACCATCAGTTGTGTTGTGCAGAAGTCAGGTTAATACACAGCCGACAGCCCTATTGGACAACTGTTAAAATTCATATTATGGCAAGAACCAATCAGCTAACTAAAGAAAAACGAGTGGCCATCATTACTTTAAGAAATGAAGGTTAGTCAGTCCGGAAAATTGCAAAAACTTTAAATGTGTCCCCAAGTGGAGTCGCAAAACCCATCAAGCGCTACAACGAAACTGGCACACATGAGGACCGACCCAGGAAAGGAAGACCAAGAGTCACCTCTGCTTCTGAGGATAAGTTCATCCGAGTCACCAGCCTCAGAAATCGCAAGTTAACAGCAGCTCAGATCAGAGACCAGATGAATGCCACACAGAGTTCTAGCAGCAGACCCATCTCTAGAACAACTGTTAAGAGAAGACTGCGCCAATCAGGCCTTCATGGTCAAATAGCTGCTAGGAAACCACTGCTAAGGAGAGGCAACAAGCAGAAGAGATTTGTTTGGGCCAAGAAACACAAGGAATGGACATTAGACCAGTGGAAATCTGCGCTTTGGTCTGATGAGTCCAAATTTGAGATCTTTGGTTCCAACCACCGTGTCTTTGTGAGACGCAGAAAAGGTGAACGGATGGATTCCACATGCCTGGTTCCCACTGTGAAGCATGGAGGAGGAGGTGTGATGGTGTGGGGGTGTTTTGCTGGTGACACTGTTGGGGATTTATTCAAAATTGAAGGCACACTGAACCAGCATGGCTACCACAGCATCCTGCAGCAACATGCCATCCCATCCGGTTTGCGTTTAGTTGGACGATCATTTATTTTTCAACAGGACAATGACCCCAAACACACCTCCAGGCTGTGTAAGGGCTATTTGACCAAGAAGGAGAGTGATGGAGTGCTGCGGCAGATGACCTGGCCTCCACAGTCACCGGACCTGAACCCAATCGAGATGGTTTGGGGTGAGCTGGACCGCAGAGTGAAGGCAAAGGGGCCAACAAATGCTAAACACCTCTGGGAACTCCTTCAAGACTGTTGGAAAACCATTTCAGGTGACTACCTCTTGAAGCTCATGGAGAGAATGCCAAGAGTGTGCAAAGCAGTAATCAGAGCAAAGGGTGGCTATTTTGAAGAAACTAGAATATAAAACATGTTTTCAGTTATTTCACCTTTTTTTGTTAAGTACATAACTCCACATGTGTTCATTCATAGTTTTGATGCCTTCAGTGAGAATCTACAATGTAAATAGTCATGAAAGTAAAGAAAACGCATTGAATGAGAAGGTGTGTCCAAACTTTTGGCCTGTACTGTATACATTTCAGCCTTTTGTCCATATGCAAACTGCAGTTTAGGTCACTGAAAATGAACCTTGGGCAATTGTGCTTCGATTGGCATGCCAGAGCTTAACTAATGACACACTAGCAAGTACACAGGAGAGTTTTTTTCAAATGTTTGAGTGCACGGTTTCCCATACTTATGTATTTGTGGTGGCCCATCATGATAACAACATCTGCCACCATGTATTGATTTTCTATTTTTGGAGCTCAACCATTTATTGGGAGCATTGTTAGAATATGCACAGCCTAAGATTTGGTCATTGTACATATACTCTGGGCACAGATGGAGCAGCAGAATGCCAGATGCAGTTAAAGTAAAACTTAATCGTTTGTTGTGTTGTGTCTAAAAGTTTGCTTTCACTCATACACAATTGCTCCTCTCATCCATCCATCTGATCTGATTAATTCTGACTGTGTTAACTTAAGCCTGTTACATGCATTGTAGGAATTCAAAATACACTTCCATTTTCACAGGAATTGTACAGTTTGCATACATTGAGCCCTGTTTAGATGGTCTAAAACGCGAAGCGCCAGATGTGCGGCACATGGGCGTGTCTCAGTCACTTGCTAGTTAGACAGTGCGTTTTTAGACTGTGCACCATGGCACAGGTTGGACTTACTCTGTGAATTAGTCATGGGTGTGTTTTGGGCGTATCATGATAATAATGATTTGATGATTGATAATGTTATAGGCTATGTATTGTAGTGACCCTGTAGTAAATGTTCTGTTATAATGTCAATGTTCTGTGAGTTAATGGCATGTTTGGGATTGAATGAGGTGCGGGGTGCGAGTGTGACGGGGATGAGGGCTGTGTGAGTGCGCGTGCTGGTGTGTGTATGAGTGAGCTGGAGGAGAGAGCAGCAGTGCACAGTTGGAGTTACAGCTAAGTTGCTGTTTGTTGGTTGTTTTGGCGTGGTTACGGCCAACAGTAACCTGTACTGTTCAGCAATAAATGGTGGTTTGCCGAATAACTGTGTCATCCTTTCCACACGTCCTGGCGGACGCTACAGTATTATAAAAAGTAAAATTAAACCACACTTCGTATGACACATAAAGTTACAACAAAGTTAGGTACAATGCTGCAACATCGTGCACGCACAGCCCTTCACTACCTGGATCCTAAAATAAACACCTGTTTTATTACATAATCATGCTTCCGTATTGCGCCATTCATTAAGATCCTATATTTCTGTCATTCAAATAACAAGAATTGTGGTTTCATACTCTTAATTATAACAGCCAACTTATTGAAAAATGTCGGGTTTAAATCGGGCTCGGGGCGTTAATTACAGTTAATTGGACGGGCCGGGCCGGTCCCGGACATAACTTGCACAGGCTCGGGCCGGGTCGGGCTGGATTTTTTGGCCCGATCTAAGCTCTAGAAAGAGTGAGCATTTTACAGCTGAGGAGACTGATCTCCTCGTTTAAATACCTACGTGTGTTGCCATGATTGGTCAGATAATTTCACAATTTCATTTGTCATTATTACAAATTATGATGATCATTATTACTGCGATTAGATCATTCTGATTAATGACTGACCATTAAGACGTGTTTCTGTTGCATATGTGTGGCTGCGCTGTGTGTGTCTGAGCAGAGTGCACGCGCGTTGTGCACCCGCCTAGAGACGCATATTACTAACTTGTTTAACAGCGAAATACTGCGCCGTTGACTTTAGACCAGGTTTTTGTTGGTCACTGGCGCATTTGCTTTTTATGTCATCTAACTAGCAACGTGCCATGACTGCGCCTGACCACTCCTCATTTTTAGACCAACACACCCAGAGAAGCGCAAGTTCATTTTGCTAGTTAGACGATGAGGGCACAGGGCGTGAAAATGACAACTGTGCCTGCATCTAAATAGTAATGACACTTGCGACATGGATTATGCGCCCTCCGCCGTCCGCTTTAGACCATCTAAATAGGGCCCACTGTCTGTCAAAAAACACACTACATCGGTACAAAACTGCAAATTGATGTTTTTTTTCCCTTCAACAACACATGCACATGTGTTTTGCCAACACACAAGTCGTTGGGTTCAGGAAAAAACAGAACAGGGTTTGGCTTTACAATCATACGGGAGGCAAATACCAACCTCCAGGGAGAAAGTCGGTGGTTGTTGGACCCATCCACCACCCCTTATGACCGCCCTACTCTGATTTCCTTCCCTTTAACTTACGTTATTTTCCTGCCGCATTTCTCCCTGATGCTGCTGGGCACCGTTAAACAATATCTTGTTGATGTGAAAGGACGGCATTTTTCATTGGTGTCTGATGCCAGAAGTCACTGCCCAAGTGTTGCTATTCGATGACTTGGGACAAGATTGGTAATGGTGGTCAAGTCCAAAAAAGTGCTGGGTCTAACCTCACTAACAGGTTTCCTTTTACATGTTTACACATAAATGTACAGTTACCCTTTCACTATATTAAGAAACAGAGGCATCAGAGTGCATTTCAGAGGTCACTGCTCCAGGAGGCCTTCGGGTCAGTAGTATTTTTTCAGGCTTCTGATTAGCCAACATTTTTTTCGGCATGGTCTTGACAGTGCAGCAGCTGTGTTTTTGCATTTTTTTTGGGGGGGGGGGGGGTTGGACAGAGACAAACAGTGCTTGTGTGGATGGGATTGTTTTTGAGAAGAAAGGAGGAGAACCCCATTTTCAAAAATACCTGTGTCTGTGTGGACTAGGCCTTGGTTTAATTATCCAAAACAGCGTAAATGAACCTGTTCTCATTCTGAAGTTGCCAAATACTGCTGCTTGTTCAGTGATTTCCACATCACACACCAATGAGGAAAGTCATCTTTTTGTGGATACAGTGTAACGTAAGGAGCTGGAAAGTCTCTATAGAGAGTGGTGGCTGGCCCCAAGAAACACTGGACTTTTACCCAGGAGGCCAGTGTTTGCTTCCCATATGAATGTTGAGCCAAACCATGATGTTTTTTTCTCAACTTAACCATGTGCATTTGTTGCAGAAGGACACTTAAATATGTGGTGTTTTACCCACACTGTAAGTTTATTTTGAAAAAGATCATATGCATCGAATAAGCAGAAACCGTACATTTCCTGTGAAGTGTATTTTGAAAAGACACAATGCATGTAACAAGGAAACGTTAACACAGCATCCCGCATTGCGAAAATTAGGCCTATCCTGACCCGAAAAGATGCAGAAAAATTGGTCCACGCTTTTGTTACCTCAAGGCTGGATTACTGTAACTCTCTATTATCAGGTAGCTCTAGTAAGTCCTTAAAAACTCTCCAGCTAATTCAGAATGCAGCAGCTCGTGTACTAACAGGAACTAAGAAACGAGATCATATTTCTCCTGTTTTAGCTTCTCTGCACTGGCTCCCTGTAAAATCCAGAATTGAATTTAAAATCCTACTGTTAACTTATAAAGCTCTAAATGGTCAAGCTCCGTCATATCTTAGAGAGCTCATAGTGCCATATTATCCCACCAGAACACTGCGCTCTGAGAACGCAGGGTTACTCGTGGTCCCTAAAGTCTCCAAAAGCAGATCAGGAGCCAGAGCCTTCAGCTATCAGGCTCCTCTCCTGTGGAATCATCTTCCTGTTACGGTCCGGGAGGCAGACACCGTCTCCACATTTAAGACTAGACTTAAGACTTTCCTCTTTGATAAAGCTTATAGTTAGGGCTGGCTCAGGCTTGCCCTGTACCAGCCCCTAGTTAGGCTGACTTAGGCCTAGTCTGCCGGAGGACCCCCTATAATACACCGGGCTCCCTCTCTCTCCCTCTCTCTCTCTCTCTCTCTCTCTCTCTCTCACTCTCATCCTATTACTGCATCTTGCTAACTCGGCCATTCTGGATGTCACTAATTCGGCTTCTTCTCCGGAGCCTTTGTGCTCCACTGTCTCTCAGAATAACTCATACCGCAGCGGTGCCTGGACAGTGTGACGTGTGTGGTTGTGCTGCTGCCGTGGTCCTGCCAGATGCCTCCTGCTGCTGCTGCCATCATTAGTCATTAGTCATACTTCTACTGTTATTATACACATATGACTATTGTCACACAAGTATACTGTCAGATATTAATACATACTTTCAACATATTGTACCACAGTAGCCAGAACTATAACTATAATATTATTACTTTCATTAATGTTGTTGTAAGCTACTGTCATTACCTGCATCTCTCTCTCTCTCTCTCTCTCTCTCTCTCTCTCTCTCTCCCTCTCTCTCTCTGTCTCATTGTGTCATATGGATTACTGTTAATTTATTATGCTGATCTGTTCTGTACGACATCTATTGCACGTCTGTCCGTCCTGGAAGAGGGATCCCTCCTCAGTTGCTCTTCCTGAGGTTTCTACCGTTTTTTTTTCCCCGTTAAAGGGTTTTTTTTGGGGGAGTTTTTCCTTATCCGCTGTGAGGGTCTTAAGGACAGAGGGATGTCGTATGCTGTAAAGCCCTGTGAGGCAAATTGTGATTTGTGATATTGGGCTTTATAAATAAAATTGAATTGAAATTGAAATTGAATCCCAGAATGTCAACAATGCCAACAACCCATTTTGTCTCTCAGACACTTTCAAAAGTCCATATGATCTAAATCCAGCAGAATATTTAGTCCAAACACATTATTACATCCATAGACATACACAAACCACCATTGCATGGTCTCAGACATTCATACGTCTCCACATATTATCCATAATTTCTGTATCCTGCATGCAAATACACCAGAATGGGGGCAGCCAGTGGGAGACAAACTCCTAGGCTGTCTATTGAGGCCTCCCTGAGCCAATAGGAACTTCCAATGGTGTTGCTAGGGCCTCCATTGACAACCAGGGGGGCCTGTACAGCTGCAGACACATTGTGTTTATAGTTGACACACCCCTACAAACCGCTCCCACCACTGGTACAAAACAAACCCACCAACCTAATGGCTATCTGAACCCTGCTACAATGCTACAATGTATTGAATAAATGAGACCAAATGTAGCAATAATCCCTTTATAATTCACATTACATGAAAACATAATTCGCCTTACGCCAAGGAGTTAAGGCGGCTGATTGTAGACTGATGTGTACGTTCAGGTGGGCGAGTCATGTAGCTAGAGGGTCACATAGCTGCTCCAGCTGCAGATATACAGTACAGGCCAAAAGTTTGGACACACCTTCTCATTCAATGCGTTTTCTTTATTTTCATGACTATTTACATTGTAGATTTTCACTGAAGGCATCAAAACTATGAATGAACACATGTGGAGTTATGTACTTAACAAAAAAAGGTGAAATAACTGAAAACATGTTTTATATTCTAGTTTCTTCAAAATAGCCACCCTTTGCTCTGATTACTGCTTTGCACACTCTTGGCATTCTCTCCATGAGCTTCAAGAGGTAGTCACCTGAAATGGTTTCCACTTCACAGGTGTGCCTTATCAGGGTTAATTAGTGGAATTTCTTGCTTTATCAATGGGGTTGGGACCATCAGTTGTGTTGTGCAGAAGTCAGGTTAATACACAGCCGACAGCCCTATTGGACAACTGTTAAAATTCATATTATGGCAAGAACCAATCAGCTAACTAAAGAAAAACGAGTGGCCATCATTACTTTAAGAAATGAAGGTCAGTCAGTCCAGAAAATTGCAAAAACTTTAAATGTGTCCCCAAGTGGAGTCGCAAAAACCATCAAGCGCTACAACGAAACTAGCACACATGAGGACTGACCCAGGAAAGGAAGACCAAGAGTCACCTCTGCTTCTGAGGATAAGTTCATCTGAGTCACCAGCCTCAGAAATCGCAAGTTAACAGCAGCTCAGATCAGAGACCAGATGAATGCCACACAGAGTTCTAGCAGCAGACCCATCTCTAGAACAACTGTTAAGAGGAGACTGCGCCAATCAGGCCTTCATGGTCAAATAGCTGCTAGGAAACCACTGCTAAGGAGAGGCAACAAGCAGAAGAGATTTGTTTGGGCCAAGAAACACAAGGAATGGACATTAGACCAGTGGAAATCTGTGCTTTGGTCTGATGAGTCCAAATTTGAGATCTTTGGTTCCAACCGCCGTGTCTTTGTGAGACGCAGAAAAGGTGAACGGATGGATTCCACATGCCTGGTTCCCACTGTGAAGCATGGAGGAGGAGGTGTGATGGTGTGGGGGTGTTTTGCTGGTGACACTGTTGGGGATTTATTCAAAATTGAAGGCACACTGAACCAGCATGGCTACCACAGCATCCTGCAGCGACATGCCATCCCATCCGGTTTGCGTTTAGTTGGACGATCATTTATTTTTCAACAGGACAATGACCCCAAACACACCTCCAGGCTGTGTAAGGGCTATTTGACCAAGAAGGAGAGTGATGGAGTGCTGCGGCAGATGACCTGGCCTCCACAGTCACCGGACCTGAACCCAATCGAGATGGTTTGGGGTGAGCTGGACCGCAGAGTGAAGGCAAAGGGGCCAACAAGTGCTAAACACCTCTGGGAACTCCTTCAAGACTGTTGGAAAACCATTTCAGGTGACTACCTCTTGAAGCTCATCGAGAGAATGCCGAGAGTGTGCAAAGCAGTAATCAGAGCAAAGGGTGGCTATTTTGAAGAAACTAGAATATAAAACATGTTTTCAGTTATTTCACCTTTTTTTGTTAAGTACATAACTCCACATGTGTTCATTCATAGTTTTGATGCCTTCAGTGAGAATCTACAATGTAAATAGTCATGAAAATAAAGAAAACGCACTGAATGAGAAGGTGTGTCCAAACTTTTGGCCTGTACTGTATGTACTCGAACTGAAAGAATAAACACACTTGAGTTCCTGTAGTTTCAAGCTAGTTACCACACCAGCAATTGGCCGAGGCTTATGGGTCCCAGTGCTGTGCATAGACATTTTGCAGGGTAGGTGCTCAGGTGGAAAATAAGGGCATATCTTCCACAATTTCTTTTTTTGCAAAGAGCATCCTGTTGGGAATTTTCTGTTTGCCAAAACCAGAGGGTTTGTTGAGGCCTAAATACACACAGTACATTTGTGCACAGTAATGATGTCTAAAACTCTATACTATATGCATCTAGCAGGTGCTACGCATATACACTTTCAAATTCACTTTCTACATTTATTGTTTATTTGTTCATGGTTTATAAAATAAATAAGAGCAGCTCTGCGCTCCTTTTCTTCTCCTCCTCCTCATCCTCCTCCACCCCAAAATGCATGTCATTTATGTTCAAATTAATTATCAGAGACAAATTGAGTTTTGGTTTAAAGCTACTCTTAACTTTCTTGCATTTCACACAACGCTTAGAAAAAATTTGAACATCCACAACTCCCACCTCCCTCCAAAGTCCCATCCCCCTCCTCCTGTAACTCCACCTCCCTCCAAAGTCCCATCCCCCTCCTCCTGCAACTCCACCTCCCTCCAAAGTCCCATCCCCCTCCTCCTGCAACTCCACCTCCCTCCAAAGGCCTACTCCCCCCTCCTCCATTACGTCCTCATTACATCTAAGATAGACGCAGGCATTGGCAAGGTAACGTTAGATGCACAGAAGAGGTGAGCGAGTGTAACGTTACAACCAAGACAGTCAAACGCAACCCCAGAATTTTAAAACTCAACCGGAGTCAGTGATGACTGATGAGTTTTAAAATAAGGTTACAGTGCTAATGTTAGATAGTGGCATTAACGTTACTAGTAAGTGGAAACACATAAGGAAGATAACATTAATGTTTCAGAGGCTATGCTACAGTAGGCTAATGTTAGCCATTAGCAACAGGATGCTGTGTTGTCATATAACGTTATGAACTGAACTGAATGTCTTTATTTGTCATTTCTATGCACAGCACAAAAACGAAATGACATATTGCATACCCCAATCAAAAAGAAACAAAACATTTAAAAACAATTTTTGCAACATATAAGAGAGAACATATAGTGAAATAGTAAGGTGGAAAGGGTCGACATTTCACAATCAAAAACTCCACATCCTGAGAGCGGAACTGGGAGATCCTCTTCACATCACAGCACCATGAATTGTTTGTGTATACACCAGGAGCTTACCAGATGATGTAGCCTCCCTCTCTGCTCTATGTAGTGTTAGCCCCGTTAGCTCAACACCAGAGGCTGATATGTTCCCATTCATCCATGTCTCAGTGAACACAAGGATGCAGCAGTCCCTCACTCCTCGGTGAGTGGATCTCCACAGTCAGATGTAATCCATTTTCGGGTCGAGCGAGCGGACGTTCACCAGAAGGACGCTGGGAACAGCTGGTTTGATGGGGTTAGCTCTTAGCCTAGAGCTAAGGCTGCTGCTAAGGCTGCCTCAAGCATTGGTCGTGCCGCCATGTTGATTCAAACTTAGAAGCAAACTAAAAATACCTGTCCAGCAGAAACTCTGCAACCATCTCATCCCTTTTTAGCTCAGGATGAAGCTGCATCAGTCTTCGCCATCGCTTGAAAGCAGAGCCGATGTTGATGTTACGTGAACGGTTACGTCAGTCGGAGGCCTCCACATGGGAAAGACGGGTCCATGTCATTGGTTCGACAGCCCATTGGTTCGACATCCCATTAGTCCGACTGTCCGCGGTGCTGAACGGCTCGCGGCGGGCGTATGGTGCACCGCGACCGGCTTGAGGCGGAGCAGGCTCACGGCTTATGAGTTTGTCACTTTCTTTTTCATTTTAACCCACACCATGATCTTTTCCTGACCCTAACCAAGTGGTTTTTGTGCCTAAACTTAACCAGACCTTAACCACAGGGCATCATGATGATTTCAGAACGGATTTCGGAACAATGAGTTTAATATAGTCGGAACAATGGGATGTCGGACCAATGGGCAGTTCCCGGGAAAGACAGCCCAGGGCTTGGCCAATCATTGCATTTGGTCCGAATGCAATGATTGGTCGGAGTTTTCTTAGAACCATATGAGAATGGTATGATTATGAGTTTTTATCTCTGGTGGAATTCACTTACATTTTAGTGTGCCATCAGCATATTAATAGCATTTTAACCTAAACAAAGGAAAGCGTAACATTTCTAGAAAGGTAAGTGTTGTTTTAAAAAGGCATGTAGAAGTCTAGCAGTTTAGCGTTTCTCTGCACACACACTGAGCAGCTGGTGAACTCAAACCTGGACAGGGAGTTGGAGGGAGACAGTTGAGCAGACTAGTTGACTTGTTGTTAAGCTTATTGCCTAAATTAGACTGGCTGTACTGAGATGTTTTAATAGTGGTTTAATTTCACAACAGTCACAAACAATGCTTAGGCTTAGAGCAAACGCTATTGTTACCTGGCTGTCCATGACATCAGATCAGGAAGATGTGGATGCTGCTCTGCAGGGCGCTAGATTTTCATACATTTACTGTGGTGGCTGTGAAAAGGGAAGCTGAGGATGGAGGGGCAGGGGCTCAACTCAAATGCAGTTGTCGGGTAACACAAACAATTGAGAATTGATGCTGAACTAAGAAGGCAACAGGGCAAGTTTTTGAGCACCACCTGGGGTCTATCTGTGCATGTGCCTAAAAAGGAAGTAGTACTCAGTAGTAGTACTGAGGAATATCTGTGGTTTGGTGGAGGATGGTCTGGGGCTGTTGGTACAGTATACAATTATATTTTAGACAAAGGGTACTATGTTGTCATCATCATTTGTTGTTAACATGACTATGTCTGTGTTCACAAAGCCAGGTCCAGACCTAAACCCTATCAAACACCTGTGAGATGAACTGGAGCCAGGTCTTATGAACCATCATCAGTACTGGACCTCTCTAATGAGAGAAAATCCTTTCAGTCAGGTTCCAAAGTGTGGTGGAAAACCTGAAACCAGATGAGTCAGGGCTGTTAGAGCAGCAGATTACAGAGGAACTTAACACAAAAATATATTTTTGCACTGTCCATATAGATTCCAAAGCCTGTTATGTATGTATGCATGTATGTGTGTTTATAAGTATAAAAAATTTGAATTTTGCCTCTCATAAATAGCTGCTGGTAGCATTAGCAACCCTGATAAATGCCAGCAGAAACAAATGACATTGGCAGTATGTATAAGAGAGTTATTCACATCATGCAAACACCTGCTCTAGTAAATTTATAATCATAAACTCACATGTATAAACTGTTTGCTGGCAGGCTGTATGTCAGCTAAAGCTGTATGTAGTGTAGATTGAACAGCTGTCAGACAACATGCAGATTTGTAACAGTAGACATGGGAGCGAGTACAGTCTGTCAGTCAGGATCCACAACAGCTTTCAGAGATTTATTTAAATATCTTCATGTAAGAAATAATCTCACTCCCTCAAACTTATTCCTGCATATGTGCCAAGTGTATGATAACACAAACCTCACACAGCTCCATGCAGCAATGAAATCTGTTCTAAACTTTGTTCAAGAAAGTAGTCCCAAGAAAAATGTGTGGGCAATGAATGAGCAGCCCAACCCTAACACGAACGTACCTATACCCATAGCAGTGACAAATCAGAAAACCTAATTATAACTGACATTTGTAAAGATTTTGGAAAGCACTGCCAAATGATGTAGCTCTGCCATTAAGGGTATCAGATCAGAAAATACTGGTATGTGGAATCAGATCATTAAAATCACATTGAGATCATGAATGTCTTCAAGAAATATCAGTCCTGTGTGCAATGTTGACTTTTGGCCCAACAGTGGTGCTAGATGGAAGCTTTTGAAGCAAAAAGAATGGCTAAAGTTTATCCTGTTGGGAGCATGTAATCGACACAGGGGACTAGGGAACACATCACCCCCAGTGAAGGAAAGAGGGAAGTTTGACCTACCCAAAAATGGGCATCCACTGACACAGTTATAAGGTCATGCTTTTCTCTGTCTAATTATACTTGGTCGGTGGAGGCAACATTCATTTTGGACTACCAAGAAAAGAAACAAAAGAGGCTGTGTGTGTATCTGTGCACATACAGAGAGACAAAGGAGGGGAGGCAAAAGAGGCAGACAGATTAGATACAGGTTTGAGGTGGGCACAAAGACTTTTTATTACTTACACGACACTCGCATAATAATGTTGTTGGCAGCTTGTCACGTAATGAAATTCATTATTTCAGAGTTTGTCTGTGGTGAGAAAAAAAGTTTGTCGAACTTGGCTAGCAGCCAACCTTCATATTGCTAGCTGTTTTCCTGAGGTCTCTGTCTGCCTTTGGGTTAGCTGCTTCACTAAAGCGGACATTGGTGACCCTGATAACTGGTATCATGAAGCTGGTTATCACTTGTCTCTTAACACTGGGATTTCCAGCTACAAGTGGATGAGGCAGGTTACTAACAAGCAGTTCTCATTCCGAAAGTCATCAAATATCGCTGCTTGGTGAGTGATTTAGGTGTCAGAAACTAACGCAAAAAGCAATCCTTTATGGCCATTATGATACACGCACGGACGGCATCAGTTTGAAATGCCACAGGATAACAGTATTTTTAAAAGAGCTGGGAAATCCCTATAGCATGGGTGGGAGGGGTGGTGGATGGGTCCAACAAACACTGGACTGTCACCCGGGAGCCCGGTGTTCACTTCTCGTGTAAATGTTGAGCCAAACCATGATGTTTTTTTCTGAGTACTCAAGGAAATAAATGTAAATTTGAGGTGTTTTACCAATGTAAGTTTATTTTGAAAAAGATTGTTTGCCTCTAAGGAGCAGAAACTGTACATTTCCTGTGAAAACAGAAGTATATTTTGAAAAGACACAATGCATGCAAGCGGGAATTGACATGATGTCCTGAAATGTCAGCTGCAGGTGGGGGAGGATACCTAGCACATCATATGTAGATGTGAAAGTCCGTTGACCAAACAGAAATATTTGACAAATTGGGAGTGAGAACATGTTGTTGTTAATCCCTACATTCAAGCCACATAATCATGATAATCAGAAGCATGAATAATGTATTGAGAAGAAATAAAAAGGTCAGGTGGTAGTACTAAACTGTGTCAGCGTCAACTGACCAGGTAATTATTACATTGTTGCTCAAAACTGCACAAATTAAAAGTTCAGCCTGATACCACGAACCCCAGTACTGTCTTTCAGGATCTGTTGATAGGAGGATGGGTTCAACTCAGAGTCCTGCACTGGGTCGGGTACCCGCGGATACCCAACGGGTACGGGCAAAAACAGCTGATTTGCGGGTGGTTTTTAAAAAAACATTTTTTCCCGGGTTCGGATCTGGGTGGAAAAAATAACATGCGGGTCGGATCGCGGGTTTTAGATAAACACATCAGTCATTTGTTCGGTAAACTACGGATAACTATCTTGGTCATTATTTACTCTCTGAGGATCGCCTTCGCTATTTCGTAACGGTCATTGGTTCAGCTGTTTACATGCGTTTCACCATCTAATAACACAATTTGTGATTGGACGACAGAATCAACATGGCTGCCACTGTCTAACAAGCGCCGCTTCCAAAACTAATTATTTAGGTATTTGAGAAATAAGTGGATAAAACGTACAGCTATCACTTTATAATGTTTCTGAAGTGTTTCCCTGATGGATTACTTCTCTCCTCGATGGATTCTAAAAACACGTGACGGCTCGTAACTGCTGAACGTCGCTCTGGACAGAAAGTAAGTCTATTATTACACATGTAAAGTTCCTTTACATAGATTAAAAGTTTAAAAGCATTAAACGTAACAAACGAGTGCTTTTACACTCGTATGGGAGAAGAACACAGAGGGTTGATGATGGAGCTGAAGTCAGGTTTTTATTGTGAGAGCTGCTTCATTCAGGTCGTTGTTTACTTACTGGCACCTTAACTGTGGTGATATGCTCTTCAATATTCAGCCAATATGACCCAACATGATTACTTTAAATCCCGGTTACGGGTCGGGCTGCAGGTCGTGTTTCAACGGGTCGGACCGGGTTGCGGTACTAATTGGCCTGATGCGTGGGTTTGCGGTTCGGGTGCGGGTTTGTACGTCGCCGGGTCGGCTCGGGGCGGATCTTGAAAACTGGACCCGTGCAGGACTCTGGTTCAACTTACACAGGACATCTTTTGGTTATCTGACCTCACTGACCCTTACATTGGCTTACTGGATAACTGGTACTACAAAGGTGGTTATCAACAACAGTCAGTTCTGGGTTTTCCTATCCAGCCATGAGCGCGTTCTTGTGAAAAGAACCATGAATGAAGTAGGCTACTTCATATCAAAATGGTAAATGAAAGTGTGTGGCACTGCGAGACATTAAAATGTCAGTGGCATGGGACATGAATGATGATCTTATAACGATAAATGTTGAAACATTGAAAATACTATCGTTAGGCGAAAATTTAATTTGCTGTTGGTATCACTAGTGTATAGGTGACAAATGTATAGTGTATTTTTTGCTTTAGTTTGAAGATGATAAAACTACTCTGGATATAAGTAATGCCAGCTTTTTTCTGCTACTAAAGTTAAGAGTGGACTGATGAGGCCTCTCTGACTGAAGTGTTCCATTTATAAAAACTGGAGCCAATTAACAGTGTGATAATATTACTATTATTATAAAATATCAACTTTTTTTGCCCCACAGGTTCTAATCACACAGATGTCTCATGTTATTTTTTGCTGCAGTGATGGAATCAGAGTGTAAAATAGCAAAAATGTCACTGCAAACTAAACAAACCTTTTGCACAAGTTAAAATCCTACTAAAATCATGTGTTTGGTGTTATAAACAATCTGCCCACTTGTTAAAGGCTCTGTTTTAAAACCAGTGGAAACAGAACTGATTGATCACAGGTCGGGGTGTTGACAGGTTGTGAGCCGATACTCTGAAGTTAACCTGCTCTGGAGCAGGTCAGCTGCTCAGCAAATGTTACCACAGTGATTTATCTTTTTAAAAAAGAAACAGGTTTAAAGTACTGTCAATCCAGACTTTACCTTCATTCATTTTCCATTCCACCACTTATTCTGTTGGGGGTTGTGGGGGGGCTTGAGCCTA
This sequence comes from Epinephelus lanceolatus, assembly GCF_041903045.1. Taxonomy (NCBI): domain Eukaryota; kingdom Metazoa; phylum Chordata; class Actinopteri; order Perciformes; family Serranidae; genus Epinephelus; species Epinephelus lanceolatus. The sequence continues at coordinate 6,530,165 of NC_135748.1, read as the reverse complement.
TCCCAGTTGACACTGGGCCTGGACCCTGGACAGGTCTCCAGACTACTGCAGGATTAAACACATAAAAACAGACAACCATTCATGCTTACATTCACACCTACATGTAATTTAGAGTCTCCCATTAACCTAATCTGCATGTCTTTGGATTGTGGAGTACCCAGAGGAAAGAAAGAAGGCTCCATCCATGTCAGTGTACAAATTTTAATGTGAGCATGAATGGGCACTTAGAAGGTTTTACAATATCATGGGACCTCTGTTTTAATCCTCATCTGGATTAAATCATGGAGTCCCCCTCATCTGCCAGTCACCTGATCCTGCACCTCCCTACACACTTGCACCTCATTTGCATATTAAGTCAAACCTGTCCATTGTTCCATCATTTGCCACTTTCCCCCACCCCTAGCTGCCAGATATTCTAGTTCACCTGCTGTAAGGGTTAAACTGTAGCTCAGTTGTTACAGTGGTTTGGTAGTAATTGGTTAAGTGTAGTTGGTTGGTTCAATCAGCAGTCCCTCCTATCTACAGGTCAGTGTGTCTTGGAGCACAAAACTGAAATCCAAATTGTACCTAATGGATGTGTATGTTGTGGTAAAAATGTAAATTACTCTGGACAAAAATATCTACAGTAATGTGTAATGTTCGGTCGATTCCTGCCTGTGCCTAAAAATATCTACATTTACAGACAATTTAGATGACATACAGTTCATGTTTTTAGCTCTGCAGGATGCTAATGATTAAGTGGTGATTTATGTGGCAAATATGCAATAATGACAAAGTAGGTGGTGAAAATCATTTTTATGTTGGAAAATTTTACGTTTTAATGACAGCATACAATATTATGTTTGCATTAAATGGTAAGTCTCATTTAGATCAGGATCTCCTTTTCTAGAGAGACCAGTATGAAGAATAATTAGATATTAATTAAAGATATACTGTGCAGGATTTTCTTAAAAAACTATGTATAGGCTTATACAGAGGTAATTCCTCTCAATCATCGCTTATGACCCGCTGAGTGTATTTTTGTACTCTACCTGGATTTTCTTGTTTTCTTATTATCATCTATGTTTGGAACATTTATGGGCATGTACCCTCTCAGCGCTCAGGTGAGGTCAGAGCTTTACAAAAAGGTAAAACCAGGTGCCAGACCTTAAAGCTTTAGTTGGTAATGTTGGAGAGCTAGCAAGATTTGAAAGCGGCACCTCCTCTAAGCTCCGCCCCCTCCTCCCCCTGCCGTCAGTGCTCCGTCCAAAGCCACAGCCCCACACAAGCTTGAACGCGCATCCTGCAGCAGAAGTCAGCAGGGCAGAGGAGAGCCAAGTAAAATAACAAATCCCCCTGAAGCAAACAAAAATTAACCTGTCCAACAGAAAGACAGCAACCTCTGCATCACTTTTCAGGCCCTTCAGCTCCCTCAGTTGTCTCCACCGTTCAAAAGCTGCGATGTTGGTTGACTCTGGTTTGTCCTCTTGCTTTATCCAAAGCCTTTTTTGTCGCAGCCTTTTCTGCCTCCGACTTTCTTTTCTCAGCCTGTTTAGCGGGGCGAGCCGTTACAAGTAACGCTGGAAGTGGTACTTTTGGCTGCATTTTCTCTGCCATTGTTCAGCAAACTCCTGCTAACTCGGTATTTCTGCTGAGGAGTGTGCTGAATATTTCCGGCAACGGTGACACGTGATGAGTGCGCGCAGGGAGGAGGGAGGGAGGGACAGAGGGGGGCTCAGGCAATACGAGACATGAAGGCATCTGATTGGTTCTTTCCATTCGCACCAAATGGCAGGGATTGGTCAGAGTTTTTACAGGCCTGCAGCTGCCACAGAGGTCGGATTTTTTTCATTCCTTTTTCTGAACACATTACGTATTGACTACTCTTAGGGTGGAAGGACCATTTCACCCAGTATAAAGGCCAATTTCCACCAGATGCGTGTTGGTTGCGTCTCCGCTCCGGCACGGCAGCGGAGCCGATAGGATTCAATTCTAGTCAATGTGTGTGTTTCCACCGGCTGCGGCTGTGCTGCGTTACGGCTCCATCTCAGCTCCAGCACTCCGGAGCCCTCCGCAACAGATACGCAGGACTTCTATTTTTGCCGGACGCCGGAGCACAACGCAGCAATTCAGCACAGAGCAGATTGTGCGGGGCAGGAAGTCGTGCACAGAAACACAATTAAACATCCGGTTAATTTTCAAAATAAAATACACAGTGTTCACGGCGGATCATATTTCCCTGCACTACACCTTAAAAACTACATAATGGGCAGAGGCAGGCCTGAAGTCAACAGGTCAGAGGTTTTCAGACGTCATTTCACCCCGTGAACACCATGGACGAGGAGATGTTAATCATGGCAGCGCAGCCGGTGTAAGCCGAAGTTTGGCTGACCGGCGGACAGTGCGCGCACGTCACCAAAACCTCACAGGCAGGTTTCCAGAATATCAGGTACATTAATAATGCAATAAATACCCAAAAAAATACTATTCAGTGTAACTATCTGCAATCAGCACATAAATGTATCGACTGTCCCGTCACATGTGATGTCAGATCAAAGGGGATTGGCACCGTTTGGCATGCGTAATGGAAACCCAACCTGATTTGATTAACACAGTTGCAAACTAATGAGTTCACATCCCTCTCAGCCAACCACAAACAGCCACAGCATCAGATAGGGAGTATATATTCAGCCTCTGTCATCTTAGAAAAGTCAAAAGAAAAGAAACAGAGTGAGACTGCGAGAGAGAAAGAGAGAGCGCGCACACACTAGAGAAACGCAACATTGATTTACAATTGTGGTGACCTCCTCCCAGGCTACCTTTGCATCATCAGCCCGTGGAGGTCTGCTCGCAGTTCCGTATATTCGGACACTGCGAGCTTGGACCTCCCGGACCAAAACATCGGTTTCCTCCTGGGAGAAGTTTGGCTGTCTGACGCTGCTACTCTCTTCCGCCATGGCGAATTGAGTAAACTCTCATTACGCCTTCACGCAGCGCATTTAAGGGTGGGGAGAGGGGCTCATTTGATTGGTGTGATGTGTGTAAAACCCACTCCATGCCTTCTCTCCTCCCTCTTTCCGACTTGCGCTGGTAGGAGGGACAGAGGTGGGATAGAGGAGTACCTGCGCCAGGGCGCACGGTGTGCCAAACTTACAAAATCCGCCTGGCCACATCCAGTTGGCGAAGCGCAGGTGACCGCCGCGCCCGGTCTGCGAAACTAGAGCCCATAATCACTGGACTTTCAGATCCTAATATGACACTGATTGTAAGAAAGCCAACCAAAAAACGTCTAGTTCACCACAACAAAACAGAAAATCCAATTTTAACAACAAGAATTCCCAAATCAAAAACAGCTAACTTTGAACATGATTTGAAGAAAATCCAGAGAAAAAAAGCCAGATCTAAATTATAGTGTTAATAGCTTTATTTCTACTTTATGTAATATAATAAATAAATAAACAAAAACCTGGAAAAGTAAACCAAAAAATACTCTCTTCCATGGTTTCAATAATTTAAAAATGGGATCTTGCTCTGAAAAGGTCCTTAATAACAAAAACGAATACTGATCATTTCATGTATACTGGCTTGAGGAATAAAGTGGTGTCTGAGTTGCAGAAGGCCAAGACTAATTACTTCTCCAAACTCATTGAAGAGGCCAATGGCAGTAGCTCTAAACTGTGGCAACACATGAACAGATTAGACAATTCCAGTAGGCAAAAGCACCCCAAAATAAGCTGTCTTAAGGTTTGTAATGATTCCATTCACAGTAATGAGACCATTGCAAATGTTTTAACAGCTTTTTTATTGAGTCTGTAACAGCCCTGTGCAGTCCCACCACAGAAGGGAGGCAGTGAACACCACGGAACCGGCCTTGCACAGAGTCAAGCTGTAGGTACAAAAGAGAGGACAGAAATGTTAAATGAAACCTCCATCCAAAGAAACAAAAACATAAGTTACAATAAATGCCTCAAGCCTACAGCGTAGCTTGGCCCACAGTTCGATGGGACAATTAAAATCAGATAAAACAAATGTAAATTAACTGTAGAAAACAGTGGCTGGCCTGGTCCTTTAAAGAAAATACAAAATACATTAGTTGCCAGCCCAATGTTCAATGTATTACACATATTTTTAAAAAAGACACTAATAGGTAATAAAATATAAGCCTACTTTGCAAAGGTACACACACTCCCATGGTACAATAATGCAGGAGCAGAGGGAGGAATCTGATGCATCAACTATTAATTAAAAAGAAAACTTTATAAATACCACACATCTCAAAGTACATGAAAATGCATTTAAACACATGTATTTTGTTTACCGGTATCTTTGGGTCTCTAGCATGGCAGGTTATTTTTTGTTATCTTTGGGTCTCTGGCCTGGCAGCTTGTCGGCCGTCATGGCAATCCTGGACCAAAACATAAATAAATGCACAATAACTTTCGGTAACGTTACACACAGTTTAAAAATATTATAAACACAAAGGGCATCTGCAGCACACAGACAGGTGGTTACACAGGTGAGACACAAACAAAAGGCTAGCACAAGCCTGAGCTACTCAATGCTGAGCATTACTGTCAATATAGCTCTGTACCCCCGTGATGGGCAGGACGCTCGCGTCTAGCAAAGTTAAAATCACAAAGGTTCAACCTTATGCTGCACTTATTAAAACATTACCAGAGCGAACACCACAGCGATGAGTCTGCATACCTGTGTGAGAGGAGAGTTCACCATGAACAGGTGCTGCAAAAGGCTCTCTACTGAGACTGTCAGCAATTTATCACTTCCTGATTGACGCTTGGTCCCATGACTGCAGGCAATCAGTCAGGGAAAGGGGTACATTTTCCACATTCCCACATTAAGAAAACACAACCTTTTCACCTTTGAAAACTCTGTGAATTTTAGTAGTCTTAAGCTGGTTTTTAAATGTCTCAATAATCATGTTTCACCCGTTCTCTGAAGTAGTTATTAAGAATCAGAGCTCTGGTAGAGCAACCACATGAACCTCCACCAATGGTGATTGTCTTGTCCCAATGCACAAGACCTCATTTGGTCAGTCTGTTTTTTCTGTGAAGGGGGCAAAACTCTGGAACTCTTTGCCTATTAATTTAAAATTAGAGACACGTGGCAATATTTTTAACAGAGGACTCAAACTATCATTGGGAAGTGCCGTTGCCATAGCTATGATGAATTTTTTTGTTTAGATATATATTTTTAGCTCATTCTCCTCATTTTTATCTACTAAATAAACCCAGACATCCCATGGGGAGTTCCTGTTAGTTCAGTGTCTGTGGTTCATGCAAAATAAGCATATTAAAACAAAGCTTTTTATTGTTACTATATGTTATCTCAGGGTAATACATAAATTAGGGTACATTTGAAATTAGCTGAAAAGTTAGTTTCCTTTGTCCTCTGTTTCCTCTGTGTGTGTGTGTGTGTGTGTGTCTGTGTGTGGGTGTGTGTGAGTGTGAGAGAGAGAGAGAGAGAGAGAGAGAGAGAGAGAGAGAAATATTTTGCAGACCACATAGCCACAAGGAATGCTGGATATTGGCCCTAAAAAGGGGTCGGTACCATAAATTAGTTATTAGTGTCCTCGAGCCTCTACAGGCTGTTTTCTGCCCGAGAGCTCAGATTCCTCCTGTGAGAGTAAAATTAAAGTCACCATTGCTATGTTAGTATATATTTTGTTTTCTAAGCATTTAAAACCAGTTTATGTTTAATATGAGAAATCTAAAATGCTTCATTTGAATATCGTTTTGAAGTAGTAGTTAGTTCCGACCGAGTAATTTCATCGGACAAGAGGCATTCCATGAGTGCTGATATAGAGTATAACATCACTGGGACATGTAACAGTAAAATCACTCCGCTCACAGGTGTTATAAATATACATACAACCGTTAATTAACCAACTGTCACACTCGCTACATTGACGCAAACTGACACTATAGCTATACACTATATATACTGAATTATCAATGACAATGATCATCTGATGAGGTACTGATGAGGATAAGGAAGAGTGGAAGCTGAATCCAGCTGTTCCAACATCCAGGTTTGCCAACGTTTCATCAGCCGAACTGGACGAAGTTACACAGTTGCAGATCAATGTAAATACAAAGTAGCTTGTGAGTTCCTGGCGTGTGTGCCAAAATGCCAAAATGGCTGCGGCCTCGTGCCTATGACCGAATCACAGCTGTGACAATATACAGTACAACATCACTCCCAGGTTTACATTGTTAATACGCAGAGTTAATATTTCATGACCCTCTACACAGTACATAGATAATGTAATTTTTGTGGTTTGACAAAAATCTATCTGGATTCATTAAGTTGATAGTAGGAATGATCCAGTTACCTTGACGCTATTTATCTGCTTTGTACCTCTGTCACTGAGTGGGTGTGAGGGTTACAGTGTGAGCCTGCACCGTTTCTATTACTGCACATCCACAAAAGGTAAAAAAGGGATGAGAAAGTAGGAGCAGAGGGCAGTCATGCTTGGTATAGAATGTTGATGAATAGCAGCTTTTTTTTCTCTCCATCCATGTGCATGGATGTGTGTGATCGAAAGTAACAGAATGATAGAAAAGAACCCCATCAACCTGATGTGTGGGAATATAGTACAGCGGATAAGCTCTCAAATTATGAGGAATTGTGCACTTTTTGAAAAAAGCATGAAATTTCTACCATAGTTAGTACATACCATAAGGTTTATTTTCAGATGTGGAGGGAAGTCAGATTTGACCTCTGAGTCCCGGGAGAGGTCAAATTCAAGATGGCTGCCAAAAATATTAAAATATGCTTAACTTTGGAACCAAACACAATAGAAAAACATTTAAGGTGTCATTTCCAACTAAGTTTAGGGTGCCCATTCAGTTAGTGATACTCTTGAGATCAGGGGAATTCAAGAAAATGCATTTAGGTCAAGGTCAAGGTAAAAATTTGCTTACAAAAACAAAACATTTTCCCCTCTTTTTTTTTTTATTTTTTTTTTAAAGAACACCAAAAATATTTCAATTACTTTTTACTCTCATGTATTATTCAGTAATTAGTTATCATTTAGTTATCATCAACTGGGATGTGTGGTTATTTTTAAAAAAAGAAAGAAAAAAAAAGGCGGGCACTGATCAAAATAATTCTGCTAGCTAAACTAGAAGACAGTCTGGAACATACATGAGCTGAAGTCAGTTGAATGATTGAACAGCGCATGTTCTAGAGATTTCAGCTTGGTCATTTGTGTGAAGTAGGACTATAGCTGAATTAATGGTGATAGCAAAGTAGCCTAGTTCAATACTGTGCCACTGGTATCAAACAGGCTTGAGAGCTAATAGCTGGCATGTAAATATAGACGTGTTATTACTGATTTCAAAGCATGTTTCGGTATAAGAAGCATAGTAGGCCTACTGAAATATTGTAAGCAAATACATTTTTAGTGATCATTATCATTACTGTTATTATGTTGGAAATAAACCATCTTTTTGCACCCTTTATCTTCCTCCGTCTGCATAATTTGACCACGACTTTGACCTAAATGCATTTTCTTGAATTCTGGTGATTTCAAAAGTATCATCAACTGAATGGGCACCCTAAATTTAGTTGGAAATGACACCTTAAACGTTTTTCTACTGTGTTTGGTTCCAAAGTTAAGCATATTTGAATATTATTGGTGGCCATCCTGAATTTGACCTCTCCCGGGCCTCAGAGGTCAAATCTGACTTCCCTCCACATCTGAAAATAAACCTTATGGTACGTACAAACTATGGTAGAAATTTCATGCTTTTTTCAAAAAGTGCACAATTTATCTGCTAATCCGCTGTACTAATAAAAGGAATTTAAAACTTCCAAGTTCAACTGACCCAAACTTTGGTGTATATATATATATATATATATATATATATATATATATATACATATGTATATATATATATATGTATATATATATATAGTGAACGGGTTCAAGTCAGTGTCAATACAACTGTTGCTTTATAGACTTTTGGGGTAAAAGAGCCAAGGTCATGGAGTTTTACATTGACAAACTGATTCAGTGATGGATATTCAACCACATGGCCATGGTTGTGTGGTGAACAGCCTAGATAGCTGCACAAGCTCCTGCTGTGTTCATGTTTGTTTCACAAGACTTGCAGACAAGGTGGAACAGGGGTCATCCCTATGTTTCCAGAGTTCTATGTTTCCCGGGTTCTATGTTCCCCACTTAACCCTGCAAAAAAGCTTCTATGTTCCCCGCTTACACAAAAAGGGTTCTATGTTTCCCGCTTGGTTGAGCAGGCAACATAGAACCCAGGAAACATAGAACCGTTTTTGTGTAAGCGGGGAACATAGACGTCAGAGAAGATGGTGTGTATGACCACTGAATGGACTGAAGCAGAAGGACATTGATTTTTTCTGTGCTTGTCCGACCACTAAGAGATATGGAAGAGGAAGTGCATTTCAAGATGTCTGCAGGTAGATTTGATGATTTGATTTCTTGTCTGCAACCATTTATCTTGAATCAGTGTCAGCACAAAATGCCTATAGACATTACACAGAAACTGGCAGCCACCATTCCAGTGTTGGCTTCAGGAGGAAGCCAACAGGCTGTAGCAGCTACCTACAAACTGGTGTTAAGCACATTGTCCTCCATAATTTCGGAGGTCTGTAAAGCTTTATGGAAAGCACTGCAACCAGAGTTCCTTCCCTGCCTTTCAGTTGCTGAATAGTAAGCTATTCTGGCTAATATTTGGCAACTATGGAACTTTCCGAACTGTATATGGACATAAAACATGTAAACATCAAGGTGCCACCACACGCCGGGAGTAACTACTTCAACTAGAAGGTCACACACTCCATTTGTCCTGATGGATACCTGCTACGCCAGATATTAGTTTACTGTGATGGATGTTGCAGGATATGGACTGGGTAGTGATGGCATCTGCAGGGAGAGCACATTTGGTTCTATAGACCCTTTTACAGTTAGTAGACAGTATGACATTTTTTGATGGACGGGACTTGCGTGGATGCAAAGCAATTCTCCACATTAGTTAGTGCTGGCCAGCAAGTTCTGTTGGCTTGTTTTCGACAATGAAGGAAGATGATATGAGTGGTATTCATTCTGAGTGCTGGAGCACACTCTGGTACAAACTGAACTGTTCTTAAATTTGGAGTGTCAGAGTGGCAGAGCGCACTCCAGGCACTCTGTTTGCACTCTGTCTGCACTGTAAAAAATAAATCAGGTGGTTAAACTTAAATAATTAAGTTTAATTTCTGCCTTAAATATTTAAGTCAATTCAATTTGCATGTATTAGTTGTCTTAATCTGTTGACTTTAGTTTAGCTTTGGATTGATTTCTGCAAGTTGACTTGATTGTGTCATAAATTAATTATCAATAATAATAAATTATTAAGATGCACTCTGTTCACTTCTCCCAATAAGTGATGTCAACTTAATTTCATTAGTTTAAGAAGGTCTTGACAATATTTTCTGAGTCAAGATATCCACTGAGGATGCATCGTTTTAATTTACAAACCTGAGTTATAACAAAAGTCCTGAGACTGCACTGAACATAACAATAAACGCATTTAACAAAACATACAAGATGTATTAAGGGGTTAGGGGTAGGGTTATGGGTAGGCAAAATTAAGGCAAATGTCAGTCTGAGCAAACAACAGTTCAGACCAACTGCTTTCACAGTCCAACTAAATGAAGTGGACAATTTTACCATCTTTTTCAAATCTTTTTCATCTTTTTAAGTGTTCTAAATGCTGAGAATGCAGGTTTCCATAAAACATACATGTTAAATAAAATGCCCACTTGAGCAGACAACAGTTGAGACCATCTGTTTACATTGTAACCACTTCAACCCAATTGAAGAGACAAGATTTCACCACCGCATTTTTTCCCCAATGAACTGCTTTAAATGCTCAGAATGATGAAGGTTTCAGCAAGTTCATTTAAATTTTACAAAAGACACAGTACTTACTAAACAATAAACATCCCGTCAGCTGTCCTTAAAATTACCTTGAAATCCAGGAATCCTACTACTAGTAAAGTTAAATAGTGCCTGCTTTTATCCGCTCCAGCTACTCACCATTAATCTTTCTCAAGGCAGTCCAAAGTGTCTTTGAGTGCCTGCTTTCTTACAGATGTAGCTGCTGCTTTGTAGACCTACCGATTACCTGTGTCTCATGGAACAAAGCTCGCAATTTTGAAACGACACTCGTTTTCTAGTCAGAATTTTATTTTTACTACCACCTGTCTGTATACTGGCAGCCATCAATGAAACACACACACACACACACCCACACACACACACACACACACACCTGGAGAACAGTGAAAACAGTAGGTTGTTGGCCAGCCATGCAAATGCATAGGCAACCTCATCCAGTCCTCCAGTGCTGAGCTGTCTGATCACCTCCCGGCAAAGGACTGCAGTTTCCTCTACTCCAGTGTGTACAGTTCTGCAGATTGTAGACCTGGGAAGATGAAAGGCCCAGGACGCCACACTGTAGGATAAGCCATCTGCCAACCAGCAGATGGATATCAATAAATGCACCTTATGTGACCAGCCTTGTGTGGTATTATGAGGGCAGAGTTCTCCTTGAACTGTCGCTAAAGCCTGTAGTCAGCCACGAGGTCCTTCTGAGCATCAAAGAACACAGCATTGACTGACACACTGAGCTGTGTATACACTGGGGTAGTGTCCAAGTCAGTCTACAAAATTAAGTTAACTGCGTTACTTTCCACACTTTTCTTCATGGAAGAACATTAACTACCTGAGCATCAAATGTTTGACACAGACAAAGTACACAGAGGATATGGTGCATGCTTTCTTTTATCTGACTGAGATATTATATTCCATCACTGAAGTCTAGGCTTGTTCATGCACTGTAGTTATGTTTGGCAAAATTTCATGATGTGTGATTGCATTAAACTCGTTTAAAATTCTGAAATATTTAATTCAAATCTCTCTTTAAACCTCATTTTAGTTTCTTCTTTAAATGGAGATTAAATTTACTTATGTTCCACCCAAACTTTAAACTAGCATTTAAACATAGTTTTGATCTCTGATTAGAACTAATTTTATATTCAGTTTATCTTTGGCAGCACAATCAGTCATAAAGCATTAGATTTGTGTGATGCTTACCTCTAGTGAAGACTGGACAACATGCTAAGGTTTTGCCCTCCAGCACCTTGTAAACATATTACAGTAACTGAGTCTTCCTTTGACTCACTACCTGCTAACACAGCTGCACCTAATTTGCTCATGAGATCACAGTTTACAGACAGGTGGTAAATAAAAAGAAAATTCTGACTCAATGAGTGTACCAAAAAAATACTGCAGATGCTTCCATTCAGATTACCAGATGTACTGAATGGTGGGTATGAAAATTATGTGAATCGTGCTATAGTCTTCAGTTGCCAAAGTAAACTGTTGCAAGTTTTTTTAATAGTTTGTTGGACAGTACTTTGCACCACCGTCATCAAAACACCAATGAACCACCGATGGAACTCTTCCATACCCTGTGTGGATCTAAACCAAGGAGTACTGAAATACCCCACTGAGACAATGTGATAGTTTATTTCAACTTGTCATTATTTAAAAAAGCAGAGTTTGGTTTTGTTTTTTAGCCACATTACTAGCAGGGCTCTTGGGGTGGCTATAGCCCCATTTCCACCAAACACTTTCAGTATAGTACTTTTGGAACCAAAACCACTGCAAACAAAACGGTCCATTTAAGTCCTGGGGGTCAGACTGGGACAAGCTGTTCTTTTAAAAGAACCAATTAAACTCTAAAAACTAAGCATTTACTTTAGCAGTGGAGTTCTTTAGATGTCAAGTTAAAAAGGTCATCTAAAGACATGAAGCAAGATAATATGTCACAAATGTCAATACATTCAGAGTTGCAGTACCAATCTATTGTGGTAAAATACAACAAATTACATGATATTTAATCAATATAATCTTAGTCAGAAGCTTTACACTCAGCGGCCACTTTTTATGGGTACACCTTGTGAGTACCGGGTTTGACCCCCTTTTGCCTTTAGAACTGCCTTAATTCTTCATGGCACTGATTCAACAAGGTGCTGGTGAGATTTGAGCTTTTTGACATGGCGCGTTACTCTGCTGGAAGTAGCCATCAGAAGATGGGTACACTGTGGTCATAAAGGGAAGGATATGGTCAGCAACAATACTGTAGCTGTGGTGGCTGTGGTGTTTAAATTATGCCCAACTGGTACTGAGGGGCCCAAAGTGTGCCAAGAAAATATCCCCCACACTATAACACCACCACCACTAGCCTGAACCATTGGTACAAGGCAGGATGGATCCATTCCTTCATGTTGTTTACGCCAAATTATGACCCTACCATCTGAATGTCACAGCACAAATCCAGACTAATCAGATCAGGTAATATTTTTCCAATCCTCTGTTGTCAAATTTTGGTGAACCTGTGCGAATTGCAGCCTCAGTTTCCTGTTCTCAGCTGACAGAAGTGGCACCCGGTGTGGTTTTCTGCTGCTGAAGCCCATCTGCTTCAGAGTTCAACGTGTTCTTTGTTCAGAGATGGTCTTCTGCATACCTTGGTTGTAACAAGTAATTATTTGAGTTACTGTTGCCTTTCTATCATCTTGAACCAGTCTGGCCGTTCTCCTCTGACCACTGGCATCAACAAGGCATTTTGCCCAGAGAACTGCTGTTCACCCAATATTAGCTCTAGGGATGTCACGATTAGAAATTTTGCTGGTGCAATTATAGTCAGAGAAATAATAGCGATTTCACAATCCACGATTATTTTGCACAATTTCTCAAATATACTAATATAGTATATAATCACAGAAACACATTTTAAGGTTTAAATATGTAGAGGTAACTTATTGCTGCAAAAACAAAGAATTTATAATAAAATAAAAGTAACCTCTCTGCTCTGCTCTGTATACAAATGCAGTTAAAATTAGCAGTGCTCCATTTGATGAACTACATAACAAAATTGTTAATTTCCCGTTTGTATGTTTACCTTTGTTTGTTTCTGCCAGAGAAGGAACTTAGAAACATAGCTTAGACACATAGCTTTTGACTTAGAGATAATCTGTCTTTTGAAACATAAATTACACTTAAACCGAAAGTCCCCCAATTGTGGGACTTTGAGAGCGACTTTGCAAACACAGTTTGAAACAATGCACTGATCACAAAGAATATAGTGATGTTGCACATCAAATTAAACAGCAGAACCTGGGCTACAAGGCTGTAAAAACCCTTTTACATGTCCCAAACACAGCTCAGGCGAAACATGACGGCCTTCAGGTTTCGGGGATAAACATAACAAAGACCACTCACAGCAGCCGACATCTCCCCCACACTGGCATTCTGCTGACTCTAATTGGCTTACAGTGCTGTCAATCTCGTTTTGGTGGGTATAGCGTCATTCTATTGGCTATAACAAATCAAACGAGGTGTCAATCACTCAAATCGACCAAGCCATTGTGGAGATACAAGCCTCGAAAGCACAGAAGAGAAAATCAGTTTCACACGTAGTAGGTGTGTGTTGGTCAGTTTGGAGTGGTAAATACATGGAAAAAACGAAACAGACAGTTGTATATGTATATCCTAAACACCATTAGGGATTTACAGAAACAAAAAAGGAAAGATATAGGATTGTACATGAAAAATCACATGCAAACATGGTGCAATTTTGGAGAGCTCACCTGAATTTTCTGTACTAAAACCTCTCTAATATTCTTCTGCTTCACTTTATCAGAATCAACCTTTGCAGAGTTAATGTTCACATATTGTACTATGATATGATAGAGGTTTAGAGCTCCAGCTGCATCATTCCATAGGGATACTCATCCTGAAAAAGCTTTGTTTTTTAGGTGAACCTCAAAATGTTCCATTTGTGCTGTGGTATCTTCATTTACTCTTCACATATAACACATATACTAATATTTACACATCTTAACACATCTCACAAGTGTTCCCTTTACCATGACACCAAAAGTATTCAAATAGACCTGTACAAATGTGCAAATCTCTGGAATTGTAGAGGGAAAACAGACATAGTTGTTAACGTTTCTTGTAACATTAGGCTACTTTAATTCTCTAGCTATTCTCTAGCTACGAACATGAATTGTTTTGAATTACCTTCAGTTCAGCGAATAGAGCTGTTTGGTGATCTTGGAGGTGCTGTAGTAAGTGTGAGGTGTTAGATCCTGTCGCAGCAACTTTTTTCTGGCAAGCTTTACACATAGGAGACAAATCGTCACAGATGTTGCCATTGGCATCTTTCAAGTATCCAAAATACTCCCCATATAGGAGACTTTATCCTCGTCTTTGGCGTCAGTGGAGGCTGTGTCTCGGTCTCCTGCCATAGTGTACCATTTGCTGGCAGCAGGCCAGTGGTAGAGCACAAGGTACAGTGGAGTGCACCGCTGGTGTTACATTGTTTTCGTTCTGTGTGGGTCACGCATATTGGTGTGTCTATGGTACCGCTGGCTTAATCTACTGTACTTTATGTGGTGGTATTGGGTAGCCCTCATGATTCCTCATTCATTATTAACCGTGACGTTTCACACCACAGTTAACCGTCACACTGTCACATCATGACACCCCTAATTTGCTCTTGTTCTGGCCATCCTCTGTAAACCTTAGAGGTGATTGTGCATGAAAATCCCAGTGGATCAGCAGTTTCAGCAATAGCCAACTATCTGTTTTATTTTTGATTTGTTTCAAAAAGTAAGAACTCACCCAATTTTTAGCTGCTGCCATCTTAGTAGTCAGGGAACCCAGGGCATTGTCATTGTTAGGCTCAAACTAAATATATAGCTGTGTATCATCAGCGTAACTATGAAAATGAAGTTTTTGTTCCCTGATAATGTTACTTAATGGGAGCATATACAGAGAAAAAAGGGAGTGGACCAAGGCAACTTCCATGAGCAACACCAAAAGGCAAACAGCATTTTTCTGATGAATGATCTCTAATAGTCATGAAAAATGTCTTGAGAAGATCTGAACCAGTTTAGAACAATTCCAGAAAGCCCAACCCAGTTCTCAAGGCGATCAGTAAGAACATCATGGTTAGCTGTGTCGACCATGGCACTTACATCCAAAAGAATATCAGGGACCTTACTGACATCAGTGCTAAGTCTAAGGTCACTGACAACTTTAACAAGGGCTGTCTCTGTACTGTGGGTAGCCAGGAAACCTGACTGAAAAATTTCAAGAATGTTGTTTTCACCCAGAAAACTATCAATTTGGTTAAAAATGACTATTTCAAGATTCCTGCTTTAAAAAAAGATTTAGAGTCTATAACTGCTTAAAACTTCACTGTCAAGGTTTTGCTTTTCAGTAGAGGTTTTACAGCTGCAGTTTTGAAGGCATTAGGAAGAGTTCTAGTTTCAAGGGATGTGTCAGTTATATCTTTGAAAGACTTAAAACAATTTTTGTTTTGCTGTTGGGGACAGGATCGAAACAAGTAGCAGGATTACTCTCTGATGCAATCTTACAGAGTTCAGACTCTGAAATTGTTTTCATCTTGACATGACAGTCTTTTTAATATGTTTTGAACATTCTTGAGGGTTGAGGAGTGATGACCCCCGTGGAGGGGAATGTCACAGAGGGCTTACTCTAGGGAAACTGACTTGAATTAAAATGCTATGACAAGATACGTTTTACAAAATATGTCATCTTTAAGCTGCAGTAGACAGAGCTGTTGTGGTCTTGGCACCTTTCTGTCTCTGTTGGCCGTTAGAATGGCCTCACAGCCAATTCAGAGCAACATTAAAAAAGTCTTCAAGAGAAATTAAGTTTTCTGAGAGCTGAAAATACAAGGACAGAGGTGCCAAGGTTGTTGCTCTATTTCCTATCTCTCTGTCTGACTCGAAAAAAAAACCTGTTACACTGTCACGAATCCCACAGCACCAAATCTTCCCTTCACGTAGGAGGGGACCTGTGTATGTCTAGCCTCCATCAGTGTTATTATATCTTATGTTTGGAGATAACAGAAGGAAAGGAGAAGGTGGTGCACTACCTCTATGACACACACCAGCCTTCTCTCATCTGAAGAATATACGCCTTTTCAATATATTTACTTTAAATACAAGTTGATGCAATACAAAGACTTTTGCTTGAGGACATTTCAAAATAAATCATAGCATCATGTTTGTGCTCTCTGAAAAGACATATCATCATATTCCCCTGAAATGAAACTTGATCGAGCCCCTCGGGTAAAATTGGGTCATTAACACAAGGAATTGAGTGACAAAAGGGAAAAGGAAAGCAATGCATAAAGAGTGATGTACATGTATGGTGTAAGTTTAGATTTTTGTAAATGTGCTTGTCCTTCTTACTATTGTTAAATTCATATGGGACTGTATATTTTTGTTTTACAAATCTCACAGGCAAAGCTTGAAATAAAAATATGGGGTGAAAAAAGTTATAAGACTCTTCCCTGCTCTCCGAAGGGTTTAGACTATCGGGGGGATAGTCTACATTCTTTCATGAAAAAGAAGAAAAAAAATAAATAAATAACTGGATTTACAGAGCCCCTTTCAAGGTATCCAAGGCCACTTTACAGAGTAAGAGAACAAAAATAAATAAATGAACAAATAAAATGAAAAATAAAAAAACAAGAACATAAATAATAATAGCAATGGCTGTCAGAGATGAATGAGTTAGAGGCCATATGCCTCGGTGAACAAGTGGGTTTTCAGCACATTTTTGTAAATGTTCCAGAGTTCCAGAGGGTGGGGGCTGCCACGCTAAATGCTCTGTCACGGAACGTTTGGAGGTTGCTGAGGGGGGGACCATAGGTTCTGGGATGGTGTATAAGGTGGAGAAGGTTGGACAGGAAAGATTTGTAGGTGAGGAGGAGGAGTTTGTAGTGGATGCCGAATTTGACTGGAAGCCAGTGCTGCCAGGGCTTGATACAGGTGAGAACCCTGGCAGCTGAGTTCTACACATACTGGAGCCTGTCCAAGGCCTTGTTCGGTAGGAGACTCCACTGCAGTAGTCCAGATGGGAGGTGATGAAGGCATGTATGAGGGTATGAGGGGCACGTAAAGTTTCTTTGGTTAGATTTAGAAATAGAAACAGGATGATGACATACCTTAAAATAATTCAAAGTTCAAGTGGTTTCACACAGTTCCCAACACCTGTCTCCTGCGGAAAGGTTATGTGTTTTTTGGTACCCATCCATCTTGCCAACCTGCTTTGTCATGTGGACTACTTTCTTCTTTACTCTGGTCAGTGCATTGGTCATGTGATTGCACTTGATTATGTGGATTATACTACAGGTGGGCAATACTACAAAATTTGGTTTCGATCCGATTCCAAGTAATAAAGGGCCACAATCACCAATATCAATACTTTTTATTATTAATTAGGGATGGGTCATGATTTTTGAATTTTCGAATAGTGGTTTTATTTTGAAAAATCGATTTTTTAATGCGACTATTACTATTCGCCGTCTTATTTCCCCCCTTTATTTGACATGCAATTCAGCTCCTAACCGCACGAGGGCAGTATAGGATTACTACAGCGGTGTGAGATGGGCTACCAGCTAGTTTGATGCTCTTCTACAAACAGGAGAAACATGCAGAGACTACTACAGTCATCAAAAAGTTCCGTGTGGAACAACTTCGACAAAATAAACGAAAATGAGGTGCAGTGCAAACTCTGTGAGGCAAAGCTTGCGTATCACAAGTCTACAACAAGTATGCACAGTCATTTGAGAGCGAGGCACGCAGGAGGCGGCGAGGGACCGTACGGCCGGGCACGTCAGCGGCACGACACGTCTGCAGCACGAGTCCCGTAGCAGCTTGCCCCCCTGTTAATCAACTACAGCGGCTCCACCGGCAACAACGGACAACGGGGTTGATTATTCGAAGGGGGTGGTTGATTATTCGAAGAATCGTCGAATAGTTGCCATGATTTTCGAATAGTGTTTTTGCTTGTGCTGCCCATCCCTATTATTAATGTGGGGAGAAAGCAGTATTTCATGATTTATGAGGTGAATAATCAATCTGCTTAAGTAACACCAAGTGATGCAATGTTAACCAATGCCGAAGATCCAATCTGACTAAAATAGGCTACTGTTTACCATGACATTCATTGTCTGAGCCTCACTGAACAAACTCTGTCAGTAAACTCTCTTTGTCAGGGGTCTGGATATGGGGTCAGATCAGTCTCATAATGAATGAACTCGCACAGGGTTTTTCATGAATGCACATGCTCTGGTTCGCAGTTGTATTTCAGACTCACTAATGCACACGATCTGTTTTGCAAATGCACATGCTCTGGTTCACAAATATAATGTTTATGCAAACTTGTAATATAAATTCGGAAATGCACACGATCTGTTTCGCAAATGCACACGCTCTGGTTCACAAATATAATTTTTATGCAAACTTATAATATAAATTTGGAAATGCACATGCTCTGCTTCACAAATATTATTTTGAGGCACACTTGTAATATAAATTCATAGATCATGCGAATCGCTGAATGTGCATTTACAAACTGCTTCTCATTTGTGAACCTCTCTACATTTGTGAGAGAAATCTGTGTGGTGAATTTTGAGACTCTCATGACGTCACAGGTCAACGAACGTCATCATTGGCTGATAAATCTGTCAATCAAATTTATGATTCTGATTGACAGATTCATCAGTTAATCAGGTGTGTTCGCTTTCAGCCAATCGTATGGCTCCTTACATTTTCTCCACACTTTTAAACCAATCGCAGAGCTACTGTTATGTGCGCACGCGCAGTGCAGTTCAAACAAGACGTGCTAGACTGAAATGGCGGACAGGAGCCATGGTGGAAGAGACATGGATCAATCTCAATCTGTTAAGTAACACATTTTTGTCTTATTATCCCCTCATTATAAATCATGCAATGTTATTGAATTATAATGAGTTGAAGCTTTCTGCTTAGCCAAGTAACATGTTTGAATGAACATAAACTATGAATACAGCCTTCCCGCCTTTCCAAAACTGACCTCCATTCTTCTTAATGGCAGGGTTTCCCATTTTTTCTAAAGCCCCCACTATTCCCCATATTGGGGACAACCCTCCATTCCGAAACCCCGCCATTCCGACACCCCCCCGTTTTATTTGGTTTTTTAATCATTTAACGCCGTGTTGTTTACTGTTGCCATGACAACAAGGAAGTAGAAATGATGTTGAAAGTTATCATTTCAACCCAAACCATGATCTTTTCCTAACCTTAACCAAGTGGTTTTTGTGCCTAAACCTAACCAGACCTTAAACATGAAACTGTTATTTTGTAACAATGATCCGTAACAGTTTTGGAGAACGGCATATTACGCCATATTTATGTGTGGGGAATACCAGGATGTGTTATCCAAATAAGGGCATGTACGTCACAGCAGATGGATGTGATTTCCCATCGACGAGATAAACGCAACTGTCCTCACAGTCCGCGCATAGAGACATTGCAGCTGTTTAGTGTTGCAGTAAGTGAGTTTCTCTTTGGTAAATTAAGTGTTAAATAGCTCTATAGCAGTGATTACAATCAGAATATAGTGTTTCATTAGCAACAGCAGTATCCCTGTCTCTGCAGCTCTTAAAAATAAATCGATTGTTTTACAGGGTCTGTTACCTCAAGCTGAGGTGAACCTCAACCTGGCATGGCATAGTAATGGTGCTCAAACAGCTTTAAGTGTCTTGGCATGCTCAATTAATTAATTAAAAATGTATACATTGGAATTGCTGACAAGTTCAAACTTAAAAGGTGCAGTAAGTGATTTTATATAGGTAAAAATGGTGTTGAATAGCTCTATAGCAATGATAACAATCAGAATATAGTGTTTGTTCAGTAACAACAGTCTCCCCATCTCTCCAGCTCTTTAGTAAACAGAAAATGCATTTTCAGGTTGGAATACCAATTTGTATCCAATCAGAAGAGACAACTCATACAGGATCCCTATAAAGTTGAAGCTAATAAATGGATAGCCTACTTTCTCCCGATTTGATTAAATTGGCAAGCCATCTAAAAATGTATTTTCTGTTGACTAAAGCAGGGGTCTTCAACGTTTTTCAAGCCAAGGACCCCTTAGCTCATGTTAAAGGAGCAATAAGTGAAATTCATCATTTCTAGATTGAAGAAATTAAAAAATTGCTATGTGAAGAACTAGAGGTGTAATTTCATCTGGAGTAGCATGACCTCACACACCCTCTCTCTGTGTTGATCTCCAGCCCATTGTTTACAAGCCGGTCTGGCTGCGTGTTCATGTACGTTCAAATGTAGCCTGGCGGCTGTGTTTAGCTATTCCCCTGCCTACTTCAATGATGATGGTACCTGTAATAAATGTAATATATTTGCTGAAATGGAGGCGAGGCTCAGTGACTAGAAGAGCTGGTAGAAGTGCTCCATAACTGCAAGCTACTCCAGTAGCTGTAGTAGCTCTAGTGCTAACTCTGGGAGCTAACGCTAACATTCCTCTCTTCTCTGTGAGCCCGTGAGCCCGTCTAAGAGTTGGAACGTTAGCATGGCAGCCCACTAGTGCTAATGCTAACGTCCCCACCCTTAAGCAGGCTCCCGGAACGTTAGCATGGCAGCCAACTAGTGCTAACGCTAACGTCCCCACGCTAGAGCTCGCCGGAGCCGAGAATCAGGCTCCCGGAACGTTAGCATGGCAGCCGACTAGTGCTAACGCTAACGTCCCCACGCTTCTCGGCTCCGACTCACTGAGCCTGGCAGAGAACCGTGGGGACGTTAGCACTAATGGGTTGCCATGCTAACGTTCTCCGTGAGACCATGAGCCCGGCTCCCGGCTCAGTTGGAGTTGGAGCGTTAGCGTGGTAGCCGAGTAGTGCTAACGCTAACAGGAAAGCAGGGAAATAGCTAAACACAGCAGAGACCGAGAGTGAGTGAAAGACATTGCTAACTGCTAAACTAAGTTGGCTGTTTAGGTTTTATTTCCTCGCCCCTGTGGCGAGTGAATCTGCCTGCAGTGAAAGCGGGGGCTAACCGGTGCTTCCTCCTCATGCTCCACTTCACTCAGCTGCTAACACAGCCATTTAGCCTCCGCTAGCTTCCCAGCTAGCGGCTCTCCGTTTGGATCCAACCGGAGCACCGAGCCCTGGTTTGTTATTCAGGTTAATGTGGGAAGAAGCAGCGGGTATATCGGGCAGCTGAGTGAAGCTGAGTGAAGCGGAGCCTGCGGAAGAAACACCGGGACCATCTGGATGTGATAGTCCGTGGAGATGCTGCGGTACTCGCCGGCACAGACGAGGCGAGTGGGGGGGTGGGGGGTGTTGGACAGCAGAGGTAGAGGGAGGAGTGGCTCATGACACACTTTGTTTTGGTCTACAGGCAGTGCACAACAGCGAACCTAGCGGTGATTTTGCTTATTGCTACTTTAAGGTTCTGAATGTGATTGTTCGTGTAAGAAAGTTCTAAAAAGTAAGTTCTATATTCTGATAGTCATCTTAGCTATAGCATAGCTATAGTATGTTTGTCCAGTAACAGGAGTCTGTCTCTCCAGCTTTTTAATAAACAGGAAATGGATTTTCACTAGGGTCATCAATTTCATCCAATCATGAGAGAGAACCAATTTATCAGCTATATATCTATATATATATATATATCCATATATCCATATATATATATATATATATATATATATATATATATATATACACACACACACACACACACATAAGAGAAAATGTTTTACTCCAGTAAATGGCATGTACCCTAGCCAGAAAATGATAGGGTACTGTACTATGGTCTCATTAAGTAGTGGGCAAAAAAAACAATGTAGTGCAAAAAAAAAAAAACGATACCAGGTAAACATAGCATCTGTCTAAACAAGCTATCTATCGAAAAGGTGACAAAAAGAGATACAAGGTGAGAAACGTGCTAGGGGGTGAGGTGAAGTCTGAAGAGGTGAGTTTTCAGACTGAGGTGGAAAATGGGGGGTGACTGCAGTTCTGACTGCAAGGGGGCTTGCTGACAGGTTGGAACACAGGAGGGAGAGTCTAAAGTGCAACACACACTGCGGCCGTCAAGTGCCGCCCCCTAACACACATTGTCAGCGGCGCGCAGCAGCACCATCGACACTAAAGTGTATTTCCCACCCCAGCCCGCTAGGTGGCTGTACCTACACTAGTTGCCAACAGTTGCCAACTGCTAGTAACGGAAGAAGAAGAGGAAAAAGTTTGAGGCAACAACAACTTGGATTTCACGGGTGAGTTTCTTATAAAAATCATCTTATTAAAAATTTGAAAAACTTAACAACATATTAAGCATCCAGATACCCCTTTGAAAGCTGCAAATGAAACCCACAATTGACTAACTTAAAGCTATAGTTGGTAATCCTGTTCAGAAACACTTTTTGTTATACTCGGTGAAATGGTCCTTCCATCCTGAGAGTAGTCAATACATTATGTGTTCAGAAAAAGGAACAAAAAAAATCCAACCTCCGTGGCAGCTGCAGGCCTGTAAAAACTCTGACCAATCCCTACCTTTTGGTGCGAGGGTAAAGACCCAATCAGATGCCTTCATGTCTCGTCCTGCCCAAGCCCCCCTCTGTCCCTCTCTCCTTCCTGCGTGCACTTATCACGTGTCACCGTTGCTGGAAATATTCAGCACACTCCTCAGGAGAAATACCAAGTTAGCAGGAGAATAAGTTTGCTAAACAATGGCAGAGAAAATGCAGCCTAAAGTACCACTTCCAGCATTACTTGTAATAGCTCGCCCCGCTAAAAAGGCTAAGAAAAGAAAGTCGGAGGCAGAAAAGGCTGTGACGAAAAAGGCTTTGGATAAAGCGAGAGGACAAACCAGACATCAACTTCGGTGCAGCTTTTGAATGGTGGAGACAACTGAGGGAGCTGAAGGGCCTGAAAAGTGATGCAGAGGTTGCTGTCTTTCTGTTAGACAGGTAATTATTTGTTTTCCTTCGGAGGGATTTGTTATGTTCATGAAATATGTAACGTTAGCCAACTTAGCTACTTTTGTAGCTCGTATTAGCCCAATGCTAACATTAGCTTCTCTGTCGGTGTACTGCAGGATGCACGTTCAAGTTTGTGGGGGCGTGGCTATGGACGCAGCACTGACAGGAGGGGGAGGATGGGGTTGAACTTAGAGGAGGTGCCACTTTCAAATCTTGCTAGCTCTCCAACATTACCAACTACAGCTTTAAAACGTTTAGCTAACGTTTTTTTTTTTTTTTTTTTTAGCCTTTTAGCTAACTTGTGTAATTTAACACAAAGGGTTTTACATTTTAACCTGTAATGTTTATTTTAACAGAAGTAGTAATGGACAAGAAAAAGGCTGCTGCCCTTTTTGGGTGCAACCCATAAACGAACGCAGGCAAAAGCAAGGTGTTTATCACAACCTGGTCCAGGAGCTGCAGGCAGACCCTGAAAAGCATTGAAAATACTTCTGGATGATTGCAGCTGAGATGGAGCAAATTCTCTGCAAAATTGGCCCAGACATCACAAGGATGAATACAAATTTCAGATGTCCCATTGAAGCAACACAGAAGCTTACTGTCACATTAAGGTAAGACTTAAAAAATAATAATTTAATAGTAAGGTAAAAATCTTGCAGCCGTTTGTTTAATCTTGTTTGTGGAAGGACCATTAAAACAATAACGCTATGTGAGCATCAATCAATCAATCAATTTTATTTATAAAGCCCAATATCACCAATCACAATTTGCCTCACAGGGCTTTACAGCATACGACATTCCTCTGTCCTTTGGACCCTCACAGCGGATAAGGAAAAACTCCCCCAAAAAAACCCTTTAACAGGGGGAAAAAAATGGTAGAAACCTCAGGAAGAGCAACTGAGGAGGGATCCCTTTTCCAGGACAGACAGACGTGCAATAGATGTCGTACAGAACAGATCAACATAGTAAATTAACAGTAATGTATGACACAATGAGACAGAAAGAGAGAGAGACAGAGAGAGGGACAGAGACAGAGAGAAATGCAGGACAGACGGTAATGACAGTAGCTTACAACAACATTAATGAAAGTAATAATATTATAATTAATAATAATATATTAATATCTGATAGTATACATATGTGACAATAATCATATGTGTATAATAACAGTAGAAGTATGACTAATGATAACAGCAGCAGCAGGAGGCATCTGGCAGGACCACGGCAGCAGCACAACCACACACGTCACACATCCAGGCACCGCTGCAATACGAGTTAACCTGAGACAGTGGAGCACAAAGGCTCTGGAGAAGAAGCCAAGTTACTGACATCCAGAATGGCTGAGTTAGCAAGATGCAGTAATAGGACATGAGAGAGAGAGAGAGAGAGAGAGAGGAGAGAAGGTGCTCGGTGTATTATAGGGGGTCCTCCGGCAGACTAGGCCTAAGTCAGCCTAACTAGGGGCTGGTACAAGGCAAGCCTGAGCCAACCCTAACTATAAGCTTTATCAAAAAGGAAAGTCTTAAGTCTAGTCTTAAATGTGGAGATGGTGTCTGCCTCCCGGACCGTAACAGGAAGATGATTCCACAGGAGAGGAGCCTGATAGCTGAAGGCTCTGGCTCCTGATCAACTTTTGGAGACTGGCCATGCCATTGAAAGTTAGCAAGATTAGTTAGAATTACTTTCAAACAATAAAAGATTAATTTAAAAGCACTGGACTTAAAATAGGGTTACAAACAAGACGTTTGGTGTTCATCCAAACACCATCATCAGTTGGAATAAATGCAGCAGGAAGTAACTCTGGCCAATAAATACATTTAAATACATTTATACATTGTACACAATAAATACAATGTATACAAATACAAATGTATTTGTATTTGTATTTATTGGCCAGAGTTACTTCTTGCTGCATTTATTCCAACTGATGATGGTGTTTGGATGAACACCAAACGTCTTGTTTGTAACCCTATTTCAAGTCCAGTGCTTTAAAGTAAGTATTTTATCGCCTGGATGTTTTAAAATGAATGAATTAGTTAGAATTATAAACTTAAATGAAAACTCATCAAGTATGATTACTTGAAACCAAATTTATTTTCACAAACAAAAATAGAACAAGATATGTGATGATAAACACATTTCCAAACAAAGGGTCAATAAACAAACTAAGAACAATCTTGAAAGGTAAACATTTAAAACAATCTTAAAGAACAAAGGTGGATTTTTATAACAATACTATCAATACTGTACACTACTATCCTCTGTAGCTCCTTCACAGCTGTTCATAAAAAGGATCCTGCTGTGCAGGCGGACCTCCCATACACCCATGATAGGGTTGGGTGTAGTTTGGTGTAAAAGGGGGCTGTCTACCTTCCCACTGCTGTGGTGTGACAGACCTTGATCTGTCATAAACCTGAGGTGGACATTCTTGAGGTGGCCAAACTCAACAAAAACAACTCAGACTCTGTCTTTGGAGCTACCTCCTTTGGCTCTGCCTCCTTTGTGATGTACTCCATCAATTTTTCATTTAGACTTGAGTTGGGGCTTCTGCTCTGGTTTCTTCTGCTGGATGGCCTGGAGAGGTTGTGCTCAGAGGGAGATAGAGCTGTACCCTCCTGCTGCTCCAGTGTCTCCTCTCCCTCTGTGTCCTGCCCTGGGTCAGAGGCCTCCAAATTACCCATGGTACTAGATGTAAAAATCAAGATTTAAATTTATTACAGTGGCAAATCACAACAGAAGTTATCTCATGACTCTTTTCATATAGAGCAGGTTGAGACCATACTTTATTAACTGTAACTGTACATTATTTTTAAACACATTCTCATCTAACCTAATGTGCATGTTTTAGATGTTAAAAGTAAAATAATTATGACAATTAATTATTGTCACAGATTTTGTAATGGTACTGCATTTAAAACTGAAAAAGCTTTTGTAAGTAAGTAAGTAAGTAAATTTATTTATATAGCACTTCTCACAGAGAGGACTCACAAAGTGCTTCACAAGATAAAATACAAAAAATACAATAACAGAAACAATGCAAAATACACAAAAACAAATAAAAAGTAAAGTGCAGCGAAATACAGAGATGATACAATGGACAATTAATGGAACGCAAGCCTAAACAGATGTGTTTTTAACTGCTTTTTAAAAATGTCCACGGAAGAGGCCGCTCTCAGCTCATGAGGTAGTGCATTCCACCATTTCGGTGCAACAACCTTAAAGACTCTATCACCTTTCTTCTTTAATCTTGTGTGAGGGACAGTAAGTAGGTGGCCTTCAGCGGACCGCAGTGACCTGACAGGACAGTGAAAGGACACCAGATCCGTCAAGTATGCAGGTGCTTGACCATGGAGGGCTCTGTAAGTGATGGTTAGAATCTTGTGCTGGATCCTGAAATTAACAGGGAGCCAGTGCAGGGATGCCAGGACTGGAGTGATGTGAGTGAACCTATGAGATCTGGACAGAAGCCTGGCGGCAGCGTTCTGGACCAGCTGGAGGCGGTCTAATGAAATTTTATTTAGACAGGTGAAAAGAGAATTACAGTAATCCAGACGTGAGGAAATAAAAGCATGGATGATCATTTCTAGCTCGGAATAAGTTAACATGGATCTGATTTTGGAAATGTTTTTGAGGTGGAAAAAGCAGGAGCGAGTGACAGTTTTGATGTGGTCATCGAAGAGCATGGCCTGATCAAATGTGACCCCAAGGTTTCTCAACTTGAGGCGCACATTTGCACTGAGGGACCCTAAGCAGCTGGCCACTTTAGATGCTGAGGCATCAGGTGCAATAATTAAAATCTCAGTTTCAGCTGCGTTCAACTGTAGGGAGTTAGACATCCAGTCCTTAATTACATTCATACAATCGTACAGTGAGTCAATTCCATTGGTCCTATCAGGGTTAAAAGAAAAATATAACTGGAGATCATCTGCATACATATGATATGAGATACCTTCAAAATTGCTGATGACATCTCTGAGAGGGAGCATGTATAGCATAAAGAGGTTGTCAGAGGACTAACCTTCTATTTGCCAGTTGTGGCAAAAGAAATGTCATGAGGGGGGCAAACCTCCAATCCTGCTGACTCGATGCCTTAGATCCACTGGGAAGCTGCTGCTTTCTCCGCCATTATGCATAGGAGTCTCTCATTGACTTCCACTTTGCTTTGCACTCTGAAACTATAAATGTGACAACAGTAAATTTTTTCTTTCAGGTACACTGCAACAGGAGACTATGTCCAGCCTGGCTTTCTGCTACTGCCTAGGAGAGAGCACTGTCACCAGCATTATAAAGGACACTTGTGCTGCCATCAATCAACGTATGATAGACACCTACATGGCCCAGCCCACTGAAGATGCTTGGAGAAAAGTAGCGCAGAGGTTCATTGAAAAATGGGACTTTCCAAACTGCATTGGAGCTATTGATGGCAAGCACATTTGCATACAGGCACCCCCCCACTCTGGCAGCCTGTATTATAATTATAAAAAATGCTTCTCTGTCGTCCTGATGGCTCTGGTGGATGCCGATTATCGCTTCAAGGTGGTCCAAGTGGGGGACTATGGCAAGTCCAGTGATGGGGGAGTATTCTCTGGATCAGCAGAGGTCTGGAAGCTGGGACCCTCAATGTACCAGAAGTTGCCATCATTTCAGGGGCTGAACATCTTGGGGAAATGCCATTCACAGTCATCGGAGATGCTGCATTCCCTCTGAAGACCCACCTGATGAGGCCTTATCCTGGACGCGACATCTCCAGAGAGAAACACATTTTCAACTACAGACTCTCGCGGGCGAGAAATGTGGTGGAAAATGCGTTCGGAATCCTAGCATCCAGGTGGCGAATCTTTCAGAGACGTATCTACCTCCACCCCAAAAAAGTGGACATGGTGGTCCTAACATGATAAAAATGTGGTTCAATATGTGAATAATTTTCATGAAATGTGGTTCAATATTTGAATAATTTTGATAAAAGAGGGAGGTTTCAAACATAACTACTGTTACAACAACAGCTGTAATATTACAGCAGTTTTCTCCAACATGGGGTCCAGGTCCCCATGGGAGGGCGCCAAAGGTCACAGGAGGCTTTTTCTGTTGAGGTAGTCAAAATCTTTAAACATCAACAACTGAAAATCGTAACTCATTTTCCTGACCATTTAAAAAGAAGTCCTTTTTTTAATCCACTGTCTCTGCCTAAGACAATATTGGATAGCTAAAGGAGATACCCCACTATACGCTCCGGATGTTAAGAAAACGGTTACTCTTCCTGTCTCCTAAGGTAGGCGTGGTTACCGCTCCCTCCAATCAGACCCTGTTCTGTTTTTATCTCTACCACAGCAATACAGCATTGAATTGTGGACAAAATCTTATCCAACATTAACAAAATATAGGTTTTGGGTCTGAGAAGCTAAATCTCATCAAATGGTGGCTCTAATGGCGAGGTATAGGTATAGGTATATATACATACATATATATATATATATATATACACACACACATATATATATACATATATATATATATACCTTTTATCTGGATCTTAGTTATAAATTTCTTACCCTTCACCACACATGATGGCATGAAATGGAAAGCCATCAATTGGGTACACTGCCTGACAGATTGGGCAAACCTGCAAAACAAATTTAAAAAAAGAAGACAACTGTCAGTTTATGAACCTCAGAATTATATTTACTATAGCTAGCAAATATTGCATGTCTATGATCTAAATTGAGTACATTGTGTGTGTCCCTTAATAAAACATTAGTCTGTTGATATACCCCACCTATTTATACACTTAATCATCACATTATTATGAAGTGAAACTTATGCTACCTTGCTTCCTATGGTGGATAAAGAATAAGCCTTTATTACTGCCTCAATTACCTCACAGGATTCTTCCATCCCAGCTGATTCTCCCATTTTTGTGGATTCTCCAATCTCAGTGGTAGGAAGGTCTGAGAGAGCTGTAGTACAGAGAACTGGCTCCTCAATAACTGTGCAGTCTTCACCAGGAGATGTCTCAAATTCATCCACCTTAAAAAAAAGAGCTAGAGCTGTAGACATTCAAACAGTCATTTGCACACAAGAACAAGAAAAACAATAATAGAAATTAGAGGAAAGCTGCACAGCTTACATTGCATCCCTCCACATGTAAAGGTAACAGCTGCAAAGGCATTAGACTTCCACATTTCATGCAGTTTGCCTTTGGCATGTTGGCAAACTCTGGAGAGTCATAGGGAAGTGGTTCAGTAGACAGCTGCTCCGGTAGTTGAACTAGAAATAAAGTGTTCTTGCCACTGCTGGATGCCCCTTTGAGTGTCTCAAAGGTGTACCCCTCAGGGCCTTGTAAAATTGATGTCAGCTTGCGACATCCACTACCACCTATTTTAAAACAGAAATAGTGTACATTAAAACATAAGTCATACATCAGTTAATATCAGGCAAATAAGTCTTTGTCAGGAAAATTTTTAAAGTACCTCTACAATTTCATGAGTGGTGTGAATGGTTAATTCGAATAAGGATGTTATCTGGGGCTTTTAACATGAAAAACAGATGAGGTATGTTTTTCATCATCGGAGATTTAAAATGCTACCTGTGGACTTGTAAAACATCCATCCTCCTTTCAAGGTCTTTTAAAGATTTTTTTTGGGCATTTTTGCCTTTATTGGACAGGACAGGTAAGCGTGAAGGAGGGAGAGAGAGAGAGGGGGGATGACATGCAACAAAGGGCCACAGGCTGGGTTCGAACTTGGGCCGCTGCGGCAACAGCCTTGTACATGGGGTGCCTGCTTTAACCACTAAGCCACCGACGCCCCATGTATTCATAATTAAGCACAGACTGATTACCTGACTGTGTCCCCAGTTCTCTGCTAGACGTATCATCCCTTTCCCAAGGCTGGCAGTGGCAAGCTGTAGTTCTTCTGCTGAGCCCTTTGGTGTGAATTCAGTGGGTCTCGGAAGGACATGAAAGTTTGTCGTTTTCACAACAGAAGTGGCAGGAGTGGAGAATCGTCTTTTCCCCCTTGGCTGATCAGCAGGTTTACTGAAGATGTGAGGGAATGGCCTGATGTGGGAATAAGTCAACTAAGTTAGCAAACAGTGTGTTTTTTTTCTTTTTCAGGTTGGAGTTAGATCAGGGGTCTTCAACGTTTTTCAGGTCAAGGACTCCTTGCTGAGAGAGAGATGAAGCAGGGACCCCCACTACATATAGTAAAAAATTATGTTGCAGATTAAACATATTCATAGACTTGTTTGACAGCACTATCATCAGTGTTGTGTTGTATAAATTAATGTTTTGTGTTTATTTGTTTACACATGATCTTTTCTAAATTATTAATATTTGGATCCATGTTAATGTGTATTTTCAGATATTTAGCCACTTAATCTCTCAATACTTAGTAAACTTGACCATTGGCTCTGTACTTGGTCTGCTCTTTATCCCTGTACACCAAACATCAAAAATCAAAAATAGCCTATTTACAAGCTCACAACACCTTGCAGCGTGTGGCTCTGTGAGCTTGTAGATCTGCTGTTTTCAGCTAATGTTCCCCTCAAAATAGGGATGCTAGGGTTCAAGTCATTAATGTAAAATAAAAGATCCTATATGTAGGAAATACTGATTGTTACATAATTTATAATTTATTCTGTGGCAGCATTTATTAAATAAATGCTCGCCGACATTCTCCACCATTTTGTATGAAAAGTTTGATTGATATGATTCATTTAGGGTTTGCATTCTCCACCATTACATATGTAAGATTTGTTTGATTATAAACAGTTTATTCAGGTGCCTACGTTTTTCACCATGAATACTGTAGGGTTTGATTAGCGCAATATTAGGAAAAAGTGACATTAATAAGAATTATTAAACATAACCACTTTAATTATTCGTCTAGCGATATAATTTCATAGTCAGACTAATAAAACCACACCTCTTGTTGATCAGACAAGAATGTTTAATGCACTTTGGGGAAATTATTAATTGTCAATTGTCAATTCAAATAGAGCTCAAATAGCCAGGATCTTTGCACCTGTAAAGTGACTGAATGTAATCCTACAGAAAACCAAGACAACGACTTTATAGACAAACATTTATTCTAAACTACTGACACAGGAGACCAAGACGCAATACAACTAACAACAGACAAGACAATTAGTAAATGCAACTATGAGTGGAATGAAATGAATACAGCGATGCTAATGAATGAATGAATGACCAGAGTAAACCAGATGAAGCAGTGAGCAATGGTAAGATGATTATCAGAGGAAACTTTGACATGAACTGTGAAAAGCACCATTTAACAGCTGAGAGGCATGGGAAGCAAAAAAGGAAACATCTGAAAACTTAGGGGAAATCCTAGTTTTATCTAATGCCCCCTACCATACTTATTAAACTATGCATTAAACCCCAGCACAGGAAAATCATGTTGTTTCGCCTGAGTTGTAGCAGACCAGAAAGAAGATGCTCTTGAGGGGGAAGAGGAAAAAGCAGCGCTGCTCCTTGGTGTGAACTGCTCCTGGTGCTGTCCCACGGGGCAGCCTGCTCAGCTGGTCCTTCTCTTCTCCTCGGTTGAACTTCTTGGAGCCCCTGGGCACTTTTGGGCGTTCTTGAGCCCACATGGCAACTTTGGCTCGGGTGAGCTTGGATCTCCATGTCGGTCATCTTCACACACCCAGTGTGGGCATGCAGGAGTCTGCCTTTCTTCAGTCCTGACCTTGTTGGTCCAGGACACAGGAGTTAGGCAGACCTTGTGGCATAAAGTTCTTTCTGTTGGGTTTTAGCATGTTCAGTTCTGCTCAGGATGCAATCAAATTGCCCAGTGGGGCCACGCTGGATGGGGCCCAGCATGGTCTGCCAGCTTCTCAAAAGTTCTTCTTCAAGTTCTTCTTTTTCTTTACTTTAACTTTTTACTTAACAAGACAAAAAGTCTCTTCTCATCTTATAGTTGTTCCAAGGGGTTGAGACTGGCAGGCAGGCTCCGGCCTCTGTGCTGTGATTGGCCTTGCCAGCTGTCTGCCTCTGGGCTGATGTCCAGTAGGAGCAGTTCACTGTCACTGGCGGGACATTTCACTCCTCCCCTCCTGTACCTTTGCTAGTTTAAAGTTTAATTTACTTTAATTGCTTCCTAGATGGTTAATGGAGCTTGGAACATTTCTAATGCTTCCATATTTACCAACGAGGCGCTGTCTGCTATTGAATGGTACCAAACACACATTGTCTGCAACAGGATATTACCCACTTATAAATAAGTGGTCAACAGACACTACTAATACAGATTTAAATGTTATACATGGTGATCATGTTATAACATCATATATATATGTACATGTGTATGTATATGTGCTGAAATAGAAAGAAAGGTGAAGCATAAAATTACAATCAACATGTTGGTTCCTGGAATCTGCATTTCTGTCTGTCCTCTTAAAAGACAACCGCAGGGAAAGGTGGGTGTTATCACATTAACATACAGTACACACAGACGTCTGCACCATAGGGGACCTGGTGTCAGAGTGGCATCTCAACTTGAATCTTCTTCCTGGATAACACCAACACCAACATGTTAAATAATAAAGTTATGTTTGAAACACATTTCAGACCATGTGGCTGAGTCTGTCTCTTTGTTTCGTTTCCAGAGTTTGTGACGTGTCGTAAACTCTCCAGCCACATCTGGTGAGGTGGGGGTTATTGAGAGCTTATCAGTTGAGTGAAGGTGTATCTTTGATGTCAGGGTGCTGAGTAAAAGTCCATTAGTGTAAATCTAAAATAAACAGGCTTGATCACCCCACATATAACACAAAGATTTGGCGGCCCCCCTGTAGTATCTCTGAGGACCCCTGTTGAAGACCCATGATTTGGATTAATAATTGAATGAACTGAAAATAAAACCATAAACTAAAGGATACATTTTCATAATTCACTAATTTTGCTATCTGGTTTCGCTCACAAAGTGAAATTATGACCCACAAGTTCTGTGAAAACACTTATCTAGCGGTACAACTACTAGCATAATATTACACTAAGCCATCTAGTCTAGGCAGAATTTCAGAAAATGTGCTTATTTAAGGTGCTGAAGGCGAATTGTGTTCATTTATGGCATACATATTTTTAGGGGTACTAAGGGCTGCTGAATCCAAATCTGCTGTATGCCCAGCTCAAGCTTTAATGAGTCAAAGTTGGGGTTTTCCTGCTCATCACCAGTAGTGGTGGACAGTAACTAAGTACATTTACTTGAGTACTATACCTTAGTAAATGTTTGGAGGATTTGTTTTTTCTTTTAGCAAGCTGATGACTTTCACTCCGTTACATTTCAAATAGAAATATTTTACTTATTACTCCACTGCATTTCTAGGAAGGGACTCTTGGGACCCAAACTTGCAAAAAAATATTATGAATTCACCACTTAAGCCCTATTTCAAATATAGTGAAAATAGCAGATCTAATTTCTGACAGTTTCGGAAAATGTACTTCGTAATTTGTAGTTTTGAATAGTTGAGTATTTACTTGAATATCTACTTTGTCCACCACTGCTCATCACAAACCCATTTTTATGTGAGTATATATATATTCATGGGTGCATGTAAATTAAAAGGTAGCTATATTAGTTTGGGGGTTGCCCCCCTCTCTCCTGTACAGATTTGATAAGCTTCAGACTCGGGTACTGAGCTGGGCCATCAGGTGTATGGGGAAGATGGGTTCCTAAGTGGGGAGACATGACCCTGGAGAGGGGGTGGAGATCACTGCAAAACCATCAAAACTTCCAGTATCTACTGGGCCACAATGGGCAGGGGTGATTGAGGAGTGTGGCGGGGATAGGGTTCTGGACCATTTTAACAGCAAGAGGGGAAAGGTGAATAGCCCATGATGCCCTGGGCTCCAGTCTCCCCATATGATCCTCGTTTAACCAACCTCCAGGCCCATAAGGGGCCATGTCCCTACTGCTATGACAGACAAGCATTGCGTTCCACATACACATAATGCTCAGACTCTGTTTTTGTTCTTGAGCTTTTTAAATATGGAGAGGGGAACAGCCCAGGCCATCATGATAAGTCACTGGTGACCCCTGGTAATATTACTTAGAAAAATACCAAACAGACATATACTTTCCTGTGAGCCAGTCTGACATTGGGATATCCCTGTCTGCCTGACACAGCCACATGGAGGTCTTTCAACCACCACCACTGGGGACCAACCCTCCTAGCTACCTATGTGTGCCCAAAAGCACCTATCTTGGGCATAGGAGCCTGCACAATCCGCTTAGAGGTATCCCCACTGAGGAGCCCATCTTCCCAATACACCTGATGGCCCATCTCAGTCCCCAAGTCAGGAGCTTTTCAAATCCAAATACTGTGTGTAAATAAGTATTTGACAACAGATATGTTATGAAGTCATAGGATAAAGTTGGTTGGAAAAAACATTCACAAATAAATTAAAATTCCTCACATTTGATCTCAAATCACAATATAGCATTGGATTCCCCATATATGAAAAAAAAGGAAAATTCAATGAAGTTTCTACCTAGGTGAGTCAAAAATATATGGTTTTAATATATTTCAGCATAGTGGTGGCCGCCATCTTTGCGTAATCCATTTTGAGGCATTAGAAGCCATTCGTGAGCTTGGCATACAGCAGATTTGGATTAGGCACCCCTTAATATCCCTAAAAAACATGCATGCCATAAATTAACACGATTTGCGTTCAGGGTTAAGATTTTTGGAAATCTGACCTAGACTAATCTTTTGATCTTGTGTTGCCAAATGTATTAAATTAGAACTGCATCACCTTTTTAAGGCCTGCCTCACTGTAGGAGCACTGGGTACAGTACTCTGGCCGCTGCCTCCCGCAATGACTGGCATGCTCTGGCCTGCCCTCTGGCCGGTCCCTTGTGAGGCAGTTGGGGCCAATGATAACTCGCTGCCCAATAACTCATATAAAGCTCGAGCTGTACACATGGCCAGAAGTGATAGTTCCTGTAAAAAAAAAAAAAAATAAAAAAATAATAATAATTAATGAATAAAAAGACACTGACAGTAGAGTCAGAGGTACATGAAATGATAAAGCAATACTTATTTTGTAAATTATTAGGTGCCAGAGCTCATTAGCCTGATTTTGAAGATATATTCTTTTTCATAAAATATTCTTTAACTATCAAGAAAGTGCAACACAACAAGATCCTCTCCATTGAACTCAAATGGATGGGCAGCCATGTGATGTCACGTTCTCTTTTGTATCCTCAAAAGCCAAATAACACGAGAGCTATAATTGTTTCCATATCAAAGAATGCATCTATAAGCTCACAACACGTTCACGTTGCTCCACTATTCGATGTGAGCTTCACAAGCAAGCTGCAGAATGAGATGAGTGCCGTTTAGCTTAGCACAACACAAACACCACGCAGCCGTCATACATCACTTAAATGCTGTTAGCATTATTATTCAGCATCATTGATCAGTTAAAAAGATAGAGACATTTACAAAACAGTGGATGGATCACCCGTCGTCACATCAAAAACGGTGACTTAAGGAATGTTGTCTACCCCACAGTTAAAACAAGAGGCAACTAAACACTGTTGTATCAAATTAAATGAAAACTGTGCCAGTATAATAATTCAACACTATCTTGATCAATTTACAACTTCGTTTGTAAATGCAATATTTCTCACATTTGTCGACAAATGCAATGGATTACTTTTAAGGTTTAACAATATGAATGGGCCGGACTTAACGCAACGTCTGTACTGAATTGAACATAAAGCACTCAAACATGTTACTTGGCTAAGCAGAATGCTTCAACTCATCATAATTCAATAACATTGCATGATTTATAACGAGGGGATAATAAGATAAATGTGTTACTTACAGACTGAGATTGATCCATGTCTCTTCCACCATGGCTCCTGTCCGCCATTTCAGTCTAGCACGTCTTGTTTGAACTGCACTTGGTTTAAAAGTGTGTAGAAAATGTAAGGAGCCATACGATTGGCTGAAAGCGAACACACCTGATTAACTGATGAATCTGTCAATCAGAATCATAAATTTGATTGACAGATTTATCAGCCAATGGTGACGTTCGTTGACCTGCGATGTCAGGGGAGTCTCAAAATTCACCACACAGATTTCTCTCACAAATGTAGAGAGGTTCACAAATGAGAAGCAGTTTGTAAATGCACATTCAGCGATTTGCATGATCTGTGAATTTATATTACAAGTGAGCCTCAAAATAATATTTGTGAAGCAGAGCATGTGCATTTCTGAATTTATATTACAAGTTTGCATTAACATTATATTTGTGAACCAGAGCGTGTGCATTTGCGAAACAGATCATGTGCCTTAGTGAGTCCGAAATACAACTGCGAACCAGAGCATGTGCATTCGTGAAAAACCCTGTGTGAGTTCATTCATTATGAGACTGATCTGACCCCATATATGGTCAACCTGTTTGCCTTCTCCTCCAGTCTTTTTGGTTACAGCTCCAGGTTCTCTTTCTTTTATTTTTTCCTCTTTCATTAATGAATCACTGCTATTATGTGTCGATAAAACTTGTCGGGCTCAGACGTACTATCTGCATTGAACATTCTATTCATAGAACAATGAAGGGTCCGCATCAGCATCCAGCAGTACACCGCCGGAAGGCTGGGAGGTGAGCTTTCTGTCCTACTGCCAACATTGGGTGAGAGTGAAACTAAGCAGATGCTGCTGGATCTCAAGTAAGTTGATTAAGTACAGAAAACACAAACATAGTGGAGAAGCAGTAAGCAGGGGTTAAAGCAAGAAAAAAATTTGTGCCTTAAATGTGGAGCACAGAAGATTTGTGTGCCTGAAATCTGAAATCTTTTCCGGAGCGGGGGGCTTGGTGTTGCGGTCATGAAATGAAGAAATAGAAATGTATGTGTTGCAAAGGAACGTGTTTATTATCAAAATGAACAAAAAGATTATAGCTTTATAAGTTACTTTTCAGATTAAACTTTTATAGCATAATGAGTTTATAAATAAAGATTAAACTTTCAGTGGTTACCAGACTTTTTGACTTATAGCTCCTACAGTAGGAGCCACTCAATAGTTCCCCTTCCCAGCCAGCTGTCAGCCGGCTGCCTGTCGAATCCCAGCCAAGTTCTAGCTGGCTACCAGCCAGCTGTCGTGCTGGCTCTACCCCCCCCCCCCCCCCCCCCCTCCTATTTTAATCCTAGACACGCCCACTCGTTCAATTGCAGGGTATCGCCATGAGATGGTGCCTCTCTCACAAAAAAAACAGCCTGCAGTCATTCAGTTTATCAAACACGGAAGCGTATCGTTTCTTTAGCAACAACTCGTTTCAGGGGTAACTGTCTGCCTTTCCGAAACCTTGCCTCTTCAAACATTAACTTCCATTATTCGGACTGGCGGTCCTTCACCTTTTTTTCACAAGTCCCACCATTACGAAAATTCCTACCTTTATTATTCGAAATGTCGGCCCTTCCTCTTTTTTCTAAAGGATCCGCCATTCCGAAGTTTGGATATTGTGGAATATGGCACAGCTACAGTGCTGCAGTGCAGACATTCACATTCAGTCGCACACTGCGTGCGTCAGCAGCGGGCAGCAGTATAGAACTGGGCTTTTACTGATGCACTTTCTGAAGGCTATTTACTTGATTAGACTTCTATTTTCGTTAGGATATTATTTTTTTCGTTATTGTATAATTGTTTTCAGTTAATCCGTGAGATCACATCTTCAAAAAATGTCTGAAAGAAAAATAACCGAAAAGGTGTAATACTGAAGATTTCGTTTGTTTACAAGTTATTTTGAATTTGGAAACCTGTTTTGTTGACCTTTTGGTAATAAATTACAGAGCTCGGCAGTGGCCATGAGAGAAAAAAATATACATTGTGCGCACGTTTTAATTAATTTGAATCCTCATTCATTCATTCAGTCATTCACTCTGCACTTGCTGCTTTGCATGGGATTGTTGTCAGCAAAAGGCAATTAACGAGGATATTGAGAGTTTTAGAGGATATTCTGTTTGTAAAACTGTGTTTAATATCTTATATTATTTGTGTTCTTGTGAAGAAACCCCACTGGCTCTGCTGCACCTTCCCAGTTGAATTACGCACGGCACAGGCGCTCGGATGCGCGTAAAAACCCATGAATGAAGCAGCAGTCCTGTCTTTGTGTCCTGTACACTGATGTCTAACGTTTAACGTTTGTTGAGCCGTCATCACGTTTAATTGGCACAGCTCTGACAGCCGAAATACACCGGGTACCGGCGCTACAAGTCAGTCAGCGGAGTGGTGCGGTTTTTTTCTCTTGAAAACTTTTTAATTTCAACTGAGAGTGCAAAAATAATAAATTGATGGTAGCCTACTGCATGCTTTTGCACACTCGCAGAACCGTGGAGCTATTCCTCAAACAAATTGCTGAGGTGATCCTCTTTTTCCTTTCTTTTCTCTCTTCTCTCTGTCCAAAACTGTCATTGCACCCCACGTGACCAGCTGACTTTGCTACGAGCTGATTGGCAGTTGAAACAGGCGACTTGCCTTATGATCTAAAACCAGCCACTGGCAACTGCATGAAAGGCATCTGTCAATAAGTCTCTTCAACGTCTTGAATAGAATCTTGTACAGTAGCCTACCTGTATGGATCTGGTCAATACACAGTAGGCCCTACGACTTTACTTGTAGACTGAATAATAAGAGATTATAACACAACTTTACAGGATTTGACAAGTAGCCGAAGTTTTCACATACAGTACAAAGCCCCCTCTGTTTTGACGGCGGACAGTCTAGTCAAAATTTAAAAAATAAATAAATAAAGCGTCCCGGCGCAGTTGTTTTTGCTATTTTGGGCAAGAGAATAAAAACAATTATTAAAGGGGATGCTGAGCAGTAAGATCCGTTGTGTAATTAAAAGGGATAATGCACATTCAGCCGCACACTACGCTAACAGGCAGGGGTTATTGGGAATGCGGAGAGAGAGAGAAGACATTTCTACACTGAGGGCCGAATTCACAAAGAATGAACTGTGGCCGCTGACAGCACCTTGAATTGCACTTCATTTGCACCCGCAGTTTGCTTCATCTTAACGTCCTATTCACAAAGGATATGATATACCAGCGCAAACACGCCCACAAAGTTTGGCAGCTGAGTGCAGTTTGCCCCTGATTGCAATTAGCCACATGGCAAAGTATAAATGCTGGTTTTGCGCCAAGAACACCGTGGCAGAACATTGGCAAAGTACTGAATACTGTATACCCTCATGTAGTGATGTCTGCTGGTGAGTCAGTCTAACAGTGTCGGATGGGTTGAGGCTGTGGATTTGACCAGGTTTGACCACTTTATCACTATTCCCTCTCACTTGTAGCTGTTTTTTTCGTTATCTTTTGAATTTAATATGAATTATGGAACCGTTTTTGTTCACGTTTGTTTCCCCCGTTTCGTAAAATAAATTATTGAAAGTTGCTTTTGAAGTGCGTGACAGAAGTGCGTTTTGAGAACGACCGCAGACTGTCACCTGTTCAACGCATCAGTATCTTCGGATGCCATTAAAGTAATAATGATTATAATAATAATGTCAAAATATTATTTACAGACTGATTTAACAGACGATCACTGCTGCCACGATCACTGGAAAGTCTGGGCGAGAGGCTTCCACAGAGGAGCACCCAGTTTGCACCAGCTTTCTAAAGACGTTATTTACTTCACCCAAACTGCGTGTGGCTATTAGCGCTGGTGTTAGTGAATTAGACGTTGTTTATCAATGAGGCTCATTTGCATATAATTTTTTCCACCAAATATATGCATATTACCTCATTTAAATACGTGCAAATAACACCGGAGCACCGAGACACAATCTGCTTGGCAGCGCAGTTAGTGGAGCATTTCTCCATTTTTACCGGTACCGAGTCTTTTAAGGCTATATGGACTTCTTCGATGATTTTGGGATTTGTCATTTCGTTTATTCGTTTATTAACTTAATTATTCTGATATTGTAAAATAAACACATTTAATTTTTGAAGTGACGTGACAAGACGTTCTTGAATGTGTTTTGGAGACAAGTGTCCCTAGCTTTCATGGATAAAAAGCCGACACACTAACATACAGCAGGAATTCACTGAATTAAGTTTTATGTTGGATGAAAAGGATTGCAAATGGAGGTAAAAGCAGTTTGCATAACCCCTAACCCAAACGCCGTTTTTAGAGTTCTATCGAAAATATCTGAAATTTGCCAACATCCTTGCTTTTTTTCTTAACATATTTCATCTAGGTGCAGTGTCAATACCGGTTCGGCTTTACTAGATATTAGATATATTCAGTAGATGTATCTTTTTACGACCCTATTTTACAAGCCGCATACACCTACCGTCCCAAAAACGCCATTTCTAGCGTATTAGCTAAAATATCAAAAATTAGCCGACATCTTTACTTTCTCTTAACATAGTTCATCTAGGTGCAGTGTAATGACTAGTTCGACTTTGCTAGATATTAGATATATTGGGTAGATATATCTTTTTACAACCCTATTTAGAGCCCTACTTTGAAAATCAGAAGAACTACAACTATGTTGCTGATATGTGTCAAGCTGCATGGCGTCCCAGGGAATTGTAGTTTTTGAAAAGTATAGCCTAAGTGTTTTTCCCAGATTTGGAAGTTGTAAATATTGAGTTGAGAGTATACTGTGGACTTTAAGGGGATGGTAAACACATTTGTGAAATCAGATTTTAAATATCTAATTTCTAAATGGGTGAAAATTAATTTTATCCATATTTTATCCATATCTGACAGCACCCTCAGTTGTTCACTACACTCACATGATAGCTGAGGTCAAGAGCTCTCTATAACAGTTGGTCCCATGTCTGTACCCCCTTTAGTCGCTGAGTTATAAGCCCTCAAACATGCACTGAGGTCAAGGTTCAAAGGTCAATGGCTGAAAGCAGGAGCCATGTAGAATCTTCACACTGACATATGTCACTCTCCAGGTTGAGACCTTTCCAATGATGTATTTGGTTTAGCTCTACGACAAAGTTTTGATTTTTTCATTTTTTTGGACACAAGCCATGCCAGGTGTAGTTTCAGAGAGCACTTTGAAGGACCCGTGTATAAAATTAGTTTTGTTTGTTTCTTTGCTTTTGTTTTTATATCTTTTTTACTGTAGATAGTTAGTAAAATGAGTCATCCTCAGATAATACAATACTACTAAAAAGTAATAAAACAAATAATGAAATAAGCAAAAACAATATTAAAATTATATTAAAATTTTAAAATCTATTTACAGAGTGGAATGGTAGCCTAATAGATAACTTAGATAATATTTATTATTGTTTAGACACTATTTATTATTGCTTAGATACTATTTAGCCTATTATTGTATTTACTTTTAGCACGTTCTGCTTTTATCTACTGTAGGCTTTATGTTTTAATTAATTTAATAACGAATTTATTTTATGTTAGGCCTACATCTTAATATTTTATGTCATTTATCATGGTTTAGTTCTTAACTCCAGTGTTTCCTCAGTGGGAGCCGTGTGCGCCGGGGGGTGGAGGTGGGGGGCGGCGGCCGCTGGTTCTGTGGCGCTGGCTTGGGGTCCACTCTCCCCTGGTGGAGTGGAGGGTGGCCGGGTTGCCGGGGGCGGACGGCTCCATGTGATGGTGTTTCCTCTCTGGTTCTTCCGTGCTCAGCCTTATTTTTTTCTTCTTATTTATTTATTTGTTTATTTATTTATTTATATATTTATTTATCAGTGGCGTTTGGATTCGGTTACGGCAGTAACTGCTGGCAAAATACATTTATTTTATTTTATGGCCTTGACATTAACCAGTCATATTGTTGAGTTATCAAGGACACTTGCGTGTTTTTGTGTGTGTACAGGAATGTTAAAGATATCATTGAGGAAAACGAGGTTGACGTGACGTGATTGAATCAGGGAATCCGTGTGTCCACCACGGGAGAGGACCCTAATTGACTTTACATTGGCATTGTTTGTTGGTACCGGCACGTAATTTTAACTCATTATTTGCTGCCACCACGGAATGCGGTGTTAAGAGGTCGTGGTCATTTCACATTTTTCTGTGAGATCAGGTTGTTTCCCCTTGTGAGTGAGTGAGTGTGTGTGTGTGTGTCATCGTGGCAAAGTGTGGTCCACGGCTGCCTTTTACGCACAGAACACACATAACCATTATGCCATGTCTTAGTGGGACTGTCCAGTGATTTCAGGCTTTTAAATTCTTGTATAGTAACTAATGCCGAAAACTAAGTAGTGAACCAACTGCATGTAGGTGCAGCGTGGCAACGCGTCTCCCTGCTCCAGCTGCAGGTAGCTCGTACGGATCGATCTTATTTATTTCTTGGATCTGCTCCAAATACCTCAGTTTGAATCATAATAACACGGCAAAAAAGTCACACAAAGCAAGGTAAATGAGATGGCGTTTAATTACACTGGGGTAGCCTAATTAACGGGAAACACAGGGACAAGTATAGGTTTTGAAAGATAAAAAGAGAGCGTCCTCTTGGCTTTTCACATGGTAATATTATTTTAAAAAATATGGGTTGCATACAGTAGTTGTAATTCGACCTAGTCATAAAATGCTACTAGGCTAAATAGTGGCTCCATGGAGCCATGGACCAGCTGATAAGCCGTCTTTCCCAAATCTGCAGATATTACAGTATTTTGGTGATGATCACTGCTCCTCCCTGTGGACAAATGAAGCATTGCAACTGGTTTTCACACAGGTCTCTAGGGGCGTTACAAGTCAGG
This sequence comes from Epinephelus lanceolatus, assembly GCF_041903045.1. Classification (NCBI taxonomy): domain Eukaryota; kingdom Metazoa; phylum Chordata; class Actinopteri; order Perciformes; family Serranidae; genus Epinephelus; species Epinephelus lanceolatus. Next base: position 6,487,568 of record NC_135748.1, on the reverse strand, counting down.
GCTGCATTTCCTACGTCATCGTGGGGGATTACATTAACTCCACGGAGCATGCGGCAGGCTTGCACGGAGCCGTCACTGATCTGCCACGGACCTGCCGGGGACCTGCCGAGGTTCAGCCATGGAAACAGGGGAACTTTTGAGTGGCTCCTATTGTACATCTCTTTTTTGCCTTGGTGCTATTTATTTTTAGAAGCTAAATCATTTAGGCTGTTTGCAAAATTGTATCGCGCTTGATGTGAATTAAACAGGCAGTTACGTCGAAATTTCGCCTCTAGGCAAGCATGTCATCATTGAAATGGATCATAAAATGTTGTGGTGGTGACTTTAAAACTTCAGCATAGAGGACTTTTATTGCAACTTTCGTTTCTGTCTGGTTTCTGTTACCTTACCTTCAAAATTACCGCCGGCTTATCGGAGCCTCTCCTGCTCCGTCTGTGCTCTGTGTCTCAATGTGACATGATGTGAAAGCATGCACAGGCGTCAGTGTTGATTGGCTATCACTTATGCCGTGTAACCAATCAGAGGGGGCTGTAGGCGGGACATTGTTACAAAGCCCAGTGCAGTGGGTACTGCAGGCAGGGAGAGAGACGGCTGTATCAGAGCCAAAGGAACGAGTTTTAAAATACATTTATTTGATCGGTTATCGATGACAAAATGTCCGATGCCGATTATGGTAAACAGTACGTTGTGTTTACTTGCACACTGTGTGCCTAAATCATTTTCCCCGTTCGCACATATATTTTTAGGGGCAAATGCGAGTGAAATGCTAGCACTGCAGAGCACTTCTGCCCGTGCCAGACAGAAACTTCGCCATGCCGGAAATCCGGCGCTGTGCCGAAGAACTTTAACCCTTGAGTAAGTACGTGCACTGGATGTGTTCATGACAACGTTGTTTGTACAGACAGTTTACTCTTGAAATACTAATACGCATGACGTAGAAGAGAGAAACAAATCCCTTTTTGGTATCAATCCTACTGATGCTAGGATCGATCTACAAAATAAAAGGTAGCATCAAGATTATTGATATTTTAGGATTGATCCCCCCTACCTTTAGATTATAAATTAATTACTGACTCATGATTTCATGGGATATATATGAATTGCGGTGCAATGCTTTGTGTAGGTACTTGTGAAAAACAGTGCATGAGAACTGTCTTATTTACAGCACCTTTGGAAGTTTTCTTTTTCCCTTTTATGCATTTATTTTTCTTAGAAGAATGTAAAATAGAAAATTTGATTGAATTAATTATGACAGAGAGAGTTATGAAGATCAGCATTCTACACACCTAATCAAAACCAGACGTAATATGGTAATGTTTTTCCATAACACAGTATGTATCAGAAACTACCCACTAATCCACTAAATCACCCAAATAAATAGGACATCATATTTCTCTGTGCTGTTATTCATCTTCCAAGCCAATTTAACTACAGATGCACAGCACCTTATGATGTCTGTGTAAAAATAATACAGAGACATCAATTGTGGATGATGCAGAAATACCAATTTCTGCACTGTTAATCATCTCTGTCATGAAAAATGCAATGCAATTGCTGATTATATCTTGGCAGATATGTTGTGGGCAATATGTGAAATCCAATGCATTCTGTTTTGTAAATGAAATCATAACACAAACTGCAGCAAAGTTCTAACTTCACCTTCACTTTCTCCCTGCTGAGGAAAAAAAATACATTATTGCTCTCACTTAAAAAGAACCATTTCTGGAGCGTGTTGGGAGGTATTCTGGGAAACACAGGAACACTCCAACTGAAGTGGAAGAAGATAAGGGAGGTTGAGGGACAGTGGGTAAAATGAAAAAGGATATTACAGCACTTCATCACAAGTCTTGGACTTCATTAAACCTCACAGTCTAATGGTGTGCCCTTTAAGCAGAACTCAGCCCAAATACCGAGAGCAGAGCCAGAGAGGTGACCTCCTGCTGGGATATGTGAATAGGTTTTAGTCATAGCTCTCTGCTGTGGAAATAAATATAGCCACATGGCCTCTGTTCATGCTCAACTGAGTACTATTTGGCTGGCTCATGTACCCTGCTGTAGGGCTCCAGGCCTGAACAAAGCTCTCGGAGCAGGAACACTTACCCAGACTACTGAGAAGGTTATAGTCACTATGTAAAACACTAACATGTAAAGTATAACAACACATCCAAGAATAGCTGTTAAATCTGAGCTTTGTCAACACCTCCCACTGATTATACATAGATGTGCCATTGATCTCAGGATGAAAGGTTAAAGGACTAGTCCCCCAAATGACCATTTGTATATAATTACTCACTGTGTATTTCATTGAATTTTTGAAGGAAACTCTGTTTCTGTTCACGTGACTATAGTATATGAAGTATGCTCACCTTTTTTGGATTCTCCATTTACCGTGAGGGCATGCGAGAAAAATAATGTTTTCTACACAAATTCAAGGTAACTAACAGTGAGTAATTAAAACAAAAGTGGAAGTGGAAGTGGAACTAATGGTTTCATTGGAAGTAATGGTTTCATTGTTTATTATATTATAGTTCATGCTTGCTGCACCTTTTAGTTTGTTTGCTGTGGTAATCTTATATTGCATGGTTTTACATCCATTCATCCATTTTCGTCGTGGGGGGCTGGAGCCTATCCAAGCTGACATGGGCAAGAGGTGGGGTACACCCTGGACAGGTCGCCAGACTATCACAGGGCTAAAACATAGAGACAGACAACCACTCACACCTACGGACAATTTAGAGTCACCAATTAACCTATCCCCAACCTGCATGTCTTTGGACTGTGGGAGGACCTAGAGTACCCGGAGAAAAACCCACACTGACACAGGGAGAACATGCAAATGCCGCACAGAAAGGCTCCCTCCTGGGATTGATCCAGGAACTCTCTTGCTGCGAGGAGACAGTGCTAACCGCTACACCACTGTGCTGCCCATGGTTGTACATGGTTGTATATATTATTGTAAATTATTGTATTTTAGTGTTTCTTTCTATTTGCATGCTTTTATTGTGAAATTGCATTTGCTTGTTTTGAATGTGTTTTTATTTCCTGCCAGCAGAAACGACCTGATTAGCATAAATGCCTACACCTGTGAGCTTTTACCTTTTTGTATAGACCCTTTGTTTTAACCAATGATGCACGAGGAGGCAGGAGGAGGAGCGAATGGTGCGCTGGGGAGGAGAAGACAAAACAGTTGCTATACGAAGACCCTGGGAACGCCAGGGACCCCAGGTTGGGAGAGGCAGAAGGAGAACGGTGCAAAGCAGTGAGGTTGGTAAAAGAACGAGGAGGAGCAGTCTCTCTACTGTTTTTAGAGCCTTGGGGGATGTCGGTAGACAGACGAGGTGGTCAGCTAGGCCCTGCCAGAAGAACAGCATTCCCCATCACCGACGAATCTGCTCCCACAGACATTTTAAATTACATGTCATTTGAGGCTATTTTGAAAGAATGATTTTACCTGGCCGTTTGTAGGACAATTTCTTTTGAGTCTCAACTGTTTTTAGCCTGGCTTTTATTGTAGTTTATCAATAAATTATTGTCCACTATAAAACTGATTTTAAGTCATCATCATTCCTCCTTTGATTATCCAGTTTGCCCTCCACCTGATCAAAAGAACTCTTTGGGCTCTAGTTTCGCAGACCGGGCGAGGCGGAGGCGCAGCGCACCTGCGCTTCGCCAACTGGGTGTGGCCAGGCGGATTTTGCAAGTTTGGCACACCGTGCGCCTGGCACAGCTACTCCTCTTTCCCACCTCCGTCCCTCCTACCTGCGCAAGTCAGAAAGAGGGAGGAGAGAAGGCGTGGAGTGGGTTTTACACACATCACACCAATCAAATGAGCCCCTCTCCTCGCCCTTAAATGCGCCGCGCAAAGGCATAATGAGAGTTTACTCAATTCACCATGGCAGAAGAGAGCAGCAGCGTCAGACGGCCGAACTTCTCCCAGGTCCGGGAGGTCTGCTCGCAGTGTCCGAATATACGGAACTGCGAGCAGACCTCCACGGGCTGATGATGCAAAGGTAGCCTGGGAGGAGGTCACCACAACTGTAAATCAATGTTGCGTCTCTCTCATGCGTGCGTGCGCGCTCTCTCTTTCTCTCTCGCAGTCTCACTCTGTTTCTTTTCTTTTGACTTTTCTAAGATGACAGATGCTGAATATATACTCCCTATCTGATGCTGTGGCTGTTTGTGGTTGGCTGAGAGGGATTTGAACTCATTAGTTTTGTTAATCAAATCAGGTTGGGTTTCCATTACGCGTGCCAAACGTGCCAAACGGTGCCAATCCCCTTTGATCTGACATCAGATGCGACGGGACAGTCGATATAGAGATACATTTATGTGCTGATTGCAGACAGTTGCATTGAATAGTGGTTTTTTGGGTATTTATTGCATCGTTAATGTGCCTGATATTCTGGAAACCTGCCTGTGAGGTTTTTGTGACGTGTGTGCACTGTCCACCAGTCAGCCAAACTTCGGCTTACACCAGCTGCACTCCCCCTGCGCTGACAGTAGACCTGGTTTCAGATGGCGAGCTTTTAGCGCACCTTCGGCAAAGCCTTTTGGCGCGAAACTGTCACTGCGCCAAGCTGGATCTGTCGACACCTCCCCCTGCTGCGCCACCACACCCATCTCAGCGCACCTCGGTCTGCCAAACTACCAAACTGAGCGCGCCTCGGGTTGCGCTGCTTGAAACTAGCTCTGCGCGGGGTTCGCCACCCTGTGCCACTCTGTGCCACCCTGCGCTGCGCCAGGAAACTAGAGCCCTTTGTATTCAAAAGTTTTGAATGCCTTCACCAACCCTCCCTTACAAAAGGTCATTTTGCAGGGAAAGTATTTTTAAGGCCCAAATCCACTGAAAGCATGTGACACATGCCCTTTGAGTACTCCTATTGTTTTGAGTGGCACAAACCAAAGGTGTTATGAGGTGAGTCAATCTGCTTTGACACCTCTACCTCTACATTTTCCTGAAGAACTGCTCAGTCAAAACACTGAATACCACAAGGAGTAATTTGACCCTGGAGACACATGCTTTTTTATCCTCCTGCCTTGATTACTGTAATGCCTTGTTCACTTGCCTAAGCAATGTAGCTATACATGAGCTCCAAATCGTTCAAAGTTCAGCAGCTAGACTTTTGACCAAAACAAAACAATCCTCACACATCACACCTATTTTGGTTTTCCTGCATTGGCACTGGAGCATATAACAGAGCTTCTTACACCAAATTATCCAAACAGGCTCCTCAGGTCTGCTATTCTGGGTCCTCTAACTGTTCCAGAGCCCAGGTTAAAGACAGAGGCCGATCAAGCTTTTTCAGTTCTTATTCCTCGGATTTGGAACAGCCTCCCACTGAATATCAGATCAGCTGACCGTTCACATCTTTAAATCTCAAAACTTAATCTTACAGATTGGCCTTTCCTGACAATTGATAAATTGATTGTGTGTATGGGAATGTACGCATTTGCAGCCATGTGTATATGTATGTATGCATACATACATGTGTTTAAGTGTATATGTTGGTGTTGGAGTATGTATATGCGTATGTTTTATTAGTATCACTTTTGTATTTTCTTTACCCTGGAAAACACTTTGTGCTTTCAGCTCGGAAAATGCTCCACAAATAAAGTAATCAATATCATTACTACTCTGACCTTGTTTCGATTTTGAAGCATCAAATGAGGACCCAACACATAAAGGTGTTTTTTTCAGCAGCTGCAGTACCTGTTTGGAGAGAGCCAAAAGATTTTTCCATCCATCCATTTTCATCCACTTATCCAGGGCCTACTGCCCCAGGTGGGTTGCCAGGGCAGCAGGCCAAGCAAAGCACCCCAGATGTCCCTCTCCCCAGCAACGCTATCCAGCTCCCCCTGGGGGACCCCATGGTGTTCCCAGGCCAAATGAGACATGTAATCCCTCCAGCATGTTCTGTGTCTACCCCGGGGTCTCCTACCAGTAGGACATGCCCAGAACACCTCTGACGGCATGCATCCAGGGGGCATCATAATCAGAAGTCTGAACCATCGCAAATGACCCCTTTCGATTCAAAGCAGCAGCAGCTTGTCTGTGGTAAAATGTATAAAAAATGAATGGGGTATGTAATATATAAAAATTTTGCCTGAATAGTGCCTCTCTGCTTTAAGACTTTTTCTGTGGTGTTGGCATTTCAAACCTGATGCCTGCTGTGCTCCATGGGAGCACCAACAGAAGTAGGGATGTCCTTATCACTTTTTTTTTTTTTCCCATCCGATCTGATACCGAGTCCTTTATTTTGAAACTGAGTCCGATACCGAGTCCGATCCGATACTTTGCAAAGCATTAAGAAAGAAAAAAAAAGAATGTATCCAAGATGTCCCATAAGGTTTGTTTCTTATTCAAATAGTATCCAAAAAGTGTATCGGTGGTTCAGCAGCACAAAATGTAAACAAAGTGATCGGAGCCAATACCTGTTCTGAGGATCGGATTGGGACATCCCTAAACTGAAGCGCATCAAATGAGGCACGTCAATTATCACTTTCAGTGCATTCGGACCTTTAAAGGGAAATTTCGTTTTATTTCAATCTGTCTCCTATCGTCCTAAATTTGTTTCAAGTGACTAGTGACATAAAAATAATAGTTAGCATGTTAGCCATTAGCCTAGATACAGCCGGGGCGCATAGTAGCGTCAGACCTGTTAAAACGTAAGTGAACGGGCAACCTTCAAGTGCAAAGTTAGTCCACTAAACAAGCTGTTTTTCCACAAAGGAATCTCGCGAGCTCTAGATAAAGCCCAGCTGGATACTACTCCAGGTGGAGGTGTCTCGTCCTCGGTCACATCCAGACCTTGAAAATAAGGCTGCAACCGGTCCCATTCCTTGCAACAGAGGCATTCCTCTTCTGTGGGCACTGGGGCACAGCATTCACAGGTACACCACCAGTCTCCAGAGCTATGCAGCCTTGCAGCAGCCATTCCTCCTCTCTCGTCCTCTACCTGTTGCGCCTCTCTCTCTCTCCTCCTCCGTTCTTCAATTTCATGAAGCTCTTCGTCAGTGTATTCTGGCTCAAATAAATAAGGGCAGCCATCAAACTCTGCAAAATCAAATTCCTTCTCCACAAAGTTGAAGTCTGGCAAAAAGTCAGCCATTATTCTATAAATCTTTCATAAAATAAATGAATGAACTTTTCAGGCTACTGTCTGGTTCTGCCTTCCAGCTGTTGCTGCATGTTCTCGCGAGATTTCAGGCACTGTATGAGATCGCTGCTTGTTCTCGCGATATTTCAGCCGTGCTTTGGAAAGCAGAGCTAAATGGTAAACAAACATGGCAGCACACCGGTAAGGTAAGACAACACGTTAACATGTCGTTTTCTATATGTTCTCTGACATTTATCCTAACGATATGAAGCGGTCTTTGTGGAAAAACAGCTTGTTTAGTGGACTAACTTTGCACTTGAAGGTTGCCCGTTCACTTACGTTTTAACAGGTCTGACACTACTATGCGCCCCAGCTGTATCTAGGCTAACGGCTAACATGCTAACTATTATTTTTATGTCACTAGTCACTTGAAACAAATTTAGGACGATAGGAGACAGGTTGAAATAAACCGAAATTTCCCTTTAATCACTGTATCCCTGGTTCTCTGGTCACAGTTGACAGTGTCAACAGGAGTTAAGCAGAATCTGAAATTTGCGTTTTAGCTGGCAAGAGAGGGCAAGGGAGTATGTTTCAAAAAAATCAAGTTCAGGGATGAGGCTTAGCGAGCGGGTCTTTCTGTGGCGAGGAGGAACATAAGATGGCAGCGGCGGTGGGTGCTGCTGGTGGAGGCTCTGCTTGCCCTCGCACAAAACCTGCAATCTACAAAACAGATAATGGGAAGGTGATAGTGGAAGATGAACTGTTAAACTTTATCGTGGTAAAAATGAAGACACTAAGCCATGATGAAATTGTTTTGTTGACAACAAACAACTTTTCATCTGAGTGGATTGAGGAGTCCAAGCGGCTTTTGTTGGATGTATGCCCGAATACCACGCTACGCTGTGTCGCACACAAAGGCCCACAGAAGGACATAAATAATATGTCTGTCTGAAGGTCCTAAATGAGTGCGGTGAAAATATTCCACGGTTTGTTTCACATTACTTGAATGAACTGCCACCTGTTGGGTTTGGTAATATGGACACGTCAGCGCTGCTTAGCCGAGTGGAGCAGCTGAGCCAAGAAGTCTCTGGCCTGAGGAGGGCATTGGAAACACAGGCAGAAGTGAGTGAGAACTTGGGGACAATTGTTGCGGCCATGGATCGCCAAGTGACAGCGGTGGAGACCCACTGCACATCGGACTACGACCCTGGGACTACCGGCACCGCACAAGAGGGGGTGCGGGGGCTAACAGGCCCTGTTCGTCAGGAGGAGTCAACAACCCGCTGGGAAGTCTCGTCTCCTGGGACTGGACACCGGGATCGCCGGCACCTCACGCTGGGGGGTGAAGGGGCTGGTGGGCTCCGCTCAACAACAGGAGCTCCTGGATGCAGCAGTAACATTGCCACGATCACAACTACAGTCCCCACAGTGGAGCATTGTTGTGAAAGAAGGTCGCAAAAAGTCGGGGTCCCTTAAAGCAACTGTGCCACCAAAACCCCACAATAAGCAAGCTCACTTGAAACGTGAGCAGAGGAATGTGGGGATAATTGGAACCGGTACTGAGAGCAACATTGGAGTGGTGAAAACAAAACTGGTGAATGTGTTTGCTACTAGGTTTTCTCCCACTCTGGATGCAGACACGCTACATGACTATTTATCTGAGAAATTGGAGAATGAAACAGTGACGTGTCAAAAGATCGAGTCGGCCCGCAGCAGTTACAGCTCATTTCACATCACCGCTGAATGTAACAATGTTGCTGATATGTATGATCCAAAACTCTGGCCTGCCGGGATTTATGTTCGCCGCTATTATGAGGCCCGTGGTCCCAAGGTTTTTGGTAATGAGGGGGGGAGTGAACTGAATTGCCATGGTACACCTGCAGCTCCACACGAGAGTCAGTCTGCATAGTAGCTGCTATGGTATGAATTAGCCTCTCTATGAACATCTGTGTCGTGTCTTACAATGCGCATGGGCTGCGTGTTGGCCACAGTGAAACTGATAAATCACGCCGTGTCTTTGTGGACAAATTGATGGAGAGATGTGACATTTTGTGTGTCCAGGAGACGTTCCTGGCTAAACAAGACCTGGAAGGGCTAAATTCTATTCATAGGGACTTTCATGGGGCGGGTGAATCAACAACTGACCTAAGTGCTAAAGTCGTCCAGGGGAGGATACCAGGGGGAGTAGCCCAGTGTTTCCCATTAATTAACGAAACTATGGCGGCCCGCCATAGTTTAATTTGACCCGCCATAGTTTCTAAATAAAAGATTTAGGCTGCCGAAAGTATTGACTTCTCATGATATAAATAATATCTCGAACGCCGTAGCGTTTTGTGCCGATGTGCTCCGGCTGTCAGATCCAGCGCTCGACAGTGTGGGCGTTTCACTCGACTAAAAATGCGTGTGTGCGAACTGTAAAAAATATTTAGGGGCACATGCGCGCATAAAAAAAATCAGCCGAAGCAGCCTATATTTTTGTCAATAAAAATATATGATAATCTAACTGCAAATGTTGGAGGAACTCCAGCCGCCTTCCCTCTTCCCTCTTCCCCGTGTGACACGGTTATGGGCGGTTTTCCAAGCCACTGTCGGCACAATGAATATATGTCCCACTGTCTGCTGGGTGGAAATAAGTCAAAGGGCTCTAGTTTCCCGGCGCAGTGCAGGGTGGCGAACCCCGCACAGAGCTAGTTTCGAGCAGCGCAACCTGAGGCACGCTCAGTTTGGTAGTTTGGCAGACCGAGGTGCGCTGAGATGGGTTTGGTGGTGCAGCAGGGGGAGGTGTCGACAGATCCAGCTTGGCGCAGTGACAGTTTCGTGCCAAAAGGCTTCGCCGAAGGTGCGCTAAAAGCTCGCCATCTGAAACCAGGTCTACTGTCAGCGCAGAGGGAGCGCAGCCGGTGTAAGCCAAAGTTTGGCTGACCAGCGGACAGTGCGCACACGTCACCAAAACCTCACAGGCAGGTTTCCAGAATATCAGGCACATTAATGATGCAATAAATACCCACAAAACCACTATTCAATGCAACTATCTGCAATCAGCATATAAATGTATCTCTATATTGACTGTTCCATCACATCTGATGTCAGATCAAAGGGGATTGGCACCGTTTGGCACGCGTAATGGAAACCCAACCTGATTTGATTAAACAGCTGCAAACTAATGAGTTCACATCCCTCTCAGCCAACCACAAACAGCCACAGCATCAGATAGGGAGTATATATTCAGCATCTGTCATCTTAGAAAAGTCAAAAGAAAAGAAACAGAGTTAGACTGCAAGAGAGAAAGAGAGAGCGCGTGCGCACGAGAGAAACGCAACATTGATTTACAATTGTGGTGACCTCCTCCCTTGCTACCTTTGCATCATCAGCCAGTGGAGGTCTGCTCGCAGTTCCGTATATTCGGACACTGTGAGCTTGGACCTCCCGGACCAAAACATCAGTTTCCTCCTGGGAGAAGTTTGGCTGTCTGACGCTGCTGCTCTCTTCTGCCATGGCGAATTGAGTAAACTCTCATTATGCCTTCGTGTGGCACATTTAAGGGCGAGGAGAGGGGCTCATTTGATTGGTGTGGTGTGTGTAAAACCCACTCCACGCCTTCTCTCCTCCCTCTTTCCGACTTGCGCAGGTAGGAGGGACGGAGGTGGGACAGACGAGTAGCTGCGCCAGCGCGCACGGTGTGCCAAACTTGCAAAATCCGCCTGGCCACACCCAGTTGGCGAAGCGCAGGTGTGCTGCGCCCCCGCCTCGCCCGGTCTGCGAAACTAGAGCCCAAAGTGTGGAGAAGAGGGACCGGGAAAAGCGGTGGACCTCCGGGGAAGCCTGCTCCGTTCTACCCGCAGTTAGGGACCGTTCGCCATGGTACTGCTGCTGGACAGGGTGGAAATAAGTCCTGCAGAGTTACAGAGGACCTGGAGAATGTTTTAGGATAGTAATAACATTATATAAGATAATCATATTACAAAGATAATATAAGATAATAATATTAAAGACAAAATGAAATTGCAATACTTTTTCAAAACTTGATGATTTTAACTTTCTGTACATTTTGTATACAAATTCATTTCAATTTCAATTTACAATGTTCAAAATTTTCTTCCTGTGGGAAACACTGGTAGCCACGATGTGGAATAAAAAATATGACCAGTTGGTTAATGTTATAAGATAAGGTCCGAAATGCTTTTAAAAAGTGGGCTGAGTCAGGAAAAAGCAGGCATGGCCCTTTGTTTGAAAATAAAAAATGCACTAATGCTAGATTTAAATATGCACTTCGCTATATTAAAAGAAATGAAAATACTATGAGGTCAGATTCACTGGCAAGGAAGCTGCAAAAAAATAATATTAATGACTTCTGGAAAGAAGTAAAAACTATGAATAACTGCAAAACATCTCTTCCATCTAATATAGATGGTGTGAGTGGTCCTGATGAAATTTCACAGTTATGGCGGAAACAGTATTATGAACTGTTAAACTGTGTAAAAAGTAATCTGTTTGTAGTGGATAATGTAGAGTTTAATGAAGATGTTATTGTTACTTTTGCTGAAGTCCATGAAGCAATATTGAAGTTAGCCCCATGCAGTTGGCCCCATGCATGCGCATAAGGCCTGTGGTCTGGATAATATTACAGCTGAACATATTAAACTTGCCAGTAAGAAACTGTGCCCTCTGGTGGCTATGTGCTACACAGGTTTTTTTTTGTTCATGGAGTGTTACCTGATTCTATGCTTTTTGTTGTGCTAGTACCAGTTATCAATGATAAAGTGGGGAAGCTGAACAACTCAGATAATTACAGGCCAATAGCTCTGGCCAGTGTCATGTCCAAAGTGCTGGAGACAGTTCTACTGTGTAGACTTGAGAGGTATGTCCTGTCTACCAGAGATGGGACCAAGTCACACATGTGCAAGTCTCAAGTAAGTCTCAAGTCTTAACCTTCAAGTCTCAAGTAAGTCCCAAGTCATTTTTTCTTGGGCAAGTCAAGTCAAGTCAAGTCAAGTCACAGGTTATGTCAAGTCAAGTCCAAGTCAAGTCACCTTATTGTTGTAATTTTACCTGCAGAATCTGATCTTAATAAAGTGAAAATACAAGATATAAGTAACTGTCAGTAAACATTGACTTCATCGCTGCAATGTTTACTTTGCAGGGACGACCCCCATGCATGCGCATGCACGCGCGCACACACACACACACACACACACACTAACCAAGGCAGGGGCCAAAATCACCCTTTTAGCTCATTTAACCCTGTGTTGCTCGTTCATAAAACATACAGCCGGTCTTGTAATGAACCGGTCAGAATGTTCGCTCATGTTTTCTGGGGTTAATGTTAGCAAATAAATTAAAAAACAACAACAACAGTTGTCGCCTGGCTGTCCGAGATGTTTATGCCGCATGTCTTGCACTGTGCTGTTCGTCTTTTGCCGTTTAAATGTTAATTCCGAAAGCCAAAGACAATGACTTTCAGTACCCCTCCCGCTGACATGTTGATGCCTATCTGATATAAGAGGGCCTGTTTCTCCAATAAACACATAAGGTACGTAGAGAGGGCATGACTGATTGACAGGGTAGTGATCCAATCATGACAACGCCATTCTCAGCCTGCACTCCTACTGGGTAATCGACATTATTTTTTAAATTAATTTATTAATTTTATATTCTAACCGAAAACATGATGTGAATAACACTCAAGTCATTCAAGTCATCGTGTCTCAAGTCAAGTCCTGAGTCTTTAACTTCCAAGTCCGAGTCATGTCTCAAGTCTTTTATTTTTTGTCAAGTCAAGTTACAAGTCATCAAAACAGCGACTCCAGTCGACTCGAGTCCAAGTCACAATGACTCGAGTACCCATCTCTGCTGTCTACTGACAACCAATTTGGTTTTAAACGAAACCATTGCACTGATTTATGTATTTTTGCACTAAAGGAAATTTTAGATAAATATAATAGGCAAAATTCTACAATGTTCATGTGCTTCATTGATGCTTCTAAAGCATTTGATCATGTAAATCATGAGAAATTATTTTTAAAATTGTCTCAAAGTGGGGTCCCTGGTTTTTTAATTAGAATCTTGGTTTATTGGTACTCGCATCAGACAATGAGAGTCCGATGGGGGGATGTAACATCTGTTCCCTTCCATGTGACCAATGGTGTTCGCCAGGGCAGAATTTTGTCTCTTTTTCTTTTTAATATGTATATGAATGATTTATCTTTGATTTTGAAATGCATGTGGTACAGGTTGTGGGGTTGGTGACTCACTAATTAATCACCTTATGTACGCAGATCATTTGGTCATCTTTAGCCCATATAGTGCTGGACTCCAACAGCTTTTGAGAATATGCACATGGTGCTGATTTTGATATAAAATACAACGCTAAAAAGAGTAAGATCATGACTGTCAGAAGTAGAGAAGACAGACAATCAACCTTCCCTGACTTCTATCTGTCTGGTACTGCACTCAGTGTGTGTGCAGTGAGATTACATATTTGGGTTATATTATCGCAAATGACCTGTCTGACGACAAGGATATCTTTAGGCAGTGTCGGAAGCTGGATGCCCAAGCGAACATGCTGTGTCGTAAGTTCAGCATGTGCTCTGTATCTGTGAAGATCTCAGTCTTTAGAGCGTATTGTACACCTTTGTATACTGCCTACCTGTGGTGTCGATATAAACAAGGCAGCATTAGAAAACTCACAGTGGTTTATAATGACAGCATGAGGCTGCTGCTGAGAGCTTCAAGAAGCTCAAGTGCAAGCCATATGTTTGTTAGTGCTGGGGTACCTACCTGCTCTGCTGTTCTACGTAACCTGATGTATGGATTTATGTGTAGGGCATCAGAGTCAGAAAATGACTTAATTGCTGTTTTGGCAGTGGAACCACTGGCGAACATGTCTGTATATTAGACATTGAACATTGTGGAAGGCTTTGTATTTTGTGTATCTTGTGTGTTATTTTTCTTTCTTATTTTACTCTGCTGTTTTTTTACTGTGTTTTTTTAATTGTGATATGGATCCCCCTGGGTCTGAAATAAAGAATGAATTCAAGTCAATCTTATATAACCCCAAATCACAATTTTGCCTTAAAGCCGAAGCTAATTCATACCGGAGAGAAGAGAAAATGAAGAGAACGCCGAAAGACTTTTCAGAAAAAACACCACTGAACTAGCCTGGTGAAACCATCCTAATCTCGCGAGCTCATATTCTATTTCGCTCCGCAGATCAGTCTGGCCCTGCAATCATAAAGGCGCTTCTTTAAAAGCAGAGCAAATGGCGGCACTGAAAGCTTTTATTGAAAAAAGGATGTGTTTGCCGTCCTTCCTACGGGGTTTGGTAAAAGTTTAATTTACCAACTGGCTCCGCTGATCGGGAAAAAGATGGGACTCTGTGAAAACCCAGTGGCTATTGTTGTTTCTGCGGTAATTGCTCTCATGGAGGAGCAGGTCAGGGAAGTGACCAAGCTGGGAATCACAGCCATGCAACTCGAAGGTCCACAGTGAGGAGGAAATCCGCAAAGACGGCAAAACTCTTTCCCAGACATCATCACAGCTCATCTCCGCTGCAGCTTGCTGGACTGTTTACAGTTGCGTTGTGCTAGCATACGTCGCATGTTTCGTTTACTCAGATTGGTTTTCCGTATTTCCAATTGCGTGAAGGGGCACTTTGAGTGACAGCTGTTGATACCGCCCCTCGGAAATAGAGGAAATGTACAGACCCATTCGCATTTTACAAATTGGGTCTGACAATGCCAGGGTACCACTGAACACTGATACTGACGATGATTATCTTCATCTAAGGCTTCTCTTTCATTCACAGTGGTGTTCAGTGGTTCAGTGGTGTTTTTTTATAAAAAAAAAATGTCTTCAACTGAAAAAGTTGTTAATGATAAGTGTACTATACACATACAGTGGAATGTATACAGTATAATGTTGACTTTTTGTTGCAATAAAAAAAAAATCGATTACACTGTTGGTGCTTCTTACATTACAGTGAGTGTTCCAGTGCTACCATGTAAAAAAGTTAATTTCAAGCCCTGCTTCATAATAGTTCAACTTTGTTTCAAAAGTTTTTAGAGTGCACTCGAGTTCCTACCACCACCCTTACCAAGGAACTGTCTGTCCTGGCTCCCAAGGAGATTAAGAAGATGAAGTAAGCTGAATCCGATGAGTAGTGAAGATGAAGACTGAGGATGATGTTTTTACTAGGTGCTGTAGTAGGTAATAGTTACTAGTACTAGTTTTTAGAGACGGATAGTATCGGTCATCAAGTGTCTGTTGTGTGTTACTGCAGTTCAGGACCAATACAAAGTTCCAGTGCTATTTGCATAAATATCTACAATATATGTTCAGTAAAAGGTAAAAGCTAGACTAGACTGAAATGCTCAATAACTGCTAAATGCATCATTGTATTAGTTGGCCTGCTGCTGCGACTATTGGTTCTTGTCGACTTATTAGTGTTATGGTAAAGTTGGTCATGACTAAACATTTGCAGTAGCAAGCGAGTAGCAGTGCCGTAGAATAGAACAGAGTCACGACAACGGAAGTCCAAAATGCTTGTGCGTCACGTGACTCATGTAGACCTCGGATAGTTCCCGGAAGTTACTGGCGGGCCGTTTAAATACATAATACTGTATGGTGTGTACAGTATGTACAGTGTCCTAGCCTAATCTGTTATCTTATCTTTTAACATTACATAAATCTACTAATTTAATGGGAGATAATCCACTAACAAGCTTTAATGCACATGTTAATTTAGATAAGTTGTGCTGATAATGTAAAATTTGAGTCTTTGGACATCTTGCCCGTTAAAAGTACAACACAGCCGGTCTTTTCTGCTGTAACTCCATTGCGCTGCTAGCATGTGCCGCTTACTTCCGGGAACTATTGAGAGGCTCCGCGAACTGCCATTGCTGTGAAAAAAAAATGGCCCATTAGAGTGAATGGAGATGACGCGACTCTCTATTCAAGGGCTCTGGCGAGTAGTGCTAACATCGGCCAATCAAAAACGCTTATTTTGTTGCGAGCCAATTCAGGTCATATATATGTGTATGTATATTTATTTTTTTAATTTGCCACTAGACACGTGTGACAGCTTTTCAGCAGCCGAGCCATGTGAAGCTAGTTAAAAAAAACTTAAGTGCATACATCTCAAGAGGAATAAATAAGATGATGGTGAGGAAGATAACGGGATTGGAGTTAACGTATGGGGATTTTATTACGTCTGGATTTCTGATTGACTGCTTTGGAAAACGTGGAGGTAAAAAGTATTTCTTTGGCAGATTGCATCAGTTGTGATGACCACTGACTGTATGGTCTGGGATAACATGAGTTTTAGGTGAATACTGTCAGGCCCGGACGTTTATGGGTTGTGGTTCATTTTTAGTCTCGGAAAGTAATTTTGACTGCTATATTAAATAGCCAGGCTCCCATCAGATAAATCATGTGCTGCAGAGATGCTGTGGAGATCTTTGGACTTGGGGATGTGTGTCGGGGTGTCGGGGTGTTGATGAGTACCGCTGTGTGGAATGATGGATGTGTTCAATGCGAGAGCGAGACAGTCGTTGAACTTTATTACTTTATTCTTTACCTGTCTCCTTCTCTCACTGTCTAACTTTCACTGTTTATATCTTTCAATATCACGATCTTTCACTGTCTGTCGTCTATCTGTTACTCTACCGTTATATCTCTCCAACTCCAAACAAACCAACCCCGTGACGTCACAGGTTATAGTACTGCAGATGGCGACGCCCTCACGAAAGATATAACGGGGCTTCTTTTTTCTTTTATTGGTTTACGTCTGTCATGTATAATTGTTGATTAGAGTGGAAATCCATTTAGTAAATCACGTTAACTTGAATGACTGCTTCATTTCCACTTCAAGGCTGGCAACTACCAAAATGCTAATCGCTCAGCTAGCAGTTAGCTTACCGGAATATTCGATACACACGCTGTTTGGACGAGGTCGGCAGCTCCGCGGCGGTTGTAAACTCCTCTTTTATCTTCCAAAGGATCCTTCCTGATTTATTATCACTAGTTTTCTACTTTAATCAAATCGGCTAGGCCGTTCAACTTTGGTGCAACGAGCAGCCTGCTGATCCTGCTGTCGTGCTCGTGTCCCTCTCTCTCTGAGAAATAAATAAAAAAAAAAAAAATAAAGTCACACGCACCCTTACCTCCCGCTCTCATTTACGTCACTAGGGGGTGCTATTTGACCATGATAACTGAGGGGAGTATTTATTCTAATATTGTCACCTCTCTGATGACTTTGTTTTCATAATTTCTGTTCAGAGTACCAGGCTACATACAGATAAATAACATCAATTTCAATACAGGATAAAGAGAATGACAATGTGAAGTAAATACATTGCAAGCATTAGTGAAGAATGTGGCTCAGAGAAGAGTAAGGTGCTATGAGCACTGATGGGACCTGGACCACCAAACCTTTCTGTGGGCAGATCACACAAACACATAAGAAGTAAAACTCAAGAATTCCATTCACACAGAGGGAAAAGAGCGAGATGCTAGGAGAAGACATAGCAAGTAATGCAGACAACACATGGTAGAGTATAAGCAAAGACGGTGCTGGAGAATGGGGACACAGATCAGACATTTCTGAATGACGCATTGACAAAATACAAAAGACACAAAGTCCTGGGTGATGGAAGGAGAGAGAGGGAGAGAAAAAAGGCAATGACCAGAGGGCTGATCTGTGCTTAGAGAACGAGGGTTACAAACCATAACAATTGCTCTATTTCTCACAGGCTCTGTCCTCTTCTACCAGTTTTATTCACCACAGTTCTCATTTCCACAGCAATTAGCAGCAAAAGTTGTCAAGTAGTCATGTGAAATCAATCAACCAATTACCATGGTTTTGTAGTGCTGTTAGTTTAAATTGAAAGAGCATTGAATAGCTTGAAATAGGAAATACTCACACACACACACACACACACACACACACACACAAAACTAATAAAATCAAATTTACACCGCCAGTCAATCACAAACACAATAGCCAATTATGCTGAGTCTTATGTCTTTGGACTGTGGGAGGAAAGTGTAGCACTTGGAAGACACAGTCTTCACGAGAACATGCAAACTCCAAAGGTCTCACTGAGTTTCCATGTGCATTTGAAACTTTATGTATGATATATAATAATGTATACTAAAATATCTGCCTTGGATATCGACTATAAAACTATCTGCACAAGGTGTCACCAAAGTTGACAAAATCTTCCATAGGTTGAAGCAGCCATTTCCTGCCCCTGCAGCCCCTGCAGCAACACCAACCCACACAATATTTCAAAAATGTGATGGCCACCCAAAGCAAAGTGCCCTGAGTCCTGACTGAGCCCTGATTAACTGCAACAGAGAGACATCATTCCCGCAGAAACAACACACAGGGGATTTCTGTTAAGTTGGAGGGAGGAGGTGCTGCTGTGAGAAAACTGAACACAATAACTCGGGGGTAGGAAATCATGGCGAGGTAACCTGTGGCATCTGAGATCAGCTATCTGTCTTCATTATAAACCAAAGCAGAAATGGTTCCTAGTTTACACTGTTATGCACAAAGCAGTTGTTGGACTGATATATATGACTTATGGAAATATGTTAAAGATAATAACACCATGACTAAAAACCCCTACTGAGCATAAAGTTTAAAAGAATATTTAGCCAACAGGGGTGTTCAACACTTATGTATATGAAGTATTTGTTGGCTATTTTATTTAAATTTATATTGACAACAAAACAGCTGTAAAAAATATTTCAACCTACAGAAACCTCTGGCCTCTTGAGGGCATCAGAAAGTGGCTATGAACAGGCCACTGATATTTTTCACCTTTTAAATTAATATGGCGAGCTGTTCTGTTTTGACTTCTTTACTTCTTTCTTTTTTATTTAGCAATTACACTGTAAAGAGTCTGTAAAGTCTATGCAAATGCACTCCATTGTCATAATGACATAAAACTTTTATGTTCACCATACACAAAAACATGAATAAAATTTAAAAAGCTGATTTTGTCTAAGTAGTTTAAGGCCAATATGAAACACTATCACTTAACATATTGTGGTGTGTTGGGGCTAAATGGGTGGAGTTTCCCAGCATGCTGTGGGACAATGTGTTTAAGGCCATAAGCTGAAGAAAACTGTGTTTAAATGTGTTCTAAATCACTCATGTTACCCATTATGCAGTGATTTTTTATATATTTCACAATGGTAATGAGTTACAGTTATTGGTAAAGGACATATTGCACCATGAGTTAAGTCATATAGACACAGTTAGTGATATCCCGCCTGTGTGACTATTTAAGAGATAGGGCACCCAAAAATGAAAATTCAGCCATTATCCCATGTGATAGTGATGGGAATTATGGTTCTTTTTAGTGAGCCAGATCATTTGGCTCAGCTCACCATGAAGAACCGGCTCTTGCAGCTACCAAATGGCTCTTCATTTTACCACTTATACATCTTATCATTCAGCCAAATTTAGCGCTGTTTGGCTTGTGATATGTATGTGTACACATATCACTTAAATAATTCAATACATCTTTTGTACTGAAGTATTCACAAGTGAAAATTATATTTTCTAATATCAATAAATTGCTGTAGCCAATTGTTTTCATTGCATTTACAGACTCTTGTAACTCTCCGAAACCACCCAATGAATGCACTGACTTGCTTGTAGAACCACTGTGCTACACAAAGCAGACAGAAACACTTTTAAAAACTTAAGCATAGAAATAAAAAAAGGACAGCTATTGACATTTTCAATTTTTATTTAAACACAAATAATCATAAATAAATAACATAATAAAAAGAAAGCTATATTGCAATGTGCAAAACAGCAGCATCCAACAGTTTTAGGTGTCTATATGAACTGACCACCATCATCCCGTCATTCTGCCTTGTAGTTTTTTCTACGGTCTGTGCTTGTAACCTATTATTTAACCAAAGGAAAAAAAAAAAAAAAACGTCTCGCAGACGGGAGCCGGCTCCCATCATTCACTTCGGCTCTTTGAACCAGTTCGTTCGCGACCGACACATCACTAACACGTGAGCGCAGTGCACAGAGAGGCAGTCAGAGCTACAGGCTACAACAAGACGAAAAACAGAGTTCAAATGACGTTTTTCCAAACA
Organism: Epinephelus lanceolatus; assembly: GCF_041903045.1. Classification (NCBI taxonomy): domain Eukaryota; kingdom Metazoa; phylum Chordata; class Actinopteri; order Perciformes; family Serranidae; genus Epinephelus; species Epinephelus lanceolatus. Next base: position 6,467,349 of record NC_135748.1, on the reverse strand, counting down.
ACTTTTTATGTCGGGGCTTCAGGACACTTGGATCACTATGGACGAACAGTATGGCGATATTTTATGGTTTCAGTTATGTGTTTTTGGACGTTTTAATCTGGGGCGCCCAGCCTCCATTAGGTGGAGTTGTGTTGCTACCCACTCCCCCCTTGGATCTCCGCAAGGGATGCGAGGACTCTAAAACTTCACCTCAGCCTCCCTCGGCAATAGGGGTGAGTAGATAATGGCTGAATTTTCATTTTTGGGTGCACTATCCCTTTAAGTGTACTATTAAAAGATGTGCTGAGGTGATATAGGGTAAAATGAATAAAACCTTGTACTTGCAGTTGAGAAATCCAAGCTGCCACAATATATATTTATACTCCAATACAATTAAAAATATATATATACCTGTTGTACAATGGGTGCATGTTCTTTCGTTCATATGACAGAATCAAATGCTCAAACAACAACAAAAAGTTACATTAAACAGTCATAAAATTCCTGTCAGTCAACACATTTATTTTGTGTCTGGTGTACTCAAAACTTTTATGTCACTGTATTGTACTAAACCAAAAGTTTTGAGTGCAAGTGTCAAAAAAAAAAAAAAGTTCAGTGAGCGAATTAGGGTTCACAGTGTACAAAGCATGCTAATCATACGTTAGTAGTGATATTTGTATCCACCTGATGAATGTTGCTTCACCAGTTGCTCTCTTACTTTGTCTGTCTGCTGTTTGCTGTTGAGCAGGTTAGTGTACAGCCAGTTCTTAAACTTTTTCATGAAACTACTGCCCACTGCTTTGAGAGCAGTGAGAGTGAGCCAAAAAGGAAAACTGCAGTCAGAGGGCAAAACGATGAGCTGAAATTCTCTATGAAACCCTGTGAAGCTGAGCTGTAGATTCAGCTGATAATTCTGTGGAGGTTCATCACTACAAGTAACCCTTTTCATATTGTCACATTATCCTAATGTTGTCATCTGATTATATATATATTATTATACAGTAAAATATAATGATTAATATTATTTTATCTCTGGACATAAACAACTTTAACAACTATGGACATATTTAATGGGAAGCAACAGAAGTAAAATAGGAATATTCTAGGTAAAATACAATGAGACTATAAAAGCCCTCTGGAGATGAGGCCATGGTGAGTTGAAAGTCACTGCCAACTCACAGTCAGTCTAGTTTCTGTTATGCTTTACCTCTAAATATGTGGTTGGAATTCTTTAATTCAATATAAATTCTAAAACCTGTGAGCATAAAGGCAACATATCAGCTTGAAAAATATCAGTCTCTACAGCTTTAGGGGTTTGTTTCTGTTTCTTAATTAATAATAAGATTTATTTTACACAACAGGAGATAATAGCTCCATTGCTGCAAAGATAAAATTAAACTAATTAACTCTCTCAGAAACTCCATCCAAGTGAAGTTGCGGTCGACTGCAGTTTCAGAACATGTGGGAGATCATTTGCATACTGAATCAGCTTTGTTTTTCAGCTAAGTGACTCTTTTGCTGAAAATGGAGCATAATGAAAAGAATTTGACTCTCAGTGGAGACAGCCTTAGGACAGTAATTTCTTGCTCATTGCGGATTGTGAACTACTGCACGGTAAATCACTATGGCAACTAAATATTGTCTCATCCCTAGGTGATATTGTTGCATATTTTATTTACTTGATCCTTGGTCTGCTTCTCTTTATTCTCTACAGTGCAGACAGCCTGCATTATTGTGCCTTCAAATAACAAAATTCACTCAATGAGCATTTTATCAGCTGTTACCTGCTACAACTCAACCTCCTTTTCTCTTTCTTTACAATTATAATTGAAGAAAGAAGGTTTTTCATAAATTGTTGACAGTGTGCATATGTTTTTAAGCTGTAGAGACAACAAAGAGAAGCTAAACATGAAATCTGGACACATGGCCAAAAGACTGATTTATATGCTTTTAATTAGGCCTCGTGTTTGCAGTCCTCTTGCACTTATTGCTCTTCAAATGCACTAACTAACCTGACAGCTATACACTACAAAGTCCATTGTCAGGTATGAAGTTTGAAGGTCTTTGTAGTAAAACACAGCAATACTTGATCACCCACTGCAAGTAGTGACAGTGTGCAGCCCTTAACTTTATTCTCTCTTAGTTACCTTTGTCACTCACCTCTGTCTCAGCCAGAATGTCAGTATAGGATGATTCAGCCAAACCCTGGATTATGTAAAATGATAGATTTTCTTTCTTTTTTTATTGAAATATTTTTTTCTGTTGTGTATGTCACAGTTCTGCATTTCTGGTCACCTGCACAGTTCTGCTGCCCAGTCATCCAGCTCCCATTCAGTAATTTTCCTCTGGTTTCCTGTGCCTCAGCATCAGTCACACCCACCTCACCTGCTTCTAATTATGCACAGTCAGTAGCCTATATACCCCATCCTCACAGACACTCTTTGCCAGATTGTTCTTCGCCATTGCCATTCAAGACTTTCCAGCATTAACCCTTGGACTGATTCCTCATTGCCGACCCCGTCTGTCTCTGACTCACCTGTTTCACTTGGCTCCCAGTAAACTCCACAGCCCTCTGTCCCCGACCACAAGCTCTACTTCTGTGTTCCAATCCCAATGTCCGAGTTGACTGAGCCAGAGCTGAGAAACTGAGTTTTCGGTTCCAGAATAGCTGATCAGACTTAGCTCAATCAACTCTGAGTATGTTCAGCTTGAGGGAAGCTTGTTCACGGCGAGCACCAAAAGACATCAATGTCTTCAATGGCAGAAAGCGGCGTTATCAGCAGAGCCACTTATTTCATTCCAAATGAATCGTTGACGTTAATGACCGACTACAGTAGGTGCAGCTAAACAGCGTGAGGTGGTATCGGAAAGATTACAGAGCATGTTAATGGATGATGTGAAGTGACGCTATGTAACGTGATGCGTTATTGTGTGTCTAATATACAGAAATATAGAAACATTTTATATCTTAACAGAGTTCACATATTTTGATATAATTTGCTATATTCAGCTGTAATCTGATGGAGCCCAAAGACACTAAGCAGCAACTCAAAATCAAACACAAAAATATTGTACAAACTTGTAAAAATTTTACTTATACTTAGCTCATTCTGGCAATATTAGGCTGAGGTTCATTGAACTGCTGTGAAATTACTTCCGATTCATGTAAACTCCTTCATTCTCAGATGGAGCTATGATGGGGATGTGAGTCCCATAAATGAGCCAATTATACTGCAGAATCTTTAAAGGCTATATGAAAAGTATTCATAAATCATTGCATAATGTATCCACGTAGATTCACTTCTGATTAACACTGACAAACCTGCAGTTCTGTGGAATTCCTCTTTTTTTAAAAAAAATTTAAAAAAAAAAATTAAAAAACATTTTGGGCTTTTGTTTCATTTACTGGCAGGACAGCATGGTGTCAAGGGGGGAGAGAGAGTGAGGGAACAACACGCAGTAAAGGAGTGCAGGCTGGAATTGAACGCACGGATGCTGAGGAAAGGACAAGCCCCTATGGGGCGCCCACTCCATCCACTAAGCCACCGATGCCCCGTAGTTTTCTCTGATAATCCTTTCTGATTTATGCCCAGGGAAAACCACAAAAACGGGCAAAAGTCTTTTCAGAGCCAGAGTCACTTTTCTTATGGCCCGACAAACCGCTGTCTTGCTGATGTGTTCAGTGACTCTGATGTTATAAAGAAAACTGCCGCTGCCGAAGACTCAAAGGGCCATGCATAAAATTTGCTCCGATGATAATTTAAATCCACGATGTGTAATATTTGATATATCTGGTGGAACAGATTGTTAGATTGTGATAGGGTGTGAGGTGAAATTGTATCTTTCATATAGACACTTCTCCAGGGAGGCATCCAAACGGGGTCTAATCACCCTCACCTTACGCAACAGCCTCTGTATAAACTCTAGTCCACAACTTTAATCACAAAAGGTCATGCCATGTCTCTCCTTCCTGCTACACGCTCAGCGGGCGATCAGCCTCAGGCTTAGATAAAGCAAACCTGCGAGCAAGCAAGTTTGTTTCACAGAGTATGTTGCCATAGTAACTGCAGGGATGTGCTGAACTGGCTTTATGAAACGGAAAACTCAGATTTTCCTTCATCTCAGGCTCAACATATTCAGAGTTTTCACCAATCCTGCTTTCTGAAATAGGGCCGTGGTGTCTGTTTGCCTGTTCCCCTTGGCTGTGTGGACTTTTTTTCCTCATAAATCAACATGAGTATGTCTATTCATCTGCCTGCCCTAATCTGTGCTGTGGAGTGATTCGCCATTGTCTTTGTGTGCATCATGGAGATTACTCACTGTCATCGCTGGTTCCTTGACCCCTCGTCTGGCCCACCCTTCCTTCTGCCTACTCCCCACTGGTGTGTTCGCCTGTCCAGTGTGCTTATCTGGTTTTGAACCCCCGGGTTGCCCAACGTCTCCTGCCTGCTCATTCACAGTACTGCAATACACAGTTGAACTGTCTGGTGTTTGTGTGTGCTTCCAGCAGATGCTGGTGACTCACCTGCCGAGGCACTTGGATCAATTCTGTGCCGCGGGAGACTCCAAGTCAGGAAATTGGACTTTCCTGTTGATTCACTTACCTGCTCATTCTGTGTTCTGCTAAATGGTGCCTTAAATGCTATTTTAAACTGCCCTCTTTGTCAGTGGTGCTTCATCTGAGTTCAAACAACACCCTTTACAGTAAATGGCAACTAAATTAAAGTTTATAGTTAGAATTAAGTCGCTAAACTAAAACATTGTTTATGTTTGGAAATGACCATTGTTACTGTTAACATCAAAAGTAAACATCAGAGGTCCAGTGTGGTCCAATATTTGCAGAAATGGAATACAAAATAAGTGTTTTCTTTAATAATGTAAAGAAAATAAGAAAATGTAATGTAAAACTGCTTTACTAGTTATTTTTACTGGTTTTAACTCCCTGGTCCCTTTGTTTTGGAGAGGAAGAGACCTTTGTTGATAATTTGGCTTGCAGTAAAAAGCTCAAACACAGTGAACACTGAAGGAATTCTGGCCGGGTGAAGTTTTAGCTGGTTGCAAACAAACACCACCAAATCCCCCTAAATCTTACACACTTCACCTTTTACTGTTGGTTGGGGAATGGGAGGTACAGCTGGCCATCCACTAATCACAAGGTTAGCTTCTCATGCCCACATGTCCAAGTGTCTTTGAGCAAGACTGTTAACCCCAAATAGCTCCCGATGGTCAGACCAACACCTTGCATAGTACTTTGCTGCCAATAGTGTGTATGTGAAAGGGTGAATGAGAGGCAAAATGTAAAGCTATTTGAACAAAAGCACTATATGAATGCATTTTGCTGTAAGTCTGTAACAGAATGCAAATTCTAGTCTTTCACATGAAAGCTGAATGTGCTACATGCCCATTGGCCTCCAAGGCCTTCACATTCCTGAATCCTGTTCATACATATTTGACTTGTTCTAACATTTTCAGTCACATTCACCCTGAGCACATTTTGAGTTTTATACATAGTTGGAAAAAGAGGGTTCTTAGCTTTCTAATGATGTTAGTGTTGTTTTTGGTTTCAGATATTAAGAAAATACATTAGATTGCATAATGACTGTCACTGAGCCATGATTTAGAACAAAAAGGCCTTCAAAGTTTGCAGTACAGTGGCTACAAGGATAAATGACAGCCCATGACATAGACACTTACAGCCACCAAGGTAACAAAAACAAGCATACTCAAGAACATGGAAGAAAGAAAATATTGTTTACGTTTCTGTGGTCCATTTGACTAGCCTTAGATTCTTTTGATCAGTGGACCCTACGGATTACAGGAATATAAATAGTTGAGTAATGGACAGCCACCCCTCTAACACACTACCTCTACACTGGCACTGAACTTTGGATCTGGATATAATCATGAGCTGCAGAATTGTCCAACGGAACCCTGTTCCAGTGATAGGAATGGCAAAAGGGCTGGGTTTAAAATTCACCTGCTGGCTGGGATCTCCAGAAATCAGAAACTGGATAATTGCAGAACGGGTTTTTACATACAAGGAATTTGCCTTGGTGTTGTGGTGGATAACAGTCAAAATATGCAAAGTATGAGAAGATAGGCTACAAGTAACTCAAAAAGTATTGTACAAAAAATATGTATGATATATCACACATTTAAAGACTTGTACAGTGATTAAAGAAACAGAATGAAATGTACACATTTTTGAATAAGGAGCACACAAATGTTGGTATAGTATAGTAGCCTAGTAATGTGGGCATACAGGTCCCCATGTGGCTGCTCTAGGTGCTCCGTTTTCTCCCACAGTCCAGACATGCTGAGCAAATGATTTAGCATTTCTAAATTGCATGTAGGAGTGAATGTGAGTGTGAATGATTGTCTACATATGTTTGCCACTCCTGTGATAGACCTGTCCAGGATGTTCCTCCTTTTCAGTGTGCATCAAGATGGATAGTCTGTAGCCCCATTTGTGTAACGTGTTACATAGTTCATTCAGTGATGAGTACCACACAATATGCATGTGCACTTATTCAGCTCTGAATCATGGTGGAAGAAGGCTGACTCCTAAATGTCTTTCTTTACATATAGGTCATTCTGGCAGCATCCAGAGACATTCCCAGTAATCCCAATATCATCAACCTGCAGAGCCAAAGAGCCACAGTTTTAGACATATGCATGCATGAGGTCCAGACCCACAGTTTCAGACGTGTACATGCGCACTTTCAAGAGCCACAGTTTAAGATGCAGGCATGTGCAAGCTTGAGAGGGTGGGGCATCTGTCAATCATTTTTTTATTTGGCCAACCAAGTGCTCACAATCCCATGTTAGTAGACATAGCTTGCATGCTAGCTAAGTTAGCTGAAAAGTTGTCTTTTTCTACTTTAAAATGATTAAAAATGTGGCCCCCTGTTGATACTTTGTCTAAGCTTAATGCTACAATGAATGGACAACTGGCGGCCAGAAATAAGTATTTAATATCCATTGTCGATCTGATGCATGTTTCCTTGCAATGGTCCTCCTAAATGAACAGTGGTGATAGTTGCCATATTCTGTAATCATCCACGATCAAGGAGTTGATAAGCAGACAGTGTTAGCTAGCAAGCTTCGCTAGCATTGTGGCCAGAGGCTAGCTTGTGCGCTAGCTAGTGGAAAAGTTTTCTACTTCGACTTTAAAAAAGCAATTGTGAATGCAAGGCTAATGTTATTTGAACAATAATGATCTTAAAAATATACAACATCCATCCGTATCACATAAAACTGTGGCTCTGGAATTAGCACATATACATGCCTAAATCTGGGGCTCTAGGGCTCTGCAGATCAATACTTCTCAGTCTGCTTTGCTCAGGGTTTCCTCCCAAGTTGATTGTGCCCAGAAATCCTACATAGGGGTGTGTCCTGATCAGATGCCAAAACCACGTTAACTGGCTCCTTTCAAGATGAAGAAGCCCAAGGGTGAGCCCAATCACCCTGATTTGGCCACTTGAGCCTGTGTCCTCACACTTTTTGGTAAGTCCCCAAAGCGTGTCAGATGTGGCCTTTATCACTTGACTGTGAGAGTGAGATTGTACTTTGGGATCACCATCCTCTCCACCATGAAAGTGTGCAATAATACCTGTATCAATGCCTATGAACTTAAATACCACTCTGTCAAACAAGACCCTGAAATACTTGACCTAGTGCTGTTGGAGGAGCAACTAGCTTCCAACTATAAGGGGCACTGGGCCATTTCCTCATACCATAGCCTTAGACTTAGAGGTCATGCTCTGAAGAAGCCGTCACTGGTAGATAACAGAGATGTAATCTCAAAGTCATTGTACCGCTCTCTTTTTGGTGGTTCTGTCCATTGAATTAACAAACAGAATTTATAAAAGGCACAGTGTTTTCCCAATCCACACCAAGAACATAATTGCAGAAAATATGAACACAACTTTTACTCTGGCTTTACATGGACTGGATGGCTTGCACCAACAGACGGTGGTAATGAAATCATTAATTAAGGGCACATGGGATGGATTTGGGAATGGGGTGGAATCAGACGTTATATTGGAAGACTGATCAGGTTACCATGTTTTATTCTCTGCAAGTTTGACAGCTTGGTGATGCAAGACAACACTTGGGAATAATCCTTCCTTATCACGCAATCATTATATAATGACATTTTTCACACAGTGCTGTGACCAAGCTCTTAACTAGATCCTAAAGATGTACGTTATCGTCCCAACTCTTCCCTGACATGTACTTTCATGCTTTTGATTTATGTAGCTCTTAATGTTTAAAGTGTTTAATCTGCCCCTCTGTTTTATAATACCGCTTTATAATGTGAAACACTTTGGCACATGTCAGCTCTCAAGTTCTTTATAGTACACATGGTCAGTTTGACTGATGTTACATTATGGAGCTAAATGTAACATATGAGACATTTGTATTGAAGGCAAAGCAGATAATTCTGGCTTAATCACATTCAGTGTGCACTGTAAAATGTCTACTATAGCAAGTCAATCCATCTAAGTGTTTGAAGGCAGAATGTAAGCATAAGTAGCAGCTGTTCATGCAGCATGTCTGTGTCATGTTATATAATGTCAATGCTGTTTGTTGCACCTCTTTACAGTACATCTGTTTTGAAAAGTGAACTTAGTACATTTGTATGGTAGACGTAGACCTGAGGGTAAAAACACAATGACATTTTACAAAAGATAATATTTTACAGAACAAAACATTTAACAACATACAATGACATTTCAGGGAAAAAAAGGACATTTCACAAAACACAACAGCATCTCAGAAAACAAAATGACACGACACAAAACACAACCACATTTCGGAAAACAAAACATTTTAGAAAACAAAACATTTCACAAATGTAGTATTATTTTAAATGTTGTTATGTTATGTACTGTAAATCACTCTCCATTTTTTACTTTTATACATGGCTTTGGTTTCAAATGTGTAAAACTTAAATACACAAATACAGAAAAAAGACTCTCTCTGCTCCTGTTTTGTTCTGTATCCACATAAAACAAAATCAATCCCAGAAGTCCCCTTTTTACTGTATGTGTCCATGTAACTGAAAGAACTGCAACACCTGGCTGTGTCTCCGATTGAGACTGGAATCAATTGTTGGTGGACTATTTAAATCACAATTTAAATCAGCTGTTTCTCAATGTTTGTTCATTCAAAAATGCTTATTAGCTGTTTCAGTCTAGCTTTTGAGCTTGTTACAGTGGCCTTATACTGTTTTAAGGTCTTGAATATAAGAATTTAATTTCTGTCATGCTGTGTGCAAGCATTTGTAAATAAGCGAGGGAGGATCCATAATTGTGGTACTGGGTAAGCTTGTATGTAAAGAAAGTTAAAGGACAAAAGTTTTAGAAATGTGTAATTTTACTGCATATTCTGTGTGTTATTCTTGTTTGCTAAGACACGCCAAATAAAACTGTAATCCACTTGATCTTCATCAATACCTGAGCACAGCAGAGGTTTGCTCCTACAGATGTCTTGACACTCTTTTCATTGGTTTCACAAATTTTTCAAACCTAGAAAGAGCCAAATCTCTATTGGATTAATATTATTATTAAACAAGAGGAAAACATCTATTTACAGACTGTAACAACAACTGTAAAAGATGCCACCTCTGTGTTGCCACTTGTTAGCATTGTCAAAGAGAAAAAATGCATGTAAGGAGAGTAAGAGACTATTATGAACTATGGCTGTAGCAATCCAGCCAATTAGAATGAAATGGAAAATCTGACCCAGTACAATAAAAAAAAATTGGGGGACATTCTAGTTATTGGTTCCTATGTGAATAAAAAATGCAGCACAAAAGCTGTACCATAGTACAGAGTATGACCTGTGAAACACATTCAACAGGTCATACTCTAGGTGCTTACTGAAGGTCTCATGTCTGCACCCTTCAATGGACACGAACAGTTCTGCACACAAGCGTAAAATGAATCAAGAAAACTTCCTCAGATTTTTTTAAAAATTATTTTTACAGTATTTCAGCTGGGCATCTCATAAAAATGTAAAACCTGTCAGAACAGACTGCAGCAGGGTTTGATATCTCTAATAAAATCATTTTTGGAGAAGAGAATACAGTTCATGCTGTGATTTGCTTGCTTGACCTTTTTGGCACTAGGACTGTAGTCTCCTGGTCGACTAGTCGATTATTTGGTCACTATGCTCTCATCCGACCAAATTCTCATTAGTCGAATAATCGCCATGTTACTTTCATAAGGAGAAAAGTGGTACATCAATAGCTTTCCAGGATTAATCCATTATTTCCTGCAGCGGACGGACAGGCTAAGTTACCGCCGTTGTTCACAGAAAGTTGAACTTGCCCACCCTACGCTCAGACCTCCTGTCTGTTTCTGTAAGCTGAAACCATTTCCCTCAGTGGAAACAAAGCTTGTATTTACTTGTATTTCACAGAGAAGAAACAATAAATTGCGAAGACAGTAAAGCCTCCACTAAAATAGCATTTTAATTCGTGTGTGTGATTTATACTTCAGGGATTTATACTTTGGGATTTATCCTGGCTCGTTGCTAGGCTAATGTATACCATCTAAAATGCCATAGGCTGGCGCTAATAATGTTAGCATGTTGTATTTGCTTGGAAAACGTGGTTAGTATAAGACAGTTGTTTAGTCTGTGAATGCTGTGACTTGTAATGGAGCCAAATAATGTACTGTTACCTTTGTTACATGTTGCTGTTGTCCCTGGTTTTATATGAGAAGAGGAAAAGATAGCTAGACTTTAGGCTAATTTATACAATGTAAAACGCCATAGACTTGTGTGACACCCAGTAATGTGTGGTCACATTATGTGATTTAATTTTTGTCAATTATATATATTTAACATGTGTAAATTTAAAAAGGGGAGCTTAATTTACATGATGCTTTGTAAAATCTTATACGGGGTTGAATTCCAATTTATGTCACAAGGGGGCATCGTCTCCCAGGTGGGGCGGCTTGATGGGTCTAGCACTCAGCTCTCGTCTTCAGACTGGCAGAAGCGAGAGAAGGAAGTACATTACCTGTTGCTCGTCTCATGATTTTCCCTGTTGTTTACAGGTTAGTACATAGTAAAATCACACACGTGGTCTGTATAACCTCTGTACCATGTAAAGGTAAATACCACCGTATGCTCTTTTTGTTATGATGTGTATTTTGTTTAGACTGAGGTTTTAAGGTAGTGTAGCCGGAATGCTAATGCCGGAAGGCTAATGCTGTAACTGTGCACTCGCTTAGCTCCCCGCACATGCTGTAGCTGTGTGTAGCACTTAATGTTCATCATGTCTTGGTTCAGTGGTCCCTTGTCATGTTGTGTATAGATGCTCCTATTACATCTTACAAGTAAGTATATGAAGACTGTCGTGTGTATGCATTAAGTAACAGTTTTGACTCTAAAGAATGAAATGCTAACTTTGCTAGCTCTGCCATCTGTCTGTGGGATTTCCCACTGTGTTACTATGTTGTTAGCATCCTGCTAAGCGAGGACTAGCGTCCTGTTAGCCTGTCTATCTGGGAACCTTTTGCACATAGTAGTGTATCTACTGAGGCAATAAGCAGAAAAACAAATAAGTTCGGAGACCAATGTATTTTTCTTTTGTGTACCTATGAAGAAATACAGTATACATGACTGTTTATAGTTTTGTTTATGAAATGTAAATTTAGATTATTTTATTTTATTTTAGATTATTGTGTACTGAGTTTGTACTGGCACTGAGTGTGGGAAAAGAACTCTGGAGTTTCAGATGCTGTTAAAGTGCAAGTAAGACACATACATGTGTATAAATAAAAGACTGTCAGAAGCAAGAGAAGGAAGCACATCACCTGTTGCCTGTCTCATGATTTTCCCTGTTGTTTGCAGGACAAATATTCAACACAAATAATCTGGCAAGAGGCTTCCCATACGGGGCCTGTTACACTTGTGCTAATAACGTTAGCGTGTTGACTAATAGATTAGTTGAAGATTATGTGCGACTTTAGTCGACCAAGATTTTCTTTGGTTGACTACAGCCCTATTTGGCACACATGTTAAAACTATGCAACGTATCAACAAACGGCACAGACATATGGCACAAATTGCAGCATGGTTGAACCAGCTCATTTTGATAGCTGTATGTTGTATTTTGCAGAGATGATTGATTGAAAGAATGCATTCATTTAACCACAAGTTGTGTTGACCGATGGACATATAGGCCTCTAGTTTCCGCAGGGTTTTCTAGTTTCCGCAGGGTGGCGCAGGGTGGCGCAGGGTGGCGAACCCCGCGCAGAGCTAATTTCAAGCAGAGGTGCGCTCACTTTGGTAGTTTGGCAGTCCGAGGTGCGCTGAGATGGGTGTGGCGGCACAGGGGGAGGTGTCGACAGATCCATGTTGGCGCAGTGACAGTTTCGTGCCAAAAGGCTTTGCCGAAAGTGCGCTAAGAGCTCGCCAGCTGAAACCAGGTCTACTGTCAGCACAGACGGTGCGCAGCCGGTGTAGTGGCAGTTTGGCTGACCGGCGGACAGTGCGCACATGTCACCAAAACCTCACAGGCAGGTTTCCAGAATGTCAGGCACATTAACGATGCAATAAATACCCAAAAAAACACTATTCAATGCAACTATCTGCAATCAGCACATAAATGTATATCGACTGTCCTGTCACATCTGATGTCAGATCAAAGGGGATTGGCACCATTTGGCACGCGTAATGGAAACCCAACCTGATTTGATTTAACACAGCTGCCAATCTGGAAATCCATCGGTGTAAAAAAAAAAAAAAAAAGAAAGAAAAAAAAAAGGATTTTTTTTTTCTTCCTTTACCTCTGGAGGCACTGCCCGTAGTTTTTCGACTAACGGAAGTGCAGGGGCCTCGGGGATTGCTCAACCCCTTCACTTCCGGCGGTGCCCCCAGGGAATCGCCTTGTTGTTTACAAATACTTCCAGGTAGAAAACCAGCAGAGTTTAGCTATATGTATACATATATATATATATATATATATATATATACATCACATTTTTCACGTCACTATATCACTGTTTAGACTAATCTGATGTTTGTAAAGTCTATAAACACAATGATTGAACAAACATTACTATTTCTGTGTGCACGTTTTGTAATTAATAACATGGTTATCGTAGATTAGCTGGGCTAACCATTAACTGTTAGCCCCGTTAGCGGTGTCTGTAGTAGCTCAGTAACTCAATAAACGGTCCGTGAAAAAAAATTTTTTTCCAGCAGATATCTTAGTTACAACATGATTGAGCTAGCTAGCTAGCTAGTTTTGTGTTGCTATGTGTGGTATTTATTCAGTTTTGGGAAATCACGATGTCTAGAAAGCATCAGTGGCTGCAGCTGACAGGGACAGCTAACAGCAGCAGCAAAGCTAACATCAGGACGTCATCTGTTAAAAGCCTCCTGTTGTCGGATACGACATGAAATTACTCCAGTTAGCTCAATCATGTTGTAACTAAGACATCAGCTGGAAAAAATATTTTTTTCACATTGACGAGACGGCGTTTTGGGTGAAGCGGTCGCCATGGATGCGGAGCTTGCTGTTTCTGTAGGTACACATTTTAGGCAGTAAGGTGAACACAGTTATCGTTTCATCTTGTTCCGACATCTGGGGACTACACGATATTTACTTAATAAAAAAGATCGATACATGTTCAACTAATCAGCAGGAGTTCGTAGCTCATAACCCCGCAAGAGTCCAGTGATCGGGGTCGTAATTCGGCACTTGTTCCGTCTGAGCGTAATGATCTGTTCCGCCTGAGCGTAATGAGATTTGGTACGCGAGTGGTGGCACGGCCGTCACATGATGGCGCTACACCAATAAGGTACCCGCATTTCGTGTCACCATTGTTTCATTCAGCAGAGGAAAACAGACCTGGAAGTCCTCAAAAGTGAGCAGAAATGAGCTGAAACAGCGCTATTCACATCGCTGTGTCCATGAAACACGATGAGACAAATAGACAATAAGGTGAACTAAGCAAAAATGTCTTAAAACACATTTGATTCAATACCTGGGCATAACGGACGTATTATTACATAGACAACTGTCCAGTACAGAATACAAGAACCGCCATGTATTTATTTATTTATTTATTTTTTTTTTTGTGCACTGTTATCTCGTGATAATGACTTATTATTTCGCTATCTCGATATAACAAAGATTGTTTTCTCGTGATAACTAATTCATTATCTCATTATCTCGATATAACAAAGATTGTTTTCTCATGATAACTAATTAATTATCTCGTTATCTCGATATAACAAAGATTGTTTTCCCGTGATAATTGTCAAGTCTGATGATTGCGCACTGGTTAATGTGATCGTCTTGATTTCAGCCTACAAGAGCTGCCGTGGTCCTGCCAGATGCCTCCTGCCGCTGCTGTTATCATTAGTCACACTTCTACTGTTATTATACACATATGATTATTGTCACATACCGTATATTTCCAAATATTCGCCTATATTCGGCACCTAATAGCTGCCAGGGGTTTGACCCCATTTTGCGTATTAAATGCCGGTAAGATTAAACGCCGGCGTGATTATTTCCTCATTCATTGCCTCAAGGAGGAACAGCCCTGCAGGCAGGGAGAGAGCAGCTCGGCTGCTCTCTCCCTGCCTGCAGGGCTGAGGGACTGTTTGCGCTTTTACGCACGGGTCGGTGGTGAAGTGGCGCACATGACTCGTGCTATGGATGGACGGACGGACGGACAGACACGTATCTTAAACAGGTAATACATCTGGCTACATCTTTCCCACATCAAATATCTGTGATCACCTACACCCGCGTGCGTAAAAGCACACACATCATTCTGAATGGAGTGTCGTTCAGCAGCACATTTTGTGGTCTGCCACACAAATAATTGCAAGTCCAGTGTGTCCGCATGAAAGCTGTCAGGATCGGATGAGTGTGGACTGCTGTGGATAACCCTGAATGCATTTGAAAAGGAAAATGAGTGAGCTGGCAGGATTCTCCGCAAGGGAACACAGCACTGCTGGTTGGGAAAGAGCAGACTCCACCCCAAACCCACTTTGATGGTGGGCAACTTGAATAGTGCTCATTACCTCGTCCAATCTCACCACTTCAACAGCCAAGCCCTAAAATCATGCACAGTCAGGGCACGGTGTACACACTCTTGGAAAGACACCTAGGAATGTACATAATCAAATCTGATTGGTCAAGTCTTGTCTATTGTGAAATCGTATTTTTTTCTCTCCATTTGATATATTTGATATACTCCATACTCTCATTTTTGATGATGGGTTCCATTTTTCCTGCACCAGACAAAAGACCTGAAATACCCACTCAAGCAATTTGTCTTTTTGACTAGAATATATTTTGTAATAGAGGGTGTCCCATCCATTTTCTCACTCATTAGTTGTCTGCATTATGGTGAACTTTTAATACAGTTACAGTTAATACAGTTTTTCTCAATTGCTAAGACACACTTAATGACACTGAGATCCACTTTATCCACATCATAACCTTATCAGAGCAGAAATCTTGTCTTGCAAATGTGTTTATAGTTGTGATTGGTTTCACATATTTCTCACACCCTTTTTCAAAACAGTTCAAAACTATATTAAACAAAAGGAAAACATCTGTTTACAGCTGATAGAAATTGCTCGCTTGATTATAAATCTCAGATGAACCTGTGTGAAACTTCTTTGCACAACTCTTCAACCAGCATCAGTCCATAGGCACCTCTGTGCTGCTACTTGCAAGCATGGTCAAAGAGAAAAAAATGGCATGTAAGGAAGGTAAGAGACCATTACTCAGCATTTGAGTTTGAGAAGTATGAGAACAAGACTAGGTAAAACATAGACTATGGGTGAAGTGGTCCAGCCAAATAGAATGAAATGGAAAAATGTTCCAGTACAATTAAAAAAAAATAGCTTCTGAGTACTTCTGATTTCGGGTAACATTCAAAGTGTCACAGCTCTTGGTTCAGTCTATGTAGACGTTTTGGCCCTAGCTGTTTCTACACATCTCCCTCTGCTGATTTTGAAAGACAATGGTTCATAAATTTTATTTATACAAAAAATTAGAATAATACAAAATTAATTGAATGTGTGCACTTCATCTAAAAATTATGCATTTTAAAAATACTCATGAATCTAAATGTCACATCAAACCGTGTTGTGTTGTGTGAAAGTTGCCTGTCACTAAACATTAACTCAAATTAGTTAAAAGGTCAAACTAAAGTAAAATTAAGGCTGAGTAAAAATGACATCACAAGTGTTTATCTGCTTGTGTGTCTGTCCGGTGACCATCACAGTGTTTTGCCAGTGCTTTTGAGTAAGTGTCTCCAGACAAAGAATTCTCAGTAGGCGCTCCAGCCAGTGAGCTACAGAGTGACGTTCATTTACCAGAGGCATTTTATATCTGGCCAGTTTTTGGATACTATGGCGGGGCAAATTAGTCAATGTATGGGAAACACTAGATACACTAGAAAACTCGTGCCCTTTTCCTCCTTGTGTGGTGTATTCTGCATGATCCAGTGGGTGCGCCTCTTTAAGTGGTCCGACCGGCAACCTGTTGAGACAATTTATTTCTGCGTTCTGCGTTGCCTCTCCGACTCTTCAGCAGGGGGGCCACAGGGGGGGCCAGACTCAGAGCTACGGGGGCACTCAGTTTCAGAGTCGTTAAGGTCACATGTGAGTCGTTGACCCAGCCGACCATCTTGTATGCTGTTAGGGTTAGATGGGACCAGGAGAGAATGGGTGTTAAGTCATCTGGGGAGGGTTCTCAAAACTGCATTGTGAGTTGGTGATAAGTGGTGCCGTAGGCCTCCACCTCTGTTCAACGGTGGCCGTTTCAGTGTGACGTAGATGGCTTCTTTCACGCCTCTTTCAAACCATCTGTCTTCTCTGGCCAAGATGTGAACATTGCTGTCCTCAAAGGAGTGTCCCTTCTCCTTTAGATGTAAGTGGACAGCTGAGTCTTGACCTGATGAGCTGGCTCTCCTGTGTTGTGCCATACACTTGTGGAGTGGTTGTTTTGTTTCACCTATACAAATCTGTGCATTCCTGGCTGCACTGAACTGCATACACTATGTTACTCTGTTTATGCCTGGGTGTTCTGTCCTTGGGGTGGACAAGCTTCTGTATCACTGTGTTACTGGGTTTGAAATGCACAGGGATGTTGTGTTTGTTGTAGATCCTCCTGGGTTTCTCTGATACTCCTACGACATAAAGGATGACAATGTTGTTTCATTTTGTTGTCTCTTCCTGTCTGTCTGCTCTGCGTCTTTTTGAGGTTTTTGCAAAGGCCCAGTTTGGGAAGTCACAGATTTTAAGTGCTCCCCTTATGTATTTCTGTTCCTTCACTTTCCCCTCTGTCCTTGTGGGCACGTTTTCAGCCCAATGGTTTAGGTATCTGATGCTTGTGCTCCAGTGGGTGGTGAGAGTCGAATAGCAGGTATTGGTCCTTGTGTGTAGGTTTTATGTACAACTCGATGTTAAGGCTTCTGTCCTCTTCAATGTATATTGCACAGTCTAGGAAGGGTAGACTGTCTCCTGATATGCTACTGTGTGAATTTGATGTTGGGGTCCATTAATGTGTTCTGTGAAGGCTTCCATTTCCTTAGTTTTGATTTTGACCCAGGTGTCATCCACGTCTGAACCAGTGGCTAACCACTTCAGCTGTTTTAATGGAGTTGAAACCTCTCAAACCTTTCCCATCAGAACCGTGAGTCCAGTCATAATCAGGTTAGAAAACTTATGCCTCCAGCTATTTTTCAGAATTTTTCATCTCAGTTTACATAGGAGTGAATGATAAAAAAGGCTCTCCCTTTGCTTGGAGGCTCACTAAGCCAAATGTGTAACAGTGTGTGATTTCATTGTCACATTTCTGCAGCACAAATTTTCCCACGTTTTCATGTACGAATTGCATATAGAGAGTGAAAAGTGTGGCAGTGAGAGCAAATAGTTCAGAAATTTTTACGAAGATCTTACAGCTTCTCCACATTCAAGTGATGATGTCACCACTCTAGCTCTGTTCCATACACACCCAAAATAAAACCAAAAACGCCTAAAAAACATTAAAAATGTAAACTGCAATTTCTTAAAAACCGTACTTGATGTCATAATGCCCCTTTGGTCAAATGAACATTTTTTCTACTACTTTTTCTAGGTTAAGTATGGCAATTTGGTGTGGTCTCAAAGAGGAGTGATTTTAGGTCTTTTTCCTTTCCTTTTCTGGACAGTCTCCCATTCATTTGAATGCGAAATTTTACACAGTTTTTTGTAAATTTCCTAAAAAACAACTAGGCGAATATCTGAGAAAAGTCATAACACACCATTCCCAATAATTCTGCACTTGTTGATGTTTTTTGAAAAAAAAAAGGACATTCAAAAATAATTAAAGACAAAAGTAAATGAAAAAGAGTGCATAGAAGGCACCATGGTTTAATATAAATTAAACCATGAATCATAACATCAAGTACAACATTTTAAAAGAAAGTCAGTTAAGTCATACTGTAGTTAAAGGCTAAAATGAAGACATAGTTTTCAACTTTCATTTTAAAATATTTAGTGAGCTGGCCACTTTGATAGCTCTGAGTAGTGTGTTCCACAGCTTTGGGAGTTAATTGACGAAGGCTACATTCCCGTGTAGGACCTTGAAATCAAGGAAACCAGTGCAAAGCAGCTAGAACTGAACTATTGTGCTCTGTCCTTTGGCTCTGGTGAATAGCCAAGCTGCAGTTTTGAATGAGCTTAAGTCTCTCAGTTTTTTTTTTTTTTTCAGGAGGGCAGTAGAAAGAGCATCACAGTATTGGGGTTGACTTGAAACAAAGCATGAATAGGTTTTTCAGCATTCGTTTTTTAGCATTAGAAGTGTGACAGAAAAACCTGATTTAACCTATATGGCTTCTCCACCTCTCCCTCCAATTCTATATAGTCTGTATATGTTATGTTCATGTAGGACTATATGCGAGTCACTGTTGTTTATTTATTCATTACCCAATATTCAGGTCAAACCAAAATATCTGTGTGTGCCTGAGAAACTTTTTTGGTTTCTTTGGGTGTTTAACTGTATAAACCCTAGACCTTTCATTTCTTCAAAAGTGTGTGGATTGCGTTAATGCCTTGGGTGGATTCTGTCTCAGGAAACAGAGACACAGAGGATTAAAGGACTTTTTACAGAGATTAGACGTTATTTAGTACCATTGGAACTACGTCTGGTATTTTGATTAAAGGCTGGATGACAGTATTCTGCATGTCAGAGATGATTGCATATCCTGTCTCACATGAATCATATATCAATATGAATGTTGGAGTGAATAGCAATTCTCCCTGTACAGAGCTTTTGTTCAGCTCCACAGTAACCCATGACAAAACCTATTAACGGCATGAGAATGGCTGCGGAAGGCACTGGAAGCTTTGCTGCTAAATTAACCAGAAGGCTTCATCCTATTTTAATAGAGCAATGCCAGACCAAAGTTTTTACATAATTTATCCCATCCCATGGCAGCACTGGCGACAAGCCAGATCATGCAGTAGCTGATTGACGGAGTGATCGGCAGGGAAACCCAGGATAAGCTGCATTTCTTGAGGCTGCACAGTGGGTGCTGGCTGAGTGGGTGATGAAGGGAATCGGATGTTGACTCAGTGATTGGTAGGTGAGTCATCAGCGTTGGGGAAAGGATCTGCTTTCAGCTCTGCAGGTGGAGTTTGCTGTGTTTCCATCTGGTTGGCATGGGTTTGTGTTGGCAAAATGGGAAGAAGGTAAATAATGGAATGTGTGCTATATAAATGTGACAGAAAAAATAAATTAATATTCAATATTTCATCACGATTTTGGGTTAAAACCAAATAAAAGCATAAAGATTTATTACTATAAACAGTTTCAAAAGTGTAACTTAATGTATCACTTATTTATGAATTAGATAAAGTTTTCAACATAATTGTCCATTATAAAGAAAGTGTGTGTGTGTCTGTGTTGGAGATGAATTCTTGCCTGAAGCTATGTACTCATGATCAGCAGCAGAATCGCTTTGCTCTGACCTGAGCCATTTTTTATCACTGGGGATTGCAGTTACCTCGGGCAAAGTGTACCAACACTACCCATTTTTACACTTCTCCACTGGGCTGAATTAGCTCAACTTTAACCTTCCTTATTGTCGACCCTTCGAAGAGCATAGAGAAAAGTATAGAAAAAGTATCTGTGTTTCCAGAGATGTAATATCCATCTACATGGATCTACAGCTACAGCAGTAGCTCAGTCCATAGGGACTTGGGTTGGGAACCGGAGGGTCGCCTCTTCAAGTCCCCGTCCGGACCAAAATATGGAGCGTGGACTGGTAGCTGGAGAGGTGCCAGTTCACCTCCTGGGCACTGCCGAGGCGCCCCTGAGCAAGGCACCGAACCCCCCAACCGCTCAGAGCACCTGTCATGGGCAGCCCCCTCACTCTGACATCTCTCCACTTTGTGCATGTATAGGTCCAGTTTGTGCATGTGTGTGTTCAGACCTGTGTGTAATTGACAACAGAGTGAAAAATTGAGTTTCCCCTCAGGGATTTATAAAGTATATAAAAAAAATAAAAAAATTAAAAATAAAACTTTGGTGTTAATCCACTGGATGCCCACTCCTAAGGCATTCACTTGGACCAGGAAGCTGCATTCAAAGTCAGGACTCTGCAGCACAGGAGATGAGCATCATTTCTCTTTTAGACCCTGAAAAGCACTTTCACTCTTGTCAATTCATTCCACTGGATTTCGAGCCAACTTGCAAGTGAGATAGGTCAGTGGAGCTGCCAGGCTGGCAAACTAAGGAATGAATAGACAAAATCCAGAAAAGACCAGACCTGGGTCTTGGTGACCTGGCCTTCACCACTCCCCAGCTAATATCCCAGGTAACGAGTTTCCTGCTTGGCCCTCTCAAATTTCTATAAGATGAGTGTATGTCCCACAACACTGATTGCACCTATAACTCAATGAGGGTGTTCTAAATGCTTCTTCTTGGTTAGGCTGAGGATGTCCACATCAACCTTGGCAGCAGGCAGCACTGCAGTCCTCACATACTTGAAGCACTTTATTCATCACAATTAAGTGAAAGAGGCCTAGCGGTTCCTTAATGCAGTGAGGGGCACGGGTCTAGATATCCAGGAGGACCCATCAATACCCCTTGTAAAGGTTCAAGGTAGTGATGCAGTTGGCTCGCCCAACCCTATCCTGCAGGTCCTCAGGCTGGGGCATTGGGTAGGCATCAAAAACAAGATGGCATTCAGTTTCTTAAAGCCAATGCAAATGCAAAGGGATCCATTCTTCTTAGGCACAATGACAATAGGGCTACTCAACTCACTTTCAGATGGTTCAGTGACTTCCACCTCCAACATCAGGTGAATCTATCCCTTCAGCACCTCCACCAAATATTATGATATTCCATAACTGGAATCTGACCCAATTTGACTTGGATGGCATGCATCTGAATAGCCTGGTTTCTGTGTGAACAGCTGGGGAAAAGTGTTGAAAAGAACTTGTTATTCAATACACCTTGTATAGTCAACCTGAGTGTCAGTGGTGAAGTGATGTAATGAGGGCTGCTTCTTTCCTCCTAGGCTGTGAGGAATTTGCCATGGTATATTTGCTTCAGTTTCCCCTTCTCCAGATGCAGGACCTCATATGTGGTAAGGCCCATCCTCCAATTTCAAAAGGTCCTTTCCACTTGGCCAGCAACTTGGTGGATGACGAGGGCAGAATCAACAAGATCTTCTGACATGGTTTGAAGTCACATTGGTGTTTCTACAGTAAGCTGATAATTTTTTATTGTCAAACCAAGATTGTTTTTTCAGGTAGATACCTAGAGGGTGATGGTACAAGATGCCCATACCTGATAATCTCAACTCAAAACAGAAATATTTTACATTCTTTTTGAGGATAAGGTTAGTTGTATTCAGGCATGTAACAACTGACCGCAGTGATTTCTTCATCTAAATCATCAACGTGTCCTTGTAGGCCACAGGATAGCAGAGTTTCTTCAGCATGGAGACAGCTGGTTTGTCTGGGTCAGTGTGGCAGGCTGCTCGGAGATTTGATGCAGTCACTCTTCCTGCCTTCTGGCCAAACTATGGAGCTTTTTCCCTATCTTTATTCAAGAGAGTGGTATATCAATTTGAGAGCATTATTTATTGATTTCACATTCAGATTTTGTAATATTGTCCCTCAAAACCCTCGCACTCAAATAGCCTCTGCTTGCGCTTAGATCTACCCTGTTTCTGCTCAAACTGTGTGCTCGCACTCAGATACAATGTTGCTTGCACAGATTTCCTGCTCCAGCTTTAGCTTTTCTCCTCGCGCTCAAGCTGCTTCTGTGCGCTCATGGAATTTCTGCTCTCAGATTTCTACCTTGCGCTTGGATTTTTTTTTGTATAACAACCCTGTCAAAATCCCCCAACCAATAGAACGCCAGGTTTATTGTTGACCAATGACATGATGTGCTGCATGTGGAGGCTGCAAATTTGGAGAAATTGTCCAATATGAGGTAAGTTGTGCTAAGATGAAAATACGTGCCAGCTTATCGTTTGCCTCTACAGCTGACATATTGGAATAGACTTCATGTGACAAATGTTTTTTACGTTATTTGAAGATTTCTGTTTGTCGCAAATTCGCTACATTCCTCCAACACGGCGACTTTCGGCCATAATGGCAGCATATAAATAATGCTGTATTTAGATGGATTTCAACACTTCATTTTCACTTTCACTTTCACTTCACATTTTCTTTGGGAAATGACATTCTAGGAAATTTCTATAATCATTATAAGAATAGCATGCTGGGATATAAATGCAATTTCTGTGTTTTTTCATAACACACAACAAAATGAAAGCATCAGTGTTCTATGAAAAGCGACCAGGTGGACTTCAAACCAGGGTTCCACCAGTCGCAAGTGACGACAGCTGTCTCAATGACAGTGGGGATAGCGATGAAGACTACACTCCTACACCAGGTGATGAAAGTGGCAGTAATAGGGGCGTCGGCACTATTAGTACCGCTTTCATCACCTGGTGGAGTGTAGTCTGTATGTAGCATGCACAGGCCCCATGCCCCCGCAGCAGTAGTGGGCTCGATCCCAGCCTGTGGCCCGTGTCATTCTCCCATTCTCTATTTCCCCACTTCATGCTGTCCTAATGCAAAAGGCCAAATAAATAAGCTTATGGAAAAAAAACAGCAGTAATAATTATACTATAATTTCGTGTAGAGTTTCAGCTTTTTATCATTTACATTCACAAATATAACCATGTGTACATGATGTGAATATAATGTAGTTAAAAATGTCTGCACTTGTCTATAGTGATTTCTTTTTTTCTACACCAGGTGATGAAAGCAGCATTAGTGAGAGCAGCCTACTGATAACAGGAGCAGCGGTGATGAAGACTCCGATGGAAATCACGATGCTCTTCCTAGCACCAGTGTTCTAAGTAAAAAGCTTGAGCTCTGTTTCACATTGGATTATAATAGTTGGTGTTATAGTCAGGACATTGAAAATAATTGTGTGGCATCAATAAAATCTACATACCTGACACGGGAAAATGTGTTTTATCCTTTTTTTTTTTAACCATTTATTTCCATATATGCCTGTTGTTGCTAATTTGCATCGTACCTAAATGTATAGACTACCTATTCTATGTGCTAAAGACAAACTAACAATCTCCAATTAATTTAGCATCAGCTTGAAAGCAAAAGCACATATAATTATTTTTTTTTATATAATTGTAAACACGTGCGCCTGTACTTTTTACTACAATAGCCACATAGAATATATATATTTATATACACACAGTGGAAACCACTTATAGTGATCACGTCCGGGTCAAATTGATCACTATAAGCGGATTATTATTATAACTGATTTTTTTTTTTTTTCTGAATTTCTCATGCAGATTACCATCTAATTGACATTTGTATATTTGTTACATGAATATAACGTAATGAAACAGGCAGTATCGCTATTTACTGAATGTTACTGACTGTTTCAAAATACAGAACATCTGTTTCAAACGCCTGTTTCGCTGCTGCATCTCGTTGGCTAATTTTTGGCAGTTTGTCATAAGTATCAGTAATCCTGTTGGAGGTGGGCAACCTTAAAGATACATTTGCACGAAGACTGGATGAACTCAGCAATTGAATTAAAGATCTCAAAAAAGGGACTCGTGCCACCCTGAACAGGGTATCGAATGCTGAAAAAACAATCAGTGATCTAGAGAATCAGCGCGCTGCGGACGGCAACGCACTGAAAGATTTAGCCAGAGAGCTAAACTCCCTACAAACAAAGTTTACGAGCCTTGAGGGCCACAACAGAAAAAATAATCTGGTTTTCGTGGGGCTGGAAGAAGGCATGGAAGCTGGTAATCCGGACAAGATGATCTGCGACATTCTGGGATACATTCTGGATCTCAAAGATGACGACCCAACACCAGAAGTTGAAAGACAACACCGCACGTTGCGGCCTCGTCTGGCACCAGCAGAACCACCACGCCCATACCTTGTTCGCATGCTGAGATGGGGAGACAGACAGAGAAACATCGAAGCTGTTGCCAAGAAAAAGCAGCTGTACTGGAGAGGCAAATTATTCGGGGTGTCAGGATCTCCCAGTGGAGATTACAAGGAGGAGTGTGGAATACGACAACATCAGAGGGAAACTTAACACAACGGACCTCCGATATGGCCTACTGTATCCAGCCCGGCTCACCGCACAATCGATGAGGTGAAACACATCTATAATAGTGCTGCAGAGGCTGCCGCAGACCTGAAAAAAAGATTGCCCAAGGGTTTTGGTTAATACGGGGGCAAACACTATAGAGACATTATCGTCTACTCTAGCGGTATTCCTAGAAGCATAATTTCAGCTACACTAGCGCAAATAATAGACCTTTTTTTTTTGTTACCACACCAGTGCTATTTAGAGAGGCATAATTTCATGTTTGGCAGCGAAATAATTTTATACATTAATTTGACTACATCAGCTCAAGTATCAGAGACATTATTTTGAATATACCAGCGCTATTAAAAGAGGCATATTTTCAATTAAACTAGCGCAGTATTTGAAACACTATTTTGACTACTCTAGTGCTACTTCTAGAGGCATGATTTTAGTTACACCAGCACGAATATTGGATATTACTCTGACTACACCAGCGCTATTAAAAGTGGTACAATTTCAATTAAAGCAGCACACTATCTGAGACATTATTTCAATTAGCGCTTTTGGCTAAAGGCATCATTTCAATTATATCAGTGGGAATATTAGATACATTATATCTACTATTTTAACATTTTTTTTAGAGGCATAATTTCAATTACACAAGGGTGATCACTAGAGATATTATTTAAACCACACCAGCGCTACGCTATGTCCCCTCCTCTTGTCCCTTTATCAGTCTAAATCCATGGTTATTATACCTATACTTCGGCCAAGTGACATCGGAAATGGGGGCGATTTATTCATTGTATTTTTTTACAAGGTAAAAAGGTTTATGTTGATTTTTTTTTCATTGCAATGCGCAGATGTCGAAAATGATAAATGATGCAGTGAACCTCATCATTATAATTAGCGCTGAAATATACAAGTGGTGTTTCAGACTATAACTGGCTTAATTTGGGGGTCAGAGTGGTGCGGGCAGCATGGCCCACTGTGCGGCTCGCGGTCTAGGGATGGACAATAAGTCCATCACTGTTGCATTTTTTGTTTTTCTTTTGCCTCATGGCATATTTTATACCATTCTGTGTTTTGTATTGTTTATCTTGTATATCCATCTATGTTGGTACAGAATATGCAAGGATGAGACGGTAAATGTCAAAAATATAATTCATGGTATCAAATGGTATTAATATGATAGGTTGGAATGTGAAATGGATTTCAAAGAAAGTGAAAAGGTATAAAATCATCACACATTTAAAATCACTGTCTTGTGACTTGGCAATGCTTCAAGAGACTCATTTAAATGAAATGGAATCAGCTAAATTGGACAGAGATGGGTGGGTCAAGTCTTCTCAGCACCTGGCAGTGGAGCATCTAGAGGGGTCTGCATTTTGATCTCAAAAAGAATATCTTTCAAGGTTGCCAATCAAATAATTGATAAAGAGGGTAGATACATTATATTGTCAGGTTTCCTCCAAAATGAAAAATGTTTATGTGTACTCTCCTAACTCCAGGCAGAACACATTCCTTTCCAAGTTAAACTTGATGTTGGCTAAATTTGCTGATTGCCCTATCATGATTGGTAGGGACTTAAACCTGGTCAACAGTGCCTTAATTGATAGGTTTGGACTCCCCCTCCCATCGGATGCTGCACTGTCCAGTGCTTTAATTGAATTACAAAATTCACTTGCACTATGTGATGTCTGGCGGATTGTCAATACAGACACATATGATTACACATTCTATTCTCATGCCCACAATTCATCATCTAGGATTGATTATCTGCTTTTTTCACAGTCTTTGGCTGGTAACATAATTGATTCCAAAATTCACAATATCATTTTATCAGACCATGCTCCTTTGTCGGTCTGGTTTATCCCATCTGTAATTGACAGTAGAGCAAGACAATGGAGGTTTATTAAAGATCAAGATTTTGTATCTATGTTAAAGGAAAAAACACAGGAATACATTTGCATTAACCTTAATTCAGTCCAGTCAATACAGACAGTATGGGAAGCATTTAAAGCAACCTGAAGGGATGGATTATAAGCTATTCAACAACCAAGAAAAAAGAAAAAAATGTCAAAGAAGCATGGTCTGATAACTGAACTTAAGGCCCTCGAAACAAAGCATATGCTGGACCCTGGCAACCAACAATTAAAAAACTCAATGTCTATCATTAAAACACAACTGCAGGCTCTTTTACATGAGGAAAATGCATTTGCTCTTTTTCAGTTACTCCGAAAATACTTTGAATCTGGTGATAAGGCTGGTAAGATGCTTGTGCCGTCAATCAATTAGTAGCATACATGATGTAGATGGGTGTAGATCCTTGGTGTGTGAACAAGCACAAATTAATCAGGCATTCACCAAATTCTACAGTGCTTTATATAAATCAGAATGTTGTGGCAGTGATGAGGAGATGGAAAACTTTTTTAGAGATCTTCACCTACCACCTATCTGTGAAGAAGAAAGGGAATCATTAAAGGTACCTATAAAGGAGGATGAAATTAAATCAGCTATTAAAACCCTCTCAACTGGTAAAACACCAGGTGATGACGGATACACAATTGAATTCTATAAATGTTTCCAAGACACCCTCACACCACTTCTAATGCTGCTATTCAAAGACATAATAGTAAATCAATCCATCAATCCACTCAAGTTCCCTCCCAATTGGTTCAATGAAATAAACAAACAACTATCCAGCATCCCATGGAAGGACACGAAACCAAGGATCAGTTACAAAAAAATAATACACACACGAAATAATGGCAGAATAGGCTTACCAGACATGCAACAGTATTATATAGCATACAGTTCAAGATACCCACTGCACTGGGCCTACAATAGTGCGAGTACACATAGGTGTAGGATTGGGTAGGGACGGTAGGGACACGTCCCTACCAATATTCAGCCCCTTCTGTATTGTCCCTACCAATATAAACACTGGCTGTCAGCGTCCGCTCAATATGGTACACAAAGGGTTAACAGTCGTTGGTGTCTACCATACGTCCCACCTCTAATCTCGTATTGCTCATCGATTGGCTCTACCGTTATTTTGTAACGTGTGATTGGTCCTCCCCAGCGCCGCTCTCTCCACTGACTTTGTGGGTGCGCGTCACCGTACAACTCACGGCAGTTCGTGATGGAACGACACATAAACGCGCGTCACCGTTAGACGCTCCACAGCGGAGCGCCGAGTGTGAACGGTGAGTCGGTTGGTTCAATAAATAAGCTTCAAACACCTGTTAATGTTAGGCTAACTGAATGGCGTTCCTTGGCAACTCTTTGCTAGATAATGAGATGCTAATGAGCTAATTGCCTACTAGCTGAGCTAAGTTTGGCAACTATTAGATCAATATTATATGCCAGAGAACATGAAATTCCACTTCACATGTTCCATCAGCAATCATAGATGTCATGTAGTGATGACACAGTTCAAATTAATGTTTGTAGTAAGATAGAAACAGTCTGAATAAATAAAGTGTAAACACTATAAATAATAGCTCCTTCAGTGACAGTCTTCAGCATCCATGGTGTGTGAAGGAGAGAAGGAGAATACAGATCCACTGCTCCCAGTAAAAAGACCAACACTGAGTCATATTTATGTAATAGATATTGGGTGTAAGTGCAACATTTTGCACACAGTTGTATTTTGGAGCATTTACATTTTTGTTGATTTATTTTATTCATGTTTAACATGATGAAGCTGACTAACTTGTGCTGACATTATGGCTGTGCTTATGGGGTGCCGTTTGTAAAGTGGCTCACGCTGAAAATAACATCAACATTTTGCCACATTTAGCTTCAAACAATGTTTAAAAAAGTGTTGTGAATTTTTTAATGTCACCTTTTACCACATTTACAGAAATATTTGTTAACTTAGAAATATATTAAATAGTTAAATCTAAATATTAAATGTGGCACCTAAATATTAAATCTAAATCTAAATCTAAATGTTAAATCTAAATCTAAATGCTAAATATAAATCTAAATCTAAATGTTAAATATAAATCTAAATGTTAAATCTAAATGCTAAATCTAAATCTAAATGTTAAATGTTAAATCTAAATGTCCTGGGTGAAACTAAATATTTAGCTAATATGCAAATTCACACTGCCAGTCACCGGAAGTACCAAATTAAAAGCTTGAGATGGTCAGACTGTGTTTATAGAATCAATTAACGAATTAAAACCAACTTATCGGGGGAAATGAACACTTGAACATACATTAGCGTGATAATAACTACCTAAAATAACAAGAAACATGTTTGGAGAAATTTTATTTGACATGTACTTTGAGTTGTTAGTGTCCCTTAGGAGGGAATCACCTTGTTGTTTACAAATACTTCTGGGTAGAAAACCAGCAGAGTTTAGCTCCATATATATATGAATATCTCACATTTTCCACGTCACTATATCACCGTTTAGACTAATCTGGTGTTTGTAAAGTCTATAAACACAATGATTGAACAAACATTACTATTTCTGTGTGCACGTTTTGTAAATAACATGGTTATCATAGATTAGCTGCGCTAACCGTTAGCTGTTAGCCCCGTTAGCAGTGTCTGTAATGACTCATTAACTCTCAACGGTCCGTGAAAAAAATATTTTTTTCAGATTGAATCATGAAGGATATATGTTGATAGTGAGATACAGCATTGTGACTAGGGGTAAGTAAAAATATTGATTTATGCATAATATATGTTTTTACCCAATATCAATACCAATTCCGATCACTATTACCAACCCAACTGCAGACCGCAGGCTGGTACTGAATTTACGCCCATTCGGAGTATACTGTTATTGTTATTATTATAGTTTACCCTGGGAAGCACATACGGACAGATGTGGTGAAGTTATCAGTGTATATTCATGTAACTGATAACATTAGAGAATATATTAACCAAGACATTCTTGTATTTAGTGTAGATATGTGATCAGTTTCACATGACATGAAATTGCATTAAAAAATCATCAATGTACAGGTCGCCGCCGTGGAGCACTTTTATGTCCCTACCAATGTGAAAATCAAACCTACGCCCTTGGCGAGACCAAATGGAAGTTGGGACTGGTTAGAAGAACAAATCATAACAAACCATAATAAGGACCTATTTCTATCAAGCTTGTGGTATAATCGTAAAATTACTTCCCAAATTAAATAACCCTTTGTTAGAATTTTCATGTGAAATTATCAAAACATTACAAAAATGCTTTTCTTTCAGTGGTGATTCCTCACCCTCCTGCCCACTGTGGAATAACACATTATTCACTGCAGGTGGCAAAATACTTAAAAATAGTAAATGGGAACAGTTCAATATAAAACATGTGGGACAAGTTGTATCAAATGGAGACATTATTCCTTTTAATGAATTAAAATCACAATTTAGCCTAGAAGACTCTGATATATTTAGTTATTTGCAATTGAAATCTATTATTAAACCACTACTCACCAGGGGTGTAGGAACAAAGAGAGATTTGGAGGTCAAGGGTGTTGTGTAAGAAAAAAAAAAAAAAAAAAAAAAAAAAAAAAGATTTCAATATGCACGCTTCACCAGTAGGGTTGCCAACTCCCAGAGATGGAAATAAGGGACAAGCCATGGGTGGACGCCTCATAGGGCGTGGCACGGTGGAGGTGGTGGCAATGACGAGGGGATCTGGTAGGGCTGGGCGGTATGGCAAAATGTTCATATCACGGTTTTAAGAAAAAATCATATCGGTTTCATGGTATTTCACGGCATTTTGCTCAGGTTCGGCCAACTTCACATGCTGCTGTGTTGTGCTATGGCCTATTCAAGTGCCAGAATTTGTTATTTACCTGACAACGCCTGAACGCAACACACGCTCTGCTCCATTAGTGCTAGAGCTTAGATTCTCTGCCCGAGCCTGAGCCCGGCCCGACCCGGCCCGCGGGCCCAAGCCGGGTCAGGCCAGGACCCCCCACCCCTCTGACGGGCCCAGGCCGGGCCGGTCAGATATGAGAGAGAGAGAGACAGAGAGAGACAGAGAGAGAGAGAGAGAGAGAGAGAGAGAGAGAGAGTCAGATATGAGAGAGAGAGAGAAATGGCTACAGGTTGGGGGTTGCAATTCACACATACAGAAAGGGGTGGGGGGTGGTAGCGATAAGTGGGAGGGACTTTCCGTGCCTCCAAAAAAGGCGCTATGCCCTATTCATTCAGTGTTTACCCAACACGTTCAATACATGGACATGCAATGACAAATTGTCATTAACTTATTACGTTATAAAAAACGATGAAAATATGGACTTACCCATGTTTAAAATGGCCCGTTGAAGTGAAAAAACGAGTACTGACGGGAACAGATGAGTGGAGTCGATGTTTAAGCGGCGCGGAGAGTGCAGGAGAAATGCCCTGCTTGTGTGGACAGTCAAGCGCCTGCAAGTACACTCGCAGGACTTCCGCGGCACTTACGCACTCGGTGTGTCCATAGCGTTAATTATAACAGCCAACTTATTGAAAAATGTCGGGTTTAAATCGGGCTCGGGCCCATAATTACAATTAATTGGACGGGCCGGGCTGGTCCCGGACATAACCTGCACGGGCTTGGGCCGGGTCGGGCTGAATTTTTTGGGCCCGATGTAAGCTCTAATTAGTGCTGTGCTCAGTTATAACTGTTTCGGACTCGGGACGGGTCGTCTTCGGTCAGGAAAATGTGGCCCGAGCTGTGCTCTAGTGTGCTCACCTGTGTGTGTGTGCTTTGTCTGTGTGTGTGTGTGTGTGTGTGTGGGCGCATCGGGGCGAAACTCCGCCATGCGCGATACAGAGAGCAGAGGAGAATTGTAAACGTCGGTGCGCCGCTGTTAGTTGCATATAGGGGAAACACTGCTCTTTTTGGTATGAGTTCTTCTGGGTCATCGTGTACAGTTGCTTCACTTTCAGGACTCTCTCATTCTCGCCTCTAAACGTTTCTATATGCTCTCACTCTTGCCTGCTCAAGCGTGCCTGTGGTGTGCAGCAGTGAAATGGGAACCATATTGGTTCAATATGGGACATGAATTTTAGTCTCCAAATAGGCCTACCACACTGTCCTGTATTATACGGGACGGTTGGCAACCACAGTCACCAGCCTCAGGTCACCAGCTGGCAATGGATGGTTGTGCATTAGGCTGCGTGAGTGGGCGCCGCGGCAAGAAAGTTGAACCAGAATCAGCTTTTGGAGAAATGCAACCTGTAACGCTTTACAACCCTGCCATAAGGGAAGACAAAAACATTACTAGCAAGAAAGAGGACATTTGTCTTTCTTTGATAACGGTAAAAGTATAGTTAGGCTTTACTGATGGCTTCCAGACAGATTTTAAAAAAGAGGGGAGGGAGAGAGAGAGAGAGAGAGAGAGAGAGAGAGAGAGAGAAGCAGTGGTCGAGCGAGCTAGAGAATGGATGAGGAGAGTGAGCAGCGGTAGTGAGAAAGCCGGTGAATGAGAGGAATATTCATGTAGCCTAACAAATATACAAATGTCGATTAGATGGTAATCTGCATGAGAAATTAAGAAAAAGAAAAAGAAATTGGTTATAATAATTATAAGCTTATAGTGATCAATTTGACCCGGACGGAAGTGATCACTCTAAGCGGTTTCCACTGTGTGTAGGCCTTCTATGCGGTTATTATAGTAAAAAATACGCGCGCACGTGTGTAAATTAACACTCCCTTTATTCCAAAAGTCGTAAAGAAAGCAGGGGAAGAACTTTTAATAAAGCCCTGGAGGGCGGAGTGGAAGAGTAACTGCCTGGGTGGGACACTCTAAAACTAAAGTGAGCGCGCCCGCAAGGAGGCAGGGATCATTTCATTGGTCAATGGTCACATTTTGAGAATAAGGTTGGTTTTGTTCTGTTTTTTATAGTTATTCTCAAAAAATCAATCAAGTCATTGAAAAAACAGAGCTGGGCTGCACATCAAGTTTTTAATGATGGGAAGCATCTTTACTTATATTTTCACTCCTTTTTTTGTGTTGTTTTGCGTCAGCTTTTTCATGATGTAAAGTATCTTAACTGTTTATCAACTTCTTTTCATTAGTCGTCATATTTTAATGACATTGGACTGAGTTCCAGATCTCAAATTACAAATCCTCACAAATTCATAGAAGTTACGTAAAATGCTTCACTCTTTCACTCTTTCAATTTATAATTTTTTGTTGTTGAGTCATTATTGTAAATTTGGGTTGATACCTCAAGTGTACTGTCACAATATACCTGCACTTGACAATTTCTTCTTTCCGCAGAATATTTCTTATATACCTTTTTAAAAATAGAGTGTGCCAGGGCTGACGTCAAAACCTGGAAGTTTAGTGAGAGAAAGAGAAAGTGAATGTGATTTTTGCATTGCGTTTTGGATTATGTCAGAAAATAAGCTCTGTGGCTAACACAAGTTTATGATACTTACAGGTTTTGTTCAGCGAGATAATCTTCACATACAGTACAGGCCAAAAGTTTGGACACACCTTCTCATTCAATGCGTTTTCTTTATTTTCATGACTATTTACATTGTAGATTCTCAATGAAGGCATCAAAACTATGAATGAACACATGTGGAGTTATGTACTTAACAAAAAAAGGTGAAATAACTGAAAACATGTTTTATATTCTAGTTTCTTCAAAATAGCCACCCTTTGCTCTGATTACTGCTTTGCACACTCTTGGCATTCTCTCGGTTTCCACTTCACAGGTGTGCCTTATCAGGGTTAATTAGTGGAATTTCTTGCTTTATCAATGGGGTTGGGACCATCAGTTATGTTGTGCAGAAGTCAGGTTAATACACAGCCGACAGCCCTATTGGACAACTGTTAAAATTCATATTATGGCAAGAACCAATCAGCTAACTAAAGAAAAACGAGTGGCCATCATTACTTTAAGAAATGAAGGTTAGTCAGTCCGGAAAATTGCAAAAACTTTAAATGTGTCCCCAAGTGGAGTCGCAAAACCCATCAAGCGCTACAACGAAACTGGCACACATGAGGACCGACCCAGGAAAGGAAGACCAAGAGTCACCTCTGCTTCTGAGGATAAGTTCATCCGAGTCACCAGCCTCAGAAATCGCAAGTTAACAGCAGCTCAGATCAGAGACCAGATGAATGCCACACAGAGTTCTAGCAGCAGACCCATCTCTAGAACAACTGTTAAGAGGAGACTGCGCCAATCAGGCCTTCATGGTCAAATAGCTGCTAGGAAACCACTGCTAAGGAGAGGCAACAAGCAGAAGAGATTTGTTTGGGCCAAGAAACACAAGGAATGGACATTAGACCAGTGGAAATCTGCGCTTTGGTCTGATGAGTCCAAATTTGAGATCTTTGGTTCCAACCGCCGTGTCTTTGTGAGACGCAGAAAAGGTGAACGGATGGATTCCACATGCCTGGTTCCCACTGTGAAGCATGGAGGAGGAGGTGTGATGGTGTGGGGGTGTTTTGCTGGTGACACTGTTGGGGATTTATTCAAAATTGAAGGCACACTGAACCAGCATGGCTACCACAGCATCCTGCAGCGACATGCCATCCCATCCGGTTTGCGTTTAGTTGGACGATCATTTATTTTTCAACAGGACAATGACCCCAAACACACCTCCAGGCTGTGTAAGGGCTATTTGACCAAGAAGGAGAGTGATGGAGTGCTGCGGCAGATGACCTGGCCTCCACAGTCACCGGACCTGAACCCAATCGAGATGGTTTGGGGTGAGCTGGACCGCAGAGTGAAGGCAAAGGGGCCAACAAGTGCTAAACACCTCTGGGAACTCCTTCAAGACTGTTGGAAAACCATTTCAGGTGACTACCTCTTGAAGCTCATGGAGAGAATGCCAAGAGTGTGCAAAGCAGTAATCAGAGCAAAGGGTGGCTATTTTGAAGAAACTAGAATATAAAACATGTTTTCAGTTATTTCACCTTTTTTTGTTAAGTACATAACTCCACATGTGTTCATTCATAGTTTTGATGCCTTCAGTGAGAATCTACAATGTAAATAGTCATGAAAATAAAGAAAACGCATTGAATGAGAAGGTGTGTCCAAACTTTTGGCCTGTACTGTATGAACACCTTTCATACCGTATTTGAAGCTTAAATGCGATCGCCAGAAGTAAAAAGCTAACGTTAGGCTTTAACGGACTACATGACTACTCCACGGTTGCATGACTCGATGTCACCGCCACTAAGCTTTCAACTGATTTCGGCCGCTTTATTTTAAAAACATTGTATAATGGGGAAATCGGACTGTTTAAGCTAAATAAGAAGCTGTAATGGCAGACTGCCAGCACTCTGGCCTGTTCGGGGGTGATGACGTTTAATGTCCCCGACAGGGTTTGCAGTCGTATTGAGCAACTTGTTAGCAACCGCCTTTTTTACGACACGTAAAAGCTTTGAAATTCACAAGTAGGGTATTTACTGACGTGTTTTATGTCGTAGAACAAAACCTGAAACTCGCCTAAGTTTTTGTTAACCACAGACCTTATTTGAGGCATTTTACCAAAATCCCATTCAAAAAACGTATTGACTTTTAGACAAGAGAACCGGAAGTGCTAAAAGCGCTAACGGAGTTCGGGAACTGCCCATTGGTCCGACATCCCATTGTTCCGACCATATTAAACCCA
Source organism: Epinephelus lanceolatus (assembly GCF_041903045.1). Taxonomy (NCBI): domain Eukaryota; kingdom Metazoa; phylum Chordata; class Actinopteri; order Perciformes; family Serranidae; genus Epinephelus; species Epinephelus lanceolatus. The sequence continues at coordinate 6,432,144 of NC_135748.1, read as the reverse complement.
TTGTTCCGAAGTCCGTTCTGAAATCATCATGATGCCCTGTGGTTAAGGTCTGGTTAGGTTTAGGCACAAAAACCACTTGGTTAGGGTTAGGAAAAGATCATGGTGTGGGTTAAAATGAAAAAGAAAGTGGCAAACACATAAGCCATGAGCCTGCTTCGCCTCAAGCCTTTCCCAGCTGACCCAGAGCCGGTCGCGGCGCACCATCAAGGCAGAAATACTCCCACTGGGAGCCTGTTCAGCACCGCGGACCGTCGGACTAATGGGATGTCGGACCAATGGGCTGTTGGACCAATGACATGGACCCCGGAGTTCCGCGTGTACTGGCACACTCTATATTGTTTGTTTCATTACGTTTTCTTTAACTTTTTTTCATCAAATTATGAGAAAACAGATCTGGCAAGCAAATCAGATTTTTGATTATGTCAACCATCTTTACCTTTTACTTATTTATTCATTTATTTATCCTCAATTTATTTCAGATTTCCAACTAAGTGTCTTTAGATTCTAAAGACATTTAATTTTTTTAACTTTCTAAGTAAACTGATTGGTTACCTTGATTGATTTTTAATCATGGGACAAAGCTTTAAGGTATTGTTAGACACCATGGGCCCTATTTAGATGGTCTAAAACGCAAAGCGCCAGGCATGTGGCGCATGGGCGTGTCCCAGTCACTTGCTAGATAGACAGCTCATTTTCAGACTGTGCGCCATGGCGGAGAGTCTAAAAGGGTTGGACTTACTCTGTGAATTAGTCATGGGTGTGTTTTGGGCGTATCACTCAATAAGCCAATCAGAGTGTCACCTCTCATTCCCTTTAAAATAGGTGCGATTGGAGCGCATGGCGGTTAGATGTTGGACCTACCAACTGGAAAGAGTGAGCGTTTTACAGCTGAGGAGACGATAAATGTATTTCTATATCGAATGTCCCGTCACATCTGATGTCAGATCAAAGGGGATTGGCACCGTTTGGCACGTTTGGCACGCGTAATGGAAACCCAACCTGATTTGATTAACACAGCTGCAAACTAATGAGTTCACATCCCTCTCAGCCAGCCACAAACAGCCACAGCATCAGATAGGGAGTATATATTCAGCATCTGTCATCTTAGAAAAGTCTAAGAAAAGAGAAAAAGAAAAGAAACAGAGTGAGACTGCGAGAGAGAAAGAGAGAGCGCGCGCGCACAAAAGAAACGCTGTCAACAAATTGTAAATTATTCAATTTATTTTATTTTAACCCAGGAGGTTAGAGAGCCCAGCTCCCTCTCCAGCATCCTGAACCCCCCGCCTGAAGGTGCAAGAAGGGCTGGTCCTGTGGCTGCGCATTGTGCACCGGCCTAGAGACGCATATTACTAACTTGTTTAACAGTGAAATACTGCGCCGTTGACTTTAGACCAGGTTTTTGTTGGTCACTGGCGCATTTGCTTTTTATGTCATCTAACTAGCAACGCGCCATGACTGCGCCTGACCACTCCTCATTTTTAGACCAACACACCCAGAGAAGCACAAGTTCATTTGCTAGTTAGACGAAGAGGGTGCAGGGCGTGAAAATGACAACTGTGCCTGCATCTAAATAGCAATGACACTTGTGACATCTAAATAGGGCCCCATATGTAAGTGTTTCTGTTCCAATACACTTACACTTGAAATAATTATTTACCACAGCACATTCAGAGCATACCTTTTCAGAATCAGGTTTTTTTTTTTTGTTTTTTTTGTTTTTTTGCAGTTTTATTTATGATCATTCTGAACAAGTTGAATCAAAAGGAAAAAAACAACTGCATATTAGGTTTTTAATTTTGTAAATTTCATTCACCTTCTTATGTTCCTTTTTTTTGTCAACGTATTTGAATGGAACTAAACTGATTTCCAGATTTCAAACTAAGAATGTTTTTGATGAAGATCCTAAAAACATTCCACTCTTCAAAATTTCCGAGGTTAAGATGATGATTTTCAATTGTGGAGCAAAGCCTGTAAATTGGAGAGAGACATGAGATATGCAGATGCAATGCTGGGGTTGTAGAATGGAGCTGAGGAAAGATAAGAGGAGGAAACACACTGCTCAAAAAAATAAATAAAGGGGTTACTTAAATCACATCAGATCTTGATGAATGAATTATTCAAGTTCAAAGTTTTACTGAAAATCTTTACTGTACATTTACTGTACATTTTTATAATTTGTTGAGAACAAAGTGACATATCAATGGTCAGTGGAAACCAAAATCACCAACCCACTGAGGGCTGGATTCAGAATCACACCAAAAATCAAAGTAAAAAAGTGAAATCACAGGCTCATCAAACTTCAGTGAATTGTATCAGGACAACTCATAATGTGACTCTTTTACACCTGTCACATGTGGTTAGTGTAAACCTGCTCTCCTCTGTGAGGAGAACTGGACACCGATTGTGTTCTTTGGCAAATGCCAAATGCTGCAAACCTGACACCTTAGAAGCTGTGGTGAAGAGGAGGACACTAAACAAAAAATTTATCTATTATGGATCATCCTGACCACCCTCTGCACCACTTACTGGCAGACAGCAGAGCTCTTTCTCTAAGGCTTCCTGGAGACTGTGAGATTTTAGCAGTCTTGTAAGTTAAGTGCAAGCTACACAGCACGACATGGATCTGATAAACTTAGGTACAACATAAAGTTTGATGTTTGCAGACTCTACAATGACAACACCTACTGCATTGCAGGTAAGACCCATGTCCATTGATGCTAATTCACAAGAACAAAACGTCATCAGCATACGACATCCATCTACGTTGCTGTAGTGGTAAGAGAAAAATTAAAACAAACATGAATCGAGCCCTTGCAATAGCGGTCTTTAAGTGTGGCCAAAAAAAGTCTGAAAAAGAGGAGGAGGAGGAGGAGAATGTGGATGCGGTCCTGGCTGAGGAAAAGAGACCAACTTGACATGCCAATTTTGTGTATTTATTAGTGTCTTCTCGCATTTAGCATGTAGCATTATTGCACTGATCAGTGCGTCATTGCATGCTGCATTTCATCATAACAGCAGTAACAACATGAGATGGCCATCCCAAATTTCTGACACTGTCAGAATTTTATCCCAGGCTGTCTCTGACCACAAGACCGTGACAACAGTCATCCTTGAACCTCTCTCACTGTGCAATGTAGGACCATCGTTTTAGAGCCACGGACAAAGATATTGCCATGCCATGTTCTTTCATGTTGGTCATCCTTTGTCTGGGGCAGCCCAAAACCGCACAGTGTATACCAGGCTTTAAGACTGGTTCTGCTTCACTTTTAGGACCAATACAGAAAATCTTTCTTGCCCTAAGCAATAACTCTGTACAACACTTAAACTCTCCTCTGTTTTGCTCTGCAAAAACATTGCACTAGGAAAATTTGCACATCTTACTCTTCAACTCTACCTCAGTGCATTCTAAAAAACTCAAACTCAACAAATTTGCACATTTGTTTTATGTATATACAGGTAGTACGTTATCCTATGGATCAATTTCATATTTAAGTATTTGCATTATAGTATATTTATAGTGAATTATAGTATATTCTTTATATTGTATATTTTATAGATAACCTATAGATACATATCTCATACTTACAGTGTATGCTAAGGTTAGCTTTTCTATTGACATCTACTTTACTCTTTTAGTGTGAGATGTGTATTAGTGTGTTTTTGACTGTGACTGCTCCAATACAATGCCTTAATACACTGCTGCTGTAACAAAAGAATTTCCCTATTTGGGATCAATAAAGTACATCTAGCTAGCTAGCGCTGGGTGATAAAGAGATTTCCTGATTGCAGTTATGCCAAGTCCTTATGCAGCTGGCCAGGGCCGGTCCAAGCCTCCATGGGGCCCTAAGCAAAATTTGATTTTGGGGCCCTCTATTACTGCCAATAATACTCATTATTGATCATTTACACACCTACTATAAGTTATTTCATGTTCTACTCTGTCATTACAGATACACTTGTAAAACTAGAAGTGAGAACTTTTTGTTGTAGTTAGATTGTAATCCACAGTGATTAAGGCCATGGAAGCAGACAACAGATTTGCAAACTTGCTGAAAAATCTTTCAATTAATATTTGGCAAAGTCAGCAACTCCCCCTACTGGCCACACAGAGAATCAATACATAAAACCTCAAGAGCAGCGTGGCATGTTTTACCCATCTATGGTTTTTAATCTGAAATGGTAGCACATTCAGCTACAAGAGCAGCCTGGGGTTGATTTACACTTAATATTCAAAGTGATATAGTACTAAGTGGGATACCAAATGTCATCTAGGCCAACTATTATTTACTGTAAACACAATCTGCTTTATTATTTTTTGTTTTAAATAAACTGCCACACAGAGGGGACAGTGGGCACAGTGGATGGAGCAAAGAATGGAGATGGACCTAAGATGAAAAACAACAACAAAAGCTAGTCATGTTAGATGACATATTACACTTGAAAATGATGCTGCTTATTTTCTAAGTAAAATAGTACAGCTATAGCTTGTAATAAGAAAACAGTCTGCCGGTGAACAACTGAAAATTGCTTGAGAAGTTTTGAAATAATATGCATTTGTCTAAAAACATGTCCCTTTTCATATGATTAGATCTTACATTAAAAATGATTAATCTCAGAATGTTCTGCAGTACGCTGAGCAATTACAAAGGCTGTTTTGTTGTTAACTTACCAGGTAGAGCTGAGGTTGCAGCAGACACAGAGGAGACAGTGGGCACAGTGGATGGAGCAGAGGATGGAAATGGACCTAAGATGAAAAACATGTCCCTTGTCATATGATTATATCTTATATTAATATCTTAATTAGATAATTTGACTAGAAATTAAATATATACAGTGACAGTTTTTCCCTCACCTGATTCATTAGCCTTGGCTGAGCCTAAGGAGGTGGACTGCCCCTGGGCTGAGTCAGTGCCTCCTCCAAAATACAATTTCTGGCCCAGGAACTGCCAACGGCCAAATTGACTGGTGTCAAACCAACCTCCGATTCATCTTCTCTCACCCACGTCCTGATGTCTGGAGGAAGCACTTGCAACAGCTGCTTAAGGATGATTGTCTCACCCAGCTGATCATTAGGGCCCGTGTCCACCAAATTATTTTTTCTGAGGCCAGTAGATTTTTGTAATGCTCTGCAAGGGAAGCACCACATATTTACGCTGTGCTACAAATACCAGCAGTGCGATGAGGTGCTGAGCATGAGTTCTGTGCTGAGCTCTGCCGGTTAGGTATTTGTTTTTCCTGAGCACCAAGAGTTGAAAAATGTTCAACATAAGGTAAAAACGTCACACTCATCACTGCCACTTTGGCAGTTCAATCCCAGTGGAGGAGGAACAAATACCAGGAAGACAAACGTCACATGTACAAGTGCTGAACAACAACGGAAGAAAAAACTGTTAATATATATTGTTTCTTCTCATGAAACCCCACAGACCCACGGATCTGTCCTCTTTCCCTGCATACTTCACCTTTGTCCTTATCCAAAGCAAATACTCTACCTTGTGCAGACATGTTTACTTTTAATTCAGCTAGGAAACAGCTGTCCACATCCCGTGATGATCACAACCCTTCAGCCATTGGTACGTCTCCTGTGGTGTTTCCCTACCTGGTGTAGAGGCAGTCCTGAACCGTTGATGGTAAGTGTCTGGAGAGATGTCTTGCTTGACCAACAAGGCCTCCCTCAGGTCCTGGTAACAGTTGGACTTGTGTTCATTCATAGCTGTGTAGACATCCAGGGCTTTCCTCTGGGAATTAATCAACAAGTCCATTATTTCCTTGGCCACTGACATATTTTTGCCAGTCCCTTTTAACAGTCCCTTTCTCTGCATGCATGCAGAAAAAGGAACTGTATTGAAATTTGATAGTGATGAGATGATTGGCTCAAAGAGGTTGTGGCAAAACATCGAGCCATGTGACATGTTCCATGATCATTATGAACACACACACACAAACTGTAATTTATTTTAACTCAGTCCAACAGTATATACCATCCCAGTGCTACAAATAGTCACTGGTCACTGGTGGGGATGTCCCTGTCAAACTTTTTCGGCCCAGATCTGCACAGACCCTCATCACATCCAGACTCGACTACTGCAATAGCCTCCTCTATGGTTTATCATCCAAAACACTCAAGAAACTTCAATATATCCAGAACTTAGCAACTCACTCTCCACCTTCAAGAAAACTCTCAAAACACATCTGTTCAAAACTGCCTACAACCTCTGAACTCAGTGTACTTTGCTTTTGATTGTATTATTAAATCTTGATCTGAGTGCTTTAGTTCTGGGTATCTGAGTTACTTACCTAAATGTTGATTATTCATATCTGACATATTGACAGCTGTAGTCTACATACAGTTATTTCACACACCATATTTTTCACAAGCCACTTAAAGGAGGAGTCTGGTATTTTGTACTTTGAGCCCCATTTCTGGGTCATTTATGATGAAATAGAGTGGCTAAGACCAAAATAGTGACGATTGCTCATTTTCGGAGAATTTGGCTTTCCTCTACCTGGCTTAACACTGCTGCCTATGGCCATGTGTATATCTGTCCTAGAGTGGTCAGTGGTGTTCCTTGATCTTATGACATAAAATGTTAAGCCTAAGAAACAGAAACTGGATCCACAATACAGATTCAAACAAACAGTCTTTATTGACCAAGTCCAAGGGGGAGGACAGGGGGAAAAACTCAGGGCTGGGGAAATTTCCAGGGAGGAAAAGGTGGCTGGCACTGAGGACAAAGAAACAGAGACACAGGTTAGCAAAAATCAGGTTGGTTCAAAGATTGAAAGTACAAGTTCCAAAAACACAGCAAAAAAGGGCCGAGCTGGTTACCCCTGGAGGATAATCAACGAACTGGCAATAAGTGGAGAATGAGACCAGGTATTTGTGCTGCAGCAGAGGTGAGTGGCAATCAGTGGTGATACAGTTCAGGTGGTGGAGGAGGAGATGCAGCAGAGAAGTAAGTCAGCCACACCCTGCCAGTAACAGACAGGGAAGACAAAACAAACCAAAACAAGCAGGGAGGGGAACAGAGAGAACACACACACCCCGCATCCCAACAAAAAATTGTCGCAAACTGAATAGAATAGAATAGAATAGAATAGAAACCTTTATTGTCATTGTATACAAGATACAACGAAATTGGACATGCTGCTCCTAATGGTGCACAACAACAATTCCACATTAAAAAAAAGTATCACTCATACACACACGTTCCACATTAAAATAGAGTCCATAGTGCAATACTGCATCTATCAGCAGTAGTCAGGTGCAATAGCAATAAAGTGCAGACAGAGAAAAAACAAAACAAGAAAAAAGTCAGTGAGAGTTTATTGCAGTAATGGCCTGGGGGAAGAAACTGTTTCTAAATCTGGATGTGTGTATTTTGATGGACTGATAGCGCCCGCCTGAGGGCAGCAGCTGAAACAGGTTATGGCCAGGGTGAGTGCAGTCTTTTGAGATGGTGGAAGCTCTTTTGAGGTCGCGAGCAGTGGCGATGTCATTTAATGAGGGAAGTGAGCAGCCGATGACTTTTTCAGCTGTGCGGATGATGCGTTGTACTGAGTGTCTCTCCACAGCTGTGCTGCCTGTGTACCAGACTGTAATGTTGTATGTTATGATGCTTTCAATGGCTGACCAGTAAAAGGCCACAAGCAGCTTCTCCTCCAGGTTGTTCCTCCTCAGCAGCCTGAGGAAATGGAGACACTGCTGTGCCTTCTTGGTTATTTCTGTGGTGTTGATGTTCCAGGAGATGCTGTTGGATATGTGGAGCCCCAGGTACTTGAAAGAGTGAACCTGCTCCACACATGCGCCATTAATCCACAGTGGTGATGGGTCTGCCTTGTGTTTTCTCCTAAAGTCCAGGATGAGTTCTTTTGTTTTGGTTGTGTTTAGTTCCATGTTATTTGTGCCGCACCACCTCGACAGTCTTTGGATCTCGTCTCCGTAATTGGACTCGTCTCCCCCTGTTATGAGTCCAATCACAACCGTGTCATCCGCAAACTTAATGGTGGTGTTAGTCGGGTGGGCTGGGGTGCAGTCGTGGGTGTACAGAGAATAGAGCAGAGGACTCAGCACACAACCTTGAGGTGCACCAGTGCTGAGCGAGATGGAAGAGGAGAGGTGCGTGCCAAGTCTGACGGCCTGTGTCCGGTTCGTGAAGAAGTCAGTAACCCACATGCAGATGGAAGAGGGGAGACCCAAGTGGAGCAGCTTGTCGACCAAGATGTTTGGAAGAATGGTGTTAAATGCAGAGCTGTAATCGATGAACAGCATCCTTACATAGGTGTCCCGCTGCTCCAGGTGACTCAGCGCCGCATGTGTTGCCATGGAAACTGCATCCTTGGTGGACCTGTTTGCTCAGTAAGCATATTGGTTAGGATCGAAGGATGATGGGAGACAAGACTTGATGACATGAGAGACCAGTCTCTCAAAGCACTTCATGATGACTGATGTTAGTGCTACTGGCCTGTAGTTGTTTAATGTAGCGTTCACACCGGGCGCGAGTGAAGCGAATTTCTCGCCGCCTGTAACGCGTGAGTTTAGACGCCTGACCATTTTGTTAATTCGCATTATCGCGTCATTCGCGCGAATAGCGGGGAAGCTGGCTGTGCTAACTGGAGCTAAGCTAGTGCTAACGTTCATAGTACAACCATTCTGCAAACTAATTAAGGACACATATTTACAGAACTTACCAAGTAGACCAGTCTCCTCGGCGACTTTCACCCAAGCCTGCTCCTTTTTGTTGCAGTCTCTGCAGAGTAGACACGTAGTATCATATAGCTCCGGGTAGCCGCACACCGCAATGATAAGTTTCTCCTCCATCTCGGCATCAACAACTGGACGTCAGGGTGTCAAGACATCACTGACGACCATGGCTGAGATAACCACCATTGCTGCTTTGTACCTGCTCTGGAAGTCCCAGATGCGTCGGAGGGCCAAACACCGTCGTTTTTGGGTTCACCCTATCCTGCATTAGCGCATCCAGCTCGGCGAGTTTCACCACCTCCTCCAGGAACTCCGTCTGGATGATAGCCGCTTTCAGCGGTACTTCACGCTGACTGGGGCCCAGTTTGAGGACCTGTTGGCGAGGGTTGGCGCCAGGATCTCCTGGCAGGACACCAACTACAGGCGCTCCATTTCAGCTGCGGAGCGTCTGTCCATCTGTCTCCGGTGAGTAGCAGTTTATTGTTGTGTCAAGAACTGGACGTTGTTGACACACGCCGGTGACGTCGGGAGAATCGCAACGCTGATTGGCTTTCGCGGCACAGCGTCACGCGAATTCGCCTCAAAAGTTCAATATTTTCAACTCGAGCGATGAGACGTTGGACGAGAATTTCGCGTCTATCGTGCCACGCTAGACGCCTCTATCGCGTCGCGCTAGACGCGTCCATCACGCCGCCCGGCGCGAATTCGCGTCTAATCGCGTCTTTGCATTGACTTTGTATGTAATCTCGACGCGCGAATATGCGAATTCGCGTTTGGTGTGAACGCCCCATAAGTCACCTGCAGGGGCTGTCTTTTTAGGCACAGGAACAATGATGGCAGATTTGAGGCAGGGTGGTATAATGTTCTGAGACAGAGAGGTGTTAAAGATCAAAGTGAAGACCCCAGCAAGCTGACTAGCACAGGATTGAAATACCTTGCTCGGTATCCCGTCAGGTCCAGCGGCTTTCCTCGGGTTGACTGATCTCAGAACACGCCTCACCTCGTGTTCCTGCACCACAGGATGGTCGGTGTTGGAGGAAGGAGGTGGAGGAGGCAGGGCTGCAGCAGTTCTCTTCACCTCAAACCGTGCAAAGAAGTTGTTCAGCTTCTCCGCCAGTGAGGTGTCTGTGTTGACAGTGCTGTTGGAGCTGCCTTTGTAGTTGGTAATATGTTTTATCCCCTGCCACATCCTGCGTATGTTGTTATCTGTGAAATGGCCTTCCACCCTCCTCTTGTAGGCCTCCTTTGCTTCCCTGATGCCTCTCTTCAGCTCCGCTCTTGCCAAGCTGTACTGCTCCTTGTCCCCTGACCGAAATGCAGAGTCACGCTTTTTCAGCAGATGTTTAACCTCTGCAGACATCCATGGTTTCTGATTGGGAAAAGACCTGATGTGTCTCTCGACAGTAACACTGTCCACACAGTGCTTGATATACGCCAAGACAGTCTCTGTATGTTCCCCCACATCAGTGTAATGAAATAAATCCCACTCCGTCCGGTCAAAACAGTCCAGGAGTTGGGACAGGGCATTGTTCGGCCAGGTTGTAATAGGGTTAGGGTAATAGGGCTAACCCTAACCCTAACCCTCTTCTCTTACCAGAGTCCTCATTTCTGTCCTGTCGGTGGCTGGTGCTGCCTGCAAGCTGAATAGCTTCGTCGGGAATGAGCGGGTGTAGCCAGGTCTTGGTAATAATCATCACGCTGCTGTTCCGGACGTAACTGTTTGTAGTAATGGTCAGCTCCAGTTCATCCATTTTGTGCGTGATTGATCTGGCATTGGTGAGGAAGATGCTAGGTAGGGAAGTCCGGTATGGTAGCCTCCTTAGCCTAGCGAGTACGGAGGCTACCATACCAGACCTTAACCACAGGGCATCATGATGATTTCGGAACAACGGGACTGGTCATTTTTCGTACTGCAGCAGTACATTACTGCTTCACTCCCTCCATTGTTTAATTTCTACAATAAAAGACTAACTTGAACTACTCAAAGTATTTTGCTAAGAAACAACTCAACAAAATAAATTACACAAATCATAAAAATATATTTTCAGAATTTAGCTTGTATTCCTATGGCTTTGCTATCTAATGTCTGAAACCTCTCCTTTATTGTTTGTCTCTGTACAGCTCTGATGAGTTGTAGAGCTCCAGGTGCCCACAGGTGGTGACAACAGGTTTGTCCTCCATCTGTGACAACAGAAGAATCTTGACTAGATCTCAGTGCTGATAGATTTCATGACACAGTTACTTATAAAGTGAATCACATCCTCATGTATGATGAATTAAGTGGATTATTGCTACATTTGGTCTCATATTTATTTACTATATTGTGGCATTGTACCAAAGTTCAGATAACCATTGCAATGGTGGGTTTGTCTTGCAGTAGTGGTGGGTGCAGTTTGCAGGGGTGTGTCTTGTGTGCTACAAATAGAATGTGTCTGCAGTTATGCATGTCTCAGAAAAATGGCAGAGCTTTCATCATACACCAGCAAGAGTGTTTATTGGTCTGGAGTGGGGCAGTGTATTCTGGTAATTGGAGGCTTTCTACCTTTTGAACAAAAGCAAATACCTCAGCCCTTTTCATGTTTTCTCTGGTCATGTAGCACCAATTTTAAAAGTATTTGCATCTTCCTATTGCAAAGACAACCCAGTTTTTTGAACAGACCATCTTTCTGGCAGTGAAATTCTTCTGTAAGTACATGATTGTTAATAAATATTGATTTTTTTGTATATAAGAGTGAAAATTCTGCAAATATGTTAAAATATTTCATTGACTACTTTTTAAATTATAGATGTTGACTTCACTGATGTGTATAATGCTTTGCAATGCCAAACATTCACCCATGGACATTTATGTTGTCAGAGTGTTGGAGCTGCCATGCAAGGCATATAATTACACTTCAAGAACACTTTGTTACTGTTGAGAGGAGCTGGGAGTCAAACCAACACCAGCCATAATCAAATATCACGTGGGAACTAGTCAAAACACTGATTCAGAGGTGGTGGATGATTTTGCTCAGGGCCACAGAAATGCTTGTTCCGGCTTTGAAAATGGGGATTGCTTTTAAACTGTTCTGCCATGTCCCTGAGTTGAGTGAAACGTGATTCCTATGATGAGGTTTTTATTTACAAGAGGGAGGAATAATCTGCCTCTCTTGTTGTGTCATGCCAGGCTGCAAATAATCCCTGTGCGTGTGTGTGTGTGTGTTTTCCCCTCGGAGCATGTAGGCTACAGATGTTCAGCCCCCTCTCTCTCCCTCGCTGTCGGTCTCTCCCCTTTCCTCTCTCTCTTTCCTCTCTCTCTTTCTCTTTCTCTCTCTCGTGAGGATAAGTGCAGACCGTGTATAGCATCGCACACACAAACACACTCTTCTCCTGCAGCCTCGCGCGGCAGACAGTCTGATGCCATGACCGAGGACACATCCATTCTCTGCTGAGAACCATGCGCTGCCGGCTGAGCCCTGCTGGAATGAACGGACTGAAAGGAGCTTTCAAGAGACTCACCTGTGGATTTGCGCCGTCAAGATGCCTTATTTGACCAAACCTCTGATTTTACTTCTATGTCTGGTTATTACTGGTGAATGCCGTAAGCACGGCCACCGGGTGCGTAGATGGACCGGTACCGTGGAAACGCAAAAGCATGGCACGTAAGTGAAAAATAGATACAAGATGCCAAAATGTGCAACATGAAATATTTTTTTCAACTGAATTGTCATTATCACTACACTTATCAGGTTACATTAGACAGTAGGTAACCGCTGGACAATGTGAACATTATTTAGCTGGGATCTATGCAATGATGGTTTTAAGATGCTCCAGAGAAGTGGATAGATATGTATATATATTGAATGATTTACATCATCTTCCCTAATAAATAGAATAAAAAAAAGACCACTTATCAAAAGAAACAGCTATCACTTGTGCCAAATCACCTGTAGATAGTCAAAATGTATTATGGAGTACCATGTTATAGTATCTAGTATGTTATAAAGCATTGGGGTCATTGTCTTTATACCTTCTTTATTTTTCTCTCAGTAGTATTATTTTAGTTGTAAAAGATGTTTTCTTTACTGCTTTTGTAAAAAGCGACCGTTCAAGTTTGAACTTTGTGCACTGCATAAATGAGGTGTGTCAGCAGTGGATCTCTCAGGCTTTGTTTCAGAATATCTTGTTAAAAAGGTGCCCGACAGTTTGTGTATGCAAGATCATTAACAAATGTATTGATTCCTTTGTGACATAGAGGAGTGGAAATAATAACAATCCTATAAAAAAGTAAGTGAAAGTATTTAAAATGGTTAATGGACTGCAGCTCTGTCAGGTGGTGGTGAAGCTGCCTGCAAGACTCTTGATCTGCTCATCAGGAGAACTTTGGTATTCAGAAGGACACTTTGACATACTGTTGGAGCCTGAAAGCATCCATCATTTGTTCAAATACCTAAAACAACCAGCGCTTAAGTTAAGCAGATTAAGACCTCTTGTGGCTGTGTAAATTATGACATTGACACTGACATAGAGCTTCAAAACCTTGTAGGGTGGAGGCTAAGGTGGGTGACTGGATCATCAAATCACTCACTTAAATGTTGGAATCATTGTCCCAGCTCCGACAGACAGTCAGCAATGGTTTGTCACAAAATGTCCACTTTTAGTTATGACCATGATCTTTTCCCTTAAACCTTAATCTAGTAGGGTTTTTCCTCTTCTTTTTTTTTAAGATTGTTTTTGTGGGCTTATGCCTTTAATGGATAGGACAGCGTGTGAAATAGGGACCCATGACCGCTGCAGTGAGTGGGGCGCCGGCACCACTACGCTACTATGCCCCAGGGTTTTTCTTTTAATATAAATCATATTGTCATGGTGTAACAGGAATATTCACTTTAGAATTAATTGACAAATAATGTAGCTTTGCTGATAGGGGCACCAGATCAGAAAATACTCATGAGTCCTTTTGGAAGGCAGTGGCTCAAACCATTTTGAAAGCATTCAAAGTCCAAACATTTTGGCTCTCGCCATCTTGGTTTTTTGGAGAGGGTGAAGATGTGGAGGAGCGAGGGGTGGATCTGACTGAGCCCTTATTTATGCATAACTTTAAGCCTTGATAAAATGTAAACCAGTGAGTTGTTTAAAAACTCATCCCCATGCAGTTGTAATGAATGGGGAAATCAGTCACAGAGACCGAAACTGTTGTAAACATGTTTATTTCTGCTGTAAAGTTGGGCATTTTGATGTGTGGGTATGAGAATTGACTGGCTTCTGGAGTCAGCCTCAAGTGATCGTTAAAGGAACTATAGATTTTTGGAACTTGAGCTTTGGCTTCATCTTTCAACCCTGGAAGTTGCCACTTGCTTAAAACCTGTTTTGTTGCTGAGTTTGAGGGACTTATTGCAGTATTAGGAGGATCTGGGAATCAAAAAGATTGGCCCTCTAATCTGTATTATTCTTTCAACAAATGCCAAAAAAACAGAGAGGCTTTTGGCGGGGAGGTGTACTAAGGTTTGAGAGTCCAGTCTCTGTGGTTAGATTTAGGCAACACTTTGTTGAAGATTGCGTTCTTGATTAAATGTTAATAAACATCTTATCTGTACCTTGACCAAGTGCTGGCATAACGGAGAAGTGCAACACCAAACTTTCATTTTTGTTTTCTGTTAAATGCCTGTATACCTTTATATCAGTCTGTGATCCCTCTCTAAATTGGTGGATCCATTAATGCACCACAGCCAAAGCTCTCCATTAGTTTTCTTGTTCCTTAGCAGCAGTTTTGGACTCGTTGGATAGATAACTGATCTGGTGATCCATTCAGAGCTTATTAGATCAGAGAGGAGCAGCTGTTGCAGGTGAATGCAAATGTCAGACCCAGCAGACTGAAAGGTTAAGTGTTAACTTTCAATATGCCTGTTGTTCTGCTGCTCCATCACTGCCCCGAGTGCGCTCTGCGCTCCAACAGTGTGGTGCTACAAACAACCGATTGGTATACATATTCCAACAGTGCTCCTAAAGAATAATCCAGTTCCAAAAATAGAAAATATGTTTGTTTTAATTTCGGTGGGTCGCCACGAATAAATGTGTGGAAAACCCTGGAAGGAGAGATCACATGAAGGCCGAATTGGAAGATAGATGTTGTTCAAGCAAGGGGGATGGAAGCTGAGGGATAGGAAGTAGGGAAGGAAGCATGTGCCCGCCACTTTACATCAGTGGCTCATGGAACTTTACAGGTGCGTAGGAGATCACAATGTAGCCTGGGTTTGAAGGTTGTGGTACAAGAAATGGTGCTAAAAAGTGGGGAAAGGGCCATTGGACCTCCTTCCACTTTTTTCCCCTGGCCAACATTTAGTTTAGTCATGTATCACAACTGGACTGATCCCATTACAAGATGGTCTCTAGTTTATTGATGAGTTCAGTATCAACATTTTTGCAATTTTGGGTGCTGTGGGGGCCAGAAGTAGGGGGTAGAAAGTAGAGAAGGGGCCATTTGTCCACTCCACCACGTTACACCACTGGCTCATGAAACTTTACAGGACATCACAATGAAGTTTGAAGGATGTGGTACAACAAGGGCACTGAAAAGTAAGTGCATAGTAAGTAAGGAAGGGGCCATTGCTCCCTCCAACATTGTCAATTAAATTAAAACTGTTTTCTTCTTGTTAAATGATATAGATATATGTTTCTTTATAAAACATTGCAAATTTTTAATTTATTAATGTCATTTCTGGGAGACAGGGTTAGACATGACACAAGAGACCACCGTTTGCCTCCCATCTCCTACAAACATTTTTTTTCATGACCACAATTTTTCTGTAACCTTAGCCTTGTGGTGATTATTTCACTATTTCAGTCATCTTTTCATATTTCATCAACTCTTTTTGTTTGTGGCTAAATCTATCCAAACTATAGCCATTAGATAGAAAGAAGCTATTGGTAATCATTTTTGTAATTATGATATGCACAATCAATGCTGTCCGACTGATTGAAAATGTTCATGTGTTGTTGGGGAGGACTGTTACAAAAAATGTATGTTGTAGGACTTGTTTGAGCCAAACTGCCAACATGATGGTAACTTCTCAAACTTGACTTGGCTCATGAGTTAAGCCACAGTGTTAGCCATGATAAAAAAAAGTCTCTATGCAAGCTAATTACAACAATTCTTACAGAGCATAATAACAGCTTCAACATTAGTGAACGATCAGATTGATATAGGTTTCAAATCATTGTCATGCAAAACACAAACTTCAATCCAGAAAATGTGGGAGATGAAAAGACTTGGTGCTCAGGCTGAGCCAATGGCAGTAACTCAGTGAGACTTCTTTTGACTGCAGGAACCCTAACCATATAAGTCACTCCCACTTCTGAGTCTGTTGCACCAAATGTGCTGCATTCCAACAAATACAAACCCAAAATGGAGGGCACAATATTTATCTCTTCTTCTTTGCTCGCTGGTAGAGAAAACGTATATCTGTCTTTCATAGCTTTGCCAGAGCATTGCCATGTGAAGCTCATCTGTCCTTAGAGGTGATTTAACACAGCATGTGGTCTAAACAGCTCCACCGCCATCACTGTTAGAGACACTGACAATTACCACAGCTCGACTTTCCATTCAAGCAAGGGCACAAATACAATTTTAGGAGTGGCATGTCTGCAGTTAGGATGACTGTTTTGCTTGAAAATGGGGTTGATCTCAACATTTCTATACATTTGCATTTTCTCTATTGTGATATAATGATGAGTTTCTGTGTGAGCTTTCAGTTGCTGACATTTTATGTGTGATAGGAAGTTTGGAATGCAGATGTTATGCACAATAGAACACTGAAGGTGAGAAAAAAGAAACAGGTTGTTCTCAGTTCTCACAGCAGATAGGTTCAGTATTCTCTGGTGTTGATGCTTTTTATCTGTTCAGAACCAAGCCCCAGTCTACCAGCTGCCTAACTTCTAACAGTGAATGTCATCTTCCTCCAGCTCCTTGCCAAAGAAGCCTCCAGATGTGACAAAGTCTCGGAAAACAAAGACAGAGCATTTGCTCAAAGTAGACGATCATGACTTTACCATGAGGCCAGCATTTGGAGGTAGGTGTGGAATGCTCTCCTGTCATTTTTTTATTGTGTTTTCAATTAAGATAACTACTTCTGTTAAGTACAGGATGTATGTACGTTGTAAAGTGATGAAAGTCACATAACGTTACGTAACTACATGAAAAACTCAAGTATGTTAGATGAAAAGAAGCCAGTGATGAATTTTAGTGTCTCACAGGACACAAACAGTGATCTCCTGGGTGAAAGTCTGGTGTTTGTTTGACCCTTCTACAATCTTGACCTCCTCCATTGTGGACTTTCTCACATTTTATACTACCTATGGCAGGAGTGTCCAAACTTTCTTGACTGGGGAACAGATTAAATGATGTGAAAATACCTGCGGGTCACCTGCTTCTCTCATCAGGTGGCTTTTTATTCAGTCACATCATACAATGAGACAAACCCAACAGTTTCATCTTTTACTGAAAAATTATTAAACTTTCCACTGCCCCTGAAAGCGGCACATCTTGCTGTCAACATTACTCGTCTTTGCTGTGGCCATGTCTATTACCTAGCAGGAAATGTCTGCTAGGTAACCATTTGTTTGCTTGCTTACCATCTTTTAATGGAAAGTTCTGCCTGCGTAGTTCCTACTTGTTGCCTGTCCAGAGACTGTATGACAGTGCTGCCATCGAGAGCTGAACAAAAAAGGAAAGCAAGCTTGCTTGATTAACCAATAACGTGTGGCAGGCCACATATAGTGCAGTTTGAGAGACAAGCCATGGGCCATTTAAAATTAGTCTGTGGACCATGATTGGCCCTGGAGCCGGACTTCAGCCATGTCTGTCCTAGGGGCTGTAACATGAAACCCCGCCCATTGGGAGACGTTGTTGAACCAGGGAATTCATGGGTCAACCACAACAAAGGATTCTATATTGACTTTCTATTGGCATAGCTGCTGTTGTGCTGGAATCTCAACACATTACATTCCACCATGTGTCATTTCATGTATTTCTGTGAAACAAGATTGATCTTTTTTTTTTTTTTTTAACCACATCTCATTTGCTTAATTGCTGGCTTGTATTGAAAACTCCATTCACTGATAAAGACCTTCAGTGATGTGATTAATAGCTCTAGGAAAAGCTAGTGGATGTCTGGCCAGTCTTTTGAGGAAGAACAGTGTCAAAATTAATACAGCAAGTTTGGTCGTCCTGATTTATGAACTTCCAGATTTTCAGAATCTCGAGAGTCTGTCATTCATCAGCTTTTTTGTTGTTGTTGTTGTTGTTGTTGTTGTTTTTTTTGTTGTTCGTTTGTTTTATACTGTTATTTGTGTGGAGCTCAAATTCGAATGTTTGATCTCAGCAGCAGGACATGAGATTTTGGTCAGATATCTCTCTCTGAAAGAGCTGGGTCCTGATGACACAGCTGTGTTTTTTTTTGTTTTTTTTCGTGTTTATATGTTATACATATGACATCTTCATATCAAATGTATATGATATTTTCATGATATTTTTCTGTATTATTTAGATATATATAAAAAATAGACTTAATTTCCATTTGATAGAAAACACTGACTGCACCTTTCAAAAAAAGAAAAAAATGAGTAAAAACTCATTTCATTTGCAATTTATTTTACAATAAATTAAAAAAAAAAATCAACTGTTGCTCACATTGTTTCACATATTGGTCTTTGACATATCAGTCAATATTAACTTACTGTCAATATATTGTTGGCTGATAAGTAACAAGACTCTCAGTACAGAAATGCCAAAGACATGTTTGAGGTCATTTAAGTCCAGTTCAGACCAAAGATGCACAATGGGATGAAACTGTTTTAGAATGCTGCAGAGAAAAGTTGCAGCAATATGAACTGGCTGGTCTGAGCTCGACTCAAGCCGTGTCACAAGCCTGCAACTCAGCTGGTCAAATCGCCAGCTACGGGTTTTACAACATAAACCATGTCACCTGTTTAAATAGCCAATTGGCTTGTAGTGAAATCCACTGGTCAAGCCAAAATGACTGCAGACAACGTGTTCGCTTGCTGCAGCAGGTGCTCCATTACTGCTGAGCCCTCTGTTTCTGTCCTTATAGTGTGCCGGTGTCAGACGGTAGGTTGCTGCTGCTGCTGCTGCTGCTGCTGCTGCTTCTCTCTGTATGTGTTTATGCGCTTTAGAAACGGTGTCTCCATTACATATTTTGCACACCAGAGAGCACTGACATTCTTGTTTACAGTGTCAGATTTCCCTCTCAGTACATATCTTGATCACAACTGTTAAAGTACCATATTTAAGTGATCCTTGGGAAAAATGGTTGTTTTTGCTTTGGGTTTGTGTACAAAAAAAAAAAATATATATATATATATATATCAGCCTATGTTGTTAATATATTTTGTATTCAGACTGCAGATTTTTGTAGTTCTCAAATTCCAGTATTTGTATTGGCCGTAGGCTTTAATAGAACGTAAAAGCTTTAATATATAAGTCGAAAAGTGTGCCAAGGGTGTAGGAGAACTATGGTGACTGACGTGAAAGTGTGAAAATATGAATGGCCCTATCAAGAGCCACTGTTTGATTTGTCTGTTCTGGGCTACTGTAGAACAACATGGTAGACTCCATGAAAGAGGACATGCTCTGTATGTAGATATAAACAGCTCATTCTAAGGTAATAAAAACATAATGATTCTTACAGCCAAAATAGGAAGATCCAAAAGTGCCGGATCCTACATTTCTATCAATTACATCTATCGTTTGCCTCCATGTGTCTCATAATTGATCGGTCTTTGTTGTCCAGAACCCAACCAATCAGCAGAATAAATGTTGGCATCGTACATTGCTGCAAAATACAGATACATTACATTTGTATGTCATTATATAGCTGATACATTGCAACTTTATGTTAAAACTTTTTGTTTTGACAGTGCTGGTTAATGTGTGGTTAGGTTTAGGCACAAAATGATCATGTTTTGGCTTAAGATAGCTGGTTTTGAGGGCACGATCCCCGCTGGAAATGCAGCAATGTCTCAGTAAAAAAAACTACTGCTTTTTGTGGCACTACTCCTGCTGGAAAAACAGCCATGGATCCCTAAAACACCCACATTTGGTGACTGGAAGGCCACTTTAAACACAGCAAGGACAAATCAGTTCTGTTGTTTGTTGATCTCAAATAGTGGTCTGCAGCTTGATAGATGTCTCCATCATCCACCATTCTCTCCACTTCCAGATGACAAAGTCAGCTCATACACAACATCAGTCTAGAAATGTTGATATGATTTGTATGATCTGTACAGATGTAACATTCATGGTTTGCAGAGATGTACAATGCCAACAGTTTCTTCCAGTGAGTGGGCTGCTAGACCTTTGATGTTACGCCAATTTAAAGTATCATCTCCAAGCGTGAAGCATCTTTAGCCTGCACCTGTTTGGACTGAGTTTAACAGACATGTTTTTTGTTCTGCTGGCTGGATCACAAGAAAAACTAGATCTGAAGCTTTTTTCCCAGGCTGACAATCTAAATGTTTCTCCTGGGTTTTTAAGATAAATTTCTCAGTGTGATAGATGCTCACACATTAAGGAGTTGTTCCCTGAGTTATGAAATATCCCACTGGTGTTGTTCTGTGTGCCATCTAAAGACAGCAGTTCACAAGATGTTTCACAGTGTTGTGTTCAAGCTGCATGTCTTGGTATCTTTGTAAGGCATGAGTTAAAATCTAAAGATAGCAGTACTTTATCATAGAAATACTTCAGAACATAGCTTAAGGCTAGTTCTTTGTTGATATGCTTAGAAGTGTCTGCCTCTTGTATCTCTTTTGAGCAATCAAGTGAAACTTGTAGGACTGCTCAAAACTCAAAACTTGACTGGGCTTTCATGAAGATATTTGGATACCAGGATACACCCACACCTCTGCTCTGAAATAGGGCGAGAAAGGGAATAAATCGTCTGACTCTTCTTCCTTTTGAAGTTGTACCTTGTTGGGAGCAGAAGTGTAACCGTCATTAAGCGAGATCACTCCTCCCCTGTTAGAGCGATTGTTACTTCAGAGAAAGGCAGAGCATGTAGCAGGAGGTCACAGTGGAAATGGGACTAAAAATAGCCTGGGTACAGGCACAAAGTCCCAGCAGAAAATGCAGGGCTCTAGTTGCATTAGTATAAAGAGTCTCATACTCCATCCTGTTTCCCTAGAAAGGGCTGCCCCCTCCAGATGTGTTTAAACCCGTAGCTTTTTTTATATTGAATAATGCTTTAACATGGTTTTTCCACCAAAACAGATCAGTAAGCTACTGGCTTAGTCAGATCCGAATGAAAGAGGCTGAAAATTGAAAATGCCCCCAAACACACCCCACCACTTCCTCCACATACTGTAGGCAAGCCAATAACAGACTCAGAGCCCATAGAGCAGCTTGTTGTTATCCAAGTTAGAGGCTTGATGTTAGAAAGTATATCTACTTGTTTTTAATAAAGATTATTACAACTTGGTTTTTACTTTTGTAGCTGCCAGCATCAGATTTATCAGTCATGATAACACTGTACTCATGTTGTGACTGAGATCTTTGAATTGGGCAACATTGCTAAAATATACTCAAGAAACACAAGAAAAACAAGCATTTAGTCTTAAACAAGCCTACACTTTACCCAGATTCTCTATATCACTTTATTTGGAAGTCAAACTCAAAGTGATTGCAATTTGGTCTTAAGAAGAATATTACTGTTTGCTTGTTATGTTTTCTTTTCAGGGCTCCATGTTTACTTTTCTACTGGTAGCACTGATGCTATCAACATTTTTATTAGTTTGTCGCACCAGCACATGATTGGTCACACCCTTTCTTTGTTGATATTGTTATTATTAATCTGATAGCCAAAAAAAGGATGAATTAATTGAAAAATGCCCACCCACAGCATTACCTGTTCGGTTACATTTCACGAGTATTCAGGGTTGGGAAATGATCTAATACTAACAGTGTTACATATTTAAAATACAAAATATAAGTAACTGTATTCTGCTAGTTTAAATTGCCAGCATTCTGAATACAGTTACTGTCTTTAAAAATAGATTACTTGAAGGGATTACTTTATTTGTTTTGTGTTTAATTTGCTCTAACTCGTCCTTTGTGTTGGTGTTGTAATGTGACCGGACATTAGTACATTGTTTTCTACTGGAATGTCCTAACTCAGGGGTAGGCAACCTGCAGCTCAGGAGCCACATGGGGCTTCTCCAGTGGCTCCCTATGACTTTGACAAAAAAAATTTATGGAAATGAGTTACAGTTATTTTTTAACATTTTAATTTTCATTCATCAGTGTTGTAGCCTTTAATTCTTACATTTTCCAGTTGTTTAAATGTGTAGCCTATACACTGGATTAAAAACAAAAAAAGGTTTTAATATCGAGTCAGCTATATTTGTCATACATCTACAGCCTAGCGCCTTTTCCTAAAATTTGCTAAATGACAATAGTGATGGCTAGTCTTGAGTCTCCTTAGTGAGGCTAGCTATTGATTCCAAATCCAAAAAAGAAGATGTCTCAGAGGAAAATAGAGAATTTCATAGTGAGTGGACAGATTTGTTTGCTTTCATGACTAACGCTGCAAAGTTTACGTACCAAATATTCATAAATAGCTCACTGCAGAGTGGCTACTTTGTTGTAAAACATGTTAATGAATGCTCATTTACACTGATTATGAATATTTTCAGGCTAATTTAGATTAAATAAGCTGTGTTGCCATCACTATAAAGAACAAATATGCATTGCGGCTTCAGTCAGATTTAAAAAAAAAAAAAAAAAAAAAAAAGGCCACTTCCTTTTGTTTTTTTATAGTCAAGATCGCTGACCCCTGTCCTGCGAGTGATGCAGCTCATGTTGTTTCC
This sequence comes from Epinephelus lanceolatus, assembly GCF_041903045.1. Classification (NCBI taxonomy): domain Eukaryota; kingdom Metazoa; phylum Chordata; class Actinopteri; order Perciformes; family Serranidae; genus Epinephelus; species Epinephelus lanceolatus. The sequence continues at coordinate 6,409,583 of NC_135748.1, read as the reverse complement.
TTTAAATATCACTTAAATATTAATAAAAGTGCATTGACATTAAAGAGGTGCATACATAAAGCATTTGGTGTGGACAGAAAGTGATGCTCGCTTGCTGTTAGGAAAAGGTGTGAAATTCATGTGAGGCATGCATTTCCCATAATGAGATTTAGTAGAAAGTGTGTGCAGTGAACCTGCCACACACCAATGGCAGAGGAGATTCACAGCCAGGACACTGTCAGGAATGTGTTTTCGCTATGTAAATATAAGACCAATGTATAGCCTGCAGTGTTTCCCACAGGATTTTGGGAAACTATGGGGGGGGTGGGGGGTGGGGGGGTGAACATTGAAATGAATTTGTATACAAAATGTACAGAAAGGTAAAATCATCAAGCTTTACAAAAAGTATTGCAATTTAATTTTGTCTTTAATGTTATTATCTTATATTAACTTTGCAATATGATTATCTTATATAATATTATTACTATCCTAAAATATTCTCCAGGTCCTCTGTAACTCTGCAGGACTTATTTCCACCCTGCCCAGCAGCAGTACCGTGGCGAACGGTCCCTAACTGCGGGTAGAACAGAGCAGGCTTCCCCGGAGGTCCGCCGCTTTTCCCGGTCCCTCTTTTCCACACTTTGGGCTCTAGTTTCGCAGACCAGGCGAGGCGGGGGCGCAACGCACCTGCTCTTCGCCAACTGGGTGTGGCCAGGCGGATTTTGCAAGTTTGGCACACCGTGCGCACTGGCACAGCTACTCGTCTGTCCTACCTCCGTCCCTCCTACCTGCGCAAGTTGGAAAGAGGGAGGAGAGAAGGCGTGGAGTGGGTTTTACACACATCACACCAATCAAATGAGCCCCTCTCCTCGCCCTTAAATGCGCCGTGCGAAGGCGTAATGAGAGTTTACTCAATTCGCCATGGCAGAAGAGAGCAGCAGCGTCAGACGGCCAAACTTCTCCCAGGAGGAAACTGATGTTTTGGTCCGGGAGGTCCAAGCTCGCAGTGTCCGAATATACGGAACTGCGAGCAGACCTCCACGGGCTGATGATGCAAAGGTAGCCTGGGAGGAGGTCACCACAACTGTAAATCAATGATGCGTTTCTCTCGTGCGTGCGCTCTCTCTTTCTCTCTTGCAGTCTCACTCTGTTTCTTTTCTTTTGACTTTTCTAAGATGACAGATGCTGAATATATACTCCCTATCTGATGCTGTGGCTGTTTGTGGTTGGCTGAGAGGGATGTGAACTCATTAGTTTGCAGCTGTGTTAATCAAATCAGGTTGGGTTTCCATTACGCGTGCCAAACGTGCCAAACGGTGCCAATCCCCTTTGATCTGACATCAGATGTGACGGGACAGTCGATATAGAGATACATTTATGTGCTGATTGCAGATAGTTGCATTGATTAGTGGTTTTTTGGGTATTTATTGCATCGTTAATGTGCCTGATATTCTGGAAACCTGCCTGTGAGGTTTTGGTGACGTGTGCGCACTGTCCGCCGGTCAGCCAAACTTCGGCTTACACCAGCTGCACTCCGCCTGTGCTGACAGTAGACCTGGTTTCAGATGGTGAGCTTTTAGTGCACCTTCGGCAAAGCCTTTTGGCACGAAACTGTCACTGCGCCAAGCTGGATCTGTCGACACCTCCCCCTGCTGCACCGCCACACCCATCTCAGCGCACCTCGGTCTGCCAAACTACCAAACTGAGTGTGCCTCGGGTTGCGCTGCTTGAAACTAGCTCTGCGCGGGGTTCGCCACCCTGCGCTGCGTCGGGAAACTAGAGCCCTTTGACTTATTTCCACGCTGCCGACAGTGGGACTTATATTCATTGTGCTGACAGTGGCTTGGAAAACCGCCCATAACCATGTCACACGGGGAAGAGGGAAGAGGGAAGGCGGCTGGAGTTCCTCCAACATTTGCAGTTAGATTATCATATATTTTTATTGACAAAAATATAGGCTGCTTTGGCTGATTTTTTTTATGCGCACATGTGCCCCTAAATATTTTTTACAGTTCGCACACACGTATTTTTAGTCGAGTGAAACGCTCGCACTGTCGAGCGCTGGATCTGACAGCCTGAGCACATCAGCACAAAACGCTACGGCGTTCGAGATATTATTTATATCATGAGAAGTCAATACTTTCGGCAGCCTAAATCTTTTATTTAGAAACTATGGCGGGTCAAATTAAACTATGGCGGGCCGCCATAGTTTCGTTAATTAATGGGAAACACTGGCCTGGTAAGACCGTCCTGATGATGTGAGCTCAACATTCTGTTTTTCTCTCTATATCAGTCTGGACTCTGTAGTGCCCTGCCTCGTACCCAGAAATTAAAATCCAATTGAGGCGAATCAGGAATCGGCAACATAGCTGACAACATATGCAGCCAGTCAGTAGTTGCTGACATAAAATGCATAAAATGCCACAGTTGAAAGGACAGGGAGCTACCAGAGTAATTCAGATTTTTCTTTAGCGGACTATGAATGTCAGTACAAAATTTGATGACTATCTAGTAAGGCAGTTTTCAAGACATCTTGCTCTGGATTAAAGTGTTAGACAGCTGATGATGAATATTTCCATCCTCAGGACCTACTTTAGGTCTATGGCTTAGATTCATGGCTTTAGCTCCTCTTGAAATTCCTTTTTTGCTTTCACTTGAGTACAGCCCCCAAAAAAGGCAGAATCTCAATTTCATTTTGACTTGTCACAGCAGGAAAAGCACAGGTGTAAATAATGAGGCTATTTGGGTAAATTCCATCTAGATGCTTGAGTTTCAGATCCATGGTATCCTAAATGCTCTCACTGGAATACTTGCATGGAACAGAGCCATCCTTAATGTTGTTATATATACCTGAGCTTTTTCTACTGTAACAAGGCAACATGTCAGCTGTGAAAAAGGCCTATTAAAGGGATAGTTTTATTATTACTTAAAATCAGTCAGTCAGCATGCCCCCAGTTTGGAGAAGCAGGCTGGAGCACCAACACAGAAGCTAAACAATGTACTGCTATGGAAAGGAAAAAGCAACAAAAATGTTTTAGGCACCTTTAAAAATCCACTTTTCTGTTAGACAGTGATTTCCAACAGGGAACTGAAGCTGTTATATGGCTCTCCTCCAAGCCCGATTCCATAGAGAAACATAGTTATTTACCATTGCTCAAGTTACTTAGTTTGTTCATGCTATTGTGTGGTTAAAGGGTTAGTTCAGATTCAACAAAGCCACTTTAATAACACTGACTAATTGATCGAGGCAGCAGTAGACCAACAGAAAATTACTGTTTTCGTCAGTCTGATGATTTGATGAAATCATAGATGTGGAACTGAAGCTGGTAATGGCCTCCCCATTATTGCTTGCTGTCTTTTTTTGGTGCGACTCTTTTTAAGTTGCTAAAATGCTTATTGCTGCTGACCTCTCCATAGCAGTTCATTAGTTAGCTTCTGTGACGCTACTACCGCCACCTCTCCAACTTGGGCACATGCCAACTGACATCTACAGTATGTAATACACTGCCTATGGTTAAGTGCCTCATACAACAAGCCTGGTTCCAGACCATAGACCCCGTTCACTCAGCTGAGTAGGCTTGCATCTCTGGTCTGGCATACTGCAATGAATTTGAGATTTATCTTGTCCAAACGATGGAAGGACCAATGAATGCCGGGGGTGGGGGCGGGTCTAGCGATTAGCCAATCAGTGCCACGCTGATGTCAAGCTGTACGTCGGTGGGAGGATATCCTCGGTGAGGATAGCAACAATGGTGACCGCTACAGATCCTACAGACCACATTAACGATGCTATCGAGGTATTTCGCCACTACTCGCGTTAATGGAGGACTAAATTAAGGAAGCTGCTAAACTGGATTTAACGGCAATGCAGCTGGGCGTGCACGACGACGGAGACATTTTAAACAGGCAATGCTTGCTTGTTTTCGGCACCCCCGAGGCATGGATACTAATGACGTCAGATTCTGGGTGAGTTGTTGATCTCTACTGATTGGTTAGGGAAAAATCAAATTCCCTCCCCCTTGTAAATCGCCTTCAATGGAGGCAATGTCAGACTGAAGGTTCTGGGAGCTTCAGTCTGACACTCAGGCTATCATACAACCACACTTTAAAAAATCCAAACTATCCCTTTAAAGGTTCTCTCAAGCAATTTAGTATTTTACTTCCATAGCTGTGAAACTCCTGAGATTCTACTGATTCAGTCAATAGCATTTTTTCATTCATCCCACCCTGCCTATGAAACTAATCTCACACCCCCAGTTTGTAATGCAAGCTGAAGCTTAGATACCCCTTGATGTCACAATCAGTAATACTGATGAGTACATACTGTATGCACAGTAAGACTGTTACATATGTACGTGGTTGTAGACATACACTTTCAAACAGATGCAGATCAGAGTCAGCTGCGGCATGCCTTTCAGTGGACAGAGGGGGGTGAGTGTGGCTAACGTGTGGGGTGTATTATTGCTCTTAATCCTCGGTAAGATAACACATTAAGCTTGTTGTTAATCCATGCTGAAGGGAAAGAGACAGAAAGCCCATCGGCCAGATCATTTGATGTATGGGCTCGGAGCGAGTCATGTTATGATCTGTTAACTGTATATCAAAGCCACTGTGTGCTTTTCAGAAAATGTGGTGGCTTAGCAATGTTGCGGATTTACTGAAGGTCACAAAGTCAGGTGGGGTTGTTTCATGCTGCCTAGTACTTTATTATAGTATTTTTATCACAGCCCTTGAAGCCACATTGCTGGTTTCAGTGAGGAAGGTCTGTCTAGAGCCTTGCAAAGAAAAAAAGAAAAGAAAAAAAAAACACAAACTGTCTCATATGGTCCAGTGAGTAACTTTTTTTATTTGACCCAAAAAGCTGTGACCTTTTCACATTAGTGCAGGTGACTCTAATCGTATTTTAATCGTACAAGTGCAACGACAAGTGCTAAGTGATAGGTCTTGGCATATAAGACACTGTAGATCAGAATGTGGTAATTATTAAATACACTCAGCCAGTCACATCACTGGTGTCATAGTTGAGATTCAACTCAGCCAATTGCGTTGACGTATGATGACAACAGCTCAACAAATGGAAAGATGCTACTCAAGCAAATAAATTTCTAATAAAAAGTAGCAGAGTGGTACAACGTGAACACACAACACCACAAATCTGCAGGCCTCCAGGAAGTGTGCTGGACTTTGAAGTCAATTTTCGTAGTGGCCATCAGTGGAATTACAGCTCCTGGGTCCGTCAGCGATGCCATGCCGCCCAAAAAGACTTTTTCCCATTGACTTACATGGAGAGAGAGAGATGTCAATAAATCAGTGGATACATTTTTTCGAGTATCACAACCCCCACAAAATGACTCATTTCACTATCAGGATTTAATCCATTTGGCCAACACATTCTCACTCCAACCTATATTGATGTTTGGTCATGGACTTTCCACGTTGAGATGTGACATGCAAGGTACCCTGAGTGACGCCATGTCAACTTCAGCCTGTTACATGCATTGTCTGTTTTCGAAATATACTTCCATTTTCACAGGAAATGTACAGTTTGCATACAGTCTCTGTCAAAATAAATGCACTTCGTCAGTATAAGACCGTGACTTGACGTTTTTTTCCTTTGACAACAAATGCACGTGGTTGGGTTGAAGCAATAAAAGTACGAGGTTGGGTTTAGAGAGAAGGATCAGGGTTTGGCTTAACATTCACATGGGAAGCAAGCACCAGCCTCCCGGGTGAAAGTTGGTGGTTGTTGGAGAGTAGTGTTTGCACAATAATACATTTCAAGAAAAAAAAATAAAGGAAAAGAGGCTGTGACGCAGAGGATTGATGATGTCTGCTAATCCAACGTATCCTGCATAAAAAGAAATACCAAGTTTCAACAGAGCCGTCTGACGTATGTAGAGGTGTGTGTGTTTATTCTGGAGCAGCCTGGTGTTGTTTGAATGTGATTTATTGAAGAGAAACACAGCAAACATCCGCACGTAATGGCACTGCACTCTGCTAAGGCACCTCTGAGGCTACAGAACTGCCAACATACGTGTCCTACTGCCTTCAGACAGATTTGTACTGTCTGTGCCTTCATACAGCATAAAGCAACAGTGGACAACAGATATGCCAAGACTCAACCATATTAATCTTTAGCCAAGTAACAACTGATTTGCCAATGTTTCTGCTTTAACTTCATTCAACAATATGTTTTATGCTGATTTAAACACAGAGTGTTTAGAGAGTGTTTGGTTAAATTGTTCACTGTTAAAAGGTCCCATATGGTACAAAGTCAGATTTCAATGTCTTTTTTTTTGGTTGTCTGAAATTGAGCATTATATAGGGTCTTTAAGTATTATTCCATTATTACTGCATATTTGTTGCAGTTATTAAGTTTGCTACTATTTTTAAAAATGACCCAAGTGGCTATGGAGTTGCTTCGCTCCAGAAACAGACACCATGGAATGTGAACGACCCACCTACCAACTGTCTGTTTTTCCCTCTCATCGATGCACTGTGCACTCTGCACTGAGCACCAAACTACCACATATCAATCAATTTTATTTATAAAGCCCAATATCACAAATCACAATTTGCCTCAGAGGGCTTTACAGTACACGACATCCCTCTGTCCTTTGGACCCTCGCAGGAGATAAGGAAAAACTCCCCAAAAAAACACTTTAACGTGGGGAAAAAACATAGACGTTGACGTACAAAGCAAATTGCAAAAAGGTCATGAAACACCAAACTGTGAAAGCGTTGCTAGTGCCCTAAGTGTGATGTGAAAGAAGTCACTCATCATGAGACACCCATAGGGAATTATCAACAACTCTACAGTTCTGCTGAGATCTCAAAAGTTTTTGGCAGAGCATTTTACAAATTGTGGGCTAGTAGCTGCAGTGGTGCTAGTTTACCTCCCAGACACCGCCATTGTTCCTTTGAGCAAAGTACCAAACCCCAATTGCTCGAGATGCTGTGCTGCGGCAGCTTTATCATTCTGACAGCTCTCTACATTCATTTGTGTGTGTGTGTGTGTGTGTGTGTGTGTGTAAAAGATGAAAATAATGGAATAAAAAAATTAATTTCCCCAAGGAGGAAATAAAATTAAGTGCTTAGTTTTGGCAGAGAGCCCTGATAAACCTACTTGCATAGCTTAGCATGAAACAGCAGACAAAGTTAGCTCTCAGGTGGTAAACAAAGTGGAGCATTTAGCAGGTAAAGAGACAAGAGTCGTGCAATAAGCTAAAACAAGAGTGACTATTAGACTTGTATTTGTTACATAGCCAGGAACAATGAAAGCTAATGTAAATTTGTGACTGTTGCTGTTAGGACAGTAGATGTTTTGCAAAAACCCAACCAGCAACCTCCAGGGTTAAAAAAAGAAGGCAACACAGAATTGACAAAACTGCAGTCCTCTGAATGGCCACTGTAGGCTGGCTCTAGAAGCCAGTCAATTTCCATTGATCCACATGTTAAAACTTTACAGCAGAAATAACATTTTTACAGCCTGGTACAAAAAAAGGTTTTGGTCTGGTTTACCTCTTCATGAGAACTATATGGAGAGTGAATTTTTAAATAACTCAACTGTTTACATTTTTATAAAGGCTTAAAGGGCCAATGGGTTGAAAACAGTGACATCAGTGGTCAAATTCTAGATTGCAGGGCTCACTCGCTCACCCCTAAATGACGGTGGCCTCGTAGGGACAAAAACCCTTGCGCAGACAGAGTTTTTCAGGAGTAGGTCTATCTAGCAACGAGGTGAATGTTTATTTAGAAATCTAAACCATGTTACGATATTGTAATGAATCACTCACGAGCAGGAGACCAGAGGAGCGTTCGGGAAAAAGGCCAGTTTATTTGAGCACTCGAAAAACTCTGGTAACACTCCAGGCGGTAAAAGACTCCGTCCCAAACTCTGACTCTTCTAGCGTAACACACACACTCCATACACACGTACTCATTTACAATACCAAGCGGGGACCCCCTCCCCCTCTCTGCTCCACCAATCTCCAGCCCGCACACTGACTGACAGCGTAGCCTGTAAACAGAGCTCAGCTGTTTTTGAAGAGTTTCTTGTAGCAGACACAGATCCAGAGCCATACCTGTTTGAGCCGGAGCATACAGATGAGGAACTCCATGTGTTGGATGCTGAGCGGGTGAGAAGAGAGGCTGAATCCTCCGCTCCCATTTTGCTGCACAGAATGGGATTCGATGCTACCATCGTTGGGGAGATATATCATCAGGAGGAAAAGCGCAGCAGAGAGTGCATCACAAGGAGTGAAGTTGCGTCTTCTTTTCCTCGCAGATGACGGTTCGGGTTCATTCTCTCCTGTTGCGTGGTAAGTGTGGTCCATTCACAAACTTTATAACTAAAAAAACTTTTCACTACTCTCTATCGATGAACTACTAACACTCTCTGCTGTTTCCTCCTCCTTCTTCCTTCTTTCTGCTGTCTTCTTCGTTGGTTTATTTATACATGCGAAACGCGTTCTCTGGCTGGCTGGATTGTCCGCTAGGGCTGCCGTACATACATGGTGGCGCAAGATGGCGACCTCTCTAAAGCAAGGCCCTTGCTATACTATATAAATATAAAAGCATACTTATAAGGCTACGAAAACCAAACGAATTTTATTTTATAGTGATTATACACTTGTATAAACATATTAATGGGTAGAATATTCAGATTCAGATTCAGATTTGACAATAAACCATGCCAAATATTACACACTGGCCCTTTAAAGTTATGCATGATTATGGGCGAGACACATCGAGTGACAGTGTCCTCGGCCTCTCATTCAGATCCACCCCTCGCTCCTCCACAGCTCCAGCCCTCTTACACAAATATGGTCACTACTGGATCCAAAGAACCAAGATGCCAACGGCTGTAATGCCAAGCTGGAGGAATCGAAATGGGAATCCACAAACCAATGGATGCAAAAAGACATTTCCCACAAGCCCTAGACCAGAGTACCTGAGGGATGGGTCCCTTTTTGAAAACCCACACCCAATCATACCTGTAAAGCTCAGTACCAGTTTCTGTTACCCGTCATTATGTCTTAGTCAAAGCTGCACCTGCCCACACCCATTAATAAAAGTCCCGTGACTCGACTTGCACTCATAGTAAAACACACAGGCTACAGCCACTCACATTAAGCTGGGCTCTCCGTTCTTGAATTATAAATCCAGCAAAGGAAAAGTCTCTTTCACTGGCTGCGCTTGATGCAAGGATGGTGAAAAGAATTCTGCACAATGCACTGCCAGGTTAGGAAATATTTTAGCATTCTCCTTCCACCACCATAAAACCTCAAAAGGATCCTCCTCGGGTGTCTTGAAGTCGATGTAGGCTGCTACTTATCCTCAGGCTGCAAATTTTAATCGCTGGAGTCCTCCACATTGGAGATGAATGTGACAACAGAGTCAAAGGTTCAACTTGTGTCACTGACTTTTTCATTTGTCTTATTCTGAAAAATAAAAAATGATATTTTTGTTCTCACCTGCTGCCCGCCCACTGAGGCAGAGTCCTGCACCAGGTCAGGTACCCATGGGTATCCGAGGGGTAACGGGTGTAAATATTTACAATAAGAAGTAAGAATAAGATTATGAAATAGAAGTATGTAAAGATGAAGCAATTAAATAAAATAGAAATGAAAATATGCATTAAAAATAAAATCAATAAAATGTTTATCATGCTACATTGTTTAACACTAGTAGTTAAGATATAAAGAAATATGAAAAATTATTTATATATTACCTAATATTATCATTTAATATAATGATTTCAATATTTTTTCAATACATTTCAATATAATAATTAAAATATTTAGTAATATATATATATATATATATATACCCATCCCCCTCGGATACCCCTTGGACTCTGCCCCAGATTATTACAGATAATGTCATCATCTCACCAGAAGAGGCAAGTCCATGATAGAGTCGAATAGCCACAATGAGATCAGACATAATAACTGTAGGAACATGTTTCACCATTTCAGAATGTCTAATTAAACAAAGCCTCAGTGAGTATATTGAGTTAGAGAAGCTAGTGGAACAGCACTTAAAATTCAAGTGGTCTTTGTTGAAGGCCAGAAAAAGCTAAAATATTTAGCAAGAAAAAGCTGGAATGTCTTTTGAAGTGAACCACGTTACATAGCCTACTGTTGCACAGTGTTTCAAGCTGGATTTTTGGTCATTTGTGTCATTACAAATGTTGATGTAATTCTAAATGATCTAATGTCCAGTTCAGGCCAAAGATTAACGACGGGACAAGTTGAAACAGGCACCAACTTGCAATGTGCCGTTCTGCAACGTTTTAAAAACCTGCCGTTTCACACCAATGCAACTAGATGAAACAGTGTATCATCTCTATGCAACATCTCTCTGTACTTTGTTCTGATTTCAAGCTTTTCAGACTTATTTTGTGGCTGAATATAATTTGTAGCTTTGTAAAATATGAATAAGGATAATGATGGTGAGATAGTGGCTACAGTTGCATTTGTAGTAGTGATGAAACAGCAACAACAACACAAAAAAAAAACGAGCATCAGATGGACTGTACCAGTACTAATCAATCAGTCAGTGAGAATGTGTGTGAGGGGGCATAAACACATACAGTGAGCAGCAGCAGCGACCCACTGTCCGACATCGACACACCATGAGGACAGAAACAGGGCTCGGCGGGGGACAGAGCACCTGACGTGGCAAGCTAACAAGCCGTCTGTGGTCATTTTGACTTGACCACAAGCCACGTGGCTGTAGAAACAGGTAACCGGCCTTATGTTATGAAACCAGCCATTTTTTTTATGCAACATTCGAAAACAGTTTCCTCTCATCACAAATCTTTGGTCTCAACTGAGCTTTAACTTCCTGAACAGATCTCAAAATGTCGCATTCTATTTCTGCTCTCTGTGTTAACTTTTTAAGCCAAAATGTCAGATGTTTAAATTGTATTAATAAACCAGTCACCATATACATCACATTTGCACATTTCTATGTAGTGGATCCATTGAAACCTTACATTTCAACAATGCTGTGGTTAATGTGTGGTCCGGTTTATGCACAAAAAAACATTTGGTTATGGTCTGGAAAAGATCATGTTTTGGTTTAAAATACCTGGTTTGGGGGCACAATCCCTTTTTCTTGGTAAAAACAAAAAACACTTTTTATGCCTCGATTCCGGCAGAAACTAAAGCAATGACTCACTAAATCACCGTCAGTTTGTTGTTGATCTTGAACAGTGGTCTGCAGCTTGGCCAGCATCTCGCGTAGGTGTCACGCCATCCACCCTTTCCTCCACCCCTGGATTGCAAAGCCAGCTCATGTAATACATCACTTTAAAAATACTGATAAGATACATATGAGTCTTGCAAATGCAATATATTGGTGGCTGGGGAAACATTCCAACATTACTTCTGGCAACTGGGCAACTGTATATTAGAGTATGACTGAAGGCCAAAAGACAGTGGCTGTGATTATGATAATAACTGGCAGTAAACTGGACCTTGAGGAATACAGGCTTTATAAAGAAGGTAAAACCAGGACAGGAAAGTTAAGCACTGTTTCCCTCCTAAATTATCCAGTGGAAGACAACAAAGCTGTGGGTCTTTTCCAGGGATTCCCTGCTGCACCCCCACTCTGGGAGCTTTGCCACTGAGCAGTTTCTTATCTTTTAGTCTTGATGAAAAGGTTCAAAGGCCACTGATGCACCAGTGAAATGCACAGAAAGCTATAGCAATTTTATATTCCATTTAGAGGCTCTTAAAACCTCCAAATGAAGTGATTAAATATCATCCCCCACAATTCTTAAAATAACATGGCATGACATCCACCAAACATCAGGGCTATGACTGCTACCGCTGCCATAGTTTGAAGTCAAGAGTGTGGAGATTCAATTAGAAGATTGTATCAAGCTTGCTACATCAAAGGGAACTGTAATAATCTATTAATTAAGGCTCACTGCTTTATTATTATGTAAAACCAAATTAAATACCGTCACGTTTAAATGTGTGCATAATTCAATGATATTTTCTATTGGCAGGAGAGGACATTCAGCTTATTAAATGTCATGAGCAGCAGAAATGTGTCATTTGCTTTATCCCCGATCACCAAAGTGACATGCTATCCCTGTGTGTCATCTGTGAGGGGACATGAGCTCAGGGGAACGTCACAATAATAACCACCAGTTTTTTGTTTCCTCTTTTTGTAGCTAAAGCTTTAAGCAGTGTTCACTGATGGTTGGGTCAGTAGCACCCAGATACCATCTGGAGATATCGGCTTAATTTGAGGTGACTGGAGTATAGCTTTAGTTCGCTAGCTGCACCCAGTCTAATTCAGCTTGCTTACAGTGTTAGCATAGCCTACCTCTGCCTTGCTGCATGGCAGGCCCCACTCCAGCAGAGATGAGCAGATTAAGCTGGCAGCGGTTCCTCCTGCTTACAGCTTAGATTAGCACAGGCACCAATCTGTTACGCCATCAGGCAGCTGTTACCCCGCAAATGACACTTTGTCCTAACTGAGGAACAGACACAGAAATGAAAAGAGGCCCAAAACTGGCTGTAAAAGTGCATCCAGTGCTGCTGAAGGTACTTTGAAATTCTGTAATAAAGAAAAGAATGAAGGTCTTATCAGTATGAGTGTTAATCTCATATTTTGGTGCATTGTGACAATTGGTCATGAGAACATTTTACTCTTACTGTTTACTATATCACCATGTATTGCATTACAGTGCACAAGGATTTCTCTGGGACTACTTTTGCTTTTGTGTGCATTTAGTTTGAGATTAAAATTGGAGTGTTGTTCTTGTTGAAGTGGTGAGTTCAATTTTATAATGAGCACATGACAAATTGGTCAAACTTTGAGAAGAACACCCAGACTGACAAAAGTTTGCAAGCTCACAGAGAAATCTGCAGATGCCCTCAGCTCTACGGAGCCTTTTTTTTTTTTTGGTTTCCAACAGCAGCAGTTTTATTTGATTTCATCAAAAAAGCTCTGAGTTAGGGACTAGCTTGTTAACACAGTGGAGAGTTTAGCAGCTAAAGGGACAGAGATTTTTCTCAGGAGTTGGTGGAGACCCAATGTACAGAAGCCCTGAGGGGCAAGGTGAAAAATCTCTGATGTTTATCTCCTACAAAGAAGATAATATCTACTAGGAGATAAATAATTAGGTCTATTTAGGCCATTTATGGGAGCAAGAAATTCATCCAGAAAAAAGCACTTAGTGCACCAAACAAGAGCCATTGAAAACTCAAAGTCAAATGCAGCATAAAGAGAATTATTAGGAAGTGAAATAAGAGTAGGAAAATAGGAAATATATGAATATAAAGCAAATAGAATACAAAAAAAAAAAACAAAAAAAAATGTGGTGGCACGTTGGTGCAGTGGTTAGCAGTGCAGTCTCACAGAAAGATGGTTCCTGGTTCAAACCCTGCTACGGGGAAGTCCTTCTGTGCAGAGTGTGCTTGTTCTCCCCATGTCAGTGTGGGTTTTCTCTGGGTTCTCTAGCTAGTTCTCCCACAGTCCAAAGACATGCAGGCTAAGTTAATTGGTGACTCTAAATGCCTGCAGGTGTGAATGTGAGCGTGAATAGTTTTCTGTCTCTATGTGTCAGCCCTGTGATGGGATAGGCTCCAGCACCCCCATGACCCCCAAGAGGATAAGCAGTTATGGAAAATGAATGAATGAAAGTGAATACATTATGCTGCAATGTTTAACACTAGTATGTAAAATATTAACAAGTTTGTAAATGGTAAATTTGTGTTTTACACTCTGATATAGTTCCCTAGGAATTAGGCCTGAAAACACATGTAATGTCTTATGTAATCCAAAACAAGTGCTCTCTCTATCCGTATGCTGCTGTGGTCAGCTAATGTCACGATATGGATTGACTGGTGCAGGGCGCAGCTGGAACAACTCAAAATCCAACTGTAAATGGAAGTGACTATAGCCTGACCACTAAATTTAAAACACAAGACTGGAACCTGCTATCACTCTGAAATGGCCCGACAGGTGTTTTAAACAGATTAATCTAACATATAACTGTTCTTAGCTACTGTTTATGGTTTGTTTATACCAATAATGTTTGTGAACATTGAGGGGAAAAGGCTAAAGTCTCCATTATGATCCATTACAAACACACAAAATGCTGATTTTTTTTTTCAGTTATTATAACTTAAGTTATTCATGTGCATATAGGCTACATCATTTTTATGTGTCCATAACAGTTATTAATTGGCACATTAAGACTGAGTCAGATTATGCTGACAAATATTCAGTGAGCAATAAGGGTTTGCTGTTTTGGTGCTGCCATCACTGTGCTGGGTCTAATAAACCAGGGCTAAGTGGCGGGGCTGTTGGCATTAATAAGCCTTGAGCAAAATGCTTTTTATACATATGCAGTGGTACAATAAACCAGTTTTGATAACACCCTTGTTTGATTGGCTATATTAAAAACTCCAAATCACAGAGCTAGGGGAGACATAAATATACCAGCTGGGTTTGTGAGAACAACCAGTAAAGAAGGAAAATGGGCATTATTTAGTAACTTCAACAAGTTGTTAACACTGAAACCAATAATCAGTAACACTGACACACTGCTTTGGGGTGAAGTCACACCATTTAAAAATCTGGCAGTTTAATTTATTTATTTTTTTCTCAGGAAAAACATTGCACTCTTTATAGCCAGTGAAACACAACCTGTCCTCAGTAGTAATTGTCCTTTCGAAAATTTGATGCACAAGTAATAAAGTTTCAGGTACTGAGAGAAAAAATAATTCATGCATGCATACTGTTTGCCACCATCTGCTGCAGGCCTTTGTCTTCTTTCTAATGACTATCCCCGACAGTATGTATCAGTTTGTTCCAGCACGTCACCCCCATCATTGGATCTATGGCATATAACCCAGTGAAAAACTTGATGTTGATTCTCAAGCCCCACAAAGATGTGCTGGAATGTTGTTCATCAATATGGGATGACAAAGCTTAACACAAATAAACGTGTTAAGCTGTTCAACAAGTTCTCTAGACTGTTCAGGTGTGTCTGAAATAGATATCAGCAGTGTATTCTGTGTGTCTGTTTGAATCCTCTGTTAATTCACTTTGTACATCATCACACAACAGCGATGTATTTGTAGTGTACATAAGTCTGTGGCAGCCAATATTATAATGCAATGAGTGAATCATATTCAAATGTCATCTTTCATTTCAACCATTAGTCAACCATTATGACCATGACAATGGTCATTTTTATTTCACTGACTGTCATTATATATATATATATATATATATATATATACATACATATAAAATCACCCTCTCACCCTCTTGGGGTGGTATCATCCTCAAGCTCGGGTCCTCTACCAGAGGCCTGGGAGTTTGAGGGTTCTGCGCAGTATCTTAGCTGTTCCTAGGACTGCACAATTCTGACCTGAGGCTTCAGATGTTGTTCCTGGAATCTGCCGGAGCCACTTTCCCAGTTTGGGGGTTACTGCCCCGAGTGCTCCTACTACCTGTACACTATCCCAGCCACTTGGTTGTGCCTCTCCATGTACGCTGATCCTGCCTGCATCTTACACCCTGCCACTATGTGCTAGACCATCTCAGGGGCATCTTTGCACAGCCTGCACCTTGGGTCTGATCTGCTGTGGTAGACCCTTGCCTCTATGGCCCTTGTGCTTAGGGCCTGTTCTTGTGCTGCGATCATTAGTGCCTCTGTGTTGTCAGTCAGTCCAGCATTCTCCAGCCACTGGTACGTCTTCTTGATATCAGTCACTTCCGCTATCTGATGGTGGTATGCACCATGTAGGGGCTTGTCCCTCCATGTTGTTTGCTCCTCCACCTCTTTGCCCTCATCTGGTTTCTGTTGTTTGAGGCATTCACTTAGGAGTTCATCCTTTGGGGCCACCTTCTTGATGTACTCCTGGATTTTGGATGTTTCATCCTGGATAGTGGCACTGATGCTCACTAGTCCTCGGCCTCCCTCTTTCCACTTAGTTTATAGCCTCAGGGTGCTGGACTTGGGGTGCAACCCTCCATGCATGGTGAGGAGCTTTCTTGTCTTGATATCAGTGGTTTCTATCTCGTCCTTTGGCCAGCTTATGATCCCAGCTGGGTATCTGATGACTGGCAATGCGTACATGTTGATGTCTCCAACCTTGTTCTGAGCATTCAGCTGACTCCTCACGACTTGCCTTACTCTCTGGAGGTATTTGGTTGTAGTGGACTTCCTTGTGGCCTCCTCATGATTTCCATTAGCCTGTGGGATCCCAAGGTACTTGTAGCTGCCCTGGATATCTCCAATGTTGCCCTCTTGTAGGTCAACTCCTTCAGTTCTGATCATCTTGCCTCTCTTTGATACCATCTGGCCACACTTGTCTAATCCGAATGACATCCCAATGTCCTTACTGTAGATCCTGTTGGTGTGGATCAGTGAGTCGATTTCTCGCTCATTCTTGGCGTACAGCTTGATGTCATCCATGTAGAGCAGGTGGCTGATTGTTACTCCATTTCGGCATTGGTATCCGTAGCCAGTGCTCTTGATGCTCTTACTGGGGGGATTCAGACCCATGCAGAACAGCAGTGGTGACAGTGCATCCTCTTGGTATATGCCGAATTTGATGGTGACTTGGGCAATCGGCTTTGAATTGGCCTCTAGGGTCGTCTTCCACATTCTCATGGAGTTCATTATGAAGGCTGGTAGTGTCCTGTTAATCTTGTATCATTTCAGACATTCCAGTATCCATGTTTGTGCCATTGAGTCATAGGCTTTCTTGTAGTCAATCCAGGCGATGCACAGGTTGGTCTTCCTGCTCTTGCAGTCTTGGGCGATTGCTCTGTCAACCAGTAGCTGGTGCTTGGCTCCTCTGGTGTTACTGCCAATTCCTTTCTGTGCCTCGCTCATGTAGTGGCTCATATGTCTAGTTATCTTAGCTGCTATGATGCCTGACAGGAGCTTCCATGTTGTGGAGAGACAAGTTATCAGTCTGTAGTTGGATGGGATGGTTCCCTTCTGGGGGTCTTTCAAGATCAGGACTGTCTTGCCCTGTGTCAACCATTCTGGGTGGGTCCCATCCCTTGGCAGCTGGTTCATCTTTGCTGCTAGGTGTTCATGGCGTGTGGTTAGCTTCTTCAGCCAGTATGTATGGATCATGTCAGGGCCCAGTGCTGTCCAGCTTTCTTCATCTGGATGTCTGCCATGGAGATGGTTACTGGGTCTTTTTCAGGGAGGTTGCTGTGGCCAGCTCTTAGGTCCACTAGCCACTGGGCATCGGTGTTGTGTGATGCTTCTCTTTCCCATATACCCTTCCAGTATGTTTCCATCTCAGCTCTTGGTGTGTCTGACCTGCTGTTATTTCCCTGCCACTGAGAGAACACCTTGGTTGGTTCAGTGTAGAGCATCCTGTTTATTCTCCGGGTGTCTACTTCTTTGGTATATCTCTTCAGCCAGGTGGCCAGAGCTGTTAGTCTTTGTTTGGCAGTTTCTAGTGCCTCAGGGATGGAGAGCTTGTTGTATTTCCTTGGTACCCCTTTATTCACCATATTACCTTTGTGTAGCTCTGCTAGTTGGCCAGTTGGCTAACTTCTCTCCATGTTGTCTTTATCTTGGCCTCCAAATGTCTCTTCCATGGAGGGTACTGGTTCTTATATATACTGTGTATATACATATATAGAGACAGAGAGAGAGATAGAGATAAATAGATATAGATATAGATATAGATATAGATATAGATGACCTGATTTCCACATATTTCTTCAATATTTTAAGCAAGATTACTTTTTTTAATCTCAATCTAATCAAATTCTACAGTTTCAAAATAACAAAAAAACAAAAGGGCCTGAAGCTAAAGTTTTGGCACCCTGCATGGTCAGTATGTAGTAGCGCCCCTTTTGGCAGTGTATCACAGCCTCTAAACACTTATTGTAACCAGCTAAGAGACTTTCAGTTCTTGTTTGGGGGGTTTTTGCCCATTCTCCCTTTCAAAAAACTTCTAGTTCTGTTAGATTCTTGGGCCGTCTTGAATGCACTGCTCTTTTGAGGTCTATCCACAGATTTTCAATTATGGGACTGTGAGGGCCATGGCAAAACCTTCAGCTTGTGCCTCTCGAGGTAGTCCATTGTGGACTTTGAGGTGTGTTTGGGATCAATGTCCTGTTGTAGAAGCCATCCTCTCTTCATTTTTTTTTTTTTTTTAAAGATAGTGTGATGTCTGTTTGCAGCATTTGCTGGAATTTAACTGAATCCATTCTTCCCTTTACCTGTAAAATGTTCCCTGTGCCACTGTCTGCAACACAAGCCCAAAGCGCTGATTGATCCACTCCAGTGTTTAACAGTTGGACAGGTGCTCTTTTTAAAACAATTCTGCACCCTTTTTCTCCAAAGACACCCTTGCTCTTTGTGTTAAGATGTTCCTTTTAAAACTTCTGACACTGAATTTTGTGGTGAGGACACAGGAGATGTTTTCTTCTGATGACTCTTCCATGAGGTCATATTTGTGCAGGTGTCGCTGCACAGTAGAACAGTGCACCACCACTCCAGAGTCTGCTAAATCTTCCTGTAGGTCTTTTGCAGTCAAAAGGGAGTTTTGACTTGCCTTTCTAACAATCCTACAAGCAGCTCTCTCTGAAATTGTTTTGGTCTTCCAGACCTCAACTTGACCTCCACAGTTCCTGTTAACTGCCATTTCTTAATTACATTTTGAACTGAGGAAACAGCTACCTGAGAACACTTTGCTATCTTCCTAGCCTTCTCCTGCTTTGTGGGCATCATGGGGGGTGGTGGTGTGTCTTCCTAAAGCTCAGGTCCTCTACCAGAGGCCTGGGAGTTTGAGGGTTCTGCACAGTATCTTAGCTGTTCCTTGGACAGCACTCTTCTAGACAGAGACCTCAGATGTTTTACCTGGAATCTGGTGGAGCCACTCTCCCAGTTTGTGGGTCACAGCCCCTAGTGTTCTGATTACCACCGGCACCACTGTTGCCTTTATTCCCCACATCTTTTCTAGCTCCTTTTTCAGCCCTTGGTATTTTCCAAGCTTCTCATGTTCCTTCTTCTTGATTTTGCTGTCGCTTGGGATTGCTACATCTATCACAGCTGCCTTCTTCCGTTGTCTGTCTATCAACACGATGTCCAGTAGGTTAGCCATCACCAGTTCGTCAGTCTGGATCTGGAAGTCCCACAGGATCTTAGCTCGATCATTTGTCTTGCAGTGATATTATGTTGATATTTACTGTACATGTCATATACATATATATATATATATATATATATATATATATATATGTGTGTGTGTGTGTGTGTGTATATTTAATGTAATGTTTATGCAGTTCAGTGCCAATGTATTTAATAATTTGTAATTACTGAACTAGTTTGCATGCATGCAGGCATAAATTGAATGAGTGAATTACAGAATTGAAGTTACACTACACTGGTCATTTGCAGCTGGTTACATCCATGATAATAAAATACTTTTGTATTTTATTAACAAATAAACAACTCAATTTGATCAACCCACTGGTGACTCTTACAGACAATCAAATCAAAAAGAGATTAAAAGTTGACAGTCTTATAATTAAATGCTGTAGCTGGGGGTTTGTCCATTACCTGACTATAACCATGAGGAGCAGCCTTTAGTGTACGACAGTTATGAAGACGGAATGGCAGAATGGCAATACAAGACTTACATACACATCTGATATTATCCTCGTTGTATGAAATGACAATGACAAAATGCATTCATCGGCTTTGTGTGTGTGTGTGTGTGTGTGTGTGTGTGTGTGTGTTTGTGTGTGTGTGTGTGTGTGTGTGTGAGAGAGAGAGAGAGAGAGAGAGAGAGAGAGAGAGAGAGATTTTGTTAAAATGATTATAGATGTACAGAGGCATTGCAGGTCATTCCTCACTGCTATATTTAGGCTACATTTCTGAAGAAGATTCTCATTTGTGTATGGCAATAATTAATGATGATTGCCATTAGTATATGAGACACTGAAGTTATTTTAGAAACTACAGCCAGCAACTGGTAGTTTCACTGGACGTGAAAATTGATTTTTAAAAATGAATCACAGTCATTTACTGTTGATCGAATCAACTTATCATTTCAGTTGTACAGCTGGTTGAAGTGTCTACAAAAACAAGTCAAAGTTCAACTGAGCATCCTGTTCACATCTGCTTTTTTCAGAGTGCTGTTTTCCTGATTATTGGTAAAGGAATACTTCACCCACAAAATGACCTTTCGTATGTACTCACTGCATACTTTTACCTTGAATTCATGAAGAAAACGTGTTTTTTCCGCCATGCCTCTATGGTGTCAAATTTTACTTACATCAATATTAAACACTTCTGCCGATGAGTAGCCCACCCTGAGCCTGAAGCCATGCACGAAACTGTTCGTACTTGAATAGTAAGGTTTTAGCAAAAATGCATGTGTTTTGGACGTACTGAGCATAATACTAGACAAATGAGACTTGGATTATACTGCATAAATTATATACAGTACAGGCCAAAAGTTTGGACACACCTTCTCATTCAATGAGTTTTCTTTATTTTCATGACTATTTACATTGTAGATTCTCACTGAAGGCATCAAAACTATGAATGAACACATGTGGAGTTATGTACTTAACAAAAAAAGGTGAAATAACTGAAAACATGTTTTATATTCTAGTTTCTTCAAAATAGCCACCCTTTGCTCTGATTACTGCTTTGCACACTCTTGGCATTCTCTCCATGAGCTTCAAGAGGTAGTCACCTGAAATGGTTTCCACTTCACAGGTGTGCCTTATCAGGGTTAATTAGTGGAATTTCTTGCTTTATCAACGGGGTTGGGACCATCAGTTGTGTTGTGCACAAGTCAGGTTAATACACAGCCGACAGCCCTATTGGACAACTGTTAAAATTCATATTATGGCAAGAACCAATCAGCTAACTAAAGAAAAACGAGTGGCCATCATTACTTTAAGAAATGAAGGTCAGTCAGTCCGGAAAATTGCAAAAACTTTAAATGTGTCCCCAAGTGGAGTCGCAAAACCCATCAAGCGCTACAACGAAACTGGCACACATGAGGACCGACCCAGGAAAGGAAGACCAAGAGTCACCTCTGCTTCTGAGGATAAGTTCATCCGAGTCACCAGCCTCAGAAATCGCAAGTTAACAGCAGCTCAGATCAGAGACCAGATGAATGCCACACAGAGTTCTAGCAGCAGACCCATCTCTAGAACAACTGTTAAGAGGAGACTGTGCGAATCAGGCCTTCATGGTCAAATAGCTGCTAGGAAACCACTGCTAAGGAGAGGCAACAAGCAGAAGAGATTTGTTTGGGCCAAGAAGCACAAGGAATGGACATTAGACCAGTGGAAATCTGCGCTTTGGTCTGATGAGTCCAAATTTGAGATCTTTGGTTCCAACCGCCGTGTCTTTGTGAGACGCAGAAAAGGTGAACGGATGGATTCCACATGCCTGGTTCCCACTGTGAAGCATGGAGGAGGAGGTGTGATGGTGTGGGGGTGTTTTGCTGGTGACACTGTTGGGGATTTATTCAAAATTGAAGGCACACTGAACCAGCATGGCTACCACAGCATCCTGCAGCGACATGCCATCCCATCCGGTTTGCGTTTAGTTGGACGACCATTTATTTTTCAACAGGACAATGACCCCAAACACACCTCCAGGCTGTGTAAGGGCTATTTGACCAAGAAGGAGAGTGATGGAGTGCTGCGGCAGATGACCTGGCCTCCACAGTCACCGGACCTGAACCCAATCCAGATGGTTTGGGGTGAGCTGGACCGCAGAGTGAAGGCAAAGGGGCCAACAAGTGCTAAACACCTCTGGGAACTCCTTCAAGACTGTTGGAAAACCATTTCAGGTGACTACCTCTTGAAGCTCATGGAGAGAATGCCAAGAGTGTGCAAAGCAGTAATCAGAGCAAAGGGTGGCTATTTTGAAGAAACTAGAATATAAAACATGTTTTCAGTTATTTCACCTTTTTTTGTTAAGTACATAACTCCACGTGTTCATTCATAGTTTTGATGCCTTCAGTGAGAATCTACAATGTAAATAGTCATGAAAATAAAGAAAACGCATTGAATGAGAAGGTGTGTCCAAACTTTTGGCCTGTACTGTAGGTAAAAGGATTTTTTGATATACGTAGTTTTGCTATTGTTGAATGTAGTTCCTGTTTACTTAAGTTTATGAAGAATGTTTGCCTTTTTTGGATTCACCATTCACTGTAGAGGTATGCGAGAAAAACGTTTTCTTCACAAACCTAATGTTACACTGGGTGAAAAAGTTATACACAAATGGTCATTTTGCACGTGAAGTATTCCTTTAAGGTGACTAAGATACATGAAGCTATACGTGTGTATGGTTTAGGATAATTGCGTATGGAGAGCTCACCAAACATGGATAATGTAGGAAAGATCTCTCCACTGTTATGGTGTGAAGATGAGGAGCAAGCTCTGTCGTCTCAGGACTTCCAAAAATTAACTGTGGACAGAGCTGGGTGCTGCTGAAACATGTGTCTAGTAATCTAAAGGCGCCTTCAGATTGGGCATAACTTTCATAACCCAGTCAAAGATTAGATCTTCAAAGATGTAAGCGTGTCAGAGGTGCAACACAACCTGAAATTCATTGGTTGCTGCTAGTTTTGTCTCTGCTGTCACGTTTGTTGGATATATGTTTGAATACAGTCTCAGGCTGGAATCTCTAAACATCTGAGTCCAACACATTCTCACTGCGACCTTGCAAGGTGCCCTGGGTACGCTGGTTGTTGATGTTCCGGGATGCCGTGTCAACTTCAGCCTGTTACATGCATTGTCTGTCTTCAAAACACACTTCTGCTTTTACAGGAAATGTACAGTTTGCATACAGTCTCTGTCAAAATAAACATACTATATTGGTACAACACTGCCAATTGACATTTTTTTCCTACACAAACAAGCGCATGTGGTTATGTTTAGCCAACACACACACGGTTGGCTTTAGGTAAAAAAAGCACATGGTTGGGTTTAGGAAAAAATAACAAGCTTTGTTTTAACATTCAAACAGGAACCGAACACTGGCCTCCCAAGTGAAAGTCAGTGGTTGTTGGACCTGAATCCTAAGAAGTGGTGAGATATGATATCGCTGAATGAAGGGGAATGGCTGTGTAGCAGTTGCAGAACAAAGTAGGAAAGAGTGTAAATACAAAAAAATAGTCAGCAACAAAGTAAAGGTGTCTTGTGTTACAAAGACATGGTTCATATATTACACACAGATACTTTTACACAAAGTGTGTCCCTGACATTTCTGCTGCCACACCAACATAATGGATGTGGATGGAATTTTGTTTGTGCTGCTCATCGCATTACAAAATGACATTTGAAAACCTGAACAGCAGCTTGTTTTTTTTCCAGGAACTGTGTCTGTGTAACTCTGGATAATCCACAGAATACACTGTCCCCAGTTTCTTTTATTTTTTTTTCACTTATGTTCAACTAACTGCTTGACACTCAGAGCAAAAAGCAGTCTTTTGAAGTTCTCTTTTCCTCTATCATTATTTGTTCGTAATGCAGAGCAGAAACAAGCACAAAGGTTTTGGATAATGCCTCCCTCAGTAATTCACAGTCCAACCTCTTTTACACAGATAGAAAAAAAGCCTGGGGCAGACTGGCAACAAAAAGCAGCCCAGAAATTTGCTATCAGGCAGCCTCAATATGACACACCAAATTCAAACGGACACACGTTTGTTGATCAACAAATCATTAATTAAAACACACACATACACACAATCTGTTGATTTGGTTTATTTCTGGCAAAGAAAAAAGGGTGATTCTAATTATCCAAGTTTTCCCTCTCCATGGCTGTGTACAGAAAGCAAAAATTCAAAGGTGTCACTGTAATGATCACATGATACCTAATTTGACTTAACTGCCTGCTTTTCAGAATTAATTAAAATATTGCGAAACAGTCAACAGAGTTATAAATCACAACCAGCAGACTTTGTCCACATGGAGTGTATGTTATAAGGCGTTAACAAAGAGTGTATAATACCAGAGGCTGGCCTCAAACGATGACCCACCAGGTAAATTCCCAAACTTCCCCTTGACCAGCCTGCACCTGAAAAAAGCCATTGCGGCTTGCATGGGAGGTAACTTTGAGAGGAAACTGCTCCAAAAAGAGGTTTTCCTGCCTGTTTTCCTGCACTGTCTGCTGACACGTGGTTTAATGCTTTTTGGTGTGTATATATTTTGGCATATAATTACTGTAAGCCCCGCAGCTAAGCAAGTGGGCGTTTGTCCTGTCAAATGGTGAAATGAGCATGGCTAAATTAGGCGTTGCTTGTGTAGGTAGCGTGACACTTTCAGCAGTACTGAAACAAGTGGAGGAGATCAACAGACAGACAGAGAGAACATGTCATTGCTGTCCGATGAAAAACACGTATCTCCACTTCAGACGATTTTGATTTTCTACAGTGCATGGAGTGTCCATAATATTCCCTAGCAACCGTTAGCATTGGATATCCAAATAACCAATGGAAAGACGTCTATTACATCATCTATTCAACACATATTTCCATTGGGTGTCAGAAGTGTCTATCAAAGCACGTAGAAAGTCAAAATCGTCAAAAGTGGAGAAACGTGTTTTTCATCGGACGGAGACGTTGTCATGGTTTCTTAGCAGACAAAGAGAAAGAGAGAGCACATTACAAACAGCTGTTTCTATGCCTCTCCCCTGCTGATTTTGAGTGATAAATGTGAATGCTCTGCTAAAAAATTTGTTTGTGATAACATTTGTTTTTTTGGGTTGTTTTTTTTTTGTTGTTGTGTTTTTTGTTTTAACAGCAAACACCTAGGTTGAGTCCAGTGTGCTCCAGGCATGAGGACTTTTGATGCATCCCATGACTTTTTCTCTCCCCCTGATCTGCCAGAATGACCTCTTTTTATGTCTTTGTACACACAGACACAGGTTGCACACTTTGATTCTCAGAAAAACGCTCGCTAAAATCTATTCCAAGGCAAATTATATCACTGGTACAGGTGATGAAATGTAAAAACCATTGTCTTTTTAATCAAGTTTATCATGCACTGCTACTTTAACCGCTGCCTGTCTTTCAGAGGCTATAGATGGCTGAATTTTAAAGCTAGAGTGATAATACTCACATCATATGAAACTAGAAGACGTAAGGAAACCAGTGGTATTATGTCATGCTAGCTTCTCAGGAAGTGGCCTAAATGACGCTTCAGGCTAAATGTTGGTGAGGGAAAAACAGAACTGCCATTTTCATAGAGGTCCTTTGGCCTCTCACTTCAAGATATCTGAGTGAAAATGGGATGTGTGCACCCACGAGTCTACCCTTTATAGACATGTCCACTTTATGCTAGTCCCATGCAGTTTTTCATGGGACTAGCATAAAAAAATCATAACATAAATTTCTGCATTTATTTAGTTCCCCATCAAAACACTAGTAAGAATTACTTCACCTTGTAAATATGGACTTCAAAACTGTTTTGAAATGCAAAATGGTAGAAATTTAAACTTGCAATTGAAAAAAAAATCTTAATAATTTGATACTCGTGTATTACTATTGAAATTCAGTGAATCATTGCAATTTTAAAAATTTATCGTTTGACAGCCGTATCTGAAATATGTTATTTTATTTTTAATAAGTTATTTAATTTTTTTTCTCCACAACCATTGAGTAACCCCCAGATATTATCTTACAACCCCCTCTGGGTCATAGGTTTCTATTCCTATGCAGATGATACTCAGCTTTACATCTCCATTAAGCCTGGCACCATAATCAGCTGCTGAAGCTGGAAGAATGTGTATTAGAAATCAAACAATGGACGTCATCTGACTTCCTTTTAAATGCTGGTAAACGTAAATGTTAGTTCTAGCTCGCTGCACAGTTTCACAAAGCCCAAAATTCTGGTGTCCTATTTGAGTCAAATCTCTCCTCTGAAAATATATCAGTCTACCAAAGGTGGACTCCAATCAAGATTTAGAAACATCTTGGAGATAATCAAAACTAATGAAAGGCACCTGAGCTTAATATCAAGTGTCTAAGGTCTGATTACCTAAGTCAGTGTGACATTTGTTTTCCTTTTTAATGAGTTTGCAAAAAAAAAAAAATCTAAAATCGTTTTTCACTTTGTCATTGGGTATTGAGTGTAGACTGATGAGGGGAAAAAATAATATTAATGATTTTATTGCAAGACTGCAACTGATCAAAATGGGTGAAAATGAAGATGTCTAAACACTTTCTTAAAGTGCTGTATGTGTTTTGTTTTCCCACTTGATCCAGGTGCGGATGAACACCACTTTTTATTTGCATACTGTATATTGCTGATGTTTTGCCTCACATTTGATATATTGTAAAGTATTTAAAATATTTTGTTTATAGTGCTTTAGTATTTTATTTCACTTTTACATTCTTATATATTGTGCCTTTTTATGTATAGCACTTTGAGACATGCTTTGTGGTATCAGGCTATAATTGACTCTTACTTGACTTGACCATGAGAGTCCATAGAATGTCCACTTGAGGCCGCTTGTAGACTTTGTGAAATGTGGATTTGGTCAATCTTTGGCCCTTGCAGACTTTTCTTCCTCAGACTGCAATGTCTAAGTCTGCAGGTTTGCTACTGCAATGAAGTGTGGACATTATGGATTCAGTCAAAATGCTACTTTATACTTTGAGTGCCAACCCGTTTAACTTTCGGTGGACATTGCTGATTTAGTTAGTTTTAGTGGAGCAGTTAAATAAGGGTGAGCATGGTGATCTTTCACTCTTACTGTTTCCTAGTCCAGCTCTGAGCTGCCTGAATGGGGACACTTTAAATAACTGAACATTGGCGTTTAAGTTACTGTGTGAAAGACCTTTATGTCCCTAATGTGACAAGAAGTGCAACACACTTGATGGCATTGTCCCATTAAGTGAAGAATAATCCCAAACACAGAGATCCCTCCACAGCCCCCCATCTGAAGAGCTTTGACGACTGTAATCTAGCATTTAGCGTTTCTGCTAATCTCTTTGGATTACAGACTGTATAGATAAGTGATGCAAAGTGGTTCAAATCGCCTGTAAATCTTCCCTCCACTTTAGTTCTATCTATGCAGTGTGTGTGTATGCTGACTGGTGATGTGTGAGAGGGTCACATATAATACTGTTATACTTATGCAGAGGTCAGGGGTCATGGCAGAGATGGTAAAGAGATATGAAACATTTTAAAGTCCAGTTAAAGTAAAGCCGAATGAGGTGCAGTAAATAAAACACTGGCGCCTCCCATAGCTACAGTTCATGTACTGTAAAGGCATGAGGTGGTTCATGCAATATATAAAGAGAAAACCTGAGCATGACCTAACATGTATAAACATAGCCATCAAACAAAATATATCCCAAGAGCTGAAAGCTGTTAGTTTTAATAATAAATCTTTGCAACTGGTGCTGCCTAAATCCCCTATTTTCCATTAAAAACAACCCGTTAACAGAATTCAGATCTGTTTTTGGGTCACTCGTCCCACTTCCTGTGGACTTGGGTAATGTTATGTGATCTCTCGTTCATACAGTGAAACAGCTGCCGATTCCTGGATTCCACACAGTCACACTGAGAAACTGGGCCAAATGTCACCACGGGTTCTCATGGAACTAAATAAAATTGGTGTCAACTATGCTTTTTAAAAATGTAAATCCCATTTAGGGGATGTTTAGGTCCCCAGAACTCACATTAATATTTCAGAGGGAGGAATTCACTTAGGCTCGAGGCTCTTTGTTGTCTTGGAATACAAATCAGATTGCTTGTTTGTCCAAGTGGCGTACTGTAGGCAGTAGGGGTGTAACACAAAGGTACTATCTGTATCTGTGGCGCTTTATTTCACAAAAGTATCTGTATTCAGATTTATAGCATAACTGGGCAGTTTTCCTCTTATACAATATGTACAATTTTAGCTGTTGATAAAATATACAAAGCCCAGCGATAGTCTGGCGACGTGTCCAGGGTGCACCCTGCCTCTTGCCCAGTGTCAGTAGGGAAAGGCTCCAGCCCCCCATGACCCCTAACAGGATAAGCGGTTACGGAAAATGAATGAATGAACAAAATATACTACATATATATGTATATATAGATATGTATATATAAAATTAAATAATTTAATTATTATTATTAATTATATTGAATAATAATATATGATAATGATATAATATTAGATAATATCTATCTATCTATCTATCTATCTATATAATTTTTAATATTCTTTTAATATTTTTTTATATCTTAAGTACTAGTGTTAAACAATGTAGCATAATAAACATTTTATTGATTTTATTTTTTATGCACATTTTCATTTCTATGTTATTTAATTGCTTTATCTTTACATACTTCTATTTCATAATCTTATTCTTAACTAGTCTTTTTTTTTTTTTTTAAAGATATTTTTTTGGGCAGTTTTGCCTTTAATTGATAGGAAAGTCAGGTGTGAAAGGGGGGAGAGAGAGAGAGAGAGGGAATGACATGCAGCAAAGGGCCACAGGCTGGAGTCAAACCCAAGCCGCTGCGGCAACAGCCTTGTACATGGGGCATCTGCTCTATCCACTAAGCCACCGACGCCCCATAACTCTCTATTCTTTACATCAGAGCAACTGTAATGATTCACAATTTCCCCTCAGGGCTCAATAATGTATTTCTGATTTTGATACACAATATTTGAACTATGTATCTAAATTTTATCAGTTAATAAAGAACTGTATCTTAACCCAGCCTCCAAACAAACAAAGAAGTAAATCTAAACTAAACTAATGTAAACTACTGTCTGGCTATGTCAGTAATTTAAAAACAGAATTCCGTCAACAAAATTATAATGAATTAAAGGCAAATATATAAACAATAAAACCAACAGACCTAAATTAAAATGTTTCTTTTTTGGACATTAGAGCATGAACATGTCCTGCAGATAACAAGTGACATCATTATGTCACTCTCTCACCTCTCTTTTGAGGACACTACCACACTACTCAGTCAATTAATCAACTTCACTACTGAAAAGCTACTTGTCTCAGAAAGTAGTGACGTTACCACCACACCACTGAGAAATGTAGTTAGCAACGTCGCTACTTGTAGTGATGCTGCTGCTCAACACTGTGAGGCAGATAATCTGTGAAAAAATCCTATTCCTCTGCTCTCTTGAACTGCTTCTAATGGCCTCACCACACATGAGAGAAAACTGCCAATCAGAGCTGAGGAGTCTCTAACACAGCTGCCAGTCATGTCAGTCACTGCTTGTGAACTGCAGTCAAACTACACAGCACTGATCAAATATCAATCAAGATTCAGTTACTATATTGCCTATTTCTTGCCTTAAATGTGTTAAGGAGCATGTTTTAATGTACTCTTTAGCTGTAAAATGAAATGGTTTGCTGTGGCTGGTGGGTGGTGCTTGGTGCTTTATTCAGTTGTTTTTAACATGGCAGCTGGGTCACAAACCTTGTCACTCTACAACTAAATCAGGATGATCATGGAACATGTCTGCTTGTATTTATAAGCTTTAATTATTTAATTTTTTTAACTGTAGAAAATACTGTTATACTCTGCTACAGTCATTCTGTGGAAAACTGAATATGCTAACCAAACAGAGCAGACTGGGTTTTTTCAGGAGGGGGGGCTTAAAGACTCAGACACTAAACAAAGCCTTTTCAGACAGAGGGTGAATACAGGTGTTCCAGCACAGAAAGATTGAGGGAGTGTTTCTTTAACACTGAAGCATGTTCTAGTAGAAATGCAAAATACAGGTATGAACCTGTAAATGAGCATAACAGGTCCTCTTTAATGTAAAAATATTATGAGTTATTGGCTTCAGCTAGGAGGTGAAAATGCAGGAGGGTAGAGAAGCCAGAGGACGATGGTTAAGTTTTTGACAGTTGAAATATGAGCAATTCAAAAGTGCAACTCAATATCAAATAGGCTAACCTAAAATATTGTAAATCATGAAAATTCATAAAGTGCCACCCACCTGTAAGCTGCAGTCAGTTATAGTGCAAAGAACCTGGGTGTCTAAAACAGTGGTTCCCAACTGGTCCAGCCACAAGGTCCAGATTTCTCATTAGTTCAAAGTCCGCTCAGCATCATACTTTAGTTTAGCCATGTGATCAAGCTAATTTGTTGTCTCTGTTAAGTAGCTGTCTGTTATTCACTCACTCAAAATGAATCTTGTGCTGCAAATTCACTGTACTTCAAAAATAAAGTGTGTTTAAAAAAAAAAAAAAAAAAACTTGACACATTTGCGAGTCACTTGCGGTCCATTCAAAATGGACCCATGACCCACTTTTGGACTGCAACCCACCAGTTGTGAACCACTGGTCTAAAACACTCAACTGAACTGAGCGGAGGAAGCAACTGCTAAAAGTGAGATAGTTCTCTCATAAAACAGCTCGGCAGCACCTCCTGCAGTGTCATTACAAATGTTTGCTCATGATATATTTTTGTTTTGCAGGGCCTGCAATCCCTGTTGGAGTGGACGTTCAGGTGGAGAGCTTGGACAGCATCTCTGAGGTGGACATGGTAAGAAAATCTGTGTTAATCCACACCTGTTTATAATGTCACAGATTATCAATTTTGCAGAGTGACCAGTTACATGTTACTGAGTAATGTGATTCAGTTACAAAATAAATGTAATTGTAATCTGCTACAGTTACTGAGAAATAATATGTAATTAAATTACAAATCAAATGGTCTGAATATATTCTTTAGGGTTAAAAGTTTATATGAAGAATACACATCATATTCATTCTGTTGCTTTTGCATCTTTTTGCCACGCAGGAATGACCTCCTTTAGTAATAATAACATTTATAGCACAATTTAAAAAAAACAGTTAGAACCTGATTTAAGAAAGAAAAATAATATTTAAAAAAAAATCAATAGAAGAAACTTAAAAAACTCCCAGGTGGCTTA
Source organism: Epinephelus lanceolatus (assembly GCF_041903045.1). Classification (NCBI taxonomy): domain Eukaryota; kingdom Metazoa; phylum Chordata; class Actinopteri; order Perciformes; family Serranidae; genus Epinephelus; species Epinephelus lanceolatus. Next base: position 6,378,712 of record NC_135748.1, on the reverse strand, counting down.
GTTGACTGATTAATATTTAGATATCACAGAAGTACTTGAGTTTGAGTTTAGGTCCTTTATGTGATTTATCCTGGCTTTATGAGTAGAGAAAAACTCCACTGGCTGCTAGGCTAATCTAAACAATGTAAAATATCATACTTTTGGGCTAATAACATTAGCATGTTGTATTTGTGGGAAAAAATGTGTCAAGCAAAAGTCAGGTGTTTTGTCTATGAATCTGGTGAGTTATAATAAAGCCAATTTCTGTACTTGGATTTGAAGGTGTCGCTATTAAGCCAAGTTTTCTATGTGTTTTAGGTGTGTTTTGAATCAATCAAACTGTACAGCACTTCACTGAAACCTCCCCATCGACTAGTGTTTTGGAGGTATAACTGCAGAACAACACAGACACACCACTACACAAGTATATCATGTATAAGGTATACAGGACCTGTACAATCAGAGAAAGCACCTAAACTGGAACTAAAAATTGCAAATATTGTCATTTTAAGCTGGGATCACTGGACATCAGTTAATAATCAAAATTATTTTAGGGTAACTGTGTTTTCTCATCTGGAACAGTGCAATCCTTTAAAAAAAATAACCTCTAAGGCATTGCTTCAAGACCTTAGTGTTGTAGTAATGCAGCACTGATTTGAAAGCAATAAATCTGAGAGGCAAGATCATAAAGCCAGTTTTTTTGCACTCATTTGATTCGCAATCAAGACACTCTGGTAAGAATTGCTGTACGTTGGTAATATGGAGTTCAAAACTGTTTGGGAATGCAAAGTAATGGAATTTAAACAAGCACTTCAACTTGCAATTAATTGTGATTAACTATTGAAATTCAGCAATTAATTGTGTTTTAAAAAATGATCATTTGAAATGTTAGTATACCAAATGTCATATAAACTGTATAAAAACGAATAATAAATAATAAGTTTACAGAAGGTTTTTTACGCTTCCAATCTTTTGGTATTATTTGAACATGTTAACTACAGTGTGTTTGCGTTGGGCTGTGACCACTGCCAAAAAGTAAGTGGCCTACACACTGTGTCTGAACACATCCTGTGTCGACCCAGACAGAGAAGCTGCTGCTGCTCTAATAATGTGCTACTTTTGCCACGCCTGCTGTGTAGACATTATGTTAAACCTAGCCATGGGAACAGCCAGCAGGTCTGAGGATCTCTGTGTGCAGCTCGATAAGAGAGAGTAAGTTATCTGGGGCTATTAAGTGTTTATAAGTGAAGAGTACAATGTGAAAATCAGGTCTATAACTGCCATCTGGTGTAAAGTCAAGGGCAAGTAATAGGTTCCTGGTCCTCGTGTCCAGATGGTGTATTCTGTACAATTATTTATGCCTGTTAAAAGTTACAGTGAAGAAAAATAAGCATTTATGATTAAACAATAGAATTAGTGTAAGTGCACAGTTGAAAAGTTGAAGGGACTCTGACAGTAATCCTTGGATGTAGGTACAAGATTGGATGATCTTACGAATGTGTAAGTCAAGTTGAAGCTGGAATCACGTCATGGTTTGGTCCTGGGTTTCTGACAGAATGCTGAATATGTTGGACAGGATTTGTGTGTGCACTGTGCAGGTAGTTAGGGCCAATGGTAAACATTATTGTTTAATCTTTTGGATGGGTGAAAATTGCAAGTCAGTGTAAAACAAGAGTCAGGACTGTGCACTGCAGTGCTCTCCAAGGTGCTGATCCTGCTGGTGGGAGCAGGTGGGGAACTATCCACAGCGCTCCCTTTCGCCCCCATTCACAACAGTGGGCTGACAAGAAGTTAAGGTTAAGTTCTGCATGTTGGGACAGTTTGATGGTCGCAGTGATTTAGTTAGTAAGCATTGTTGGCTGTAGTGTTTTTTGTTTTAGTTTGTTTTTTGCTAGAAATGTTGAATGACGATCAAACGTAATATGCATATGCAAACAGTCATCTTTAGTCCCACACGATGTCTGAAGCAATAGGGGGCAAATTGATCTCTAGATCATGGCCCTGTTTCAGGAAGCAGATTTAGTGAAAACTCTGAGATGAGGGAAATTCTGGGTTTTCAGTTCCAGAAAGATAGGTAACTTAAACTCTGGGTCAGTGACTGTGATATCTGACTCTGCGACCCTAACCTGTTGCCAGCAGGTTTTCCTCAGCAAACCCTGAGTTTGTCTTTGTCTCCTCCCTCTGACAGAACCAAAAACGCTCATTCACTTCCTCATTTATGCAGTACGTGTCAAAACACACATCAGAGTGCATTAATTATGCGCGTCAGTCATTTTTTTGAACAGCAGATTTTGCCCTCACATTAAAATATCACACAGCATCAAATCACTGCTAATCACATACACAGACATCTGCATATGTATGCTTTATCGTTGTCAGACGATAGCCGATAGGTTCCAAGATTGAGTCACTCCCAGCTCAGAATAAAACCTTGGCATGTGGCTTTTGGCAGGTGGTAGTGGTAGTTCCTATGGTGTTGGAGACTATATGTTACTAATTATGATGAGCAGAACTGTGGAGCAGCTGCAAAATGAAATTTAGGTTTTTAATCAGGCTATGTCTAGTCTAAACATACGTCTAACAGAATTTCAATGGCTGTTTAGATAGATAGATAGATAGATAGATAGATAGATAGATGTGGAAGTTCTGCCTTTTAATTACCTGTTGCCATGGTGAATCGTAGTATTGGAGCTCCATTTATGATGGTTTTTTTCATTGACCGCAGACAAGCTTAACTCAGAGTAAACATACTCAAGAGTTTATTGAACTGACTTTGATCAGCTGTTCTGAAACTCAGAATTCAAAGTTTTCTATCTCAGGGTTCATTAACTGAGAGTTCAGGGTTACACTCACAGTTTGTTAACCCTGCTTTCTGAAACAGGCCCTTGGAGATACAATGGTGAATAAATTTCAGTTCATTCCATTCTCTACCTTGAAGTAACTTTAACTCCATGTAACTAACAAAGACAACATTTTTTTTGCAAGTCAAATGGTTCTCTGTAGTCTATGAGCCTGAAGATGTACAGGAACGTGAAGTTTTAAATAGCTGGAATTAGTTTTTGTCTCTTGAGAAGTTGTCGGACAAGTAACTGCTCATGACATGAGGTAAGTAGGAAGGGAAATGGGAAAGTGAGGAAGTCTAATTAAATGTTGACAACCGAGGACCAAAAGCAGTTATAGAGTGGCCAGTTTTTCCCAACTGATGGGGTTTTTGATGGTCAACACTACAGCCAGATTTCCCTGGTTGTTCAGCTGCTGGCAGTCCTGTCCCTACTGTGTGGATGCATGTGTGCTGTTACTTACAGTAGTTTCTTAGACCCCATGGTCAATTCTTACATTTGGTTTCTCAGCTTGTTCCATAGGTTATCTGCTTTTGGCTGGTTCATAGCTTGTTACTGGATAATTATTTGGTCTTGATCAGCCACCAGTAGTCACCAGTAGCAGATAAGATAAGATAAGATAAGATAAGATGCCTTTATTGTCACTATATACAGTGATACAGTGAAATTTCAAGTGTCCTCACAGTAACAACAGTAACAGTAACTTAAGATTTTACATACATTACGTGAACAGCCCTCTGAGGCAAATTGTTATCTGTGATGTTGGGCTTTATAAATAAAATTGAATTGATTTGAACTGAATATATGAACTTACTTTGTCGCCTGGAAACCAAACAACAAAAACCCCGCTGCCTGAGATCCTCCAACAAGGCCTGACTATTGATTCCAAAATCTCAACTTGTGACTAAAAGGTGACAGAGCTTTTGCTCTTTTGGCCCCTCAGCTGTGGAACCCAGTGACCTCTTTCAAATTTCTTCCTAAGACTCACTTTTATTATTTGGCTTTTTCTTAACTGAATGTATTTATTGTCACTTTTTTATATTATTTTATCCTGTTTTATATTTCGCACGTTTTTTTTAGCTTTATTATTGTTTTTGTTGTAAAGCAATTTGTTTTGAAAAATGCCATATAAATATTGTTAAAAAAAAAAAAAAGCATAACGTGAATATGATGTACCTGTGGTTTGCCGTAACCTACAATGCCAACATTTTTTCTAGTGATTGAGTTGTATTGACAGATGCTACTTATAGTGGCTTGAATTACAGTTTATATCAAACTTTCCATAGCCTTTACATATATTATACATCTAATGTTCAACACGTTATATTGTCATAATCTCTAAGCAAGAAATAGGGAGCAGAAATGGGTAGTGTCCCCGACTCTGGTGTAGGCTAAACCCTATGTTCCAATTATTGATTCCAACACTCCACGTGTAAGTCTACAGTTTAATATGTTAAGTTAATACTGTGAATCCCAATTCGCTCATTCAACTTAAAAAATATTTCGAAACAGCTTGCACTCAAAATTTTTAGTTTAGTACAACGCAGTAACATAAAAGTTTTGAGCTCACCAGAAAATAAATAAATGTGTCATAATATGACCCTTGTCTGACAGGAATCTTATGTCAGTTTAATGTCCCTGTTTTGTTGTTGTTGTTGTGTGAGCATTTGATTTGTCATATAAACACAAAAATATTGAGTCTTTTTTTTTTATTAATAAAAAACTAGATTGTGGTGAGCTTAGGTTTCTTGATTGCAAGAATAAGGCAAAGAGATCATTTCTGAACCAGTAAATGCTCTTTATTTCACCTCAGCACAACTTTATGTGAGACACTCTAATATCCTCGGAGGCGGGAGGTCACTAACTGTATATACCACTTTACTCATGGTACACAATGGGCTCTAGTTTCCCGGCGCAGCGCAGGGTGGCGAACCCCTGGGTGGCGAAACTACCAAACTGAGCGCGCCTCGGGCTGCGCTGCTCAAAACTAGCTCTGCACGGGGTTTGCCACCCTGCGCCGCGCCAGGAAACTAGAGCCCATTGTCTCACGGCATGCTGGGAAACTCCACCCATTTAGCCCCAACACATAATATGTGCGGTGCACAGTGACAGTGCTTTTTATTGGCCTTAAACTAATTAGACAAAGTTGGCTTTATAAATTTTAGTCAAATGAACTCAAAACTCAAAAATTGTTAAAAATAACTTTAAAAACACTGATAAGGTTTTTTTTTTTTTATGTCAACTAAACATAAAGTTTTTATGTCATTTTGACAGTCTGGGGCATTTGTGTAAACTTCACATTAAAATTTTGTGTCATGGAAGGATTGGGGTTTACAGTTTGGGTGACTGATGGCACAGTAATCATAAGTATGCTCTAATTAATGGAGACCAATAGCTACCAAGGAGGGAAAAGGACGGAAGCAAAGCAGTTCCAGATGGTATGGCTTGGTAAATAATCAGCAAGTATGTCAGTTGTACATGACATCTGCTGTGGTCCTTTACAGTGAGACTGTATAACATTTGATAGAAGTAAAGACACATTTTAAACATGAATGTATAAGCAATAAGCCACACATTTGTTCAGTTGAATACACTCAGTTTTGCTGCCACTGTCTTGTTTGGTTTCTTTTGAACAGTAGTTTATGGCAGCCAGTGTTTGCTAAATATAGAGAGATACTGATTCTTGACCCTGATCTTGTGCTACTGTTACACTACATTCTAGCAGGTCACAGATCACAAATGTCACAAACATTTCAGTGGTTTTATCTGAAATGTGGTTTTATCACATTCTTACTGAATTAAAGTGAAAGGGGACCATGTTTCCCAACAGCATGGACCTGTGCTAGAAAAACAACATTCTCTCCACACATTTAATGAAACACGAAGTGAGTAATTGATATATAAATGGTCATTCTGCAGGTGAAGTATTCTTTGAAGTCATTGGTTTTGACAAAATTCTACCACGCTCGGGTACTAAAAACGTAATGTTTTATGGGTTTAACATCATCCTCCCTTTCTTTAATTCCACCAGGACTTCACCATGACTCTGTATCTGAGGCACTACTGGAAGGATGAGCGCCTGTCGTTCACCAGCAGCACCAACAAGAGCATGACGTTTGATGGTCGTCTGGTGAAGAAGATCTGGGTGCCTGATGTCTTCTTTGTCCACTCAAAGAGGTCCTTCATCCATGACACCACCACTGATAACATCATGCTGCGTGTCTTTCCTGATGGACATGTCCTCTACAGCTTGAGGTCTGTAGCATTTCAGCATCTGACCTATCGACATGTATTTTTGTGACTGTCCTCCAAAAATTGACACTATAGGTTGTATAAGCAGCAATTATGACCTATATTTAGGTTTATTGTAAGGCAGTGACCTCTAGTGGCCTTTTATGATGGGAACAATGGAGTATAAAGAGCAAGAAAATCCACTTAAGACAGAGGGGCAGGGAGGTGGATGGGTCAAACAAACACAGGACTTTCATCCAGGAGACCAATCATTATGCTTTGTGAAACCAAAAGTCAGTGATGAGTTTTACCACTGTAATATAGTTTGTGGTCGTATGTCATGTGACACACGTGACGTATGACATACACTGGGACGTATTAAACAGTAGGAACATCTGACCTATGTGGTCGTATGGGTTGGTGGACTTGTTGGTAGTTTCAAAGCCATGTTGATCTGCCTCACAGGATCTCTCCTTCACAGCAGAAATGTAGACCTTGGACAGTTGTCATAGCAGTAAAAGCACAGGTGTACTTTCACAGAGTAAGAAAATACTTTTTTTTCCTGGAATGAACATGGACACTGACCAACAAGTCACCTGTGGAGCCAGCCTGCTAGCTCTCTGCTGGTCTTACCTGGCCAGTGGTTTTACATATGTTCAAAAACAGCAGATTTTTTCAATTAACTATTATTACCTCCGCCAAGGAGGTTATGGTTTCGCTGGTGTTGGTCTGTTTGTCTGCAAAATAACTCAAAAAGTTTTGAACGGATTTTGATGAAATTTTCAGGAAAGGTTGATAATGGGACAAGGAACAAATGATGACAATTTTGGTGGTGATCGGTTGAAGCGAAGTGGATAAAATAATAAAATGGCAGGAAATCCGAGCTGCTTTGCAGAGGTCTGTGCTCTCCGAGTGCTCTAGTTTTGATAATGTTATGACTGACTCGAGAAGGGAGACATGTAGAACCTGATAATGACATACAGGACTGCAATGTGTTTTAGCTCCACCATTCGGTATCAGATCAGTGTGCTAGGTACTCCAACAGAGGGGTAATGAAAAATGGGGATGGTAAGCAAGGGTGATTGCTCTGGGACAACAAGAGAGGCTGAACTTCCCTTAAAAATTCATAGAAGAAATGGTCAAATATGCACTATTGAATTTACATTAAAACAAGAATTTACATTGCATTAAACGTGTGCTAGGATGCCTTTAACATCATTACTATGATGTTCAAACGTCAGCTGTTTATCAGCAGTTTTCAAACGTGACCTCCCTGTCATACATTCTCATGTCAGCACGGTGGACGCAGAGCCTCTAAGCATTCCTATGAGAGTGCTGAGCAGGTTTTTTTCACGCAGCAAAACAAGACGGTCATTGGATAAATGTGACAAAACTGTCACTTCCAGGGAGGCTCAGCTTTCCTGGGACCTAATGGAGCGGTAGGCAGGAGAGGACGCTCAGTGTATGCATGATGATTGGGGGAATTGTCTAAAAAGCTGAACCCCTTTGTGATTGACAGCGCTTTTGAAATACACACCGGCATCATCGCATTTTGAGCTCAGTCCCATGCAGATATTTGCGAGTAGAGTCTTCTGACAGAGTGCCGTCCGGAGTTCCTTATTTCCATAAGCCATAAAACTCATTTTCACCACAGTTCAGGTGTTTAAACCCATCTGAATCTTTGAGGTGTGTTTTGCTGTGGTTCTATGGCATGAGTGTGGTTGAAAAACAGCTTCAACATTAAATGTTCCTTTTATAAGTTACTGCCTCGTTAACGTTACAATATGACAAATTTTATGATGTAAACTTAAAGTGAGCTTCCCCTGTTTAAAAGACCAGCAGCCGCCACTGATAGTAAGGGATGGTTTTGTTGATGCTATCCACAACTTTTCACAATGGAAATGCAAAAATAACAATTCTTATGTATCCCAAACTGTACTGAACTGGACTGCTTGGTGAAAACAAGGCTTTAGGACCACTGGCCAGGGGTCCGTTTCACAAAGCAGGTTTAGTGAAAACTCTGAGTCTGTTAATCCTGAAATGAGGGAAACTCTGGGTTTTCCATTTCAGAAAGGGAGGTAACTTAAAGGGAAATTTCGGTTTATTTCAACCTCTCTCCTATCATCCTAAATTTGTTTCACGTGACTAGTGACATAAAAATAATAAAAAATCTGGAAACTAAATTTGGTTAATTCTTAAACACTTGTGTGGTTTATGAAAAAAGTACTAGAGGAACTGAGAGGGAAGTGGCTTACCAAAATGGACTGTAGACCTGATAACTGATATTCATTGCCCCTTTATTTTTTACTATATCAGCCTATGTGTTAGCCACAAAAAGAACTGATTGCACTTCCCTCAAGAAAAACAATATTGTGACTACTTTGCTTTCTGACCAGTTTACACTCTGCAAGTGGACCATTGTGTTGAGAATATTATGTCACACAAATATGTACACTATATATTTTTTGATGTATTGTATTGTTTAACATCAGGCAACCATTGGTCTCCATTCATTTTTGAGCTTTATAAAACAGTCAGTTACATTATTGCATGGTAATGGAGTGTTCAGATTGATGTGAAAAGTCTGAACTACATTACCTTACAACAATAATATTCCTTTGACAAGAAATAATACAGGCAATGGATTACATAACTGCAGAATCCACTAATGGTTTTCATACCTCATGGAAATGCATGAAAAATCCAAGTCTTCATTGAGGCCTTATTATCTTGTCCTGTTGAATAATGAGGAGGGTCACTCTGCCTGAAAGAGCTGCTAACCCTAAAATAATTTCTATCATCTACTCATCATCTTCTATCAGCTACTTCTTACATCTCATGAATAATATTCTAAAGAAAAACACTTAATACTTGTCATTTCTAATCATTAAAATGGTTTCATTTGAGACCAATGTTGACATGAAATCATATTTGCCACAGACTGATGGCCCTGTTTTCATGCTGGCACAAATTAAGTGCAGGGACCTTGTGTCTGTGAAAAAGCAATTTCATTGGGAAAGGTTTGTGAGAAAACTGTTTCCCACCTACAAGAGCACCTGGTAATTTAGTGGCTAGAGGAGAGTGTCAGTACAGATCAGGTGGTCCAATGCAATTTTGGTTTCCAAAGATGTGTTTGCTAAACCAGAGCTGAGTGAGTCACTTACAGGCATTACTTTAATTATTTATTGTTGCAGCTGACCAAGATGCAACGATGTAGAGACATCTTCAAAGAAAAACAAAAACTCTTTTATGTGTATGTTATGGCCGCCTGTTTTACTCTTGTGTAACATCTTCTATTAGACATATTTTCATGTCTCCATGCCAGTGATAGCCATTGCTGGAGGCATTATGTTACTGGGTTGTCTGTACGTTCCATTCTCGTGCATGCAATATCTCAAGAATGCCTTGAGGGAGTTTCTTCAAATTGAGCACAAACGTCCACTTAGATGCAACAATGAATTGCTTAGATTTTGGTGGTCATAGCTCAAAGGTCAAGGTCACTGTGACCTCATTTGTCTCATTCTTGTGAGAGCAATATCTCAAGAACTCCTTGAAGGAATTTCTAAAGATTTGGCAAAAATTTTCACTTGAACTCAACAATGAACTGGTTATATTTTGTAGGTCATAGTGAATGTTCACTCTGACCTTGCATCCATCTCGTTTTCATGAACGTGATATCTAAAGAACATGTCGAGGGAATTTCCTCAGATTTGGCACAAACGTCCACTTTGACTCAAGAATAAAGTCATTAGAATTTGGAGGTTGAGGGTCAAATGTCAAGTTCATTGTAATTATGGTGAACTTTCACACAAATGTCTGATAGGATACAATAATATTTTATATCTAAAAGCATTCATGTTTTCATAGGCAACTGTGCCAGTTGACCGGTTCAGGAGGCATTATTTTGATATTAAGGAATTTACTTCTTATTGTTAGAATTATCATATTATTTTTAACATCTTGTAAGAGAACTATGCTCTTTGGTTTATACAGCTCAAAATACAAAATTCTTCAACCTGTATTACTATTTTTTTTTGGGGAGGGGGGGGGTGTTCAGTAGAACATTGTTAAATGTTCAACAAAGTATGTCCTTATAAAGCTGTTATAGCTATGTTGTACAGTTGCCTACAACATTATCATTTATTTGGAGTCATGTTTGTGTTAGCTGTCCTTTTAGCTCTGTTCTCCTATCTGTCTCTAAATCCTCCATTATGTTCCCCAGCTAGTCTCTAACTGTGTCTGTCTGCTGTTTGCTGCTGAGCAGGTAGTACAGTGGGTTCATCTGAGCATTTTCACAGAAAACAGCTGCCTACTGCAACTTGAAATGGGGTTAATGGGAGCAGTGAGACTGAACTAAATAGTTAAGTTGTTGAGACCAAAACAATGACGTCAAAGAGGCTAAAAAGCTCCTGAGAGTTGAGGGGAACTGTAGAGATAGTGATAATTCTCTGTGGGCTCACTACAATAAATGACACATCATACACACATTACACATTTATTTTACTGATTGTTAGTGTAAAAGAGTATTTCACAGATTTAGTACTATACTCCTGTAACACTGTCAGACTCACAGTGGACAATTTTTTTTTCTTTTTGTAACTGTCAAAACTGATGCAACAGAAGCAGGAAAATTGTTTTATTCCACACTTTCCTCTTACATGTTAATCTAGGGCCTACATAAGCCACAATTCAATCTGACTGCCAAGAGTTTGATTTGTGATTGTGTGTGTATCAATTTTGTTGTACTCGTACAATGACAATAAAGAGATTCTGATTCTGATTCTGCAAGGCTAGAAGAGGCTAATGTAGCCTGGAGCCACTAGCCTGAAGCAGGGGTGTGAAATGGGCTACAGAGGTCTGTAAGCTCACTTCTTTTTAATGCCACACCTTAAGATTTTTTTTTTTACCTTTACAACTCACAACCAATTGAATACCCCTCCACTCAACCCTTCCTTTCCTAGCATTTCAGGAACGTTCAGGTGACCTTCAGTGACTGTAAAAACATGAAAGGCCCTCTCTAAAGCCAGTCTTTGGTTTATCCATTCTGGGCTACTGTAGAAACATGGCATTTTAACATTTAGGACTCTACTGGGGAGGACCCCTTTGCAGTTTTTTACCCAAAAGTGTTTCACTTATGCCCTGTTTCCACCAAGCAGTTTGGTTCAGTACAGTCCAGTTCAGTACACACTTCTCTCCGTTTCCACTGTGAAAAGTTGTGGATGGTACCAATAGAACCGCCCCTTATCATTCCCATTTTTGGGTTAGGGTTAGAGTTAGGGGGGCAGACGGCAAACTCGTTTTTTTCTGACCTAATTGTATTGCGGAGTTTTGCACAGCGGTGACCGGATCTTTGCTCTCAAACCACAAAAAAATGTGACGGCACAACAGTCTCCTTCAGTACATTATTCTATGCTTTCTTTTGATTTTCACATTGGCTAGTCATCCTGTTTAATTTGTCTTCTGATTAAATCGGAACCGTTGAAACAAGTTGTAGGAAGCCTCTACAAGTATTTGGTTGCTGGCAGACACTCTGTGCTGCAATAAAATGGTTAATCAGCAGAATGGAATATAATGTCTATAACCTTACTGTTGTGTGTACAGCCTTTATAGACTGTTAAATCGGTCTGTAAATGATATTTTGACATTATTGGCTATTAGTGTCATGGCATCCGAAGGTACTGATGCGTTGAGCAGGTGACAGTCCGCAGTCGTTTTCAAAACACACTTGTGTCACGCACTCCAAAAGAAACTTGTTGAAACTTTAAACAATAATTTATTGTACAAAACGGGGGAAACAAACGTTGACAAAAACGGTTCCATAATTCATATTAAATTCAAAAGATAACAAAAAACAGCTACAAGTTAGAGGGAATAGTGATAAAGTGGTAAAACTTGCCATTGATCCACAGCCTCAGACGGATGCGCTCAAGCCTGCCGTGCGCACAAGCTCAGTTGGTAGGCGATACTATATTTTCACATTTTTAACAATGCAATTTAAATGTTTGGATTTTTATTGATAACCTACATTTACCAACAACAAAAAGACTACATTTAGCACCAAGAAAAATGTTTAAAAAAAAAAAGTAAATTAAAAAAACGAATATCAAATACCAAATTTTCATAATGAATACCTACCCATAGAAACAAATATTCGAATATTTGAATATTTGGGTACAGCCCTACTTAGTTTATACAAAAAGTAATAAGCAGGATACCAGCAGGTGCATTTTCATATCCAGTCCAATATACCCAATGAGTGATGGAATATTGCAGGAATTTCCAGAAACCAAACTCACACGAACCACAACACCCAACACACCAATTCTTTGTTTCAGGTGACTGTACACTAATAAAAACTTAATCATGATTATACAACAGTTAGTTCCGGCCCTGCAATCTGATTGGTTGAGAGACAGTAAAACCGTGATGATATTGGAGTACAACATCACGGTTATTTCACTGTGTATGTATCACTCTGCCTCACAGCTGATTACAATCAACAATCAAATCAAAACTGACGGCTAGTGTCAGTTAGGTCAGCAGTTGCGTTGTAGGCTAATTAATTCATCCACCGTCAAACAGCCAAAAATATGGATTTATTTTCTAAAATAAGTTTTGAATTGAACTATGAATGGTCATCAGAGGAAGATGAGGGAGAGGAGAAGCTGAATCCATCTGAGCACACATCCAGGTTTGTCAGTGTTTCATCAGCGGAGCTCAATGACTTGGAGAAAAGCAACATACTGTCAGATCAGAAGGCAGAGTCGGCTGTGCCTGTGAAGCAACAGTCCACCATGCAGTCACCACAGACTTATTTCACCGGCTGCACAATTAATGGAAACGTGCTGATAAATGTGTATATGAGTAAGTGCCTGGCGCACCATGTCTGCGTTACATAGCAACGGTGACAGCGGAGTCCTGAGGGAACTATTTTTGTTGGCGGAAGACAAATAAAATGCTTAAATTATCTATTTTGTCCTCATTTTTCAACATTTCTTAATCAGCCTTGCTTATTTAACTGTTGAACTCGGCCTGCGGCCTCGTGCCTATTACCAAATCACAGCCGTGACGATATCACAGTACAACATCACGAGCTCGAGTGTGATATTGCTTAAATGTCATATTCCATTTCCACTATTAGCTCTCCCACAATCCTACACTCTGCTCCTGTAAGTGACTCACTTGTAGACATTTATCACACATCGCACAGTTTTTCGATGGATTCACATAGCAGCAGAGCTCCCAAAACCTATTAACACCCTCTTGTGATGTAAAATCAGTGGACTCGCCTCTAAAATTTATTGCATACAGCAATGTTGAAGTCTTGCTCTGTGTCCAACAGCAAACCTGTAGCAAAGTGACATTCCTGACTAGAAAAACTGCACACAGAGTGGAAGGAATGGGAGTTAATGGGATTAATTAATTAATTAATTAATTAGTTAATGGGGTACCAGCATTTTTTTTTTCTGGAGCATCTTAATTCAGCCCTAGTTTCATTAATCTTAATCTTCCCAACCTTGCATTTAATTATTCAACTGTAGCTAAAGTACATTATATACAATGCAAATGAAGTCTGCTAGCCTTTACCAAAGCCCTGCAGACATCATTACACCAGTTAACACATCATGTGCAGTCATATCTATGGGCTTTGTTCTGCAACTGTTCAGTCTGCACCCAGAGGAATCCGTGTGGATTAAATCATCTGCTTATTTACTTGTGTACTTGTTATACTCACATTGCATTTATATTTGTGTGATGCAGCAGGGGGATACATTAAGAAGAACAGAGGAGTCTTCTGGCAGTGTTTGAAGTTTTATTTGTAGCTCAGCTCAACTCCATATCTCCAAATCCATGACATGAAAACTCATGAATTATTTTGACACATTTTTCTCCACATTTTATGACTCATATTTCAGTCTGACAGTACATACCAACCTGTAGACTCACTCACTAACAAGCTACCAGTATATCAGTCAAAATGAGAACATAAACGCATCACATGACAGAGTATGGAGAAAGATGGATTAAGATATAACTAGTTTCACTATCTGCAGGTGAAAGTCTTTCTCACATTTTTGCACACATCAGATTGGAGAACAGAGCAGGAGGACGTGGGAAAAAGAACTATTAGAAAGAAAGGGATTTCAGGGGGAGATGATGACACTGTCAGAAAGCCAGCAGAATAATAAGATTTATTAAAACAGTGTGTGAATTAAAAATTTCTGTGGGGTGTTTTTGGAGCCAATTATGCTTGGGCAGTATGTAATGTCTTCTATCTTCATACCTTCCTGAAATTTCACCGGGGGTATGCAGTATACAACAGTTTTAGTGTGCAGTGCATCCCACCCCAGACCACCTCCATCACCAGCAAGTTTTCTACGCTCTTTTTTAAGTCTTATAAATGAACAAACTAGTAGAGACTGGAGACTGACCTGTGGTGGTGCACGATGTGCACTACATACAATAAGTTTAATAGAGAGAGGATCACCTGTATTTTAGCTACTGTCAGGATTTCTAAATACCCTGGTATACCATAATCCCATGGTACTGCCCAAGATAGAGCCAGTATCTGGTTTCCCATCCTTAATAGTATCCTTACTTTCTTAATGTGATGCAGGGATGGAACTTTGATTTATAAGGTGAGGGACACACAGTTAGAACAGGCACAAATCCTCCAAAGGGCTTTAGTTTTTCAGATACACACAAGGCAGAAGAAAACACCTGCCATGATTTTTCATAACTTTGATATGTACCATTCATAATATGTAGGGTCATAACAAAAATGTCTTATACAGGGTAAATTATGATGGTCTGCAGGCACAGTTCCAGCCATTACATTGATTAAGAGAAGAAAAAAAAAACAGAATGAGGTGCAGTGAAGCAAAATATGTTAAGTCTGGAGTAAAATGCAATCTGTCACGTTAAAATGTAACAAAGTAGCCTATGATACTTCTGGAGATATATCAAAATCAAAACTTTTATATCCATTAAACCCTACAGAGCTCAAGATTTCAAAATGTATCTCCTCTTGCAATATTTAAAGGTTGTAATACTATCTATTACAGCAGAGCTTGGAGTACCTCATTTAAAGATTTTACACATTTTGGAAAGTGTGCATAGTTTTTTAAGTTATTCTCATTTCCATACTACTAGGATACAAACACCATTCCAACTTCTATCCCTTTAAAAAAACTTGATAATGGTAGTTTTCAGACAGCAGAAAGTAGAAGAAAATTCTGCAACAAGGCTATTCAAATTGTTTGACATAAAAAAAATCAAAAGCATCGATACAAAATGCACACAAAATACATTTCAGTACAATTAAAATCACAATTTAAGAGCTAGAGATACCAATACAAGATCAACAGTTACAGTGGGGTAAGAAATGAATAAATACTTGAGGTAATTAAAGGCAGTAGCAAACAGAAAGGTCTTCAGCCTTAATGAAGTATTTATCTGAGTTTGTTCCAGATTTGTGGTGCAAAAAAATTTACCGCTGCTTCTCCTTGTTTAGTCTTGACTCTGGGGACACAAAGCAGACCCGTCCCAAAAGACCTGCGAGGTCTGGGTGGTTCATAGTATAGACAATGCTCAGAAATGTATTTTGGGCCCTAAGCCTTTCAGTGCTTTGTAAACCAACAGCAGTATTTTGAAATCAGTTCTCTGAGAGACAGAAAAGTAATGTAAAGACCAGGGTTCATACACATTTTAATCAATACATATTCATGACAGTGTACAGTAAGGTAGTTACCATGGGCCCCAGTGCACGCTATTGTGACGGGCCCTGATGTACACTAGATACTAGTTATAAGGTGCACACACACAAACACACCACTGCCAACTGTTAATAAAAAAGCCAAAGGAATGCAATTTAGGGAGCTTTGCTACTTTTTCCTCCTGTTCATTTCTCTCTTGGCCTTTCTTACTGCCACTTTGTTTAAAAGGCATGACTGCTAACTGGACTTGCAGATGTGCTCAGCTTGTCAGTCTTGACAGATTTTCACCTAAACTGGCAACTGTATCATCCATCCATCCATCCATCCATCCATCCATCCATCCATCCATCCATCCATCCAGTCATCCATCCATCCAGCCATCCAGCCATCCATCCATCCATCCATCCAGCCATCCATCCTTCCATCCATCCAGCCATCCAGCCATCCATCCATCCATCCATCCATCCATCCATCCATCCATTCGACCTTGAGGGTCCCCGGCTAACATATAGAGACAGACAACCATTCACACTCTCGTTCACACCTACAGACAATTTTAGAGTCACCAATTAACCTATCCCCAACCTGCATGTCTTTGGGCTGTGGGAGGAAGCCGGAGTACCCTGAGAAAACCCGTCTATAATTTTGTTATGGATTTCTAGTGACAATTTTACCAAAAACTAAGAAAAGAAAAGAAAAGAAAAGACAAAGTAAAGAAAAAATTAATGAAGGAGGTAGGTTTGCATTTTTGAGGGCATAAAGCCTATAGTACATGGCACCAATTTTAATTTGATGTGTGTTTTTTGAACACAGGTGTAGTTCCAAAGTGGCAATCTGAATCATTTGCATTACATTACATTTACACATGACTTATAGGAATAAGGTGAGAACTTAATAGACCAACAGGCTGTTTTATTTATAAGAAGGATCTAATGCTTCTATGTGTGAACTAGCTAACATGCGTTACAACTTGTTTAGCCATCTGACAAAACATCATTATTGTTACAGCAGGTCAAAGCTAACCAAACTGTGATTGTTGTTTGGCTAACCTGGGAGCTTGACAACCTGTGTGAAATATGAAAATAATACCGCACTCATATAAAACAGGATTATATTTTGGGCTTTTTTTTTCATCCTTCATCCATGGTGCCAACTGATGGTGCTCACTGGTGCTGACATTCAAATGTGTGTTCATGTGTTTAGCAGAATCACAGCATGCCACTCCATGTGATTTCTGTCCAGGTCTGATTGTCTTGTTGTTGTTTCTATTGTTGAACAGAGTGACAGTGACAGCAGCCTGTAACATGGACTTCAGCCGCTTTCCTCTGGATTCTCAGACCTGCTCACTGGAACTGGAGAGCTGTGAGTAAATTCTAAATAAATCTAAATTGAACTCATAATGCTCATTTTCAGGTTTATACTTATCTTTAGGGTTTCTACTTGAACAAAACTTTATTTTCCTCTTCCTATATCCCCCTTCTGAAAAAGCCCAGTTTGCTCTGACTGGTCAGCTTTTTCAGGTCTTCCTTATCTCCACATCTCTGACTTAGCATATTTGCACTCCTGGTTCCCTTGTCTCAAAGTCAGTTTTTTGAATGTTTTTGGTTAGATGCTTCAGATGAGGTTTACACAAGCTTAAGAAACTTTTATGTTTTGTGCTATGACTTTCATGCTTTGTTCTACAACTGTCTTTAAAAAGGTGGTTGCTAACAAGTGGCTAAAAGAGTCTACAAAATGTCATCACACTACACCTTTGTGGTGGTGATGTTAAAGTTATGTATAATTCATTCATTCATTCATTTTCCATGACTGCTTATCCTCTTGAGGGTTGCAGAGGGGCTGCAGCTGCATAAACTTATGTGTTATTATTTAACATATACCTTGTATGATGTCCAGTCAGTCAGAGTGCGGTGAAGTCTCATCCTGTGTTGACAGATTTAATACTATACCTTTTTTGTATATGGATTGTGCTTTAAAATTTATAAAGTTTAATTACACTTCTTCCATGCAGAGCTAGATCGTGTTGGACACTAACTCACCAAAATTCTGCCGAAGAACATGATTCGAGTGAAATTTTATTCTTTTAATCATAAAAATTAGTTAGGGCCAGAGTAAGATGACTGTCCAGTCTTGTCTCATGGTGTAAAATAAAGACCAAAAAATGGTGTTCTTCCTAGCGAAAGCTTCACACGGTGTCTTAACTACCAACCCAGTCTCACTGTGAACTCAACAAATACCGGCACTTGGGCAGTGACCTCTGGTGTGATACACTGCCCAAAAAACCTGTCCTTTCACATCAGCATGATTCGTGGCCATGGCCCAGCGGCATCAGGGGGAAACACCGTGGGACATCAATGTAAGTTAAGAGGGCGGAAGTCCAAGAGGGGTGGGCAGGAGGGGTGGTGGATGGGTCCAACACCTACCAACTGTCATCCAGGGGTCCAGTGTTTGCTCAGGTAAGATTGTAAAGTCAAACCCTGTTCTATTTTTCTCAACTCAACCATGTGCTTTTGTTGCCTAAACCCAACTACATGGGTGTCTTGGCCAAACATAACCACGTGTTTGTTGTTGGAAAATTTGCACTGTTGTACCGACTTGATACGTTTATTTAGAAAGAGACTGTATGTAAACTATACAACATGGCACCCCAGAACATCAACGACCAATGCAACCAGGGTACCTTGCACGATAAATGTCAATGTGGAAAGTCCATGACCAGACGTCGATATGTGACAAGGTCGGAGTAAGAATGTATTGTGACTACAAATCATAAAATATTGTACAGACTTACTGAAATGTGTTTATACACTCTATTACTGCTAACTCTTTTAACCACTACAGATACATGTGATTACTTAAAGATGTGAAAATGGATATATTAGAGATCATCAGATTTTGTCACTGCCCCACAGACAGTTATTACGTCCACACTTTTGCTAGCAACTCTGTAGCATGCTTGGTAGTCATGTTAGTAGCTGTGTCAGTACAGCTGGAGATATCGCTTTCAGCAGAATTCAGTATATCTCCTTCTGTAGGACAAAGTGGATGGATGGTCACTCAACACTTTGTCCAACAAAATGGATAAGTTATAGAGCATTGGTCCACTGTCACAAACTCAGCCACCACATCTTGCACTGATGATGAAGTCCTTGTCAAGGATGCATCAGGACGCATCAGTGTTTACCCTACAAATGACATGTTGGCAAAAGCATCCCAGACCACCTCGGCAAGTGGTTTGAGTGATCGGATAACAATGTGTCTTGGTGGTCGTTTACACCTGTATTTAGCACTATCCACTTGTGATCAGCTCACCCAAAACGCCTGTTAATGCCAGGTGTAAACATGGCCTATGTGAGGTCAGTGAGTGGATAGTGTATGTGTATCTGCTATTGTGAAACTTGGAAACTTGGGAGACCCAGCCATTGATTTGTTGGGTCTCTGTAGAAGAGGTCATGCAGTTCATGGCTCTGCAGCGCTACAGGCTTCAGAAAATTTGAGCACAAATTGCGGATGAAGTTCATCATCTACCAAACTGTATTACAGAAGATAGAATTACAAAGTCACATTTGGCCCGGGAAGTAGCGCTTAATGGAAAAAGGAACTAACATAGCACATTATTGGCTAAAGCATATCCCAACCCTCCTATTTTATCTCATCATGTAGAAGGAAGATGAAGGACTTCTCTCTCTGGAGGAGGAAGCTGAAGGTGGAGAAGACTGTTGCTGATAACATCTCCAACATCTCCACTACTGGGTTAGAGAATGCTTCCAGCAGCCTCCTCTACCTCAGTTGTTTCTTATTTATGAAGAAAAAAGCTCAGGTTGTGCAAGCTACATACATTTAAATTTCAGTCTTTAGATCACAACACATTCTCACTCCATCCTCATCACATACCGACATTTGGTCATGGACTTTCCACGTGGACGTATGACATGCAAGGTACCCTGGGTGTGTTGGTTGTTGACGTTCTGGAACACCGTGTCAACTTCAGCCTGTTACATGCATTGTCTATTTTCAAAATACATTTCTGTTTTCACAGGAAATGTTCACTTTGCAGACAGTCTCTTTCAAAATAAAAGTACTACGTCGGTACAACACTGCAAATTGACTTTTTTTTTTTTTCCCCTAAAACAGCAAATGCAGGTGGTTATGATTAGCCAACACACATGCGTGATTGGGTTTAGGCAACAAAAGCATGTGGTTGGGTTTAGAAAAAAGAACAGGGTCTGGCTTTACAATCTTACATGAGCAAACACTGGCCTCCCAGGTGAAAGCTGGTGGTTGTTGGACCCATCCATTACCCCTCCACTCGCCCTACTTGGACTTCTGTTGCATTAAATTTTGCTGATGGCATGTTGCATTTCCCCTGACACTGCCTGGTGCTGTTAAACAGTAACGTCAACCAGCCGCGTATCATTCCAACATGAAAGGACACCAGTAGTAGGAGCTGGGAGTGCCTATCGATAAAAGGCCACTTAGTCACTTAGTTGACCACTTACTTTTAAAAGTGCACCTAAAGGTGGTTGCTCCATTATAAGTGCTCTGCTTTTACTTTGTTTATACTTTTTACTTTACATATATATATATATATATATATATATATATATATATATATATATATATAATATTTGATATGGTAGCAATAAATAACACTGCATAAAAATGTATCACAAATGTTCTAAATGTATGCATATACAAACTGTACTATGGGTAATTATTATGTATATGTTATAAAGTTATATCTTCATAAATCCAAAAGGATGTATATGTGTTAATAAAACATCTTATAGGTAACATAATGGCAACATCATTCTTGATACAGCTGATCCTTCACTGCCCAGAATGAAAACAGATCATTCTGTTCCGCTCACATCTTTGAAACACACAACATGCCATGTTTGGTGGTGTTTGTAGCAGAGCATAAATACTCGCTCCCATTGCAAATAATTTTAAAAAATACGCTGGCCTGGAGAAAAACTAATGCTGCCATGGACATGGCCCCTAATGCAAGCATAACTTTTGCTTGCATGGGCATAAAAAACATAATTGAAACATATAATTAACAATGGGACTTGGAGGATTCAAGAGAATTATGTGAGTGGTCTTGCTAAATAACATGCCAGAGCACTTTGCTTCACAACATGGAGAAATCAGCTTCAGTCTCTACACTAGCTACTAGCTATAGCCTACTGTAAATCCCCTTAATTAGCTTATAGACAAGTGATTTTTTTTAAGCTATGGGCCTTTTTTATACAATATAACATCATTTGAATGTTAAAGAATGAGGTTGTTACCTACTGTTTGACTGCTGTCTGCCCCAAATAGTTGAAAGACAGCAGACAGTCTTCCATTTTCAACTGCATTTAGTTAGGATGTTGTACGTCAGGCAGAGATAGATCCCAGATGTTGCTCAAGCACCTGCCCTTTTTTGGTCTCTGACTAAACTACTACAGTATATTAAGTTTTTGAATTTGGCCCATGGTATCAATTCTCAATTAAAAGTGTGTTGTGTGCCTGACAACTACATCTGAACTGACCCCCTGCCCCTCCCTCTTCAACTTCATTTGTCACCACAGCTAACATATGCAAATCGAGCACCCTGAGAAGCAGCAGCCTTGTCTCATTCACCTGCCTTCATGGACAGCCAGGTAGTATTTGCCCTAAGCTTTGCCAGTGTTTGCCAGTGTGGTGAAATTAAACCACTATGAAAAATTCTCAGTACAGCCAGCCAATGTAGGCAGTAAACCACCATTAAGCTCAACAAGAAGTGAGCTAGTCTAGCGTAGTCACACCGTCTTCCTCCAACTCTTTGGCAGATTCAGGTTTACCAGCTACCTGGTGTGAGCAGAGACAGATTCCAAATTGCTTTTAACTTCCACGTGTCTTTACAAACCATATTTGTATGTTTACATCTCCCACAGCATGGTCATAATGATTTATTTAAACAAATCTGACATGTGGTTTTGTTCTACTTTAACATGCTCTGCGCAAAGAGCGCAGAAGAGAAGAGGAAGCTGCAGCTGCAGCAGCTGCACACATCTGTTCTCCGGCATTATTTGAGAATATTTAAAGCTTATTTAGAAGGTAATTATTAGAATTAGTTTATGACTACTTAAAACAGAAAGAGGAGAAGAAAATGAGGAGAGGAGGAGAGAAAAATTGAAAGGAGGAGAGCAGAACGCACATAGCCTGATTGTTGCAGCTGAATATAGGCCTACTTTTACACTACTACACTATTACTACTTACAGTTTAATGAAAAGATTTGTTGATTGTGATGGTGATTTATTTTATAGGTGACTGAAGTGTGCACAATGTGGCATTGTTTTCTTTGTTGTTGCTTGTTATAAATAAAAAATGATAAATGTAGAAAGTGAATGTGTATGTGTAGCAGCTGCTGGGTGTATATAGTATATTTAGACAGCTCATATGTAAGCCTGAAAGTCATTTCCCTGCTCATCACTGTGCACAATGATATACTTGGGCCTTAATAAACCCTGCCCTACTGGCAGATAGAAACCTCCCAACAGGGTGCACTTTGCATGCGCGCAATTATTATTTACTTATTTATTTATTTTGCACCAGCACCTCACACGTGCAAAAAAAAAAAAAAAAAGAAACAAAAATGTGGAAGGGATGCCCCTTTTTTTTCAACTTGAGCACCTACTCTGCAAAATGTCTGTGCATGGCACGGTTGTGAGTGGCCATGCATGTACATGTAATGTGCGTGCTATAAACAGTCTCTTTGGCTTTTTGTGGAGGGAACCAGGGCGATGTTAACTCCTGGGTTGCCCTCCAAAAAGAACTTCATCCCCGCACCACTATTTTGCACCTGCAAAAAGACAGCAACCTTGGGCATCTGATTTTATTTCATAATGGGGGAGCAAACATGGAAAGATACACAACTTGCAAGGGGACTTGGGGTTCTCCCCCAGAACATAATCACAGTTTCTGCCTCACAGAGCTCTGATACTGCTGTAGACTCTTGGCCTTATCAATGAAGCTCTGTGGCTACTGTTTACTTCTGTGTCAGGCTGCTGCTTGATTGTTAGCCATCAAACTCCTTTCTTCATCAGCCCCCATCACCCTACAATATGCTCACATTCACACATGAATAAATAATTTTTAAAAACAATGTTGTGTAACCCGTCGTCCAGGGTCTTCATCTTATCTTAACTTCCACACAACCAGAACCTCCGTAAATAACGCATTCCAAGTGTGAAGGACTCTGAGACCTCTTAAAATACCAAACCATGAAAATGCATAGATCATTCGTTCCTTCATATCTAATACAATTTTCATGACAACAACAAAACTTTGGTCTAAATAAATGGTTCATAACTAGACGAATGAAGATGAAGACCCTGGACGACGGGTTACACAACATTGTTTTGCCTCCTCCTTGATGGCGTGATTATATGTAATTATGTATGATGTGGGACATTCTCTGTAAAGCTGAGTGAATGTAACATTAGTTTTTGGTATATCTGTGTCCATGCATACGAGCTGTATCAGCATCTTGTCTGATATCAGATTTGTGACATAACCAACATTTGTATTCAAGTGAGGACAACTAAGGCTCAACAAGTCAGAGTCCTGCACAGGTCCATTTTTGAAAATCCGCATCTGCCACTACCCGTAAAGTTCAGTACCAGAACTGACCTATAACCCATCATTATGTCTAAGTCAAAGCTGCACCTGCCCGCACCCATTAATAAAAGACCTGCAACCCGACCTGCACCCATGATTAAACACACACAGGCTACAGTCACTCACATTAAGCTGGGTGCTCTGTTCTTGAATTACAAATCCAGAGGGGGAAAAGTCTCTTTCACTGGCTGCGCTTGATACCAGGATGGTAAAAACATTGTGCACAATCACTGCCAGGTTAGGAAACATTTTAGCATGCTCCTTTCACCACAATAAAAACACATTTTATTATATAACACAAGGATCCTCACTGGGTGTCTTGAACTTGAAGTAGGCTGCTACCTCAAAGTTTCATGGCTGGAGTCCTCCACGTCAGTGACAAAGGTGACGGGTTCAACTTGTGTCATTGACTTTAAAATCAGTCCTGCCTATCATCAGGAATTGTGATTTGATATAAATGATTTAGATGTCAAAATATTACACATTTACTGCACATCTTTCCATTTGTTTTATTCTGCAAAATAAAAAATATATTTTTGTTCACACCCTTTGCCTGACCACGCATAGTTCATTTTTACCCGCGCCCATACCCGTTAATTTATATATAAATATATATATATATTTATATATAAATAATATATATATATATTTTTTTTATTTAATTTTATTTTTTATTTATTTATATTTTTTTACCCATTACACAGCTTTTTGCAGGATTGTGCATCACGTTATTCTTTTATTTATCCAAGTGAAGATTGACCTGAACAACAAGTTTTTCACATCAGTTCACATCAGTCTGACTAAATGTGACTGGAGTGTGTGATGTTTTGCAGATGCTTACACAGATGAAGACCTGATGCTGTACTGGAAAAGCGGTGATGAGTCTCTTAGCACTGATGATCGTATCTCATTATCACAGTTCCTCATCCAGAAGTTCCACACCACATCTCGCTTGGCCTTCTACAGCAGTACAGGTACCCACACACACATCCCTGTACTTATAGCTTTGTGAGGACCCTCATTTACTTCAAGCATTTCCCAGCCCCTAACCTAACTGTAACCATCACAACTAAATGCCTTACGCTAAACCTAACCTAAACATAATTCTAACCTGAACCTTAAAACCAAGAAGTGAGGACCAATCACAAAGTCCCCACTATCCAAAAATGTCCTCACTCTGTTGGTTAGAAACATGTTTCGGTCTTCACTATGTAGCATGAACACTAGCACACACACACACACACACACACACACACACACACACACACAAAGGCAGCGCAACTATAGCAGCGCAAGCTCAGATGGGTTGGTATGAAATCTATAATTATGCTCGTTGGACATTGCTCTTGTGTACAGTATCATGACATGAATAACAATTACTTTGTCCAAATGAATCACGTCTGCAGTCATTTCTGCCTACAAGTATAGGCCTCCAGTCACTAAACGTAAGTGTATGACCCCATGTCCTTTATCTCTTTCTTCAGGACAAATGATGTATTTTTAGCTCAACTGCTGGCAACGCTGTGAGGAGGATTTTTACAAAGGATTCAAGGTCTATTTGTAAGCACTAAAATAGACCAATTGAGTTTTGAGTCTAGAGAAGAAAAAAAAATGAATTAAAACAGGGACAAAGTAGGAAATAGGGTGATGTTGTGACAGCATGATAAATGCACAGGGGATTGAGTTCAGGGTTGAATTGATGGGTCAAGTATATTAGGACTTGTAACCTACACCATTTTTCTCTCATAGACATATATACGTAGACGCCACATCGAGTGGGTTTGCCCGCTGCCGCGATACGTCAACGTCGCCGCCATATTGGATGTGGCAAGGCTGCGCTGTAAATATATATATATATATATATATATATATATATATATATATATATATATATATATGTATAGGCCTACTGTAGTGTCCGCTAGGACATGTGGAAAGGATGACGCAGTTATTTATTCGGCAAACCACTGTTTATTACTGAACAGTACAGGTTACTGTTGGCCATTACCACGCCAAAACAACCAACAAACAAGAACTTAGTTGTAACTCCAACTGTGCACTCCTGCTCTCTCCTCCAGCTCACTCATACACACACCAGCACCCTCACACATTGCCCTCATTCCCGTCACACTTGCACCCCGCCCCCCTACCTATACTCCTAAACATCCCATTAACTCACAGAACACTGACATTATAACAGAACATTTACTGCAGGGTCGCTACAATACATATATATATGTATATATACAGTACAGGCCAAAAGTTTGGACACACCTTCTCATTCAATGCGTTTTCTTTATTTTCATGACTATTTACATTGTAGATTCTCACTGAAGGCATCAAAACTATGAATGAACACATGTGGAGTTATGTACTTAACAAAAAAAGGTGAAATAATTGAAAACATGTTTTATATTCTAGTTTCTTCAAAATAGCCACCCTTTGCTCTGATTACTGCTTTGCACACTCTTGGCATTCTCTCCATGAGCTTCAAGAGGTAGATCAAATACATTGTTTTTGGTGCCTAACTGTTTCCCAAGTATATTAGTGTGTGTGTGAATGAATAAATGAGAGGCATTAACGTAAATTTCTTTGTAGAAAGGCACTTTATGAAATTAAGTCCATTTACTTGTATTAGTTTACAGTGCAGCCTTGCCACATCCAATATGGCGGCGACGTTGACGTACAGCTCAGCACTCGATGCGGCGTCTACGTATATGTCTATGGTTTCTCTAACCCAACTTATTTTGACCCAAATCATAAGCTTAGCTAAGTACAAAACAAATAAGTCCGCACACCAAACAGCTCCCATTTACAAGGATTTTAATGCAGAGTGATGTTTCAAGCCTGCGGCTCTTCCTCACACTTCTGATAAATTCAGAATCAGAAAGTCACCATCTTAAATACATCTTAATAGTGCTGCCTGTCATGTGACATGCCACACCTGTTGCCCATATTCATAATAAAAATAAACCAAGAAATATATTTTCATACATAGGTTCTTTGGCCCTTCGCCAGTGGCTGCCTGTGCCTTTGACGAAAAAAAAAAATCACATAGAATTGATATTATTTTCATTTTTATAGGCCTTAAGAAGGTCCTATATTCTAATTGTAAAATTGTGTAGCCTATACACAGAATAAAAAATGTTTTAACATTTAGTCAGCTAAAAGTGCATCATACACATATGGCCTGGTGCCTTTCCTCTAGATTTTGCCAAACTTTAATAGCAGTGACTAGTCTTGAGTCTAGCTTTGGCTAGGCTGGCTATGGATTTCAAATCCATAAGGAAAAGTCAGAGAATTTTATTCTACCACCAAAGCTACAAAATTAAAGTACCAAATAATCATCAATTGTCTCCTGCAGAGTAGCCGTCTTGTGGTAAAACATATGAATGTGTGCATCTTTAGACCTATTAGTAATGTTGACAGCCTAATTTCATTATTGTTTCACTTCCTTTTAAGGCTCTAGTTAGATTTCTTTTTTTTTTTTTTTTAAATTTTGTTAAAAAAAAATGTCTCTGTGCAATGCTACGGAAACAGCAACATATTTTACTGTTTGATCTGCTAGACTTGTTGTTTGTACGGGCACCTGACCTGAGCCTGTCCTTTAAGATGTGGGTTTTTACCAAATCTAAATTAGCACATCCAGCAGACACAGAGCAACATTAGCATAAATTTGGAATAATTTTTTTATCTATCTGATAACCATCAGTCCAATATTCACTCTGTTTTAACTCTGTTTTTGGTCTCTACTAACTCCTGAGAAAAAAAGTAGCTTCACCATTCAAAGTACTTTATGTAGGTACTTAACATAACAACATAAAGCATGCAAGAGTACATGACTTACATATAGTTATGTTTACTGAAACCACAATCTGTTTTTAAACTTAACCAAGTATTTTTCCTTTCCTTAAATCTTACATAGTTCTCCATGGGAAAAGAGCTTTGTTCAGTCTTTGAGGAGGTGGATATGATGCATATTTACATGAATAACTTATGCTGCAGTGTAAACTCTATTACGAAAAAGCTTTTACTGAAATTTGAAAAAAAAAATGGTTTGGAAACATTTTGTCAGTGCCTAAATTAAGGACATATGCATATAAATCAGAAGTGGCTCTGAACTATATATAACATCCTGTTTATCTAGAAGCCAAAGATTTATAGTTGTACAGCTGAGAGCTGGTATTCTTCCCCTGGCCATTAAGATCAGGTGATTCAACAATATTCACCCAAATCACACAGAGTGTCCTCTTTTCTTTTATATTGTACAAACTATGATGGCTTAAGAGATTTTATATTCGGTTTACATTTGCCAATTTTGTTGTTAAAGCCTGGGGAAAAAAAGGCAAAAAGTTTTTTTTTTTTTTTTTTTTTTTTTTTTTTCCTTTCAGTTTTACACACTTTGTGAGAGATCCACGAACTTGGTTCCATTTTCTTTCCCTTTAATGCTGCCTGAATTTATGTTTGCTGGACTGGGCTTTGGATTTATGGTGTCTTGTAGCCCCATGTTGGCTGGGCATAACTGCTTGCATGACACTAATAAAAATAAATTCATTTATTTATTCTAATCAGTCTGCAACGGTTACGTAAGTTTTGCACTGGCATTGTTTTCGTGTTGCCAACACGTAATTTGAACACATTTAATTTGGCCACAGTTTATGCCCATCACCTCCTAATGCACTGTGCGCTGAGGGATAATTCTCTGAGGGTTTGTAACTAAATGCAACCTCTTTTACACGACGAATAATCATTGATCCACTTGATCCACAGTATAAAAAATATTGATTAGAGTAGCATTAATTGGGAGTGTCGTCAGGGAGTGGAAGTGTGTGTGTGTGTGCGTGTGAGGGGGACTTCAGTATTTGTAAAATCCTGACTATGGCTTTGGGAGAAGGGAGAGGGGATTTATACAAATATTTTTTACATCTGATTTAGGGAAAAGAGAAAGTTGCCTTCGAAATTTACTGTCAGGATAATGTTGGTGTAAACAACAGCACTGTTTTATCAGAGGAACATATCACATTATATCAAAAGATGAATATAAGGTCAGTTTATATTAGTTCTTGATTTAACATGATAACAATACAAGACAAAGGAGCAGAAATATGAGTCTGCTTTCACAAAAATTGTTTTTTTTCAGCTGAGGAAAATCTCCAAACTTAGGAAAATGGTGTCACAAAATGATTTGGAGCTGATCATTCATGCATTTGTGTCTTCGCGTTTAGACTACTGTAATAGTTTGTTTTCATGTCTGAACAAGAAGGAGCTGTCTCGCCTGCAGTTAGTGCAAAACTCTGCAGCGAGAATTCTGACCCGCTCTAATAGGAGGACACACATCTCCCCTATTCTTAAAGCTCTTCATTGGCTGCCAGTTTCCTCTAGGATCAATTTTAAAATTCTGGTTTTAACTTTCAGAGCTTTGCATGGTCAGGCTCCACCTTACATCAGTGATCTGATTCAGCCTTACACCCCAACTCGGGCTCTGAGGTCTGTGGATCAGAATCTGCTGATGGTTCCGCGCACTCGTTTCCGGACCAGAGGAGACCGATCCTTCCAGGCTGTTGCTCCCAGGCTTTGGAACGATCTTCCGCTCTCTCTGTGTTCGATGGAGTCTGTTGACTCCTTCAAAAGGCAACTTAAGACCTATTTATTTGTTCAGGCTTTTGCTTAATTGTCTTGGGGCTGCTATGATTGTCACTGGGTTGTCTTGGCCTTTTTTAATTTAAATTTGTATGTACTTCTTAACTGTGTATTGTTTTGTTGTAATTATAAAGTGTTTTGTGACCCTGGTCTGTGAAAGGCGCTGTACAAATAAAGCTTACTTACTTACTTACTTACTTACATGATATGACATTTTGTCTTCTGCTTGAATGTGTATTTTCTAGAACCTTAATAGACTGCAGCAGGTCCAGTCCTGTGCAGCAGCTAATCAAATATTAAGTCAGCCTGTAAACAGTTTCTTCTCTCACAGCGACAATACTGCCAAAGGGATGGAGGATACCAAACATCTATCACATTGATTTTTCATATTTCCTGGAGGCCAACAACATCAGCATATTCAACTAATATTTCATCACATTTTAACCTTCCATTCACAGAATGAATACTCACTTGCTGTTTCAGTGTCATCTTCTAAATAAATATTCCAAGTTCGGGTGCAAAAAACATTTTCTTTAATACAGTCTGTGCTCCAGACATTTTATAAATTGGTGATAATGTCCGGTTTTTGTTGTGTGTGTGTGTGTGTGCGTGCGTGTGTGTGTGTGTGTGTGTGTGTGTGTGTGTGTGTGTGTGCGCACGTAATCCCCAAGAGGCTGCCTTATCGGCGGATCCCCAACACTCACAACGAGGAAGCAACAGACACCCACGGCACAGCATTATTCTAAGCTTCCAAGATGCCGAAGCGCAAGTGCAGCTTCACAGATGAACTGCAGAAAAAATTCCCAATTTACCGTCCCGACCCGGTCGGGATATATGGGAGGCTGAGTGCACCGTGTGCAAAGCTGGCACATATGATTCTGTGTCTAATAAAGGTGCCGGGGACCTCAAAGTTGGATTTTCTAATACAGAAGAGCTATCATTTAGAACATTATTTCCTATTAATTATTTATTTATTTGTATAGTAAGACGTGAAAAGATAGCTATTATTTTACAAGTTGATTTTTCTAATACAGAAGAGACATTATTTCTATCATTATTTCATTCCAGAGATTTTACATTTATTTTACATTTATATTTATTTTTGTACAATTGAAACTTGTAAAAAGATTATTATTTTAGGCACATTAAAAGCATGTTGAGTAACCTCTGAGAAGCCTATCTAAATTTCTGTCTTTGAGAGATATTATTTTGTAATATAACTGAATTTTCTATCCATACATATAAACTTTAAATATATTAAAATTATAAGGCATCTTTGAGTAAACTGCGAGTATCACGAGTATCTCGTGGCCGTGCCGAGTGTCCTCTTTTTTGGAAATCAAAACATGGTCACCCTAGGAGAAAAGGATAACGGCCTTTTTACCATCTTTACCAAGAGTGTCTCTCCGCTAGTTTGGTGCTGCAGTATTTACACTGAATCATTCAGCATAACGTTTGCCAACCTTGGTTATCACTGCGATTACAGATAAGTTAATGAAGCTAAGCTCCAGAAGTTAACGTTAGCTTAACTAGAGCCCTTTGGACAACAGCTAACAATGATGTACGATCACCAAAGTACAAAACTAGAACAAAATAGGTTAATGAACTCAGCAGCAAACAAGGTGGCATGATGAACAACGCAGCTAGGAGCTAACGTTAGGCTAACTTTAGCTAACGTTAGCTAGAGATGTTAAAGATAACTTTATATTTCTTTCCAGCAAAGTTACAATATGTTGGCTCAAACACAATGTTGACTTACCTTAGAACAGATGTAGACATCATTGTTAATCTTATTCACATTGAGTTGATGTTGTGGTCTAACGTTACCACACAACTTTATCCAAAGGAGACACTTTTCACACTAATGGAGTTGCATGTACCCCGTGCACACCATTCGACCATTTTTAAACTTCAAATCTCAGAAAAAGCTCATAAAACCGAACGAAACTGACTTCCTGTAATGCATTTTAATGGACGTCCAGGAAGAGAATGTCCAAGCATGGTACAAGACCAGTTGATGTTATATTGTAATGGCGTCTGTCGGCATCAGAGGGAAACACGGCAGGACAACAGCAGTAGTTAAGGGGGCGGAGGTCTGAGCAGGGTGGGCAGGAAAGGTGGATGGGTCCAAAAACCACTGACTTTCACCCAGAAAGCTGGAGTTTGGTTCTTGTATGATTGTAAAGCCAAATCCTGCTTTTTTCCCCCTAAACCTAACCATGTGCGCATGTTGTAGAAGGAAAAAAAACACCCCCGTCAATTCACGGTGTTGTACCAACGTAGTGCAATTTTTTTTTTTTTTTTGAAAGAGACTGAATGCAAACTGTACATTTCCCATGAAAAAGTGTATTTTGAAAACACAAAATGCATGTAACAGGCTGAAGTTGACACGGTGTCCCAGAACGTCAATAACCAACTCACCCAGGGTACCTTGCACGTCATTTCTTGACATGGAATGTCCATGACCAATGTTGAAACGTGACAAGGTCGGAGTGAGAATGTATTGCTCAATCACTGTTTAAAGAAAACGAGTCAGAAATGTACTCAGGACCTTCAACACATTGTGTCTGATTGGTAAAAGCAATTTTATATTGAAATATTATTAATATTATTTTTAAGATTGCATGTTTCTTAATGTGCATAGACTCAGACACAAGTAAAAAGAAAATGTGTGACGCCTAAATTTTTGGGTATACTACTAATATTAGAGGTCAAAAGTCACAGATTTTGCACCTTGAGGGACTCTATCTGAATGACATCATTATATATTATCATCATTATTAATAAGGCTATTACATACTATAATAAGCACATTTCTTCAATGTAGAAAATTAAACCTCATGTAAATGTTGACCATGTTTTGTGTAACCACTTTATCCATTGAACCCTTGAGTGCCTTGTCTGAGCACATCTCTTACTGTGTTTGCAGGCTGGTACAATCGGCTCTACATCAACTTCACATTGAGACGCCACATCTTCTTCTTCCTACTCCAGACGTACTTTCCCGCCACACTCATGGTGATGCTTTCATGGGTGTCGTTCTGGATCGACCGCCGTGCTGTGCCGGCCAGAGTTTCCCTGGGTAAAAAAAAAAAAAAAAGCCTCTTGTCAA
The DNA here is from genome assembly GCF_041903045.1 of Epinephelus lanceolatus. Lineage (NCBI taxonomy): Eukaryota > Metazoa > Chordata > Actinopteri > Perciformes > Serranidae > Epinephelus > Epinephelus lanceolatus. The sequence goes on along the minus strand of NC_135748.1, from coordinate 6,346,546 downwards.
ATGTCCTTTGAAGAGATTGTACGTGCCTGAGGAAAATCTGTCTGTGAAATGATGAAAGCTGGCTGTGACATGGTTCCACAAATTGGGAACACACACATGCATGCGTGAACACACAAACCTCCCACGCTCTACCACTCTCACTTTTCTTTTGAATTATTTTCTGTATTGGGGCTGTTGCTGTACTTGTCATATGGGTGCCTGTTTTCCCCCTTGCTGAGATCCTCTCCTGGCTCATCTCATTGCTGTTATTAAATTCAGCTGTTAGGATGGGATATTTTTACAAGTGTTTCCTGTTTGTCTCTTCTCCTGTATATGTGTGTGTGTGTGTGCGTGTGCATGCATGCGTGCATGCATGTGTGTATAGATAGATATATCTCTCTATACCATATATAGAGCTCCTTTGTCATCAGTAACACATCACTGGGCCACACTGTTGCACTGGGTAACATGTTCCTTCACTACCATGACCTCACACTGTCTTGCTGGCCCAAATACTCAATAGAGCACCAAATTTGGATTAATCCGCTGCTGAAAATATTCCCCAACAGATAAATTATTTCCTCGTGTATGAGCAAAGTGGGCTAAAAACAGTTTGCTACAGTGGCCAACTGTTTAAGGTGTCACTGAGTATATTTTTAATGAAACTTTATATGTACGAGTCGTTTTTAAGTAGAAACCGATGGGGGACACGGTAGTTCAGTCCGAGTGACACACAGGCAGAAGACATATTCTCTGTAAACCCCAGTTCACTTATTCAACTTGTTTGGAAACAGCTTGCACTCAAAACTTTTAGTTTAGTACAATACAGTAAAATAAAAGTTTTGAGTTTATGTCAGTTTAACATGACATTTGTTGTTGTTGTTTGGGCATTTAATTATACTGTATGTTATATAAACATTAAAACATTGAGTACACATTTTACAACATTAATTAGGAAGTGTTCTTTATTTCACCTCAGCACAACTTTATGTTAGACATTCTAATATCCACACAGGTGGGAGCTCACTTACTGTGTAAACAACTTAACTCGTGGTGCAAAATGTCTTTTACCATTAACTGTAACGCATTAGAACCATTAGCCCTTTTTAGATAGGAATTGTGCAAATTTGCAGGAGAGCCCAATCAGTCTTTTTTCAGCATTGGCAGTATAAAAACAAAATCAGGGAGTGCAGCAAAATGCCGCCTACCTACTTTTGTTTATACAGAATACGGCTTTTTTGGTGCAATGGGGGGCGCGAGCAAGTAACAAAATGTGTAGCTCAGCATGTGACGTAAACAGTGACGTACTCCGAGGGAAGCCGCGGCTGGTCAGTCCTTCGCCAATTCTCTCATAAGTCGGCCCGTTCTTCACCGTTCCCGTCATTTGACAGTTAATGGCCTCTTCGTTTGTGAGGGCAAGGAGGGCGCGCAATTCCTTGTCTCCCCAGCTGCTCGCTAATTCCTGCTATCAGCTGTTTCCTGTTTATCCACCGCCAGTGGCTCGCACGTGCGGCGTCATCAACAGCTCCTCGCACAAGTCTTCAACAGCCCCTCCCGTTGCGGAAGGCCCCCTCACTCTGTTTAAACTAAAAGGGTTCCACCAATATGACTACCCCACGAGGCGGAAAACTGGGCGTCTCGGATCAACTCGCCAATCCGGCTCTGTGTCTAAACGCTCACAGCTTGCCGGCAAAGTGGCCCAACATTCGCGGAAAATCTGGCAGTGTAAAAGGGGCTATTGTAATTTACATAAACATTAATCACTGTGTAATGGGTAACGTGAGTGACTTAGAGCACATTCAGAAACAGTTTTCTTTGGCTTATGGCCTTTAATACATTGTATCACGGCATTCTGGGAAACGTCATCCATTTAGCCCCAACACACCACAATATGTTAGGTGCACAATGACAGTGTTGGTCTTAAACTAATTAGACAAAGTTGACTTTAGACAGAAAAATAAACTCAAAATGTTTTGACTTAACTTGAACGAATTAATCCAGCTCACAAGGGATGAGTTTTTGTGTCAAGTGAACATAAAGTTTTTATTTTATTTTGACAATCTAGGGCATTTGTGTTGACTTAACATAAAAATGTTGCCTCATGTATGGATTGGGGTTTACAGTGTTGTTGACTTTGTTCTTCTCCTGGAATCTTCTGACATTCATTTATTGATTTATTTATTATTAATGATTGCTGATCTTATTCAGAGCTGGGGTAGGGCTGGAACCTATCCCAGTTTACATAGGGCAAGAGGCGGGGTACACCCTGGACAGGTCACCAGACTATCAGAATCTGTTGATAATTAAAAAAAAAAAAAAAACACTACATTTTAAAGGTTATTCATAAATTATTAAAAACATCCAGTTTTGCATACAACATTCTTTTAACATCATTGCATTTAGAGATGCAACAACTCCTTAACGCTACTTTATGTCCCAATGTGCTGTAGGGTTACTTTTCTAAACACTTGAAAGTAAAATGTATTTATATATTATTTAAATATAACTTCATCTGGTTAGTTTTCAGACAATACAATACACAATACAATCAACACACATTTTGATGCATTATGATTAGAAGAAAAATCTACCAGTAGTATAATGTATTTACAATGATCATCCCTTTATGCAAGTGATGCCTACACAATGTATCAATGATAATATTGATATAACAATTTAATGTATAATGGATCATCAATTATTCCAGCACTGACTCCTTCTCACCTGCAAATCTTCATAAGAGCTTGTCAGGGTGGTATTTATTGCAGGGCTGTTGGACCATGTTGACTTTTAAAAATAGAAGGAATTGTGGCTTGATAATAGTGATTAAAATGTAAAAATATCACATATATAGTCCACACCTTTTTCATGTACCCACAGGTACCCAACCCGGTGCAGGACTCTGGCCGTCTCAAACCACTTAACAATTGGGTGGCTACATGCTGCATCTCTAAACACCTAGAAAATGCGAGCAGGGGTGCTGGTTGCTACTCTTTTGCCAACTCTGTGCTAACCTAGGGCACAGGGGCAGGTTGTGTCTTACGTTGCTAAGCGACCATAACCACCATTATATAATAGCCTACTAACCAGAAATCAAGTTTGGAGGTGATCTTCTTCCGGGCATTGTTTTTCAAGAGTATTTTAGGCCAAAAATGATGTCTGTGGGATGGACGTAATGCTCGAAATAGCTACATTGAAAACAGTGGATTTCAGGGCCCAAAATGTGTGTTTACAGGCCCTAAATTGGTCATGTTATTGCTCTATAGCTTTAGCTACCCAACACTGGGTCAGTGTCTTTATCCAGAGCAGCCTATTATACTGTGTCTACTGTTGCATGCCAGACAAGGAAGCCAGGACCCAGTTGCAGAGTTAAGTTCAAAAACAGTTTATTTACAAAGTAGCAACAAAAAAATCAGTTCACAGAAAAATACGAGCAAACAAAGTATCAACCAAAACTCTTTCTGAGGGAAAAGTAACAACAGAAAAGGCTAAACAGAAAATCACCATTAACATGGGAAAAAGAGCAAGAACAAAAGTGCAACAAAAAGAGTGACAAGGCACAAAAACTCACTAAACCTGGAGACCAACACTGGAGCATAAACACATGGCAGGAGGCAGGAGATCACTGAGAGCACGAGCATAATGCTAGGGCAAAGAGAATAATCCAGCACTGGAGACAAAGAGAGTGTGGCTTAAGAAACCGGCTAATTAGGCAGAACGAGCTGCAGGTGTGCCGGGAGCCCAGCGCTCCCAGAGATCGCCCCGCCCCTCGGCACTCACTCTGCAGGGAGAGGGAGAGAAGGATCAGATAGGAGCAAACACAACTGCACAGAAAATCAGGACCACAACATCTACACTGTGAAAGTAAAAATAGACTGCACTTTAGTTTAACTAGAATATTGTGTATCTTGTGTCCAGGCATCACCACAGTGCTGACCATGTCCACCATCATCACTGGAGTGAATGCGTCCATGCCCCGTGTGTCCTACATCAAGGCGGTGGACATTTACCTTTGGGTCAGCTTCGTCTTTGTCTTTTTGTCTGTGTTGGAGTACGCAGCTGTTAACTACCTGTCCACTGTCCAGGACCGCCGAGAGCGCAAGATGAGAGAACGGGCACGATCTCAGGTTTGTTTCTGTTTTATGCTCTTTGGTGCTGTGAGAAAAACTCCCAACTGGTATGCAATATTAATAAAATGAAGCAAGCGTCTCTGCTTTTGTGCTCAATCATTCCCTTTAGCTGTTCAGAGAATGCAGACTCCAAAAGCTCCAGCCACACTCGCTGACTGTGCAGTTTCACTTCTGTCAGGCTGTCTGGATATTTACTAAAAAACAAGCGCGGCAGTGAAACAAAGACAAAAAGAGCAAGAACACAAGTGATTATATTTAACAAATGACTGCATGGTGGTAACATTCAACATCTCATCCCTGACAGATGTTCAGCAGTTCTGTTTAAAACAGCCTGCTGAACCAGAAAAACTGTATCTGAATTTGGATGAACAAAGGAACTCACTACACTGTGTATCGGTAGTCAATACCTTAAAGGGGCAAAAAGCGAAATCGTTTCACCGCTAGGTTTGCTGTTGTGCACTACCTGTAGACCAAAACAAAGTGTGTCATGAGCCACACCTCCCTCTACTTCTGATGTTTTAGCCCAGCTAAAACAACTTAGCGACATGTGCCTAACGTTACTGTAACACTAATTAAAACAGACATTTGACTTTATGTTGTTACTTAACTGTTACCTGTCCAGGAGAAGAAGAGCTAGCTCCGAGTCAAATTGTAGCCCCTTTAGCTCTCCACCTTGGAAATGCAAGGCCAATGTTAATCCGGGTTCTGTCCCTTTCTTTATCCGACAACTTCTTTCTTTTGAGGTACAGGGCTCGACAGTGCGAGCGTTTCACTCGCATTTACGACTAAAAATAGGTGTGTGTGAACTGTAAAAAAACAACAGCTGGGAGCAGAACCGCTTGTCGACCAGCGTGGAGAAATGCGCGTCTGATGTGTACGGAAGTGCTCTGGCTCGCGGGAGAATTTCGGTGCGCTGCGCTTCGCAGGCAGGGCAGGCCCTGGCGTTATGGCCGATTTTCCAAGCCACTGTCGGCACAGTGAATAGGCCTATAGTCCCACTGTCGGCAGCGTGGAAATAAGTCAAAGTGTGGAGGAGACGGACCGGGAAAAGCGGCGGACCTCCGGGGAGGCCTGCTCCGTTCTCCCCGCAGTTAGGGACGTTAGCCACGGTACCGCTGCTGGGCAGGATGGAAGTAAGTCCTGGAGAGTTTCAGAGGACCTGGAGAATGTTTTAGGATAGTAATAACATCAGTGTTTCCGCTACATTCGTTATTATTGCCGTCGCTGCTGCTCCTTCCAAACATTTGCAAGTGCACCACCACTCTGAGACATCTGTGCACTTGCACAGCGCAGCAGCCAGTATAGTGAGGAGAACAGCGGTGAGGGGAGTGGGGAGTGGGGGAAGGCTCCTATTTAGGGATGCACCGAAACAGCGTGCGGTGACGGATGGAGTAAAATGTCGGCAGTGAGGCGATAAACAATAACGGCGAATCCCGCCGGTTGTGGGTTGAACGGGGGTCACAGACACGGACAGGAATACCTATTCCTGTCAAATACGGCGGCGCATTACAACGGCTTACCGGCGAAGAAGTCCGGCTCCAGGTGAATAACTTGTTGTCATGACTGCCCAAAAGTACCTGAACAGCTGAGCCATGGGGGCACACAGTATGTGTCGTATCAGAGGAGAAACTTTAGGGACTGTTCGTTACTTATGAAGGGACTTGTCAGGGGAGGAGGGTGGCTGGTTGATTTTTATTTCATTCATTTATTTTATTTTGATCCCCCCTATGTTAATCACTTAGTGATGCTGTTTTTGAAGTATGAATAAGTCAATAAGTAATTTATTCCATTGAAATATCAGTGATGTATTATAGAAAAGTGATTTATCTTTTTATAAATGACAAAAGGCACATCTGCCTCAGAACCATGATACTTTCACTGGTATTGTACCATGGGTCCCAATTGAGGGATGAGGAAACACTGAACATTATAGGCTAGAAGATAATCATCTTGCAAAGATAATATATATACAGTGCCCTCCAAAAGTATTGGAACAGTGAGGCCAATTCCTTTATTTTTGTTGTAGACTGAAAATATTTGGGTTTGACATCAAAAGATGAATATGGGACAAGAGATCAACATTTCAGCTTTTATTTCCAGGTATTTACATCTGGATCTGATACACAACTTAGAAGATAGCACCTTTTGTTTGAACCCACCCATTTTTCATGAGAGCAAAAGTATTGGAACATGTGACTGACAGGTGTGTTTTGTTGCACAGGTGTCTCCCAATTACATTGATTATTCAAACAATAAATAGCACTGGATGTCTGAGCTCAGTTTCAGACTGGGTACGATAGGTTTTGCCTGTGCAGACTGCATTTAGAGGTGGAACCAACATGAAAACCAGAGAGCTGTCTATGGGTGAAAAAGAAGCAATTGTGAATCTGAGAGAAGATGGACAATCAATCAGAGCCATTGCACAAACATTGGCCATAGCCAGTACAACCATTTGGATTGTCCTGAAGAAGAAAGAAACCACTGGTGTACTAAGCAACAGACGTCGAACAGGTAGACCAAGGAAAACATCAGCAGTTGATGACAGAAACATTGTGAGAGCTGTCAAGAAAGACCCTAAAACAACTGTTAGTGACATCAGCAACAACCTCCAGAGGGCAGGAGTGAAGGTATCACAATCTACTGTTCGCAGAAGACTTCATGAACAAAAGTACAGAGGCTACACCACTCATTAGCAAGAAGAATAGGAATAGGAGGCTGGAATTTGCCAAAAGGTACAGAGATGAGCCTCAAAAATTCTGGGAAAAAGTTTTATGGACTGATGAGACAAAGATTAACTTTTTCCAAAGTGATGGAAAGGCGAAAGTTTGGAGAAAGAAAGGATCTGCTCATGATCCCAAACATTCAAGCTCATCTGTGAAACACGGTGGAGGTAATGTCATGGCTTGGGCTTGCATGGCTTCTTCTGGGATGGGCTCTTTCATCTTCATTGATGATGTAACACATGATGGCAGCAGCAAAATGAACTCACAAGTCTACAGAAACATTTTGTCTGCTAATTTAAAGAAAGATGCAACCAAACTGATTGGGAGATCCTTCATCATGCAGCAAGATAACGACCCAAAACACACTGCCAAAACAACAAAGGAGTTCATCAGGGGCAAGAAGTGGAAGGTTTTACACTGGCCAAGTCAGTCTCCAGACTTAAACCCAATAGAGCATGCTTTTTACCTGCTGAAGAGGAGACTGAAGGGAGTAACCCCCCAAAACAAACAACAACTGAAAGAGGCTGCGGTGAAAGCCTGGAAAAGCATCACAAAAGAAGAATGCAAAAGTTTGGTGATGTCAATGGGTCACAGGCTTGATGCAGTTATTGAAAGCAAAGGATTTGCAACTAAATATTAAGTCTCATTCACTTTAATCTATTTTAAGTTTATATGTTCCAATACTTTTGCTCACCTAAAAATTTTGTGTTCCATTACAAATAATGCTATCTTCTAAGTTGTGTATCAGACCCAGATGTAAATACCTGGAAATAAAAGCTGAAATGTTGATCTCTTGTCTCATATTCATCTTTTGATGTCAAACCCAAATGTTTTCAGTCTACAACAAAAGTAAACGAATTGGACTGACTGTTCCAATACTTTTGGAGGGCACTGTAAGATAATAACATTAAAGACAAAATTAAATCGCAATATTTTTTCTAAACTTGATGATTTTACCTTTCTGTACATTTTGTATACAAATTCATTAAATAATTTTGCTTGTAAATGTCTATTTGCATCACGTTTATTACGGAAAACACATTATTTGATCAATTTACATTGTGCCCCTAAAGTTCTTTGTGCGCTCCTTACTTTTTCAACTTCGGAGCACATGTGCTCCTTGGGAAAAAAGTTAGCATCAAGCCCTGTTGAGGTAATGTCGGATCCTGGTTGTCTTCAGGTGAAAGTTTTGTTCCGCTCTCCGCCATTTTGCTTCGAAAATACACGTTGCCATTGCTCACTGGCTGTAGCCTTCTATAGGGAGGGAGGGCCAAGGGCTCCGAGAGGAGGGAGGAGGCGGCAATTCACATGAACGTACATGAACGCACAGCAGGACCGGCTTGTAAACAAGAGGCTGGAGATCAACAGAGAGAGGGTGTGCGGCGTCATGCTATACTCCAGATGAAATTACACCTCTAGTTCTTCACATAGCGATTTTTTAAATCCTTCAATCTATAAATTATGAATTTCCACTTATTGCCCCTTTAAGATATTGACCAAAATAACACTAGATCAAAAGAATGAACTGTAATACTTCAAATAAAAGCCTAGTCCCAATTAAACACCCAGTCCCTTTGACTAGCCTGGTGTGGCTGCACATTTCTACAAATAAACGTCTTGAGCAGTGACGACTGCTATAAGACTGCAAGGGAAGCTCAGCTTCCCCTAAAATGTCAAAAAATAAGTGGTCAAATGTGTACTGTTGTGTTTACATTTCATTGACTAAATATGCACTAGAACGCGTTCAACTTTTGTTCAGAATCAGCTACTTATCACAGGTCACTGACGCGACTTTCTTCTCATTCATTCCCGTAGCGTCACAGTGCATTAAACAGTGGAAGCTCAGCGTCCAAAGACTTCAATGGGGAAGCATAGAGTGGGTTGTTCCACTGCAGCGAAACTAGACAGTCATTGGATAAATGCTCGGTTTTGTCCCGCCCATTGGACGCTCAGCGTCTCTGGGGGTCTATGGGGCAGTGGGCTGGCTTCGGCTGGCCTGGACGCTGGGCTTCTGCATGATGATTGGATGATCTGTCTGAGGCTGAATCCCTTTTTGATTGACAGTGAAATGAGCGAACCACCGGAGCATTTTTCAAGTTTCATTTCATTCCGTTGTTCCGAGTTGATCTGGAGACTTTTCCAATCCTCTCAGTGACTTTTTCTTTGTTAAAAACGACTAGCGACAAATCTAGCATCTTGTTCTGGTGTTACTGGAGGCTGTACTCGTGTTTGGAGACTCTGACTTCTGTCGCTCTGCAGTTACTGTCCCCAACGAGCAGCAGGTGCTGTGAGCCCTTCCACCATCCCAAAGCACTCGCAGGCGGACACACTAGCCTCGCGCAGCAGCCCCAGAGGGTAGAATTTACGTATAAATAAACGGACACATTTTATGATGTAGGCCGAAAATGAGCTTCCCCTCCTTGAAAGACCAGCAGCCGCCACTGGTCTTGAGCTAACGTTAATTAGCTGTTTAAACTGCACATTCAAATATAAATGTTTAAGCTCTTGTCAATATGGAGATGCTACATATTGTTAGCTGGGTTAGATTCTCCACAATTCAATTGTTCAGTTCATTTTACTGAAACCATGAGGATCAGAGAAGACCGTAATTCAATCAGATTTACTGGCATGATGACAAAAAAAAGGTGACTCCCTTCCTCTAAAGCTGTCATAAAGTCAGAATATGTGTCCATTTCTCGATTACCTTTTAAGTTATTCATGTTCCTTTAGTCCATAAGGATTCACCGGTCAAAAGAAAGGGGCCATTCATTAAAATTAATCCAAGTTGTGTGTATTGTTTAAACAAAATAAAGTGGTGTTGGGTTGGTACATCAGATGCCGTAATCCTCGAGTGCTGTAAAAAATGTCATAACACTCTCTCTGATGCCTTGTCTGTTTGGAGCTAGTTAAACTAATGGTTTATAATTGATATGTTATTTAAAGCCTAATTCTTATAAAAGTAATATTCATACTGATTCAAATAAACAGTTTTCCCATCTTTGCATAACAACAGTTTTGTGTAAAAGGAATTACAGGCCTCTCTTATATAGACGCTTGTCCCAAATATAAGCCTGTTGACTTCAGCAAATAATAGCCAGGGCTACTAATTCAAGTTTTACGATAGCCTCATTTTTATAAAAGAAAATTCATAGTGGTTTAAATAAACAATTTAATAATATTCCCATTAGGTGTGTGCTATATCACATCATTCACATTTATACCTGTATAATTTTTAATATGATATGAAAAATTCATATCGTGATACTTGCAATATTTTGACTTGTTGACATATTGACGTCATACTGTTACCCACGGCAACAACAAGCATGGCTGCAAGCGAAATTATTACTGATTCTACGGTGGTTCCAAAAGGAGGAGCAGCTTCAGTAGTGTGGAATAAACTGAGGCGTCCTGAATGTGTAATTCACAGCCCTGAATTTCTCAGACTGTTTTAGTGAGTTGCCGCTCAGAGGGAACACATTCAGCAAGTCCTCTGAGAGCAGCACAACATCTTTCCCTCTCCTCTCTCACCATGCGCACACTGGAGTCAGTGATATCAAGCACATTTTTTGTATTTGGAAACTGTTTAAATGTGTCATTTGTGGGAGATTGAATCATGTTGTACTATCTTATAACGATGAAAACTCTGTCTGTGGGTGTGTCTGTGTGTCTGTTCCACGTTTTTCTCCTCACTGACTTGGTCAATCCTTGTGAAATTTGGCACAGTGGTAGAGGGTCATGGGAGGATGCAGACGAAGCAATATTACATCAATTGGCCAAAGGGGGGCGCTATAGCAACTGACTGAAATTGCAAACTTTGAATGGGCATATCTCATGCCCTGTATGTCGTAGAGACATGAAACTTTGCACAGAGATGCCTCTCCTCATGAGGAACACATTTGCCTCAAGAACCCATAACTTCTGGTTATATACATTTTCCACCATTTTGATTTTTTTGAAAAACACTTAAAATCGATCTCTTCCTAGGAAGTTTGACTGATCTGCATGAAACTAAGTGAACATAATCTAGGGACCAATATCTAAAGTTCCCTCTTGGCAAAAGTTGGAAAACTTACTAAAACTGAGCTTCTATAAGGCAATGAATATTGCGGAGGGCGTGGCTCATCACATAAAGGTGTATAACATCTCAAGGGTTTCACCAATCACCACGCAACTTTGCAGGTATATGACCACACATAATCTGAGGGGACCCCTCCATTATTGACCCCATCAAACAAAATGGGGGCGCTAGAGAGCTAATTTCTTATCTAGGCCTAACCACCATATCGATTTTTACTGAACTTGGTAGATATGTAGAACAGGACGCCTCAAGGTGACTGGAGAAAATTAACTCTAATTGGCAACTGGGTGGCGCTATAACAACAGAAAAATGCTTAAAATGGCTAAAATGCGACCGATCGCTGTGGCTCCCCCTGTGGCCGAATGTTTTGGGTTTTTTTTTTTTCAAATTTTTGGTATGACTAAGTCATGGTATGGTATGCTGTATATAATCACGGAAACTGTCAGTGTCTCATTCTGTCTGTGTCACGTTTTTCAAAAACTCTGTCTGAATACATTGCTCCTCTTAATGGGTTCAGTTGACTATTTAATCTGCAATTTCCTATGACCTGTATCCCAAACACACACCATGTGAAACTGTGGGCAACTGTGCACTCAATGGGTATGGAGTAGTTAATATTGTATACATAATCTGAATCTCACTCTGAGTTACTGTTGCTGTTCACAAACTAAAGAAATAAGAGATCATTTTTGTTTGGTTTTTACTGATTATTTGAAGGCAAACTGTGAGGTTGACATGTAAAACTATATTACTTATTTTGTTACATTCTTTGTACTAATTTGTCATATTGTCAAGAATATTGCAAAGATACCCTGACATATTGTGAGATTATTTTAGGGCTATATCACCCATCTCTACTTCCCATGTCTTCTGAGCAAGAGTTTTGTGTGAAAGGTATTAAAGGCTCATCCCAAATAGCCTATACGTTGTGTGTAATAACTGAAGCAAATAAAAGCCTGGGCTATTAATTAAAGTTTTATGATATACTACTCCATTCACCTTATGGGTATTGAGTAAGGACAGCTGTGTTAGAGACTCCTCAGCTCTGATCAGTTGTTTTCCTTGAGCCAAGTAGATTCTATCAGATGCCATTAGAAGCACAAGAAGTGGAAGAAGGAACATGAGACTACCTGTTTCGTACTGCCATGTGGATGTAGGGACAGATTCAGCACATATGACAAAAAGTTATTTTTCTAAAAGTTACCAACTGTATCTGTAAGTGGCTCTTATAACAACATGAGTCAGCAAAAAAAAAGTAGCACATGGTTACATAGAGCAGTTATATTGAGTGGGACAGGTCTCTCTCCGGGGTACTGTTAAAACAGAGATGTCTTTCTTAGTGTGACTGATAAAATCCCAGGAGGAAGATGAGGTGGTGGACTCCCAGCAGCATGTGGCAGACTGGGACAGGCAGCGTGGGAGGCAGTGTGCAGCATGAAGATGGAGTGGTCAGTTTAAATAGACTGCCCTTCTTCATGAAGTGTAAACAACTGCAGATGTATTTTCACAGTACAATTTGTGCTCTATGGGGCATTTATAATCCAAGGTATCTGCATGACTACAAAACATGAAATGGCTATAGCAAGGGAGCAAGCTAACAGATGACTGAAAAGCATTCCAGCCTGTTGACCCAAGTCCATTACCATATAGTTAAGTTTCGACCATAAGCGTGTGTGGATGTGGTAAGTGGGGAAACACCATCTGCTGGCGACAGGAAAACATGTTTAGTGGTAGTAAGTTAACAGGAAATTGATAGACTGCTAAAAACTAGTACTAGTACTAGTGATGGTGAATCAGTTTTACCTGCCTAGGTGGAAATGAAAGTGACAACAGTTGCAATGGAGAGGCAAAAGCAAGACAGCCACCAAAAAGGGAATGGATTTACAGTTGCTCTCTCCTCATCCTTCCTGACTGATTATTATCTAGTTTTGTGTTCTGCTAGTGTCCTTGTCACTACTGGTAACATTAGGCTGTAACTGCTGCCCTGTCAGGTTGCACAGCTAGTCCAGCGCCTCCAGGATGGCACATCCATATGTGCAGTTGCAACAAGGTTTGCTGTGTCTCCCAGCACAGTCTCAAGAGCATGGACGAGATACCAGGAGAGTGGACATTACACAAGGAGAGCTGGACAGGGCTGTAGAAGGTCATCAACCCAGCAGCAGGACTGGTTTCTGCTCCTTTGTGCGAGGAAGGACAGGAGGAGCACTGTCAGAGCTCTACAAAATGACCTCCAGCAGGCTCCTGGTGTGCATGTTTCTGACCAAACTGTCAGACTCCATGAGGGTGGCATGAGGGCCCGACATCCTCTAGTGGGACCTGTGCTCACAGCCCAGCACCGTGCAGCTCAATTAGCCTTCGCCAGAGAACACCAGAATTGGCAGGTCCACCATTGGCACCACGTTCTCTTCACAGATGAGAGCAGGTTCACACTGAGCACATGTGACAAGAGTGAAAGAGTCTGAAGATGCTGTGGTGAATGTTATGCACCTGTAACATCATCCAGCATGACCGGCTTAGCGGTGGGTCAGTGATGGTCTAGGGAGGCATATCCTTGGAGGGTGGCACACACCTCCATGTCACAGAAAACGGTACCCTGACTGCTGTTAGGTACCAGGATGGTACCTCATGCTGATGCAGTGGGCCTTGGGTTCCTCCCCGTGCAGGACGATGCCCAGCCTCATGTGGCTAGAGTGATGATGCTCTCTTGTTCCCCTGACCTAAATCCAATTGAGAACCTATGGGATGTTATGTATCGCTGCATCTGACGCCACCAAGTACCACCACAGACTGTCCAGGAGCTCACAGATGCCCTGATCCAGGTCTGGAAGGAGATCCCCCAGACACTATCCGCCGACTCATTAGGAGCATGCCCAGACATTTTCGGGAGTTCATACAGGGATACAGGGGCCGTACACACTACTGAGTCACATTATGAATTTAAATAAAATTCACTGAAGTTGGATCAGCCTGTGATTTCAGTTTTTACGTTGACTTTCAGTGTGATTTTGAATTCAGCCCTCAGTGGGTTAATGATTTAGCTTTCCATTGACCATGGTTATGTCATTTTGTTCTCAACAAATGATACAATGTACATCAGTAAAGACTTTCAACTTGAATAATTTTGTCCATCTAAATCTGATATGTGATTTAAGTGTCTCTTAGTGTCCTTTTTTTTTTTTTTTTTTTGAAAAGTGTATAATGTTGGGTTAATTACAGTAACATCCTCTGTTTCATGCTTGCAATGTCAAGTGCCCTTAGTGTTGAAAACTACTTGCCGAGTACATTTGTCATCATTTGCTTAAAGTTGGCAGTAGCACAAATGAACAGGGAGATGTGCGGTACAACAGCAGATTGAGGAGAACAGGTGTGTTCCCAGTTGGAGTATCACCTCTGTCAAACTGTGTGGGAAATGTGAAATAGCACATTATGTCAAATTGTAAAAGCTTGGATTTTCTGGTTTTGTATCTGTGCAAAATAGTTGTTGCCCTACCATTTAAAGACCACTGTGTGTAGGCTTAAACATCAATGCCAACGTTTTATTTTGGTTTTATTCCCAACATCAATGATGTCATTTTCCCTTGTGTTGATGTGCACTGTCAAAAGGTCCAGGCTTTTCCATTATTTGGAGCATTTCAAGTATCTGAATCAAAGTAACCAGAGGAGTCACTGATCATCTCAACAGGCATACCCCTGACCAGAGAGAGCCAAATTCACTCCAGACAGTTCATAAGTAATAATAATCTACCTTCACCATAGCTGTGCAGTAATCATCTGTAGGCCATTTGTGCAATAGTGAAATGAAGTGACTTGGTCTTACAACTTTATTGCAAAACAGATCTGCTGAAGAGGTCGATCTAAAGATTGGTGGAAAAAAATGGCAGTATTATTCCATTATTAGTGGTGTTTCAACATAATTTAGTTGACACGTTGAGAAAATATATGGAGATATTCAAAGCATGTTCATATGGGTGAGAAAAAGAGATGACGCATGCATACAGTACATGAACGGAGAGAGGTGAAACTTTCTTTTGTAATTCAATTATACTTAATTCACTGATTTATCAGTGAAGAGTAGGAACTGCAAACACAAGCTGAGATATTCATTATGGATGCACGATAATGGATTTTTTGCCAATATCCAATATGCCGATGTTTAACTTATGTGGCCGATAACTGATACCATTATCAATATGTCCATGTTTTTCCCTACCTAATTTTAGTGATCGTCAAGTCTCTTCTGTAGTGGAATCAACATCATATTATGCATGCATACTCTTTTCGTGATGGCCCAACAATAGATGAAATTGAATGTATGTAATTTTTTGATGTATGTGTAACCCAGCTCAGCCCTGGCTAACTGTGTTAGGTACCTTTATTTTTTTCTTTAACCTTAAACACACATATGAATTCACATATTCACATATTAAAGAACAATTTGTATCACATGTATTCACAATTGAAAATCAACAACAGCAATCAGTTTCACAGTCCTTGTTCCTTTTTCTCTCTTTTTTTTTAGTTTGAGAGAGAAAAGAAAATGAAATAATAATAATAATAATAATAATAATAATAATAATAATAATGATAGTCAATGAACTTGTCCTTTAAACACTGGCAATTATTTGTCCTACCAGTTCCAGCGGGTAACACAGTTCATGTGATTCAGGATCATTCCATCTACTGGGCTTGGCTCGCCACTACCGTTGAACTCCGTCACCACCACGCACGCAGTGAGGAGACCAGCAGTAGAATCACGCACAAGTAATCCAACGCTGACACACTCGAAGAGAAACTCAGAGAAACCAAAGGCAAAGAAAACTAACTAACGCAAATTCCTGATTGGCTGGCTGCATCTACTCCCCTGTTCCCATGCAGAAGTCGCATGAGACACTAGATAAAGGAAAATTTCACTAAAAAATGTCACCCAGCATCTGCAAATAGCCGGAAATAACCGCATTTCATATCATTTTACAAAATAATATCCTTGTTATAAAGATTTTAAATCTTTAATTCTGTAATTTATTGAACCACAGTGTACTATTTTATATATATATTTTTCTAATTCCTATTTATTCTCTTTTAAAGAAAATTAAATATGAACTGAACTGCTGTTTTATGTCATCTATTTATTATCATATTTTTTTATTCAGTGTTATGACTAACCTTTAGTGACCTGCGTTACAAATGCAATTTTCATTCATTGTGCAAATTAAGAAAAAGCATGTTGGCCAGTTCTGATTTTAAAACATTATAAAGCCCGTATTAGCCAATACCAATGATGCACCAATATTATCAGCATGTTGGCCAATTCCAATGTGTTATTTTAAAGCCAATATCAGCCGTTACTGATGATATGCTGATATTATCGTCCATCCATAGTGTTAATGGTATGATCCTAACTATTAATACAGAAACCACTAATGTTGCACAGCATTTAATATGCCTTCATTTTATTTAAAAAAAAAAAAAAAGCTCGGGTCCTCTACCAGAGGCCTGGGAGTTTGGGGTCCATGTCATTGGTCCGACAGCCCATTGGTCCGACATCCCATTAGTCCGACTGTCCGCGGTGCTGAACGGCTCCCGGCAGGTGTATTTCTACCTTGATGGTGCACCGCGACCGACTCTGGGTCAGCTGGGAAAGGCTTGAAGCAGAGCAGGCTCACGGCTTATGTGTTTGCCACTTTCTTTTTCATTTTAACCCACACCATGATCTTTTCCTGACCCTAACCAAGTGGTTTTTGTGCCTAAACCTAACCAGACCTTAACCACAAGGCATCATGATGATTTTGGAACGGACTTCGGAACAATGGGTTTAATATGGTCGGAACAATGGGATGTCGGACCAATGGGCAGTTCCCGGGAGTTTGAGGGTTGTGCGCAGTATCTTAGCTGTAAAGGACTGCACACTTCTGGATTGAGGCTTCAGATGTTGTTCCTGGAATCTGCCAGAGCACTCTCCCAGTTTGGGGGTCACTGCCCTGAGTGTTCCTACTGCCATGGGGACCACATCATATTTGGCCTTCCACATCTGTTCCAGCTGTTCTTTCAACCCTTGATACTTCTCCACCTTTTCCTGTTCCTTCTTTCTGATGTTGCTGTCAGCTGGTGTCGCCACATCTACCACCACTGCCCTCTTCTGGTGTTTGTCAACCACCACTATGTCCAGTCGGTGAGCCAGCAGCTGTTTGTCAGTCTGGAAGCTGAAGTCCCACAGGATCTTAGCCCTGTTGCCTCTGTGTTGTCTGTCAGTCCAACATTTGCCAGCCATTGGTAGGTCTTCTTGATGTCAGCCACTTTCTCTATCTGACAGTGGTATGCACCATGTAGGGGCTTGTCCCTCCATGTTGTTTGCTCCTCCAATCCTTCACCTTCCTCCGGTTTCTGTTGTCTGAGGCATTCACTTAACAGCCACCTTCTTGATGTACTCCTGGATTTTGGATGTTTCATCCTGGATAGTCGCACTGATGCTCACTAGTCCTCGGCCTCCCTCTTTCCACTTAGTGTATAGCCTCAGGGTGCTGGACTTGGGGTGCAACCCTCCATGCATGGTGAAGAGCTCTCTTGTCTTGATATGTGTGGCTTCTATCTCGTCCTTTGGCCAGCTTATGATCCCAGCTGGGTATCTGATGACTGGCAGTGTGTGGCTCAGACCTTGTTCTGAGCATTCAGCTGACTCCTCAGGACTAGCCTTACTCTCTGGAGGTATTTGGTTGTAGTGGACTTCCTTGTGGCCTCCTCATGATTTCCATTAGCCTGTGGGATCCCAAGGTACTTGTAGCTGTCCTGGATATCTCCAATATTGCCTTCTCGTAGGTCAGCTCCCTCAGTTCTGATCATCTTGCCTCTCTTTAATACCATCCGGCCATCCTGACTTCTCAGGACTTGCCTTACTCTCTGGAGGTATTTGGTTGTTTGGTCATTGCATATTATTACACATAATTTATTCCTTCATAAGAGTACAACATTTTTAGACTTTGAATTAAAAGAGATGTTTTAAGAGTAACTATGGAATCCACAGCATTCAGCAGGGAGTGCAGATTACTGTAAAGATGATACTGCACACTAAGCAACCAGTGCAGTTTGGGGAATTTTGCAAATGGTCACAAAAGGCCATTAAACTAACAACTAATATACTTCAACTGTTATATATATAACAGTAAATGCATCAGGAAAATGAATATGAATGTTTTTGTTTCTTTGTTTCATTTATCATTATTAAGTAAATATGACAAAGGCATAGGAGTAATTGGGAGTCAGGCACGTACACAGATAGACCCCAGGTGGTGCTCAAGCACCTCTCCTTTTGGCCTCTGACTAGATAAGAGCCCTTTTTACAAGACTTTTTTTTTCTTTTTTAATTTTATATATTATTTTTAGTTTTTAGTTTGGCCCATGACATCAATTCTCAATTAAAAGCGCGTTGCATTTGAGTTTTAAATCTGCCAGACTGCAGAAAGTCCTGCCCCTCCCTCTTCAATGTCCCTTGTTGTCACAGCCACCACAGTTAACACACAAACAAATAAAGTGCCCTGCAGAGCAGCATCCACATCTCCCTAACCTGCCTTCACAGACAGCCAGGTAAAGATAGTGTTTGCCCTAGGCCTCGGCCCTATTAAAACATCTAAATGCAGCAAGTCTAACAAAGGCTACAACCCACTATTAAGCTTAACAACAACTAAGCTAGTCTGGTGTAAAATTCCATTGACTACCTCCAACATTCTGTCAGATTTGGGTTCACATACTGTGCAGAGCAAGCGAAGACAGACACTGAATTGCTTTCCCTCTTCCATGTGTCTTTATAAACCAAAACTCAACTTGAAACACTGACCAGAGCAAGACACTGCTGTGCTGATAATTTATTTTAAGAAATCTGATGTGGTTTGGTGCTGCAGGAACATCGTGTGTGCAACGACGCAGGAGGAGAGGAAGAGCACAGAGCTGCATGCGTCTGTTATTTAGGATTCATTAATAATATTTACAGCATATTTAGAAGATAGTTATAAGAATTAGTGTGGTTCTCTCTTCTACAAAATGTAATTGTTCACATATTCTAAGGCAGTGGATTGAATTTAATTCTATGGACCAACAGGAAATTAAGCAGTAATTTTTAGAATAAATCAAAGGGTTCTAATGAGAAAGTATAAAGGACAGAAAATATAAAAACAAGCCATGCAATAAGGCATGAAAAAAAGAAACATGTTAGAAAGAGGCCGGATTTAATGTAAATAAACCAAACTTCCCCCTCAAAAAAACTCTTCCTCTTCAGCCCTGTGTGGATTTTATGTCTGATTGAAGAACTTCGACAAAGACAAAGTGTGTCTGTGTGTCAGAGCAGTGTCAAGACATTTCCACCATAAGCTGATGCAGAAAAATTCACCAGAATAAAGGAAATTAAGTGTTAATACTCAAAATTTGCTGGGAGAGGACACCTGGAAAAAGCCTTTAATTTATGATGATGTGAGAGGGGTACCCTATTGTTTGTTTGTTTTTGCTTGAGCACCAGACCCCCCAAAAATGCTGTTGGGATTGTTGTAATGTGTGCAGTGTTTCTCATCTCATTTTTGGGTGACACTAGGAACCAGCCTCCTTTTAAAAATGCTGCTTGATTTCTGATGTGTGCATGTAAAACTTCTCTCACAGAAACACCGGACAGGTGTGACTTGATAGGGTTATGCGGGGATGTCAGTCTAGATGCTGAAGTTAATTTTCCTGAGCCCAGGCTGAGTAGTAAACATGATAGGAGGTCTGCCACAGTCAATGAATCAATGTCCACTGCTGTTTCCATCTTAACTGATCCACTCTTTGATGTTTGTACTTTAGGAAACAAAAAGACTCATTACATTTGCTGCACAGTAAATACTCTTGAAATTGCTTGTCTGTGTTTATTATTCATTTTGGTTGATCAAGTATCTCCAGAAAATCATAAAAAACTAAGAACTATTTATTTGTGAGCAGCAACTTAAACTTTCTATGTATTCTGATTCTCTGTTTGCCAGAAACTAGAAGACTAGAAAAAGGTTCACACATCAATGCATACCAATAAATATGCAGTATTTTGTGTTGAACTGAAATTGAAATAGTCCCCAACAAATGCACCGTTTCCTCCTGTTTGGGAAATGTGACCAGCTATTGAGGGAAATTTTATACAAGATTGAATGTCTAAGGTCATTTTAGAGACCGCAATGTTCAGTTCCAGCTCAATTATTTAAGTGTTGGACAGAACATACTGGACATTTTGCTATTCTCTGTACATTGTTGAACAAGCACCCATCTCATGGAACAGATCCATTTTAGGAAATGAAGCTGTCCTAATGGGCTACCAGCCCAGTTCCCAGAAGAAAATGTTGGCATTGTACATTTCTGCAAAAGATGTTACAATTGCATGTTTTGTACCTATCATATCAATGTTTCTAAAGTGATATAGTACATAGAACTGATTGTTCTTTATCGACCCATCACTGTTTTTTCACCAGGGATAGTGCCACAAAAAGAATTTTTAGTGAGACATTGCTGCTTTTCCAGCAGGATTGTGCCCCCCGAAATAGATATTTTAAGCCAAAACGTAATCTTTCCTTTACCATAGCCAAGCAGTTTTGGGGCCTAAGCCTAACCAAAGCATTCTTGAAATGTAAAGAAATGTAAATTTGTAACATATCTGCTACTAATTAAGTACAGATGTGGCATATCTGTGGCTTGCGACTGAGCTGCAGGCATAACAATATAACAATCACATACTGTACCTGCAACCCAAGGAATCATTTTACGCTTCAAGTCTGTTTTTCCCAGTTACACACATTATTGAGTTTTGGTCGTTGAGCTCTGTTAAACACCTTAGTGCACAGCAGCATGATACATGGATGAAATCCAGCATGTACATTCATGGAGGGCTGTAGCTGCTGCTAACCTGCAGCTAAACCTTGCTAGTAGTGAGGTTATAAATTAAAAATTGTCCTGTCAATGTGCTTCAAAACTTGATGGCTGTTGGCCATTAGAGTATGAAATATCATGTGTATGAAAGCACTGTACAAATGGTAGAGAAAAGCTCACGCAGTGTTCAAAATGGAAACAGTTCATCCCCTAGGGAGCATGAATATGCCTTGTCAACTTCATGGCAGTCTTCCTTATAGATATTTCTAGGGTTCAAGTTAACAATTTCGTCAGATGCACTAGAGCAGTAGGCCACAACCTGGAGCAAAGAACCTATCGAGATTGTACGATCAGTGTAAGCGATAGTGAGATATTTCTACTACACAGAAGCATCTTACTTTCCAGGCTTTTGTAAACTACCAGATAATGATACCTTTTCAGGCCACTAAAGATTCATAGATCCGTAAAACAAGAGAAAAAATAATCACTTTGGTTGATCTGGTCACAGCCCTTTAGATATACTGCATATAAACATTGTCAATGGTTTTAAGAGGGGACTGGGATTCATCCCCTTGAAACATGAATATCCACAGCATGTTTCATGGGAAGCCTTCCAACAGACTTTGACCATTGGTCAAGAAGAAATGTTTACTCTAATCTTGGTGTTACACGATGGACTGGGTGGTCAACTCAGTTAATAGGAATTATCCTCTGAGGATAGTGAAATTAATTCCAGATATCATGGTATTGTTGACGGTAGTTGGAGTGACTACAGTATTAGTCAAATAGAAATGCTGACCTTATAAAAGCCAGCTCACTACTACTACATGGGATTATCCTATGGAGACAGTGAATATACAGTACAGGCCAAAAGTTTGGACACACCTTCTCATTCAATGCGTTTTCTTTATTTTCATGACTATTTACATTGTAGATTCTCACTGAAGGCATCAAAACTATGAATGAACACATGTGGAGTTATGTACTTAACAAAAAAAGGTGAAATAACTGAAAACATGTTTTATATTCTAGTTTCTTCAAAATAGCCACCCTTTGCTCTGATTACTGCTTTGCACACTCTTGGCATTCTCTCCATGAGCTTCAAGAGGTAGTCACCTGAAATGGTTTTCCAACAGTCTTGAAGGAGTTCCCAGAGGTGTTTAGCACTTGTTGGCCCCTTTGCCTTCACTCTGCGGTCCAGCTCACCCCAAACCATCTCGATTGGGTTCAGGTCCGGTGACTGTGGAGGCCAGGTCATCTGCCGCAGCACTCCATCACTCTCCTTCTTGGTCAAATAGCCCTTACACAGCCTGGAGGTGTGTTTGGGGTCATTGTCCTGTTGAAAAATAAATGATGGTCCAACTAAACGCAAACCGGATGGGATGGCATGTCGCTGCAGGATGCTGTGGTAGCCATGCTGGTTCAGTGTGCCTTCAATTTTGAATAAATCCCCAACAGTGTCACCAGCAAAACACCCCCACACCATCACACCTCCTCCTCCATGCTTCACAGTGGGAACCAGGCATGTGGAATCCATCCGTTCACCTTTTCTGCGTCTCACAAAGACACGGCGGTTGGAACCAAAGATCTCAAATTTGGACTCATCAGACCAAAGCACAGATTTCCACTGGTCTAATGTCCATTCCTTGTGTTTCTTGGCCCAAACAAATCTCTTCTGCTTGTTGCCTCTCCTTAGCAGTGGTTTCCTAGCAGCTATTTGACCATGAAGGCCTGATTGGCGCAGTCTCCTCTTAACAGTTGTTCTAGAGATGGGTCTGCTGCTAGAACTCTGTGTGGCATTCATCTGGTCTCTGATCTGAGCTGCTGTTAACTTGCCATTTCTGAGGCTGGTGACTCGGATGAACTTATCCTCAGAAGCAGAGGTGACTCTTGGTCTTCCTTTCCTGGGTCGGTCCTCATGTGTGCCAGTTTCGTTGTAGCGCTTGATGGTTTTTGCGACTCCACTTGGGGACACATTTAAAGTTTTTGCAATTTTCCGGACTGACTGACCTTCGTTTCTTAAAGTAATGATGGCCACTGGTTTTTCTTTAGTTAGCTGATTGGTTCTTGCCATAATATGAATTTTAACAGTTGTCCAATAGGGCTGTCGGCTGTGTATTAACCTGACTTCTGCACAACACAACTGATGGTCCCAACCCCATTGATAGAGCAAGAAATTCCACTAATTAACCCTGATAAGGCACACCTGTGAAGTGGAAACCATTTCAGGTGACTACCTCTTGAAGCTCATGGAGAGAATGCCAAGAGTGTGCAAAGCAGTAATCAGAGCAAAGGGTGGCTATTTTGAAGAAACCAGAATATAAAACATGTTTTCAGTTATTTCACCTTTTTTTGTTAAGTACATAACTCCACATGTGTTCATTCATAGTTTTGATGCCTTCAGTGAGAATCTACAATGTAAATAGTCATGAAAATAAAGAAAACGCATTGAATGAGAAGGTGTGTCCAAACTTTTGGCCTGTACTGTACATAAAGGGATAGTGCACCCAAAAATGAAAATTCAGCCATTATCTACTCACCCATATGCCAATGGAGGCTCAGGTGAAGTTCTCACAACACTTGCGGAGATCCAAGGGGAGAGGGGGTAGCAACACAAGTCCACCTAATGCAGGCTGACGGCGCCCCAGATTCAAACATCCAAAAACACATCATTGAAACCACAAAATATCTCCATACTGCTCGTCCGTAGTGATCCAAGTGTCCTGAAGCCCCGACATAAAAAGTTGTTTGGGAAAGTTTTTTCTCTGTGGACAATCAATATTCATACCAAATATCACAGTATTGTTGCCTGTAGTTGTTGAGAATTGTTGCTCTAGACCAAAGTGTTGGAGTGACCAACAATTACCAATCACTGCCATATAAATAAGAGCTGCGATTAGCAAGACACAAAAGCTATTACCATGGATTACCAAAGCTGACGATCTGACACTGATGGGTTTTCATTACTTATTTTAACCCTTCAGGCTCAGGATACCTGATAATTTCCCCAAAGTTTTGTGGAATCCCTTAAAAATCCAATAATGATTTTATTGTATTTCTTCCCCATCAGTCACTACCCTGCACCTGTGGAATCTCCCAGACACGAACCATGACCATGCTGGATGGTACCTACAGCGAGGCCGACACCAATAGCTTAGCCGGCTACACTGAGGAGCCTATGGTGCCAGAGGAGGAGCAGGAAGAGCTGCACGAGGTTCCAGAGAAACCTGAACACATGGTGGTCCATCTGTCGGTGAGCAGTGAGTCCACCACCACCAAGAAGAAGAAGAGCCTGCGTGCCCTCAACATCATCCAGAACACCCACGCCATTGACAAGTACTCCCGGATGATTTTCCCTGGTTCGTACATTTTCTTCAACCTTATCTACTGGTCCGTCTACTGCTGAGAGACACTCCCGAATCTGGACTGAGGCCAGGGAGGTTAACACACAGACAGTGTGAATGCTGCATCAGAAAGGGACACCAACTCTAAGAATGCTATTGTACTGTACGTCTGGTTCTGCAAAGTGCAAGTTCTACAAAAATTCAGCATTAAGACTTTGAGATTGATTGAGCACTTCTTTTTTTGTGTTTTTTTTTTCCCTCATGCAGCAATTTGAATGTTCATTAACGCTCTAAACCATAAACACAGAAAATAATCTTTTGAATGGTGTTTTTAAACTACGGATGCTAATTCTCTTTTTCAGCATCATTAACTGTCAACTGCTGTTGAAAAGCTCTTTGTCCTCATTACTGCTGTTCCTGAGATGATGCCAGCTTTGGTGGGAGAAAAAGTACATTTTTGTATAACATTGATAGGTAGGGATAAGGTATGCTTTGCGTGTGTATCATGCTGTGAGCTACTCAGTTAACGGGTGTCTGTATTTATATTTACTGGCAATGATTGTTTAGCTGAAAATCACCATGATTATACGGTTTTAAGGCCCATAAACCATCAGTTATGACTTGATTATAAACAGTAATGACAGTTTAATTTTTAGTATGTCACAATAACAAATGTTGACCATATTCTTTAAGCCTGTTATCTCAAAAAAATGTATATTGTTATTTAATGTTGATGAATAAATCAGACTGAGAGGGTGCAGCCATGTAAGCAGCCCTGTGAGGCTGGATTTAGTGGTGCTTCTAGCTAAATGCTAAATGCCAACATGCTAACATGCTCATGTTAACATTCTGATGATGTTTAGCAGGTAATGTTTACCATGCAAACATTTGCTAGTACAACTAAGGCTGAAGGGGATGACAGTGGTTTTGCTGGCATTTGGTCATAAATTAAAGTACTGGAAAGAAATAAACTTGATTATGATGGGACTAGATGAAAACTCCAGATCAGACTACACAATCAGCCAGATTATAGCCCGGCGCGGTGCCATACGATGTCGGCTTGGATCGTGAATGACAATGAGTGATGTATGCGATAATCCATTGTGTCATCTTGTGACAACAGACAAGAACAAATTCCAAGTCTGGGACACCTCACAGACAGAAAGTCTGTGAGGTGTGGATTGATGTATGCAATGGATTATCGCATACATCACTCATTTTGTCGTCCATGAGTTCTCCTGTTCAGCAGTCCCTTTGACCAATAGAAACACAGAGTGATCTGCTGCCATGTACGTATGTATGGAAACAACACCCCAGCCTTTTTGATATTTCTTGTAGGAACTACCGCATAGAGTAAAAATGGAAAAATGATAGCGTGAAACAGCAGAGGCACTTCGTCAACCGGGCATTTAATTATCATTCCCTCTATATTTTTATATTTTTACCTTTGATCTGCTCCTGTTTGCCCTGTTAAATTTGATGCATCACACTGGCATTTCAAACTCCACACTTCCTATATCAATTTAAAATCAACAGCCTCTTATAATTTTGGTGGAGAATCCCTTCATATTCTAAAAAGGCTTTTATTGTGAAACATGTACAGGATTTGGAGGTCATGGAGGATTCAGTGACTTGCATAGGTTGCATGCGGTACTTCAAATGTAGCCCCTGCCATCTGGTGGCTGGTTATGACTCCATAATCACCTAATCTTACATAGTGACTGTTAGAAAAGACAAAAATGTTGTGTAGTCCGAACCCAACATAAGATATTTCACTCAAAAACCAAAAATGTCAACCTCATGGTGGTGCTTGAGGCAAATCGAGTCAAATGATCACCAAAAGCAGTAGGATTCATCCTCTGGGGAAAATAAATGTAAATAAGAATTGCATCTATCTATCTACTATTTCACAGAATATGTCAGTCTGGCCCAAGGTAACCACCCCTGAACCTTCCCTATATCCCTTTCTCCACCAAATTAGCTCTGGCTCTTGAACCAGTTCTGTTTAGAATTCTTAGAACCTTTATGCTATCTAACAAACAAGCCCGCATTTCACCAGTTTTGAGCAGAACTATTGTAATCAAGGATGTGTCATCAACAGAAGGCATTGAACAATGCACAACAGAAGTAAACAATAGTAGCAAGGTGGCGGATTGCATTGATTTCCTGCAAAATTTTCTTTCATTGCAAATGTTTGTTTTTATAAAAACAAAAAACATGAATCAACAATCAATGAGATCACTGCACACTCTTTTTTTCTCCAACTATGTCTCACTGGACCTCTCCATTGTTGCCCTCTCCATCCTCTCTTTGCAATCTGTAGAACCACACACATTTCAGGTAAAGAAAAACATTATTTTTTGGTTCCAGCTGAGAAAGCAACTTTTGGGTTCCGGACCAATTTATTTTTGGTCAAGATGCTAAAAATGGTTCAAAACCAAGTGTGGGAACCAGAACAGAACCTGTTCCATGTTGGTGGAAAAGGGGTACTAGAGCTCCACAGCTAGCACTGCTAGTGATAATGTCAATGAATCTTTATCTAAGGATAACAGGCCTCCATACTATATGGTCCGTCAGAGTGGATTTCTTCAGTGAGTCATTTCTATCAGCTTTGACATGTAAGTCTCCAGTCGGGTGCCATTAAACTGTTGCAGAAATAGATGGCTCAACAAGATAAAGATATCTTAGGGTTACTCCCTTTTGCACCACAGCACCACTTGATGTCTTTAGGAAATTTGATATTTAAGTGATGATCTTGAGGTAACAGGCCTAAAAAGGCGGTGGTCATGGCCAATCTCGACTTCTGTAGCACTGACCACGTAAATCGTATTTTTGCAGGCTGTTCCCACTTACTGTTCGTACTTAAACCTACAAAAATGAATGCATTATAATTCATGTATAACCCACCTAATTGTGAGCTGTCTTCTGTCATATAACAGGAGCAAAGAACGAAGTCAGTTCATGTAGAGTGACAAAGTCCATGTAGGGACGTAAAACCAAAAGTTGA
The DNA here is from genome assembly GCF_041903045.1 of Epinephelus lanceolatus. Taxonomy (NCBI): domain Eukaryota; kingdom Metazoa; phylum Chordata; class Actinopteri; order Perciformes; family Serranidae; genus Epinephelus; species Epinephelus lanceolatus. Next base: position 6,319,415 of record NC_135748.1, on the reverse strand, counting down.
TGTTGAATTATTTAAGTTACTTACGTACGTAACAACACACTGCCATGCCATGTTAGGTTAAATAACTTGAAAATGTCCAGTCACAATTCTTTTCCTAAACCTAACCAGTTAATTCAATGTATGAACCAAGTGCATAACTTTTCGTAGAAAATCATACAAATTGTATCAAGATTGCTGATTTTTCACTGATTTCGTACTGGTTTTCATATTGTCATGCTATTCTGATATGTTAAGACTACGATGACTTTTTGACAAACTGGCCTCAAACTTTCATAGCAAGGTTACTAGCACTACACAACACTGCACTACTTACAGGACCACATTATTTATTGCTAATTGCCTTAGCATGTGACGAATGTACTGTATGTTCACAGTACCATAGATGACTATTGTGATACCTGTATCATAATAGCTAAAAGGTTTGTTGGCCAGTGGGACATTTTCTCTAAAGGTTGCTGTAGTCATTTATCCTTGTTAGCAAACAAAATGAGCAAAGGCTAGCTTAATAAAATGGCTTCAGAACTTACCAGTAACCCCACTGGTGAATGCAGTGATTTATTTAAAATAATTTTAGAGGGACTGATTTCTCTTGTCTTCGAAATAAAAGTCAAGAGCAGATTTGTAACACTGGAATAAGCTTTCTTGTCCATTTTGCACTTACCAGGCCATAGACTGTATTATAAAGATCGACGACATAACAGCACCTTATAAGTAGAGCCAAATCATCTTAATCAACCCCTGGTGGCCCAGCTGTAGCATAATTGATAAACCCCACCCCATCCATGTTAGCAGATGGAATAGGGACAGGGGCCAAACTAAAAACTCCAAATACATGTCCAATAAATTTTTCCCAAAGGTAGCTTCGGTCATTTTACGGAGTTCGTATCACACTGAAGTTTGTTCAAGTGTTAACTTTTCTGATTAGTTTGGCTCTAACCAGTAATTTGATGTTTAAAAGGGGGACTGACATCATGTGCTTGCTATCAATGGTGCTACTTGCAATTGGTTGGTTGGCAGGAACTCAATACCAGCAGAGATCTCTACTGCACAGGCTCTAAATGTGTTTCAAATTGCATGCTTCCATTAGTACATTTTAATGTAGTACACTATGTACACTATGTACTTATTGAGTGGTACATTTTTTTCAACAGGATAGCATTGTCTCAAATCACACACTGCTGTTTTGTACTTACCAGAAGTGATGACGGAGTTTGTTTTTAACCACCTCATCTTCTTCACTGTTCTTTAAACACTGAATTGCAAACTGACGTTTGAGCATCATTGCCAGCATTTTACCGCAATTTCTGCACACACATAAACCAAACTTACATCACAACGTCAATGCTGATTAAAAAGTGCTGCCGTAGCTATGAGCAAGTTAGCTAGCTAGTAAATGCTATGGCTTTAGCACTCACATTATTGTTCGCAGTACCAAATCATTACAGACCCAACAAATATTACTGACGGCTTCTATTTGACAACAGTATAGGTACTTAGTCCAAAAAACATGCATAACTAACAGGCTCCTTGTTGGCCCCAGCAGCCATGTCAAAAGTTGAGAAGTTTGCTATGTCACAAAGATGGCGACCATCATCCCTCGCTCAACTTTAGGACCATTTTGAGTGGGAAGGGCTGTGTTCGTTAATGCTATATTGTAGGCAACTGAACTTGCTTGCATTTCTTGAAACGCAAGCAAGTTCAGTTGCCTACAATATAGCACTTACGATTACCATGACCTGGATGAGAATCTTCACCGACAAGGGCTGTGTTAAATCAGCTTTCCTGAGAGGAGTACAAAGACGTAAGTTCATTATTTGATTTCACATATAACACAAAATCAAATCGCTGCATGCTTCTTATCCTGGATCTCAGTGCGTGTGCCTCACAGAAGAGGTGAAAGACAAAGAGGCCTACACACTCCCAGCTTGGCCTTTTCTAACCTAAGCTCCTCCCACTGACACCCTACTTCCTCAATGATCTTCCCCTAATCCACCCAATGTCCTGGGTCCTAAAGTCCTCCCCACTACACCATCATTTTAGCAAAGATTGAAGACAAATTGTTTTGTAGGGAAATTGTAAATGCTAACAAACAAATCAATGTTCTAACTAATCATCACCTCTGAAGATGAGGTGCTCAAGTTTTATTGAGCAGTAAGGTGACACTCATTTATGTTTAAACATTGACAAAAAGTCCCAGAAACATTTTTTCAGCTTTTTGTAAGACTGATGATGAAAACCGTTCATATGAAAATACATTTACTGGTCAAAGCTAGTTGAACAAAGACTGACCCTTAGATAGTTCCAGCTTTTTGGCTCTTTATATGGTGGCCCAGAGAGACAACATACAAGAGGTCAAATAACAAATGAACAAAACTAAAACAAAACATCAGGAAACATGCAGCTTATCAGAAAGACGACATTTTAGACAATAAACTTTTAAAGCTGCGACATGGTGTTGTAGTGGTTAGCACTTTCCCCAGGCACCAAGAGCATTCTGTGTTAAAATCCGCAAGCAAGCCCATGTCATTGTGGGTGTTCTCTGGCTTCCTCCCCTTCCTCCCACAGTCCAGCATTTCAGAAAACACAAAACCTCTGAAAACACATTTAAGGAAGCATCTCTTACGAACTAAAAAAGGGCTGTTTCTATTTTTCTCACTTACATTCCATTTTGTAGTCTGTTATGGATTGAAGATGTTGGAGGTAGGACATGGTGTGCTCATGCATTGTTTTTGTGCACACCCCATTACCCGATGTACAGTCTGTAGGGTTCCACTTGTTCTTCTAAAACATAGTGTAGCTACTAGAAGATACTGTGATGACACATGATGTAAGAAAACTTATAGCAACCTGTTGCTGTAGCAGGATGTTGCCCTGTGAGGGTGGTGCTGAGGAGGAAAACAAGCTCACCATGGCCATGTTACCTTCCAGCAGAAAAATCTATTTTACATCCCATTTCAGAAGCATTATTAACTGTTGCTGTTTTACAGCCAGGTATGTGTTTATTTAAAGTTTTATTCACTAGTAAACTTGACTGTTTATTCATTTATTCCCTTTGGCAAAGCACTGCAATTGACCTATGGCTAAGCCACGCCCCCCTCCACTCACTCGGACAAACTATCAACATTCAGTGACTGGTGCTATGGCAGGTGTCACAGTACACTTCACTTCACTTCACTTCAACTTTATTATGTCCCGATATGGGCAAATTGGGTTGCCGCAGGCACAGGCATTATAAACAAATTGCAGAAAGTACATTTGCAAAAAGTACATTTGCATGAGAAACAAAACACACAGATAAATAAAAATAAAAACCTAAGAGCATACGTCAGTCAGACAAGTATTTTTGCATGGGGGTGGGGGTGGGGGACAGAGTTCGTAAAGTGCAATTCAAAGTGCTATGTGCGATTTGCATACCAGTTAGAGAGAACCCATGGATCAGGCTAGGTCTCTCCGAGATCTAACGAGATCAGGCGTGATCAGTATCAGTATCAAATCACATCTGTCAATCCAAAATAGAAAGAAACCTAGGAGCATACGTCAGTCAGACAAGGTTTTTTTTTTTTTTTTTTTTTTTTTTTTTCATGGGGGAGGGGGGATTGGGGTCAGAGTTCATAAAGTGCAATTCAAAGTGCTATGTGCGATTTTCATACCAGTTAAAGGGAACCTGTAGATTAGGCTAGGTCTCTCCGAGATCTAACGAGATCAGGCGTGATCAGTATCAGTATCAAATCACATCTGTCAATCAATTTCCCATTCTTTCAGACCAGAATGGATAATCCATTTGCCACACAGGTAATTAACTATGAGAGATTTAGACAATATCTGTCCTTTGTAAATAAAGTCTGCATCAAGTCAGTTCCACATTTTGTCAGTCAGAGCCAACACTCCCACCCCACAGAGTAAATATACAATAATACACATACAATATATACAATCATACACACGATCCAAATCCAATTTGTTTGATTAAATTCACAGACACGCCTTTGCAGTTACCTCCTACAGGAGTCGTTTAAGGCTCTGATGGAGACTGGGATGAAGGAATTTTTATATCTGTTTTTTGTGGCAGTTGGAACTCGCAGCTGTTGGCCAGAAGGTAACAGGTTATATTCTGAGCTGAGAGGATGGTCACTATGGGACTGAATGGACACAGCTTTTTTAAGAACCTGCCTGGTAAAAATATGATTCAGACTGGTGAACTGCACTCCTACAATCTTACTTGCCACCTTAACAATCCTGTCAAGGGCATTTTTCTCTCTGGTCCCCAGATTGCCGTACCAACAAATAATAGAAAAGGATAGAACAGATTCAATAAAAGCAGAATAAAACAGCGACATCAGGGATTTATCAATTTGAAATCTGGCGAGTTTCCTTAAACAGAAAAGACGCTGCTGGCCTTTCTTGCACAGCGCTTCGGTATTACAGTTAAATTTCAGATTATTGTCAATCACAGTGCCTAGATATTTGTAGTTAGATACAATCTCCACAGCCTCACCCTTGACAACGCTGTTCCGGGGAGCAGGGGGGGATCGTCTAAAATCTATGCACATATCTTTTGTTTTTGTGACGTTAAGTTGTAGGAATGCATTTTCACACCACAAGATAAAATCATCAACAACAGGACCGTGGCTAGTTTCACTGTCATCAAGGAGGCTGACAATAACTGAATCGTCAGCAAATTTGATGATATATCTGTTTTTGTGGAAGCTGCGACAGTCATTTGTATATAGGATGTATAATAATGGAGATAAAACACATCCTTGGGGGGAGCCGGTAGAAGATATGCGGGCATCTGACAATTTCCCATTCACCTTTACTCTCTGAGTCCTGTTGATGAGAAAATCAAGAAGCCAGCCGACAATACTTGGATCTAAACTGAAATTGTGAATCAGTTTCTCAACCAACATATGTGGCTGGATAGTATTGAAGGCTGATGAGAAATCAACAAAAAGCAGCCTAGCGTGGTTCCTGTTTCCCTCTAGATGTTTATATAAGAAGTTCATTAAAGTGATGGTAGCGTCTTGAACACCCCTCCCATTTCTATAAGCGAATTGGAGAGGGTCCAGGAGGTGCTCAGTTTTGTCCAGCAGTTCTGCTTTAATCAATTTTTCAAACGATTTCATGACCAAAGAAGTTAAAGCAACAGGCCTGAAATCATTTAAAACTTTGGGGAGACTGCATTTGGCAACAGGAACCACAGTAGACTGCTTCCATAATGCCGGCACTTTCTGCTGTGTGATAGACAAGTTAAAAATGTAGTTAAAAATAGGACCAAGTTGCTCTGCACAAACTCTCAGCATCTTACTACATATGTGATCAGGTCCTGAGCTTTTCCTAGGTTTGCATGCTTTAAAGCATCTGATTACACTGCGCTCATCAAGGGAGGGAGAGAAAGAGGATGTAGACTGTAAACTGTTCCTGAGTTGAAAATGTTTGTCGCTAAAATCATATGTGTCGAATCTGACAAAAAACTCATTAAAATCCTGTGCCAGTTGAAAATCCGATCTGTAGCCTTGAAGCTCCAAGTTATTTCTACTATTTTCTCCTAAACCTGTAATAGTTTTCATACTTTCCCATACAGAGCCTAAATTATTCATCCTGAGCTGAGTTTCAATTTTGTCCTTGTATTTCCTTTTACCAGCCCTGATTTCACGTTTAATTTCCTTTGTCAATTCACGCATTTCAGAGATATTCCCATCTTTGAATGCTCTTCTCTTTTTGTACAGTAATTTTGTCAATACTTTAGACACCCATGGTTTACTATTTGGAAAAACTTTAACAGTTTTCTCTGGTATAACAGTGTTCTCACAGTATGTTATCCAGCTGCTAACAACCTCAGTCAGTTCATCAATATCAGAGCATGACTCTATAAACATGTTCCAATCAGTGCTATCAATGCAACCTTGTAAATTTAGGCAGGCATCATCAGACCAGTCTTTCACGCGGATTTTCTCCACTTTACCTCTCTTAAGCTCTGTGCGGTATGCTGGGATGAGGTGCACACAGTTATGGTCAGACGAACCCAGGGGTGGGAGGGGAATAGACTTATATGCGCCTTTAACAGAGCAGTAACACAAATCCAAGGTCTTGTTAAGTCTGGTGGGACAGGTGACACACTGATGGAAGTCCCTCAGAACTTTTGACAGAGAGCAGTGGTTCAAATCACCCAATATGATGTTTGGAGCGTCAGGGGACAAAAGTTGTAGTCTCTGTATTTTCTGACGGATAAGATCACATGCATTACTCTCATTGGCTCTCGGAAGAATATACACTAAGGTAATAAATACCTGAGGAAATTCCCGGGGCAGATAGGGAGGCCGTAGTGAGACTGAGAGCAGTTCCAGATCAGCAGAACAAAACTTTTCTCTGATTAAAACAGATTTTGTGTTACACCAGCGTTCATTAACATAAAGGCATACCCCCCCGCCCGAGGACTTGCCCGTAGCTGCAGCATCTCTGTCCAGCCGAATTGGTACGCCAAATCCGTCCATTTCCAGGTCCTTGTCCGGGTCTCTATCAGTCAGCCAGGTCTCGGTTAAGGCTAAGATGCAGGCATCTCTGAATTCGTGATTATATCGGACCTGGGCCTGCAACTTGTCGGTTTTATTGCGGAGGGACTGAGCATTTGAGAGGATGATGGAGGGCAAAGGAATGCGAGAGAGGGGCTGTTTTTTCATCCTAAGGCGTACGCCCCCTCTGCTCCCCCGTTTTGTAATCCTTGGTTTACGGTGTGATGGTCCCCCGGGCAGCTCACTGCGTCCTATTAACTGCACCTCATCCCAATTTGGCACCCGAAGATCCGATGGGGGGACATGGACTGTACTCCATTGGAGAAGTAGCTCCCTATTGTACTGAATCCGCGGATGGGAGTCCATAGTATGTAAACCACCAAGACACCAGGCCAGGTGGAATAGCAGCCCTGTCAGGAGAAAGGTGAAGAGATCCATGGTTGATGCGATGTATTTTTAGCCTTCCTGGAGCTGCTAGCCGCTTGGCGTCGGCGCGTCCCCACTCCGGTTGAGGCAGCCGGGACGCTGGTTAGCCCTGGCGCTTGCAAAGGCGATGTTTAGCCTCACCTGGAGCGGCTAGCCGCTTGGCATCGGCGCGTCCCCACTCCGGTCGAGGCAGCCTGGACGCTGGTTAGCTGGTTAGCCCCGGAGCTTGCGAAGGCGATGTTTAGCCTCCCTGGAGCTGCTAGCCGCTTGACATCAGCACGTCCCCACTCCGGTCGAGGCAGCCGGGACGCTGGTATGCCCTGGCGCTTGCGAAGGCGATGTTTAGCCTCACCTGGAGCTGCTAGCCACTTGGCATCGGCGCGTCCCCACTCCGGTCGAGGCCGGTCGAGGCAGCCTGGACACTGGTTAGCTGGTTAGCCCCGGAGCTTGCGATGGCGATGTTTAGCCTCCCTGGAGCTGCTAGCCGCTTGGCGTCGGCGCGTCCCCACTCCGGTCAAGGCAGCCGGGACGCTGGTTAGCCCTGGCGCTTGCGAAGGCGATGTTTGGCCTCCCTGGAGCTGCTAGCCGCTTGGCGTCGGCGCGTCCCCACTCCGGTCGAGGCAGCCTGGACGCTGGTTAGCTGGTTAGCACTGGAGCTAGCGAAGGCGATGTTAAGCCTCACTGGAGCTGCTAGCCGCTTGGCATCGGCGCGTCCCCACTCCGATCGAGGCAGCCGGGACGCTGGCTAGTTAGCCCTGGAGCTTGCAGATGCAATGTTTTTAGCCTTCCTGGAGCTGCTAGCCGCTTGGCGTCGGCACGTCCTCACTCCGACTGAGGCAGCTGGGATGCTGGTTAGCCCTGGAGCTTGCAGAGGCGATGTTAAGCTTCACTGGAGCTGGCGTCGGCACGTCCTCACTCCGACTGAGGCAGCCTGGACGCTGGTTAGCCCTGGAGCTTGCCCTGGAGCTTGCAGAGGCGATGTTTAGCCTCCCTGGAGCTGCTGTGTTAGCTATGCTAACTAGCCTCGCCGTAGCCAGGCCCCCGAGAGCGTCAACGCGGCTAGACAGTCCTTGAGCCACCGTCCAGTTTTCATGCATAAATAGTGGACTGACTGACTAACACTAGAATGATAAGAACAATAAAGCAAGGGAAACAGGGGAAAAAGAACGGCAATAAATGAAAAACGGCAATAAATGAAAAACACACAAGACTCTGACAAACAACTAACACTGAGCCTAAGCCTGCTGCCGGTCGCTGCACGAGCATGCGCCCTTCAAAGGTCCATTGTGAGACAATGGCATTACACGGCATTACGCAGGAGGCAACTGATGATTTTTGGAGACATAACAATCAGATGTCATTGAGAAGTAATCAAAAGGGTCTAAACTACGCACTGGAGGGATATATTCATCATTTTATTGTTGAGAAGGTCGATGAAAAGCTTAAATTACAAGCCAAAATTTACAGGTCCCAGTGTAAGCGTGATAAACCGCATCTCGTTGCCATCGCCATCAAAGACAACAAGATGGAGGATCAGCATTGTTCCACTGAAGTTAAGGTTTTTGGCTCAGAATATGAGAAAAGGATAATAGCCTTTTTTACCAAGAGTGTCTCTCCGTTAGTTTGGTGCTACAGTATTTACACTGAATCATTCAGCATAACGTTTGCCAACCTTTGTTATCTCTGCAATTACAGATAAATTAATGAAGCTAAGCTCCAGAAGTTAACGTTAGCTTAACTAGAGCCCTTTGGACAACAGCTAACAATGATGTACGATCACCAAAGTACAAAACTAGAACAAATTTGTGTACAAAATGTACAGAAAGGTAAAATCATCAAGTTTTGAAAAAGTATTGCAATTTAATTTTGTCTTTTATGTTATTATCTTATATTATCTTTGTAATATGATTATCTTATATAATATTATTACTATCCTAAAACATTCTCCGGGTCCTCTGTAACTCTGCAGGACTTATTTCCACCCTGCCCAGCAGCAGTACCGTGGCGAACGGTCCCTAACTGCAGGGAGAACGGAGCAGGCTTCCCCGGAGGTCCACCGCTTTTCCCGGTCCCTCTTCTCCACACCCTGGGCTCTAGTTTCGCAGACCGGGCGAGGCGGGGGCGCAGCGCACCTGCGCTTTGCCAACTGGGTATGGCCAGGCGGATTTTGCAAGTGTGGCACACCGTGCGCACTGGCACAGCTACTCGTCTGTCCCACCTCCGTCCCTCCTACCTGCGCAAGTCAGAAAGAGGGAGGAGAGAAGGCGTGGAGTGGGTTTTACACACATCACACCAATCAAATGAGCCCCTCTCCTTGCCCTTAAATGTGCCGCACAAAGGCGTAATGAGAGTTTACTCAATTCGCCATGGCAGAAGAGAGCAGCAGCGTCAGACGGCCAAACTTCTCCCAGGAGTAAACTGATGTTTTGGTCCGGGAGGTCCAAGCTCGCAGTGTCCGAATATACGGAACTGTGAGCAGACCTCCACGGGCTGATGATGCAAAGGTAGCCTGGGAGGAGGTCACCACAATTGTAAATCAATGATGCATTTCTCTCGTGCGTGTGCGCGCTCTCTCTCTTTCTCTCTCGCAGTCTCACTCTGTTTCTTTTCTTTTGGCTTTTCTAAGATGACAGATGCTGAATATATACTCCGTATCTGATGCTGTGGCTGTTTGTGGTTGGCTGAGAGGGATGTGAACTCATTAGTTTGCAACTGTGTGTTGGGTTTCCATTACACGTGCCAAACGTGCCAAACGGTGCCAATCCCCTTTGATCTGACATCAGATGTGATGGGACAGTCGATATAGAGATACATTTATGTGCTAATTGCAGATAGTTGCATTGAATAGTGGTTTTGTGGCTATTTATTGCATCGTTAATGTGCCTGATATTCTGGAAACCTGCCTGTGAGGTTTTGGTGATGTGTGCGCACTGTCCGCCGGTCAGCCAAACTTCGGCTTAAGGCCAATTTCCACCAGATGCGTATTGGTTGCGTCTCCACTCCGGCACGGCAGCAGAGCCGATAGGATTCCATTCTAGTCAATGTGTGTGTTTCCACCGGCTGCGGCTGTGCTGCGTTCCGGCTCCGTCTCAGCTCCGGCACTCTGGAGCCCTCCGGAACAGATACGCAGGACTTCTATTTTTGCCGGACGCTTCTTCTATATTTCCCTGCACTACACCTTAAAAACTACATAATGGGCAGAGGCAGGCCTGAAGTCAACAGGTCTGAGGTTTTCAGACGTCATTTCACCCCATGAACACCATGGACAAGGAGATATTAATCATGGCAGTGCACCGAGATGTCTTCCGGCAGAGCTGCACCGCATCGCACAGCAAACGCAGCCGGTGGGTATTGACGGACGGCGGAGCACGCAGTGGATAACCAGCGCTGCTGTTCCGCAACGGACATGCATCCAGTGGAAATCCGGCTGCGCTCCGCCTGCGTTGACAGTAGACCTGGTTTCAGATGGCGAGCTTTTAGCGCACCTTCAGCGAAGCCTTTTGGCACGAAACTGTCACTGCGCCAAGCTGGATATGTCGACACCTCACCCTGTTGCGCCGCCACACCCATCTCAGCGCACCTCGGTCTGCCAAACTACCAAACTGAGTGCGCCTCGGGTTGCACTGCTTGAAACTAGCTCTGCGTGGGGTTCGCCACCCTGCGCTGCGCCGGGAAACTAGAGCCCTTTGACTTATTTCCACCCAGCCGACAGTGGGACTTATATTCATTGTGCCGACAGTGGCTTGGAAAACCGCCCATAACCGTGTCACACAGGGAAGAGGGAAGACAAAAATATAGGCTGCTTCGGCTGATTTTTTTTTTTTATGCACACATGTGCCCCTAAATATTTTTTACAGTTTACTCGAGTGAAACGCTCGCACTGTCAAGCGCTGGATCTGACAGCCTGAGCACATCGGCACAAAACGCTACAGCGTTCGAGATATTATTTATATCATGAGAAGTCAATACTTTCAGCAGCCTAAATCTTTTATTTAGAAACTATGGCAGGTCAAATTAAACTATGGCGGGCCGCCATAGTTAATTAATGGGAAACACTGCGTTAGCTAGAGATGTTATAAACGAAAAGAAAACGTTATATTTCTTTCCAGCAAAGTGACAATATGTTGCCTCAGACACGATGTTGACTTACCTTAGAACAGATGTAGACATCATTGTTAATCTTATTCACGTTGAGCTGATGTTGTGGTCTAACGTTACCGCACAACTTTATCCAAAGGAGACACTTTTCTCGGTTGAGATGTGGTCTAAAGGGTAAAAAATATACCTCGTCGCCCAGCCTCTCAGGATACCTTGTGTCGGAGTTGCATGTACCCCATGCACACCGTTTGACCATTTTTAAACTTCAAATCTCAGGAAAAAGCTCATAAAACTGAACAAATCTGACTTTCTGTAATGCATTTCAATGTACAGTACAGGCCAAAAGTTTGGACACACCTTCTCATTCAATGCGTTTTCTTTATTTTCATGACTATTTACATTGTAGATTCTCACTGAAGGCATCAAAACTATGAATGAACACATGTGGAGTTATGTACTTAACAAAAAAAGGTGAAATAACTAAAAACATGTTTTATATTCTAGTTTCTTCAAAATAGCCACCCTTTGCTCTGATTACTGCTTTGCACACTCTTGGCATTCTCTCGATGAGCTTCAAGAGGTAGTCACCTGAAATGGTTTCCACTTCACAGGTGTGCCTTATCAGGGTTAATTAGTGGAATTTCTTGCTTTATCAATGGGGTTGGGACCATCAGTTGTGTTGTGCAGAAGTCAGGTTAATACACAACCGACAGCCCTATTGGACAACTGTTAAAATTCATATTATGGCAAGAACCAATCAGCTAACTAAAGAAAAACGAGTGGCCATCATTACTTTAAGAAATGAAGGTCAGTCAGTCCGGAAAATTGCAAAAACTTTAAATGTGTCCCTAAGTGGAGTCGCAAAAACCATCAAGCGCTACAACGAAACTGGCACACATGAGGACCGACCCAGGAAAGGAAGACCAAGAGTCACCTCTGCTTCTGAGGATAAGTTCATCCGAGTCACCAGCCTCAGAAATCGCAAGTTAACAGCAGCTCAGATCAGAGACCAGATGAATGCCACACAGAGTTCTAGCAGCAGACCCATCTCTAGAACAACTGTTAAGAGGAGACTGTGTGAATCAGGCCTTCATGGTCAAATAGCTGCTAGGAAACCACTGCTAAGGAGAGGCAACAAGCAGAAGAGATTTGTTTGGGCCAAGAAAAACAAGGAATGGACATTAGACCAGTGGAAATCTGCGCTTTGGTCTGATGAGTCCAAATTTGAGATCTTTGGTTCCAACCGCCGTGTCTTTGTGAGACGCAGAAAAGGTGAACGGATGGATTCCACATGCCTGGTTCCCACTGTGAAGCATGGAGGAGGAGGTGTGATGGTGTGGGGGTGTTTTGCTGGTGACACTGTTGGGGATTTATTCATTTCAGGTGACTACTTCTTGAAGCTCATCGAGAGAATGCCAAGAGTGTGCAAAGCAGTAATCAGAGCAAAGGGTGGCTATTTTGAAGAAACTAGAATATAAAACATGTTTTCAGTTATTTCACCTTTTTTTGTTAAGTACATAACTCCACATGTGTTCATTCATAGTTTTGATGCCTTCAGTGAGAATCTACAATGTAAATAGTCATGAAAATAAAGAAAACGCATTGAATGAGAAGGTGTGTCCAAACTTTTGGCCTGTACTGTATATGTATATATTTTTTTTTTAAATCAACCCCACTTCATCTAAAATAACTTCAGTCACAGCATGGGAGAAGTTTCTCTCTCTCTCTTTCTTTCTTTACTCCATGTTGGCAGGTTGACAGTATGCACCTGTTCATAGTCACTGGTTATTCATGGACAAGTATGTATGCTAATTGCTGACAGACTAGTGGTAGCACGCCATCAGTTTACAATTGATTGGCATCCATGAACAATGTACACACATGCCAATGATTAAATCTGAGTTTCCCACAGTGGTCATGAATTCAGTGTAGGTTTTTAGTACCATCGTTTTCTATGTGCAAATCTACTCACAGATTTAATAACATTTCATGAATGAGACCTAATGACTTTTAAAGTGGGAACTCTTTGCAATTATGTGTTTTTCATCCCACCCATAATGCAATTTATTTTGTAATTTAACACCAACACCTTTATTTCATGACACTTTTTAGTTTATAGTGTCACTTTTCATGACAGTGGTGTTGTCACCACTCTCTCACCTTTCAGCCACTCACATGCCCCCCTGCCTCTCAAACAAGCTTAACGACTGCAAACTGCCAAACTGTAATACACCAAAATTCGTACATATCCCACATTATAATGAGCCAGTAATTTGTGTTTAACCAATGTATCTGGGAAGGCTGCATTCATGTGACCAATGCACTGATGGTAGTAAAGAAGGAAGTCGTCCTCATAAAGACGCAGGTTGGGGTGGATGGGTCACAAAAAAAGGGAAGAGACTTTCCCCCAGGACCTTTCAGGACCGGTGTTCAGTACCATGTGAACTTTGAGTGAAGTTTGAGTTATTTCCAGTAGTACGTGGTCACTATGTTTCTTTACGTAAACTTAACCAGGGTAACTTTACTTGCCTACACCTAACCTGCATAATTTACCAGTATTTAAGTATGTAACGTCATCTGTGGGGCACTAGTTCTGAGTATATGGACACAGACTGTGGATTTTTTTTTCTCAGAATGGCATGACCCACCCTATTCTGCCTTACTTTGCCTCTGATTGGTCTACCCTAATATTCTAACCGTATAGAGTGCACCAGGGATGAAATTTTTCTATAGGCCGATGAGGACATTAACATTGCCGTGGTTCCCTTGTCAAAATGCCGATGAGATTTTTCCATTGGATTTTAGATTATTGCAGAAAATAAGATCTGCAACAAACAAACATTTAAGATATTTACACATTCTGTTCAGAAAGGTAAGCTTCACAAATGAAGACACTTTTATAATTTTTGAGCCTAAATGCAATCACCAGATAAAAAGTTAATATTAGGTTATAAACGAACTTCACCACAGTCGCATGACTTTAACGTCCCCACCACATAAAGGCTCTGGGGGTCGTGTTGCTGTGATGATGGTCTCATGTGGCCAGTTGTTAGCACCCATCTTTATATAGGACTAAAGGCTTCAAAATTCATGAGTGGGGTATTTACATTTTATGTCATTGAACAAAATGTGAAAGTCTCTTAAACTTGTGTTAACCTTATGTTACATCCTTACCAGCGCAGCAGTGTTTCAAGCTGACGCCGTCCTGTGGCATATCATACTGCTGTGACAGGTGTCCTCTGGCCAACTGGTCGCATATCATAACACAGCAAAAGATGCCTTTTGGCAGCAGTGTCTAATGCCAAAATCATTGACAAAGTGGCAGTATGTGACGACTTCGGAGTGGGAACGGGCTAATTAATTTGCCAGTAAAAATAGTCCCAAGAAAATACATCAATTCCTCCTGTTTGAGTATCATTTGCTAACACTACAGTGACCAGCTGTTTAAAGAAATTAATAAACCTAAAAAAAGGATCTATACAGTATTTGTAAAGTGTCTTCTAAGATTTTTATGTTCAGAAGGAGCCAGTGGGTTTGGAGCTTTTCCCATTTTGTACACTCCTTGAGCTTTCCTCCAGTCCTGCCATCTTAAAATGTCAAATCAGAGCTGTGTTTCCTAACCAAAATGCAGAAACACACCTTAAAAGATTGAGCCGTACAACCCTCTTTACTGCAGTCAGTACCACACTCTCCACCATCAACTGTGAATAAATTCTCCAAAATCAAATCAATTCAGAATTGAATGTCTGAGGCTCCTGATAACCAGGTCTGCTAAAATGTCAGTATATTCCTTTTTGGGAAGTGAGTCCCAGCATTTAAAGCAGGCGTTATGACTGTTGCTGCTGACTTACAAGACAGAAAGTGAGTAGCTTCTCCTTTTTGCATGCAGCTCGCCCACAAGCAGCTTTATTTCCAAGGCATGTGTGTTCAGGTGATACATATTCATGAGCACCTGCTTGTGTCTTTCTGCAGTTTCACATGCAGGGCACTGAGATGCTGTCAGGAGCTCTGCTGTGTCATAATGTAAAGCAACATCACACTTTGTCAGCTCTGGTCCCAGGGCTGGATGGCTGGGCCTCACTGGTTCTGAAAGAAGTGACTTCTTCATGTATATGACAATGTTGCATCTCTTTTTCTCCTGCCAAATCATGGGTTTCCTTGCACTCGTCATACAAACAGCAAGCTTCTCATACCTCTGTAGATTATAACATCAGGACTCCATCTTCAACAACCCTGATTGAGGCTGTGTCTGGTTGCTGTTTGGTTTATTCCAAATTAGATCAGTCCTGTTATTACTTACAGCTCAGATTAGTCTTAGTGGTGGGCTGCATCAAGCTTGTGGTCTTCCATTAGGCACTATGGGTCCAACACATGACCAAGTCTCAGAGGGTCTTAAACAGTGGTGGAAAGTAGCTAATTACATTTACTCACATACTGTACTTCAGTACAGTTTTAAGGTACTTTATAATATTTTAAATCTCTGCTACTTTATACTTCTACATTTCCCTCTGAAATGTAGCAGCAGTTTAAAAAACTTTAAACTGCACTAGATTTATCTGACGCTGTATTTATGGTTTACTATACTGTTAAAATTTTACATGGAAAAACATATGATTGAGCTGATAAAATACAATGCAACGTTAAATCTTAAACCACTGGTGTCTGAAAACACACACGCACACACACACACACACAAACCAAACAAAACAAAAACAATGTCCACTTGGTGCCCCTTGACAATTTTCAGATGTTTATGACTAGTTACTGGTTCCCTCTAAACTTCTCAGATGGTTTCACTGACGGAACTATTTGAGGCCCAATATTTGAAGCTAAATGAAAACAGAATTGTGCAGAACTTTATTAATCTTCCCACCTTACCACGAGTATTTAAGGATAATTCTGTTCTGTTTTGGGTAATTCTGTTAGTTGGGCCTACTGAGCTTACTTTCCACCTCTGCATCACGGTTTTCCAGGTGAGCCCCGAACACTTCACACAAGTGAGAAGAGCAAAGAGAAATGTGTTTCTCATGTGAATGTTCAAAACTGTTGGAACTTTGGCAGATAATAGCATGTTCAAGTAGAAACCAACTACTTATAGTAAAAAGAGAACAAAAAAATCTGTATTACTTAGGGTTTTTTTTTGTTTTTTTTTTTGTTAGTCAACTAGGGCAGTATTCTAAGAATTCTAAAAATCCTATACATCTGACCCAGATAGGGTTCTCCATAGGCACTTCAAACCATGCTGCGCGATTTGTGATTTCATTGTCAGTTTAAATATACTGGGCGTGCGGGAGATAGCCTGGAAATCCAGTCCCAAATCTAGATTTAGGGTCTGGCTATGAGTAATGCAAATGGCCCAACTCGTGGGGCGGCAACAAGCATGCATTTGAAAATATCATTGCACGCACTCAGATAACACTACGACAAATCAGAACAATACACAGGGTGACGTATACGCTTAGCTACCAGCGGAGCTAACTGGTAGATTAGACTCTTGCCGTATCCGGTTGGCAAAACAGCAAAAACGTCCTTCTTGCAAAGGAAACATTCGAGCGCCGTCTTCTGTTCCTGTTTTAGAGAAAAAGCCAAGTCTAACTCGTTCATTGTAGCGGCCAAAGCCGTTTCAAACAACTGGTGTTCATCCGTACAACAGCGCTACCTGCTTGCAGGTGTGTTTTAAACTGATGATGGCTTGTCTTGAGTGATGATGTATTAAAGCAATGGTCTGATTCACAGCTAAAAACAGCAGGGTGGGTAAAAGAAGTTTACCTGGTGGAGGTGAGCTGTTTGCAGAGGTGCAGTAACAGCCTGTTGTCTGCAGCTCTTCATCAACATCTCACTGTGGCTGTTTCTGCTTTCATTCTTCGTCCCTTTGATATTATTAGACTTGCCTTTATTGAAGAAAAGCTCCTGACAAAGTAACGCTAATTCGGTGATAAATGCATTTAATCTCCTTTAAACTCTTTTTATCTATTGTGAAGCACACCAAAATGTTGAGTTCATCAGCAGTAGCTTTACATGACCCCTATACAGCTGATAGTGAACATGAAACAGTAAAATAAAGCAGACATGTTTAACGAGTTTTTTTCTAATTTTGTGAGGAATGTTATTTAGTTTAGGTGTAGTGCATGTGTAAATGTACTCAGTGTGTTAAGTAAAATATTATTTGAAGTTAAGAGCAGAACTACTATATATTGAGATTACAACAGCCCAGTTACCAGTCAAGAGTGATAGCAGGGCTAATGTACGTTGAGTGAATGATGATGTGTTGCTGACCGGAATGTCTTGAATGTTTTCCAATGGTGACCCCTGTATTTAAAATTGTTGCAAGAGTCTGGGCCTGAGAGTGTTCCATTTTCAAGCCTATGACATAGTCACTAAGTTGTTTACATATGATGTCAATATATAATATCAGTAATATAATGTGATATAATATTCAACAAAATTCACATTCTGTGTAAAAAAGAAAAACAGCTTTATCTGTTCAAAATGAGCTTGTATGTGCCTCCTTGGATTTAAAGGTTTGATTCAGTCATAAGATCAGGTGAACGCTAACTGTCCTAAAGCTTCAAATCTCACCACTCACCAACTCTGTGGAAATGATATTTTATATGGTTACATTACATAATTTTGCACAAGCAGTATATTTCAAATTTCACTATGATATATTTTTTTTAACATCACAGACGTATGACTCTAGAAAATATATGGTTCCTCACTATTTACAGAAGTAATTTAGCAATTTGTACCACCTCATGGAAATGTTAAGATGTACATGTTAGTTACTTTCCAGATTTTAAGTGACTTTTGACATTTCATGCTGGTAGAGCTGCAGTGGCCCTGTGGTGCCAAACAAAATAACACAGTCAGGCAGTCCAGTGGCTCTGTGCTTTACACGGATAAAAAATAAATGAAACATTCATTTTTCTTGACATCATAACGGAACAGAAAACACATAAAAAAACAGAACAGGAGAGGTAGGTATCTGATATCTTTTTCATTATTAATACACTGTTGTATTCATTTTCATCAAATATTGTAAGTGCTCTCAAGATCAACTGACCTATGGCTAAGCCCCGCCCTCAAACACGATGAGCCCTATGGATGAGCCAGTCACAGTGTGTATTGCCATTCCCATACACTCGGACATTCTCTGCCTGGACGTATATATATATATATATATATATGTAAATTGCCCACTCACGCTCTTAGGGTGGTATCTGTGCAGTATCTTAGCTGTAAAGGACTGCACCCCACTGGACTGAGGCTTCAGATGTTGTTCCTGGAATCTGCCGGAGCCACTTTCCCAGTTTGGGGGTCACTGCCCCAAGTGCTCCTACTACCATGGGTACGACGTCAACTTTGGCCTTCCACATCTGTTCCAGCTGTTCTTTCAACCCTTGATACTTCTCCACCTTTTCCTGTTCCTTCTTTCTGATGTTGTTGTCGGCTGGTATCACCACATCTACCACCACTGCCCTTTTCTGGTGTTTGTCAACCACCACTATGTCTGGTTGGTTATCCAGCAGCTGTTTGTCAGTCTGGAAGCTGAAGTCCCACAGGATCTTAGCCCTGTTGTTCTCAACCACCTTTGATGGTGTGTCCCATTGGGATTTGGGTACTTCGAGTCCATACTGGGTACAGATGTTCCTGTACACTATCCCAGCCACTTGGTTGTGCCTCTCCATGTACGCTGATCCTAGCCTGGTGAAACCATATTCTATTTCGCTCCGCAGATCAGTCTGGCCATGCAATCATAAAGGCGCATTCTGGCATCAGTTAAAGCTTACCGGGCCAGTCACAACCGTTTATTACTTTGGGGCAGGCACGTCATCAGAATAAGAGGGACAAGGAGCGGAGTGAATGCATTTCGTGAATAACCAACATGGCTACTGATTTTGAAACTGCTATGGTAAATGTGCTGAACGAACTGGAATGTACATTTTCTTTAAAAGCAGAACAAACGGCTGCACTGAAAGCTTTTACTGAAAAAAAGGATGTGTTTGCCATCCTTCCTACGGGCTGTCATCACAGCTCATCTCTGCTGCAGCTTGCTGGTCTGTTTACAGTGACGTTGTGCTAGCCTACGTCACACGTGTCATTTACTTTGATTGTTTTTCCGTCTTTCCATTTGTGTGAAGGGGCACTTTGAGTGACAGCCGTTGATACCGCCCCTCGTGAATAGAGGAAATGTACACTCCGTGTCCAGACCCATTCGCGTTTTGCAAATTGGGTCTGGCAACCCCAGGCTACACTGATCCTGCCTGCATCTCACATCCTGCCACTATGTTGGTCTATACATAATAATATATACATACATATATATATATATATATATATATATATATATATATATATACATATATAATTATTATTATCATTATCATTATTATTAGTGGTGTGACAGGGACAGGTAAATCAAAGGCCTGGAGGGAGGTAGTGGATGCTGTTAACTCTGCGTCCTCTGTTGTAAGAACCGTCCATGAAGTTAAATGGTTTGATATGAAACTTCATGCAAAAATAACACACAATAAGAACACATAGCTACAGGAGGGGGCTCATCTCAGCTCTCTGCTGCAGATGGTCACATTGCTTGCATCATCAGAGAGACCTCTCTGTCAAGGGCGACAGCGACATGCCTCCACTGAAGCAGTCAACAGCAAACTTAGAAGGGAAGGTGATGTACATGTTATATTAAGTGTTAAATCATGATACATTCTGACAGCCATCACTGATAGCTTAGTGTTTGGTCCGTACCGTGAGTCTCACAGTCTCGCTACTCAAACAGAAGATAAATTTGTGGAATTCTCTCTCTTGATTGTTTCAAGTAGAAACAGGGTGGCAGAAATGTAGAAAACACATGTATTAAGTCAATTTAAATGACCCATTCACATTTTTAAGAAACCTAATCTGAAGCTTAAATCTGCTAAATGCCAACTAGTTTAGCTAAATGTGTTATATTAATCCTTTGTCATGTTTAACTTATGTGTTTCAAAGGCATCTGCATATTGTGAACAGACAGCACAATATGAATTAAAATTGTAATTTCTAATAAAGCCAAGCAATATTTATGTGCATTCCTTATTTATACACAAGCACTATGAGCAGTCAGAAGCAGGTGTGATTTTGTAAGTACCTACGAAAAGATCAGAGCTATTAACATATTGATGAATTAATTTCCTTTAGCCAGCAGTTTACACACAAATTTGTTCAGCTCAAGTTTCATGAATGAGACCTATTGAGAATATAAACATACATACAAAAGACCTGAAACAAAACAACAACCATAATCATCAATAAACTTAAGGAAATTTAATTGATAGTGTCTTTTAAAGCTAACTAAATCTGCCAAAGCAGCCCTTAATACCAACTAAAGCCAGGCTAACACTGGCATAAAGCAGCAGCTGTTTCTGTTCTCTTACATCTTGATCTGTAATAAATTTAGTTTGGCTGCCTGCCAGATGCAATTTGAATATGTTTTCTGTTAGGACGGTTTGTGATTTCCATAGATAGAGAAGGAAGGAGACGGATGTGACTGGAGAGAGAAGGAGGGCAACATGCTGTTTACCCAATTCATATCTGTCCTCTTCTTCACTGTTTGTTTCAACCATATTACTAGCAGTTTTTTGCTATTGCTAACATTTTAAAATAGTGTTACTCCACATTTTAGAGGCTGCCAAGTACTGCAGATGTATGTGTGATCCAGTAACACCCACTGTAGTAAAGATCCTTTTCATGAAGTGTTCACTGTGTATATTCAAGATAAGTTCCGATAGCCTGAATGGAAACTGGGTGGTGACTGTTGCTATTCTTTCTACCAATAGAAACACACTTGTGAGACGCGGCCTGCAGTTTGAATCAGTGACGTTTGAGGGTCTGAGTCAGCTGCTGTCCTGCATTTGTTCCTTCTTCTGGTTCAATCTGGTCTGCTGATTAGTTCATGTGCTGCTGGAAACACAGAAATATAGCTTCCCATGAGTGGAACTTAGTGTGACGTGAACTACTATGAAGTGAAATTACATATAAATAGATTTTTTAATAAATGCAGTGATTCATGCTTTTCATAAATAAATGTGCTCAATGAAAGCTTTTGTGGTCTCATCACAAGAAGCCCCCTCATGTTTGAAGTTTGTAAGTTCTATGTGTATTTTCGGAGGTCTTCTCTCTCAGGTTAGTGCTAATTTGCTTGTGTAAAAAAGAAAAGACATGAATAAACATGATCACAAATAACTGACATTTTTGTATTTTACTCTTTTTAGGAGGGAGCTAAATTGTACAATAACAGATGTTTACATAGCTAGTAGCTCTGACAACTTGAAGGCACAAAACAAAACTCAAACACAAGCAAGCAAGCAAACAAACAAAAAAAACATGAGGAAACCAAATGATGGTTTCCAGCTGAACCTTCCCTGTTGGATATGAATATTTAGTAAAGCATTTTATATGCTTAATAGCATAGGCTATTATTCATTTGTCAGCACAAACACACAGTGGTGTGTCATCTTTGCAGTATATTATTGTAAAATGACAGGTGTATACTGTGATCTCACAGTCGTTATACCTGCATATTACGGTGATTTAGCAGTGTGCTTCTGTAAAATTACTAAACTTACCACAGTCAAAGCTCATTACATCACAGTCATGTTACAGTAGTGTGTGCCCTCAGCACCTTTGTTTCATTCTTTAAATTCTTTATTTAGTTGTAATTTTTTTTATTACATTTGAAACGCATTGTACTGTGTTAATCCGTTTCTGTGGGAAGTTGCAAATCTCCCTGTACACTGAAAGTTGCATTTCTGCTGTAAAGTGGGGTAGTTGTATAGTTTACAAGGAGCCATTGAAGGCAGCATGACAGGCTGTGTTGACTCCCGCCCCCAGTGGCCTCGGCTCCACTTCCTGTCTGCTATAACTTCACTATTCATCATAACCAACACAGCAGGGTAGCGTTCGCACAGCGGCTGATAACGCCTGATGAACACAAAGCTGTAAGTGTTTCAATTCTTACAAAGCCGTATATCTGCACCGGTGTTCAGCTAGCTAAAAGATACCAAGCCTTCTTCTACCTACAAACGTAGTGACTCTCTGTAGCCTGTCGTGCTTTCGCTAACGTTAGTTCTTCATTAGAGTAACGTTAGTGTAAGTTACTGTAATGAGCTGCGGAGATCCAACGTTACGTCTTAACCGTTCAGGTTTGTTGTGTTTTGTGGCCGGGGATATTACCGTAAACCAGTGCGGTGCTAACGTTGAGTCTTCACTTCTAAATTAGCTTAGCGTATAGGTCGTAAATACCATACTGAAGTTCTGAGCATAAACAGGACTGTAAATATACACAAGCGTCCTTGAATTAACAACCGAGCACGGTAACCGCAGTTAGTATGACACGCAGACAGGCAGAGTGAATATTAACGCCGTCAGTGGCACGTGTGAGTCAACTGGATTAAAGTTACTGTTAATGCGAGTTTGCTGCACGAGCTGTCAAACTGAGGGAGGAGGGGCTTCACTGTCCACAAACACGCTGGCGCGGTGAGTTTAACCAACAACTAACTTTACTCTCGTCAAATGGACAGCACTGTGAGCTAGTGTGGTGCGTGTTTACTTCTTCTGTTAAAACAGATGTTAGATGTAAGATAAAGTAACCCATAGCATGTATGCTATGAGTTTGTTG
Organism: Epinephelus lanceolatus; assembly: GCF_041903045.1. Taxonomy (NCBI): domain Eukaryota; kingdom Metazoa; phylum Chordata; class Actinopteri; order Perciformes; family Serranidae; genus Epinephelus; species Epinephelus lanceolatus. The sequence goes on along the minus strand of NC_135748.1, from coordinate 6,296,717 downwards.
AAACTGAAGAGAAAGAGTAAGAAAGTGGTGTGGTAACTGAAGTAAGTACAAATTATACACCTGTACTAATTACTAACAAGTGCGCCTTAGATGCTGACATATCCCAAGCACATTTAGATTACAGGATGTTTTTAAAAAGTCATTGTTAATTAATGTGTATTGTGCCCTTCATAGATTCCCTAAACAGCATTGAATTCACTAATCTAAAAATAAGGCCTTAATTGGTATTAAAATGTCTTAAATAAGTCTTTCAAATGTCTCCAAAATGCTAAGACATGGAAAGTAGGGTTTTATGAATCTTTGTTTTTGGACACTGCATTGCAAAAAAAAAAAACCAATTATTAACCACTGACACAGTATTTAAAAAATTTTGAATACTGTGTCAGTGGTTAATAATTGGTATTTTTTTCTAATAATTTACTAAATGCTTCTCACATTATTGTTACACAGGTCAGGATAGCAGAAACAACAACACACTTATTTCATTTGCAGCTGGATGCTTGGAGCACAGCTTCCACCGTTTGCTAGCTAGCTGTCACTGTACCCTGGATGACAGAGGGAAATGCAGATTCAGTGAAAACTGGCCATATGACCAAGATTTCATGGTGTGGCTGAAACCGAATCAATGCAATTTAGGGATACATCATATCTGATTTTGTGCAGGTATCTGATATGCCGATATGTAACAACTCATTAGACTGATACTGATGTTTATATATATTCACTTTTTCCCTACCTAATTTTAGTGATTATCAAGTCTCTCCTGTAGTGGAATTAACATCATATGCATGCACACTGTTATTGTGATGGCCCAGCAGCAGAAGAAGACAGATGCTCCTGATTGTGCAATATAAGAAAAAAAGATGTTGGCCGGTTCTGATAGTTCATTTTAAAGCCAGTATTTTTATTATTCTAGTTGGTTACAAAAGGTTTAATTTGTATTTGCAATAGGTGTGCATGATATTGGACTTTTTGCCAATAGCCGATATGCAGATATATTACTGATATCGATATATCCACTTTATTTCCCACCTAATTTTAGTATTCCTCAAGTCTCTTCTTATTATACATGCATACCATACCACCAGCACATGGAGACATGAAATAGAATGCTTTTTAGTGATTGTAATATTCATTGATTGTGCAAAATAAGAAAAAGCATGTTGGCCAATTCTAACAGTTAATTCTAAAGCCGATAATGGCCAATAGCAATGACGTGTCGATATCATCATGCATTACTAATTTGCAATATTTTTAATTTATATAATAAAAAAATCAGTACTATGCATTGCGTATCCATAAGATATTGCCAGGCAAAAATATTGCATTACTATGTTCTATCAATGATTTTCCCCTACCCCTACTAACTAAGTGATGTTGGTTCGTGTTTTATTTTTCCTTCAATTTTGGTTGTTGGAAGATTGGTCTTAAATTTAATTCTGAGTGATGTTTGTAAGTCTTAAAAAGTCTCAAATGTAACTTGCCTTAAGCTGTAAGAACCCTGCCTCCAACCAAATATGATGATAGTAATCAATTAAACAGAAACATTTGAACTATGAATTCCAAAAGAGAAAATAAATAAATAAATAAATAAATAAATAATAATGCTTGTTTTCCAATACATTCAGCTGTCAGATAACATTCTATTAATAATGACAAAATTCTATTAAAAATGAAGACATTAGAAAAAGAAATTAAAGGTAAAACAACTGCAGTCAAGCTCCTTATAAGTATTAGCATGAGAAACTTTGATCTGATAAGTATAAAGAAATACTTCTCTCATAAGTCAGGGAGGACAGGGAGTTCCAAATATCACCAAGTTTCACGAGTTTGAAACAAAAAAAGCAGATATTTGGTAGAAGGAATGTTGTGGTGGGGAGAAATGAGTCATGCAGGAAACTGGCCCATGCCGCCTGCATTTTATTTTCCCTCTAAGAAATGATGTGGTGCCTCTTTGTGCTCCTGCAGTGCCAGGACTCCTCCCTCCCATACATTTTACTGCAGACGGTTGACTACATCTGCCAGTTATATCCTCTCAGAGCTTTTCCTTCCAGCAGATTCTCCTGAGGACAAACAGAGTTTCTGCACAATGCCTCACTAATCTTAATACTGTTGACAGGAAAAAAAGTCCTATTCTTGTTCATGCCATGTCATTGAGGTGTTGCTTCAACACTACACCTCAGCTTAGTGGATCCAAATCTGTGCAGTAGATTTGCATGACCAGATACAAAATGTGTGCCTGCTGGTTTTGATCATACAAACTGTGGTATATACCTTATCTATGGTATGTCTCTCGTTTCTTAAATTCATTTAAAGAGATATTTGAGCAGTTTAGAATTGTGCTTCCAGAGAGACTCACAAGAGAGAAGAGACACGAGAATGGTCAAAGTGGAGGAAACAGAAGCATAGATATTCTGACTTTTAGTCCCTGGACAAGCTCTACTAAACTGGATCCTACCTTTCCCATGATGCAACCAATATCAACCATTTGTTAGTCCCTGCATATTGTGTGCTGACGTGTTAATTATTGTTTTTGCATTTGCATTTTCTTTCTAGTTTTATATTATTTTATATATTTAATATTCACTTCTGACACCACCAAATACGACAACTCGTTTGGCCTTCACCTCCTGCAGAAGTACCTGCTCTTTGAAAACAAAAGTTTTTTGTATGGTTGGAGCCCAGTGCTCCACCCTCTTCAGACTTTTGTTTGGGCATTCTTGACTCAATTGTTTCAAATTCTTCTTCCTCTTCAATTTTTGTGTGTGCACACGGCCCTGCAGTCTCATGCCCTTTTATGGGAATTCACAGGGCGTTTACCTGCAGTAATTATGATCAACCGGCAGGCACTGTCAACTTACAGAGACAGTGGGTTTCATCATTATAAGAACACAGGTGCAAACAATTCTGCCATTGAAGAACATCTCATGAATCAGATGTAGACTTTTCGTTCAATCTTTTTTAACAAATTAAAGAAAAAACTTAAGATATTGATAAAGCTATGTAGCTCTTAAGAACTCCAGTTGTTATTGTGTCTGCATCGCAAAAACTAGGACAGTACTACCTCAGTGAAGGAGCTCTCCCAGGACAAAAGGAACGTTGAGTGACGTATGTGTACAGTGCTTGTTCAAATGCAGCCAATGCAGCACCAGCAACTTTCATTTTTAAAAACACATTAGCTGTGTAAACCACAGAACACAAAACACAAACTAGGGCTGGACATATGGAGAAAATTTCATATCTCGATATTTATGCCAGATATCTCGATACCGATACGATACGATATGACTATGGGTTCAGTGAAAACTAAGCATTCTTTATAAAAAATTAAAAAAAAAAAACGACTCCGAACCGTTTTCTGGAAGCCGTCTTTAGTGACTGAATACACGGGAATCATGTGTAGCAATATGGTACGTTATAGCATTTGTAATGTCTTTGTGCCTGCTGGACGTCGATTGGTATGGCATTATGTTACTGAATGCATCGGCAATCCGACCTTGCTTGGGCTTGACACAGGAGGACCCAGATGTGCCTGCCGTGTCTTTTAATGCAAGGCACTGTTCATACAGTCCTTGGTAGTGTTGTCACGGTACCAAAATTGGGACCCATGGTACAATACCAGTGAAAGTATCACGGTTCTGAGTAGTATCAGGATACCACAGCAAAAATGAGGCAGATGTGCCTTTTGTCATTTATAAAAAGATAAATCACTTTTCTATAATACATCAATGATATTTCAATGGAATAAATTACTTACTGACTTATTCATACTTCAAAAACATCAATCAGTGATTAACATAGGGGGGATCAAAATTTAAAAAAAAAAAAAAAATAAAAATCAACCAGCCTCCCCTGACAAGTAAAGAACAGTCCCTTCATAAGTAAAGAACAGTCCCTTCATAAGTAAAGAACAGTCTCTTCATAAGTAAAGAACAGTCCCTTCATAAGTAAAGAACAGTCCCTAAAGTGCGGTGAGGTTTGTGGAAATGTTAACGGCTCGTTTCTCCTCTGACACGTCACATACCTGTGTGCCGCTACGGCTTGGCTGTTCAGGTACTACTGGGCAGTCATGACACCAACTTATTCACCTGGAGCCGGGCTTCTCGGTCGCCGGTAGCCTCGCGTCACCAGTCTCTTCACGTACGGCGAAACGCCGGTAAACCACGTTATCTTGCGGCGGCCATAGCGCTCCGCCGTATGCCCGTCTGTGACCCCCGTTCAACCCACAACCGGTAAGTTTCGCCTTTTGTTTCTGCTGCTGGTTGAAATCTGTACTCACACAGCGTGCTGAATGATTTAATTTGCTCAAACAAAACTATTTTTAGTCGCAAATGTGTTGTGTGTACTAGCAAGTTGCTAGCAGCAGCACGTCTCCCTCGCTCAAGGGGATGTTTGTGATTGGCTGGCTTTGTTGTCGATCCAAGGCAAGCAGGAAATGAGGTTTGTGATTGGCTGGCCGTAGCTGTACATTTAGGGCAAGCGTAAAAAGGATGTTTGTGATTGGCTGAGCTGTACATGCAGGTCAGGCTGGGGAAACTCATGGGGAAATTATATTGTCAATATCGTTGCCTTTTGGGATATTAATATCTTGCATGTTCATATCTCGGTATAGATATGATAACGATATATCGTTCAGCCCTAACACAAACAACAGCTGGTAATGGGAATTATAATACATATATATATTATTGGCACGTCATCTTTATTGGCCAAATGAATGAGGTCAGAATCAGCCAACATGATTTTTCTCGTCTTGCACAATGAATGAATATTACATACATTGAAAAGCATTCTATTTCATGTCTCCATCTGTAGAGTATGTATGCATGCATAACATGATTTTTATTCCACTACAGAAGAGACTTCTTTTAGGTAGGGAATAAGGTGGATATATTGATATTGGTATTGGTTATTGGCTGAATAACTTGTTATATATTGACACATTGGATATCGGCAAAAAATCCAATATCATGCATCCCTAAAAAACAAAGGAAGAAAACGTGGACAAATGAACAGATGGTGAAGTCCAGGCTATACTGAGCATATGTGTGGCAGGGGAAATGCAACGTGATTTTGACTTGTCAGAGTCAAAGTAACAGTGTTATACAAACCACTGGCTGGCTTACATCACTTCAGAGCAAATGTAAACAGAAAAAAGCCCTTGAAGCTGTTTCATTCTTGAGGGAGCTCCTCAGTGGGCAGATCATTTCAGGGAATCCTCAGAACTGTTTTGATCAAAAACGCCTATAGAGTCTGACTACTGTTCTTCTTTTCAGGCCTGGGACTGATCATGACACAGCAGGAGCAGCAGGAGTTCACAGAGAGCCTGGAGGCGGCCCTCTCCTGGATGCGGGCCATCCAGGAGAGGCTGAAGGCCAATGACAATACCCAGGGGCCCCGTGATGCCCTGGAGGGCCGACTCAGGGAAACAGAGGTGAGATACTTCTTTAGCCTCTTTCCCGCTTGACAACAAACCCACTAACATCAGCTAACCCTGACTTTTGTTTATAGTGGTAAAGGTTACAATTGGCATTCATTACGAGGATAAATTACTATGCAGTAGTCACAGGTATCTATCTGCTTCAGCTCTGATTAGATCTGATCAGCAGTGATGAAAAAACAACACCTGGTTGAATTTGCTAATTTTAGCCCCTTTTTCAGGACAATGCAAACATTTAGTTGGCATGGCATTTGACAGAGACTGAACACGTAATAGATATAAAAAAGGCCTCCATGCTTTCTGCTGTCTACTAACCTGTTTTCCAGTGCGTTGATGACATTGAAGGTGACACACCAGAAAAAAAGGCATACTCGCCTACAGCTAGCAGTGGAAAAGCAGTTGTATCACCTGTTTTAAATGGGTTTTCCCGTGTTTAAAGGAGCTACATACATGTGCTAATTTTGGTGGAAAGGGGTAGTCCTGTTTGACCCTTCACTTCTGACCCCTGCTACTACTTTGGTCATTGGAATCAAGAGTGTGGACACCTGCAGTTTGTAGTCTGAGCAGGGCTCAGTATCTGAGGAGCCTTTATTTGTAACCAATATGTTTACATTTTAGTAGATATGAAAAAAATAAAGCAAGAAATCATGGACAAAGACATGTGAATAAAACACACCTTAGTGTAATAATACAGACTACCTTCAGCAAACAAGTATCTAAAGAGCCTGAAAGACTCTTGATATTTTACATAAATAAATGAGTTTTAGAAATTAAAAAAGGATGTGTGTAAGGCTTTTCTAGTCTTAGCAACACACACACAACACAGGCATTATTCACCCATTCACACCCATTAATGCACTGGTGGCCGAGGCTACCATACAGTGTGCCACCTGCTTATTAGATAAAAATTCACATACACTCATACACCATTGTGAACAATCTGGGATTCATTATCTTGCCCAAGAAAACTTTGACATGCAGGGGCCCGGGATCGAACATAAACTTCCAATTGGTAGATGACCACTTTACCTCCTGAGCCACAGTAGCCCATGACATTATAGTTTCTTGGATATGGCATGTTCAAGTGTTCAGTTTAAAATATTGTTAATATCAATATTATTGGAAGTTCTCAAAAAAAGTAATCCATCCATCCATCCATTTTCATAACTGCTTATCCTCTTGAGGGTCGCGGGGGGCTGGAGCCTATCCCAGCTGACGCTGGGCGAGAAGCAGGGTACACCCTGGACAGGTCGCCAGACTATCGCAGGGCCAACACATAGAGACAGAAAACCATTCACACTCACACCTACAGACAATTTAGAGTCACCAATTAACCTATCCCCAACCTGCATGTCTTTGGACTGTGAGAGGAAGTCGGAGTACCTGGAGAAAACCCACAGTGACATGGGGAGAGCAAACGCCATGCATAAGGGTTTCCTCCTGGGATCGAACTAGGAACCCTCTTGCTGTGAGGCGACAGTGCTAACCACACTCAGGGCTTGAGAGAGATGCTTTGTACCAAAATTTCTGTGGACCAAGCTTATCAAAAGTTATCAAAAAACTTGATATCTCACTGCATTTTGAGGATGTTTGATAAATGAATTGAGAAGGGGCTTGACTGAGCACATTATTAGACCTAACTCCACAACACTTGAGCCAATCATCACGAAACTTGTAGAATATGTCTACATCAGTACCTTAAAGGGATAGTGCACCGAAAAATGAAAATTCAGCCATTATCTACTCACCCATATGCCAATGGAGGCTCAGGTGAAGTTCTCACAACACTTGCGGAGATCCAAGGGGAGAGGGGGTAGCAACACAGCTCCACCTAATGGAGGCTGACAGTGCCTCAGACGTCCAAAAACACATAATTGAAACCACAAAATATCTCCAAACTGCTCGCCTGTAGTGATCCAAGTGTTCTGACACCCCGACATAAAAAGCTGTTATGTGTTTTTGGACGTTTGAATCTGGGGCGCAGTAAGCCTCCATTAGGTGGAGTTGTGTTGCTACCCCCTCTCCCCTTGGATCTCCGCAAGTGTTGTGAGGACTCTAAAACGTCACCTGAGCCTCCATCGGCATATGGGTGAGTCGATAATGGCTGAATTTTCATTTTTCGGAAAGATTCATTCAAATTGACCACCTGGGGGAGCTATAAATGCAGAAATGGACGTGGAACAACACAAATAGATTGTAAATCACAAATTGTCCGTCCAATCATTACAACACTTGCAGGACATGATAAATTTTAAACCACATGTGTAAAATTATGTTGAAATTGCTCAATAGGGGGTGTCACCAGTTCTAAACAAGTGCATTGACCTGGCAGTAAATTTGGCCGTAAATCAATGATAGTTTGTTCAAACATCAAAGTTACTGGATATTTTTAACTGAGTTGTTAAAGCACTTCCCCAAAATGTCTCTGCAATAGGGAGCGCGGAGGTGTATATGTTAATGAATGAGCATCTGTTTGATTGTCGTAAAACCTGTTGTTTATCTTAATGCAGGCCTCATTAACTGTCAAAAGTCTTTATCCTTCCAGCTTTCAAGTTTTTAAGATCCACACTAGCTTGAACCCCAGAATTTCTGCTTCCGGCTATACTTTATTTTATTAATGTTTAATACATAGTACACTATTTCTTCATTTTATACTTACAACAATGTGCTCTTGTGAATGTGTAGAAAATCCATCAGTCGGAGCATGAGGGTCGTGTGAAAATGGACATGGCGCTGGTGGCAGCTGAGAACCTTTTGCAGAGCGGAGACGAAGAGCTGAGGAACCAGACCCACGCTAAGCTCAAAGACCTGAAGAGCCTGTGGGAGGAGACCTGCACTTATATCATCCACTGTCACAGGTGCTGCTCTACCTCCTGCAGACTGCAGGTGTACACTGTGTGTAGTGGTTAGTTTGCCCTAAGGGCAGCTTTGGCTACGTTCAAAGTGAAGCTGTTAATGCTCTGTTTTGAATAGCTTTGGATGTGTGTTTTCAGATCGTTGTTACACACCTGAACCATCAAATATGCACGAAAGCTAAATGCACACAGAGTATTAACAATTTCAAAAGCCTTTAAAACCTGGGTGTGGTATCAACATGTCGGCTACAGTATTCAGCTGAATTTCAGGGCTTCCCCAAATATTATTCAGGTCTTTGTTTGGGGCTCTTTCCATTGTACTGCCTTATGAAGTCAGTTGCAGTTATTTTGGCTTTCAATAGCCCAACACCCTGACTCAGAGTAACCGATAACTGGTTGATTTTAAAGAAAAAAAATAGCAAAATGATGGGAAATACAACAGGCCTATCCTTTCAGTCTGATGCGTCATTGACTCAGTTTGAGCTTTAGCAAAGCAAGGTTATTTATGTAGTACATTTCAGCAACAAGGCAGTTGAAAGTGCTCTACATAAAATGTCAAAAGCATCGAGACAAAATGCAAAAGAAACACATTATAATGCCATTAAAGAGCTAGATAATAGAAAAGAAAATTAAAAACAAGACTGAGACAGGTGTAAAATACAAGAATAAAAGATACATTGCAGTGTTATAAAGGAATAAATACTTTAATAAAAGGCAGCGACAAAAAGAAAAGTCTTTAGCTTAGTCTTGAATCTGGGGACACAAAGCAGACCTCCCAGAAACCCTGAGAGGTCTGGATGGCTTATTGGGTAGCAGAGGGTCAGAAAGGAATTTTGGCCTTAAAACGTTCAGTGCTTAACCAGCAGTAGTATTTTTAAATCAATTCTCTGACAGGCAGAAAGCCAGTGTGATTTGAATTGATTTGATTGTTTAGGGAAACCTGTAAAGTCATCATTACAGTAGTCAAGACTACTGAAGATAAATGCCTGGACAAGTTTTTCCAGATCCTGCTGACACATAGCCCTTTTATACGTGACATGTTTTTAAGGTGAAAGAAGACTGGTTATTAAGTAAGTAATTATCTTAATGTGGCTGTTAAAATTCAAGTCTCAGTCCATGACTACACCAAGACCTCTGGCTTGGTCTGTGGTTGTTAACATTGCCAAATGAAATTGAGTGTGAGCGTGAGTTGACTTGGTTCCAAAAACAATGGCCTGAGTTTTTTCTTTGTTTAACTGAAAAAAGAGGATTGTGGCACATCCAATCATTGATTTGTTCGATGCACTCAGTCAGAGCTTGTGTTGAAGTCCCTTGGTGACACAGTTATGTAAATTTGTGTGTCGTCTGCATAACTATAGTAACATATTTTGTTATTTTTCATGATCTGAGCTAATCTTAGTGCTGCATTTCTAAGTGCTGTCCATTTAGAGGAGGTGAAATTGCAATATTTCGTGACCTTAGTGTCTTCCCTTTTATTTTCTCTTGGCTTTGTTGACCTTCAGCCGGCTAACTGCATTAACATGCAGAAACGTGCCTCTGGTGGTTAGCTAGTCTTGGCCACTCTGCAGTGTCCACCACCTGGGTCAGATAGAAGCCAGCTAGAGGTGCTGCTTATTTGCAATTACTGCTGATAATGTTGCTTACTGCATTACTGCATTGAAATGCTCTGATTAGCTTTATATCAACCCCTTGAGGACTGATTACCTGCACCAGTACATAAGAGCGCACGCTGAGTACATTCACCGGGGTCACACTTTTGTACCAGTTGTGCTAGGTGTTGTCATATGCGTTAATGTACTTGCGTGGACCATGTTTCTGACTTACCTCTTCTTCCATCTTCTTCACCCAGTCGCATTGAGTGGGTGTGGCTCCATTGGGGCGAGTACCTGAAGGCCTATGAGGAGTTTGAGCTGTGGCTGACAAGGCAGCAGCGCAGTCTGGATGTTGGGGTGGAGCTGCAGCTGGGGGTGAAGGAGAAGCTTTGGCAGGTGGACCAGCAGAGGGTAGTGGTGAGCGACATCCACGGCCAGGCGGCATTGCTGGAGAGGCTGCTGGACGAGGCTGCTGCACTGTACAACAGAACCCAGGACCCCAGTGTGGAGCCCCAGGCTCAGGAGAGGCTGCAGGAGGCCTACAACGATGTCCGTGACAGAGCTGAGGTGAGGTGCTCAACAGCAGCAAACTTAAGAGCCAAGATGATGAACATAATGCTGAAGCTGCTGTATCAATATAAGAATAGTGTAATTGTGTTTGTGTGTGTGTGTGTGTGTGTGTGTTTGTGTGTGTGTGTGTATGTATGTATGTATGTGTGTGTGTGTTTGTGTGTGTGTGTGTGTGGTAAGGTGTGCATAGTGCAATGGCCAGATAAACCTCTGAAAGAGCCTCAGAGCACCTATCTCTGGTTCTGTTACAGTGTGCATTCTGCACAGTATGTGCTGTATCCCATCCCCAGAGACCAACCATTACTCCTTTGCTGAAATACTACTTAGTCCCAGATTAATTGGATTAAACACAATTTAAATGAGGAGAATGCACCACGTGAGCACAAAATAAGATGATAAAGATTGATTTTTTCTGTCATCCATGGTTTTTCCATGTTATACTTAACTGCACAGGAGCAGATGACTTACCATGTAATGTCAGTATGGTCCACTGAAACTACAGAGGGCTGCTGTAGCTGTACTGCCGTTACAGGCTGCTACTGCTACTGCTGTAGGCTACCCATGTTGCCAGCCAATAGGGTCCGACTGCCAGACACGCTCTGACAGGGACAGCTTGCCTACATGCCGTGACAGCATTGTCGTGAGGTGCTGACAGAGGTATTGGAATGTAGCCCTGGACATCCTAAAGTTTGGAGGAACTGTTTGCACATTTCAGCCCCACCAGTCCTGACTCCTCTCCCAGCAGCACCCACACCTCTCTCTCCACAGAACTACCATCAGTAGCTGCTAATAGAGCTAGGGGTGTCCCGATCCAGCTTTTTCACTTCCGATCCGATACCGATATTACAGCCTTGAGTTTTGGCCGATACCAATACCAATCCGATCCAAGCGCGTATTATACATATTCACTTATTTTGTTGTCAGTCATGTTAGAAAAGGTCTGAAAAAGCGATATACAACTACTTAATCGGGTTAGTTAGAATGATCCACAACAGTTGGTATGAGAAACTGACCTGTTTATTGTTAACAGGGTTAAATAAACAAACTTTAAACTTGAACATTAACATTAAATAAAAAATATAGCTGGTTTGCTTTGGCTGCTTTGGCCCCTTAATAAATAGAAAATAAATCAACACAAGAAATCTTTAAAATGTCTAACATTGAAATTAAAATAGCAGCAAGACTCCACACACTTGTGCTTTGGCCCCCTAATAAATAAAAAATAGATTAACACCACAAGACATTGTTGACATGTTGACAAACAATGCAGCAGTTGACAAACAATGCAGCCTTTCCTTTTCAGTTATTTTAGTAGTGTCAGTGCCAGCCTGGTGCTGCTGTTTCCTGTGTGTCTGCATTCTGGCCTGGTGGATTGATAGTAAGTGCTGGAGCGGATCACTGGAATGAACTGCTTGAATCGCGGAGCGCTGGGCTGGCCGGAAAACCTGGATCGGACTCAATGAAAAACTGGATCGGCGTTCTGGATCTGCATTTTTCCATGGAGTCCGATCCAATGCCGATGCACGTTTTTTGCTAATATCGGAGGCTGATACTGATCCGAATATCGGATCGGGACATCCCTAAATAGAGCTAGTGGATCGAAAGCCCATTTACCCCAAAAAATGGGTGTTTGATATAAAGGGCCATTTCTCCAAAAATACGGTACACACACTTCCAAACAGAAGCAAATTGGCTAATTATTATGCAGAATTATGTAATCAGACCTTCCTACTTTGGTGAAGTCACGCTCCGCCCTACTCTGTCTCTGACTGGCCTTCCTTGCCATAGTCAAAGGTCTGATGACATCCCTCTGCATAATAATTAGCCAACTTCTTCTGTTTGGGAGAGTGCCGTTGCAGAAATGGCCATTCAGACAACGGTCCCTCAGGCAACGGGCAGTCCCCTTCTCAACATGTGTTGTGTTGTCATCTGACCTCCGCAGCAAATCATTCAGGAGATGAAGCTTATGTCTCTGTGTCAATACTTTTTTCCCCAAATGCCTGTCAAGCAAATGTGACAGTTTTGTTTTTCATTCCAAAGTGCATTTGTGTGACGTTATTGGTTACATATGAGGCGTTTCAGGGCAGGGATTTGTTCACACTGATGTCAGGTATTTGTCACTTCAAACATGAATGTGAACAGTCTAGGCAGAAAAATCGGATTTGACATAATAATCAGAACTGAGCATTAGCCACCATGTCCCGAGCCCTAGGGTCACTTCTGTGTCTCAGGTTCCTATACAAAGTTGCAGTCAACCAAATTAAATGCAGTTAACTGACATGCAGTAAACCTGGTACATTTGGGGCCCCTGAGAAGACTGGGGCAGTGGCTTTAGAGTATAACGCTGTTGTAGGGACTGCACAGTGTATCCACAGTAAGTCTGTCTAAGCTAGAAAAAAACAACAACAGATATTTATGAAGTTACTTCTTTTGTTTTAATGTTTTATTGTGTGTGCCATTTCACAATGCTTTTTGTATATAGTGCCATGCAAACTGAACTGAAGTAGTTATGAGTCATATACTGTGGTTTGTGTTTATGCATTTCAGTAATCAAGGTCTTGCGCAGAGCCTTGCACCCAGTCTGTTTGACAGCTCTGCTTATGCTAATTCAAAGGACTTGTAGTCCATGGGCTTCTGGTTTTCGTGAAAATGCGCACAAGTCAGCTGGCAGAATGTGAAGTGAATAATAGTTCCATATTAATACTGTGCACATAAGCAGGGAAGACAGGTAAGTGAATAAACTAAACCAAACTTGTAGAGAGAAAATGAAAGTGAACCATGCAGTGAGAGCCTGTTAATCCTCTGAGGAAAACAAAAGAGAATTGCTCTATTTGAATGTGGAAACAGTGTCTTTGGAGCAGGAAGCGCAGAGCTTGAGAAACACTTGCAGTTGCAAGTGCTGGTGGCTTGAAATGTAGACTATCATTTTGTTACACTCTCATTCTTTACTTCCCAACCACCACAAACACACACACATGCACAAACATAATCAGTACATAATGACCCTTTTTTCATTACAGTGGGCTGATTTGGCTGTACATGGTTTGGCTGAGCTGGCTAGCCCGGCGCTGCAGAGCTTTGCATTTCCATTACAACGGGGCTACCCACCTGAAGGTGTGTCTTTCACTGATGACATCTTGTCATGAGTGATGATGAGTGATGACGCTTAAAAGCAGTGGGTTTATCCATGGCCAAAGTCCCCTGTTATTTTTGATGCATGTGTTTTCCATAGAACAGCAGGGCAGGTAAAAGATGTTTACGGAGGTGAGCTGTTTGCAGAGGTGCAGTAAGAGTCTGTTGTCTGCAGCTCTTCATCAACATCTCACTGTAGCTGTTTCTGCTTTTACTCTTCCTCCCTGCGGTATTCTATTATTTTTTATGTACAGTACAGGCCAAAAGTTTGGACACACCTTCTCATTCAATGCGTTTTCTTTATTTTCATGACTATTTACATTGTAGATTCTCACTGAAGGCATCAAAACTATGAATGAACACATGTGGAGTTATGTACTTAACAAAAAAAGGTGAAATAACTGAAAACATGTTTTATATTCTAGTTTCTTCAAAATAGTCACCCTTTGCTCTGATTACTGCTTTGCACACTCTTGGCATTCTCTCGATGAGCTTCAAGAGGTAGTCACCTGAAATGCTTTTCCAACAGTCTTGAAGGAGTTCCCAGAGGTGTTTAGCACTTGTTGGCCCCTCTGCCTTCACTCTGCGATCCAGCTCACCCCAAACCATCTCGATTGGGTTCAGGTCCGGTGACTGTGGAGGCCAGGTCATCTGCCGCAGCACTCCATCACTCTCCTTCTTGGTCAAATAGCCCTTACACAGCCTGGAGGTGTGTTTGGGGTCATTGTCCTGTTGAAAAATAAATGATCGTCCAACTAAACGCAAACCGGATGGGATGGCATGTCGCTGCAGGATGCTGTGGTAGCCATGCTGGTTCAGTGTGCCTTCAATTTTGAATAAATCCCCAACAGTGTCACCAGCAAAACACCCCCACACCATCACACCTCCTCCTCCATGCTTCACAGTGGGAACCAGGCATGTGGAATCCATCCGTTCACCTTTTCTGCGTCTCACAAAGACATGGCGGTTGGAACCAAAGATCTCAAATTTGGACTCATCAGACCAAAGCACAGATTTCCACTGGTCTAATGTCCATTCCTTGTGTTTCTTGGCCCAAACAAATCTCTTCTGCTTGTTGCCTCTCCTTAGCAGTGGTTTCCTAGCAGCTATTTGACCATGAAGGCCTGATTCACGCAGTCTCCTCTTAACAGTTGTTCTAGAGATGGGTCTGCTGCTAGAACTCTGTGTGGCATTCATCTGGTCTCTGATCTGAGCTGCTGTTAACTTGCGATTTCTGAGGCTGGTGACTCGGATGAACTTATCCTCAGAAGCAGAGGTGACTCTTGGTCTTCCTTTCCTGGGTCGGTCCTCATGTGTGCCAGTTTCGCTGTAGCGCTTGATGGTCTTTGCGACTCCACTTGGGGACACATTTAAAGTTTTTGCAATTTTCCGGACTGACTGACCTTCATTTCTTAAAGTAATGATGGCCACTCGTTTTTCTTTAGTTAGCTGATTGGTTCTTGCCATAATATGAATTTTAACAGTTGTCCAATAGGGCTGTCGGCTGTGTATTAACCTGACTTCTGCACAACACAACTGATGGTCCCAACCCCATTGATAAAGCAAGAAATTCCACTAATTAACCCTGATAAGGCACACCTGTGAAGTGGAAACCATTTCAGGTGACTACCTCTTGAAGCTCATCGAGAGAATGCCAAGAGTGTGCAAAGCAGTAATCAGAGCAAAGGGTGGCTGTTTTGAAGAAACTAGAATATAAAACATGTTTTCAGTTATTTCACTTTTTTTTGTTAAGTACATAACTCCACATGTGTTCATTCATAGTTTTGATGCCTTCAGTGAGAATCTACAATGTAAATAGTCATGAAAATAAAGAAAACGCATTGAATGAGAAGGTGTGTCCAAACTTTTGGCCTGTACTGTACTTGTGGGCTGGTGGCCCGGAGAAGGTCTATTTCTAGTATAGCTTGGTGTGGCATGGCGTGCCTGAACTGATTATAGAAAAACAAATTGGTGCAGCTTAGCTTGACTCTACACTGCCAAAAGTGGTAATAGAAAAAGGGTAATTGTAAACTATTAAAGAATGGTTTTGGAGTTGGGTGGATTTTTGTTTTTTCCAGTCTAGTTTGGTTCACGAGCTTAAACCGGTTTGATTTTGTGCAAATTGGATAAACCAGCAATGTGTGCATACAATGTCACGGTGCTAAATCCAGCTAACATTGCATTAGTAATAGCAGTATGACAACGTGATGAACATAATATTATTTTTGTAAATGGACCATCAACCAGAGCCTCAAGGCACAGCCTGTGCACAATTTACTGCTGAGCTTTGGCTGGCAACATGAAAGTCAAAATCCAGTAGAGGTGGGAGGAGGGAGAGTGGCACATGCTGTGTTTGTTTACTAGCAAGTTCATGTGGGTTTTTTTTTTTTTTTGGGTGACAAGATGAGAGTTAGTCTCTTAAGGAAACTCAAACTGTGCCAATATGGTACGTTGTGGATTTGAAGCTGCTGTTAGGTGTCCTAACTGGCTGCAGCAGACTGCTCGAGCTGAACTTTTGTATGACTCCCTGTTTCTATTTTTCCTTTTGTTTGCTTTGCAAGTGCCGCAAGTGGAGAGCAATGGCTGATTCGTGAAATGGAAATGAGGAATTATCTACACAATACCTCCTTATTTCACTAAAGAAACCAAAATAAGGTGGCAGCTGGCTGGAGGGATCGCCAGGGATCTGAAAGTTTCCTGTAAATAACCATCTCTGTTAACAACTTGTTGCTGGCTCGGCTGTATGTAATTTCCAGGAAACATCATGATATAAAATGTGTGTTTCCTGTTTAAAAGGTACTGCACCAACAGCTGATGCTGCTGTTTTAAAAAAAAAAACAACAACATGAAAAATAACTGAGTGTTTTTGCTGGCTAGCAAAACATCACGGTGCAGACTATTTCCTGGAGTTTGCCAGCCTTTCGCTCATGTGGCATTTGAGGAGAATTGTAAGCACGACCGTTCTCACCTTTCAAGTCTGAAAGTCCACTATGAACATTTTCGTCACATCTCGTCAAAACAAAAGGAACATAGATTTTATCTTAGTTTTTATTATCAAGGTCTATTTTTAGCTTGTCAGTGTGTCGTTTACGTCATGGAAAAAAGGTAATTGACGAAAAAGTTAGTTATAGTTTTCGTCAGTGAAATTAAGACTGGAACAGAGATTGCTGATTTTATGCGATGAGACGGGATAGTCAGACGTTTGCTTGCTGTTAGGACATAATGTCATCATTTTCCACTCGTGGGCAGCCATTTAGTGAAGTGCAACACCTTGTGGTAAAATCTGGTATCCCAGTGCAGTGTTTGGCTTGGTAATAAACCAGTTTGGCTGAAAGGCTGAAATGTTTTCACACCACACCAGGCTGTGTCTCTGGTTGGCTGTGTGTGTTTGTGTGTGTTGGTGGGATTTGTATCATTTGATGTGGAGTGGCATGTTTAAAAGTCAAAATACAGCATGTGCTCACAAATCAATGAGCCCTTAATTTACATTAACATAATGCATTTTAGACTTGAACTTTACTCTTTCTATGAGCAAATCCCTTACTTGCACACAACTGTACACATCTGATGTTAATGAAAAACATGCTGATATTCATTCTGTGCATCTATGATCAAATCCAGACACTGCAAAGGGAGACAACAGTTAAGTGTTTACTGTAATTCAGATGGGAATGATTTACATTCAGAGGAGAGATACTGTTGGATTAGTCAACATTAACAAATACACGCCGGCTGCTTTCCTTGTACGTGAGCTGCACAATGGCACAGCTCTTCCTCTTCTCTATTCAGACAGCTCTTTTACGTAAATGTCAGTCAGATTTTACCACACACTCACATCAGTCCTTATACATCATGCATTCACATGGACACTCCAATCCATTGGCAAAGCTGTACTTTTGACTCCCATTGGGAGAATGGTGATTTAAATAATGCACTGTTTTTCTGGGATAATATTTCCTGGAAGCACCTCCTACCTGTGAACTGGCTCTTTCTGGTAGTCTCTGTGTTCTCTAAAATTTCAGCGTGCTCTCAAGAATCTTGTAGTTGAAGTAAAAGACAACAGCTCTCAGTCTCACATGAGAATACAAATTCACATTCAGGCTCCTCACTCAGATACCCAAATGTGAAGTCTGTGATGTGTGCTGAAGTATCTTCGTTCATTTTGAACAGCCTGATGCATAAATTTCTCCTGCTGTGATAGGAGCGCCTGTCGCTGCTTCAGAAGATCGCTGAGGAGCACCAGACGTACCAAGGATGCGTTCAAAAGTTCCAGTCCTGGCTGCTGTCAAAAACCAAGGAGCTGACTGATCTGATGGAGAGGGAGGATACAGCTGAGAACAAGCTCAAAGCCTTACAAGTGAGACTTACTGAAGCTGAATTAGGAAGCTGCTGTTTGTTATTTTCAGCAGTGGAAAAGGGAGAATATTCTATTTGCGGTTTGAATTAATGTTCTCAGCTGTTTACCATGTATTTTTGCACTAAAAGTATCAACCAAATGAGAAGTTATAATAAGAATCATTATGGTGACTAGTGCCTGCAGCAAGGCATCAAAACAGCATAAATGGATGGATACAGTAGAGTGGTGCAGGGATGAAAGTTTTCTTAGGCCGATCTAGCTGTAAACATAGTCCTGGTTCCTTCAACAAAAAGCCAATTGGAATTTTTCAATTGGATTTTGGATTGTTGCAGAAAATAAGCGTTAAGACATATTTTATGTCTGAACCTCACCAATCCCGACCTCTAAATCCAAGGTGGCTGCTCTACACCTCAACAGTAGTGAAAACTTTAGTAATAATCTGTTTATTAGCACTTCTGTCTTATTCATATCTCATTAAAACAGTCACACACACAGTACTGTCCAACTTCTATCTGTGAACATGTTGCTACAGTGTTTGTATGCACAAAATACGGCATGATATGTTGTTATCAGCTGGTATCGCTAACAGTGCTAACCTGGCTAGAACTGCTATTGTTAACAACATATTGGTTTGCCAACTTGTTGTACCGGAGAGTGGTCAGCTGGGGTGTTACGTCATTCCAACTTCCGAGGTAAGGGACGCAAGATAAACCACAGACCTTATTTGCGGTATCTAACCAAAAACCGATTGATATTGAGATGAAAGAACAGGAAGTGCAAATATGCTAACTCATCTCTGGATTTTAGGACTCATTCCTGTAGCATTAGTGTTGACAGCAGAACTTGTTAGGACACAAAGGAATGAAAAGCATATATAACACTACAGTACTCAAAATATGAATCCGAAATCTGTCGAATCCCACTGCAAAGCTCAGGTGATTTATATCTTTTTTTGAGTGTGATATTACCAACTGCTATGGAGTCTGGAGTGTGCCATCAGCAAAATAATACACCTCCACCTAAAATCATTGATATACTAACCACCTAAGAAATTTCTTGAATTAAAAAAGAACACAATAAATAACATAATTAATATTAAGATCATATTTAAATAATGCATTTAAAAGATCATTAAAACAAGGCTTGTGGGTGGCACAGTGCTTGCACAGTAAAGAGAGCGTAAGTTAAAGCAAATTTGGAACTGCTAAGGTTAACATATGACTTTACAAAAAAAAAAAAAAAAAGTTTTTCGAGTTTTTCAGGAGTATCTAGCGACGAGGTGAATATTTATTTAGGAATCTAAACCATGTTACGATATGTTATAGCTTACCAGTGAGATATAGGTTATCTGTGAGATATATGTTAGGAGTGTTTTATTTCTAATTGTTTTGGTAACACGAGCAAACATTAGCACAGTGATGCCAAAATAACACATTTTATGTGATAGTCATGGCTCAGTGCGGCAAATATAGGTTGGTATGATTATAATATATGCGTTTCCAGAGTGTTCTTCCACAGGACACAGGGAGATGAGGAAGAGGGAGAGGGAGAGGAAGAAGACCAGGGAGAGGAAGGGGGTGAGGGGGTAGAGGCGGTGCAGGAACGGCCAGGCAAAGAGGTGTGTCTCGGCTACCCGGAGGAGGAGGAGAGGGCGGCAGCCTTCGCAGCAGCGTGAGAGGAATCAACAGATTAGGCTGTAGGCTAGGCTCACCATTTAGCTGTAGCTATGGGATAACGTTAGCCAAGGCGAGGATAATGTTAGCACATAAACGTAGCCGTCACTCGAACTTAGACGAGTCATAAAGCCAAAATGATTTTAAAATATCAGATTGAATTACCTGTCTAGCAGAAAGCAGGCAACCTCCGCATCCCTTGTGAAATCCTTCTCCTTCAGGAGTTCTTTCCACCTGGAATAACCAATGCTGATATTTAGTCGCGCAAAACGTGTGTGGTCCTCCACTTAAAGTGCGACAGAATCATAAAAGTACAAAGCAGGTTCACGCAGAAGCGCCCCGGATTGATCTTCACCTTAACTGTCTCCAGCGACGGCAAGTTCTAGGTAAACGCGAAAGGCGAAGCGCATATATCACTTTCGGCCACTGTATTCAAATATGGCAACACAATTACACATTGTAACTTTAACATTAATTTTTCCATTTGATGTATTTTTCCAAAGTTAGCTTTAAGCTAACAATTTTAAATGTAGAAATGCTATTTTCAAAATAATTTTAAAATGTTGCAATTTACATTAATTACTGACTTTGGAAATAGTTGTACCTCTGGAAGATCCCATTGTCTAGTTGCATAAGCCTCTAAGGTTGTGGCAGACTTTTGATTTGATACGTGCAAGATGTGCTGAGCTTTATTAATGGCAACTTAACCATGCTTAAAAAAAGCTGAAGCATTTGTAATTAATTAATAAATTAAGCAGTATTCGTGTTCGAAAATAGAAGGTGAGTGCAGCAGAGTGGTGAGTATCACATGACTCTTGTTGTGCTCAGGCAATTCACACAAGCCATGTTTCCATCAGCCTGTTTAGATGTGCATCTAGAAGTATCGCATTGGAAAATTATGATGGAAACGCCAAAATTCGAATTAAAATCCCCTGATTCGCACAAACTAAAATACGCTCGCTTTAGCCAGGTTTTGGTTGATTTGAAAAAATGTTGATTTTCAAAATGGGGGATGGAAACAGTTATGTTTGAATTAAGTCTGACGTAGCGCACTTCTCTCCATGGTGATATCCACACTCCGGGATGGGAAGGCGGTAATGCATTTACAAGCTGGTTGCCAACCGCCAGAAAATGTAGAAGAAGAAGAATGCGAGACTTGTTTTGTTTCCAGTTCTGCAGAAAACTCGTGCGTCACCAAAGTCCGTACATTTAATGGAAACACACAGGATCTGTATTTCTTTAAATGCGCATTTCCCAATGATTCGAATCACTTTTGGATGGAAACATAG
Source organism: Epinephelus lanceolatus (assembly GCF_041903045.1). NCBI lineage: Eukaryota > Metazoa > Chordata > Actinopteri > Perciformes > Serranidae > Epinephelus > Epinephelus lanceolatus. The sequence goes on along the minus strand of NC_135748.1, from coordinate 6,275,809 downwards.
CTAATGGCACGCTCCCTCAAAACTTGAGATAACTGTGTTGTTGTGTTGTGTGATTGAACTGCACATTTTAGAGTGTCCCTTTACTGTGACCATCCAAGGGCACACCTGTGTAGTAATGATGCTGTTTAATCAACACCTTGATATGCCACACCTGTCAAGTGGATGGCTTTTCCTGGAAAAGGAGAAGTGCTGACTGACATGTGTTTTAACAAATGTGTGTCCAAAATTTGAGAGAAACATTTCTACTGAGTGCATGAAATAGGTCTTAGATCTTCAATTTAAACCTGTTAAAAAGGGGAACATAAACAAAAGTGTTGCATTAAAATTTTTGTTCATTATACTTATAATTTGGAACCAAGCTGTAATCTTCAAGCCAACACATTGAAATATTGCTTCTTCTGCCGCTGCATCAGGCTCTGGACGATAGCGTGGCTGGCGAGGAGAAGACCCTGCAGCATATCGAGGGAGCAGCAGAGGCGGTGAGGGCCAACACTTCTCCTGCTGGGGCAGAGGTGGTGGTGGAAGAGGCTGAGGAGCTGAGGCTCGGCTGGCAGAGGCTGAGGCAGGGCCTGTGTGAGGCTGATGAGGGTCTGCGCTCCAGCCTGGACTCCCACAGTCAGTACATGGCCAGATGCCAGCGGCTGGGAGAAGACATCAGCCATCTCAGGGTGCTGCTTCAGGGGCTGGACCACGAACTGGAGGAAGGACGCGGGGCTAAGGAGCGCACTGACCGGACCGAGGAGCAGATGGTGGGCCAGTGGAGGAAATACACAGTAGGTTTTCGAAACATACTGGCAGTATTTTAAGGTTTAGTGGGAATGTGGTCTCGCTGCAGGAAATGTATTGTGTCATATGTATTATTGGCTACTCAAGTGAAGTACCTTTGAACCTGGGAAGTATTTCTGGCATGTAATTCTCACAAAGTTGTGGATATATGTACAAAAAATATGACTTACACCGAGTGTGTGTGGTATTTCTGTTTAAACCACGCAAAATCCAAGATGGGACGGAGACAGAGAGCTGTTGGCTGTTAGGTACAACAGGACAAAACGCCGCCCTTCTTGCTAGGGTTGGGTGATTTGATCATATTTACTCTGAGACAATCAGCGGGTTTAAATGTCTGGGCTTTAAACATTTTTCTGTGTACATGCACTGCTTCATATAACTTTTAATACTATATGCACCAGATTTATATGCCTCCGCAGCTGTAGCCAGAAGTATTATGTTTATGGGATGTCTGTCCATCCGTCTGTATATACATACACACATGCATCTGTCCGTCCATCCGTCTGTCCGTCCCATTCTCATAAACACTGAGAGCATTTCTTCAAATTAGGCACACATGTCCACTGGGACTAAAAGGATCAATATTGGTGGTTGAAGGTCAAGTTAACTGTGACCTTGCAGCCTTCTCATTCGTGTGAACAGGACATCTCAAGAATACCTTGAGGGAATTTGTACAAATTAGACAACTTTTAGACAAAAATGAACTGATTGGAATTTGGTGGTCAAAGGCCAAGGTCACTGTGACCTTGTATCTGTCTCATTCTTGTCAAGGTGATATCTTAAATATACCTTTAGGGAATTTCTTTAACTTTGGCACAAACATCCAAGAATAAACCGATTAGAATGTGGTGGTCAAAGGTCACTGTGACCTTGCAGTCATCTCATTTTGTGAAGGCAATATCTAAAGAGGGCGTTGGGGGAATTTTTATCAAATTTGGCACAAAAGCCCACTTGGACTCAAGAATGAACTGATAAGAATTTGATGGTCAAAGGTCAAAATCACTGTGAACTCACAAAACATGTTTTTGGCCATAACTAAGGAATTCATATGCCAAGTATGACAAGGTTTCACACAAATGTCTTATATAATAAAATGATGACATTATGTGTCCAAGGTCAATTATTCTGTGCCATCGTAATGTTCTGCAGAAACACTTTTCTGGCTATTAATTAGCGTCATATCTCAGGAACAGAGGGGGAGACATTTGGTCAGATGTCAATTGGTGACTCAGGTCTTGGGTGTCCACCTTGAAACTGAGTGTATAGATCTTCTGTGCTGCCCGGGGAAGATGTGTGGAAGCATTCATGTTTTCACAGACATGGATTTAAACTGTAACTGCAACTTGATGGATACACAGAGGCCTGCAGTTGCATGGCAGTAATTTTTTTTTCCCCTGCCCTATATGGTGTATTTGTCCTTCTCTCTTGGCATTTCTGCCACAACCTTGGCTGGATCTAACAGAAGAAAGAATTTCAGCATTGAATGCAGCAACATTTTGTTTAAGGCAGTTCAAATATGAAGAAATCATCAGTTTGCTCTAATGTAATTTGCATTGACCTTCCCCATTACTTTTCTCAAACACTGTACAGTAAAACAGCTTTCACATGGTCATAGTCAGGGTCATCTGACATTATACATTCAGCAAACCTCTCAAGAAAAACATTTATTCATTTAATTTTCCGTGTGTTACAACATCATTTGAGCTGACTGTCCCTGTACAGTAATGTGAAGTGAAAGGTGAAAGAACTTTATATTTGATATGGCCATAGAATAATTTTGAGCAGAAATCCATTGTGCTTCTCAGCACACCTATTATGGAAACTGTTCTATGGTATTAGCACTTGCACATGCTGATGTCACAAATTAACGAGGTATTATTTAATATTGCTGTAATGCTAGTCTTTCTTTGTCCTTTTGGGCAGCTTTAAGTACCACTGCCTTAGCAGCATGAATAGATCGTGTAGCCGTTGGGCTGTGATGCTCTGTCCTTTCTGGGTTTTTTTTTCTGTTATAAGAGTTGGCAGCCCTGCACAACATATTTTCTTTACCAAGTTGCGTGTACCGATGCATGTAGGGGGGCTAGGCATCAGCATACTTGTGAGTGCAGGAGGGAGTGTGCTGGTGGAGGAGCTCAGACAGGTAACATATATAATGTTCAAAAACTCAAAAAGTCACAGGTGAGGTAGTTATATGTCCTAAGTACAGTAATGTGTGTGTGTGTGTGTATGATATGTGTCTTAAAACAATCAAACTATCTAAGCCTACAAAACCATGCCTTTTGATGTCATTTACAAGGTGCCATTTGTTTAATCGTGGTATGCAGGCAAGCTGTAACCATAGTAACAACAATAGCGTGTCTACATGACTGTGATTCGGCTGCCCTCACAAAGTGTGGTGTTTGTATTGCAATACAAATTCTGAACTTCTTAAATCGTACCCCTGATAAAACACCACCCCATAATTTAATTTAAAAAAAACTAATACTGAAACTGATACCAATAAGAATTAAACTGAAACTTAACATGTTTAAACAATGAAAACTAAATAACTAAATAAACTTAATTAAAAAAAATGAGATGAATGTGAGCGTGAATGGTTGTCTGTCTTTATGTGTTAACCGCATGATAGTCTGGCGACCTGTCCAGAGTGTAAGCGGTCACGCAGAATGAATGAATGATAAACAGACATGCTAGTCTGTTTATATTATCCATGAACAAGTTGGTATAGTAAAGTCAAAACTTTGTCATCATTAAGTCCATTTTCAGCTGCCAAATTCAATATTTGACAGTTTTTGATTCTTACTGCTATGGACACAGTTTGAGTTTTGACGTTTGATAGCCAGCTATACTTTTGAATCTTTGAATCTCTTCTCCTTTCTGGCACACCAAAATATTTGCAATCCATCTGTCCTCCCCTATTTCTTCTCTCTTTCTTGCTATTATCCATTGTTCTTTGTGGTTGCATCCATTCAATTTGTATTTCTTTTTCTCATTGTCCTTTTGATGCCTTCATTCAATACCTTTCCTCCTTACATAAACATCAGTCCTCCTCTAGTCCCTCTTAGAGATGATAGAATCGTACATGTTCTGACATGATGACTCTTGACTGGATTCATTTTCTCCATCACAGTTTATGTTACCACCTATCTCACATGCCTGGCATGCTGGAAACAACATTTTGCAGCCCTGCCAGTGAAGCTCAGTTATCACTTCAGTGGATCCACTGAATGCCTCAGAGAGGTGTGGTGGAGTCACAGTCAGATTATTGTTTCTGTCTGGGTCTCCACACTGAGACATATGTTCAGACATTTGTTTTTCTACTAATATACTGCTGGTTGTGGATTGATAGGACGAACTGTGTAGTAGAAAAGTGAGAATAAACGTGACAAGCTTTGCCACTACAGAATTAACTTCCATATGTTTTTATATACATTTTTGCAGCATGTGGCAGATAAAGGGCACAATCAGCAGGAGACAGAATTCACAGTTCACAGAGAATCTTCCAGAGAAAGAGTTTTGTACCTGTGGACCTGTGGAGCCGCTTCTGTTGGGTGTGACTGGAATGCTAAATGATCTGTTGGACTCATCTGTCTGTCATCTGCTACAATCTAGACAGGCTGTCACCTCACTGTGACACAGCCTGTTTTTACTTTTAGTAGAAGTGAAATGGATTGTAAACAACTGCAGTTTGTAGAAATTGCAAATATTTGATTGAAGCCAAAATATTTTACCACTGAGAATTTGCATAAACAGATAATGGAAAGAAATGCCAAACAACAGAAGAACATGCTCTGATAATGGCTCTAACCTTAAAGAAAATACCATTGTGTGCTCTTATTAAATAAATGTGTTTAATAATTCATGAGAGCACATGTTGCTGGGAAGAAGGCTTTCTAAACTGTGTGGCCTCAGTAAAAACAAGAATTTCTGCATTGAATGTTGGATATATATTTTGGTTATGCCATATATCAGATCTGAAAATGGCTTTCCACTGCCAGTCCCCATCCAGCCTGACAGAGTTTGGGATGATCTGCAGAGATGAATGACCCCAATCCAGGTGTGCAGAGCTTGTTGTGTCATACCTAAGTTAGTCTCATTCAGCGGCTATGGACTGTGGCGACAGCCTGCCAGTGGGGCACTGATTTCGGAAGGCATTCTCTTTCCTTTTCAAATCCCCTTCTCTATGGGAATCAACAACATCTTAGTTAATCAATCAATCAATCAATCAATCAATTTTATTTATAAAGCCCAATATCACAAATCACAATTTGCCTCACAGGGCTTTACAGCATACAACATCCCTCTGTCCTTTGGACCCTCATCCTAACATCTTACATGCTGAAAATGGCAAGTTTTGACAAAGATTTGGATCATGCATTAAGGCATACCTGCTTTGGTCTTTCAATGAATAGTTCTAAAGATCTTCAACCAATAAAACAACTTTTGAATGCACCTCAGAAAAGCCCAGACCCCGTCTGACAGGACTCTCATGCCCAATATTGATCGGTTTTGTGGAACGGCCTGTACTATGAAGCCAGTCCAACTTAACCAGGATATCTTCTCACCGTCTGGTTTGACTAACCTGTCACATTGGCCGTCTGGATAACTGGTACTGAAAAGCTGGTTATCAACTAGTTCAGTCAGCTCTGGATTTTCCTATCCAGCCACGAGCGCGTTCATGTAAAAGAGTTGTTAATTGCAAACGTCATCAAAACCATGAATGAAGGAGGCTGCTTCATATGATATGAGATGAAACGGTAATGACAGTAGTTTGTAGACAAGACAGCAACATGTCAGTGGCATGGGATTTTAACGACAAACAATAATTTTAATACGGAAGATCTAGAAACACTGAAAATACTATCCACATATTCACCGTCTTCTGAGACTTAAACTCAGTGCAGGTGTCAGTGAGCTATGGGCCTATGTGAGAGTATTTTTTGCTGTTTAGTTGGATGTTGATAATACTATTCTGAGTATGTCACATAAAACTCCTTAAAATAACACCACACTGTTTTTGCTGCTGAAGTAAAGAATGGAAAGGTAGTTAATGACCAATGAGGTCTATGTGACCAAAATGTTACATTTATAACAAGAGCCAATTAACAGTGTGTGGATTATTTTAATAATAAAATAATATCTATTTTATCCTAGTTCTCATCACACAGGTGCCTCATGTTATTTTGAGCTGCAGTGATGGAATCAGATTGTAAAAGTAGCAGCACTATCACTGCGGACTAAAGTAAACTTAATAATTTCAAATCCTGCTAAAATCATGTGTTTAGCGTGTAAACGATCTCTCCGTTTGGTAGAAGCTGTTTTAAAACCAGTGGAAAAACAGTCCTGGAAATAGCATCATATAGGATCCTCTTTTTAGCCTGTCACTTCAGACTTTCATTCATGGATTCTTTTTTCTTCAGTGATCTGATTGGTCAGATTTCGGGATGTTGACAGGTTGTGATCTGATACCCGGAAGTTAACCTGCTCGGGAACGGGTTAGCTGTTCAGCATCAGTTACAACGGTGATTTATCCCAGTAAAAAGAGAACAAGCTTCGTAGTACTGAAAACCCAGAGTTAACCCTGAAGTTACCTCGCTAACTTCAAATCCTGCTTCGTAGAACAGGCTTCTGATTTGCCACATCTTTTAACTGCGGCAATAGCATGTGCCAGTGACATTGACTTCACCAACCCAGCTGACCACCAGCGTTGTCAGATGTTAATATTTGGTTGAATTTAGGTTGTCATGTCAGGTAACTAAAATTCGATGTCAGGGCAACGTCTAATGTCAACATTAATTTTACGTAGAATACTGACCACAGATGATGTTGATATTTAGTTGGTTTTAAGTTGTAATGGTAAATTACTGAAATCCAATGGCACCATGGCAGTGGTTGGTTGGCATTCATGAACACACACACATGCCTATGATCAAATCCAAGTTTCCCACAGCCTTCTTCAATCCAGTGTAGGTTTTAATCTGCTCACAGATTTACTAACAATATGTATTGTCAGATTTCTCTGAAAACAGTGCATTTATTTATTTTGGTAAAAATTCATTACCAACATACTGAGTTAGTTAGGAAGTCATGTAAGCTGTACAGGTAGAGAGATTTGTCAATGAAGTTTGTTGTGGTTTTCACATTAGTGCAGCTGTGCTTCTCAATAGTCTTTCTTCACAGATGTGTTATAGCACGACTGCAGCTGATAAAAGTAATTATGTCTGCGTTTCATTTAGTTGTGCCAGTTAGCACCCAGCCAACAATAACAGTTGGTGCTTTCTCTGTGACAAACCTGAGGCAAACTTATTCATTGATAATTATCTGCAGCTGTGTCATTTTGTCCATCGTGACAGTAGTAATGGCTGCAGACTGTTTACATGAGTCACTTCCAGGGCTTTGGTATTGTGCATGCTGGTGACTACAGACAGAGCCATCATCGCTTTCATTATTTTGCACCTGTACTGTTCTTGCTATGACTAGTCAAAATATGCACTGCAAGAAAGGTCTATTGTCTCAAAATGTAAAATACAACAAACATGGAGGAGCCGCTCAGTGCTGAAGGGAGCAGTGAGCGATGGTGCCACAGCTCCAGATAAGATAGCTCACAAAACATGGAGACATGGTAACAAAGTGTCAGTGAACACTTTCAAACCTTTTTTTGATATTTCAAATGTATTAATGTTCTAAAGTCACATTGATCGTTACACACCTTATGCATTATTTTTGTTTGCACTACATACATTTATTTTATATTAACATTTAGATTATCAAAGCTTGTGTGCTGTTAACAGCAGTACTCAGCACATTAATATTACTGTGGCACTGAAGAAGGGCTGCCACTGTGCTCTGACTAATAGGTGTGTTGTCCATATAAAGACAAGAAAGTCACACTCAGAAATGTGTTATCTAATAGGTTTACATAATCATTTGTCTGGCAATATACAATTTATTGATTTTGTTTTGTTTAACAATACGCAGTGCACTAGCGAGATGTCGAAAGAGTCAAGTATCTGGAACAGTTTCAAAATTTGCTAAGATGACCCCCAAAAAGTTGAGTTTCAGATATGACACAAGAAACTGGCATATATATATATCACAAAACTAGACTATGTAGGAGGGTGACTTTTTGACTTGTTTGGTCTGAATGATATGACTTCAACATGGCTTGTGAGTGTGTGACTCAGACGTATGTGGTAAAAATCACACGCTGTGGTTTGTTGCTGATGTGACTTCAAGCTCACTTTGCGTATGTTCCAAATGTGTATCTTGCAGGGTGTGAGGAATACTCTGGCAGGGGAGGAGTCCCAAGTGGAACTGCTCAAGGCTCAGCTCAAGGAGCTCTTCAGGTTCTCAGAGGACTCGCGCCACCTTTCTGATGATGTCCTGGCTGTTGTCAAAGAACATCAGAGGTATGTGACAGTAAGCCCACTGCTGTTTAAAAACCCAGAAAATCAAAATCTAGGATAAAACCAGTGATATTTTGCTGATTTGTAACCAGCTTTGTGTCATCACAATGAGGGTAGTAAAAAAAATACAAAGTTAATTCCATTTTACCAGCGCCCAGATCTCCCTGCTGATCTCCCAGCTCACACTCGTCATCCAGCAGATTTTGGCTGGCTCTGGGGCTGTTGCTCGAATTACAGATTGTACTTCCAGATTTTTGTATGCCAGGAACCATAGACACAGAGTATAGAAGTGGATTGAGAGATAGCCGCAACCTTGCCTCAGAAGTCTTGCGTTTCTTGAAGACGTTTCGCCTCTCATCCAAGAAGCTTCTTAAGTTCTAAATGAGTGGTACCAAGTTGCAGGCTATAAACCCTGTGTGGGTGGCTTGCAGAGTCGTATGGGTCATGTGAGCTCTTAGTTTCAGAGTCGTTAAGTGAAAACGGAGGCTGAAAAAACTGAGATTAGACAGTAAAACTAGACAGTGCTAATGAAATATAAACCAAGATTCTGTTACTGCTTCATCTGTTTTGCACCTAAGATGTTTTCAGGAACATATTTTAGCATACTGTTTAACTATAATCCAAGATCATTTGTTCCCAGCCAGCTGCCATATTGTTTCCTGATAGGATACTGGCATTATGTCACCCACCAGTGGGAGCGGTTATTGGTCCCCTGCAGCACAGTGTATTCTCATATTTCCAGTTTTTCCACCTCTTGAGCAAAAACAAATGCCAAAGCCTTTTTCCTCTGTTTTCTCTGGTCATATAGCACCAATTTCAAAAGTATTTGTGTCTTTCTGCTGCATAGACAGCCCAGGTTTATCAAAAGACAGTCTTTCCAGCAGTGACATACTTCTTTTAAGGGAATTTTTAACACCCACAGCAACAACTACCTTCAATAATAATTTGTCTGATTGTTTGTCATGGCTGTTCAATAAACTTCCTTAAATTATATCTACTCCTTATTCCTCATTAAACATCCAGAATCTATGAGTATGCAAACATTGTTAGACTGCTAGACACAAGATTCCTCCCACAAAAGTCAGTTTTCAGTGTTTGTGCACTGACATCTTTAAGGTTCCACATCCCACATAAGTGAGTAGCATATTGGACCATGATCGGCTTCCAAACTAGTTATGATGTCAAAAACCCTGCTGGTAAGTTCAGGTGTAAAACTGAGAATTTTAAAGAGCACAAAAAATGTTCCTCCTTCAGCAGGTGAGATGCAGATGAATGTGAAAACAAACTCAAACAGCACAGTAAAGAACAATAACCACAACACATTTTTACCGGAGGGGACTTTAATATTTGCATCTCAATAACAAACCACCCTCACAATCTGACGGTTTCTTAATGTTGCCTGTGACAAATGCTTCCTTTGTCAGAAGGCAGTTGCAACTAAGCATGATTTTATTTGAAATGGCAAACATTTTTTATCATTATTTATTATTATAGCTATTTTTTTTTTCTTTTTTCTTATAACAGTGTTGCTCTACTTTTTCTTAAAGGTACATTACTTTCACTGTGTCTACTTGTAAATCATTTGCAGAGCAGATTTTTTTAACCCGAATTGTTTACGATTATATCAACAAAGCTGGTTGTCTTTTTCCTCCTTACACTTTATGTTTTTTTTCTTTTAATGTGTTACTGTCAGTAACTGTAAATCTGCAGAATAGTGCAAAACCATCAGCAGGATTGTGTATCTTGTAACCAGCATGCATGTGCACATGCAAGTGGAGTGAGGCACTCAGACAAAACACACACCCACTTATTAAAACATTGCTCCACAGCACTTCTGGTGGTCAAAACCTCTATGCAGTACCTTTAATTCTACAGGGCTTAATTAATCCTTTAACTGTGAGTAAACCCACACTGGAAATTAAATTTGATGACATATGATTGCCAGTAATGTATATAATATGATTTTGATTAAGCCTGAATGACATTCATCAGTCTTTTGTCTTTAAAGTCTTCCTTGTCTTGTTTGTGCTTGTATGGGCCCTGTGGTTGTGGAGATATAAACCCCGCTCTTTTGAGCCAGGGACAACCTTGTTCACAAGTTCACATCTGTCTAAATAACATGTTTCACCGCAGGAAAAACAGCCATAAATACTGTGTAATATATAGTAAATATGGGTGTGCTGAGAGCAAAATGTCTAATTGAAGCCTTAGTGGGCAGAGTAATAGCTAACCCCGTATGAAATATTTACAGTCAATGAACAAGACTGATTTTGTGTGGATGCTGGAGACAGTCTGCTGCCATTCTAGCTGATGCCTGTCACAAGGACCTCTCCTGTCCATGCAGTGGATCTATTTTGTGTTTCTGAAGCATGAAATTCACTTGTAGAGTTAGATCGATGCCTCTGTTTGTATTGACAAATGACTTACAATAAAAATTTATCACGATACTTAAGTCATGATAAAATATTATTGCAATTTTAAATGTGTTACGATATGCTGAGTATTGTGATAACATATATTGCAATTTGTTACCTTTTTTCAACTGCTAATTATGTCCCTAAAGGAAAGCTTTGGTAACATCTAGATTATCTAGTAAGTTAAAGTTTTTAGTCTGTTCATGTCACGTCATTTTTATTGCAGCAAACTGTATCTGCTGGACTGAAAACCAGTTGGTGTTATTATTCTAGTAAGCTACCTAAAGTTTAATTTGTATTTGTAATGTTGATAATTCATATTAAAAAAAAATGGTACTTGGCATCTGTGCATCGATACAATATTGCCATATAAAAATATTGCGATACTATGCTGTATCGATTTTTTTCATCACCTCTCGTGGGAAGCAGGGGAGGGGCCATTGGCCCCCCACTTTATTCCCCCTGGCCAATATTCGTCGTAATTTATGGATCAGTGTATTGGCTGGAGTAACATACACAGTAACTCTGTTTTTCTTTTGTTTTAATTTTTTCTTGTAGTTGGAGAGAGAAAAAGAGAAGTAAATAGTGAGAGATGGGAACTCCGCTCTGTCTCCCCCTGTTGTTTTTTTCCGTTTGTGCTGTGAGAAAATGGAGCATGGTTACATGAATACTGTTACCAACTGTCGTTATCAAGGTCCAGGTAAAATGATTTTATGATGAGGATGTTGTCAGGCAAATTAACAAAACTACAGATGTATAATTTAAATTTGAGATGACAGAGGAAGTTAGAAGCAACAAAAGGTTGTCATATTCACGCACAGCCACAAAGCACTTGTTACCATCTAATTGAATCGGAAACATGCAGCTATGCTTGTAGGACAAGAACTATTAGCTACACAAGTCTAAACTGGAGTTATAAATGTGGCTGCTGAAGAACAAACACTCTGCTTGAGAAATGTTTCCAGTAAACATTAAATCTGCGACAGAGCCATGACACAGTCGTGACTGACCAGGTGCAGAGCCAGAAAAGGATGCAGTTACATGCTGTGTATATTCAGTGTTAATGTAAAGATTTATTTATTTATCAGTTGTTGTTATATATATATATATATATATATATATATATATATATATATATATATATATATATATATATATATATATATATATATATACGTGTGTGTGTGTGTATGTGTGTGTATATATTTATATTTATATATATATATATATATATATATATATACACTACAGGCCAAAAGTTTGGACACACCTTCTCATTCAATGCGTTTTCTTTATTTTCATGACTGTTTACATTGTAGATTCTCACTGAAGGCATCAAAACTATGAATGAACACATGTGGAGTTATGTACTTAACAAAAAAAGGTGAAATAACTGAAAACATGTTTTATATTCTAGTTTCTTCAAAATAGCCACCCTTTGCTCTGATTACTGCTTTGCACACTCTTGGCATTCTCTCCATGAGCTTCAAGAGGTAGTCACCTGAAATGGTTTCCACTTCACAGGTGTGCCTTATCAGGGTTAATTAGTGGAATTTCTTGCTTTATCAATGGGGTTGGGACCATCAGTTGTGTTGTGCAGAAGTCAGGTTAATACACAGCCGACAGCCCTATTGGACAACTGTTAAAATTCATATTATGGCAAGAACCAATCAGCTAACTAAAGAAAAACGAGTGGCCATCATTACTTTAAGAAATGAAGGTCAGTCAGTCCGGAAAATTGCAAAAACTTTAAATGTGTCCCCAAGTGGAGTCGCAAAAACCATCAAGCGCTACAACGAAACTGGCACACATGAGGACCGACCCAGGAAAGGAAGACCAAGAGTCACCTCTGCTTCTGAGGATAAGTTCATCCGAGTCACCAGCCTCAGAAATCGCAAGTTAACAGCAGCTCAGATCAGAGACCAGATGAATGCCACACAGAGTTCTAGCAGCAGACCCACCTCTAGAACAACTGTTAAGAGGAGACTGCGCGAATCAGGCCTTCATGGTCAAATAGCTGCTAGGAAACCACTGCTAAGGAGAGGCAACAAGCAGAAGAGATTTGTTTGGGCCAAGAAACACAAGGAATGGACATTAGACCAGTGGAAATCTGTGCTTTGGTCTGATGAGTCCAAATTTGAGATCTTTGGTTCCAACCGCCATGTCTTTGTGAGATGCAGAAAAGGTGAACGGATGGATTCCACATGCCTGGTTCCCACTGTGAAGCATGGAGGAGGAGGTGTGATGGTGTGGGGGTGTTTTGCTGGTGACACTGTTGGGGATTTATTCAAAATTGAAGGCACACTGAACCAGCATGGCTACCACAGCATCCTGCAGCGACATGCCATCCCATCCGGTTTGTGTTTAGTTGGACGATCATTTATTTTCCAACAGGACAATGACCCCAAACACACCTCCAGGCTGTGTAAGGGCTATTTGACCAAGAAGGAGAGTGATGGAGTGCTGCGGCAGATGACCTGGCCTCCACAGTCACCGGACCTGAACCCAATCGAGATGGTTTGGGGTGAGCTGGACCACAGAGTGAAGGCAAAGGGGCCAACAAGTGCTAAACACCTCTGGGAACTCCTTCAAGACTGTTGGAAAAGCATTTCAGGTGACTACCTCTTGAAGCTCATGGAGAGAATGCCAAGAGTGTGCAAAGCAGTAATCAGAGCAAAGGGTGGCTATTTTGAAGAAACTAGAATATAAAACATGTTTTCAGTTATTTCACCTTTTTTTGTTAAGTACATAACTCCACATGTGTTCATTCATAGTTTTGATGCCTTCAGTGAGAATCTACAATGTAAATAGTCATGAAAATAAAGAAAACGCATTGAATGAGAAGGTGTGTCCAAACTTTTGGCCTGTAATATATATATATATATATATATATATATATATATATATATATATATATATATATATATATTACAGTCAGATGATTATTTATCAAAAATGTCATTGTGTAAATATTTTTTGACAGCACAAATAGTCCACCCTATTGTTTCAGTATGAATATTAAGGTATTTTGTCAAAAATATCACAATATCTCATATTCTCCATATCATCCAAGACTAATTATGTAGTTATTTTGTCTTTGAGTGAGATGATTATAAAGAAAACCCAATGAAGTCTGTGGGGTTATTTAATAAATGTGAACTTATGAAGTATACTGATATAAGCTACTCATTGTGAGATTTACTTGTGTTTTCCTTTGCTAGATATTATTTGGCACATATTTTTTATATACTACATGTACAAAATCAGCCTTGTAGGTAAGTTTTAAATTGTTTTGTAAAAGTTCTCTGCTGTAAATTTGTTGTGTGCTCCTGTTGCAGTGTGAAATGCAGAGCAACGAGGCTGTGTTCAGAGTCAGAGTCAGGCCTGAGAAACATCCTCCAGGACCCGCTGCTGGTCTATGCACAGTGGAGCCACATGGTGTCTCAGGTTCTAGAGGCCTCTGCTGAGGTTACTGACTTCTCCCACATTGCCATGTTGGTCCAGAACATAGAGGTAAAACACACGTTTCCTTAAAGCAGCAATGATTCATAGTTTTACAATGACAATGTGTAATGTGAGTAATGTGTAATGAACCTACAGAGAATTATCAGCTGAATGTGCAGCTCCTCTCAGCTTTACAGAGCATCATATTGACGTTCAGCTTATTGTTTATCTGCAACTTTACTGTTCTGGATTGCTCTCACTGCTCTCATAGCACAGTTTTTTTCATTACGCACAGCTGTAGATATTTATAGTGTCTGTACCACTAATTTATATTCATCTGTAAACCAGCATGGTGATGAAATCGTAATCATCATTATTAATTGTCAGAAGGATGACATGTTCAAACAGGAAGTACTTCACAAATCAGGCTAACATTACATCATTAACAGGGAGATAGACAATTGTTCAAATGTAAATAAAAAGTTAAATCATTTAAAATTACTTATATAAATGCGTCTTTGATTTAGATTTTACAGAACACTGTGTAGCCAGCAAAAATAATAACACAATGAGTGAAATAGACAAACAGCCTAAAAAAAAGGGTTACCTGTCTCTCAAATTATATTCAGTCTCCTCCTCATCATCTTATCTGCAGCTATCTCAACTAATACTAGGAATGGGGATCATATGATTTTAACAATACTGCTACTCTTACCGATACTGCTTTTTGATCTGGTTCTCTGATTGGTTCTTTTGGGGGTTTTTAATGAAATAAAATACGAACACAATTCACAGTATATAAATTAACATTCTCCTACAGTGTTGTTAAGAATTTATTTTAATTTAAATTTTCATTTTTATTTATAAAATATAATAATCATCAATAATCATTTAGTAATTAATTTTACCTTTTATTACTTTTCTTTCTTTTTTTTGTAAAAGTGTGTCTTTTATATTTTATTGCTCTGTAAAGCACTTTGAATTGCCCTGGTGTATGATGATGATGATGACGATGATGATAATAGTTTATTTCGGTCTAGTAGCATAGCAAGAAACATTTCCAAAATCAATAGATAAATTTTACAATGGCCGAAAAGGTGTAGGCTGAAGCTAAAGCTTATTGTGCCTACCCTTTTTACATTTCAGTTAAATGTCAAAACAAAAAAACAATTGCAACAACAAAACATGACATAACAGAAAACAACCTGTAGTTAGACATGACAAAACAAGAGAACAGAATGTGCTAGACGGACACAACTGCCTTGCCCCTTGCCTTATAAAGCCCAATATCACAAATCAGATTTTGCCTCAGAGGGCTTTACAGCATACGACACCTCTCTGTCCTTAGGACCCTCATAACATAAGGGAAACCCCCCCGAAAAACCCTTAAATGGGAAAAATTCTCGAAACCTCAGCAACCTGAATAAATTACTTTTATAGACTTTCACATACCTGGTGGATGGGGTAACGGGAGGTGAACTACAAGCTAGGTGGCTGAAAACAGCGCCTCTTCGTGATGCACCTTTGCTTGATGTTTTGAAAGATTGCCTGTGTTTCTGCCCTTACATGCACAGGAATTATGGAACCTGTGGCAACAAGCAGTGTCAGCACCAATTCTTGTGAAGTATAACTATACTTTGGAGGGATTTGCTCTGTGTGTGTGACAGAGTGACAGAGCTGGCCCCGTCCTGCTCCATCCTGCCCCTTGCACATGCAGCAGGCTGCGAGGCACCAACATAGAAAGCTCTCCTCTGGATTGAATAGCAAAAATACATAAGTAATGAATGTCTTAATCGTATTGCAAATTTGACACAGAGTTGGTGAGATAAAAACTGTAGAAGATAATGTTTGTTACCTAAATGAACAAGAAGTATATCTTCTGAATTTCTCAAATACCGATAGCAGAGCTGTTATTGTGGGAGCTTATCAATACTGCAGTCTTTAATAATTTGGACCGGGGCCCATTTAATACCAGGTTTTGGTACCAATCTCTAGCCAATACTGTGTGTACGGTGGTCTGTGGTCTGGGTGAGATGCACACATTTTCACTGCACATTTTTCTTTTATAAGTACCAGTTTATGTGTGGGAAAAGGTGTGCACACATTGTGTATACATCTGGGGCATGGTCTATTGACCTCAGCAGAGACTCATTGACAGCTTTCATAGCAGCCCACATAAAAGGAATCAAACAAGCAAAGGCACCAGAGTTTGTTTGAAAGCATCTATAGCACAAAAAGGGCTGAAGTCTTCAAACTGTGATCCTCATTACACATCCAACATCTCTCCACTGTGCACTTTCTAAATTACACAGAATACAGAATGCCTGTGGTTGACACCCATCTTTGATTTTCTCTCAGATACATATTTTATGAAACTGCAAGAGCTTTCTACCAGACAGAGAAAGCTGAGACGTCTGATAAATAGTCTGATAATGTCGCTAATGTCAGGGAATTTTATAAATGACTCAATCTCACAAATATACTAAACACATTTTCCCCCTCACAGAGTTATTTTAATTAGTTTTCAGCCCAGTGTTCAGCCCACCTCAACGTGCTCTCACTGTTATTATATCAGAGACATAGAAGGAGCAGTCAGAAACCTGTTCAGCCTCAGCTTTCTCCCCAAAGCACCAAACCTGTCTCACTCTACTGTTATACCGTCACAGGGAAACAATGGGAGAAAACAGTAATACATTGTCAGGTTCTGGTTAAGTGTGTCCAAGCGTCACCAAGTAAAAAAACAACAGAAAAAGCAATTGGTTGGCAGATCAGTAAAATAACATACCTGCCATCCCTCTGCTGCCTACACATTTACACCTTTCTAAAAAAAAGATCAGAAAGATTTATAACTCTCCAATTTCAAGTCTAAAAGACATTTCACAGCCAAAGCTTGTGTAAGAGTTGCATCACTGTGGCAGCATACGCTATGTATAAAGTTCTGTGTGAAGTTATGTACGGAGAGATTTTCTGAAGTTGAACCTAAAATTATGTGTGAGTAACTGTGGATTCGATTTCAAATGAAAGAAAATGCACTAATACTTGAACACTCAGTGGTCAGGAGTGTGGAGCACTTAAAGACAGGTTGCCTAAATAAAAGTTTGAAAACAACAAACTTCAAATGTTCCTCATTTCTGTCCTTTACTGTAGCGTCTGCTGAAGGACAGCATTCAGCTGCAGGAGCGTCTCAGTCTACTGCAAGTGAAGGGGGACCTGCTGGAATCTGTGTTTGGTCCCGACAGGTCTGACGGCCTGCAGAGCGAGCTGAGCTCTGCCATCCGGAACAGAGAGCTGCTGCACACTCAGCTGCTGCAGAGGAAGAGCAGGCTCCAGGTACTAACATACTACTGTTGCACATTTGGCTTTACTGCATCTTTCATTTGAATGTAAATTGTCCAAACCCACAGGCAAGAAGATGATACAGCAGCTGGATTTAAGATCATTTAATTTTTTCATGCAGTAGATGCCTACTTGAGTAACCAAGTGGTAACCCCTGAGAGTCTATGATGATTTACTTGCTCCAAGAGCCAATCAATCATCATAGATCCCCATGTTAAATTGCCTGACTTAACAGCAGAAATAACCATGTTTACAGCCTAGCACAGGGAAAAAAAAGTCAGTTATGGTCTCTATAGCTAATTTCCCTGTTTATGACGGCTGTACACGGGTGAATTTTTATATAACTCACCCGTTCAAATGGTATTAAGGCTTAAAGCTATGGATAATTAGGGCATGTCAGTTTTGAGTAAAAGGTGGTTGCCATCCATTTAGAAGTCACTACCACGGTGAAAAAGTTAGTTAGGTAGTGTATCCATAAAATAACCCCCGATTCCCAGAGCAGAGGTGTAGCTGAGCCGTTGCTTTCTCAGTGTGTTTTCAGTTATAAAAATTAACTGTCATGTTTTGGTCATGTAAAAAAAGTCTCATTCAGCGTTTAGTTGTACTAAAAAAAACTCTAAGGAGTCAGATCCATTTTTCCAGAAAGCACATTTTGTTTAATTGGTTTTAAAGGTCCAATGTGTAAATTTTTTTTTTTTAAAGATTGTTTTTTGGGCATTTTGTCTTCAATGAACAGGACAGGTAAGCGTGAAAGGGGGAGAGAGAGAAGGGGAATGACATGCAGCAAAGGGCCACAGGCTGGATTCGAACCCGGGCCGCTGCGGCAACAGCCTTGTACATGGGGTGCCTGCTCTACCACTAAACCACCGACGCCCCAGACACTGTAAAATTTAGGGGGATTTAGTGGCATCAAGTTGTGAAAATTGCAGGTTGTAACAAGCTCAAACTTCTCATAGTTAGAATTCCTTCAATGTTCATTGTTTAGAAAGTTTTTACTGGGAGCTGAATTTTCCTCAGAGGTCTCTTCCTCACCAAAACAAACTAATCTGATGATTTAAAGGGGTAGAAACAATGAATAAAGCAATTTCACCTCACAAATCAGTGTTTTTCCTATGCTGTGTGGCATGTCAGAGACAGGCTGCTAGCCTAGCGCATAATGTGTGGTCACCTTTTTTCTCTGATAAGTTAAGATCCAGACTTTTATGAAGTGCATTATCTGCAGAGGTCTCTTCCTCTCTAAACCAAATGGGCCAGGTGATGTAAGCTGATAAAAACACAGAATAAAGCAGTTTCTTGTTACTAAATTTGTGTTTTTCCTACACTGAGGGGTGCAGTAACTATGGTGGACAACACGAAAACATAAATGGCCCTAACCAGAGGCAGTGTTTGGTTTGTCTATTCTGGGTTACACTAAAGAAAGCATATTTATTATATTATATTCAATTTCTGCCAATATATCCCCCTAAATTCTACACACTGGACCTTTAAGCCTGTTTTTAGATAGCAAAAAAATAGCTTTAGTATTAGCATTACCACAGTTGACCATAGCTGTAAATGAACTATCCTAACCAAGCTAGCAGCACGTGTTAGGGTTATCTCCACACTCTCATCCAATTATGGTCACTTCTGGCTCCAAAAATCTAAGCTAGACACAGCCAAAATACCAAACTCAAGGTTTCAAAATGGGACAACCAATGGGTGACATCACCAATTGGTAAAAATCTACTTTTATAATTGTAAGAATGAAAAACACCATGTAGATATGCACTGTACTGCCAACAGCATGATTCTTCTGAAGTCTTAAGCATGCCATATTTTGGCCCATTTACTCTTACTTTTACATAACATTAATTATTATAATAACTACATGTATGTACATATGTAGCACTATCGAAACAGGAGGTAAACTGCACTTTCCAAAAAGGCATAGAACCAGTCAAAGGAATAGTTCAAAGGATGATAGTATACAAATCAACTGAGCTGAAACTGTTAGAAATTAATGTAAAAATATAAATGATTAAATTAAAGAATATGGAGATACAGGATAAAAACAACTGAAGGCAAGCCTTGTCTAAAACACAGAGATCTTAACAAATATAAAGAGCTAGCTTGCTTAAAGTCCCCCAGCAGGTCGCTCAGAGCTGAATGGCACTGATTGCCAAGGCCTGGCATTGTTCGGGTTTTAGCCGGGAAGCTACTGAAGGTCCCACTACACTGAGTGACAGTGATCCTGCAGGTCGATTGCTCGTCAAACTGTGGTAACTGATCTAATTAAATCCTTGTTGCAATCTGTGTCAGACTGCACAATGTCAGTTTTGAGGCATATCAGATTGTGCAATAAATGTCTCTTGAATCTTGGTGCCATCATGGCAATTGAAAAGAGTAAGCAAGTAAAGACAGGTCGTCAATTCCTACCATCAATCTGCATCATCCTCCTATTTTGAAAATTCAGCCTTTTTTTTTTTTTTTTTTTTTTTTTAATGGTGCTTACATCGTTGCATTTTTTTCCATTTTATTTTTGTATGTGACATTTTAAGCCGTATCTCAGTTGGTTGGTTTATAGTCATCGTCACGTTATGAGAACTGTAACCCAGATTTCTGACATTCAGCCAGACGGTCTTTTTTGATGCAGGCTGTTTTTGGTCTGCACTGTTAAAAAAAAGTATTAGCATGGCACTCCTGTAACATCCTCCTGTTTCCTACATTACCCACAATGCAACTCGACGTCTGGCAGTTCTGTTGAGATTCAGATTTGTTATGCTAGCAGCAGCTAATGTATCCTGGAATCTACAGGCTCCCATTAGATCACTACTTTCCAACTGCACACTGAAAGATTTTTTTACTTTTCACTTTTTTTACCTGTAGTCTTCACTTCTTACAGACGCTGACTCAAGTGACATCACTTGAGGACATTAATCAGACTTCACACAACTCCCTGTGGAGATACTAAAGGCTTCATACAACTTTTTATGCCTGTGTGCCGGTGATAGCCACGACCGGAGGCACAGTGTTTACAGCTATGCCATCCATTCGTCACATTGTCGTAAATGCGATATCTCAAGAATGCCTTCAGGGAATTCCTTCAAGTTTGGCACAAACATCCACTTGGACTCATTATGAACTGATTAGATGTAAGTGGTCAAAGGTCAAGGTCACTGTGACCTTGTCTGCCTCATTCTTGTGAACACAATATCTCATGAACACCTTGAGGGAAATTTTTCAAATTTGGCACAAATGTCACTTGGACTCAACAATGCACTGATTGGATTTTGGTGGTTAAAGGTCAAGGTCACCCTGGCCTCACAAATGTTTTTGGCCATAACTCAAGAATTCCTAAGCTATGACAACATTTAACACAAATGTCTAATAAGATAAAATGATGAAGTAATGGCAGTTTATATCCAAAAGGTCAAGGGTCAGCTGCACTGTGACATCATAGTGTACTGCAGAAACACTTTTCTGACTATTACTCAACTCAAGAAGGAGAGACATTTGGTCAGATATACTTGACACTAATGTAGTTGATTGTATAGATCTTCTGTGCTGCCACGGTGAAAATGTGAGGCATCCATGAAATCAGTCCCCCCTTAAACAGGACTAAGGTGCATGTGTCTCAAAGTTAACTCTTCGACCATTGTTTTGAACTAACGACCAAAGTTAACCATATTACTCTCAGGATTGTCAACTCCCGTGTAGGACAGCCATGGGACGTCCTTACAAAAAGATGATGATGTTGTGTTTTTTGCCTTCTGTTGCCTACTATAAGAACTTGCCAGTGTGTTATTTGTCATATATCTCAGACAAGTCACAGCAAGAATTTACAAATCTATGATTGTCTGATCAGACAGAGTGACCATCTTAGATGATATATAGTGTTAAATATCACTAAGTCTGATTCCCGAATCAGAAATATTAACCTGAATGTGATTAACAATCAGTTTTTAAACAGCCACCTCTCACCACACAGTGTGAAGTCACTATTTCTCCTGAGGTGAATGATACATGTGAACGTAAATGCGTGGCAACAGAGTTTAGGCCATGAGATCAGTTGCAGGTACAGTCTAAAAATAACACCACACCCCCTTTAGTTTTTCACGCATTCCTTTTGTCTATGTCATTTCCACTGGAGGGAGATGAAACACACACTCAGTAATTATATCCTGCGCGCAATTACACCTGTAAATCAAAGTTATCACATTCAATTTAAAATATGCATTGAAAATACTGTTTGAAAGATGTTACAAAGCAGTATATTTAGAAGGCCTTAGATCATGTGCAGGCCTCGTTTCATTATACTACTATTAACAAAGAGTACACACTCTGGCTTCACTATACAGTCCAAATATGACCAGCTGTGTAACGACACAGGTAATGATTCATTCTTCCCGCTCTCAGGGCTTAATCTCAAGAACCAAGGACTTCGGTGACGCCTATGAGTTGATTCGCTCCAAGCTGGCCGGTCTCCGGGACCAACTGGTGGCAGCTGACAGCCTGCAGCCTGACATCCTGGCTAAGAAAAGCCAGTCAGACCAGTTCAGGGTGAGTTTAATCCCAGACTAGACCAGAGCCAAGCCACAGTCTGCCAACATGTCTGCTGGAACACTGTCATATCATAGCCTCCAGCAGATTAAGCAGATGAATTTGGATCAAGTGATCAAATGCAACTCCTCTGTTAGAGTAGATAACCACAGTGCAAAGATCAGACAGTGACTCTGTTTTTGCATTGTCTGCTTTATCTTATTCAGTAAAAAGACACTGGTGTTTAATGGAATGATGTTTAAAGTTGGATCCATTAAGAACAACATAAATAATGCTTTGACTGTTTGACTGTACATAACAGCCATGGGTGAAAGCATGCTGTAGTGTTGTTATGTGTTCTGCT
Source organism: Epinephelus lanceolatus (assembly GCF_041903045.1). Classification (NCBI taxonomy): domain Eukaryota; kingdom Metazoa; phylum Chordata; class Actinopteri; order Perciformes; family Serranidae; genus Epinephelus; species Epinephelus lanceolatus. The sequence continues at coordinate 6,253,541 of NC_135748.1, read as the reverse complement.
ACCTTCAGCCAGTCAGTGGTTTCAGTTCATTTTAGCTGACAATGAGAATCAAACCTCAGAGCCTTGAAACTTAGGTTCGGTAATCACTGGGAACACTGTTTGCTTTTAGTGTTATCAAAGTGATTTATTCATTATAAAAATTGTGTTGCTATATCATACTGGATATTGAACTACGTAGTATGTATTGATTAGATATTTTTTAAATAATGCTAATAATGTATCGCCTGAAGTGAGCGTTCACAGCAGATCCACAGTGTATTGTTGAGTTATTTCTCATGTCACACTGTCACACTGTGTCCTGTCTGTCTTCAGGTGATCCAGAAAGACCTGGAAGACTGTGAAGCCCATATCACAGCGCTGGAGACTCTGGTCTCATCCAGTCAGAGCAACAGGACTCAGTTTGAGAGGCTCTATGCTGATTGGAAACATCTGTACAAGGCAGCTAGGGTAAGACAGGAGAGTGTCTTAAAATGGATAAAGTTCTGAATCATTTTCATCCGCTGTTAAAGCTGCACCAGTTCATCTTTTTATATTAAAGGAATACTTCACCTCCTGAATGATCATTTGTGTATCAGTTACTCACCATGTGTTACATTGAATTTGTGAAGGAAACTTTGTTTCTCTTGCATCCTCCACAGTGAACACAGAGTCTAAAAACAGAAAAAATTGTGATGAATTGAAGTCATAGGTGACCACGTTTAACAACAGCAAAGCTATGGTAAAATGTGCAAACAACTGTTTACAAATTCTCACACAACTTGTGCAGTACAATCCAAGTCTTATTTATCCAGTCATATGCTCAGTACCTTTCAGACAGACAGCCCCTTTAACTGAACTGAACTGAAAGTGAAACTTATCTACACTTTTTCGAAGCCAGAATGCATTGACAAAAACAGTAATTTTACCTCACTGAACACGTGAGCTGCTGGTTTACTGCTCCCTCAATCAGTTAGCTCATGCGTGTTACTGTGTGACTTTGGTTAAACCAAACTACCATTTAAAACACAGAAGTCATCCAAGGATACAAACAAACTACCTGATTGAGGCAGCAGTAGACTAGCAGGTCCTGGGTCGCTTTTGGTTTAGTTCCACAATGAAAACAGATGTCTGTTTTTAAAGTAGTGAGCATATGACTGGATAAATGAGGCTTGTATTATACTGCATGAGTTGTGTGAGAGATTGTAAACAGATGTTTTGATGTAGTCTTGCTGTTGTTAAACACAGTTACGACTATGACTTAGATTCATCAAGAATTTTCTCAGTTTCTGCATTTTCCACTCACTGTGGAGGCATGAGAGAAAAACAAAGGTTTCATCACAAATGTATTGTAACACAGGGCAAGTAATTGATAAATTAATGGTAATTTGGGGGGTGAAGTATTCCTTTAACAATGGATGAAATGACTGTGTGTAATAGGGCTAAGTGGTCACTCACTGTGATGTGACAACACAAAAATGATAACAACTCAATTCCTTTCAACTCTCCTAAGCTGTATACTGTCTTTAGCTTAGCTTTAGCTACAGCCTGCAGCTTTACAGTTTTGGCTCAGTCTCAGCACTCTCATAAATGTTGTTACCAGCAGCAGCAGGTCACTGTATGAGGCCAAACAAAAAAGAATTAATACTGCTTTAAAACCACTGATTTTATTTTTTTTGGACACAATGTGGTCACAATAGACAATATTTTATGAAAGGATCAAGAGATGCAGAAAATTTGTCTTTTTTTGTTCCACACATTTGTCTTTGTTGTCAAAACCTGGTGCCTATGTAACCCACAATGCAACTCAACCTCTGACTGTCTAAGATTCAGGCGTGTCATGCTAGTAGCAGCTAATGTATTCTGGTGCCTCTAGCCTGCAGCATGCTACAGATGTCTGTAAGTTCACCTCTCTCTAACTCTACACTTCCACATTTATATACTCTTAAACTTATAGTCTTCAGCAGACGCTGACTCATGTAAAATCACTTGAGGACATTTATCAGACTTCACACAGCTCCCTCTGGAGACACTTAAGGGTTTATTCTACTTTTAATGCCTCTGAGTCGGCAACAGCTATGGCCAGAGGGATTATGTTTTCAGTTTGTCCGTCCGACGGATGGAGCACCTGGAGGGAATTTCGTTGCATCTGGCACAATTTTTAAAATCTAAAAATAATGCACACCAAGCTTTATAATGAGGTGCTGATCACTGGTAGTAGACATGTTTATAGAAAACGAATGTCGCACACTCTGGCTCCCGATGCCTTTCTTTTATTTTGATGATGACGTTTCAGCCTCTGGGCCTTCTTCAAGATCAACATCATACTGAGACACAGGTACACTGATCTTTTATATGGGTCACACCTTTGTCACACAGCTGATAATGATTAGATGATCATGCTACACCATTAGGTTGAGGAAAAAACAATGTAGAGGTCCTCAACAAATCAAAACCGTTAAACCAAACTGAGCTGCAGCCAGTCACATGTCATCAAAACACATGACAACAGCCACTACATATTCCACCACATTTCATGTCAACATATATTTTTTTAGATCAGCATATGCAAAATGTTAACATACAGAAGTATTAAGCAGATTACTAAGAAATAAACAGCAAAAGGTAAGACATCAGCTCTAAATGAACATCACGAACAACTTAAACTATATATCCAATAAATAGATGTACATCATAGAAAACAGTTGAAATCATAGTCTATGTTCAGTCCACGGGGTGACAGGGTTTGCAGAGGGTGGCTCCAATAGGGTTCTCTCCTGAAAAGTAATACATACAAAGTACCTCCACTTGGGGGGGAGGGTTACCTTCTCAATCCTACCATATCTTAGAGAGGAAACAAAGTTCAACTGCTGCTGGATAATTCATGTTTTTACATCTAATAGTACTTATTTGTTCAGCAATGTGAGTTTTCAATGCTCTACTGGTCTTTCCAACATATGACTCACCACAAGGGCAAGTAATCAACTAAATAACAGATTTAGTGGAACATGAGATCATTCCTTTTTATAGGGATCTCTTTACCTGTGTGGGAATGTTTGAAACTATTACAACAGTAGCTATAATTACATTGACTGCAGCAACTGCAGAGGTGGTAGATAGATACTAAAATACCTTAAGCTGGTACTGACTGGGGAGAAGGCAAATATGAGTATGTGCCAGTGTTTTGTTATTATTCCCTTTATTTGTTCTGTACTTAAGAATACTGTAAACAATACATTGATTTCACTGTAGGTTTATATATTAAGAAATCCAACCCAAATCTATCTTTTATTTTAGTAGCAGCGTCATTTAGAACAGATTTCTTGTATCCCCTTTGTTGAAAATTGTTTTTCATTACCCTCATATTCCTATCAAAGTCATGAGTTTTCTTGCAAATATGTTTTAATCTGCAAAACTGACTAAAAGGAAGACTATTTTTAATGGTAAAGGATGATCAGAGTCTGCTCTTGGTAAAGTATTTCTAGCAGTGGGTTTTCTGAATAGGTCTGTATACAAAGGTTTGGCCTGTATAGCAGATTAGTATGATTGTTGATCTTGAAGAAGGCCCAAAGGTGGAAACATCAGAATAAAAGAAATGCATATGGAGCCAGAGTGTGCAGCACTTGTTTTCTATAATTACATCTGGCAAAAACATCCACCCGGACTGAAGGATGAAGTGATAAAATTTTGGTGGTCGAATGTCACTGTGACCTTACAAAACATGTTTTTGGCCCTAACTCAAGAATTCATATGCTAGTTATGACTTAACTTCATACAAATGTGTAATAGGTCGCAATGATATAATAACATTTTCTATCCAAAAGGTCAAATGTCAGCTTCACTGTGACATCATAATGTTCTGCAAAAACACTTTCCTGGCCAATATTCAACATCATGTCTCAGTAACAGAAGGAGAGACATTTGGTCAGATACTGAATTTGTGACACTTACTGCAACTTGACTGGTTGATGGAGTTTTACAATAGCAAGGTGGTTAATTCTGGTTTTCACATGCACAGTAGTGCTCCCTAAACACATGGAAGCAGACTCTAAAATGTTCCCCTTCAAAGACTTGAAAGCAGGAGCCATTTTCTCACAGCTCTATAATAAATATGGACAGCTTGCAGTATAAACTTTAACTATCATCAGACATTTACACATGCCACTGGAAAAGGACTTTGAAGTGCGCAATGAAATACAATTGCTGCATTTTTTGTTTAATATATTTTTATTTTCTTTGCAATCATCCAGCTTATTTGTTACCAGTTTGCCCAGGCTGTAATTGAAGAGACAGAGATGTGATAACAAAAAATCTGCACAAATTCATTAATTTAAAAAAAAAAAAGATAAAACACAAATGACATCTTTAGCTGGAAGCACCAACCTAATGCTGTATTGTAACAGAGTTACTGGGGCTCTGTTGTCATTCTGAATGTAGTTGCATAAATGTAATTAATGATATGTCCACTGATTCACCTTTTTATGTGCTGAATATTCAAAATTTGGCTCAAAACGTACACAGCATTTGGCTTTGGTGTGTTCTCAGGTTTTAAAAAGAGAAGTTCTGGGGCGTCCGCGGCTTAGTGGATAGAGCAGGTGCCCCATGTACAAGGCTGTTGCCGCAGTGGCCTGGGTTCGAATCCAGCCTGTGGCCCTTTGCTGCATGATTACAGAAGCCTGTGTGGAAATTTCAACAAGCCCGTCTGGCCTATCTGTGGACACTGTGGTAAACAAAGCCAAATGTGGCACTTTCTGGTCACAAACTCTCCACTTTGCCTGTGAAAACTCACCAAGCCTGATTTAATCTGCAGCATACTGCCAGCATGATTTTCTGGCTCCATGCGAAAAGACATGGCACCAACTGCCCATCACTGGACCATAATGAGACTGAAAATTTTCATTTTTTTGTCAACAGTGATGGAGTACTCCACAAAACTGGCAGCGCAGCATCTGTTACAGTATCGGAATGTTAAGTCACTGTTTGCATAATAACAGCTATTGTAGATCTTGGCAGCTCAGTGCATGGACTTTCAGATGTTTTCCGTGCCACTGACTGTCAAGCTGATCGTTGTCTTTTGTTTGCAGGTGAAGGTGCAAGAGAGTGAGGACAGCATCGCAGACCACGAGAGCTTCCACGACAGTCTGCTCAACATTGAGAAGTGGCTAATGATCATGAAGCAGAAGCTAGAGTCCTTCCACGGCCCCTCAGGAGAGTGGAGCATAGAGGGCCGCCAGCAAGAAGCTGAGGTGTGTGTGTGTGTGTGTGTGTGTGTGTGTGTGTGTGTGTGTGTGTGTGTGTGTGTGTGTGTTTTCTTGCACCTCTGTGATCACAACACATTGTCGGGGACCTTAGTCAGTCCCGATCCCAGGGTTTAGTTTAACATTATAGTTTGGCAGAGAAACTGTTACCTTTAACACATCAGTGGAAATAGGACAGTTGCCACTTCTTGAAGGAACTCTACACAATAATGAGTGCGTATCTCTTAGTAAGAGATTGTCTGCACATGGCTCTCAACATGGAGGTTGCAGCTAATGGTACTAACAGAGTGAATAGAACAACAATAATGCTGACAGAGATAACGGTGTTAACCTGGGGGGAACCTGAGGGTGGGTGCCATGACGTCATAGGTCGGGATGTCATTTTCAGTGGTAATCGCTGTATAAGAGCAGTACAAAACCTTGGCAGTTAGCTAGCCAGTGGAATGCACAGGATGCGCATGCACTTACATGCTTGCACAGCTGTCTGGTCTACCACAACAAACGACTCAGATTACAACACAGGCAGAGAGAGTGTGACTTCATTATCCACTCAGAGAATGAAGCAAGATTTTGGTCTGGAGGTTTAAGCTCATGTCATCTCACAGTCTGATTAAAATTAAACTTTCATCTCTGTCAGAGAAAACTGTGCAGAATTCAGACTGTTTACTTACAGCACAGCTCCACTCACAGATAACTGAGCCTCCTACCTGCCTGTCAAACAGCATTAAACCATAAACCTTCCAGAGACAGTCCAGATTTGAGTGGAGTCCTGTAGGGATCAACAGATGTGAAGTCCGGCAGCCGGTGGTTGCTCACTCCGCTGCAGTTCAGCGGCTAACAAGCGGCGCTAACTGCTAACAGCCACCGCTGCAGCTAACAAACTCCACAAATCTATTCAGCAGCTCCATCATCCACAGTCAGCCAGACATGGCTGATTCTTTACTGCTGAATTACTCGTCACAACTTGCAACAATGACTACTGCTGCTCCGGTGTGAGTGTTTTTGCTGCCTAGCAAAACATCCTGGCACAGTTTACTGGAGTTTAACAGCCTGTTACTCAAGTGGCATTTGAAGATAACTGCAAGCACAGCCTTGCTTGGCTTTCAGTGTCCGATAGTCCACCACGAATGTTTTCGTCCCGTCTAATCAACGAAAATGAAACATAGATTTTGTCTTTGTTTTTATTATCAAGATGTACTTTTAGCTTGTCATCATCTCAATTTTCGTCATAGTTTTCGTCAACCAAATTAACACTGATCCACATTACTTATGATCATTTGTCAAATAGCTCATTTTATAAACATTTTATTAAAGCACCAATAGACAACTCTACAAATGAATGCAATATTGATATCGAGGTATTTGGTAAAAAAATATTGTGGTATTTCTTTTTCTCCACATCACCCAGCCATAGCAGATAGCCTCCTGAGATTTCCTAACCAAATAGAAAACCTACCTGCATTCGGGGCTCGGTGGGTGTTAATTTCAGACCCTGACTATAAGTCATCCAAACGTTGTTTAAATGTAATTCCATCATGACAGAGAGGTGCATTATATGATCACATAATGAAGAGCCTTGAGAAATGTATACACACACTTGTAGAGCAGGAATCCAGGGTTAGTCATGGATGATATCATCACTTTCTCTCTGCTTTTGATTTCATATCACTGACATGTATTGTTCTGTCAGCCAGCTCTGTAAAAGAACTGATGGCAGCTGACGGCAACCTCAAGAGATGGACTTTATTGGGAATACCAAGAGACTCTTCATAATTAGTGTTCATTATTACACTGACCTACCTGCCAATTTCATCACCAGCATGGGTTGATATTCTTCACCTCTGCATTTCATTAACTCACAGCATTGTTAAATGTGACTGTGGTACTGTTCAGGAGCTCTGCTCTTTGAACCTACACAATGGATGTGAAATACATGCAGCAGTGTGCAGAAAAGTGTCCTCAAAGTTCCTTTTTAGGAATAAACTAACAGCCATCTTATCAGCCTAAAACAGACACCAGGGGTGTACAGAGAGGATGAATCCATTCCAAGCAAATAACACTGTTGGTTCAGTGTGTTTGCCCACATTAAACAGCCTGTACAGAGGAATATGTGTGCCTTACCACAGACAGGAAATGATGTGTTGGAATTCGAAAGAAAAATTCGGAACTTGCCTTATCCAGCAGTGAGAGAGTGAGTCTTGCAAAGCTGAATTCAACATCCTGTGACTGTTTCCCTGGTCCACATCACACAGCTTTGCCTGTATTAAATATGAATGTGTAGTTTACTGATAGCATGTCAACAAAAGTATGTGATTTATCCCCTTGAACTACTTCAGCCCCCTCGCTCCATCCATCTTCACGTTCGGCCTTGATTTTTATCTGCACCTTGCACAATTGTGACAGTATGGCGGTGATAAAATAAAGTTCACTGCTGCATGATAAAACCAGTGTGACTGTGAAGCCTCTATAGCTCTCGATCTCCTCTTACGGAACACCATGTTTATTAAAGTGTTGTGTTGTCCTTGTCCACAGAGAGCACTGGGAGAGTTTCCAGAAAAGGAGCTCCAGCTGCAGCAGATGGAGGTCCAGGGTCAGGGGGTTTTGGAGAGGACTTCAGAGGAGGGACAGGTCCACATTCTACGAGACATTAAGCGCCTACGAGAATCATGGTTGGCTCTGTACAATATGAGTCTCAACCTGCACAGGTACCTCAACAGATGGATAATGAGTGTTGTGTTTTTTTTTTAGTTTGTTTTCCTCAGTATGTGCTGATGGTAAACAAGAATATCACAAAACTACTCACTAGTCACTCTGACTTCTTGTCTCCACCCACTGCACAGTGGAAGCAGCTCAGCAGCAGCCATCACTGTTTCAGTCCTCCATCAGTGTCTGCCAGTGATGGATGCAATTTATGACTAATTTCATTACTTACTGTTAGTCAGCCCGGCTCTATCCTTTAAATATGTATAAATCCTATTCACCCACATGTTACATCTTTTGTACATGTTACATCAAGACATTGCTGTTTCACAAGCAGACAGCCTGACAAATCTGGAGGGGCTTACCAATCATCCAGCAGTCAGTGTTGTCTCAGCTCCAGTGACTGCATGCTGCTCTCCAGTGCACTCGGCCTCAGCTCAGCATTAACAAGCTAGCTAAGATCACACAGCATTTAATTAAGACAACTTTGGAGTTATTGTAGTCATTCAACATTTTCTACATGACTTTTTATATTCATCCTTAATTGATATCTGTTGTTGTTATTTGGACTGATAGAGCACTGGGACAAGACACAAGAGGGTGATGAATGTGGAGTTTAAAAAACATATAATATAAGACATTAGAAGAAGCAAAATGACACATGGTAAGGGATGTAGAATTCCCAAGCTATTGTTTATATATTACAGACACATTTTTGAATTGTTACCAGTGATATGTTTAATATTAATACTCATCAATATTTAACGTTTGTTCAGTAGTCACTGTTGTGTTCCACCAAACACTTTTGGTATAGAACCTTTGGAATCAAAAGTAACCCTTCAGACATGGTACCTAGACCCGAGATCTGATGAGCATTTACACCACAGACGGTACTCTTAAATGTGGTGACACAGAGGAAGTCTGCACCTCGATTATCATCCACAGAACAGATTTGCACGCTGACATTTTCAGAACAAAATAGAACAGGCTGCAGTGAGAGTCTCTCTCCATGGAATATTTAAAAATAGCAGGTTTGTACATTTAGTCCTTCTCAGGCAAGTGCAGGAGTTTAGTGTTGCTGTAGCCTACAGGAGAGACACTTAGCTGCTTAATGAGTTTCCTTTGCAGGGAGTGTAACTTGCAGTAAGTCACTAAAAGAGTGAGAAGTCTGCCGTTCATAAAACATTCAGGACAACAACTCCACAGTTTATTCCACACTACTGAAGCTGCTCCTGTTTTGGAGCCACTGCGGAGTCAGTAATAACATACCTTTCAGCCATGCTTGTTGTTGCCGTAGGTAACAGTATGACGTCACATGTCAACAAGTGGAGATATTGCTAATATCACGATATGAATTTTTCATATGCTATCGAAAGATATGGTGGTATTATCGTGAACAAGATGATATGGGCCACCCCTACATTCCACCTTAAAAGTTGCCAGCCATTGGCCCAGTGAATTAAGTTATTTTTTTCTCAGTCTCCAGCTGCTGTGAGAGACAGCAAAACATCCTTTCATTTTGTAGTTAGAGTTTACTAGCTTAAGTAAAACTGTGGTTACATAAGCCTCAAAAACAGCCAGAAGCCCAGAGCAAGAGTGACCGTCTGCTACTGACCAATCAACGGACTGCAGTGTTTCTAGCTCCACCTTTTAGTACCAGATCTGTGTGCTAGGTACCCCAGCAAAAATGGGGACAGTAAGGAACAGTTCCATTGGTACCAACCACAAGTTTTCACAGTGAAAACAGAAAAAATGTGCACTGAACTGAACCGTACCGAACTGCTTGGTGGAAACAGGGCTAGATACAGTTGGTGTCTGGTCATAGTTAGAGGGTGTGGTGAGAGCGGAGTTGGAGAGGAGAAAAAGGTCCTTTCCCTCCCCTGTTAATGCAGCATGATTTTTAGACTCACAAAGAGACACTATTGCATTAACTATGATTACTTAAACTTAACATAATATCAGTACCCTACAGCCATTATGAATATGATGTAATAGACGGACATGTTTTAGTGAATTCCATGCATGTTTTGAGCGAGCACAGCAGCTAATGTTATTCAGCACCATTACCTTACATGTTGACAGTGTGCTATAATGTTATCACACAGGGATTGACAACCTCAACCTATGTGGAGGGTTACAACTTTTTTTATCAGTGGCTAAACAATCCAACACTGTATGGATAACATTTTAGATCCTTTTTGTTTGACTAGGAACATCTCCACAATTACTATTGTTAAACCCACCACACTCCATTTAAATAAATAATAAAGCTTTATTTCAACCAAACCAGAGTTGGTGACTGTTAAATGAGAGGAAAGATGAACTATAATGGTTTTTGTGAATTTTATTTTGCATTTGTCAACTTTGAATGAAGTGTGTTCTGCAAGTATAAAATGACTGTTTATTCAAGTGGAGTCTGTTGTGTGTGATGCTGGCAATTTCAGGGCTGTTTCTGGTTAAACAAAAAGGATCTCACTCTTTAACGGAAAGGTCTGTCTCTAAAAGGATCCACAATCCAGTCCTGAATTCAGTCCAGTAATTCTGTCAGACACTTATATTAACAATCTGAGCCTGTCAGTGGCAACAACAAGCACCTTTAGTGGACATACACTGATGGTACTGACATGTCCTGAGTGTTTACATTACTGCCTATATGGGACCAGTTTCAAAATGCGTTGTTCCTATTCATCATTTAGACACAAGAACATGAGTAAAGAGGGTCAAGGTGGAAAAATATTCTTTGACTCTGGATTTTTAAGTTTATTTGACGTGCAGTAAGCCACACAGCAACTCTTCAGCATAGTATTGAATGCTTTGTCTTTCCCCTAGTTGTATAAGGATGTGATGATCTTTGACTGTTTGCATAAATACAGACTGTATCTATTGGAAAAATGTTGCTATTACAAGTAGCTACCAAGAAACCAAGTGTGGTTTCATACCACTGAATGTGACAAAAGAAAATGTTACCACAATGTCCATTTACTCTGTGTTCACGAAGCTTTCACTCCCATTTCAATTATAGATTTTTTTTTGTCAAGTTCTTGTAAAAACTGCTCTAAGGTCAAGAATTAACATTCAAGCTCAGCGACTGGAGTGTTAACACAAATGGGTATCGGACAGAATATAAATGTGTGCATATAAACAAACAAAAAGCAATATGAGCTTCTTCAATATTAAGCTTATTGCTGCTTAAAGTTTTATTTCAGATTTTAAAAAAACTGCATTGAGGCAAGAGAAAGTAGAGGAGCATTGCTTTTCTGTTGTTGAGCAGTCTCTTCTTGTGGTTGTGGTGCCTTGGACAAAGAGGTGATGAACTTGTGAGTTATGGAAACACTTAACCTCTGCCATTCTTTCTCTCCCAGGCTGCTGAACAGCTCCACAGAGCAGACTGAGCCTGACTTATGGAGAGTTGAAGGCCCGTCTGCAGACAGCACATCCCTGACAACAAAGCTCAGTGTGGGGGAGGGAGACAGTCAGGTCAGGGCACGAGTCTCCAGGAGCCAGAGAGGCCAACAACAAGACAAGTCAGCTGAGATGTATGGAGCTGTGACTAGCTCTGGGCCACGAAGAGGAGGAAGCCTGGAGGCAGAGGCAGGAGAGGGGGTGATGATGGGGCAGGGTGGGTGGATCCAAGGCCATGGTGAAGGTCACCTCATTCTGTCTGGACAGGATAATAAACATCTCAGCCCATCAAGGACAGGCGAGGACAGTGGACGCTCCTTTAAAGGAGAAACAGTAGATTCTTCTGCATGGAGCTTTTTCGGCAGAGCACAACAGAAAGGTACCAAAGACACCACTGCTGATGGAAGCCCCAACAGTGAGACATCCGCAGTGGGTGGCAGCAGCATTTTGGCCGGAGACAGAGGGGGTGCAGCACTGACCACAAAGGTCAGCTATGGTGAGGGGCGCAGAACAAGTTCTGGTGAAGGCAGTGTGGAGGCAGGAGAAGGCCTGAGCCCAGGAGGAGGAGCGTTCACGCTGTTCAGAAGGGAAGCTTCCAAACAACCATCAACAACACCGACGCAACAAACATTGGTATGGTTGTGCAGTTTTTACCATAAGACTTGTTCATGCTTCTGCCCTTTGGTTAACTTTGTAGAGAGCAGATATGGACAGGGGCTGAGGTTCAGGTATTTCTGAATCATTTCACAATACTAAAGAGTTATGGCTTTTCTTTTTTAAAAGGATACTGGTTGTTTGGATTTTTTGAGGTGGTGTTGTATGCAGTACTCAACCATATTCAGTGTATCATATACAATAGACATCTGTTGGCACACCCCTGGTTTAGAGAAGCAGCAGGAGTTCGACTATAGTTCAACTGCACAAAGAAAACATCTGGCATTTTAATGTAGTGGGAAAGGTTGCCTGGGTCAAATGATTCTGCTGTAGTCGTGGGTATTTATTAGCCCGGGCTCTGGTCGGCATTGATGGAAATGCAACACCCGGGTGAACATGCTAATTTTACCCCCTTTACCAGCAAGATGCAATGACGTGCCATCACAAAATATCGTCCATCTCAGACCAAGCACTGCTCGAACATCAATCCAAATTAGTCTGAACTGAGTCTGAAAAAGAGACTGAATAAGTATGAGATATATAAAGTGAAATAACCACTGTAACGTGTTGACTGGCCTCCATGTTGCTTTTTACTGCTTACTAACCCGTTTTCTGACCTGTCTGTGATGTTGAACAAGACACACCAGGAAAAACACACACACACACACACACACACACACACACACAGAAAAGCATACTCATCTGCTGCAGAGCTGTGTACACAGCTCTGGTCTACTGGCCATGGTAATGGAGTCTGTGACTTATTTTTAGTGGGTTTACCTGTGTTTAAAAGACCCATGTACACACACTAGTTTTGGTAGAAAAGGGGTGTATGTATTACTGGAGATGTGGGCAGCAGATAGCCTAAAGAAACTGCACGTAAAAATATCAGTAACAATTGAAGTGTATGCTATATTGAGAGTATTTACCTTTTTGTCAAACTGACCATGTTCGACTGGGAAACTGTCAACAGCTTCAGTTCCCCACCTATGCTCTTGTCACAGCCACCAGACTCCACTGACAAAAACAGTAATTTTGGTTTACTAAACACAAGAACTGCTGGTCTACTGCTGCCTCAGTTAGGTAGTTTGAGTTATTGTGTGACTCCGGGCAAACCCTTTAAAATGCCAAAGTCACACAATAAGAAAAACTCCTGTGTAGCGATGCTAAGTCAATGTTTTTCTTAATGGAGTCTGCTGTGAAGAGAATGATGACTAATTGACTATGGACAAGTACCTCATACAGTCCCACTTCAAATATTCGAACTACCCTTTTACTGCAGTATGGAATACTTAAATCCCCCCGGGTATTACAGGCTGTTGCAATACACCTCATCATAACTGAGTTACTGAATAAATCCCAAACTGATCCAGTGAACTGATCGAAGCTGCAGAAAGTATATAATGAGTTATTACATCCTTGCTCTCAGCCTTGTCAGCTTCTCTCCTAAAGTCAGAATTTTCCAGCACAGTTGTTCATTATTTGTACTGATAATTCAACAGGAAGGATTTTCTTTCCTATGTCAGATATGGGAACAATACAACAGACAGTCACATAAAACTGACAATGGGGATAAAAAGTAAATTTAATGTTACATAAAAGTCCTGGCTGCCTGTCAAGGCTGAATCACCGATACCTTTCTGTATAGCTAACACTGTGCAGAAAAAGGAAAGGCATTGTTACTCTGTGCAGTTCTACAGCGAGAAAAAAGAAAAATATGGACCTGGGATGAGGCAATACTGTCTGTTTGCTGCAGTGGTGGTTCTAGCCTAAATGGCGCCCTGGGCAATAGGCCATAGCACAACACAGCAGCATGTCAAGTGGGCAGAACTCTCAGAACTCAGTTCTAGATGATTTGAGCTTTGTGACATGGCGTGTTATCCTGCTGGAAGTAGCCATCAGAAGATGGGTACACTGTGGTTGTTAAGGGACTTACATGGTCAGCAACAATACTCAGGTAGGCTGTGGCATTTAAACAATGCTCAGTTGGTACTAAGGGGCTCAAAGTGCCAGTAGATCAGCAGTTTCTGAAATACTCAAACCTGCGGGTCTGACACCAACAACCATGCCAAGTTTAAAGTCACTTGAATCACCTTTCTTCTCCATTATGATGCTCGGTTTGAACTTCAGCAGGTCGTCTTGGCCATGTCTACATGCTTAAATGCATTGAGTTGCTGCCAAGTGATTGGCTGGTTAGCTATTTGCCTATAAGCAGTTGCAAAGGTGTCAATCAATGAAAAGAGAGTGGAAAGATTAGTAGTGAGGTATAGCTCACCTCTTCCCCAGTGTTAATGAGGGTAGAATGAGTGAAAAAGAAACAATGATAGATGCAGCTGTTGAGATGATTATTCTGTCATCTTTCCAGTTTTAGATGTAGAATATTGGTAAGCTCTGAATGACTATCATTACCTTTGTTACCATTTTGCACTTGTCTGGCAGAACAATTGTTGTTGATATGAAATGCTAATGGAAAAACAAAGAAGCACAGAAAACTGCTGACAGATTAGTGCTTTGACCAAATTCACTGATGGATTTTTTAACAGCCCGTAGATGAGTCAGGCATCCCTACCTCTAACTGAAAAAGGGTACAAAATGACTGTTTTGGGGTTTTGTAGGGGGGCACGGGACAGTCCAGATCCAGGAGGAGGGAGTTTGAGGCCTGGCTGTCCAAAGAGAATGAACTCCTCTCAGGGATCCTCAGCATGAAGGGAGCATCACTCAGCGCCAAACAACTCAAGATCCGACAGGACACGCTTCAGGTTTTAATTCTTAAGAATTTAGAAGATACAGCAGCATGTTATTGTTATTTTATGCTTGGGAAAAAAGTTATCCTGATGTGATCTGTCAATATTCCAAATATGAACTTTCAGTAAACTAATGTACAGTTTAGCCTCATGATGCAGACCTGTGAGTAATTTACCATGGAGCTGAACGGACTTTTACACTGAAAGTTTACGTTCTGTTGCACTTTCTGCTGCTTTGCATTCAGACAATATACCTTATCCTCTGTGGTGTGTCCTGCTGCAGGCTCTAAGGGCAAGACTGACCTGGGGTCAGGAGCAGTTCCAGCTGTTGCTGCTCCAGGAGAGTCAGGGCAGTGAGGCTGGTTCTGGACCAGCAGAAGATGTGGATTTGGAGGAACTTCGCTACCGCTGGATGCTCTACAAGTCCAAACTGAAGGATGTGGGAGACGTCAGGGTCAGGGCCAGCGCCAAGGTGAGACGAGAGCTGAATACTGCAATTCACATTATGTGGTCGAAATTAATATATATTTTTTAATGCTTGAAGATCCACTCATTACTAAAAGTCTAAGTCATCCAAGAAAGACAATAAAAACTAATGGAATGGTCAAAGGTATCAAAGGGAATTTTCAGTTGTGCTGATGTATTGCCTCAACTCAGCCCTAAGGAAAAATGACTGTCCTCTATTGACCAATCAACAGACTGTGGTGTTTCTAACGCCACCTTTTAGTACCAGATCTGTGTGCTAGGTACCCCAATAGAGGGTTGACCAAAAATGGGGATGGTAAGGAACAGTGCCGTTGGCTCTATACACAGCTTTTCATCATGGAAATGGAAAAAATACATACTGAACTGAACTGAACCGGACTGCTTGCTGGAAACACGGCTTAAGTTCCCTGTACTTTCTTTATACTTAGTCCCAAACTCCCTGGGGTTTACAGACAAATAGTGCCACATCTCCCACTTAGTCAAGCTGCCACCGTGCTGACATTGTGATTATATGATGTTTTTTTATAAATGTAAAACAAGTTCTTTACAATTTGTGCATTTGATTACATTTGCCTTTATTAACTATAGACTAGTGGGTAATTATGCATTCATTCATTCACTGATACAAAATAAAATCTTAAATCTGGAGCACAGATGTCATTGTAGTATAATTGCTATTGTATGCCAGGATCCTGTATTAACTCATGACCTCACTGTGATGTGCTTTTGTGGGATTCCGCCCTTTAAGTGCACTGTTGTTTTCTCACCACAAGGTGGTAGTGTAACATCATTTAGATCACTACACAGTGACAGTTAAGATTACCTGTAATAAATCTGTAAGGTTGCTGCTGCTCAGTAGAATTACTGTATACTGGATATTAATTGCACTAATTGCTAATCCTATCCTCCAGATGTGGAACAATGAAAACAAATGTATTCACAATCTCATGTGATTTTTGAGAGCACACTGGGCTGAGCAGCATGTCACCTGTCAGTTTAACAGTGTGGTCCAGCATGAGTCAGTTGTCAGTAAGAATGCTCCAGTGTGGTTTGAATTTAGTATGATGATCCAGTCCACAAGGTTAGTATATGTAACTGTTGCTAAGGTTTTGAACACTGTCAACATTGTCAATTGATTCAAATATTTAATATCTCTGCAGAAACTCCAAGTCAAACAAGAGGAGCCGGCCATCACAGCAAAGGTGCAAAAGGTAACTCCAAACTATTTAGGATTTCATAAATATTAGTCAACATAACTGCACAGCAGCATTATGCCATGATAGAGTCCACGTGAGTATCAGATAGGGCTGCATTTCACCATTATATTCATTATAGATTTATTTGTTTTTTAAATTGGTAAATCATTTTTTGTCAGAAAATAGAGAAAATGCCCTTCATAACTTCCCAGAGCCCATGATTACGTCTTCAAATGTCTTATGTCCAACTGACAGTCTAAAAGCCAAAGATATGCAGTTTACAATGATGTGTAGGCCCCTTTTATACATGCAGTCTATCACTGGAATGTTCAGGAACATTTCCTGCATGAGGTAATGTGTTAAAGGTGAAGTGTGTAATATATAGTGGGATTTCGTGGCACCTAGCAGTGTATTGCAGATTGCAACCAGCCAAAACTTCACCGGCTAGAATTCCTTCTGTGTTTATTATTCAGGTTTTTTCAGGAGCTAGATTATTCACAGAGGTCTCCTCCTCTTCAAAACAAACAGACCAGGTGATTGAAAGTGCCAAAAACACTGAATAAAGCAGTTTCATGTTACAAACCAGATCCAAACGGTCAGGAGGTTTTCACCAGAAGCTGAATTATCCACAAGGGTCCTCACCTCTCCAAAACAAACCGAACCATGGATTTTTGTGAACTGTCACACCCCTGATACTACTGCTACTTTTTCTCTTAATGCAGCTTCCTCGGCTAACAGTGTCAAGTAACAGTGTTAATTTGCAAATGTAGGGGATCTTTCTTACTGAGCCTCACTGCTCTAGAGTATTTTACTTCTCCACGTAACCTGTTGTGCTAAGTGCATATTGATGTTTTTTGTTTTGCTTTACTCCCTGAGATTTAACATGTTTGGTGTATTAGAGGTTGAGATTCTGCAGATGGAGCTCTTTGCTTTGTCTTGAAGCTGTGCTGCCTTTCACGGTTTACCCCAAACACCCGGTTCATGTATTCAGCCCAAAGCAACTATAAACATGATGCGTGTTCTTCTGTGTAGTGGAGAATTAGTGAGGGGAAAATTCACAACGTTTGGTTGTGTTTTAAGAATCTGAACCAAGTGTTCTCTTGGCATTCATTTTACATCCTGAAATTTTCCCAGAGGTCTTTGGGCTGTAGAGAGCCAAACAACTGACCTGACCACCCAGGACTGGAAGTGAAGCGTATCAAACCAACCCCCCAACCCACCATTCATTCAGTAAGCAGTGGCCAGTGAACAGATTAAAGCATGCCGTCCCCCTGTGGCCACCGTATTGACCCCTCAGATGCCAAGCTCAAACATTCCTGTATGTTCTCACAAGCTCTCCACAGGCTGATGGCTCTGCTGCTGCTGGGTTTTATCAGCCTTTATCTTCAGCGGAGGATGGGCTGATTGTTTTATTGACTAGATGGTTTGTTGAGTCACTGCATTTCTTTTCTTAGTGCCATGAAGCAAACACACCCACCATTTAGCAGCTACTTATAACTTTACCAGATGAACTGATGTCCTGGAAAAACTCCCTTATGATTCTGTGAGTCTTTTATATCAAGACATGTTTATTCATTGTGGGATGACAGGCGTCTTTGTTTGCATGTCAGCTCAACAGTATGCATCGTGTCTGCTTTGCTACTGTTGGGCTTCATGTCCCTGAGCTGTCAAACCCTCTACTAGGTTTGTAGTCAGAAGTGGGCAAGTTTATCGGACCTATTACTGTTTTCGCTGGTGTTCACTTGTCCTTTTCTAGCACACATAGCCAGTTTTCTCATTCTGGTTACTCCCAGATCACAATACTGATCATACTGCTACTAATAATGATGATAATAACAATGCCTTTATTTAAAAAGAGCTTTTCAAAACAAGTTACAAAGTGCTTTACGTACAATTAAAAAGACAATAAAGTCAGTTAATAAAATAATGCAATAAATACAACAGATAATAAAACAAACTTAAAAACAACTAAAATAATGAGTTAGCATTCCTGATCTCTTCTGACAGGTCATTCTACAACTGAGGGGCCAGAACAGAGAAGGCCCGATGACCTTTAGTTTTAAGGTTTAATTATGGAATGACCAGGAATGACCTACCAGATGATCGCAGGTTGCATTCAGGCTCATGGGAGGTCAGAAGGTTGGCTATATATAAGCTGGAGCTAACCCGCTACAAGCCTTAAAAGTTATCCTTATAATTTTGAAGTCCACTTTAGACAGGCAGTCAATGAGGTGATTCTAAAACCAGTGTGATTTCTTTCCCGCTTTTTGACCTAGTTGTGAGTCTGGCTGGTGCGGTTTAAATCAGCTTAAGTTTATTGAGTTTAATTATTTTGATGTGTGAGACATGAGAAGAGTGCATTACAGTAATCTAACCAGGATGAAATTAATGCAGAATTTACTGTTTTTGATATTGGCATTGCTGGTCAAAGTTGAGGATAGAGTCCAAGATAATATTGAGATTTCTGCAAGAGTTAGTAATGTCAGATGAGAGGGGACCAAGATGGGAAGAAATATAATTTTGTGATGAGTTTGGAGCTGTGGCAACAATTTCAGATTTTTCTTAGTTTGACGCCATCCAATTGTTGATATCTGCAGTGCGCATGTGGAGGTTGTTTAATTGACTGGTATTGTTGGTGTCAAAGGAAAGATATTACTGTGTATCATTGGCAGACACAAATGCTACTAATGACTTATTATGATCAGTTCATCAAACAAATCTTTAAATAAAAAGAACACTGCTTCATTACCAGTCAACTGGTGGTGCTCTGGAGGTACAGTAAAGCCCTGTTTCCACCACACACTTTCAGTATTGTACCTTTGAAACTAACAGTAACCCTTCAAACATGATACCTAGACCCTAGGTCCGTTAAGCGTTTCTACCACAAACTATACTATTTAATGTGGGCGGGGTTGTTGTCACTCACTGCTCCGTCCAGCTCTCATGGATCTCATCTTGGTGTTGCTGTAGCCCACAGGAATGATGCTCCACAACACTTTTTTCTCCAAGAGAGGATTAGAATATATGCAGTTCACATAATCTTGTTTAAATTAATACATATTTTTAAATGCTTGAAGATCCACTCTTTACTAAAAGTCTGTGTCATCCAAGAAAGACAATAAACACTAATGGAATGGTCAAAGTTGTCATATTGATGGATGTTGATGGATTCATGTCGTCAACTCATGCGTTGAGTAACATTACAAGTAAACATTACACCTTAAAAGTTGACGGCAGTCGGCCCAGTGAATTAAGTTATCCATTACTTTTCACGGTGGAAGTGGAAAAAATGCATACCAAACTGAACTGAACAGTAATGTTAAAATCTTAATTAACAAAGAAAATACATTTGTGGGTTTCTCTTGTTGCTTGTG
This sequence comes from Epinephelus lanceolatus, assembly GCF_041903045.1. Lineage (NCBI taxonomy): Eukaryota > Metazoa > Chordata > Actinopteri > Perciformes > Serranidae > Epinephelus > Epinephelus lanceolatus. The sequence continues at coordinate 6,233,751 of NC_135748.1, read as the reverse complement.
TAGCCATCTTGCCAATGTTTTCACATAACGCCCTGTTTGGAGGGTGACTGAAAAATTTCAGTCTGGAGGGCCACCTGTCCTTGACACTTTGCCTCCCGCCCCAATCCCAACAAGAATCAAGACACCCTGCCCCTAGATGTGAACACACAAAACAGAAGGGTAAGGGCTAAGTGGGTGCTTGAGTCCAAGGATTAAGAGTGAAATGTTGACCTTTTGATGGCGCCAGATAAAAAGTCAGGGGTTCAGCAAAATTGATTAAAAAAAAAATTCATCTTGAGGAGAGCATAAATGTCTGAACTAAATTTCTTGGCAATCCATCCAGTATTCATCAAGATATATCAGCCGAGACCAAACTGTTAAACTGACCAACACTGCCAGAGACACTCTGCTATAGTGATTAAAAAACAATAAATAAAACAAAGACAGCTGAGTAAAATCCCTTTTCATCAAGCTTTTATGATGGAAAACAGTATGGTACCAGTTAATAATACATACTTAATAAATGACACCGCTGGCTGGACTGAGCTGGACTTTCCCCGCTGTCACCATTTGAGTCTCAACGCTTTGCTAATGCTTTGACTAGTTTGACTAGCACACTAGTGAGACATTATACTAACAAAAACTTTTGTACTCTAAGGTCATCTTGAGTAGATCAGCAACCATTGGTGTCACTGCTCACATGAACCTGAGATTTGTTTATCACAACTCACAGGTGCAGTTCACATGAGAAATTTATGATATATTTATTTTGTTTATGAACAAAATGCACAATGTAAACAGTAGTGCGAAGCTTTTACTGTGAAATGCTGCAGGAAATATTGAGATGACACCCTTAATACTGCTGGGTTAATGATCAGTATCTTAAGTTATGGTTAGACACTATAGCTTTCTGCCATTTGTATTCACTCATTCACAGTGAGTTCAAGTAGTGTGTGCTGACTCTGCAAAACACACAAACATACCTTTGTCCTGTGGCTGTTTGTCAAATGGAGGTGTGTTCAGCTAGTTTCACTTCCTCTTCAGTCAATCATTAACCTTTAAACACACAGTCCAACACACTCTGCAAACCTCCCTCTGTGTTTCTGTCCATCTGAAGTGTTTGACCACAGTTTCAGATGGATTTCATTTGTGTTCATGCTTCTTTACTGTAGCTACCATTTTCCTCCAGCTCTGAGCCACAGTCCTCAATAAAATGACTCCGAAGGGTTTGATGTTAAAGAATGATGCTCATTAAGATCTGGAGCTCCATCAAATGATGAATGTCATCATGGAAGCCTGCTTGACATACTAATAAGTTGTCTGCAAGCTCCTTTAAGCTTAATTAAAGACTGTTTGCAGTAATACTAAAGACAGATGCACATGCAGCTATATTCAACTGTGAGTGAAAATTCAGCACAGAAAGAAGTGTGCCTTTTTAAAACTGTGAAACTGAATTAAAGAGATTTCTGCTTGCTGACCCCCTGCTTCTTTTGTAGGGGTTTAACTCTTAATGTCAGCATGACAGTGAAACTAAATATGGTCAAGTTGTTGGAAGGAGTACTCACAAGGTACTCATTAATGCACTGGTGAAGTGGGAGGAGTTATTTTTGGGTATCCATTATTCCGGAAGTCCTGTTGATATTTTACAGAGACAGTGCTCGGTGAGTTGTCTTCTTACAACTATACTGTTACTTGTAACTTATGTTTGTAAATGTGCCATCAGCTCTATCAGTTCTGATAATACTGTGCTCAAAAAAATAATTGTGATTTCAGCTCGCCAAAGAAAAAAAAGAAATATTATATTTTTATGTGTTGCAATCAAAATAATTCTGTTTCCTTGGCAACACTTGAGTGTTTGACAAACACATGGATCAGTCATTATTATCCCACAAGGTCTTTGTGCAATGGAGATTTTTTTCTCTACTCCAATAAATAGGACAAACCTTAGATACAACTTGGCAACAGCAGATATTTCTAGTCCGGTCAGCAACGCTTTAGATGAACTCTGAGCCAGAAAGCTAACGTTACGCTCGCAAGATCTGCCAAAACATTAAAATCATGGACAGGTGAAGTAAATAATATTAATCATCTTGTCACAATGCAAAGTACTGCTGGGAAACCTTGGATTAATAGGACTTGCTGATACCCCAGAGGTACCCCTAATCCACAGTGGGGCCCTGTTGGATTGGATTTGGCTTTGACCTTGTGGAATGAACACAGGACCTCTGGGGGGTGTCCTGTGGTACTGCAGCATTGCAGGCAGATCCTTTGAGCCCTGTGAGTTGTGGAGTGGGGTACCAGCACATCTTACTGATGCTGGATCAGATCGGGATCTGAGGAATTTGGAAGCCAGGTCGATGACTTGAGCTCTTTGTCACGTTCCTCGGGCCATTCCACAGCACTTTTTTGTGTGTGGCATGGCGCGTTGTCCTGCTGAGGGGAGGCCCTACTGTCGGTGAGTGCTGTTGCAATGGAGGGGGGGGGGGTTCTCAACAGAACATTGTATTACAACAAGATGGTCACTTCACTCACAAGTGGTTTTAATGTTTTGGCTGATTGGCGTAATTTGACAGTATGTTTAACAATAAGACTGGCTAGCTATACAGCCATGTCATTGCCCCAAATCAATATCAAGATTTTCAGGAACATATGATACATCATGTGTGCCGTTACCGTCAACCACAGTCTGAAGTAGTGATGGGCGAAATGAACCAATTTTTTTGAACATCTCTTTTTAGTGTCCAGTATGCACAAGGTCAGCCTGCAAAATGTCCAAGTGCCCCAGAATCCCCAACTTTTTTCATTTGCACATGCTGTCTGCTATGGTGAGTGAGCAAGAAGCGATTGAATTGGACTTTGTCCAGACCTCTGCCAGCCAAGGCCAATGGTGCATTCGTGTGCTCCTCTGAATTCAGTGCATTCATAAGCTTAAAGTTGTAATGTGGAGATAGGGGTATTATATGGAGACTGGGAGGTGACATGCATGTGTTATTTTTTTTTTTAAAACACATGCATGCTTTCTGAATTGCGTGCACATTTTATAAATTTGCACGCGTGTTTTATTAAAGTGCATGTGCGGCTCTCTGTCACCCCCACGAACTGCAGCAGGAGGACAGGTTACATCCGTTTATGCCTGCGCCTGCCGAGGTAAACAGTAAGACAACAGTAATGATGAGACAGTGAAACGTGACTGCTGTGACGACCCCTCCACTCCACTAGCTGTCCCTGCCTGTTTGCTGCTGTTCTTTCTCTTGCAGGAAGCAGGGCGGAGGGTCATCAGCCTGATGAGCCACACCTGGGCCTGGTGTATGTGTCTCTGTCAAAAGCTCCCTCCTGCCTGTCTTCAGTCTCTCTCTCGTCTGATCTGAGTGTGGGCACGGCTGCTGCTGCTGTTGTTTTCTTTTCTTCTTCTTTATTTGCTCCATACATTACATTGCCTTTTGATAAACTGCAGTTTTTGACACTTCCACATTGGCTTCATTTTTTTTAGCCTCGGAGGTTACAGCTTGCTTAAACACGATGACTGTTAAGTTTTGCGGCTCCGGCAGCACGAGCTTTCAAACTGACACGACATTTTGCAAAAAGCCTCAAAACTCAAACCCTGAAGTTGCAGATGAATAGCGAACACGATGTAATCCAAAGCGTCCATAAGTTCAGAGGGCCAGTGCACTTGTTGCAGCTTGTGTGTTACAGCCTCCATCCTGTGGTGTTCAGAAGCTGAGGCAGTGAAGGACTACACGCAGTGTTGGAAATAAATTGTAAACAGAAGTTTGACTGTGTTCCTGTTGCTATGGTTACTCATTTTAGATACAGGCTGATGCTAGACAGAGATTTAATTTAGAACAGTGAAGAGACAGTTACAGCTGAGCTTAGGTGGTGTCCATCACCAGAAATTAATGGACACCCTGCAGCCAATCAGGATCAGGTATTCATACAGGCCATGCTATAAAATCTGCATCGACTGTTCAATACATGTTGAAACTGTACATTCCAGAGCATATAGTACATTTTAGCAAAACATAGGTCCCTGCAATTATTCATAGTTCATAGTGGCAGTAAGTCATATGGCAGAGTTTACTTCTAAGGTGATCCAATCATAATGCAAAATAGTATTTTTCCCACACTGGTGTATGAGGTCACTACAGTAGGTCCTTTCTATTATAACTACATGAGTTTTAGCAAATGATATTCACAGAACAATTGTACACAAAAACACCTTTAAGAGTTCCCCATGGATAAGTGTTTGAGGCTGGACCTCTGTGAATCCTGTCTTTGCAGGCAACTGTTTTGCTTACCACAGAGTGATTTCAGCAAGGCTTGACGCAGTGTTCAGAGGGTGAAAGATGAACGTAGGCGGCAAACATGATTCACTGAATAACAAGTCTGAGAGAAATGAGAAAGAGTGCAGAGGCCTGAGCTGAATCACTTTACTGTGGTACAGGATGTTTCTGACTGTGTGGGTGAACCGCTTCTGCTTTCATCTCTGGATTCATCACATTTCCTATACTTACATTTTTAGATATGTTTTCAGAGTTTCAGAGCAAGTAAATAATCACAAAACCACCACAAGATTGTTTTTGTTTATCCAGAATTACACAGATTTCAAAATTTCACAACAAATCAAAAGAATTTGCAAGATGGTGCAGTGGTTAGCACTGTCGCCTCACAGCAAGATTGTTCCTGGTTCAATCCCAGGAGGGAGCCCTTCTGTGCGCATGTTGTCCCCGTGTCAGTGTGGGTTTTCTCCAGGTACTCCAGCTAATTGGTGACTCTAAATTGGCCGTAGGTGTGAATGTGAGTGTGAATGGTTGTCTGTCTCTACATGTCAGCCCTGTGATAGTCTGGCGACCTGTCCAGGGTGTACCCTGCCTGTCGCCCAATGTCAGCTGGGATAGGGTTTTTTTTTTTTTTTTGGATTCTTTATTCACCGTAGGGGCATGCAAGAAAAACAAAGTTTTCTTCACAAATTCAACATAACTTGCTGTCAGTGTTTGAAATACAAATGTTCATTTTGCAGGTGACTAAAACAGGAATGTTTTAGAATGTTACTTGACCATAATACAGTACATATTCAAAATGTGTGATAATTACATTTGCTTTTCATTATTTTATTCCAACTTGAGCTCATATAGTATGACTGTTAAGTGACAAACACAAGTGTTCAATTAACAGTAAGAACATTTTGATTGTTAAAGCATGAGCGGATCAGAGAACAGGGAGGCTTCTCATCACATCATGATATTATGCACTTATAAAAACAAGGACATGTAGAATTTAAAGGCTTGCTCTTTCTGCCATTTGGGCAAATGAAGGCCCCACCAGTGTTATGATTATTATGGTAAGCCTTTATCTCAGCAGTTTAACAGGGAAATGTTGGAAACGAACTTTTTGGTCCATCTGCCACTGTGGCTGTTTGATTCCAAAATACCAGCCACTTAATAGATTACCATTGTTCTTTTGGCTTGTGAGAGACGAAAATCTAGCAACCACTTGCATATTTTACAAGCATCTGGTAGCAATCTTAGTATGATGAAAGTGATGAGTTAAACATGTTGCAAGCTAAATCTGATAAGATGCATTAAATTACAACATTTATATTTAATATGGAACATGGTCCCTTAAACTAAATAAAGTTTAAATGAGTTAATGAATGATGAAGTCAATCTAAAACGACTTGGCGCTCCCAGAGTGCTGAGCTTGTGATGCAGTTTCCTTTCATTTTCCTTTTTGCACCAAATACACTGAAATGATTTATAATTCGTGTCATCAAAGAAGACTTTCTCTGTTCCATCAAGTTGCATCCATCTCTCTTTTATTAGTGGACTGGATGAGCCTGCCTCAAAGTAATCTTATGATTACATAAGTAGAAATTTATATCATAACAAATCCATCACAATCTGTCCAGTTGGTCTGTAACAGTATGAAGAGGACAGAGATTTTAAAGACACTCACTGTGCTCTATGGACTTACATTTGTTAAGCTTCTCAGTCATTTACGCCATATTCTTTTTATATATATTTTAATTAAGAAATGTAACCCTTTTTACAACACAAAAACAAAACAGACATTACAAAAAAGCAGAAAATAAAACAAAATGCCAGCTCACAGAAAAGTGCACATGTGCATGTCAATCTGTACAATTGCTGAAATTTCCACAGGTGGATTGAGGGTCAGAAATACAATTGGTGGAGTCAGTGAGGTGGAGGAAAGCCCAAGACAAAGGCCAGAAAACTGAAACCCTGTCTGTTCAAAGTACAAAGCTATACAGTACAGTACCATACAGTCCGATACTAATAGTTCCCAGGCTGACACCGTTTTTTTTCACACAATATTATCATAGACTGTATAAAATGATGGACATCGCTACGGGGACATCACCCATTGTTGTGGACTCCCATTTAGAAGCCTCAAGTTCAGCATTTTGGCTGTCGCCATCTTGGATTTTTCGAGCCAGAAGTGACCATATTTGGACGATAGGGTGGAGATAATACTAACACTAGCTGCTAGCTTGGTTAGGTCAGTTCATTTACTGTACAGCTATTATTAACTGTGATAATGCTTATTCTAATGCTAATATCCACCAGTGATGAACAGGCTATAAAAACACTGAAACAAAACTGAAACCAACTGGTAAAATTGAATATCCAACTCCCAAGAGTCAACAGACGGCACCCAGCTGTTGCTAAATGAGGCCACACCTTATGCGTCGTCCTGGTTCCCTCGACAAAAAGCCAATATGGATTTTTCATTTTGGATTATTGCAAAAAATAAGCTTTGTGGCAAACAAAAGTTAATGATGCTTACATGTTTTGTTCAGGAAAATAATCTTCAAAATGAATACCGCTTTTATGATATTTGAAGTGCAAATGCAATCAATAGAAGTAAAAAGTAAAAAAGTAAAAACCTATACACTACGATCGCATGAATTAACATTGCCACCACAATGATGCTGTAAAGCCATGTTCGGTATGATGACGTTCTGTAGTCTCTTCAAGCCACTTATTAGCAGCTGCCTTTTTTAAGACACCTAAAGGCTTTAAAATTCTTGAGTGGGGTATTTACTGACATACCATAAAACTTTAATTAAAAGCCTAGTCCCAGTTAAACGCCCAGTCTCTTTTACATACAATAAACGCCTGTCTTAATTAGATGCCTGGTCTGGTTGCCAAGCAGTTAATTTTTATAGAAGTTCTTTGGATGTAGAAAACCGTGTTGTTGGCTACCTCAAATTGTGTCCATTCCTCGATTACCCTGTACCTGTAAGTTATTTGTACTCCAGTAGTCCATAAGGGTCCCCAGATCAAAAGAATAAAAAATGTTTTTCATAAAAATGAATCCAAGTTGTGAGTATTGTTTTAACAGGATAAGGTGGGGTTGTGTTGTAATCCTCAAGTGCCGTAACTCACTCTCTCTCTGATGGGCTGTCTGTCGGAGCTAGACCAAATGAATGATTATTAATTGATATATTATCTGAACCCTAATTTTTATATAATACACAGTTCGATTGTATTTCCTGAGCCTTGCTGAGCAACAGCTTTGTGTCAAAAGAGTTAAAGGCCTTATAGGCCTGTTGATTTCAGTGATGGAAGCAAATAATAGCCTGGGCTACTACTTGAAGTTTTAAGGTATTTTATGTTGTAGAACAAATTGGGAAAGTCTCTTACACTTGTGTAAACCACAGATCTTATTTCAGGCATCTAACCAAAAACGTATTTAGAGACAAGGGAACCAGGGGTGCAAAAATGCTAACTCATTGCCAAATTTGAGGACTCATTCCTGGAGCACTCAAGTGGCCGTTCAAGGAACTGGAGTTTTTGGCACCTCAGAGTTGGCTTCATTTTTCAGCCCTGAAGGTTGCTGCTTGGTATCGATACACCAGCACCTGCTGCACTCTCTTGCTCTCTCGCTATTCATCATTAATCATGTTGAAGTCTTTGTATACTTATCTTTTAATTGATGAAATAATTTTATGCCCTCAATGTCAAAGTTTCCCCTAATTTAAAACATTATATGGAATATCTGTTTTCCAAGGTGTTGTATTGAAGTTAGAAATTCCGGCAACATTAGCACTAAGTCGGAGCAACCTACTATCACAGAGAGACAGTCATGTATCAGCTGTCTGCTGTGTATGTCGCTGCACAAATGAAACACCATATTGTTTTTAATGGTAAAACCTTCATTACATACTGTACATGTATGTGCGTTAATGTGTTTTTGTGTTGCTGCTGTCCTTACAGAAGCCCGGCTTGTGTCAGCGTGTGTGTCGGTATGCCCTTCCTCTGTGGCTCCTCCTCCTGGCTCTGCTGCTCCTGGCCTTCCTGCTGCCCCTCATGGATGAAGGCAACAGCTGCTCCCTCTCCAACAACTTCGCCCGGTCCTTCAACATCATGCTGCGATACGACGGACCCCCACCCACATAGGAAAACACCTTTGGATAGAGTAATGTTACATCTCACTCTCTACTGCAGCTTATGATGCTATAATGGGCCTTGGCTTATGTAGGAATGTTGACCTCTGACCTCCGATCATCATGACTGTAACAAACCAAAAGCAGGACCACAACCTTCAGTTTAATCTAAAGGCTTTGCAACAAATCTAATACTCATTTTAAAAATGACTCATCTAACTAATAGCTTTGCTAACACCAGTGAATCAGTGACACAATTTTCCTCCTTTAATATCACCTCTACTATGGACCACAATCTGTGAAGGAAACACAACTGAGAGTAGCACGCACATCTGTAAACAACAAATCCCACAATTCTCTGATGCTTCTACACATTCAGAACCTCACAGCCCATGATTCTTTGCTGTTAAAAATCATGATCTTTTAACTATCAAACAACTATCATGAAGAATAAAGTCCTGTAGGACTACAAGTCCAGCGCTCATTATAAATATTTCACAGTATTATAAGCGCTCTGTACAAGCTTATACATCCTATAACCAAAGTCATTTTTCTGCAATCTATCAGCATCATGAGTTTCTAACATCTTAAATATGGTAGTCAGCTTTTATCTAACGGAGATGAAATTATGTTCATCTGAACTTTAAATAACTTTGCTCATTTATAATCACCAATATAACCTGTTAGAGATGCTTGGTAGAAGTCACTTTACAGCAGCCAGTTGTTGCAATCATGGAAAAAAAAAAATTGCTCAGTGTGTTATATCAAGAAATAGTTCCTGTTTAATAAGAAACTATTAGTATAGCACACCATCATATGATTGAAACTTTAACATTATGACACAAAACCAACAAATCATATTAAAATGTCAGATGCTTCTGTGATACGCCAGCTAATCTCATTGGTCAAGAAACAAAAAAAACATAATTTTCCACACATTAAACTTGACAAGACACAAAAAGAGACTCTTTCAGAAGGTGTCATTTGACTGGTAGTCATATAAAGTGATGTCATGCTGTAAGTGGGCTGAGAGATGCTTATCCAAAGTCAGTTGGTCCATACAAATGTGTGTCATGTGCCAGATGATCTAAACCAAAGACTACAACAGATATGACAGCGGATATGACACTGTTGAGCTCTCTCATAAGCAACAGCTGCTAGTTTTAGTGCCACCCTCCAGTGGTCAGGCTTAGAAAACCAACATAGACTCCCTGAGATAAAGCAATGCTTCAGCCAATGTTGTGCTAATGATATGTAGCAATGCTAAATAACTAGATTGCAAAGAGCTACAAGGTGCAGCTTTATATGTTTTTTAAATCATGTTTAATCTTTTAATTATTTAATGTCAAAAAATATTGTGTGTTCTTAGTTTTACAAAATCAGCCAGGACTGTCACTGTGTGTTCATACTGAGAGCAACTTGGCTAATGCTAATCCCTCTGCAGTGACCTAAACAGAGACATCATACATTTTCACCATCATCATATTGACTTTTCGGGTACCCGCGTGTACCAGACTCAATGCAGGACTCTGCTTTGCCCATTGTCATATATCCCTGTGTGACTGTGGCACTTAACACACAGCAGTCATGGGCTCATGGGCAATGGTGTTCTTTAAATGCTGCCAAACACAGAAATATTAAATCAATAATAGTACACCCCTGTCTACACAAATGCAGTGACCTGTACGACATACTGTCAAGCAGGGTGGTGTTCCAAAAGCTAGATTTTTAGGAATAACAAAATGTCAGTGTGATTTTGAATATAGTTTTCTTACTTTGGGAACAGGACCCAGACATTCTGGTGTAACTTCAACACTCGGTTGTGGATTCAGACTTTAGGACAACAGCATACATTACAAATAAATGTACAAGACAAACGGCACAGTCAGAGGGAGGCAGATAGACATTTCTAAATGAATTCAACTCGAAAATACCCCAAACTTTGTTGAAGAGTTGTTGATCGTGTTGCTCACAGTGTGGACACACACACACACGGTCGACTGATCCAGTAACAATTTAGTCGAAGTGGTACACATGAAGAACGAATGATTGATTGATGACAGTTGATTAACGGTTATCCAATGAAGGGCTGTCTGTCTGTGATAGGGTTAGAGTTAGGGCACTCTACTCATGTAGCTCTCCTCCCTACACTCCCTTCTCCTTTCATAGAGTGTGACACATTTCCTAATGGAAACCACATTTAATGCTCTGGTTTATGTTTGAGAAGGACAGTCATAATATATGTGTAGTATTTGCAGAATGTACTTTGAAGAACCAAAAATGCTCCCTTTTAGGTTGTTTCTGTCTGTAGAATATTCAACAGTACATATCAAAGATCTTTTGTGTTTTTGAATGTAAGCTTTTTATTTTTAATCTTTATTTTGATCCTGTTAGCACTGATTACATAACAGATAATCTGCTACTACTGATGCAGGAATGATCGTTATACTGTAGGTCTGTTCATGTTTTTTTTTTTTTAACTGTACAGGCATCTCATGAGAGCTGTTTAAACCTAATTTCTCTTCTGAAGGTGCTACTTTGGCTTGAATACAGTGATCAGTCTTTTTCACAGCCTAAACCACCAGTGACAACAGTTAGAGAGCCGTCTGCTATGGCCCCCGACAATCTCTTGGACCACAGTGTACTCTTGGTTCCAGTGCCCAAGTTGTAAACCTGGCAATCCCCCTTTTTTGTGTGTGCAAACCCAAAATAATCTGCAATCACTTTTTTATCCTGCATTATCTCTCTTCTCACACCACACACACTCCTAAAAATACACCCACACACCTCCACACACCCTCATACACAGCTTCTTTCCCTATTTTGGCTGAGTTTGTGTGTGTTATTGACTTATGTTGCTATGGCAACAGTGACCAAATCAAGTTATCTTCTTGTACAGCAAGTGTCTTTCTTTGCCACAACTTTACAGGTACTCCAGCATGTTTCTAATGTGATGTTAAATTCAGTTTTATTTGGAAATGAAAGAGCACAGGTGAGGACACTAAATCGTGACTGTCCCAGGTTAGACATAAAAGTATAACTCCCAAAATGGAAACCTTCTGACAGCCTCCACACTGTGTATTTTAATGGCCATCAGTAAAATGTTTTGGATTTTCCAATGGCACAGGAAAGAAAGAAGGTGCTGTTCTTTCCGCACAAAAAAAGAACTTGTGTGTTTTATGCTGTGTTCACATTATTATCGAAAAATAGCTTTTCTTTTATGAGTGATATATCATCCTTTAGATTAAGATGTAATGTAACAAAAATGCTGTTTAAGTCTGTGCTAGAGCTGTTCAGAAATTACATTTTGATCACATGAGAACTAACATGTTATTCATTCAAACTCGTTCAGGTGCAGCACACAAAGCCTAGCTGCAAACTGCACTGTTGAATTATCACTGTGTTCATTAACTGTCTCTGCTGCCTCACTGACGGGCTAGCAGGTGACTTCAGATCCGATCACAAGTGGACAGTCGGGACACGTTTCTGTCACCACCATGGATGTATAAAGAGAATTGGATATAGTGTTGGAGGCTGGGGCCTCATTCACCGTTTACTCTTTCAAACTCTTGCTGCATGCTCACTTGCTCACACACAAGTGATGTCAGCAGAATACAACACATCTCTTTCTGTAGGGCAAAATGATGGACGGTCACGCAACACTTTGTCCAACTCAATGTGAAATGGCGTTAGTGCGCTGTCACAAAAATCAGTCAGTATGTTTACATGACATCGATTTATTGTGTTAGTCCGACTGAAAGCATTTTAAATGGAATTTCTCAAAATCAGACTAACACACAGATAATGCGATTGGGAGTCAAATTACTCCTGCATGTATACAGTCATTTGGACCCAAACTGGCCGAGGTGATCTGCATATGCTCAACAGTTTCTCCCCCATGCTTTGGCCCGCAAGTCAAATAGCATTAATTACGTAACAGAAGAACAAACCAGTGACAACATGGCGAAAGCTCCAACCAGATCCATGCATTTTTGGACAGATGAAATGTACAGAGCTGTAAAGTTGTCCACCGTGGTACAAGTTTGCTGCTAGCCAACAGCAGCTAACTTGCTTGTTGATTGTTTGGTCTGTGATGTAGTAGGTCCACCAGAAAAAGGTCCAAATGGGGCATATTGCCACTTATTGTAGTGAGGTTGAACGTACTTCAGTCAATAAATTGATTCCCCTCTGTGCTTGTATACTGGGACAAGGACAGCAGTCCTAAATGGCCTTGTCAAGCTATAACCGTAGCTCGAATTAACTGTGCATGTAAACATATCGACTGTTTACACTACAAAAGATATGTGGTCCAATGCATTTCCAGACCACGTCAGTGGTGGAGTGTTTGGATCCCAACGCGCCTTGGTGGTCATTTAAACTTGTATTAAGGGCTGTCTAATTGTGACTGGATCACCCAAGATGTATGTTAACACCAGGTGTGAACAGACTCCATTTTATCATCTGTGATGTCATACCCAACCTGGCATTTTGAACAGATTGTCAGTTATAAAAATTGCAAGTAGCTGAAAACAAATGCATATCGTCTTCATATTGCTTCTTGCTAGTGAGTTAACTGTCACAGACTCCCCGCTCCTACCACAAGTCCTTTGCTGAGCAAAGTGTCCTGTGCAGCACAAGAGCATAGTTTTTCTACTATAATGTGGACACAGCTTTATACAGTCAAAGCCCAATCTGTGTAGACACTGACATCATCTGGCAATTGAACTGCTATCTGCTGCTCTTTGTGCCAAGTTATGGCACTTTATTCATACCACCGCCATGGATAACACTTTGTGATTGGCTGAGAGGTGTTTTTTTAATCATAGTTTTGGCTCGCACTGTTTACACTGGTTTTGGAGGTGTATCCTAAACTATGGACAAGGTAGAGGTGAAGAAAACATAATGGTGACATCTGATAGTTTGGGTTGCAGGATTCTAATCAAATCATTTTCACAACACAAAACTTTCAAATTTATGTTTAAACATGGAGTTAATATCACATACACTTTACCAACCTCACTGGTGTTTATGACAAAACATGATTTATTTGGCCGATGACTATAATGTGTAAATATGCTCCATGCAGCATCACATATTATTGAAGACATGTAGCTGCCACAGCCTTAAAGCTTTATGTATGATATCCAGTTAATCAGCTGTGCTCAGTGCCATAACCAGTTGTATTTATTCAATGTAGCTTTATGAAGCCCTCAGCCAGTGTACTGTATAACTCTTATATAACTAAGTTCAATATAAAGTTCAGTCCTGTCATGTGTTAATGCTGCATTGTATACTGAATCAATAACTAGGCTCCATGGTACTGCTGCTTATTGCACTGCCCGTCTCTGTCTTCTATTATGCATGTATCGCTTAGACGCCTATGCAATGCCTGGCTCAAATAGTGTCCATTGATACCTTATGCAACATATGAAATGACTTGAATCTCCTGAGCACAACTGGTCCTTTACATACAGTATGAGTGATAAACATACAGAAGAAGAATAGTTTAAGTACACTTGTTATGCAAAAATGCCAGTGTCTGCTCTGCTCTTGAGCGAGTCATTCTGAAAATATACAAGTAATGATTGACAGCTAAAAGCTTCTTTTGTAAAATTCTATTTTATTAATGTTTTGAAACAGAAGGTGTCATATTATTCAAAAGAGTATTTAACCAATGTTTTTTTTTTATTATTATTATTCTGATGAAATAAAAATGCAATTTCAATATTGTATGCTAGAATCGTTTCTTGGGTGTTTTGTTCTGAGATTTTAAGAATATGATTTTTTGTCTTAATCGTTACCAGTGCAGCTCCTGTTTTCCACCTCCTTCACACAAGATGAGAGGATAAGACACTTTTGGAATCATATCTTAGTTTCCATCTACTTCCTGTTTCTGTGTCAAGCTAGGCCAAACATTTAACCATATAAACATCTGCACTGAACACAGCAATGAAATAAATACTGATGAGTGAATTCTAAAAGAATGGATTGCAGCCAGTGATAGCACTATGAATTGCACATCACTTGCAATCACTGTCTGCCCTGCCTCATGGTCAGATTCACAAAAAAATATTACAATAACACTATTTCAGTGCATACATGCCCACAAAATTTTGCAGCTGACAGCGATTTGTAAATGTTGCCTGTGCACCAAGAACCCAGTAGGCAGAACAAAGGTAGACCCGCTAAAAATAAAGACATGGCTCTGCAGTGTGTGGGTCTGTGGGTTTGGTGTGTCACATTCAACGTCATAGACAGGCTGGAAGACAGTTTAGTAAACAGTAGAAAGCATAATGGAGGCCTGAAACTTTGCTGTGGTTACTTCTTTTTATATATCTGTTACTTATTCAGTTGTTCTTTCAAACTCAGTGCATGAAGACTTATTTGGATTGATTTTTGAGTGCTGCTGGGTGGAGACAAATGCTATTTTTTGGTCTCACCCATTAATGCACTAACATTATCATGTTGACCCGTGTGATGTATTTTAATGAATGCCGATCCAAGCTGGAGCCAATAAATACCCAGGACTACTGCAGAGTCATTTGACCTGGGATTGAATGCAGACTGTACCCCTTCCCATTACATTAAAAAGCAAGATGTTAGCAGGTGTTTAAGTTTTTTTGTTTTTTCTTTCTTTTTTTTTTTTTTTTTTGTACAATGGGAAAGGGGCTAACAAAAGCTTGAATTTTCAGACCTTGAGCTGCAGGTCCTGACTGAGGTGCAGAGGCATTCCTCTAAACTAGCAAGGAATTTGATTACTGAAAAGTCTGGGCATGACACCACTCACAAATGCACCTCAGTTACCACCAACTCTTTAAAGACTGTAATGATGTCATTGTAATTGCTGTAGCTTTTAGCACTGATCTTTGTGAAATGATCTTTTTTTTGCAGTGAGGTTCCTATGCAAAGGGAGGGGCCAATTTTGTGCAAACTGTATGCATATTACCTAATTAGAATATATGCAAATAGCACAGGACAACACTGTATCATACCAAAAACAAACAGGTCAATTTCTAATGACTTTCAAAACAACATGTAGTCCAGTGATCGTCCCCAAGGCAACAAATATTACTGTACATCGGTCAGGACCACTGTAGTCGAAAGAAAACTTCATTGTCATTTGCAGTATTATTTATGGCAGTATGGCTCTGTTCTGGGAAATCTCTGCCCTTCCACGTGCCTATGCGGAAAGCCTAGGTTGGAGAGAGCACACCTCTCCACCCTTCCACGTGCCTATGCAGAAGGCCTAAGGCCAGAGATAGCACACCTCTCTGCTCTTCAACATACCTATGCAGAAAGCCCTAAGGCAAAGAGAGCACACCTTTCTGCCCTTTCAGCCAGCATCAATGCCAAATAGAAATGACATTGGTAAGTCAGACACAGCATAAAAAGGAGGAGCTGGGGTGGAGACGGGTTGCAGTGTGGCTTGCAGAGGAAGCAGCAACAGTCAGCAGGCCAGAGCAGTTTAAACAGGGCACCCTGAATGAGATTTGCCAGTTGGTTGCATAGAAAGGAATGGTGATCTATCAGCTGACTCCTTCCATCAGTCAGCTGATCCGTCAGTTGATTGGGCTGTTCGAGATCAGCTGATGTAGCTGGGATGTGAGCTGAGTTTGACATGGGTCCTGCCTGAACTAAAGCTATGCTCAATTAATGGTCACAGTTTCAAACATGTCCCTAATGTTATTGCTCTCCATTACATCCAGTGTTGGGAAGGTTACTTTTAAAATGTAATAAGTTAGGGATTAACAGTTACCCTGTTAAAAATGTAAATGCAACTATTTTATTTACTTAAAGTAATGTAACTTTGATTAATATCTGTATCTGTAACTTTGTAAATTTGATACCTTTCCAAACAAATGATTTAATCGGGGCAATAAAGCTGAAAAATGTCCAGTTTTTGTGTGATGCAACATATGTCATGTCACATACGTCATGTCACATATATCACTAGTGTAGTATGCTACACATTCTAGCATACTATGCTACATTGTCAAAAGAAGTCAGCATTGACTTCAGGCAACAAACATCAGTCTCCTCGTGAAAGTCCTGTGATTGTTTGAGCCAACCACCACCTCTCCATCCCAGCCTAGAGGGACTTCTTCCATCTTTATTCAAGCTTTTTCAGTTCCCTCCAAGATTTTGCAGGCTGTTTTGGTGGTTTTTTAGGCTCTTTTTCTACCATTATAAGACTTGAAAACATTTTTTTTTTATTTAAAAAAAAACCAGACATTGCAATTACATAGGATGCACATCATGATATGATGCATTTTCAGAGCCAGTATTGGTGTGAAATTAAACAAATTTTGGAAAATCTTTGCTGGTCCAAACTTTTCCTTGTGATATATGTCAGAGCCAGTCAGGAAGGTTTAGAAGGCGACAGCAAGGTCCAGCTAGAAAGAGGAAAGATTGATTATAAATAACCATGAAGAGTCCACCGGTGAATGTAGGTGCTGCCGAAAAGCACTGAGAGACTGACATTTTTGTTTTGGTCTTTTTATGGGATCTATGGGATTTAATATCAGCCTTATCCTTTAACATCAAAATATATAGTATACTATAAAAGTGGACCCAGAAGTACACCTTATACAATACACACTAAGCCTGTTCTTTGATGTATCGTGGTACTATCTCCTTTAACCGCAGTTCACTTTCTCCAGAGACATTATTATGTTGTCATCATCTGATCTACATGCCTGTGTGTGTGTTCTCGCTAAGTGTGTGCAGCCTCCTACGCTGCTCTCACTTCACCTTCCCAGCCGGGCCCACCGAGCTGTGCTGCAATCTGGAGCTAACACTCTGCCAAATCCATGGAGCAAAAATACCATCTCTCTATCAGAGAACGTTCCTGTCCTCATCAATCTGCAGCGTTTTAGAAGAATTTAGGGAAAAAAAGAAATTATACAAAAATCTTACCATATAACCAAGCCACAGAGTTATTTAATTTATGGCCAGTTAATGAAAGCATTTTATAGTTTGTGTTCTACAGACAGCCTGATCAGTTCCTCATGGGAAACAGGTGTTTGTTGTTGTTTAATGCTAAAGTCAGTAATATGACCTTTTCTAGTTAGATAAAAATATTAAATTACACTAATGTTGCGATAAATCAGGCTGTATGATAACTGAATGTTTTTTTTGTGGACGACACAATTTGTTCAGCCTAAGATATAAAACACAATAAACAAATATTAAGGTTAGCACAACAAACGGAATGGCACGCAAGTCAGTCACTATGACGAGTGCAAATTAATACACCAATGATGGGAAGACCCACCTGCCAGTTCCCAGTGCTGGTCAGCTACAACAGCACTTATGTTCTTATGTATAAGAACAGGACTGTGTGACGGTGTTGCTCTGCAGTTGTAGGGGATCTGAAAAGAAACATATCCAACATATACTAACATCACCCAGATGTACTGATCATCAGGACAAGGAAAAAATAAATCAGAGGCCAGCTCCTTATCCCTGCTGCTTTCAGGCAGCCTTAGGACGCAAAAGCAGAACAGGATGGTAAATGGACCTGCACATGTATAGTGCTTTTCTCGTCATCTGACCATTCAAAGCACTTTTACACTACGAGTCACATTCACCCATTCACACACACATTCACACACTGGTGGCCAAGGCTACCAGACAAGGTGCCACCTGCTACTCAGTTTTTAACACACTCACACACCGATGGAGCCGGGGATCGAGCCGCTGATCTTTCAATTAGTGAACAACCCGCTCTACTTCTGAGCCACAGCCACCCAAATACGTTGCGTCGTAGATGTTGGGGGTGTATCAAAGCAACACTTACCTTTATGGAAATTTTACACTTTTCTTTGTTTAGGTTATAAGCTGATGGTACATTAAAATATAAGTGAATTCCACCAGATAAAAACTCATAATTGTACCATTCTTATATGGTTCTGAGAAAACTCCAACCACATAGTTGCAGGGAGACGGTGTGATTTTGCGTCAGACTAGCTTACTTGTTGTTAAGCTTATAAGTGGGTTATTGCCTAAATTAGACTGGCTGTATGAGATGTTTTAATGGTAGTTTAATCTCACAACAGTTACAAACAATATTGAGGCTTAGGACAAACACTATCATTACCTCGCTGTCCATGAAGGCAGGTCACAGGGAGACGTGGTTTCTGCTCTTGCGGTCTGGCAGAATTTAAATTCAAATGCGGTTGTCAGGTGTTACAACATGCTTTTAATGGAGATTTGATGCCATGGGCCACATTTAAAAAAATAAAGTAGAAGAAGAAATAGAAAAAGAAATTTCTCGCAAAAAAGGGCTCTTAGTCAGAGGGCAAAAGGGCAGGTGCTCGAGCACCACCTGGGGTCTGTCTGTGCACGTGCCTGGTCTGTACACACCTTAAAGCTGATGCTATGGGCTAGATGTTTGTTTTATCCCCCTCTCTTGCTCTATCTTCCCTGACTTTATCTTTTTTATTGTCTCTAAAACAGCATGTAGAACATCAGGGGATTATAAACTATTTACAATAATAAAAATCTTTTAGGATTAGCAGGTCACAGAAAGTCTGGCCGTGATATTTGTGGGAAGGTTTTTAGGCCCATTGTGTGAAACACACATACCTTATTATTTACAGCATAAACTGAACATCCTGTGGGCTAAATACTGAAGATCTGGAGGTGTACTGCTGTGTATGCTTCTGCAGAATACTTTTAAATAATAAGTTAGCTGGAGCTCTGTGTGTATGCTGTCATAGAGCTAAAAAATGGGTAAAAGCCATCACTTCTTTCTGAATCAGCTCCTGCATGTGATTTATCATTCAGCCATAAGTAATCGCTCTTGAATTATAGAGTTGCATCTTTTTTAGTGCAGGTCTGTCATTTATGATGCATCATCTCTTAACATGTGTGTGTGTGTGTGTGTGTGTCTTCACTCAGACACACACAGTGCCCATCAATCAGCATTCACACACTCTACAACATCCCGCATCCCAGTATGCTCTACCAGTCTTAGCATAATGTGGAGATCACTACATCACTTATCTTTACTTTTCACACTTCTTACCAAAATTCTTGCCTAAAAATAATCGGTGGGAAGACGATGAGGGATTATGTCCTTTCTACTGCACCAACAGCTCCTTTGCATCTGGTTGGAGGGCTCTTGCGCCAGGGGTATAAGTTAGTTGGTAAAGTAAAGATTTATTTAAATAACCAACAGGTTCTGTCTCCAAACTCGCAAACTATGGCAGCTTGGTCAGTGGCCCCTGTTCAAACTATGATGCTCTAGGTACCCTGTAGTGTTTCAGTGTGAATTTCTGCTCATTATATGCTTCAAAATAAACTCCGGTCTTCATAGAAAACATTTCATTTCACCATCAAAAGTACTTTAAATTTAGGCAACTAAAGACTCATGCAATATTTTCTTATCTTCAGACAAAAAAGTGTAGGAGATATTTCTTTTACCTGCTTGACAGTTTCGACTGTGACTGCAGTCTTCCTCAGACGTGTCATTTATCAGCTGGCCCCCGCCGTTGGATGGTCTCTGGAGGAGGGAATCCCAGGTGTGCGAGAGGGTGTACGCCCCCTCGTCCCGGTTGATGGTGCCTCTCGCCCGCTTCCTGATTTCGATTGCCTCTTTTATCCCTTTGAATTAATTGGTTTCTGATGTGATTATTTTGCCCTTGTCCCAGTCCATAATGTGGTTATTTCTTCTGCAGTGATCTGTGATGGCTGATTTCAAGTTTTCCTGTTCTGCTTTGTCTTTTTGTGTCCTTGTGAATCGCCCGCTGTCTCTTTCTCGCAACCTTTTTGATGTTCTTTTTTCCTTGTATTGAATGATCTTCCTGTTTCTCCGATCTATGTTTTCTTGCATGATTTGCATGGTATTTCATATATTACATTGCATTTTTTGTCCGGTTCTATTTTGTCTTTCAGGTGTACTAGCAGCTGACAGAGTTTTGTATGTGGCTTTACGGTTGTGTTGATGTGATGTTTTTTCAAGATACAAAACTCCACATTTTAACACTTCTAGAGACACACTGGGTTTTCAACTAACTCCAGTGTCCACAGCAATACTGTGGTAGAAAAAGCAAGAACAGATTCTGATAGGTCTGTTGGGCCAGCCAGCTGATAAATGACATGTCAGCAACATGTCGGATGACACTTCTGAGGAAGAATGGAGTCACAGTCGAAACTGTCAAGCAGGTAAAAGAAAGATCTCCTACACCTTTTTGTCTGAAGATAAGAAAATATTGAACAATCCTAAAAAGAAGACAAAATGAACCTAATCATTCTAACAGAAGACTCATTTAGGTTTAGAAAAACAATCATGGTTTGGGTTAAAATAACTACTTTTTTTACAGTAACTTAACAACTATGTCGTGACAACGACATCACGTGATGTACGCCAGCGACTACATTACACTTATTAAAACTTTAATTGACTTTACATAGGAAACAAACACCAGTCTCCTGGGTGAATGTCGTGTGTTTTTGACACATCTACTGCCCCTTCCTGCCTCCCTACTAAAACCTTCTTGCTTTTTCTAGCACATTATTGCTGTGGACACTGGAGTTAGTTGAAAACTCAGTGTGTCTCTAGAAGTATTAAAATGTGCTTCACAAAAAGAATGAAATACCAAAATAGAAGCTTAGCAACAAACACAGGAGCAACAAAATTTACAAAACATTTACAACAGAATCACGCAACAAGAAAAAGGCAGAGGGAGTTTGTCTTAATTTCAGATGAATTAGGTGATCTCACAGCAGAAGGGAAACTATTCCAAAGTTTTGAGGTAGAGACAAGTTAGTCCACCTCAGAAGCTCTAAACGACTGTATGGACCCAATAATTCAGGAATGTACTGGAGGGTTCAGGAACAGCATGAGACCGCCACATGTTAGATGTTACACGCACACAAACATATGCACAACAAATATGACTAAGGGTGCTTGCACACTTGTAGATCGGTTCATTTGGTCGCACCAGAGGGAAAAAATTATGCATTGTTGCATTTTAGTTTTGGTTCAGTCCCTGTTTGCAAAGGAACCAAGAGGGGTAAATATAAAGTTCTACCGACTGATAGGTAACTCGTTGCATGGACAGCAAATATAATTGCATTATCAGAACCCATGTGGGGAAATCTAATTCAGGTAACTGACAGAAGTCTCTGCAGCATCACTTTAATTCTTCTAAAGTGTTAATATTTATGTTCATTGTTTTCACAAAGAGCTCATAGACAAATAACTGATTGTAAGCATTATTAAGAGGTTATTATTAGACTGCAAATCAATGTCATGACTAACATAGAGATAGGATGAATAGAAGGAATTTTGTACAATAATGAGTCAGGGCTTAATACTATGGAACTGTCAAACACTTTTTAATGGACTTAATGAACAGTATGACAAGTACATGGAGTCGGATACAATGATGGCAGTTATAACAACTTTTTAATCAGAGAGAATACCCTTACTGACATGCATATGTGTTACCATGGTTACATGTATGCATTGCATGAATAAGTTATGGGATATATGTGGCCTACATGGAAAAGGGGAAAGAAGAAGAAGGTGAGAAAAGATTATTGCTTGATAATTTAAGTTTTATTTTATCTTATTTCATTTTATATTTATTAAAATATGTCTGAAAATACATATTAATGTGGATCCAACATATTATTAGCAGAGATAAATTGGCCTATTCATAAAACCCATTAAATTTACAGTACACAACATTAGCGATGAATTAACTATTACCCATGAATCACATGAGCTAGCTAATGCTAAAACACAGAGCAGCACCCTTTTTTCACAGATTGGCCAATTAGCTTTATTATTATTCAAAGTGTAAGGACAATCCTGTGAGCCACAGGAATTGTTTTGTAACTTTTCAAGCAAGAGACTCACCTTCCACCTCAGAAACCACTGACGAAAGTGCAGAAGGTGAAGCTAACGAAGCTAGCCACTCTACAACTGCTGCTGCCTTAACAGCAACAGGCAAGAAAAATGGAGAGAAGACCCAAAAAAATTTAGAGCATTATCTCAAGTGCAACTCAGTTTCATAAATATATGTAGTCAAGCTGAAAAAACTTCAACTCAGAGCAGAAAAGCACCCCACCTCATCTCCGCTTCTTTCTCATTGTCCAGTCAGATGATTTGAGAGGCAGGCCTTCTGCGGTGGTCACAACAACAAGTTTACAGTTTGTAAACAATGGAGGAGAAACTGGTGGTAGCGGTTGCTGGATACCTAGAGCTATATGGCAGCCATCGCCGCAGAAAACAGCAGGCATGAAAGCATATACTTGGAACAGCCATCGTCAGGGCGAAGCTCCTGGACCAACTGGTGGTACTCCTTGTGATCCCCCCTAACCAGAGCTAGAGCCCTGCTCTCTGCCTGCCCATTTAAGGAAGTAGCTACTAATAAGTGTGGAGAAAAAAAATGGGACATTGATTACACAGGAAGGTTATGGTAAAGAGGTGATGGGTTGGTTGCCTGGCAACAATAAAAAGACATACCAAGCGATGTTTTACTAGTGGCATTCAATTAAAAAAAAAAAAAAGGCAGTGCGCTGTGCCTTGAGTTTTACAATCTGTAAAATAGATAACATGTACGACCCAATATGAGGAACCTGCTGTTGATGTGCTGTATAAGGCTGTCTGTCAAAGCTCCTGCAGGACACACAGTCTGAAGATAGCAGCTGAGCTGATACTGATTTGACAGTGAAATGAGTAGCCTGAGCCTGTCATCTACGGTATGCAAAATTACACCGAGGCTGTATGAAAAGAGAATAAGAGTGATCATATCACATTATTATGTCATGGCTTTACAGGTACTGCTAGTTGTAAATAAGTAAGAACACACTTGATTATTATTGCTGATTTCCAAGCTGGTCTCCTACAGTGCCCACTATGCCATCTTCAGCCAACACAGTTTGAGCATGTTCCAGATTTAGATGTGGACTCTCAGTGAGCAGAATTTAAGGCTTACAGAGATTCACTGTGGTTAGCTCCATGATAAGACAAACTGAATCAGCCTTGTGTTTGTGCAGTCAAGTGTTGACTTGCCCTTCCTCTAACTGCATGTAGTGTCACTGCATGGGGATGGGTGAAACTGAGGATGACTGTAGTGTGTGTGTGTGTGTGTGTGTGTGTGTGTGTGTGTGTGTGTGTGTGTGTGTGTGGGTGGGTGGGTGGCTGCCTTCTGTATTCAGGCAGCCATACAACAGATGGACAGGAAGATGGGCACTATGGTTGTGATAGCAAGGGGAAAAATTTGACAATTTGACAATGTGACAATGTGTCGATGTGTGTGTGTGTGTGTGTGTGTGTGTGTGTGTGTGTGTGATTAATAACAAATTCTTTGAAACTGGATGAACTTGTTTCTGTGCTTTGGATGTTGGTTTGTTGTGATTCTTGTCAGTAGGACTTTTATTTGAAAGTCTGCTGTAAAGAATTGATAGTCTACAAGACATCAACCCACATTATAATATGAAACATTTTGCAGTTAGCGTCAACAATGTCTGTCTCAGAGTAAAGCCTTCAGTCATGTTTCTAGTTGTTTAGAAATAAATTAATTTGGGAACAATTAGAGGTGTGTAAATGTTTTTACTGG
Source organism: Epinephelus lanceolatus (assembly GCF_041903045.1). Lineage (NCBI taxonomy): Eukaryota > Metazoa > Chordata > Actinopteri > Perciformes > Serranidae > Epinephelus > Epinephelus lanceolatus. The sequence goes on along the minus strand of NC_135748.1, from coordinate 6,209,790 downwards.
ACTGACCAAATGTTTCTGAAATTAAATGTAATGTTTCTGAATGAAGGAGTGTGATCATCATCATCTTCTACAGTATGACAAATGAGTTGTAAGCTCCTTAGTTTATCTCTAAAAATTTTGCAAGACCTGCTGGGAGTTTAACTACACAGAGCCAAAGGGAAACCAGAACTAACATAATCTCATCCAGAAGGGCCTAATTCAAAATCACATTTATTCTGGGATGACATAAATTATTGAAATACGGCCGTGGAACACAACCTTACACAACCGCGTGGTTTGCTCCTTTTGTATGGACAGAACGGGACATTTGTAACAAAACAAACACAAACTGTGTAATAATGTTAATTTGATATTCCTTTTTGTAACAGCCTTTATTCCACTAAACTCCTTGTCACACTTTTTATGTTTGATTTTTGTTTATTACTATTTTTGTGTTTACATGTTACTGTATGTTACAGTATGTGTGCAGGGCAAGCTGTTTAAACAAAGTGCCCCCAAGTGGGATTAATAAAGCTGTCTGAATCTGAATCACAACAAGTTTGTTGTTTGTTGGTCTCAGTGGTCTGCAGTTTGAAAGGTGTCTTGCCTAGGTAACACACGATTCACCGCCTCCCTCCACCTCCAGATGACAAAGTGAGCTCACATAAATGACGAATTGTACAATGCCAACATTTTCTTCTGGTGACCCGGCTGCCGAAATCAGGTTTCAGGTACTAATATAGATTTCCTGTAGTATACTGTATTCTGCTTCATTTTACAATATAGATGGTGACCGCAATTGTGTAGTAAGAAATTCTTAAACCTTCAACATACATCTTCACTGACGAGTAGGAATAAGCAGAATATAAGTGCATTTGCATCCACTTTATGCACATTTTGAATTTACGCATAAAAACAACCTAAAGGTAAATGCCACAACCTTAAAAAAAAAAAAAAAAAAAAAAATTACTCTGGGCTGAGTAATAAATACAAAAATGCAACAGAATGCAATGGAAACAAACTTAGTGAATAAATCATGATGTAGTGCACATGAAGCATGTCACTTAAATAACATTCTTATTTCTGCTGAAGATACAACATCCAGTCTGTGTGGAGTAATGAGAATACATATTAATACATGAAACAAAAGTAAATGTCACATTTCCATCATGTTTTCTACATACGTGGTTATTCCTACATTTGAGCTTCAACTGGCTCTTTTTCAATGACATCATCCCGTTGTGAACATTTCTTCATGGTTTAATGGCACCAATTCAAGAATTAGCCAGATTAACCACCAACTATTCACATAGCAGTAGTGGACTGAAACACATTCATTCACATTTTCATTTGCAGATTTTCTGAAAAATCAGTTAAAATTCAGTCAGATTTAGATGGAAACTTGACTGCTGTCTTTCAGTGCGTAAACATGTTTTGTTCTTATTCACTTAATGCAGTCATTAATTTTTTGGCCATTTGGTGGCAGCAGGAACAAGCTAAAACAATTTACACACCCAAACAACACAGCAACATTACTCATTGCTAAATGCTCTATGTCATCAACTGTTCTCCAACAAATCTAATGTCTGTCTGATGTTTGATGCAAGACAGGTCATGTACAGTGGATGTATGAGAATGTTCTGGCTAAAGCAATGAGCTAAAATAAACTTAAAAACTCTAAAAGGTAATGGGAATTGCAGACAATTCATTATAATCCATTATTTACATAAAGAATATTGATTAGTGGAGCTTTAAGGGAATTCTGTGGGCAAAGACAGAGTTCAAGGTGCATCTAAACAAGAAACTGTTGTGACATTACCCACAATTCCACATGTACAGTATGCCTGGACTCAGATCCAGATACAGTTAATTATAGCCTACCCTGCCATGTGTCATCTTGCTCCTGGTTGGCTGTGTTCCCTGTAGGCAGTGACTCTGTCCTGTTAGCCTTTTTCTCAACTGTGAGGGATTAACCTTGTCTCTGGGTCTGATGGAGATACCCCTCAGGATACTGTGATTAGTGACACCTGTATTAAGACTGCACCACCTACATGCTGTTACATAACTAACTGACAGCTGAAGAGAAAACAGCAATTGTAGTTTGCTTGTCCCCTATAATATATCTCTCTAGATATAGATAGATAGATAGATAGATAGATAGATGTGCAATGAATATTTATAACTCACTTTCTGTTTATGTCTTCACTGTCAACTCTGCCACAGCCAAATGTTCTGCAATAAATGGCATGATGTTCCTGACAAAACTGCAGAAATGTTAAACCATTCACTGAGTACTATGAGAATGTGATAAGTTGATAAGTTTATTCAGAACTGTGACTCATAAGCGAGTCAGTTATTGTAAATAATGCATGTGGTCACTAATCAGATAGGTTTGTTTTTTTTGTTTTGTTCTCATATTTTATTTATGATAAATTACATGTGAAACAAAAACATTCTCAGCTGTACTTTTGCATTCTAACATGCTACACTAATATGGTAACATTGCTAAACAGTAATATTGCGTTCACATCATATACTGTAGGTGAGAGAACCCTTCCCATGTTTACAACTTCCGAGCATTTATTTGCATGTCACAGCCAAATGAAAAGAGGATGGAGGAGAATTCAAATTCTGCTGCTAGGCTGTAAGCCTTCACAAAGATGCTGCATTTCAGGACTGCATCATTTCTATACATTAAGTAGTAAACTATCTCTCCACTCATCGATTTTCCAGTCCTGGTCATGGTGGCAGCAAGCTACGCAAGGTAGTCCAGGCATCTGAGGTCTGTCCCGAGGTGTTCCCAGGACAGATGACATATATAATCTCTCATGTTCTGGGTCTATCCATGAGTTTCTTACCAGTTGGACATGCAACCTCCAAAATAAGATGCCCAGGGAGCATCCTGATCAGATGTCCAAACCCCTTACTTTCAACATGCAGGAGTAGCGCCTCTACTCTGAGCTCATTCCGAATGTCTGAGTTTTTTATCCTATAAATAAGGGTGATTCCAGCCTCCCTATGAAGGACACTTATTTTAGCCATTTGTATGCCCTGTCTCATTCTCCTGGTCTCTACCTAGAGGTCACATCCATAGCTGAGGGTTGGAACACAGATTGACTGGTAAATTGAAAGCCTTGCCTTCAAGCTCAGCTCCAACTGTCCAACACAATGACCGCATTACTGCTGACGCTCATGCTGTTCTCATGTACTGTTTGTATGTTTTTCTACAAAAAGTAATCCACCAAAATTCATTCATATCCCACATAATAATGAGTCAATAATATGTGCATAACCCATGACTTTTGGAAGGCAATGATCATGTTACCATTGCAGGCTTAAAGAAGGAAGTGGTCCTGAGTGGTCCAATGAGGAGGCAAGTTGGGATGGTGGATGGGTCACAAAACACAGGACTTTCCCCAGGAGAGGGGTCTTCAGAACCATGTGAACTTTGAGTTATTTTAAGGTATGTCCTCATCATGTTTCTTTCCCTAATCCTAACCACATTAACTTTATTTGCCTAGACCTAAAGACTGCCACACTGATGGGCTTGTGAGTATCCCCACATTTGCAGGTGCCTCTCACCTTAGGCCACTCTGGAAAAGGAGAGAATCCACCTCATCTCCAGAATCCAGACCCAATACTATGCATAGAGTTATGTAACTATATCTAGTTGATACCGCTCCACCTCCTGCACTAGATTTGGTTTCTTCCTGCAACACCACGGGTCAGCATGCCAAGGTCACCACCTTTGCTTGCTGGCTGACTGACAATGCACCCAACCCTGATGCCTATCTCTATCGGTGGTGGGCCCACAGAGCAGTAACTCTATGTTTTTCTTTTGGACAACGGACACTTGTTTGACACTTGTCTGGCACCAGGAGAGACCCGGTTTCCATATTCCAGGAGAGATAGATACAAAGCTCCTTCTTGGTCAATTCATGTCGGGTTGTGAATTGCACTAAGTCTGGCCCCTCCCCTGGGACCAATTTGCCCAGGGAGATCCTATCAGGAGCTAGGGTCACATGATGCACAACCACCTTCACCACGAGAAGGCGGCAACTCTTGGAGGGGCGAACTATCTCCGAAAAAAAAAAAACCCAAAATGGTGATGAAAGTTTAAGAATCACAGGTCAGATTGTAGGTATAATCTTAAATGAATGCAGAGGCCATGATGTTTGTCCTGCAAAGGATATGTACCTATAATCCACCATGTCAAAAATAATGATGGTCTAAGTCCCTGTTTACATGTGATTTGGTTTACCTTCAACAACAACAAATACAAACAACAAATATAGTTCTGCCAGCAGTGGCACCATTTTCATCCACAGTGATATCTCCAATCTATCTGTAGTTACCCCATGCTGTCATAGACTGGGCATATAAGGAAACTGCCTGGAGGCTCCTAACCCACATTTTGCCAACTAGTGGCACTGATTTTTCCTGTAGCACCACTGGAAGATAACATTTTATTGTTCTCAACAGCGGTTGCATTTATTGCCATGAAAACTGGAACAAATATTCAGAGTCCCTTGTGGATGAACCCCAGTGATCTTGATTATCCTTGATTTTTAGATATTGCTGTCAGCAGGTCAAACTTTTCACTTATTCATTGATAGAATACAGTATCTTAACACTTAGAAGATATACTATACAGACAGAAGGATTTGTACAGTCATAGTTCATTCATTGACAATGTATTCTTTGTTCATATAGCGCCATCATCAAGTCACAGTTTACTTTATCTATTGGTTTATGAAAAAAAAATACCTGCAAAACTAATGACAGCCTCATAACCCTTACCTGTTGGCCTACTCAGCATCAGTAAAAGCTAGCATGCTAACACACAAACTAAGGTGGTGAACACGTTAAACATTACGCCTGATAAACGTGTCAGTATTGTCGCAGTGAGCACCTTAACAGGTGGATGTTGGCTCAAGCACAGCATTACAGAGTTTCTAGTGTAAGCCCTAGCTGTAGATTCTTGCTGTACAAGTACAGAGCTTTACAAACGAAAACAATGAAAACACTCACTAAACGGTGTACAAATGTTTTCATTATAAGAAACATGAGAATCTGCTGTAAAACTTCCTGGTTGAGAACTTCCTGGTTCATGTTATCTGTTTTGCAACTTGCAGCTATCATTCTCCCTTGTTACTTTACATAAGAGCTTACATAGCCTTGTGACACATATAATGAGACTGAAGTCTGTGTACGCGGCCTCCTCTCATCTGAGACATTCTCTGCATTCTTCACAAGCAATTACAAGGCTGATGCACTTTCAGATAGAAGCCGCACACACCAACAGGGTCAATGAACCTAACATAAGTATGTGATTACATATGAGATTGAGCCACATAAAACACCACATCAGAGAGACGACAGCAGTGGAACAACGTGCAGAACCATTTTTAGCACTGTGACTGGATGAGTTTATGTTGTGTGTTGGTTGTAAGACGATAAATTGTAACAAATATATTGTTCCGGTGGGAGTATCACTGTGTGATTTGATTATCTGTTGAACAGCTGGGTGCAGTAAAATGTGCCAGATGGCTTTTAAACAGATTACTCCAGATGATCGGCTGGAAGGTTTCTGATTTTAGCTCACCAAAGATTAGGATGAACTTAAAGGTTGATTCACTTCAATGGCTTTTGCCTCAAAAACATGTTTTTGTCAGTAGGATGGTGATCACTTTGCTCTCTGAAATAGTTACCTAACATCTCTGCTTTATATTGTGTGGGCAGGAGTGCACTGGCTCTGCTGTTTAAAAGACAGCATCCAAAAGGGAGAAAATAACCTCCTAACTGTTACACTAATGTGGGTCAGCATGCAAATGTGCTCTTCTCTGAAAAGTGCCTCTCTCTCATCTGCATTTATTTATAGAAATCCCAGTTTGTGTATTAGATTGCACAGGTCTCTACATGTGGGTTAAACAGAGTGTAGGCTAGTTCTTGAAAAGTTTTATACAAATATCTAGCATACAGTTCTTAGAGGTCTACTTTTATTGTGTAATATCAGGTTTTTACTTAATATTCAATAGCCTTTGTGTAAATCTCCCAAGACATACTTTAAAGGAACATTGTGTCACATTTTCTGTTGTTTATTGGCAAAAATTGTTATCTGCATTCATAAATATGTCATCATTGGTGTACTATTATCTCCACCAATAATCTGACTTATTCTCGTAAAAGGAGAATTTTGGATTTGTTTGTACATTGGGCGGGTAAGTCATTTGGGTGGTTCCATAACGTATCCGCCAGCAAGGGATATACAGCACCGCCGTTTTCATTGAGAGCCAGGCCAGCGCTGCATGACTGAGGAGCAAGAGGTGCTTCGCTGCTACGAAGGCAAATCTGAAACAAAGTCCCACTCTTTGAGCATAATGCAGGATCTTGCATATGCAGCATCACAGGAGACAAAATCCTTGTCGCCAAGAAAGCACAAAAGGGAATCAAAACGACAACATGACTGGCGAATTCTAAAAATGAGGGTCAACATCGGGGTAGCCTTTCCCCGGGTGGAAAGAGCTGCTGTAGGAGAAAGGTAATGCAATCACAGCTAACAGCGGCTAACAGCACTGGTCGCTAACAGCGACTAACCGATCAGTTTCGCTCTGCTTGACTCCATGATGGACAGGATGCTTGCCTCTGGTTATTACCCTAGCAGAATTTAAAATCACAAATTCAGCCTTTGCTGTGCTCATTAAAACATTACCAGAGTAAAAACCACAGCGATGGGTTTGCAGTCAAGCATACACAGGTGATGCAGCCAAGTCAAATGGCTCTCTACTGAGACAGGCAGTGATTTATCACTTCCTGATTGACACCTGGTCACATGACCACAGGCAATCAGTCATGTGACCATGTGTCAGTGACAAGTGCTACATTTTTTTCAAATTCCCACATTTACATTATTATCTGATATCATATACATATGTGACAATAATCATATGTGTATAATAACAGTAGAGGTATGACTAATAATAACAGCAGCAGCAGGAGGCATCTGGCAGGACCACGGCAGCAGCATAACCACACACATCACACTATCCAGGCACCGCTGTGATATAAGTTAACCTGCGAGACAGTGGAGCACAAAGGCTCCGGAGAAGAAGCCGAGTTAGTGACATGCAGTACGGCCAAGTTAGTGACATGCATTACAGCTGAGGTAGCGAGATGCAGTAACAGGACATGAGTGTTATCAAAAGGGAGAGAGAGAGAGAGAGAGAGAGAGAGAGAAGGAGAGATGTATTATAGGAGGTCCCTTGCATGCATGCATTGGGGTGAATTGCTTTTGGTTAGAAAACATTCGAAAAAATTTGTGAGAACAGCCTGCATATAGACATTTAAGGTGTGCTGACTGATTTACTAGGTCATCTCCTGCATTCAGTAACATGTAAGCATACATTCCACCTTAAAAGTTGTCAACAGTAAATGTGAAAACATTCATGCATGTACGCTTGTCATGGATGGTACATAAAGTGCTTCAATAGCACTAATCACTGTGACAACAACACTCTGTGGTGATAGTCACAGTAACTGTATGCAGCTGTTTGTCAAGAAACAGTTCCGGCACATAACCTCTCCTAAAATTATAAATTGTTGTTTTTACATTTCTGTTGCGTACATATTAACCAAACCAAACAAGATTTAACAAGCTTTAGAAGGTGTTGGTAGGTGTCACTTTGAACTTTGGACAGAGCCAGGGGGGAAATAGCTGTTTCCCGCTGCTTCCAGTCTTTATGCTTTGCAAGGCTAATCACACCCTGACTCAAGTTCTATACTTAAAACTGTGCTGTGGGTTTTTTTTTTTTTTTTTTTTTTGTAAAGAAACAGATGTTGACAGTCAGACGAACTCACCAATGCAAAATGCTTTTTTTGTTGCAATCCAAGACATTCTCACTCTAAACTCATCACATACTGATGTTTGGTCATGGACTCTCCATGCTGACACATGACTTGCAAGGTGGGTTTGTTGGTTGTTGACATTTTGGGATGCAACTTCAGCCTGTTACATGCATTGTGTGCTCTGTCATTACCCGGCTCCTAGGCCACGACAAATACTGGAAGGGACACAGTGGATGGTGTATTTTTACCCTTTAAACCACATCTCAACCAAGAAAAGTGTCTCCTTTGGATAAAGTTGTGTGATAACGTTAGACCACAACATCAACTCAACGTGAATAAGATTAACAATGATGTCTACATCTGTTCTAAGGTAAGTCAACATTGTGTTTGAGGCAACATATTGTAACTTTGCTGGAAAGAAATATAAAGTTATCTTTAACATCTCTAGCTAACGTTAGCTAAAGTTAGCCTAATGTTAGCTCCTAGCTGCGTTGTTCATCATGTCACCTTGTTTGCTGGGAGTTCATTAGCCTATTTTGTTCTAGTTTTGTACTTTGGTGATCGTACATTGTTAGCTGTTGTCCAAAGGGCTCTAGTTAAGCTAACGTTAACTTCTGGAGCTTAGCTTCATTACCTTACCTGTAATCGCAGAGATAACAAAGGTTGGCAAACGTTATACTGAATGATTTAGTGTAAATACTGTAGCACCAAACTAACGGAGAGACACTCTTGGTAAACATGGTATAAAGGCCGTTATCCTTTTCTCATATTCTGAGCCAAAAACCTTAACTTCAGTGGCACTTTAACTTGTTGTCTTTGATGGCAATGGCAACAAGAGGTGGTTCATAAGCGTACACTGTGATCTGTAAATTTTGTCTTGTAATTTAAGCTTTTCATCGACCTTCTCAACAATAAAATGATGAATATATCCCTCCAATGCGTAGTTTAGGCCCTTTTGGTTACTTCTCAATGACATCTGATCGTTATGTCTCCAAAAATCATCAGTTGCCTCCTGCGAAATGCCGTGTACTGTGACACCTGCCATAGCCTGGTCACTGAATGTTGATAGTTTGTCTGTGTGAGTGGAGGGGTCGTGAATGTCCACGGACGACAGACTCAGCCAGTGTGCTGACGTCATCGGCGTCTGTGTAAGAGACTATCGGCCCAGGTGCTTTGAGTCAACCACTGCACTCCAGTGATGCCCTCAAGAACAGAGTAAAGTTGGTGTCCCAAAGGGATCATTGGCATACACCCCACAACAGCACAATACCTAATTTATATGAAGCACCCATCGTCAGCAACCACGGTACCTGGGAAGCAGTTTAAGAAGACAGGCACAGCAAGATCAGGTTGACAAAACACTTTTGCTTTCAAAGAAAAACTACAGTTTACATACAGTCTCTTTCAAAATAAACACATTACATTGGTATAGGACCGTGAATTGATGTTTTTTGCCTTCAGCAACAAACGTACGTGGTTATGTTTAGGCAACAAGAGCATGTGGTTGGATTTAGAAAAAAAGAACAGGGTTTGGCTTTACAATCTTACCAGTAGCTAACATTGGCCTCCTGGGTGACAGTCTGTGGTTGTTGGACCCATCCACCACCCTTCCCACTCTATTTGGATTTTCGCCCACTGAACTTGCAATGTTGTCCCACTTTGTTTCCCACTGACGCCACTGGGCGCCCTTACACAACAATGGCAACTGGCTGCGTATCATGCCGACGTTAAATTACAGCTTTTTTCATCTGTGTCTGACGCCAGAAGTCACTGCCCAAGCACCAGTATTCAACGACTTCTGAATGAGACCAGGTTGAGCAATCTTACATTTAAAACCTACTGATGCTGATGTTACTTGAGCTGAAGACACAAAAGTGGAGATAGAGAAATTTAAAAATGAAAATAATTATTAAAATAATAATACATTTAAAAAAGTCTAAAGCCTACTTTACCATGTATTGGAAGGAATGAACAATATCCTGATTATTTGGTGGAATGGTAAGGCTCATGTGGTCATTAAAATAATCAGAAGGGATCATCTGCCAGAGAGTACTAATGTTCATGAAAATCTGACCATTGATTTTCATGAATCAAGTGAATACCCTTAAGAAATATTATGGCAGTTTGGAAGTGAGAGTCCAGATATGTTGCTCTTGACCAAAGTGATTAGATGAGATGAGCAAATGTTGTACACCTTGACATAGCCTATTATAATATAATGAATGACTGTTCATTCCTGGCCTATACTTTTAATATGGCAGAACTTTTCACCTGAACTAGTTTTGTATCATCATTCAAACATCCAAAATGCTCACACCAAAAAGATACCAATGTGAAGCTTTTTTTTTGCCTGCCTGTCTGTCTGCACTCACACCTCTTTACCTCATAGCTCCACTGTAAACTGAAACATGTCTGTCTGCCTGTGTATAAACAAGCTTCACTAATATGATCCTCATTTCCCGTCTGGTGACAGTGTACAGAGACCAGACACAGCTTCAGCCTGGACTTAATGACTGCAGCACAGGAAGAGAACCATCGCAGTTCTTCAGCTGCACATTCACTTTGAAGCCTCATTCTGCTGCTGTTTATGCACAAATTAAATGAGATAATATATGAAACCAGAACTCTGCACAACATGATGACTTGTTTTTATATAATCCAACTTGCATGTACTTAGAAGGTCCCATTCTTCCAGTAAAAATACAGAACATAATTATGTTTTGTCTTATATAACACCAAGAAAATAATAGCACTTCCTCTCAAAGGCAGAAACTCAGTCCACAGAGACTTGGCTTGTGAACTGGAGAGTGGTCGGCTTAAGTCCAACACGGACCACGTGTGGGGTGTGGAATAGTAGCTGGAGATATTTCAGTTCACTCCCTGGAAAATGCCAAGGTCCCTTGAGCAAGGCACCGAACCTCTAAGTGCTTTGAGAGAGCCTGACCATGGCCTCACTTGCCTGACCATGGCCTCACTTGCCTGACCATGGCCTCACTTAGCTGTAACACTTGCTGAAAAAGTCTGTTTAACACAATTAATTCAATACAATTATATCTATATACTATAGGTTGATACTGTATATGATCTATCTATGATAGATATCCAAACATCTTTACATCCCTCATCTAACCACCAATGCTTCATGAATGGAAAGATCAGCACACAGACACATACATAGTATGTGTGGATGTAATGCATTTTTCTCTTGTCATCTGTGATAGATTGATGACTAGATGTATGTAGATGCCTATCTCTCCATCTACATCAGGTGAAGGATAGGTATCCATACTGGTATCCGTCCATCTGTTAGTATCATCCATATTCAATGGTTGGACCCATAGATGCACATAGATTGGGTAACCTAGATCCACATGTCAAAGTATTGAATGTATGAATATTGACAAGATTGTGAAATTGTGTATTAGTAAGATACCTGACAAATTAAAAATACAAAGAACTAGTCCATACCCATTGAGTGCACAGTTGCCCACGTACAGTTTCACATGGTGTGTGTTTGGGATACAGGTCATAGGAAATTGCAGATTAAATAGTCAACTGAACACATTAACAGGAGCAATGTATTCAGACAGAGTTTTTGTGATTTTGATAGTACGATTGCTTTATTGAAAGTACAGTGGTACCATTGCCAATAGTGGGATAGTTAGTGGGCTAAAACTGTACATTAGTAGTTGAGGTAGCACATTGAAAGGCACATAGTTAAAGTGTTTATATGTTGTATTGACTTACAAGTGGGGCACACATGACTGACTGACTGACTGACAGAATGACACACTGACAGTTTCCGTTATTATGTACAGCATACCATACCATGACTTAGTCATACCAAAAATTAGAAAAAAAACAACAACATTTGACCACAGGGGGAGCCACAGCCATTTTTAAGCATTTTTCTGTTGTTATAGCGCCACCCAGTTGCCAATTAGAGTTAATTTTCTCCAGTCACCTTGAGGCGTCCTGTTCTACATATCTACCAAGTTTAGTAACAATCGATGTGGCAGTTAGGCCTAGATAAGAAATTAGCTCTCTAGCGCCCCCATTTTGTTTGATGGGGTCAATAATGGAGGGGTCCCCTCAGATTATGTGTGGTCATATGCCTACAAAGTTGCATGGTGATCGGTGAAACCCTTGAGATGTTATACACCTTTATGTGATGAGCCACGCCCTCCGCAATATTCATTGCCTTATAGAAACTCAGTTTTAGTAAGTTTTCCAACTTTTGCCAAGAGGGAACTTTAGATATTGGTCCCTAGATTACGTTCACCGAGTTTCATGCAGATCGGTCAAACTTCCTAGGAAGAGATCGATTTTAAGTGTTTTTCAAAAAATTCAAAATGGTGGAAAATCTATATAACCGGAAGTTATGGGTTCTGAAGGCAAATTTGTTCCTCATGAGGAGAGGCATCTCTGTGCTGTGACCAAGTGCTGGTTTTCCCGACTTCAGAGTGAGACTGGGTTGCTAGTTACAAGTAACCCCGTTGTGTGGACATTTTATCAAGCCTTGCTAACATTTGCTGGGAGTTGGTTACATAGTTTAAAATGATGCTATGTTTTAGGCAACAAGACAGTGACTTGCATAGACAGCTCAGTAATCAAAAAACAGGTATGCCTTTGTTACTGAACACAGCCAATCTTTGGGGAATTTCGCGGGTCACTGTTTGGTCGTATTGTGGTCAACTGGCCGAATGCACAAAAAGATCGACCCCATATTACCACATAAAAAATCTGTGTTACAGTTTACCTTGCGTTAGGTTGTGCCCCAGCCCCGCTCTCCTCTACAGAGCATGACATATTTTGATATGTACGTCCACTGACAATGCAAATGTATTAAATGAGATGCAATGAGAAAATGTTTTGCAGCCCCATTACATCGCTCTGACACTTCTCTTGCTGTGTATGTGTGTGTGTGTGTGACTGAGTGTGTTGTTTTTTTAAAATTGTAATCTCCTAAAATGGTTGTTTACTGTGGTTTTTAGTAAAAATATGCCAAAAAAGGAGGAAATTGTGCATATGATGGGGACTATTTTCAGCAGTGGCGTAATTCACATTTGGTTCTTTGGTGAGTAGCCTATGTGTAGCAGCAGGATGGTGTATGTGGGTTTGAGTTATAATAAATTACAGCGTGTGTGTCTATGCCAATGAACGACCATGTCACTCAGTGCAACAGTGTGTCTCACTGAAGTGTTTAAATAGTTTTTAGACAACAATGGCACAGAGGAGGAAGATATATCAGGCTTGTTTGGAGATACATCCATTGTTGGTTTAGACCTGAACATGAGATTCACTGACTATAAGAAGACTTATTCTTTCACTCAAAGTGCATTTACTAGCAGGTCCTGGAGCTTTCAACCGCATGTCATGGTCTTCATCAGTGGATGATGTTTGTTTCTGTCCAGGGCTCTTGCCATTTCTCTGATGTAGCGTTTGTCATAAATGACCAACACAAACACACATCAGCTGTCTTTCAACACCAGACCAAAACTACTCACAGCATCCACTGGTAGAGGTCAAAGGTCATTGAGCTGGAGTCAGTCGATGACAAGAGAAAGATCAAGAAGGACATTCACATCTGACCAGTGGCGGTTCTATCCTAAATGGTGGCCTGGGTGACACCCCCCTATGGCGCACAAAAAAACAACAACACACAGTTAGGCAAGGTTTTATTATTTGGCCTCTTAACTGAGAACCACAAGCACTGTTTCCCCTACCATTATATTAGGGGGGTGTATCTTATTTACACCACGGCATGTCATTTCTGTCTCTTCATAGTTGCACCTTTAAAAATCTCCTCTGCTCTCTGTATCGCGCACAGCGGAGTTCTGACCCAATGCACGTGCGCACACACACACACACACACACACACACACACACACATACACAAACACACAGAGACACAAACACACAAACACATGCGCGCACTTACAGGTGAGCACACTAGAGCGTGGCTCGGGCCACATTTTCCTGACCGAACTGACCCGAGTCCGATGCAGTTTGTTACCTGACATAGTTATTGTTACGGACAGTGTGTAACATGCTGCTCGCACAGCAGCGCAGCGTGGCACTGTACACACAGTCTATGGAGCGGAGCCTGTGTTGCGTTCAGGCGCTGTCACGTAAATAACAAATTCCAGCACTTAAATAGGCCATAGCACAACATAGTAGCATGTCAAGTGGGCCGAACCCACCCATTCAGCCCATATCAGGATCCACTACTGCATCTGACATCAGAGACAGGAGGCTGGGAGACACATCGACCCGGCCGATTTACATTCTGCTCATTGCTGATAAATCAGTATCAGTGTACATGTCAGCTGATTACTAGTCTCTATATACAGACTCTACATTCAGTGAATGTAGACTCTGTAGGCAAAGAAGAGATTTTGCCTCCGGAAGAAGAGCGGAAGAGCCCTGGTTTCTGGTTGTAGGCTGTTTGTAGTCCGCGTGATATTGACCAATCACGTTTGAGCCGGCTGCAGTTGTTGCTAGATTAAATGGTCCATGCGGTGAACTAATGAGGTGGAACATAACTGGCGTCACTGCAAACTCTGAATCCATCGCAATGGTTCAGCATATTTACTTATATATAAATGGAAGTCGGAAACGGAAATTCGCCTCCTCAAACCGGAATGCCAAAAAATCGGGGATCTGCCCCCAGAAGCTGTATCGCCATCTGCTGGAAGTCAGACGCCGAATAAGAATGGCCGAGAAAGGCTGATTACTGACAAGAGACTGAAGTACAGAAATCTCAAAGATAGGTTCTAAAAGAGTGTAAAAGTTTGTCCCCTGAAATGCCCAATACATGTCTTGGTCACAATTTTTAGAAATCAAATTTACAGGAACTTCATCTAAAATGTTTCTTGTTTGGGCTGTGTAAAAAAAAAAAAAAAAAAATCGGCCTCAAAAATCTTGTATCCTGGGGCTTCGGTGGCTTAGTGGTAGAGCAGGCGCCCCATGTACAAGGCTGTTGCCGCAGCAGCCTGGGTTCGACTCCAGCCTGTGGCCCTTTGCTGCATGTCACTCCCTCTCTCTCTTCACGCTCATCTGTCCTATCAATTAAAGGCTTAAAAATGCCCCAAAAAAAAAAAAAATCTTGTATCCTTTGGGCTGTACCACACACCATCATTTATGAGAGACGGATGCAGTCTCGCCACCAGACAATCAGAGATCTCCGCCTTCTGATAGTCTGGGGACACTCCTTTCTAAAGTGTGTTTAACACACCGGAGAAAACCGCCGGCAACAAAGCAACGCCTCTTGCATTTTGTAAAAGGACACGCCCTCCCGGAAATGTGCGCACCCCCTTTTCTCATCCGCAAGGACACAAACACAGAGAGAGCTTGAAAATGGATGCCGAGAGATTTAACTCTGTTTTATCAAACGTGGGCTCACTCCACAAGACTGTGGAAATGAAGGACTTACTGCGACTTGAGCCATTTTGTACCGCTGCACGTGTTTCTAGTCGGACTATGTTTACGAGTACAAGAGTTCAGCGAGCCACCAAAGGACCGCCCTACGGATTTACTATTGGTTCTGCAAGATAGGGAGTTTTTTTAAACTCTGAAATTGTATCCGCCCATCTAAACACAAAATCAGGGAGAAAGACATCAGTCTTTAGTTAAGCAAAGCATCTAAAGACTGACTTGTGAGTCTAAGACAGATGTTACCATCTCCCCACATACACAGTGCAACCACCTGTTTGTTATCAGCAGGGTCCCTGCACAAGCAAATTACAAGTTTATTTTTGGTGACATTTAGTAATACTTATCTCAGGGTATTATCTGACATATTTACATTTGCACTTCACATGTTGGCAGGTTGTCTTTTAGTAATTTTGACCGTTACGTTGATGATCAAGAGTCTTTTTCCATTTATTGTTAAAACAGGTACAAACCAGCTCATCCCGTCGAGTCAGCTGGTTTAATGTGCCTTTTGATGACATATATTCTCCCATTCCAGTGTTTAGCATGTTTGTAATACACATGTATCTCTCCAGCGAGAAAACGCTTATATCAGAAGAAGAAGGTGTTTACAGTATAGTCTGTGGCTGTCCTGTAGAGTTGGAGCCTAAATATTGTATAGGCAGATGAGGACATGTCCTGTTCTCTCCTCCTTATGTGAACAGGTGAACAGTTATTTCCTTTATCACTGAATCTGTGGATTACTTTTTCCTATTAAACATTCACTTATTAAACTAGTATCTTGGGGATTATTTGTTGAAAACTGTTGCTTTAGGAGTTGTATTATTGGTCTCATTTACATGCAATGATTGCAATGATTTGCAAATCCTTTTTGACCTCTATTCAATTGAATACAGTACAAAGACAAGATATTTAATGATGAAACTGATAAACTTTATTGCTTCTTGTAAAACATGCTCATTCTAAATTTTGATGTAACATGTTCCAAAAAAGGTTGGGACAGGCAAAAAGAGACTGGGAAAGTTGTGGAATGCTCAAAAAACACCTGTTTAGAACATTTTGCAGGTAAACAGGTCAACTGGTATCAGACAAAAGAATCATGATTGGGTATGAAAGGAGCATCCATGAAAGGCTCAGATGTTCACAAGCACAGATGGCACGAGGTTCACCAATCTGTGAAAAATTATTTGGGCAAAAACAGTCCAACACTGTTAAAAAAGTCCCATAGAGCAAGCACACTAGAGACTGACAGTGGCTGAGTGGCTAATTTCCAGTTTCTGTTAACTTGAATGGGAATAAAATGATTGAATTGTGCAGCTCTTCTCCACTTTTAAATGTTACCGGTCTGATCAAATATCGATAGTGAAATGATGAAATGAGTCATTCTGCATGAGTTGTGAAGCAAAAAAATAAATAAATAAAAAATGATCCACTGATTTACAGATGTCTCTTTCACAATGTAATTCTATGGGAAAAAAAGTCTTTTTAAACCTCATGGCATCACGTGATGGACCCGTGTAGTATGTCCACTTTTGGCCACTATGCCAAATCAACTTCACCAAGCCCTGTATTGTGGCTGGAGTGATCCCCTCGCAAGATGGTCTCTAGCTTGTTTAAATTACAAATATCTAGTTAGTCTCGAGGATTCAATATAGGTTGGACTGTATGAACAGATGTCAGTGATGACTCCATGTGTCCCAGAGCTTAAGGTGACACCTTCACATGTAGACCCTCAAACTGTGCAGAAAAAGTCTGAAAAAAAAAGTTCATGAAGTTTTACTTGATTAAATAATGATTAAATAATTAACTGAATATCAAAATAGTTGCTGATTAACTAACTCTTGATGGATTGATTGTTTCAGTAGGAAAACACTGACATTAATATTTACCTAAACATTTATTTTCCTCTAAATAAGGTAGCCTATCTAAAACAGTTATGTTTGGTGTGGTTTGATGATGATGATGATGATGATGATGAAACAGTCAGCACAATTAATTTTGCTAAATGAGGGGACGATGATGAAAGTTTTAGAGCGATGTCTGTAAAATGTGTAAATATACAAAATAAAAACAGAAAATAACCTGTTAAAATACATGCATTAGTCCTGCATCCTCCCACCCTGTTGATCACTGGTGGTGTGTGTGTGTGTGTTTGTGTGAGTGTGGGAGAGAGAGAGAGAGAGAGAGAGAGAGAGAGAGAGAGAGAGAGAGAGAGAGAGAGAGAGAGGGGGAGAGAGAGGTGGGCGGGTCCTGGATCAGCTCCATCCCACCTCGGAAATACCAACCAGGTGCTGCAGCTCCTTCCTGCCCTGCTCTCCACTCGTATCCACGGGCTTTTCCCACGAAGCTTCATCGCTTCCACTGCTGCGATGTGACGGGAAGAAACACGCAGTAACCACCAGCGATGTCCATCCAGTGAGTGAAACCCTCCCGTCGGTACCCTCAGCCCGTGTACCCGGCTTGCATGGCTCTGTGTCGGTCGGCCGGACAATAGCCAGCCCGCCTGCCCGCTGCAGCAGGAGCAGCAGCAGCAGCAGCAGCAGCAGCTTCTTCTCCTCCTCCTCCTCCTCCTCCTCCAGCCGAGGGAGCTTTCTGAGTGTTCCTGCCCAGGATCCCTGCAGCACTCTCCGCCGCTCCAAATGGCTGGACACGAGTGGGAAGACTGGTTCGAGCGGGAGGAATTTATCGGACAGATCAGCGACATCCGAGTGCAGAACCTGCAAGGTAGGAGCATCCTGACTGATATTACTGCTGTTAGTAAGACCGTGATCTGCGGAGCGCGGTGAGTGGCCTCGCCACGCATGCACAGCCTCACTGAGTAACGGTATGCTGCGAGACTCTCCGCACCGTTTGCCTGCGGCTTTGGGGAACTTCGGATAGCCCGCAGAGCCCCAAACTTTCTATGTGGAGCTCAGAAACAGGTCACAGTGTGTACTCAGGAGCCCATCTATAACTGTAGTGGGTACATAGGACTTCACACACTACGGTGTAACTGCCTGCAGTGTTGTGTGAAGGCATTTCATTCATGAAGTGCACATGTAAACAGTGCTTGTGGTCCCTGCAAGGCACTGTGTCCCAGTGCTGTTTAACAATAGCAGCCAAAGGTATTTTGGAGGCACAACTACAAACTGACAGAGTGTGAGAATGTGCAGAAGACATTAGTTTCAGAGCTGAAGTGATTATTTGTCATTGACTGGATGACTGACAGAAAATAGCTCAATGGTGAACAATTTTGATGATGGATTTATCATTTAAATATCATTGGATTTGGGAAAGTTGGTCTGACAGAGCAATTTGGACTGCCGTTCATCATACAGCTCTTTTGTTATGTCTTGTAGCAATCCAGGAATTCAAAATTAGATTCAGCTTTACTGGCCAAGTATGGGTGCTCATACAAGAAATATGACTCAGTTTTTTTGTTGCTGTCAGTGCACAGAATAGACATACAGCTAAAAACAAGGACAACATAGCTGAACAAGGTAAACACAGTCACTTCACTACTCCCAACATTGTATAGATATAAATACATATAACATGTAAAAATACATGCACATATATGTATTAGGGTTGCAGCAGTATACCAGTTTTAAGGTATACTGTGATTTAAAAATTGACGGTTACCATACTGTGTACATTTGCTTATCTACAATTATTTATATCTATCTCTTTCTCTCTCTCTCTCTATATATATATATATATATATAAATGTATATGTATATACACACACACACACACATATATATGTATGTATACGTGTGTATTTATATAAACACATCACAATGAATTTTGTAAACAGTTAGTCAGTAGTGCAAAGGTGCTGGACTAAATATAGAATGATAAATGTAACAGGTTGCATATACTGTATACATGAAGTAGGTGGATATGACAGTATATACAGCATGCTTGGATTATGTTTGACAGATGTAGAGCCTACATGTTTGCAGTATGTATTTATTATATAAATATGTGTTACAGGGTTGTTGCACAGGGATTGTTCCTGACACTATGGACATTCAGAGAAATTATCATTATATGCATCACATGTTAGTATTTGTCTGTGGAAGCTTTTTGAGGCATGATTTGCATATTGGTTTTAGACAAAGTATGGAACTGGCATTGTGTGTGTGAATGTGGGATTTATGGGTTTGTCTGTGAATGCAAATTTGTAATCAGCAGCACAATGAAAGTATCAATGTTGTTAGGATACATTACATCCATCTGGGAAACCATTTTGGTCAGAGTGACTTAAGGTGCCAGTATACTCCATCGATGAGCTAAGGACCAGTGCCTTAATTTGCTTTGACCAAAATGGTTTGCCAAATGAATGTAATGTAATGACATTGCTACCTAGCTTGAGACGACCCCCCCCCTCAACATCTTTCCAACATCTGAACTGAAGGAGCTGCATGTGTCTGACAGTTTCAGTAACATCCATGCTCTCTTCTGCAGGGATGAATGCTCTATCTCTAAAGCTGTCTTTTCTTTTCACTTATTACACAAGTTTTTCCAGCACGTTTTGTGTGTATACATGAAAGTGCTACAAGTAAGTGCACTATGAATGTCTTCCAAGGGAGATGATTATGGCGTCTCTTTCTCCTCTCCATGATGGCTGCTATTTCACCCTGCTGCTGAAAATGGCTGTTGTGAAAAACTATAAACACTTGCTGTCTGACGTGGACAGGCAGTCTTATGTCCACACGAGAGCTAGATCGATAAATCTGTCAGCATTAAACAGTTTGTCCACCAGAGAGCACTGACAAGTTGATTTGTCAGCTGTTAAATGTTGGTTAAATGTTAAATTGTGGTTATAATTATAAAAGAAAAACAAATAAGGATCTGTATCAAGATGTTTTGTTAAAAATATGCCATCAGCTATTGTCATCAGATGTTTCAGACTCCCAAATCAATATCCAGCCCAGTCACCAGAGGAAAATGTTGGCATCGTACATTTCTGCAAACCGTGAATATGTTACATTTGCATGTTCCATACGTATCATATCAGTGTTTCAATGTGACGTAGTATATGAGCTGACTTTGTCATCTGGAGGTGGAGGGGATAGTGGATGGCGTAACACCTTGGCAAGACGCCTTCCAAGCTGCAGATCACTATTCAAGATCAACAAACAACAAAACCAGTTGTTTTTTGACAATGTTTCGCAGCATTCCATGTTTTTGGCACCAAACCTGGGTGTTTTTTTTTACTGAAACAACACAGTGTTTCTCACCTCACTTTTGAGCCATGGAATCCTGTGATTTTCACAGACACATTATGGCATTTCCTAGCAGCATTTTAGCCACCAGATGTCGGTATTTTAAGTCAAAACATGATCTTTCCTTACCATATTAAAGTAGTTTTTTGTAACCAAACCCTCACTACAGCGTTGTGTAGAAATTTAAAATTTCAATGTAACTGCTACAAAATAATGTTTATATACAAAGTATCCATTGTTTGTCAGCAAACATATGTGTACATTTTTTTTGGTGATTGGATCTCAATATCCGTATTGGCCACAAAAATCCAGTTTTGGTGGGTTATTGTTTGAACTAGTTTGTTTCCAACATACCCTAGTCCTTAGCGCTTTTAACATCCTTAGGAACTACAGCAAAGCTTTAGATTTACTGGTCCATCTACGTCCCAACCGTCACCTATGGTCATGAGCTATGGGTAATGACAGAAAGAATGAGATAGCGGATATAAGGGGCAGAAATATGTTTCCTCCAGAGGGTGGCTGGGCTCAGCCTTAGAGATGGGGGAAGGAGCTCAGATATCTGGAGGGAGCTAGGAGTAGAGCTGCTGCTCCTTTGCATGGAAAGTGGCCAGTTGAGGTGGTTCGGGCATCTGATCAGGATGCTTCCTGGATGCATCCTGTTAGAGGTGTTCCGGGCACGTCCAACTAGTAGGAGGCCCCGGGGCAGACCCAGAACACACTGGAGAGATTATATATGTTGTCTGACCTGGGAACACCTGGGGGTCTCCCAGGAGGACCTGGAAAGCATTGCTGGAGAGAGGGATGTCTGGAATAGTTTGCTCAGCCTGCTGCCCAAGCAACCCGGCTTTGGATAAGTGGTGATTGATATCGGCCGATATTGGCCTTAAAATGAAGTGATAGAACTGGCCGATGCGCTTTTTCTTATTTTGCACAATGAATGAATATCACATACATTGAAAAGCATTCTCGTTACTGTCTCCATCTGCTGGTTGGCCATCAGGATAAGCATAATATGCATAATATGATATTAATTCCATACAGAAGAGACTTGATCATTAAAATTAGGTGGAAAAAAGTGGATATATCAATATTGGTAAGGGTTATTGGCCAAATGAGTTGTTATATATTGGATATCAGCAAAAAAAACAATATTGTGCATCCCTAGTGGATGAACTGTATGAGCATGTGAGCATAAATTGTGAGCTAACCAGCTGGTTGGCGATGATCAGTGATGTGCCCCACCAACAACCCGCCCTGCCCTGTAGATGCATAATATTCAGGTCTATTTTCTGCTGCTGTGGGTGTAGGAATTGTTCTTTGTGCCTCTTCTCCAGTTGATTTATTCCTGGATGACTGTAGGAGCAAGTTAAAAGAAGCACAAGCTGATGCCTGATTTTGATGGACTAACACCAGAACCTGATGTTTGCTGTTGAGCTGCTCGAAATGTCTGGAATGGTTCCACATTTCCTTTAGCCAGTTATTCACACAAATAAGAGCCAAAAAACCCCGTCAAAATGAACCCAGAAAAGCAAGTTACATCACTTGTGCAGGGAGGTAATTTTTTTTGTTTGAAGACACACATTCACTGTTAAATATTGTAAACTCAAGGTTTACTTAGTAGCTGTTATGTAAGCATTGAACTGAATTCACAGCCTTTTTTGTCTTCAGGAAATAGAACTTGTTTAGGTGGTATATTCATATGACCAATGTTCTATACTTAGGTCCCTTAATTTTTTGTTTTATAACAGTTGGTTTACTTTTACTGTAAATGCACCATATATACATAAAGTCCAAGGACTGCCTTGTAAATATAACCCTTTTGGTGCAAAAGTATTGATGTACACATTTCAGACCACACTGGAACACTACCATATAGGTCAACATTTGAACAATGAGCAACAAGTGTGAGATCTATGACTTGCTGTGCTGTTTGAACTGGAGTATACTGTAAGTTTGCCAAACAGGGCGTTACAGAGATTAGAGGAGCAGACTAACAACAGTTGCTCTTTAAAGTGGAAGTAATTGATTTAATGAGTGTGGTGAGAATGGGAGCTTTGTTCAGCTCTAACCTAGTTCACCCCAAAGCCTCTAACAGGCATCAACTAGAAATCTCCCAATCAGTCAGAGCATCACTTCATATTATGTGTTGGCACTGAAGACCGGTAAGAATAGTGTAACAGCATGCTAAGGTGGAGCCTGATACTTGGTAATCATGATTACATGAGCATAGATAAGAATATCAACCTTACAGAGTTGATATGACTAACACTTTGGCAAACAGTGTCCTATCTCCATATGTAGCAGTCACAGAGCAACATCTGGAGTCATGTTTGTGTCCATCTGATAAATGTAAATCCAATATTCACTCTTCTTTCAACTTTGTTTTGGGTCTCCACCAACTACTGAGAAAAATATCAGTGTCCGTCTGCTGTTTGATGCTAGGCAGGTGGTGTAAGCTGAGCTTATCAGAGCTTTTTCACTAAAAACAGCTGCCTCCTGCTGCTGTAAACCAGGTTAATGAGCCCTGTGAGAATGCACCGAACACTGTATTTGGCAGGCATGAAAACCAAAATGGTTAACTAAAACAAGCTAAAAAGCTCAGACGAGCTGTGGGAAAACTGGAGTTGGGTGATATGTTTCTGTGGGCAACCCTTTCGTGAGTCAAACTTTAAGTATTAAAGTCTCAGTGAAACAGAAGTTATAGTGTCTTTAGCCTCTATGCTGTGGTGTGTTTCCCAGTGAAATGGAATATTTAAGAGGTATACAGTTACAAGAGGGATTTAAATCAAATCATTCAAATTTGAGTGGGCCACTAAAAAGTGGACGGGTTTAAAATTTAGCAGAGTCTAATACTGATCAAAATTGAGAAAGAAAATGCCAGAGACTTGCTGAACTGCTACTTTTTTGTTCTCTTCTTCATTTGGAGCTGGTTGACTGTTAATGGTAGCGCTGCAGCTAGCAGGATATTACGTGGCACTTGAATCTGTAATGTTATTCTTGCATAAGAAATCTGTTAACTTCCAGCATCAGCCTCAAGATTTTTTTCTTTTCCTCTCTGACCTTTTACACTCCACCTTTTTGCTTTTTTTATTTAACCTTCATCCGTAGTTTATAGTGAAACTGGCACCACTGCACCTGACACTACTGGGAGGCTACTGGCTATCGACAACCCATAATCCATAATCGGATGCTGTTCCAACATCAAGTGGGTAGCAGCCAGCAGGTGTTTTTTACCCCCCTGCCAGTATTATTTGAGACAGTTCTGGTGATGGCCCTGCACTTGCCAGAATTGCCTGATGACCAGTTTGAGCCTGTGTGTCAGCCATTGTGTCCAGAAATACAGAATACTGGAGAATGCTAAACATAGTGTCAGAGCAGCACAAGAATGATAAAGTCAGAGAAGTAACTAAGCAATGTGTGTCATACAACAATATATATCTTAAGTCTGCCAATGTAAAAATCAGCCTCCATGAGCTACAGGTCATACCAAACCAAGTAAGACAGTAAGCAACCCCCCTGGGTGTCCTGAACTAAGCAAAGGAGCATTTTAATGCTTATGAACTCATTTGTATACTAAATAAATGTACTATTTCTTCTTTCAGAAGTCACATAGTCTCACTTGACATATCCAATCCTTATAAGGAAGGTCAGTGTGATGCCTCTCAGTACCATGACTGACTGTACATGTAGGTGATAAAAGTTCTCTCCCCCCTAACGGCTTTGAAACATGATAGAAGATGGATAAACTGCTCTGCCCCCGTGTGCCATCAACAACACACACAAGTGCATTACAATGAACTACGGATCTTATTGCACCTGGTGAGCAACTGTTGCCCTGGAAACACACAACTGTGCAACACCACCTTGGCTTAGAGACAACACAACAGAGATAAAAATGTACCAGAATGTGCTACTAATAACAAATAATATTATATTCCTATTGTGTGTTTGTGTAAGAACGCAGGAAGAATGTCAGGTTGGTTTATCTGTTCAGGTCCAGATTAGGTGGAACTGAGAGGGATTCCTAGGTTATAAAGTAATTTGTGCATGTACCCTTGCAATGATTCAACACTAAGTGGGTCTCCTATTGTTCATCTATAGAACCTCTGTGTCTGTGCACCAGCACACAGTTGTACAGTTTGGGTAGTGTGTGTCACTTTGCAGCCAGCAGGCTTGCAAATATCTTTTTTTAAGGGTACAGGATTTGATTGGGCAGAGGCAGTATGAGATGGTATATGTCCATTAAAATGTGTTAAACTTACTACAGCAGGTCCACAGCCTGTGTTGTCTCTGTTGGACTCTGTGTACTAATGAGTAAGTTGAGGATCTCACTACATATTCGCTGCATTGGCTTCAGTTCTGCACATTCCTTATTGGCACTAATTTTAGCTTTTCCTGTGAACTTGGACTTTTGCCAGCCTCTTGAAAAACTTGGCATACGTTTAGTGCTTTTGTCCCTATTCTCTGCAACACTTGTGGACGAGCCCGAGCCATCTGATGAGTGGCTGTGATTCTCTGCGTGAAAAGTGGAAGAGCGGCTAGCGCTTTAAAACAATGGCCTGGAGGCTGTTACATAACATGATGAGAAGAGGAGAGCGGGAGAGCAGTTCCCTCTGCTTTACAGTGCTGGAGTCCCTGAGCTCAACATTCCCACATCACACTTCCCACACACACACACACACACACACAGGCACACACACACTGCCTCCCACCTGATAAGCATCCAGGTTTCTCTCTCTGAGAACAGTTAATATTACTGTTGTGAGCTGGTACTGTGTTCTGCCAGTTTATATAGCAGTTATATCATTGTATAAAACTGGAGTCCAACTGATTGGCCGGAGAGTGTGCATTATTTTCAGATGACTGTAAGGCTCTGATGATGTCATCAGGGTCATCTTGGCTTGGGCTAAGAAACGTTAAAATTTAACAGAAAGCCTGTATTTGACATAGTGGCTGTGGAGTTTGAGGCATTCGTCCATTGCAAGTCCAACAACTTTATGGAAATGCAACACCAACTCGCTTGTGTGCCGCTTTATACTCAGCCTTTATTAGGTATATGAGATACACCAGGAATAAGAGATCTAAAATAAATTAAGAATCCTCATAAAAGTACATTGAACAAAATTTTCAAACACAACACTTCTGTTGTTGCTCTCATCTCTCACATGTTTAAGTTAAAGATTTAAGACTTTTTTATCCACTCAGTCAATATCTCTCATATGTTGGTTTCAAAACTGCTAAAATCAGTGTTAGTGAGCACTTCTCTTTCCATAAGATAATCCATGCACCTGACAGGTGTGGCATATCAAGATGCTGATTAAACAGCAGCACCAACAGCGTTGGCCAAACGTAACCACGAGGGTTTGTTGTCGAAGGAAAAAACATTTTTCAGACCTAATCCGGGGTTTTTTCAGACCTAATTGTAGTTTTGCACAGTGGCGACCGGATCTTTGCTCTCAAACCACAAAAAAATGTGATGGCACAACAGTCTCCTTCAGTACATTATTCTATGCTTTCTTTTGATTTTCACATTGGCTAGTCATCCTGTTTAATCCCACAGGACCCGCAAATGGACCTGCGGGTCGGGCAGCAGTGATCGTCTGTTAAATCGGTCTGTAAATGATATTTTGACATTATTGGCTATTACTGTCATGGCATCCGAAGGTACTGATGCATTGAGCAGGTGACAATCCGCGGTCGTTTTCAAAACACACTCGTGTCACGCACTCCAAAAGAAACTTGTTGAAACTTTAAACAATAATTTATTGTACAAAACAGGGGAAACAAGCGTTGACAAAAACGGTTCCATAATTCATATTAAATTCAAAAGATAACGAAAAAACAGCTACAAGTTAGAGGGAATAGTGATAAAGTGGTAAAACTTGCCATTAATCCACAGCCTCAGACAGATGCGCTCAAGCGTGCCGTGCGCACAAGCTCAGTTGGTAGGCGATGCTATATTTTCACATTTTTAACAATGCAATTTAAAAGTTTTGATTTTTATTGATAACCTACATTTACCAACAACAAAAAGACTATATTTAGCACCAAAAAATTATGTTAAAAAAAAAGTAAATAAAAAAATGAATATCGAATACCAAATTTTCATAACGAATACCTACCTATAGAAACGAATATTGGAATATCCAAATATTTGGGTACAGCCCTAATCTTGATATGCCACACCTGTCAGGTGAATGGGTTATCTTGGAAAAGGAGAAGTGCTCACTAACATGGATTTTAACACATTTGTGACCAAAATCTGACAGAATTATATCTGTTAAGTGCAATAAAACATTTGAGAGCTTTAGCTTAGACCTGTGGGAAATGGGGAAAAAAAACAAAAGTGTTGCATTTAAATTTTTGTTCAGTGCATATTTCACACAAGAGGAACTGACCAAAGCAGAACAGGACAAACATGAAAGCTTACAGGACTTGAATCTGTTAAGAGAGACAGTGCCAGAATATGAGACAGAACTCTTTAATCTTTGGAAAATAGGGACAGGTGTTTGTTTTTGATAACAGCGTGGCTTGTGGTGTACTGTCCTGTACTTGACCCTTTGCTACAAATAGCTCCAGTGAACTTGGTGCACATCGTCTAAAGGGTGTATTCAGGGTGTTTTTCTTGTCACCATCTTTGCCTGCTTTCTTTTTCACTGACTATGTTCACATGCACACTGATGTTCTACTCTTATTCCAAACATGCTAATATTCTGAATTTGGTACAGGACATGCACAGAGCATATTCTGTTTTTTTTTTTTTTTAAAGACATTTAAGACATGTGGGATATGCCGGTATTATTCCAGTTTCAGGAGAATTCTTTGAACGTGTTTACACATTTGGAATATGTGTCTCAACTGAGGTTTTTACTGCAGTTTGTGACACATGGCCTCCTGCCTGTTTATGGTTGATTCTGTGCATTGCCATGGAGATGTTGAATACAAACCAACTAGCCAACAGTTTTTCAGGCTGGAGTAGAGATGCATGCCCAAAAGAAAACCCCACATTTCTGGTCAGAAGGAGAAACACACCTACTTTTAAACATTATGAAAGAGTTGGATATCAACAGGTTTTTGCATATGCACAAATATCACAACGCCAACCTTTTTCAAAGAGGTGGTTGAAGAAATGAAAGCTGACAGCTGTGTTTGCATGATTCAACAACTCCGCCACCAGTGGAAAACTTTGAAAAAAAAAAGAAAAAAAAATCAGTTCCTACATCATTCGTGTGATTATGTGACTGTAATTTATGGGTGGATATGTATTTGTGTAATTGGAGGTACTGAATCCAGAAATATGTGTACTATGTCTTTGTTCAGATTTGACTGAACTATGACTCTGAGAAGCTTTACAATTTTGATGCACCTCTCAGTTCTAAACCTCTTTTCTAGGAAGACAGAAGATTAAATTCCCTCTCTCTATGGCATTATGTCTGTGTTTCAACTCTGAGGATGTGAGTTTTAATCAGGATATTTTTATTGCAAAGAAATTATGTTATTTTAGTAAACAAAAAAAAAATTTAAAAAAAACCTGTTTGTGTTTGCTATTAGTCATGTAAGTACTTAAGACACAAACATACCAACATATCACAGTCACTTGCAAAACTGACACCTTCTTTGTGTGTGTGTGTGTGTGTGTGTGTGTGTGTGTTTGCTCTGTGAGACTGTGTGAAGGTGTGTGCAGCCACCATCTGTCAGTGTGTCCATGCCCAGTCCTGTGCAGTAAAGACTGTATCTGTGTCCTCTGTAAAGGATTCCCCATAAACCAGCGTGCTGAACAGCAAACTGCTGCGTGTCAGAGAGAGTTCAGACAAGCCAAACACAGAGGCTTCTCCCATTGAGCTCTGTTGACTCTGCACTGTCTGAGCGAGACCGTCTGCAGACAGCAGTGACAGCACCGCCTCTGCTGCTCGTATTGGGCTGAATGTGGCGTTCCTGAACGTGCGCCCAGTCCCCCTACATCCAGCAGGGTGGATGGCAGAGAGCCTCAGCCCTCAGCAACCATGTTATGAGTTTTCTGGAGGTTAGTGGGGGTGGTGACAACAAAGGTCCCTTCTCTTTTTGACTTAACTCTTCTAGTTGTTCCTGTGATAAAGCTTTTATAAACTGTGTCAGGTGTCCACTTGATTTAAAGTAAATTTATTCTACACCAACGTTACCTGCATCTTTAATCTAAGTCACTGTGATTCTTTATGCACGTACAATGGATGTGGATGCATTAGCTTCGGTCATGATGATTTGTCTTGCCTATTGTCCACACAATTCAGCCATTATCTGGTGGTGTTTTGTGGTAGAAGAGTGTTTGTGCTCCACTACAACGTTGCACATGGTGCAAAACCGTTTACCCCCACTTTCATGCAGAACGTCAGGGCCCAGTTGTTCAGAAGTAATCCGATTGGATTGGATCAAATCATGAAAATAGGTTGTTCAAAAGAAAAAAGTATTCTGAAATTGGATTAGATCATGTAATCCAATCTTGGTTTTGATCTGGACCAAACCTTCAGTATGTGTTGGTCAAAACTTTTTAGTAGGATCAGGATACCTTTGATTCAAAACATCAGGATTATCCTGATCCCAGCAGAAGGGTGGAGCCATGGTGGATTAAGGGAGCACAATGTAATAAAACTTTTAAATTGGTTAAATATATGTAGATTTATTTATATTTTGTACTTGATTTGTTTATCAGTTACTTTAATAAAGCAGATTAAGTAGACATTAGGCTACTCATAAAACCTTTCAGTATAGTAAAGTTAAAAAGAAGAATATTGTCTCCATAAAATATTCACACAAATAACACACAAAATTTAAAGAAAATTTATTTAAAGTTATAATCTCAAAAATCACTTTTTCATTCTCTGCAGCAGCACCTATGGCGATAAGTGGTAATTGCAGCGTGTTTGTTGATAGGCTTCCTACATTGTGATGTGTAGTTACATTTAGAACACTAGTTATCCAGATTTGGTACACAATAAAAGTTGATCCAAGGATGATCCAATCCAATGTTGTTTGAAAAAACAGTTAAAAAGTAAGATGGGTTTGCTGATCCTGGATGGCAAAACATGGGAATTGCCCTGCATGGTCTTGAGCTGTCATTTTTGTTGGAAAATGTGAGAAGTTTGTGTCAGATGTCTGCACCTGTACAATCAGAAACAAGGAGGTGAGTTTGGTGACGTTATGTGAGACTGCTATGATTAATAAAACTCAAATGAAACTACGCTTACTGTACCGATGTGTGCAAAAGTTGTGGTGATTTTGCAAAATTGCAATGTCCTGCAGGATTCTTAAGGGCTGGTTTAATTTGCGTTAGTTGTTGCAAACCCAACATCCTGGAGCGGCTTGAATAAGCTTTCTCTGCACAAACTCTCAGGCTGATAATTACTGATAATAACAGCAAAATTTGTGATGAGGCAGCACATGTTCCACAAACACCCTGACAGAAGACTGCGCTTAAAAGCCTGCATTGTGCTACAAATGAAATAGCATTATGCATGCTCTCAGATTGCTTTCAAATACAGTGCTGTAGAATGATGCTAGTGCACATAGTGCAACTATAGTCCATGTTCACAAAATATCCTAATGATTAATGATGCTCCTAACTGGCCCAGGGAGGGGCTGTCAGTCCCAACTTGTGTTGGCCAAAAGCAAACAGCCTTGTTTCCTAATTGTTTACTTTAAGAGTGATTCAGTGTTTGGAAACATGCAACAATGATGAACATTTAAAAGCATATTTTTATGGCCGGTGAGTCGGTATCCAGTCAGCTCACCAACAAATGAAACATTCAAGTAACTGATTTGATTTGCATCAAACCAACAATGCTCTTCTGACCCCACTTTCTTCAGCAGTTCTGTAAATGTTAGGGATGCACTATATTGGATATTTTGCTAATAGCTGATATGCCGATATATGGTATAACAACTTATTTGGCCGATAACCGATACAGGTATCGATATATCCACTTTTTCCCCCACCTAATTTTAGTGATCATCAGGTCTCTTCTGTAGCAGAATTAACATCATATTATGCATGCATACTCCACCAGCAAATAGAGACATGAAATAGCATGCTTTTCAATGTATGTAATATTCATTCATTGTGCAAATTAAGAAAAAACATGTTGGCCAAATCTGATCATTTCATTTCTGTTCATTTTAAAGCCAATATCTGCCTATACTGATGACATGCTGATATTATTGTGCATCCTTGGTAAATGTAGGCTACATTAAAATAATCATCAACTGTAATAAATGCTCAAAGAAAGTTGATTTTATGGTCATTTATGGGTATATGTAGAATTACTCCATCAAAGGATTAAGGTTTAGTCAAACCATAGGATCAATATACAGACGGTTAAACAGAAATCAGCTCAAATGTTTGACCGTCTGACAGCAACTCAGAAGAAAAATGATAATGAAACTCGAAGACAGATACTCATCCGCTTTATTGTTTTTGCGTCCAGGTCTTTTTCCACTTGAACAGTGTTTCCTGATAGAGCAACAGACTTAAAAGGTCCAGTGTGTCAGATTTAGGGATATATTTGCAGAAATGGAATATAATATTAATAATTATGTTTTCATTAGTTTATAATCACTTTAAACTAAGAGTCATTGTGCTTTTGTTACTTTAAGCCTGGTATACACTGTGTGAGTTTGGGCTGTCCCAGACGAAGGACGACTGACTTGTCAATATTTTTGGTTGTGGCTCTAAAATGGTCATGTTGTCATGGTCTTGCGATCAAAGACAGCCTAGGATAAAATTCTGACAGTGTCAGAAATTGGGGATGACCATCTCACAGTGTGACAGCTGTTGCAGCCTATGTCTACTAACCAACCAATAGAAATGCAGCATGCACTGGTGCTAAACACAAATAAACAGGTGGATAGCAGCTTAGCTTGGAGGTGAAATGTGCTAAAAGAAATGTGTAGGTTTCCAGCAAAGAGGAAAAACCTTGTGGAGTTGTGGCAGCAGAAGCCTTGCCTGTATGATGTGTCCTCCAGCTCTTATCATGATTGCATAAAGACGGACGAAGCATCTAAGCACTAAGGTAAGAAGACTGCTAAAATCTCATAGTCTGCAGGAGGCTTTAGAATGAGCTGTTTATACCTACATATGGAGCGGGTCCTCTTCCACAAAGTCCACTCTGTTGTTTCTGCAGTAATCCAGAATGGACAAAACAAACACTGGTTCTTGACAGAGCGATTGGCGTGTTTTCATCAGCCACCGTAGTTCTCTTACTCACTTGAGACATGGGAGAAGTTTCAGCTGGTTGCAATCTGCAACATCACTGCTAGATGCCACTACATCCTACAGACTCAACCTTTAAGCCCACCACCAGCAGAATTTCCTTCTAATGGTGCAAAATGAAGATACTATAGTAAAAAGAGACAGTGCCACTGCCAATTAAAAGAAATGTGCTCAGTGTCAGTTTTATTGTTAAAAGGTGTTATTTAGGGATCTGCTCCTACAGAGCTGTACAAACATGTTATCCCAACAGTGGAAGCCAAAGGATTTTATGCAAAGTACTGCAGCAGTCTGCACAGGCTTTTTTTTTAGTTCCAGGCTTTGCATGTAATATTCATTTGCTTAGACAAAGTAGCTGTAGCTCATCTCTGGCTGATGTTTGGTACAGAATGACTGAAGTCTGTAAGATGCTCCTTCAGCCTCTGTTTCTGATATTCACCAGAGTTATAAAAATACACCTGTCAGCCATATTATTAAAACCACTGACGTGTAAGGTGAATAATATTGATCATCCTGCTACAATGCAATATTCAGCTGGGAAACCTTGGGTCCCTACATTGAAGTGGGTGCCACCTGACATGCTCCACCCACCCAAACATTGCTGTGGACCAAGCACACCCCCTCATGACAATGGCATGGCTACCGAGGAGTGACGTTTAGGGGGTGCACTTGATCTGCAATGATATTTGGGTGGGTGCTGCCTGTCAGGTGGCATCCACATGTTTTAGGATCTGAGGTTTCCAAGCAGAGCAGTGCATTGTAATGAGATGATCGTGATGGTTTAAATGTTGTAGCTGGTCACTGTTTATAATAATGGAGGAGGGGTCTGCAAAAGCTGCTTTTATTGTTAGCCATGCTAGCAACATATGGTTCTGTCGATGGCAATGTCTGTCTGGCTGGCTCAGTCCACCACATTGGTCCAGAGTGGGATGTTTCAACAATTACTGGATGGATTGCCATTTAATGACTAATAATTACTTTGGTGATTACCTGACCTCTAGCTAAACTGTAAGTTAAAATTTGTGGTTTTGAGTGAAATATCTTATCTACTATTGGATGGCCATAACATTTGATACAGATATTCACTATCCCCTCAGGATAAATGATCACTTGTTGATCCATTAACTTTGCATCTAGTGCTATCATCAGGCCAAAACTTCAGCCTGTCCAATACTTTGGTTTTTTGATACCTGCGAAGCTTAAGATATCAGCCTCAGCTGTACTACTGTTTTATGGAAACCAACAGCTGCAGTATTAGCAAAGACATATTCAGCAATCTGCAACTCTGTTGTATATTTTATAAAACTTGAGACACTATATTCAGATTGTATAACATGCATTCTCTCACAGTGAGTGATGAAGTGAAACTAGACAGTCAGGTATAAAGTCTCACAGCGCACTCTGTGTAGGTGTGTTGAAGTGTGGGCTGACAGGCAGCGTGATGAACAAGCAGATGATGAATAAGCACCTGGTTTCTGTGGAGGAGGTGATGAAAGATCAGTGTCTCCCAACAATAAGGCACTGGAGGGAACTATGCTACAGAGATTATGTTGAAGGTATACTTATCATAAGGTATTTTCTTTACTTCTGAAAAACATGTACTATAACAGATCTTGACTTCCTGGTTTGCTTTTTTCCACAGTGATAGGATGATTGAATGCTTTATATCAATATGCTCTCTGACAAATCCCTGAACAGAATCTTTTATGAATTAGTTGAGAGGATTGTGTAGACAAAATGCAGACAGAGGCCAGTTCAGTTATGCTACAGGTATGCTGCCTCTGAAATAATGCAAAGCAAGGATCTGTTCATTTTTTTAGAACTTTGACAAACATCTGCAAGCTCTTACCTGTGTGCGTCTCAGTTACACAGTGTCTGTATTTGTCACAGTGGGTCATTCAATTCAGAGGGCAGCAAAGTAGGACACTGTATATCAAATATACACATCCACTGAAATTATCTTTCAACATCACTGAGAGCTGAACAGGGCTGGAGAAGATCCAAATCAATGACTAAAACTGACAGGATCATTTATGATTTTAATCCAACTGTTAGGTAGAGTAAGTAGGGAGCAAACAGACAGATGATATGAGACAGGCTGGAATAAGATTATTTTAACAACCTTAACGCAATGAAAATGGAACACTGGATGCAGTTGAAGGCTATTATTACATTGAAGAATAACCACCTTGAAGCATTTCGCACATAATGTGTACATTATGGACAGGGATGTCACAATAGGGCGTCTTTGGCCCAAGTTCCAATCTGACTCCTTTAAGTTTGGGTGTCTGCCAATGCCAAGGATAATACCATACTCCTATTGATCATATATGTCTGTATGTAGACTAACTTAGTTTGACACTTATCGTAAAATACTTTTAAACTTAGCTGCTGGCTGAGACAAACAGTCCCAACTCTCTACACCAGCACTACTTTATGTTACCAGTAAACAAACTGGTGGAGCCAAATAAAGGACACACGCTGAATCATCTACGTCATCACGCTAATTTGAATACATTTTCTGGAACTTTGAGGTGCGGGGGAAACGCAAACCACACAGATTACCAGGAATTCTTTTACCCAGGTAAAAAAATTCCTGGTAATAAAAGTTCCTGGACATGTTGGTGGAAAAGGGGCTTATTTCAAAGTATCCTTGTCCAATGTGTGATTGTGTGATATCCTACAACTTAGCATATTAAACAATTTCTGATTCAACTTCAGTTTATCTTTGTCACATAGGACATTAAACTGAAAAGCTTGAGGTTTTAGACTTAGGCCCAATCCCAATAACCCCCCCCCCCCCCCCCCTTCCACTACCCCTAGCCCTTGCCCACTACCCCTTGGCCCTCAAAATGAAGCAACGAGGGGTAGGGGTAGAAATCTTTCCCTAGGAATTGGGACACCACTCACTATGTCACCGCATCGGTTACGTTCACGCATATGTAACTATTTTAAACAGGAAGCTGCGAGCCACCTACATTTCCAACCGGCATCTACAATGGAGTCTCATTCATCCTACCAATCACATTTGCCGCATTCATCATGCCTCGTTTGATGAACGACAGACGACAGGGGACTTCTGCTAGCTAGCTAACCAGCTAACATTACGAGGCAGCATAGTTATACTAGCTGGCGTGTTATCGGAATGTGAAAAGTCCGACAATTTTGCAGAACAGAACAGATGACAGATAGTTCGAGCTAGCTAGCTAGCTAACAAGCAACCTGACGATGGTAACATTAGCTATGTATGAACGTTTTTCCCCATCTCTTGCTTGGTGGTAGCCATGGCAATGTCTACCCCTCACTGGCAAGTCAGCATCTGAAATCCCTCGCTCCGAAGGGCTAGTTTCATACCAACTACCCCTACGCACAAAATGGAATTGGGGGGGGGTACTGAAAATAGTTGTTGGTTTCAGACTTAATCAGAAATAAAATAAAACAAAATGATTTTTTCAGTCTCAACAGTTGTGACAGCCCTGAACATTTTTCTAGTATACATCATGTTACCAACCATAAGGATTTAATGGGGGCAGATATACTCAAGTCATTGAAATAGAATGCTTTTTCTGTTGTTGCCCAACTGTTTAAGTGCATTCTGATGCAAATTCCTGTTGAGTCACTACCACCCTCTTCACCAAGCAATTACCTGTAAAGCCATTTCCTTTGGGAGTGCTCAAAAAGTGTGAAAAGTGATCCTTTTACAAAGCCACGTATTTCCACCTCTAAAAATACCCCGTCTCTTTTTAAAAGGTCAGTGGTTATATTGTGAGATAAACTTCCAGCGGTGGGTGATGTAAGCCTGCGTTAGCTTGCTCTTTGTCTCCAGTCTATGATTGGTCTGGAAGGCTGGTTTTTATGAGCTGCAGGTGGTTCCACTGCTGGGTCAGAGAAATGGCATGGTAACACTACACTCAAGCTGAGCTGCCTCTAAAGGGTTAACAGCAGTGATGACACAGAGCCATGTGCCTCACCACGCAGTGTTTCTAAGAGACGATGCTCTCAGGTTGACCCGCGGCCCTCGGGGGCATCACTGAGCAGGTATAAGCGCTGCAGAAAAACACACACCCACCAGGGATTGCTTTTCAATTTTCCACCGATTCAACCTGAGCTGCTGTAACTCTCTCTCTCTACTTATGTTTGTTTTCCCCTCGCGGTCAGAAAAGCTTTTATGCCGTCATTGCTTATGTTTTTCTCTCATTCAAAGGGAGAGCAGCTGTTAAAAGTGCACAGACAATGCTTAGTTCACCTTTAAGCACCTGGTGAAAACTCATTTATTTTTTAAACAAATCCATCCTCCTCTTGGATTTCAGTGCTTTGGTTTCTGGCCATGTAACTGCTTTTTATCCTCAGGTGCTGTGTGAGCTTATCAGTTAAACAGTACCCATGAACCTCCTTTTAGAAGTTGCTACTTTGTGTAATTTGCTGGAATGTGGATGGTGTTTGATGCAGGATGACATCAGAAAATGTGTATTGTTTTGAGCTCTCAGTTCAGTCAGTTAAACAATTCAGACAGGAGCGTTCTCAAAGGTGGTCTCTGATTTGATGCAAGGGATCAAAAGCTATTATCACTTTGTGTTGTCTGTTAAGTATGCCATGTCTGCAGTCAAGAAGAAGGAGCTCAGAAGCTCTTTGTATTCTACCCTCACTTTCAACACACACCATCACATTCATCAGTCATCCTTGTAAGGATACAAGCACACTTTATTTTCTTTGCCCAGTCAAAGGCTGTAGAAACGTCAGTGACATCATCCACAGGTACCAGATTTCCATCCAGGGTGGGCCTGGGTGCAGCACTAGAAAGACAAGCAAATGGCTTTTACATTAACTGACTGTTAGCTGAGTCTCCTGCCAAACAAATATGCTCCTTAGGTGTAGGTCAACTGACGATGTGTAACACGATACTGCATTGGCATGTCCTCAATATCAGAAAGATCTTTAAATGTGCAACGCCTGTAATGAAATTGTGCTATATTCATTCCCTCCTCTTTTTCTCTTGCTTTCTCTATGCTTTACCTCATTGTTGTGGCATATAAAAAGAGGTGACGAATGGACGGGAGTGAAGGGAGTGGGTCCTTTTCCATGGAGATCGCCATGTTGCACCACCATGTTTCTACAGTTGCCCAGAATGGTGAAAATCAAACACTGACTGTAGCTCGGGCTATTTGCATTTTTGTGTTGTCTGCCATAGTTAGAAGACCATCTTGAACGAGCATCATTGGAAAAAAACTGATTTGTAACATGAAACTTCTTTATTCTTTATTCTTCTTTATTCTATTTTTCCAGTTTTAATCATTGGTCTGTTTGTTTTGAAGAGAAAGAGACCTCTGTGGATAATTCAGCTCCCAGTAAAAACCTCCTGAATGATGATGACTAAAGGAATTCTAACCAGGAGAACTTTCAGCTGGTTGACATTTGTAATCCTCACCACTAGATGCCACTAAATCCCTCTAATTCTTACACACTTAACCTTTAAATCAATATCGTCTAGGGCTGACCCAAAAAATTCGAAGCTTCGAAGCTTCATTCGATGGCACGGGATTCGATTGTGAAAAAAAAAAAATCGAAGCTTCTGCACGTTTTTTCCTTTTTTGGGGGAGGCCTTAAACGCAACACTAACCCAACAAGCGCACTCAGAGCTGCTCTGAGTCTGGTGTCAGAGACACTTCTGATGCTCTAAGTTGCGCATCTGTTTGATTGTGCTGCAGTGTGCGCTGAGGGTTTTAATTTAAGGTGCTCACAGACTCGGGCGCACTATAAGCGGAACGGACTCCGCGAGGAATGTCCGCAGTCATTCAGGCTTCCATAGTCGAGCACACTTCCGCGTTGTAGTTTCCTTTTAAAAATGTCCTCGAAACACTACATTACCCCCAATTCTTGCGCGTTTCTGTCATGGCGATGTGAAAAATACATGCCGAGCAGTCTTTTGAGTGACACCGGTGCGCGGAGTGGAGTCCGCGCGTTTGTAAAATCTGAGCTTTGCGCACACAGGGCTTGCACACATCCGCTTTTAGTCCGCGCGGACCTCCGCGGAGTCGTCCCCCCACCCCACCCATTCTAATACATTGCAGTGTTGATGTAAATTATTTTAATCTTTCAGTCTTACAGCACACGTGAAAATAGATATTGAGTGTGAAATGTTTTGTGGAAAAATAGTGACTTTGCTTTTGAGACAGAAGTTGAGAGGACTCAGTCTGGTTTATTTGAAGCCACTATTTGGCCATGAAACTGCAGCCTGAAGCACTTTGTCATAGGCTTCAGCTCTCAACCATGGCAGTGACTGCTCAGTTAAAACCACTGTAGAAACTGTTACTTTGTTGCTGAATATTATGATTTGGCATTAACCCATAAATAATCTCTTAATGTGCTCATATCCTATTGTTTTTACTTTTCATGAGCCCCAATTTGCACAGACTTCTACATTTTCAGGTGTCTTTCTGTGTCACTCGGTCACTCAAATCCGTTCATGTACATTCTTTGTGTAAATGCACTCTGACTGTCAACATATGAGTGATAAATATAAATGCTTTCCCTCATACAGTATTGCCTAATATGTAAACATGTCTTTGTTGCTACAATGGAGATGTTCGTAAATGTTTTCTAAAGCAAACCTAAAGCATTAAACTGTCTATTGTGATGGGGTTTAAGTACACCCACTCTAATGGAATAAAGCAAAGCATTACATTATTCTGATGATGTAATTATCAAACTACTCTGACAGATTGCTCTGTTTCAACAGAAGCTTTTATCTAATATTTAGTCTAGCCCTTGCATCTGCTGATCTTCTAAACAATAAAGAGGCAATGTTTCTGTGTGCAGAGACGCACTTAGCTTGTAGAGCTTAAATTCAGGTATTTATTGTCCTGCTCAAGGACTCTTTAACACAGTTTATTGTGCTGCTGGTAATAGACCCTGAATGCTTTTGAAATGGTGATCGGAGAAAACAAGGCACATTGGCTTTCAGTGGTGACAGTGTGCTAAGGAGACAGTGTGTGGTCCAGGGGCAATGACACAAGGACAAGCACTTGGCTTGGGCCATTGACCAGTGGTTACACAAACATGCTGAGTAGATTACATTGTATTGTGCAACAGCGCAACTATACAGAGAAGTTTCAGAAGGAGAAAGATTATCATTCCTCTATGTCTAGTGTTCTGTCTTTGTTGTACAACAATCTCTCTCTGGTACATACCTGATATGCTCTGGCCCAGCTCCATCAACCGTCTAGACAGTTGTTACAGGACACTTACCATGTGTTCTGACTGAATATAGTTAAAGATACACAAGGGGCTGCACTGATGTGGGTGTGTTGTTTAAGTTACTGTACCTGTAGATGATCAAATAAGATCCAGTGAGTCCAGTTTTACTCAAAAATCCATGTTTCTGAAGGTTTATCAGACACCAAAACACTGCACAGTAGTTTGTCTGTCCAGGGTTTTTTCTATGCCTCTGCGCTGGCAATAGCCGTAGCCAGAGGCCAGATGTTTTTGGTTTGTTTATCTGTCCCATTCTCGTGAAAACGATATCTCAAGAATGCCTTGAGCGAACTTCTTCAAATTTGGCACAAATGTTTACTTGGACTCAACATTGAACTGATTAGACTTTGGTGGTCAAAGATGAAGGTTGTTGTGACCTTGCAACTGTCTCAGTCTCGTGGATGTGATATGTCCACAGCACTGTAAGGGAATTGCTTCAATTTTGACACGAACGTCAACTTGGACTGAAGAATAAACTGATGAGAATTTGGTGGTCAGGGGGTCAAGGTCATTGTGACCTCACAAAATATGTTTTTGGCCTTAACTCAAGAATTCTTATCTAAACTATACCAAAATTCCACACAAATGTCATATAGGATAATACGATAACGTGATGACATTTTATATCCTCAAGGTCAAAGGTCTTGGGTGCCCACATTGAAAATGTGCTGTTTGTATAGATCTTCTGTGCTGCCGGAGGGAAGATGTGTGTGAATCATCAAGATGACCTGCTGAAGTTCAAACCGAGCATCATAATGGAGAAGAAAGGTGATTTAAGTGACTTTGAACGTAGCATGGTTGTTGGTATCAGACGGGCTGGTCCAAGTATTTCAGAAACCGCTGATCTACTGGGATTTTCACGCTCAGCCATCTCTAAGGTATACAGAGGATGGTGTGAAAAAGAGAAGATATCTAGTGAGCGGCAGTGCTCTGGGCAAAAATGCCTTGTCGATGCCAGAGGTCAGAGGAGAACGGCCAGACTGGTTCAAGATGATAGAAAAACAACAGTAACTCAAATAACTACTTGTTACAACCAAGGTATGCAGAAGACCATCTCTGAACAAAGAACACATCGAAGCAGCAGAAGACCACACCGGGTGCCACTTCTGTCAGCTAAGAACAGGAAACTAAGGGTACAATTCGCACAGGCTCACCAAAATAGGACAATAGAAGATTAGAAAAACATAGCCTGGTCTGATGAGTTTCGATTTCTGCTGGTCGCAAACAACATGCTGGGTAAACAACATGAAAGGATGGATCCATTCTGCCCTGTATCAACGGTTCAGGCTGGTGGTGGTGGTGGTGTAATGGTGTGGGGGATATTTTCTGGGTGCACTTTGGGCCCTTTAGTACCAACTGATCAGTGTTTAAATGCCACAGCCCATCTGAGTATTGTTGCTGATTGTGTCCATCCTTTATGACCACAGTGTACCCATCTTCTGATGTCTACTTCCTCCAGGATAACACACCGCGTCACAAAGCTCAAATCACCTCAAACTGCTTTCTTGAACATCACATTGATTTCACTGTACTCCAATGGCCTCCACAGTCACCACACATCAATCCAATACAGCCCCTTTGGGATGTGGTGGAACAGAAGATTAGTATCATGGATGTACAGCCGACCAATCTGTAGCAACTGTGTGATGCTATCATGTCAATATGGACCAAAATCTCTGAGGAATGTTTCCAGCACCTTGTTGAATCTATTTTCACCAAGAATTCATGCAGTTCTGAAAGCAAAACAGGGTCTGACCTAACATGGGCAAGGTGTGCCTAATAAAGTGGCAGTCACCTAGATAACTTGCAGCTGATTTCAATAGTGGAGATATATATAATTGGCAAATTTGTTTATTTCTGTTGGCATTTTCAGTCAGTCAGGTGTGAGTAGGGATTCATATCTTTAGGATTTTATTGATACCGATACCAATACCAATACTCCTTATCGATACCAATACTTATCGATACTCTTATCGATACTACTATATATATATATATATATATACAGTAGCAGTAATCAGAGCAAAGGGTGGCTATTTTGAAGAAACTAGAATATAAAACATGTTTTCAGTTATTTCACCTTTTTTTGTTAAGTACATAACTCCACATGTGGTCATTCATAGTTTTGATGCCTTCAGTGAGAATCTACAATGTAAATAGTCATGAAAATAAAGAAAACGCATTGAATGAGAAGGTGTGTCCAAACTTTTGGCCTGTACTGTATGTATAAAATTCAGAGCAACCACATCCATATTAGCTGCATTGTCTACTGTCATGGCTACAACTTTTGCTCCTTCACCAAATTCTGCAAGTACTTCTCTTATCTCTTCAGCCACAACTGGACCACTCTGTGACTTATACACTGCCTGGGTTGATAGTACTTTCTGCCTTAGCTGGCCTTCATTCACATAGTGGAGTGTGACAGTGACATAGTGATCCTGTGTTATACTTGTCCAACCATCGCTTGTTATGGCCATTTTTGACACATTAGCAAGCTCAGCTATTACATTTTTCTTCTCAACTTCATACCAAGCTGGTAGGAGGATGTCTGATAATATTTCCCTGGAAGGGGGGGGGGGGGTGTAACCTGGGTTAAGGGCTTTGGTCATCTCCCTAACAATCATCAGAGAAAAAGCAATACAAAATTAATGATCTCATTAAAAGAACAGGTCAGAGTGCTCAAACTGACTTCACACTTGACTTAGGCTAAGCTAACGTATGCTACTGCCTAGTTACCTAAACCACTTGGATTGAACTGTAGCGAAGGGTTGCAGATCCTTCACAATAAACCTGGCAACGGCCCTGTGACATTCTTCAACCTTTCCCGCTGGTATCTTCATTTGCCCTTGGTTGCTGATGGTGAATGGTGTTGCTTGCATCGGCGGACCCATAGTGGCTGCTGCTGGAGAGGAGGGCACAGCGTTGCCAGCATTAGCCAGGCTGCTAACTGTAGCTGCTTTGCTTAAGCAGTCAAAGACGCCACACTCCTTCAACTTTATACCATGAGTAGTTAATTGCTTCATGATGTTGCTGGTGTTTCCACCCCTTGGACGCAACTACTTTCTGACACTCATTACATCGAGCCGAATTTTCATTCTCTTTAGTAAAGTGAGCGCACACCTTAGACTGCTGAGCCCTGATGGCTGACATGTTTGTTGACTAGAGAGAGACAACCACGCTGCGTCATCGCCTGTCGGCGGCGGCAGTGTCATAATTATGCAATGGTTAGGTAGTCGTAAAAAAACTAAATAAATAAAAAATGCAAATAAGCAGTATCATTAGTCCAGAAACTTAATGGTAGTCTGGTACCGACCCAATTATGAACCGGTACCAAAAAATACCGGGTCTCGGTATGCTTCCTTAGGTGTGAGAAACACAAGCAGTTTGATGGCCACACTGGAATCAAATAATTAGATTTTTTTTTTTTTTTTTAAAGATTATTTTTCTGGGCTTTTGCCTTTAATGGATAGGACAGTGTGTGAAATGGGGAGACAGAGAAAGAGAGTGGGGACTGGCATGCAGCAAAGGGTCGCAGGCCGGACTCGAACCCGTGACCACTGCAGTGAGGCAGTGCCTCTGCACATGGGGCACCAGCGCTATCCACTATGCAACCGATGCCCCACAAATAATTAGATTTGCCATATTTATGTTAAATTGTCTAAACTGATTAGGTTTAGATAACCTGAATGAAATGTTCATTTGTTTATAACCTTTTGAAATTTTATGTAGTGAGCACACACCATCACTGGGGCAGTTAGGAACACTCAGATCCAGGTAACTTAGACTACTTGTATATGTTCAGTATATGGCGCTTAGAATTTCTAAAACCTTCTCATTCTATGTTTTAAACTTCACCTTTTGTTTAGTTTTCCCCTCTCACCCCATGACTCATTAACCCTTCCAGCAGATAAGCTTGATGAGTAATCTCAGCTACACAGATGGTGATTGGCCCTTGTCTTATCTTTCTGTTTTCACGTCATCCAATCATTTTCAGACGTTAACCACTGAAATTGTTTCTTTATAGCTTTATAGACCTCTTTAGTAGGTGCACGTGATTCTAGTCATGTGCCAACATCAGTGACAACACTACTTTTTCTGAAGTTGGGCTTGCTTGAAGGACTTAATGATTGATTAACCATTCAGAGCCAGAGTCTCTTTTGTCTCCTCACTGCTCTGTTATTCTACAGTGAAATGTTTCGGGAGTCATGGCCATTCCTTCATTCAGAGTCATGCTTTTTCAGACATTGTCCCATCTAACGATTTATTCCTGCAATACTAGTTGGTCTGTCTGTCTGTCCAACACTGGTGTAGAGAAAGATATCTTGATTACTATTAACTAACTATGAATCAAAACACTTCTAAAACCTCAGTACACCCTCAATACTCTGTTTGTATTGTGAAGTATAACAGAGGCTTTACACTTTTATTGGTCAAACTTAATACTCTTACATGCAACATGGGTGCAGCGTATCACGTAGGCGGAGCAGAGCAGGGTTGTTGTTTTTTACTTGCTACACAGCGTGTGGTTGCTGCCAGCTTCACTGTGTGTGAATTGAGTTCTGCCAAGTAATAATGCAGGTGGCTATGGAGGTTTTGGAAGCGTGTAGGCTATATTAACTGTTGAATTAATTCACTGGATCGTTTTAACAACAGGATGCATTTGATAGTTTTAGTTTAATGTGAAATGTAAAAACACCCACATGGTTGCACTGCTGCTTCACATTGCCTCTGGTACAATGAGGTATTCATTTTTATCAAGTTTAAACAGATTGTACTTGTTATTTTACACAGTTCAATGTAGTCTTCTAGCTCTTGGAGGGCTGTGGACCGCTGTACTCAGAGGTAAAAAAAAAATAGAACAGCTCTGTAGGCAAGCGTGGCTTCCGTGGTCAATATAGCAGCTCAAGGTAGATATCATGATATTTGTCTTGGTGGTGCCTTTTGTGGCT
Organism: Epinephelus lanceolatus; assembly: GCF_041903045.1. NCBI lineage: Eukaryota > Metazoa > Chordata > Actinopteri > Perciformes > Serranidae > Epinephelus > Epinephelus lanceolatus. The sequence goes on along the minus strand of NC_135748.1, from coordinate 6,165,883 downwards.
GCAAGTCACTCATCAGGATAAGGACATCAACTCACCAGTCTATAAACTCTTCTCCTGCCAACTTCTGTTAGCTAGCTGCTAGCTAGCCAGTTTGAGATGTTGAAATGTAAACATCAGTACACATTGAGGAAAAGATGGAGAAGAATGAGCACCAGCTGAACCAGCATCCTGCTAGCCATTGTGCAGGTGTTGAAAAATTAAGTGGATGACCATCATCCTGCATCAGTTTCCAACTGAATATCAGGAATTGTAATATCCTTTGGTTCAGTGAAACTTGGCTAAATCCTGGACAGCATAATTCAACCAGGTGACTCCTCTTCTATATGCTGATGTGACAGAGTAGAGGACTCTGGGGAGAGAAGGAGAGGAGGTGTGTGTTGAATAAGGACTGGTGTGGTGATGGGAATGTGAGGTGCTAAACCGGTCTCACTCTGAAGTCATCATCAGGGGGAAATGCGGCAGGACAACAATGTAAGTTAAGGGGGCGGAAGTCTAAGTAGGACGGGCGGGAAGGGGTGGTGGATGGTTCCAACAACCACCGACTTTCACTTCAAGGCCAGTGTTCCAGTGTAATTGTAAAGCCAAACCTTGTTCTTTTGTCCCTAAACCCAACCATGTCGATGTGTTGGCTAAATGTAACTAGGGCTGTCCCAAATACCATTTTTTAACATTTGAATTTATAACGAATATTCAAATATTTGTTCACGGGGGGGGGGGGGGGGGGGGGGGGACTCCGGGGTTTTTTCGGACCTAATTGTATTGCGGCGTTTTGCACAGCGGTGACCGGATCTTTGCTCTCAAACCACAAAAAAATGTGATGGCACAACAGTCTCCTTCAGTACATTATTCTGTGCTTTCTTTTGATTTTCACATTGGCTAGTCATCCTGTTTAATTTGTCTTCTGATTAAATCGTAACCGCTGAAACAAGTTGTAGGAAGCCTCTGCAAGTAATTGGTTGCTGGCAGACACTCTGCTGCAATAAAATGGTTAATCAGCAGTGCCGTGCGAATAGAATATAATGTCTATAGCCTTACTGTTGTGCACAGCCTTATAGACTGAGCTGAGTAGTGATGCGCGGGTCGACCCGTCACCCGCGGGACCCGCAAATGGACCTGCGGGTTGGACAGCAGTGATCGTCTGTTAAATCGGTCCGTAAATGATATTTTGACATTATTGGCTATTACTGTCATGGCATCCAAAGGTACTGATGCGTTGAGCAGGTGACAGTCCGCAGTCGTTTTCAAAACACACTTGTGTCACACACTCCAAAAGAAACTTGTTGAAACTTTAAACAATAATTTATTGTACAAAACAGGGGAAACAAACGTTGACAAAAACGGTTCCATAATTCATATTAAATTCAGAAGATGACGAAAAAACAGCTACAAGTTAGAGGGAATAGTGATAAAGTGGTAAAACTTGGCATTGATCCACAGCCTCAGACGGATGCGCTCATGCGTGCCATGCGCACAAGCTCAGTTGGTAGGCGATATATTTTCACATTTTTAACAATGCAATTTAAAAGTTTTGATTTTTATTGATAACCTACATTTACCAACAACAAAAAGACTACATTTAGCACCAAAAAAATATGTTTAAAAAAAAAATAATAATAAAAAAAAAATTAAAAAAAACGAATATCGAATACCAAATTTTCATAACGAATACCTACCCATAGAAACAAATATTCGAATACCTGAATATTTGGGTACAGCCCTAAATGTAACCCCATGCATTTGCTGTTGAAGGTAAAAAAATGTCAATTTGCGATGTACCAATGTAGTGTTTACTTTGAAAGACTGTATGCAAACTGTACATTTCCTGTGAAAACAACACAAAAGTGTAGTTTGAGAACACACAATGCATGTAACAAGCAGAAGTTGACACAGTGTCCCAGAAGGTCAACAACCAACGCACCCAGGGTACCTGCACGTCACATGTCGACATGGAAAGTCCACATCCAAATGTCACGTACCAAATGTGATGAGGACGGAGTAAGAATGTGTTGGAGGTACTGTCCTGTTCCTACTGTGGATCCCTGCTAAATGCTGTTCAGAGGCGACTGCAGTGCAGCACTGTCTGTGTTAATTGTGGACAATTAAATCATTTCACAACCAGAAACCATGGATTACCAGAACCATCTGTAAACATGGGCAATTATAAAGCAGCAGCCAACAATGTAAGAAGATGCAAAAAAGGACTCAACTACAGTGAACATGTTAAAGGAGCTGATGGGATCTCATTTCACTGAAATGTACCTTGTATAATTCCACGTGACAAATAAATGATTGATTGATTTTTTTTTTATATTTGTAGGCATTTATTGTATTAAAACCCCAATCTTCTTCAGTGGAGTGTAACATTTAATTTCATATGATTTGGATGGTTTTAGTAAAAATGACATTTAGATAATAGGTGTGATAATGGTAACTGACCAATTCAAACATGCATTTGTTTGGTTTGCATTCGGTAAAGGTGATAATTTCTCTCAAAAAGACAAGGAGAAAGAGCCTGTCTATGAACTCTGCAGTTATGTAATACCTCTGAATGATGAAGCACTGCAGTCTGAAGGGATGCCCCCGTCACATCTGCTCCATGAATATTTCAATAAAAGAGCTCTCCTGTATTTTTCATATTCTAACTGTTACCATGGGCTACATTAAGATACACACTTACAGTCATGCTCCCAGTCTTATTATGCTGTGGCAGTGACACAAAGGGCCTTGAATACAATCAGGGAACATCAGGGAAAACAATCAGGGAGCATCTATCACTTGGTGTCTTTCATCTCCTTAGTCTGTGTTCAAAGTGAGCTCAGGATTTGCGTAGGTGGTTCCAGAACATCTGCAGGCATTCCCTTTGACTGTTTTTTTTTTCCTCAGCATGGAAGAAGTCATCTCTGTGGTTCTAATTGGCATCTGGGTTGACAGAGCCCAGAGCTAGGTCAATCTCAGCTAGACAGTGTGGTACAAAAAAGGCTATTCTGTGTTTCCTTATGTAATTTCAGTCAGACACAGCACTGAAAGCATTAGAATCTGTAAAGAATCTCATGGATTTCGGTTTGACATAGTGGTTATGTTTAGGGCCTTATGAAATCTGTGATTCCCAAATTCCCAGAATTCTGTGTTTTACAATTTAAGCACATTCTGTCATCAGAAAACGTGTCTAATGATGTGGTGGATGAATAAAATTTTAACAGTTCAATCAGAAAAAACAATTCAAAATATAATGAGTGTCTCTTACAGTTTACTCACATAATTTAATGGGATTTCTTAATTTATAAGAGAACGTGTTTTATACTTCCTGTGAAAAAGTGGATATAGTCATAGACCGCTTTTGTCATACATAGACTTTATATAAAGATACATATTGCCTACACTCTGGACTTTTGGGTTTTCATTTGTTAAATGTTAAGATACATTTTTTTAACATACGTGAATGTAAACATAACATCAAACACAAGTTTAACTCATTTGGGACCCACTTAATTTCCCTGGGACTCACTCAAATGACCACTTGTTGGGCCTGGGGACTCACTACATTGAAAACCTCAGCATCACTAAAGTCAGTTAGAAAATCTCCCAGTTCAACTTTGATTCATATCAGATCAACATTTTAATCTGATCGACTGAATGACTCAGTACATTCCAGGGGTGGTGAAAATGGGATCCTGTGCCAAAAAAGGTTGATCTCCTCTGTCCTCAAGTCGTGAACAGTGGGTGGTGACTCTGGGAGACAGCTGTTGTAATGTATACTTGGTGTGTTGTGGTTACCATGGTTTCCATTGTGTTTTCCCTGCATTTGTTTGGCTTTGCTTTACACTAAATGATTCTGAGCCTGCTTCTTTACCAGGTGGAGAGGTGGCTAAAGTAGGCCGCCTGTCTACCTTATGGTGGTCTTTACATTATGGTGGTGGCCATTGTGGATTTAAGCCCATTTACCATCAGTAATTCGGGCGCCACAGGGATCTATTGTTGGTCCATTACTATTTACATTATCACTATTATATTACTTTAATGTAATTTTTATGCCTCCGCAGCAGCTATAGCCATGGCCAGAGACATTGTGTTTTCAGGTTGTCCATCCATCCGTCCGGACATACGTCCATCCGTCCATCCCATCCATCCCATCTTTGTGAGCATGATATCTCAAGAACGCCTCAAGGGGACTTCTTCAAATTTGACACAAATGTACACTTGGACTGAAGAATAAACTGTTTAGAATTTTGTGGTCAAAGGTCAAGGTCAGTGTGACCCCAGGAAATACGTTTTTGGCCATTACTTAAGAATTCTTATGCTAATTATGACAAAACTTCACAATGATAATTGATAGGATAAAATAATGATGTCTTGACATTTTATATCCAAAAGGTCAAAGGTCAGATTCACTGTGGCATCATATTGCAACACTTTTCTAGCCGTTACTCAGTGTCATATCTCAGGAACAGAAGGGGAAACATTTGGTCAAATACTTAACTGGTGACACTTTTTTGGGTGCCCACCTTGAAACTTTGCTGTTTGTATAGATCACCTGTGCTATTGGGGGAAGATCTGTGTGAACCATCCATGTTTTCGCAGACATGGATGTAAACTGTAAGAGAAATTTGACTGGCGCGCAGTGGCATAGAATTGCGGGGTGGTAATTCTAGTTTTTGCAGATGACACAATTTTATAAACCCCACCCTCCTCCCCAAAGCTATAACTCACTGTCAGTCTGCCTTTGATGCTTTTCAGTTATCATTTCCTAATCACGTACTTGTTTCAAATGCAGACAAGACCAACAGTGTACATGGTTCGCCACATCCACCAGTCTCTCACTATCCTTCCATTAAAACTATGAATAGTGCCAATATCACTCTCTCAGAGTCATGCCATTACAGAACTTAGGAATCAGAGTTGACAGCAGACTGTCATTCAAGATTCATATTTGCTTGACCAAAGAATTCAAAGTCAAACTAGGTTTTCTGTATAGACTTAAAGGTTGTTTTTCCTTTCTTCACCATAAAACTATTGCTTAGTTAACTTTAATGTTTGGTTCAGAGATATTCTGTACTGTCACGCTGCCCCATCATTACTTCAGCAGCTAAACCCTAGTTATCATAGTGCATTACACTTAATTTTTTTAATACAAATTTTGCACTTATCATTGCTTTCTGTATCACAAAGTTGGATGGACTTCCATATTGATCAGAAGAAATAATCATCTTATAATACTCAGCTATAAATCTCTGCTGTTGAAACTGCCAGACTACCTCACATCTCATGATGTCAGCGAGACTGTGAAATTCAAGTTTATGATGTAAGATAAGATCCAACTTTATGCTGGTAAAAAATGGTGTAGAAGAGCTTATGTGAATAGATAACATGCTATGTGTTTCAGATATCCATTAATCCTCTCTCTGAGGTAAAAAAAAGACAATTAATTTGTGTTCTGTGGTTGGAAATAACAAAGCAAAGAGACAGCAACGCCACAAAATCCACAAAAGAGTCAGTCCATACTGTCTAGTTTTAATAGATGTGTGTTTATTTATAGCCTCCAGAGCTAATTGCCATTTAATTATATTTGCTCAGTCCCTTTGTGCCCTCCCCTCCACCCAGAATGTAATAAAAGAGTTGTCATGCTAAATATGTCTTTGTGGATTTGGTATACTCAGCTGAGCCTGCTGTGTTTGCAATAAGACCAACCGGAGCACTCGGTGAGAGAGGGCTCATCTTCTACCAAATTAAAGTAAAGTAAGTGAGACATCCTCATTTTTCCCCACACTACAGCAGTGTACTCAGCAGTAGTAGGCTACTGTACCTGTGCCGAACCCTGCACCTGTGCAGCATCACAGCTCATGATAGAACCATGTTTTTGTTGTTTTTCAAGGCTTGAAACAAATGGTGCGCAACATAGTAAAACTTAATGTGGAATTGTTGCCAGAAAAAATAGACAGTGTTCCCTACTTATACCAGGACCCCACCTCTTAGACACAATATCATGTTTGAATATCAAGACTGTGGATCTTATTACAACCATTTCAGTCAGGAGAGACAGGGGAGGGAAGTAAGATTAATTGTTTAATACAGATTACCAGATGTGTGATGATTAAGATTTGACAGAAAGTCTTTTGCGCTTTGACTCCAGAGAGAGATTTTGTAATCAAGGGGCATCTGAGCAACAACAAGATAAATTCCCAATGGAGTTCAGACACTGGTGGTGGTGGATGATGACTGAGGCTGATGGCTGATGAGGCTGATGAATCTGCAAAGACTGAGCAGTGATGAGGAGGTGGAGGGTGCGTACAACTGCAGCATGAAAGAACAGGCAATAAGAGAGGGTGTGTTGCTGTGCTACTGGTTAACTGTGATCAGCTGACAGATCAGCTCCCGACAATGAGAGCAAGGAAATTATGAGAGAGCATGCCTGCAAGGAGTGAATGGCGGATGGTATGAATGGCATATACCAGGTTATTCCAACACACTGCTCTCACTTTTAGTTTTCACTTAAATTCAGACTCATTCAACAATATGGTTACATTTTGGTAATGTAGAAAAAGTGCCTGACCATTTTATGTGATTGTAAGATTATAATTAGTTTTTATGTTATTACAAGTGTGTCACTATAGCTCAGTAAACAAGTTGGGGACTGTCAAATTTATTTTGTGTAGCTGGCAGCAGAATGTGTCTAGTGTGAGTCGATGTGGGATGTTTTGTTTATCATCACAGATGTTTCTTCATTTTCTCCCCACGTTCCATCTCTCCCTTCCTTTGTGCCCGCTTGCTAAAAATGTTTGAATAGAGTTTGAATCTGATATGTTTGAAAATGCCTGGCAAGTAGGGCAAGAAAAAAGATTATTATGGGTCCTTGAAAAGTCAGGGAAGTGTTTTGAAATTTTGTCCATGAAAATTTGTGGGAACCCTCTGTGGGTCCATTTTTGAAAACCCACACTGCCTACACCTGTAAAGCTCAGCACCAGGACCTGACCCATTAGGGGTCATTAGGTCTAAATCAAAGCCACACCCTTTAATAAGAGTCCTGCGACCCAACCTGCACTCATGATTAAACACACGCGGGCTACAGTCACTCACATTAAGCTGGGTTCTCCGTTGTTGAATTACAAATCCAGTGGAGATGTCTCTTTCTCTGGCTTCCCTTGATGCCAGGATGGTGAAAACATTCTGCACAATCACTGCCAGGTTAGGAAACATTTCAGCATGCTCCTTTCACCACCATAAAACCTCAAAAGGATCCTCCTTGGGTGTCTCGAACTCGATATAGGCTGCCACCTCATCCTCAGGCTGCAAAGTTTCATCACTGGAGTCTTCCACACTGGTGACGAATGTGACAACAGGGTCCAAGGTTCAAGATTTAGATGTCAAAATATTACACATATACTGCACATCTTTTTCATTTGTTTAATTCTGAAAAAACAAAAAAAAACTTTTATTCTCACCTGCTGCCCGCCCACGTGTAGTTCATTTTTACCCGTGCCCTTGAATTTATACATATATATCTATGTATATGTACATATTTTGGCCAGACTTGCTGAAGATAAGAGATTTTAACTTATTCTACAGATTTGTTGTATTGAAGAGGCTTTCGCACACCAGGATAATCAGCTCCTGTCATCAGCTGCATTGGCATAGCAGAAAGTGCTTAACATGGAAAGACGGATTGAAGCAATGTTTCGGTCCTCTGGACCTTTCATACCTTTTGCTTCATTAAAAACCATTACTGTGTAAGTGCAAGTCAGTGTGCGGGCAATCCTTCTGTCCAACTTATTCTACAGAAAAAAAATATAATGATTTACTAATTGTTAGAGGATTTGCTGCTTTTCTCTGTTATTGGTTGGTAAACTGAATATTTCTGGGTTTGGGAATGTTTGTTGGGGAAAACAAGAAATGTGATGACATCACATTAGAGCTTTGATCAAGCCCAAAAGATTAGGGCGGACTATATGAACCCACATAGGTTCAGTCCAACCTGAGCCCAAACCCCAGCAGTAGTTTTGGGCCCAAACCCAATTAGAAACCAGAATTTCCACTGGAAAAAACAAACAAACTTTTTTTTAATATTAAGACATTTATTATACACTAAGAGCTGGGGTGTTTCCTCACACCACGTCTCCTTCTCTTATATCAGGGGTCTTTTGTCAGCTCTGCTGGTTTACAGTAATTGACTTATAATGACAACACAGCTTGGAAATTATTCATGACATTACACAGACTATAAGGTCTACATAAAGGAGAGGATTGACGGCACCACTGGCCACACACATGTGAACCAAGTGCAGCAGGATGCTGGTATATGACAGCAAAAAGACAGGAACCTCGACACTTAAGAGGCACATGACGAAGGCTTGCCATGGAAAGAAAGAGAGTCAGCCTTCAGTGTCCACATTCGTATTCGTATGTCGGGTTTAAACCGGGCTCTAGCTTATAATTACAGTTAAAGGGACTGGCCGGGCCAGGCTCGGACAGAACATGCACTTGCTCGGGTGAGGTCGGGCTGGATTTTTTGGGGCCGATCTAAGCTCTACCTCCTAGGCCCCAGGCTGTGTCAGGAGTTCATGCAGGGTAGAGCTCATGCATCAAGTTACAACCTGCAGAAATGAGTGTGGAGACCTTTCTTTACAGGTCACACACTCAATAAAAGGTTTGATGAGTATGAAAATGACGAATCAGATGCTGTATGCTGGGTCTACACAGGATGCCTTCAGGCAGTACTGAGTGTAGGTTACCTTCATTTGGCAGCGCTCAGAGCCCAACACACAATCAGTAGTTCAGTAGTTCTACTTGGAAAACAGTGTAAAACAGTGTGGCAATATCCTGTAGGTTACTGGTATAGTGTGAGTTATATGTGGCTGAAAGGCCACCTGTGTAGACACACCTTAAGATGTTGTCTTTCCCACAGCGATCATCAAAACACCAAATGAGGGATGTCATTCTCAAGAATGCTGCTTATTATCAGTACTCTTTTACTGATGTTGGGTTCAGATAACACGATATCAGCCAAACTACACAGTGTCTTGTGCAATAATCCATCATTTTATCTCATGTAGTATGTCATAGTAGACGACAACCGACACCGTGTCTGGAATGCGGTTGCCTTCCACAACTTCTTCCGTCACAGCCGTCACCAACAGGAACACAGAGCACAGACAGACTACTTTAGAAACAGGCCTTTGTTCTAGACAAAGGCCTTTATTTCTAATTCTCTCTGTATTTTCTATTATTTTTAATCTGCTCCTGTTGGCCCTGTTAAAGGTATAATATGTAGTTTTTCCACATAAAAATGTCTAAAAACAACTAAACCAATATTATATATTTTGTTTAGTTGTGTACTTTGATTATCAGAAATGTTTCCAACAATTTTTCAAACCCAGATAAATATGAAATATTAATAAAAGTTAAGGACCGTGTCATTAGGTCGCATGTCAATGGCGACGTAACTTCAGTTACCATAGCCATTAAATGAAGGAGAAGAAGAAGAAGCAGACCGGATGAGACGTCAGAGAATGAACGTTACTGTTGCTAGGCTAAGCTAACTCGTCTTGGATCATGATTATGCATTGACGGTTGCTGCACCTTCTGACACCAAAGCTGTCCCGGTAAACAAGCCGGTAAAACGGAAACGTACGGGTCAACCAAGCGATCCCAGAAGAATTTGGGATAAGAAGAGAGCTGCCACGGTCGGTTTCGGTTTCACGGAGTGAGGAATGTCAGATCTGTATCTGTTATATGACTACAACTCCCTTGATCCCACGCTACTTCGTGACGTCATCCAACTCCATCTTCTGTTATTGTTTTGGTTTGAGACCCCTAGCGGCAGAAAATTACATATTGCACATTTAAACTGAATGCATTCCGCAATTATTTTGAACTCAACACTTCCTGTATCCTTTTAAAAGTAAAAGCCCCTTATCGAACTTACACATATTAGGCATTACTGAGTTTTTTTCCATATAAAAACATTCTAGACAGTAGCATATGTTAACAAAATGCAGTAATTCATCAAGAAAAAACATTTTCCTGGTTAAATACATTGTAAAATTGCAACATTCAGTCATTTTCCGTAACTGCTTATCCTAGACATAGTCTATGTAATATAGAAAAAAATAATTGAATAGAGTAAGAGTATAATCAATGTACTAAAATGCATCTGATAAAAACATCTGTACAAAATCAAATACTGTCGATAACAGCAGACAGACGTCAAGATTATAGTAAATACAACATTGCTGTCTAGATAAATATGAATCCATCAATAACAAACCTATATAGAAAGCAAAAGATTGAAATAAAGATTACTGAGCTGAATAAAGCCAAGCCATCCCTTTATGTCAGGAGTAAATGGCTTTGTATGTATGCCAGTCATAAGATAAAGCACATATAATCCAGTCTAGAAAGGAAACTATTAGCATGACATTATGATCTCGCACTGGGTTTATACTGAGTTAAAATAGTGCCAAGTCCTGTTTACCATAAATGGGAAACTCAACTTGAGTGGTCACTCACTTATACCCTGGTAAAATAGAGACCCATAATATTATCATCATATTATAATCGCTAGGGGATCTAGAACATGAAATCAGATACCGCAACTTTCAGTGTCACTTAAAGTCCAGAGAAGAGCAACTTTTCACCAATCAATTTCCATTTTTTCCTTTCCTTTCAGAGGCTAATATCTTTTTATGACATTAACACCCAGTGTATATAATCATCATTACGCACCCTAATCAATGAGGGCAACAGGGACAAACGGCCAAAAGTGGATTTTGCCATGTTTTTAGTACAGCAATTTGATGTCAAAAATATCAACCATGCGGTTGCCGAAGATTTAAGAGTATTGAGTGCAATCAGTTTTATTTCAAGGAAATCTTAACTCAGACTTTACAGATAATCTTAATCTTAAAGTGTTTCGTGCAGTTGGACACTGATTATTATCCTTTAGCTGGACATTTGTCAATGTGTATAACAGTATAGATTTAAGAAAAGTGGGAGGAAGGAAAAAAGAAGAAATGGAATTTAACTTAGCATGCATACGACATTGACTTGAGTATCCAGTGGCACATACATGCATACATACACATTTGTACAAAGCACCAGACTAACAAGGCAGTGCAAACAGAGGCATCATTAGGACTCTCACCTCATGGTGCTGAGCCTCAGAATAAATGAACAGTAATGCTAATACCCTTTTCACAGGCTTGCTTTTCTACCGTATGACTAGCTTCAGAACTGATGATCACAGATCCACTGCTGCACATACGTGTAATGCTGCCATTTTCCATATTACACGAACAACACCCATTTTATGAGTAATTATGTAATTATTCACTGGGAGGGAGACACACTCAAAGTCAGGCCCAGAAATAAAACTGTTCATAATTTTAAAAGAGGCCAAGCTGGTGCAGTAAAAGTCATGTTGTCAGCTGATGTCATTTTCCAGGTATATTATTCAAAGCGGAGCTCTGGCTTCAGAGTGTTTGACGCTTTTATGAAAGATTACGTCACCGTATCCGGACTCGCTCGGGTACCTCAGAGTGTATCCTTATGAATGTGCCATATTGTAAGCTCTGGTGATTTATTACATGCAAGTAGCCAAGAGAGTTGTCATTTTATGAAGTTGCGCCACTGTTGTTCTGGTCTCACAGAGGGAATGCTGTCCTAGCCAGTTGTACCTCAGTTTCTACCACTCTGTTATTGGGTTTTTGTTTAGTTAGAAAAAAAAAAAGACACCTCATTGCCCCAGGATGCAGCATACGTACCTATATTGGTTGATGAAAAGGTACTTTAAGAAGTGGCTGGATTTCTTGTGAAATGTGCTGTGAATATTCATGGTCTCCAGTGGATTCACTATGCACTATATTGAATTTTTGCCGATATCTGATAACAACTCATTTGACTGATAACTGATACCGATATTGATATATCGACTTTTCTCCCTATCTAATTTTTGTGATCATCAAGTCTATCCTGTAGTGGAATTAACATTATATTGTGCATGCACACTTTTACTGTGATGGCTAACCAGCAGATAGAAACATGAAATGCAATGCTTTTCAGTGTATGTAGCCTAATATTAATTCATTGAGCAAAATAAGAGATAACATGTTGGCCGATTCTGTTAATAAAGCCAATATTGGTCCATACCAATGACGTGCAGATATTATTGTGCCACTACCTGGAGCTCGCATGAATGGAGCCTGGGTTTGTTGAAGGTGGCAGTGCTGTTTGGGCTGAGAAAGCCATGTGTAGGTAAAGGAGGTTATTGGGTTGGTGCGGGGAGCAGTGAGACCTGGCATTAGGGGAGTGTCTCTGGGACGCCAGAGATCACTGTCTAGCCTCCTGGAGGTGTCGTGGGACCAATTAGACGAAACACTGGTGAAAGGAGGTTCCCACCAGATGACCCCAAAGACATGTTAGTTATTACTGCTCACTGGTCTGTATAGTTAAGCCTTGCCATAATAGCTTATCATAGGGCTTAGGAGGTTATTCACTGAGTGCTGATCCTTTCTCTCGAGCACAAACTTCTTGTGTTTATTTGAATTGTGCATCCTTAATCTTTGATTGCGCAAGACACTCATTGTCACTAGTGCCACCATCAAAACACAGCTTACACTTGTTCACAATAAATATATCAACATTTGTCAGTAAGTTACAAGGAACTAATAGTTACAGCTGCAGTTGAGATACCATATATAATTACCATTTGTTGGTTCTGAAGATAGAAGCACTACAGTTCTGAGTGGCATACTGATTAATGTTGACAACCTGTGGCTACAGCCTGACAATGAAGTTTCATTAGATCTGAAATGTTGATTAAAGATTATGTATCTTACACATTGAAATGACAGTTGTTATCCACTTTACACCTATTTTTTTCACAAACTACTCGATCCAAGTACTCGAGGTCCTAATTCAGAGCAAAGTTGATCAGCCTAAAATATTAACTGGGAGTTTCTCCTGAAATTGACCTGATGCGATAAGCTAGATCAGAGTCACTGCTCTGTTGGTGTTGCTGAACAGCGGTCACAGCATATCGGAGTAACTGTAATTACCACTTTTCAATTTGTAAGTAGTGTTCATGTCAACAAACTCAGATTTTTCTGAAAGCTCCAATATGTCTGACTTGGTGCTGATTCATTAGCCATGGCAACACTGTGACAAATCAGGTCAACACAAATGTTGTGGCTTTCACTGAAGAAATATTGTAATTTTCCATCGCTCCTGAGGGTGGCATCCCTTGTTATCAACATCTCTCTTTCTTAGCTAAAGTAGACTTGGCAAAAACAATCTACTGGCAACTGGACAGAGTTATAGAATGATGCTGCCACCCTGAAGTGAAGAGAGAAATCAGCCCATAAATAACATTTTAAGAAGGAGGCTGCAGGCGAACTTTGATCATATCTGCGCTAGAGGCTTTGGCAGAGCATTTAGGCTTGGGTGGTATCTTTTTTTTCATACCTTCATACTTTCCTGATATTTAATGGGTGTATAAAAATATGACGGTATTTGTGTTTAAAAAACAAAAAAAAGTAAAAGCTGAGTCACTGGTGACTGGTTCATATCATTGTCTAGCCTACATTGTAAATTCACTCACTCAACTTAAAAGCTTGCACTCAAAACATTTGGTTTACAGTACAGTAACATAAAAGTTCTGAGTTCACCAGTCACATGACCCTTGTCTGACAGGAATTTTATGTCAGTTTATCATAATTTTTTGTTTTTGTTTTTAGAGCATTTAATTCTTTGTCATGTTACCGTAAGAAATTGAGGACACATTTTACAACAATTTCATCGAACTGTAAAAAATATAGGTTTATAGATTGCTAGAATAAGGCAAAGAGATGAATTCTGAACCAGGAAGCAATCTATAGTTCACCTTAACACGACATCATGTTTTTGTGTTATTTTGACAATCCGGGGCATTTGTGTATCACAATTTTGTGTTTGGGGTTTACTATGTTGTGTTGCTAATATGCAAGTAGCCTACTTAGACAAGTCATATTGAGTCTAAATACTTATTGCTTATCGACACTTGTTGCTGTGGTGGATACCAGCACATCAGTGGGCTGAATGGAGATGACGTGTTGAATAAAAAACATGTGGCTAATAAACTGCTTTTGTAGTTGGAAGAAGTCATCTTAAGAAAAAGCAAAAATGACAAAACCTTACTTTCTGGTGTTATTGATTTTTATTTCTCAATAAGGCTGGAGAAATACATTTTAAAGGATCAAAATCTTGACTATTAAACCCTGTAATAAATCCCAGTGATTTAACTTTTTTCTTGAATAGCACAGATGATGGATGTCAGCGGTAAGATTGGACAGAGTCTTACCTCTAAAATATTTATTTGTTTATTCACTTCGATGAGAGATAGATAGATTAGATACTTCACAGAGTATGTTGCCATAGTAACTAACTCAAGGTTACGCTGAACTGGTTTTGTGAAACGGGAAGAGTTTCCCTCATCTCAGGCTTAACATACTCAGAGTTTTCACTAATCCTGCTTTCTGAAATAGGGCCCTGATAGCAATATTATGTAATGAATTTATCGAAAAAAACAAAATGAAAAACTGATCAATATTTGAGCCGCATTCCCCCCTCTTTGGAGGCCAGGAAGTGAGACAATATTTTTAAGATCATACTTATTTCATATATATATATATATATATATGTATAAATCCGGGCGGCACGGTGGTGTGGTGGTTAGCACTGTCGCCTCACAGCAAGAGGGTTGCTGGTTCGTTCCCTGGTGTGGGAGCCCTTCTGTGCGGAGTTTGCATGCTCTCCCCATGTCAGCGTGGGTTCTCTCCAGGCACTCTGGCTTCCTCCCACAGTCCAAAGACATGCAGAGTGGGGACTAGGTTAATTGATAACTCTAAATTGTCCGTAGGTGTGAATGTGAGCGTGAGTGGTTGTTTGTCTCTATGTGTCAGCCCTGGGATAGTCTGGCGACCTGTCCAGGGTGTACCCTGCCTCTCGCCCAGTGTCAGCTGGGATAGGCTCCAGCCCCCCCGCGACCCTCAAGAGGATGAAGCGGTTAGAAGATGAATGAATGAATGTATAAATCCTTTGATAATAATGTTTCACCCCATAGACGGAATTAGTGTGTTGATCATTTATAAGTTTAAGATTTTTTTTGGTAGGACATGATTTGCCCCAGTTCTTAAGATTGGGTGAGTTATATTTGTCAATACTCCCAAAGAGGGGCAGAGACATTTTTCTTTACTACTAGTCCTGTAACAAAATATCCCCACCTCTTGCAGTCGCCGTCTTTCTCAGCTCAGTTCCACCACTATACTGATCTCTGGTGGTGCATGCTGTGCTCTACAATACATTGCCTCAATACAGCATTTGCGTATCAGTTTAATAGAAAGACGAGTGTCTGTATTTTTTTTCTTTATAAAGATATTTTTTGTGGCATTTTGCCTTTAATGAACAGGACAGCCAAGTATGAAGGGGGGAGAGAGAGAGAGGGGGGATGACATGCAGCAAAGGGCCACAGGCTGGATTTGAACCTGATACATGGGGCACCTGCTCTATCCACTAAGCCACCGACGCTCAGAGTGTCTGTATTTTTGATGGTATTGAACATCATACCTTTAGGATTTTCTAAATTCCTCCGCAATACCTTGATACCACCTGAGTATGCTTTTAATGTTTTTTTGTGATTTTGTGTTCTGCAGAATGAATTTCCATTATGATGCATGTGGTGGAGTTGTTGCTACTAGACAAAGATGGATTTATTTACAGAAATGTGGCTGAAAGCTTGATCATTTGGCATGATTATACAATAATAGTTTGTAATTGAAGACGGGCCATTTAATCATTTGGCTTTATCACACTCTGGTCTGTTGAAGCTTGCATCAATGGATACCTAATGCCAACATCTAGTTGATTTTTTTCCTTTAGTTTGTAGC
Organism: Epinephelus lanceolatus; assembly: GCF_041903045.1. Classification (NCBI taxonomy): domain Eukaryota; kingdom Metazoa; phylum Chordata; class Actinopteri; order Perciformes; family Serranidae; genus Epinephelus; species Epinephelus lanceolatus. Next base: position 6,149,972 of record NC_135748.1, on the reverse strand, counting down.
AGTCATTTCAATCATGTTCTTGAATGTGCTCTTCGTTTCATCTCTCATCTTGCTCATCTCCCTTCAGGCTCTGTCTCTCACCCCTTCCCTGTCATCTCCTCTTCTTGTCATCCTCCTTCTCTTCTCTCACCTCCCTCCCTCCTCCACCACCTCCCTGTGTCTGCTCTGACAAACGTTCATGCATTAAAGACCCAGCTATGCCTCTTGAATACCAACCCAACTCCAGCATTGTCTGACAACAGTGGGGGAAATTCTCCGCACTCGGGGCGTTCCCCTGTGAGTAAGCACTGCACAGGACAGACTGCTATTCCATTGATGGGGCACATTAACAAATCAGTGGCTGCGCCCTCCACATGCCACTGCTCTATGACTAAGAGGCCAATACGGACTGCAACCTTGACACCCACCCCCCATGCCCTTTGATGAAGAGTAATATTTTCTTCTCCTGTGTCTGTGCTCTCTGCTGTCTTCCCCATCAGGCTTCAGTGGGGCAGTCATGATTCCGCTGGAGGGAGAAACAATCAATATCATTAGAGCAGCCAAAGCTCTCCTTACCCTTGGAGTGTAGATAATGCGGAGTTAGCCCCTGTGCCTCCAGTGGGCCATACTGGACATAAAGATGAATAACAGCTGACTTTGCTACCATGGTAACCTCTTCAGAGTTCCCCTCACCCTCTCTACTTGCCATCCCCCCTATACGTCTGCTTTCTGTACTCTGGTGCAGCAGAGTCCGCGTGGACTGAACAGACTAAAGCTCCTTCACAACAGCAGAGAAATTAATGGAATTTTCCAAGGAAGTCAACAGTAAACATGCTGCAGTCCCCTTCCCAATCCACAAAGAAATACCATCCTCTAAACACCTGTAATTATAATAACTCACAAACAATATGTACTAATTATTTAGTATGTTAGCTACACTGACTTCCCACAGCCAGTCACAATCACCTGTGGGTCCATCATGACAAGACTCACTCCAAAGGGCCGTTTAAACCAAGAACAGTAACAATAACTAGGACAATGTGAGCATCCACACTGATGAATGGTAATGTTCTTTAACAGAGACACTTGTCATTAGGCTACCTGAGGTAATGCTAGATAGCCTATATATTGCTCCACGTTGGAAGGTCACCAGGATACACCCTCAACAGCCGCCATCTTTGTCACAAAGATGTTAACCTTTGAAGGTGACGTGTCCATCATTCCACATTCAGCTTTTGGACCATTTTAAGCGTGCCAGTAGTACACTGCATTTTCCCATACTTAAGAGTTTAGTACAGAAGTCTGCAGTTTAACACACACTGTTGTGTCTGTATTTGATATACAGCACCATCTCTATCAGTCACATCATGATCTGCATGATCCACAGTCCAGTTGTGCCCCATGTATTTACATGTTGGCCTATAGCGTTGTATGTGGAGGTCTAATCAGTCAGAATAAGTGAAAATACCTGTGAGGATGTACAGGTCCTTAAATGTTAAGCGCAAATGGTAAAAATATGAAGATCAGTGCAGTTTGAGTGCGTCTTGTAAAAATACCAGCCACCAGCTAAAATACAGAGATAAGATCTTCAGTCTTGTTTGTTTACTTCAAAATCACTGAGATTAGGTTAGCATTAGGGTTAACCCTCACCCTGTCTGACACTGGAGTTTTGTGCCAGGGTGGTTAATCTGTGAGTGTGCAAGATGCATAGATAACAGAGTGAGAGAGAGTGTGTGTGTGTGTGTGTGTGTGTGTGTGTGTGTTTTGTTTCTCTGCCATGGTGATATGCCTTTGGCGAGGGGTGATTCATCCTCACTTACTTCTTCAGACTCTGATGAGTACTGTGGCCCTGCTGGCTTCAGTTTCCAGATGACTGAAATTTTTTTCTCTCCTCTTCCTGTGTTGCAGTTGAAAGGGAACTGGTTCAGAAGAGGACCTTCACCCGATGGATGAACCTGCATTTAGAAAAGGTTGGTTGATACAGCTTTATAAAATGGTTGCTACAAAAAAATATGAAAAGAGGACACTCAGTTATTATAGAGCTGCTTGCTGAGCTTTCATTTAACACCTGGGTGGAGCAAGACAGCCTCTTTTATGGCCACCCCACCCCAAATCCCAGGGTACTGTAGCTCCATCTTCACCACAGACTGTATCATAAAGATGAGATTGCTCTGCCACGCTCACTGTATGTGTTTAACACTGCGGCAGAGACACGTGCTGTACATAAACAACAGTTGCAGTCTCTCCACCTCCCTCTATGAATTATACATGTGGTTGTGTGAAACTGCCTGTGTGCAGCATTAAAGTCTTATTAGGATGTAAAGTGTTACTCTGAGAGAACAGTGGCAATGTTACAGGTCTAGCTAACCCAAGGTGGTTGTTTTCCTCCCCAAACCACCCAGCTAGCTGCTGTACAGTATGGGAACAATGGCTGAGTGGATAAGGGGCCCCTCCTCTGCTGCCTCTTGGAGCTTTGGGACAAATACAGGAGAAATGCCCTGAGGGAGCCAATGACAATCTTGTCAAGGAAAGGAACTAGAAACCAGGGCTGTATGGAGGCCCAAAGGGGACACTCAGCTAATTTAAGGGGAAGAAAGGTCAATGAGTCCAGGGTGAATGCGTGTTATTCATATGGAAAATGTTGGGTTTTTTTCAAAAAAAAAAAAAAAAAAATAAATAAATTTTTAAAAAAAAGAGAGAGAAAGAAAAAAGTAAAAGTAAAAATCAATAAACTTAACTAATAAAGGAACACATTTTCTAATGCTGTGGGAGTTATTACAATATATTATATATTATTTCATATATGTATATGCATATATATATAAATCTGAAGGCCGTCGGTCATTTTGACCGGTTGCAATTACCGCCCCTGCCCACTTGGCTGCCGTTTTCACACTACTGAGAAAAAGTCATTCATCTGCTTCATGTAGCGTTGTTGACATAACGCCCTGGATGTGGAACCAAAGCACGGCGCCCAGCAGCGGAGGCAGTTTTCAGTCAGCGCCCATGTTAACCTATCTGACTGTCCACATAGGCCACTGAGCAGAGCAGAACACCCGTAGAGGCAGCGCTTCAGTTCGGCGTCTGGTCTATTTTTCACGGGAGCTGCGAGCGCTTCTGTCAAGCTGGATCGAGCGGATCGTACCAAACAGGAAGTCGGACACAGAAAAGATGAGAGAATCTGGCCAATTTTCAAAATAAAATAACAGCACGCACCGAGGAACATGAGGAGAAAATACCGTGTGTATAATTTAAAATAACACAACAGTGCATAACCGAACACATTTTTCAATACCATAATCACTTCATTACAATTTTAATTTTGTGTCACCGAGCCTACAGGCATAACTACATAACGCCCTGGACACACCGGACGCGTTAGTGCCGTCTGGTGTGTCCAGGGCGAAGCCTAATGGCACGGGTGTGTGAATGTCTGTTCATCTTTTCGTTCATGTCCTTATTAATGCACACTTTGAATATCTTTATTATCATTTAAAAACAAAAATTAAAATGACCGGTAAAAATATATTATGACCGGATTTTTATGACCCTGTCGGTCAAAATAACCGCGACTAAAGTCTAGCGCAATGTCTGATATATATATATATATATATATATATATATATATATATATATATATATATATATATATATATATATGTGTATATGTATATATATGTATATGTATATATATATATATATATATATATATACATATACATATATATATGTATGTATATATATATATATATGTATATATATATATATATATATATATATATATATATATATATATATATATATGTATGTATGTATGTATGTATGTATATGTTCTTGCCATAATATGAATTTTAACAGTTGTCCAATAGGGCTGTCGGCTGTGTATTAACCTGACTTCTGCACAACACAACTGATGGTCCCAACCCCATTGATAAAGCAAGAAATTCCACTAATTAACCCTGATAAGGCACACCTGTGAAGTGGAAACCATTTCAGGTGACTACCTCTTGAAGCTCATGGAGAGAATGCCAAGAGTGTGCAAAGCAGTAATCAGAGCAAAGGGTGGCTATTTTGAAGAAACTAGAATATAAAACATGTTTTCAGTTATTTCACCTTTTTTTGTTAAGTACATAACTCCACATGTGTTCATTCATAGTTTTGATGCCTTCAGTGAGAATCTACAATGTAAATAGTCATGAAAATAAAGAAAACGCATTGAATGAGAAGGTGTGTCCAAACTTTTGGCCTGTACTGTAGATGTGTATATGTATGTATATATATATATATATATATATATATATATATATATACATACATGCCTGCCTTTAATTAACAGGATAGAGTGAAATGTGGGAGTGAGAGTGGGGGGATGACATGCAGCAAATGGTTGTGAGCCGGGGTCGAACCCGTGATCACTGCAGCGAGGCATCACCTCTGTATATGGGGCGCCAACACTATCCACTACGCTACCGACGCCCCCACCTTGTCATGCTTAATACCTGATATTAATCATTGACAGGCCGCTCATATCAAGTGACTGCACTATGAAATGAAAGTAATAGTTTCCCTGCCTGCCATAGTCACAGTGCACCTGTACATCTACACACAATAAGCTCCAGCAGAGTCTTACATCATAGTGTTTACGCTGTGTTTCTGTGGAAACTCTGTAGTTTCACTCCTGAGCCTATCTCTCCTTTCTGTTTTCAGTCCCCAGCCAGGGGTGAGCCTGGGTGAGCTGAGAGTCTGAGCGTCTGATCAGATCTTTTGTTTTCTCTCACACAATGAGCCTCTTTTCTCTTACTCACTGTTTGGCCCTGCATCAAATCTCTGACCCAATAAATTAACAATCATACATTTGTCCACTGTCATTTTGGAACGTCCAGTCACTTCACCCTCCCCCCACACTCCTCTAGCCATTGTTCATCCATTCACCATGTTTAGACAAGTTCACAGATGCCTGAGTTAGTAATGGCTTGTTGTGATAACTGGGCTAAATGTTGGCTCAAGCAGTGCATGCTGTGGCTTACTGACTGATTTTAGATAGAAGATTAATCTTCATAGTCTTCTCTTGTTATGCTTGAAATCACCCAAATTTCTAGGGCTGCAACAAATGTATTTTTCTTTTCTTTTTTTTCTTTTTTTTTTTTTTTTTTTACATTTGAGGCTACTATTGAGATTTTTGTAATGAAGTTCGGATGTCTGTTAAATTACTTGGACAAAATCCTCAATTTGAATAAATTGATTTGTCTGATTAAATTAGTTAGTCTGAGTGTGCTATCTCAAAAATACCCAAAAGGAATTTCTTCAAATTTGGCACAAACGTCCACTTGGACTTAATGATGAATTTATTCAATTTTGGTGGTCAGAGGTCAAAGTCATTGTGACCTCACTATTGTTGTTGGCCATATCTTAAGAATTCATATGCTTATTATTGAAAAAATCATACAACTTCACTGTGACATCATAATATTCTACAAAAACACTTTTCTGGCCATTAGTCAATATCATATCTCAGGAAGAGAAGGGATGACATTTGGTCAGATACTGAATTGGTGACACTAATCTTGGGTGTCACCTTGAAACTGTGCTGCCGGTGGGAAGATGTGTGTGAAGCATCTCCACATTTTATCCAAACAAACACAAAAAAACTCACTTAATACCTTTTATTAAATTCCTTCACTACATATGTTATATGAGCCTGGACAGACACTGATGTAAACTGCAACTTGACTGTTGGTTGAGATGTGCAACCACAAGGCAGTGATTCAACTTTAATAAATCAACTTTCTTTAATGAATAAATATAATTGATGGTGCTGTTAGGTTGCTGCTAGACCGCCCTGTTCATACAGCTGCATACTTCCTTTTGTGTACTGCAAGCGGGACAGCAAACAATGTTTTGACCAAAGTAAAAAATATTGTTGTTGAAAGGCTAAAAGCCAACAAGTTAAAGTCATTACAAGCAGTGTTTTTATTTTTTTCAAAACATTTTGACTTTTGGACTTTACAACACTCAAGAGTAATTGGAAATGTTTGGATCGCATTAGTAAATTTAACAATTTGACGCACCATTGGAGTCAAATTCTACAAATAGTATAATACTAATAATGTTTGTGGAGCTTAATCTTTATCTGCAACTATGCAGTAATACATGGTTTTAAACAGAATGACTAGATGTGCGACAAAACCTGTGCAGCATTCGAATGTCGATTCAAAATCCAGATGCAGATGTTATGAATGAAGCTTTGAAGTATTCAGTACAGTGCTACAAATTTTACAGTATGAACATCTCTATAATGTCCTTATTGTTAGTGATAGCATACAACAGTGATTTTTCAGTAGTTGTTATTTGAAACAGACAAGTGGTGTTTGGAGAGCTGTTCAGTGCCATCCAATGTGTCGAAGTGAAGCTCAAGGACGTGTTTGAGAGGAAAGATGGCTCAGTGTTGGATTTTATAACTGATTGTGCCCTCTATGCTCAGATGGATGCATTTGTACTTTTAATTTCAGTAATCACTGCAGCTCTAGTTCTTACCTTTCTCCTCTCCACTCTCTTCCATCTTTCTTTTCCTCCGTTTTCAGTGCAACCCGCCTATTGAGGTCAACGACCTTTTCCGGGACATACAGGATGGACACATCCTCATGGCCCTGCTGGAGGAGCTCTCTGGCTGCAAGCTGGTCAGACTCTCACACTGTTTTTAGTGCTAGATAAGTGTACAGTGATGTGTGTAACACTCGTATTAGAAGCTCCTGTAGCAGTTCTGGTATTAAGAGGAGGTGTGTCAGTTGGCGGTTTTTATACTGTTCCATTATACTTTTCTCATTCTGAATGATCTTCCAGCTTCATGGGTTCAAGAAGTCCTCCCATCGTATTTTCAGACTCAACAACATCGCCAAGGTCCTGTCTTTCCTGGAGGAGAGAAACGTGAGTACCACAGCAGGTAGCAGGAGTACTTACTGCTTGTTAAATGGTTCAGCTGTTAGCTCATACATCCATGTGTCCCCAGGTAAAGCTTGTCAGCATCGATGCAGCTGATGTGGCTGATGGAAACTCCTCCATCATCTTGGGACTCATCTGGAACATAATCCTCTTCTTCCAGGTAATCTTATTTTCCCTGCCATTTTTTTGATTTATCCTCTTATTTAATACCTCTTCATCCAGTCTCATTTGTACTTTAAGTTTCCATTTTCCTTCCTTTCCTTTGCCTCTCTTTTCACTAAAAATTAGGTCAAGAGTAAGAATACAGTGTCTACTTCACAGCCTTTGGACTTTCCATTCACAAAAGCCCATCAAAGTGCAGCTCACTGGGTAGTTTATGTAATCCACACTGCACTTCAATGCCTTGGACAGACACCATGAGGAAACAATTATCTGTGCAGTTCACACAGACTGGCCTCTCATTCTGGAGCCATTCGACTGTATGAAGCTGTAGACACTGCCAGGTCTGAGCTGGGATGAATGGCAATAATGTGCAAGATACACTGATCCTCTCTGATGGCCTGACAGAGATTTGGGCTTGAAACAGCTTAAAGGAACTGATGGGTAGTGTTCTGAAAAATGAAATCATCCCAGTTAGACCTAACCAGAACTAATAGCTACTGTAAGCCTTTATCAGTTAACCCCAACAGTTCAGCAGTTCTCCAGGTTTAACTTCAGCTTCAACACACTCTCACTCCGAACTCGTCACATATCGACGTTTAGCCGTGAACTTTCCACATCCACGTATGACATGCAAAGTACCTTGGGTGTGTTGGACGATGATGTTCTGGGACGCCTTGTCAAATTCAGCCTGTTACATGCATTGTGTGTTTTCAAAGTACACTTCTGTTTTCACAGGAAATGTACAATTTGCATACAGTCTCTTTCAGAATAAATGCACTACACCAGTACAACACTGCGAATTGGCGTTTTTTTTTTTTCCTTTAACAACAAATGCGCGTGGTTACATTTTGCCAACACTGGCACGTGGTTGGGTTTGGGCAACAAAAGTACGTGGTTGGGTTTAGCAAAAAAGAACAGGGTTTGGCTTTACAATCTTAACACCAGCCTCCTAGGTGAAAGTTGGTGGTTGTTGGACCCATCCACCACAACTCCCACCCACCCTAATTAGACTTCCGCTGCCTTAACTTTAGTTGTTGTCCCGCCACGTTTCCTTCTGACACGCTGGCTGCTGTTAAACAGTAATAGCATCTTGTGGTGCATCATGCTGATGTGAAAGGACATCTTTTTTTGTCAATGTCTGACACTGAAGGTCACTAACCAAGCGGCGAATTTCGATGACTTCACAGTGAGTTGGGTTGTCAGCTGTGCCATTTACTCTCTCAGCTTCAAAACTGATTGCTTGTTTTGCCCATGAATATCAAAAAAATGCGACCATTAGGGCTTGGTAGCGTTAAAAAAAATCTATTTCAACTCTGTTGGTATCAACAATAGAGTTGTAGAAAAAAAGGTATCAAATAAAATACTCTGGTATCAAATAAAATACTCTGTTGATATCGATATCAATACCAACAGAGTATTTTATTCGATACCTTTTTTTCTACTTCATTCAATACCTATCGTGTGAGTGGAAGAGTTCACTTGCAAACAAATGCCACTAGACGCCACAAGCCTGTGGTAAAGCCATACTTGGATGTTTTGGTGGTATCTTGGCACTCTGAACTGCCAAATCCGTCAAATACACCACAACCACAACTTCACCACACCACATGCTGTATGGGTTGTAGCTGCTGGGGAGTGGGTCAATCATACGTTACATTAAATTAAAGAATGCTTACAGTGATTGGCAGTGAGCAAAACCACACAAATAGTCTTTTTTGTCTAGATCGAGGTACAAAAAGGATCAAATACAGGTATCGTGTGACTTTACGAGTTTTTATAGTACTTGTTACTGGGTTATTTCAGTTGATACCCTAAAGGTATTGGGTACCAATACTCAGCCCCAGTGACCAAGGTTCAATGTTCAAGGTTCAAGGTATCTTTATTATCCCTGAAGGGGAAATTTGTGTCACAGCCAGCAGTTAAAACAAAGACAACAATTATCACAACAAATAAGTAAACAACCGTAAAAGAACACACAAGCATATTTAGCAGCCATTTAAGAGGCTGATAGCAGCAGGGATAAATGATTTTTTTGAACCGATTTATTCTGCATCAGGGGAGATTATATCTGCGCCCTGATGGTAGCAGCACGAAATTGTCCCTTAGTGGATGGCTTGGGTCGGCCAGGATACATTTAGCTTTTTTCATGCACCTGACATTATACAGATCATGGAGGTCATTTAAGGGTGTTCCAGCAATTTTGCTGCACACCTTCACAATGCCTTGCAGGCAATTTTTTTTGTTTAAAAACAAAAGCGACCCGTGCCAGCAGATAAAACAGAACGTAAGAACAGATTCAATAAAACAGGAATAAAGCATTTTTATAAATGATATCATGCTTTAGCCGTGGAAGTGCATTCTTCCATTTTCTCCGTATCCGCAAGCTTTCAGAAAACATCCACAAATGCCGACAACATAAATGCAGACTATGGACAGAAGCCTCCATCTGACCCTGTATCTAACATTGAGCACAGATGAGCCCTGAACCTAACTTGTAGTGTTTTATATGTCCAAGCTCCAAAAACACAGAATTTCACATTTACCATAAAATTTCAGTTTTGTCAGACCTCAGATCCTTGTGTTTCAAAGCTTATGTCTGCTGCAAGTCAGTTGGGGGAAAACGTTTTTTCCTGCACTGGACCTTTAACAAGTTAGATCTTAGTATGTTTTAACAATATTGATTGATGCTTCCATACCATCAGCTGGCAGTGCCATGCCCACCCTCTTTGAGTGGAAGAACTGACTCGTACATACCCTGTGGTTGAATGTGACCTCTTGTATGGCTCTTGCATCTGTTCAGGTTTCTGGTTACATTAAGGTACCTGTTTAACACTATTGCTAAGCTGTAATCTTTTGAGGTAGATGGTCTATCCAGGCAAACTGCTACAGGCTGATGAATCTACCAACGTCTTTTGTACATTCAGTCATTTCCCTGTCTTTCTTATTCTATTGTCTGTATTTGAATAATAGTTTGAATAAATAAGATATCATGCGGGGTGGAGGTAGGCCTTCAGAGCTTTGATATTGCATAAAAATACAAAAGAAGAAACAAGAAGTGGTCTTGTTTCCCCTTCAATCACAGGAAAAGCATTTTCACTTCCAATAAATGTGTAAATGTGCTCTTAACATTTTAAGCCTGTTCAGTCTTAAACACTTGATATGTAATGATATAAAGGTCTTGCATGTTAACAAGCACATGAAAGTACATCATTTTAGCCAACCAGTTCGTGATACATGTTTGTTGTCCAGGCGTTCAGTTTCAGACTTCAAGTCTGACAACATCAAGGGTGATTTTCTCAGTCTTTAGAAAGCTCCTCCGGACCCATACAAGACATTACACAACTGTTTTCACAGGCTGAGTAGGACTAACCATGATGAGTAAACGGATCCATCTCTAAGGCCCAACAACTGGTTCAGCACTGAACAGATCCTCTGAGTGCTTTAAAGGCTTTGATTCTGACGTAACTCTGTTAGTCGGCTGTTGAACTGATAACATTGTGTATCATGGGTTGCCATAGTTACCATGATGTAATAAATCCTGTTACCAACTGGACCTTATACTGTTTGTTGTGTTTTCACAGAATCTTAAGCCAGAACAGATTCTACTTTATACTTTAGATAGTTTCCAAAGTTGGTCTTACATTCTGTTTTACTTTTCTGGGCCAATCCCACACTTTCAGTATTGAGAGTTTTGTGCATAGCAAGATAAAACTGCTGGAGAGACATGTATATGAATTGGATACCCAGTGGCTCAACTGACAGTTGAAAACAGCTGACTAAAGGGACCATAAACCAACTCTTTGTCTCCTTCCAGATTAAGGAGCTCACTGGGAACATCAGGAGCCAGTTCCCATCCTGCTCCAGCCTATCATCCATCCCTACTAGCTCTGACTCTGACACCTCCTACTGCAACACCCCTTTAGATGAAAGACAGTCGGCATCCACGGCCATGCGAGAACACGGCAAGGCCATTAAGAAACTACTGCAGTGGGTACAGAAGCGAACACGCAAGTGAGTGTGGTCTGCCAGTTTGAAAAAAGATTGTTGAATTAAATCTTACAAATCTAAAAAGTGTAACAAGTTCTTAGTATTCTGTTTTTCTTGTGTGTGAGTGTACGGTACATAACAATGGACTGCAATAATTAAAAAATAAAAAATAATTTACTGGCTCCATTGGACTGTACTTTCAGTGTGCCTCTAATACCCCTTTTCCACCAACATGAAACCGATTTTGTTCTGGTTCCTGCATCAGTCAGAGCATTTTGACCAAATATCGATTGGTTCAGAACCTGAAAAGTTGGTTCTCAGCTGGAACCAAAAAATGCAGGTTTTTCTGGACCTCAAGTGTGAACTGTGATGATAACAGTGGGCATGCCACATTCTACCAGTTAGAAAGAGAGGATGGAGAGGGCAATAATGGAGAAGCCATGTGAGAAATTGTCAGACAAAAAAGGGCGCACAGTGGTCTCATTAATAGTTCATGCTTTTTTTGGTGAGTAAAAACAAATATCTGTAGTAACAGAACAAAAGTTAGCAGGTTATCAATGTAATTGCATTGTGCAACACCCTTCGTTGATAACATTATCTTTATTTACAATGGTTCTGTGCAAAACTGGTGGAAACACGGGCTGGTTCACTACATGGCAACAAGGTTCCAAGAATCCTGCATGGAACCGCATCAAGAACCAGAGCTAATTTGGACGAAGAAGAATTTCTTTTGTCATCTTTCTAGACAGACCCTGACCATTGAATATGTCCCATTCTAGGTATGGTGTGGCAGTGCAGGACTTTGGGAAGAGCTGGACAAGTGGTCTGGCCTTCCTTGCTGTCATTAAGTCCATTGACCCCAGCCTGGTGGACATGAGGAAGGCACTGCTGAGGACTGCCAAGGAGAATTTGGAGGACGCCTTTAGGATAGCCCACTACAGCCTGGGTATCCCACGCCTACTGGAGCCTGAGGGTAACAAGGAAATAGATATTTTTACAGATCATTTTGTACCAGGCTGCAAACATGTTTATTTTTGCTGTAAAGTCCAGCATTTTATCATGGGGATTGACTCACTTTTGTAGCCAGCCTCAAGAGGCCTTTCAAGGATTTGCAGTTGGCTTGAAATGGCTTGCATTAGACATCTGCTTAAAAATATAAAAAGGCAAAACCAGATGTGCATTTTACACAAAGGTGACACATGGTTTTATTCAGACATGTATGCATAAAAATGCCAGCACTTTTATGTTTAAGAGTGAGCCATATCTGCAAGGAGAAAGCCAAATTAACACGGGTGTCTTTTTGTAAAATGCAACTGTAGTATTTGTTCTTTATCTTCCCATGCCCAGATGTGACCATCAATGCACCAGATGAGCAATCCATAATGACTTATGTGTCACAGTTCCTGGAGCACTTTCCTGGCATAGAGGAGGTAAGAATGATTTCTTGCATGGAGGATGTGTCTGACATTAGATTTAGGCAAAACACAAATCTCAGAATGTGACCACAAATAGATTTCTGCCAACTTCTTTGTTTGTTTTCTAGCCAGGGGAGCCCTGCCAGCTGATTGAACGAAGTATCTCCATGGGCCGACTCAACTTCCGAGACAGTGACTCCAACCACATAAGAAATGGCGCTCACCGAGGCAGGGTGAAGGAGAGGTCCTACATGTTCCAGAGAGCCTCTGGCCACCCCCCACCCAAAATCTTAATTTCCTCTGTGTCGGAAGACAGGAGCGCCATGTCACCCCGAGTCAGGCCGGCCGCAAAACGCTCGTGGTCCAGTGAGGACTTCTTAGCAGATTCCCCCCACATGGAAGACATTTCCAGTAGTGTGGCTGAAGAGCCCAAAGACTCTGCCAATGAGGTGCTAGCCAGCTCAGCCTCCACCTCCCCACAGCTGTCTTACACTAACTTGCCCACAGGCTCATCAGCGCCCGAGTCTGTAAACACTGAGTCACTAATTGGCGACTCAGCAATCAGCTCACCGGACTCCTGGGTGGACAGTGACTTTGGGGGGATGCCAGAGAAGTTTTGCGAAAGCCGAAGTGACAGTTCTTTGTGTGACAGTGGAACAGCCTGGGATGTGTATCGTGCCACCCCTGTGGAGGTCACAGCTTTTGATGAAGGGTTTGTTCCATCCACAGAGGATAGAGCCTCTGATGAGCAGTCGATTACTGAGTCATATATTGATGAAGGGATTTACTCACTGAGCTCACTGGAGAGCACCCAGGAAAGAATCCAAGGGCATTCTGAGAAAAAGCAAGTGGAAGTAGTAAAAGAGAAAGAGACAAACCTCGAGAAGAGCAACCAGGACATAGATCTAGAAAAGGCACCTGATCAAAGCAAAGCTAAGAATACAAAAGAAGTAGACTCTAAACAAAAGGATACAAGTCAGAGCAGAAAGCCAGAGCCTTCTGTAGGACTGTGTGATGCAAAAGATCAGACCAACTCTGGTGTTGAAAATCTCCTTGAAGCTGACAAATCTAACCAATCCCAACCCAATGGAACCAGTGTTGAAGAGAGCACTTACAAAGAACCGGAAGGTTTAAAGAAAGCTGTGGACTTAATTGGGGATGCACAGGACCACGAAGGAAATAATAATGGTCAAACTGAAAGTCAGAACAAGAGAAATAACACTGAGTTTAAAGTGGAAACTGAATGTCAGAAAAAACATTCTTTGTCAGGGGACAGAAGAGGGGAGTCAAGAGAGGAGTCAGAGATTTTAAAGAAAAAGGGTGAATGTGCTGTCGAAAAGAAAGATGAAGCAAGTGAAGGAGTTCTAAGAGACGACCTAGATCATCAAGAAAGCTTTAGTTCAGAGACATTAGCAAACACACATCCAAACAACCAAGACAGAGTTTCAAAAACAAATCTGGACCCGAGCACAGGCATAAATATTCCTCTGATCTCTATTTCCAGTGAGCCAGAAAAGCAGGACAGAGAGGGGTTGTGTGACCCAGAAAGACATGCCCATGCTGGGGATGATGAGGTACATCAGGCAGTGGGAACTGACACAGATGTCAGCAGCCCTCAAAACCTACATGAAGTGAGCTGTGACTCCAATGACAATGTTGACAAAACCTCTGTTGAGATTTCTTCCTGCTTGGTATCAGAAAATGTTGAACCGACAGCGTCAGAAAAAATAAGCGGCATAGAAAGTGGACATTTAGATGAACATGGTATCAGCAGATCATCAAATGCAGACATATGTGGGCCAGACAGAAGCGATAACATGGAAATAAATGAAGCCAAACAGGAACGTAAGTCTGCTCACCACGACTCTCAGACAAGTAACACTGGGACGGACTTGCCTCCTCAGACTTCTTCTGCAGATGCTAAATCTCAACCTGTCAATACTGAGCAGGAAACAGACTCAAATGATCAACCAGATGGACACCTGGACAAACTGGGTGGCACCTTTTCTGACAACTCGAAACCCAATGGTACAACAGGGATTTTATGTAGAATGTCTAGAGACATGGACTTGTTTTATACAGACTTTGATCAGAATTCTGCCTCAGAGGATCTAGTTGGTGACCCTGTTGAACCCATGGATCTGTTCTACCCTGACAAAGAGGAGCCCATGTTTGCAGAGCCACCTGATACTGAAATGCAGAGTTGGCCTTCAGTTTTGAGTGTATCTGCTCTCCAGCCAGCACCAGCTTCAGAGATTCAACCTGACCAACCACTCATCCTCTTGGATGAAGACTTCAGGAACGGACTGAATTCAAATGACAAGGTAAATGTGAGTTTATTGAGCAGTGCCTCAGAACAATCAAACCATTTCAGTTTCCAATCAGCTTTGTAACAATTCTCAATTTAGTTTCTGTGTAGTTTTTGGCTATTTATAGGTGAGTTTTTGTGCTGTGCTAGGCTTTAGGGATGGCATGTTGGTTGGTCAGTCGGACGTTCCACCATTGTGAACCAGACTGGAATTTCTTACCTATATGGTAAGCAGGGCTTAAAGTACTGCGTGGCGCGGCTTGACAGACATTTCTAGTATTTTTTTTTTTTTTTTTTTTTTGGCAACAACTTGGCATAATTTAGCATTTAACGAATCATCTTCTGATTTTCAGCGAAGCACATGGGTTCCACCAATAGTATAGTGTTACCAAACTCAGCTGGCCAATAAGAGCTGAGTGGGGAGGGTCTAAAAAACAGCATGCTCACACACACACACACACACACTCGGACAGGATTTCAACACACACTACTTCCAAGCACATGTTGTTTAGGTGTCCATCACAGCCTGATATCCAAATGAGTGTGGGTGAATGTGCAACAGAAATGGACAATTGAACTGCGTTTGAATGATTAGTTTGTGTTAGCTTGACCACCAGCTATCGGACACTGATACCCCGTTTACATGTAGGAAAAACGCACATATTTTCATGCGGTTTGGCCTCTTGTTTACACGCAAATGGAGTTTTTTTCACGGAAAACGATCATTTGTAAAAACTCCAGCCAAAGTGGAGATTTCTGAAAACGCCGTTTATGTGTTGCCGTCTAAACTGGGTGAAACGGGGTTTTAGGTTCTGAAACGTCACAGCATGCGCCAGCAAATGCTTGACGTCATGTGAGCGACCTATGTTTACACTTTGTTTGGCTACTGATCATGGATGCTGTTAAGGAGGTACTCATTTTTACGTTTGTGCAAACGCTTTGTTACGGCCTTTTTCCACCAGATGCGTATCTGTTGCGTCTCCGCTCCGGCACGGCAGCGGAGCCGATAGGATTCAATTCTAGTCAATGTGTGTGTTTCCACCGGCTGCGGCTGTGCTACGTTCCAGCTCCGTCTCAGCTCCGGCACTCCAGAGCAACAGACACGCAGCACTTCTATTTTTGCCTGACGCTGGAGCACAACGCAGCAATTCAACACAGAGCAGATCGTGCGGGGCAGGAAGTCGTGCACACAAACAAAATAAAACATCTGGTTAATTTTCAAAATAAAATACACAGTGTTCACGGCGGATCATATTTCCCTGCACTACACCTTGAAAACTACATAATGGGCAGAGACAGGCCTGAAGTCAACAGTTCAGAGGTTTTCAGACGTCATTTCACCCCGTGAACACCATAGACAAGGAGATATTAATCATGGCAGTGCACCGAGATGTCTTCTGGCGGAGCTGCACCGCTCCGCACAGCAAACGCAGCCGGTGGGTATTGACGGACGGCGGAGCACGCAGCGGATAACCAGCGCTGCCGTTCCGCAACGGACACACATCCAGTGGAAATCCGGCGTTTAAAGCGACATTTAGGAGTAGCTCCACTCGACACAAACGAACCTCTCGCCATGTTTATTGTTTTGAAAGGAACAGGAAGTCGCGCGTCTTATTCGTTGTTGTTGTTGTTGTTGTTGTTCTTCTTCTTCTTCTGTTTGGTTTTACGGCGGTTGGCAACCAACTTACTGGAGCATTACCGCCACCCTCTGGACTGGAGTGTGAACAGGAGAGTAACAGGAAACAAAATCAAAAAAAAAAAAAAACACCCATTTAAATCCTTCGTTCCAGCCCTGTCTCTCTTAAAAATACCAATACCCTTCCATACATCTTGGATGATTCATTGAGGATGCTCTCTAAGGAAAAACATACTCTTGCTTGCTTTGCTGCCTCCTTTATTTTCTTCCTCTCCTCCTCATATGCTGGACACAACAATAACACATGTTCTACAGATTCCAATTCCCCACAACACTTTCCTGTTTGATGCTTGCCTATCATATTCAACGTCTTGTTTAGTCCTGTATGCCCTATTCTCAACCGAGTAATAATCGCCTCTTCTCTCCTCCTCCTACTGACTCTCCTCCCACCGCTCACCTGTTTTTGGATGTTGTACAGATGCCTACCTGTGTCTAAAAAATCCCACACCTCCTGCCATGTTATATGCATATGGTTCTTAATTATACTTTTTGCCTCCAATTTGCTCAACGCCACATCTAGTTGTATATACTGCGACTTGAGAGCCTGTTTTGCCAATGCATCGGCGCCATCATTACCATCCACACCCATATGTGCTGGGACCCAGATGAAGCTGACCTGAATATCCTCCCGGTCTAGTTCATAAATAATACTGTATATTCTGCAAAGAATGTCTTGTCTGCAGGACTTCCCAGATTTGATGCTGGCCAGTGCTGCCATACTATCTGATGCCACCACAGAGCTCCGGCGCCCATTCGTTTTAACCCATTCCAAACTAACCATGATGGCTATCAGCTCTGTGGTGTACACTGCCAGTTCGTCTGTAGTCCTCTTTTTAATAGTGACCCTCTCCTTTGGGATATAAACCGCAGCGCCCGTTCGCCCAGTTTTGGGATCCTTGGACCCATCAGTAAACACCATTACTTTATTTACACATTTCCTCTCCAGATACCTCTGCACTACAAATGGCACGGACACCTGCCTCGGCCTCTTTTCAATTTCCCCCTGCAATCTCATATCCACCTCCGTTGGAACGACCGACCAGGGTGGGAATGTATATGTGCCCCTAAGACAGTACTGGATATTTTGCAGGCCTGCACTCTTTGCCCTGTTGTTGCATACCCACCCAAAACTCATAAAATTTGATTTTGTGTGTTCTGCACAGTCAAGCAAGACCGCCTTTCCTGGATGCATATCATTATGTCCTTGCAGACTGACCCAGTACGATAGCATTAACTTAATCCTTCTGAGACGCAGAGGCATCTCACCCATCTCTACCTGTACTGCAGCTGTTGGAGAGGTTCTGAAGGCTCCACAGCATATTCTTAAGGCCATGGCTTGTTCCACCTCCAGCTTCCTCAGGTGACACTCAGCAGCAGACATGTACGCTAAACACCCATAATCCAGTGCTGCCCTCATAAGAGCCCAGTAGATGTTGCGTAAGGCTGTTCTGGACGCCCCCCAGTCCTGCCCTGAGAGACATCTCAGCAGATTATTTATCTTTTTACATTTTGTTTTGACTTTCCCTATATGCTGACCCCACGTCAGTTTTTCATCAAACCAGACGCCAAGGAATCGGACTACGCTTACTTGTTCTAGGATCTGATCATACAGTTTTAGTGATACTGGCTTATGCCTCTTAGAGAAGCATATTACCTGAGTCTTGGCCACTGACATCTTGAAGCCCCACTTATTTGCTCACTGTTCCACCGCCTGGATTGCTTTTTGCATTTTCCCTTGCATGTATGCCAAATTCCGGCCTCTGACCCAGAGGGCCCCGTCATCTGCATAAAGGGACTTCCCTATGCTCCGATCAACCTGCGCAAACGCATCATTAATCATAATATTAAACAATATAGGGCTACAGACACTGCCCTGTGGGGTTCCATTCTCCACTGGGTACATCCTGGAGTGATATTCCTTTACCTTAACCTCCACCACTCTTCCCTGAAAAAAGTCCATAATCCAATTGAACATCCTGCCCTCTATACCCATCGCCTCCAGTTTTATCAGCAAACCTTCTTTCCATAACATATCATACGCTTTTTCAATATCAAACATAGCTGCGATAACCATTTCTTTGTTTGTCTGAGCCTTTCTAATTTCTGACTCCAAACACAAAATAGAGTCCATAGTATTCCTCCCTTTGCGAAAACCACTCTGATATGGAGAGAACAACTCTCTGCTTTCCATTATATAACTCAGTCTCTCTGTTACCATCCTCTCCATTGTCTTCCCTAAGTGAGATGTTAACGCTATGGGCCTATAACTAGATGCCTCTGAGGGATCTTTCCCTGGTTTTAATATAGGCACAATAACAGACTCTTTCCAGGCTTTTGGAATTCTGCCCTCAACCCATATCAGATTGAACAGCTTCAGCACCACCATCAGCGAGGCATCATCCATATGCACCAGCATGCTATAACATACACTATCTTTCCCTGGAGCAGATTGTCTGGCACTTGAGATGGCTTTCTTTAGTTCAAACAAACTAAACTTACTGTCTGAGCTGTCAGCTGTTGCTACCTTTCTCACCATAACGTTAGGATTACTCGCTAGTGTTGATTCTCTCTGTTGCTTTGCTAAATCTGACAGGTTCTCTGAACTGTGCACTTTCACCAGAGTTTGGGCCAGCAACTCTGCTTTCTCAGCACTACTTACTGCTACTGCTCCATCACCCTGAAGTACTGGAATCTCATGATACCCACGAATGCCATTCATTCTTCTTATCATTCCCCAAATATCTGGTAACTTGGTCTCTCTACCTATACTGCCACAATACTTTCTCCAGTATGCCCTTTTTGCTGTTCTTATTGTTCTCCTAACTCCTGCCTGGGCCCGTTTATACTGTATTAACGTCTCCATCGAGTGGAGTGTCTTCAGACGCCTGAATGCTCTATTTCTCTCCTTTACCGCCTCCCCACAGCTCTCATCCCACCATGGAACAGCCCTTCTCTTCCTACTCCCACCACACTTTGGGATTGTCTCCTCTGCTGACTGTATGATTGCTGTTACAAGCTCCGCATTAAATTTGTCCACATCCTCCATACTTTCTCTGGATATTTCCCCACACCTGGCCTTACATACCTTCTGAAACTCATCCCAGTTAGCGCTACCAAATTTCCATCGCCGAACACCTCCCACTTCTTCCTGTCCCAGTTTCATTCCTACTCGAATCATTATCGGATAATGATCACTGCCCACTGTTACTATGTTGAGCACCTCCCATTCTGTGACACTTGCTAGCTCAGGTGAGACTAACGTTAAATCAGTTGCACTTTCTGTGTTCCTTACACTGTCATACCTTGTACCGCTCCCATTATTAATACACACTAGCCTTTCCTTGTCTATAAACTCCTCTATGCAGGTACCATTAGCATCAGTATTTTCACTTCCCCATAGTGTGCTGTGAGCATTAAAATCCCCACACCATATCTGCTTGCCCCGCATCTCCCCACCAATCTGATTTAATACATCCAGACTTAATTTCTGGCACGGATTATAATAATTAATAATTGTTACCTCGTCCTCCTCTGTCCATACTTTCACCCTGATTGACTCTTGTTCCTTCCCTAAGTTCATAACACTATATTTCACCCCCGTACGTACAAATATTCCAACACCCCCACCTCTGCCCTCTGCTCGATCTCTCCTGACAGCTGCATATCCCTGTAACACAAAGTCCCACTCAGGCCTCAGCCACGTTTCCTGGACACATAACAAGTCAGGCTTATCACATTGTGTTGATATAAAATGTTTAAATTCTTGACCATTTGAGATAAGGCTTCTGGCATTCCACTGAAGGATCTTTAAGACCATGGAGACCCCTCACCCCATGACTGAGATTGACTACTCCCAGTCCCCAGCATGTTCTCTATATTTTCCAGACCTAGTCCTCTTACTCCCAGGAACCTCTCTGCAGCCTTGACTATAATCTTAATTTTTTCCGTCTTCCTCTCAGTTTGTGCCGAACAATTAATTACTTCCACCATGAACAATACAAAGTCAGTTTTCTTGACAATCAGGGTATCCGTCTTCAATCTGCTACACCCTTCACATGGCCTCGTAGTACTGTTTTCAGTCTGTCTCACTCTTACTGGTTGGATCTGCACCCTCCTAGCCGCTTCAGCATAAGTGACCCCTTGCTCCACCCTTACTTTCTGCACCTCCACTGCCCTCTTACTAACTTCACATCCACGGTACGCTGAACTGTGCTCCCCACCACAATTACAACATTTAGGCTGAGCTCCCCTCTCACACTTCCCATACTCATGTTCCCCTGCACACCGTGCACATCTTTGTTTTCCCTTACACACCGCTGCTATGTGACCATACTTCTGGCACTTGAAGCATCTAAGCGGAGGAGGAACATAAGGCCGCACATTATAACTCATGTATCCTAAGTATACTTTCGTTGGTAGTTGCTCCTCCTCGAACCTGATCATTACCGACAGGCTGTCACATTTCTCGCCGTTCCTCGTTGTTCTTAAACGTCTTGCTTCTACCACGGTCGCTCCTGTCACATTCCCTTTAATTTGGTCCATTGAAACTGCCAGTGGCACGTCTGAGATAACGCCTCTGGCATTTTGTTTATTTTCCAGTATAGACACCGAGACACTCTTCCCCTCAAATTTGTTCAGTCTAATTGCTTTCCCCTCCTGAGTACTATCTCTACACTCGACAAGCAGCGATCCGTTCCTCAGAATCCTAGCATTTTTGACTTCACCTATCAGTCTATTTATTGCTTTGGTTAGAGATATCGGATTCCACTCACCGAAAGATGCCCCCTCTTGCCGAAGTTTTATCATGACTTTATACTCCTCTACCTGGATCCTCCCTGTAGCCTCACTCCGTTCACTATCTGTTTCAAAGTTTGTATGATCTCCCTGTTGTTTCGTTTTCTTACGCTTTCGCCTCACTCCACTCCATTTTCCTCCTTCCCCGCGATCAAAATCAAATTCCATTTCTCCCAGACTACTTCCTCCTCCGTCACTTCCCTCTGCCATCTCCTGTCCAGTCACAATCCAGCCGTGCCAACCGCCTACCACCGACCGCCGTTGTTGTTGTTGTCGATTCTAAGGATTCTGATTGGCTTGCATGGCTTCATCCTTCTCCCTACACTGCCGCCCATAGGTTTGGCATAGTTATGACGGCGCTCGACGGCGTATTTATCCGGGTTCATGTAAATGACAACATTTTTGAAAACGATGTTGTGTGCACGATGTTATTATTGAAAACGGAGGGGGGGAAATATTCGTTTCTCTAAATACCCGGCTATGTGTAAACGTGGTGTGAGAGAAAACAGCATGCAGTGCAGTGTTTCCCCAACTAGCAGCGGTGCACCGCCGCTGCTGAAATATGACCGCTGCTTTCCCCATCTTAGCGCTTTAACCGTTACTATTTGGCGCTACCAATGCTTCATATCCAGGTCAGTTCACACATTTGTGAGTAAAGTAACGTATCTAAGAGGAGAGGAGAGGGCTCCGTCTTATCTCTTCATAAACCAAAGTCATATTATTTTGCGCAACGGACACTTCATATAATAACATAACAATATACTATTTATGGTGTTATGCCATCGTGTCATTTCTGTCTCTACATGGTCACACGTTAACAGTTCTCCTCTGCTCTCTATCGCGCACAGCGGAGTTCCGCCACACACACAGGTGAGCAGGTGAGTTTTCCTGACATAACCTGACCCCGAGCCCGGTGCAGTTTGTTACCTGTCATAGTTATTGTTATGGACACTGTGTAAATAACCATCAAAAGACTGCTGTTACGCACAGACAAACACGCAACACGGCACTATTGGAGCAGAGCCAGTGTTGCGTTCAGGCGTTGTCACGTAAATGACAACTTCCTGCACATAAATAGGTCATAGCACAAAACAGCAGCATGTCAACTGACGTTATACTTTTATTATGTTCAATAAAATTGTATTTTCCTAAATCTTGAGACACCTCATATGTAAGCTAGACAGACATTTCACCTGCTCATTACTGTGCACAAATGTCCTGTATGTACTTAGACCTAAAGAGCCCTTCTGGTGCCAGTAGATAATAGAAACATCCCAGCAGGCTGTGCTTTGCAAGCATACAAAAAAGTTTCACGCATGTGAAAATTATTTTTCATGCGTGTGCCTCCGCTGTTTGTGCAACAGGTCGATGCAGTAGTCTACCGATAGAGCAGAGAGAGAGAGCTAAGTAGCGTTGGTTTCAGGTTTCAGGCTCAGGAAAAATTTTCACTTTAAGGCCTGTGGTAAGAAACAGATTGCTATGAAAATCTCTTACAGATAGTCTAAATTATTGGTTGTGAGCTAACCTCTCAATGACTTTATATTGATTGTCATGAAATTTGGTACATATATTTATGTTACCCACTGGATAAATTGTAATAACTACGGTGACTTTTCATCTAGCACCGTCATCAGATCAAAATGGTAATTTATTCAGTACTTTGATTTATGATGAGATGCATACAAAACTAATTACATTCTGTCTAAGCTATGGAGCCCCTACTTTTTAAAAAATCTTATTTTTAGGGGTCCATACTCCCAGCTGTGGCCACCAACATTGTTGGAGATTGATATTTTGTTGAATTTAGGTTGTAACATCAGTTGACCAAAATTGGATGTTGTCAATGTTTAATGTCATAAGTTTGATGTGGGATAATGACGACATTTGACATCGATATTTTGTGAGTTTCAAGTTGTGTTTTTAAGTAACCAAAATTCAGTGTCTTCCAAATGCAACTTTATTTTGATGTAGAATACTGACATTTAGTCGTAAGGTATGGAGAACAAAACCCAATGTCAGCAAAACGTCAGAATATTAACGTCCACATAGCATGAAATTCTAACATCATTAGACATTTATAATATTGTCAACTCTATTAGCATTCAAACCAAAATTTACTATCTGTCCAGTGCAAGAATTCAACATCCTTTTGATGTCTTATTAATATCTGTTGCCAGCTGGGTTGTGTTTTGTGCTAATAAGCATGAGACAACACTAAACTAAGAAAGTGAATACCATACATCAGCCCTATTAGCATGTGAACTTATTTCAGTTTAGTGTTACCTCAGTTTGAAAAACAGAAACCGCACGCATTAAGATTGTTTCTACTTTAGATTGATGTACTGTTTTTTTTTTTGTATAGCTCATTTAATATATACAAGTGTCAAAGATGACATATTCTCATAGCTTATTCTGTCAAAACAAAAATCCAAGCCCTACACGGTTTCAATGAACATTAACATAAAATAGAGAAAAGCAGTAAATTTTCACATTTGAAAAGCTGGAAGGAGTGAATGTTTTGCAGTTTTACTTGTACTTGATAAAATGGCCTCATGGAGTAAATCAAAGTTAAATTAACACACGTCTTATTTCTCTGGATAGCTTTGCTGTGTTTTTCTTTCAGTGTAAAGCAGATAGTAGTAGTAGTAGTAGTAGGTATTTTACAAAACACTGCCTTCAGTGTGCCTGTGTGTGTGTGTCTGTGTGTCTGTGCGTGCGTTGTGTGTGAGATGGTCCAACTGCCCAAACAGGAACGTGAAGCAATGTGACATTTCACACCTCTACAGCATCTCACCTACTGACCAGATGACCTGCTGACATTAGTCATCCAGTCATTATGTTCCACAGATGCACTTCGAGGCCAGTCAATGTGATGTACTCATACTAATGTTCTGTTTTTAAAAATTATTAATATAAAAAACTGAAAATTCAGAGTAGCACCAACAGTGAATACTGCCTGAAAACTTCAACTGCCAGTTATAAGTACTAGCTACATATATGGTAATTAACAGAATCAGAGAAAATGATTTACACTCCTGTTAAAGCCATTTGAGTCCAATGTTTTTTCCGTATTTCACTAAATTCAAATTAAATAATTTTTAACAAATAAATGCTCCGTCACAAGATGTCACACTGTGATAGATTGTTGTACAGATTTTACTTGGCATTGTGTGACATGTGAATTGCAGAAATTTCAGATATGATAAGCAATAGGCTAATATTGAATTATCACCCATTATAACCCAAAAACTGAACAAAAAAACTGAACATCTGACTTCTCAGAAGATCTTTCAGAACAAGAAAATGCTAAACAAGAGTTTTTTTAGGTGACCAAAACGATACTATTAAGTTTTTATTAACTAAAACCACACTGAAATGGCAACAGCTAGGAGGTCATTGTAGACACAAAGGTTCGTCATCTGGGAAGTATGAATGAGATAAAGTAAAATTCATCCATCCATTCATTTTCATCTGCTTATGTGCGGCGGAGTTGTGGGGGCAGCAGGCCAGGCCAGATGAGATATGTAATCTCAAATCCAGAGTGTTCAGGGTCTTCCCTGGGGCATCCCACCAGTGGCACATGCCAGCAACACCTCTAACAGGACGTGCCCAGGAGGCATCCCGATCAGATGTCCAAACCACCTCAACTGACCCCTTTCGATGTGAAGGAGCAGCAGCTGTACTCTGAGCCCCCTCTGGATGTCTGAGCTCCTCACCCTATCTCTAAAGCAGGATTTACACTTCTACGCCGTAGCCTGACGTGCACCTCCCTAGAAATGTAACTGCATGTCACGTCAAGTAGACCTTCTGTCTATTTTTGTAAGCTGAAAATCTTTTCCCTCAGTGGAAACAAAGCTTTTATTTACTTCTATTTCACAGATAAGAAACAATAAATTGTGAAGACAATAAAGCCCCCCAAAAAATAGCATTTTAAGTCTTCATATCAGTAGAGGAAAAGTCCTTTAGTCGCTAAGCTAATTTATACAATGTAAAATGCCATAGGCTGGTGCTAAAAACATCAGCATGTTGTATTTGTGGGGAAAATGTGTCCAGCAAAAGACAAGTGCTTTGTCTGTAAATGCTGCCAGTTAAAGTGAGGCCAATTTGTCACTCTTAAGCCATGTTTAATGAGTGTTGTGGGTGTGTTTCGAATCAACTAAACTTTACAGCACTTCACAGAAACTCCACTGCCGACTAGTGTTTTGTAGGTGTAACTGCAGAGTGACATGGACACCACCACTGCACAAGTATAAATGCTCACAACAGCGTAGGCCATATGCATGGGCTACAGCGTAGGCTCTGCATAGTGTGGCGCACAAGTATAAATCCACCTTAAGGCTGAGCCCAGCCACCCAACGCAATCTCATTCCTTTGGTCTCTACCCAAAGCTCATGACCATAGGTGAGGGTTGGGACGTACATGGACCAGTAAATTGAAAGCTTCACCTTCCAGCTCAGCTCCCACTTCACCACAGCGGTCCAGCGCAGCGTCGGCAGCACTACAGACACTGCACCAAAGCGCCTGTCCATCCCACAATCCATTTTACCTTCACTTGTGAACAACACCCTGACATCCTTGAATTCCCTTGCTTGAGTAAAGTAAAATATTCTGATAATGTCTTGCACCGACATTTATGCCTGCGAGGGGCTCTACAAGAAAGCTCATAGAGTGCCCAAAATAGAAAGGGTTTATTCTTTACAGAGCATGAATGTGCTCAGTAACCATATTAATCAGCCCATTAGAATAAAATATTTCCTTCTACAACTTTAAGAAGTGTTGGTCTGAAGGTGGTGCCACTAAAGAATTAAGATTCATCCTCCGGGGACCATGAATATCCACATTACATTTCATCAATATTCTGAGATGTGGTTTAGAGATACACCATAGATAATTGTGGCAGTTTGGCCGGTCGTTGTTGAAATGTCTCTCTCCTGTATGTTACTAAGCTGCTGAAAAATGTGTCTTTTTGTGTCTCGCTCTTATTAGGTGATCAGTAAGACCAACCTGGAGACAGACAAAGCATCTAAATCCCAGGAACACTGTTTGTTGCCTGGAAAGAAGATAGAAGGACTCTGGGGTGCTGATGCTCCGGCAGACGACCGTGATCTCAGTGGGGCTGAGCAACATATCTCAGGCTCTGCCAGAGAAAACACAGAGCCTGTGAGGTAGGCTTTCTATTCTTAGTCAGCTCCCTGGTACACTGAGAAACACAGTGGACCCTGGGGGAAAGTAGTGTTATGGCAATGGATGGGACTGTTCTGACCTGCACTCTCTCACTTTGCTCCGATATCTCCTTAAATGTACTGAACAAAGTTATGTATGTAGGCTGGTGATGGGAATGAAGACAGGCCTTATGAGGGTTGAGAGACTGTGGCATGAAGAGAGGACATGAGGGTTACACTTATAAATGTGGTTGAATTAATTAATACCAGAGAAGTACAAGTTCATTCAGCAGTAGTTATAACCCTTCAGACTTTCATATATCAGAGACCCAAGATTTTTCAGCTTTTTTCTCAGTAATAGCTGTTCAATTTATTTACATTCTGTAATAGTCTCTGTATATAGTAATGGTAAATGGACTGCACTTGTATAGTGCTTTTCTAGTCTTATGATTATTCAAAGTGTCACATTCACCCATTCAGACACTGATGGCCGAGGCTACCATGCATGGTGCCACCTGCTACTCAGTAACCACACACACACACACACACACACACACACTCACAACAGCCGTGGGAAGCAATTTGGGGTGTAGTATCTTATTAAGGATATTTTGACATGCGAACTGGAGGAGCCAGGGACTGAACACATTTACACATGAGGAGCAGCGTAACTTTATTGATTATTTCAGAAGCTAAAAGTTTAGTTCTGTTTCTATTGTCAAGTTTATAGCTACAGTTTTTAATTTTTTTTTGCTTAAATTTCCATGATATTTACTGCTGTAACATTACTGCTCTTACCACATTACTCTCAGCAGAATATCGCTTGCTTCTTCGATTTGCCAAATCCTCCATGTAAATAGCAGTGTGTCTAGTGTAGGCTCACCTGGCTTTTAAAGGGAATGGGAGTTGACTGATTGGTTGAATTGATGTTACACCCAAATACACCAATGATAATTTGATGGAATAAATACAACCCCTCTGCCCCTTGCACCTTACTTAGCACCCAGATTATCCGCGTTTAACTAGCGTAAGTGGTTGGACACATCCCAAATGTACTTGTGTCATGTACTTCAGACCATGCATTATAGATTGTTTAGACAGGGCCTTGAGTCTTTTTCAATGCGGGAGTCAAATTGTGTACCAACACAGAGGGGATTCAGAGGAAATGATGAGTGCATGAGGATGCAGGCATTTCACCTAATGTGGAAAACAAAATTTTAGCATAACTTAAGTTTTATTTTCTCTCTTTATTGTCATCGATGGGTTCACAAACTCTCTAAATAAAACTAATAAAAATAACACTGACATTCTTTTGTAGGCATACAAGTCCATGTCAACATACATGTCTATGAAGATGCACATATAGACAAACATTTATCTGTATCCTTTTTGAGAAAAATTTAATGAGGCATTATATATCAACTTCCTTTTTAGCCTTGAATTATAATTCAAGAGCTATTGAACAATAACAAATGAATAACTACATGGAAACTAAAATGTATGTTTATAAAAAATGAAATAAAAAAATTTCGAATATACATTGTTGTTTTAAATGTGTTCATAAAAATTCGAAACATAGCTAACGTTTTGCAAAATAAGTTCTCTGTATTACTACTTGAAAATCTAGTATTGTCCTGCATGACTGTTGATGTGTCACAATTATCATGTGAAACACCATATCTAACCTCTGTGTTGAGTCATTTATCCACTTGGGCAGGGGAAGACTGACAGAACATGATGCCGATCAACCTTAACTTTCTAAGGTATGGCGAACGCTCAGGTTCAGGCACAGTCGCACACCAATTATCAGACATGTCTATAAAACATTTGGTTAACAAGAATTAAATGCAAACAAATTTGTCAAAATTATAATCCAAACACATATCGTTGACATCAGTAAGATCTTCAGTTGGCAGCTGTCATGTCTACCAAGCAAGCAAAGTTAGCAAGCGCGAGCAGGTTTACTTATCTGCAAATTCCTGAGAAGTGGTTAATATTGGTCTGCCTATTTTAAAGTACATAAAAAAGTCATGAAGGACTTCCGGTGACGCCATGTTCTGAGTTGCACGCACGGAGTGTGGGCTCCCCTGGAAATCGGTGGTGTTTTGCTGTTTGTAGACATTTTAATTGAAAGAGGGTGAACCCAAATTACTGCAGACTAACATGAGCACGGTCAGAGACACACGGAACGCAGGGAAACAGCAAAAATCGCAAGAAGAAGCGAAAGGAAAAAAAGGGACGCCATCTTCCCCGAGTGAGGCGAGTGGAGAGGCGGGCGAAATGAACACGGAGCACATTCTCCAGGAGTTAAGAGAGTTGAGGAAAGAAAGTAAGGAGTCATTTGCAGACACTAAGGCCTCGTTGTCCAGACTGGAAGTGTCGGTCACGGATTTGAACCAAAGGATGGAGAAATTAGAACAGAGAACCAAGGAGGCGGAGACGAGAGTCGGCGTGGCGGAGGACACCGGCCAGCGTCATGAGAGGATGCTGCAGCACCTGTTGAAACGCGAGGCGGCTCTGACTAATAGGCCTATGTGTGATGATTTGCAGAACCGAATGCGCCGCAACAATTTGAGAATTTATCAAGTCCCTGAAGAAAGCGAGAAAAATGACACGGCTGGTTTTGTGAAGAATTTAATTGAGACTGCGCTACAACTCTAGGCTGGTTCCAGACCATAGACCCCGCCCACTCAACTGAGTAGGTTTGCATCTCTGGTCTGGCATACTTCAATGAATTTGCGATTTATCTCGTCCAAACGATGGACGGACCAATGAACGCCGGGGGTCTAGCGATTAGCCAATCAGCGCCACGCTGATGTCAAGCTGTACGTCGGTGGGTAACTGGTGAGGATAGCAACAACGGCGACCGCTACAGATCCTACAGACCACATTAGCGATGCTATCGAGGTATTTCGCCACTACTCGCGTTAATGGAGGACCAAATTAAGGAAGCTGCTAAACTGGATTTAACGGCAATGCAGCTGGGCGTGCACGACGACGGAGACATTTTAAATGGGCAATGCTCACTTGTTTTCGACACCCCCGAGGCATGGATACTAATGACGTCAGATTCTGGGTGAGTCGTTGATCTCTACTGATTGGTTAGGGAAAAAATCAAATTCCCTCCCCCTTGTAAATCGCCTTCAATGGAGGCGATGTCAGACTGAAGGTTCTGGGAGCTTCAGTCTGACACTCAGGCTACTACAACTCCCGCCCGAGGTAATTATAAAGATTGAGAGGGCACACAGATCGCTGGGACTAAAGCCTGCCAGATCAGCGCCTCCACGCTCCATTATCGTGAAGTTTCTGGACTACACAGTAAAGGAAGCAGTGCTGCGGCAAGCATGGGCCCAAAGACAAGTTAAGTTTCAAGGAGAAGTGATTTACTTCGACCAGGATTATTCTCCAGAAGTGCAGAGGAAGAGAGCGCGGGTCCGTGGAGTGATTAAGCAACTGAAGGAGAAGGGGATCCAGGCCAAGTGCCGCTTCCCGGCGCAGCTTAGAGTCAACTTGGAGTCGGGAGTGAAAACTTTCCCTACGCTGGTGGAGGCTGCGCCAACATTGACGGAGCTGGGCATCGCGGTGCAGGTGAGCGAGAGAGAGAGGCTGGAATGGGAGCTCTCAAGGGAGACATGGCAAAGACAGGACGGCGGGAGGAGAGAAAGAAAGGACACGTCACTGTCTGCCGCAGACCTGCGGTCCGTTTTGCGGGATTAAAATGATGAGTGCTGTGCTCAGGTAACATATTTTGATGCGGTCGCCCTGTTACATTGTGACAAATTGTCACATTGTCACCGACAATAGAAAGGTGTTATGTGTATCACTGTCTATAGTTGAAACAGCTGAACCGGCTGAAGATAAGTGCAATTTATAGGAATGATAGTAAGAAAATAGGGGAGTTAACTCTGTTCTTATTTTTATTTTTATGATGAGACCCAAGATGGGATCACCACCTCACCAAGGATTCAGTCTTTTTCTTTGGTCTGTGGTTGGGTCAGCACTTAGTGCATGTTGCCCAGAGGGAATTAAAAGTCACAACCCTCTGCCTGCATTACAACAGGGGCTGGACACATTTCTGTACTCAGCTGGACTTTTGGAAGTCACATGTGACTTCCAAAAGTCCTATATCCTTGACAGGTTGGTTAAGTCCACACAAGTGATTTTTGTAAATATTATGGTAAGGTCAATTACTTTATGCAAAGGTGAATCTGGGGAAAGTAAAATGATAACAAGGAATGTCGATTTATGTCTGATTTAGGGGTTGTCAGTTATAATGTGAAAGGAATAAATAATCCTATAAAAAGAAAGATTTTAACCCAGTTGAAGAAACTTAATTGCTCAATAGGGTTGTTACAGGAAACTCACTTAAATGATGTAGAACATTAGAAACTGAGAAGAGACTGGGTCACACAGATATTCTATGCCTTTTGTTCGAATAGCAGAAAGAGAGGAGTGGCAATTTTGATTAGTCGGTCCATTAGTTTTGCATTTCAGAGAGAAGTAAAGGATAAAGAAGATAGATACATACTTATTATAGGAGCAGTAGATGGAGTAGAGTTAACCATCATAAATATTTATGCTCCTAATGAAGATGACCCTACCTTTTTTAAAGAAGTGGCATCTGTAATGGCAAGGGAAGCCAGAGGTACCATAATTTTAGGGGGTGACGTTAATTGTGTTTTAAATGTGAAAATGGATAAATTACCTTCTGATTATGGACCTCCTAGCAGGAAATCCAAAGCAGCAAAACACATGTTGGAAGAATTAGGGCTTGTGGATGTCTGGAGAGCCAAGAATCCAACAACAAAAGATTTCTCCTTTCTGTCTATGGTACATGGGTCATATTCTAGAATTGATCTGATTTGCATTTCAAAGCAGAGTCTGTATAAAGTTAGAGAGTGTGTTATTGAACCTATTACTTTGTCTGATCATGGTCCTGTAAAACTGAAATTAAATTTAGGCTTTGAGTTGCACTTCAAATACTGGAGACTGAATATTTCATTGCTAACGGACCCAAGTATAAAAGAACAAATAAAACAAACTATAGACGAATACTTCACAATTAATGATAATGGATCAGTATCCCCCTCAACTCTTTGGGATGGGGCGAAGGCAGTGCTGAGAGGGAAGTGTATTGAGATTGCTGTCAAACTAAACAAACAGAGAATGGAAAGGGAAAAACAGTTGGAAAGTGATATAAAAAGACTAGGACATGAACACAAAGTGACCAGAGATGAAAGTGTATTGAAGCAATTACAAGACTGTAGAACTTCATTGGATGAACTTCTCACACGAAAAGCTGAGGGAGCGCTTCGATACACAAGCCAAAGATACTATGAGATGGGAAATCGAGCGAGCCGGCTACTTGCCTTTCAACTGAGAAAAGAGCAGTCAATTCGCATTGTTCCTAAGATAAAACACCCAACATCTTTGACCGAGGTCTCACACCCAGAAGAAGTAGCTGAGGCATTTCAAATTTTTTATAAAAAGTTTTATGATACACCAGAAGAAACACAAAACAAAAGGAAATTGGAAGTTATGTTCAAAAATCTTAATTTAGCGAAACTTTCTGTGTCTGAGGCGGATGAATTAGTAGCTCCTATTCGAGAAAGTGAGATACAAGACGTTATCAAGTCATTGAAAAACAACAAATCCCCTGGCACAGATGGTCTACCAGGTGAATTTTATAAGGCCTTTATGGAGGAGCTTGTGCCAAAACTTTGTCAGGTCTTTAATTATGCTTTACAGGAAAATGACCCACCAAAGAGCTGGTCAGAGGCCATGTTAACAGTTTTACATAAGAAGGGGAAAGACCCACTGGACTGTGGTGCCTATAGGCCAATCAGCTTGCTGGGGAATGATGTAAAAATTATCAGTGCCATATTGGCAAATAGGATGCAGAAATACTTAGGTAAATTGATTAATCCTGACCAGACCAGTTTTATACCGGGTCGTCAGGGAGCAAACAATATAAGAAGAGCGTTAAATGTACAATCAGTAGCAAGGCATTCTGCCCACCCGTCAGTGCTTCTCAGTCTTGATGCTGAGAGGGCATTTGACAGGGTGGACTGGTCATATTTGAATTATACTATGGAACAAATGGGATTCAATTTCACATTTATAAGATGGATTAATACCCTGAATAAAGATCCAATATCAAGGGTTAGGGTTAATGGGTACTGCTCCAAATTTTCTGATCTTAAAAAAGGTGTTAGGCAAGGAAACCCGGTCTCTCCTGTTTTGTTTGCACTGTGTATCGAACCGCTTGCTGAGTTAATAAGGGGAAATGATCAGATTGAGGGAATAGTGGATGAGGGAGGCGAGATGCATAAAATTTCACTGTTCGCGGATGGCGTTCTTTTGTTTATAAGAAATCCACAGTCATCTATACCGGCTCTTATGCAATGCCTGGTGGACTATGGGGAGGTTTCAGGGTACAAGGTTAATGAGGGGAAATCAGAAGCAATGATGATAACAGGAAGCTGGCCTGCGTGCTTGGATAGACAGGTGAAATTCAGGTGGTCAAAAGGGGGCTTTAGGTATCTGGGAGTTATTCTGACCCATACCTCAAATCAGTTATATAAAGCAAACTATGATAAACTTATTTCTCAAATCAAAAATGACTTGGAAAGATGGGAGATGCTTCCTTTGTCTTTAGTTGGGAGGGTAGAATCTATCAGGATGAATGTCCTGCCAAGATTGTTATTTCTTTTTAATGCGTTACCTATCAATGTTCCTGTATCTACCTTTACATTTCTGGATAAGCTTGTTTCCAAATTCATATGGCAGAACAAAAGGCCTCGAGTGAGACTCAAAGTCCTCTGTGCACGCAAGGAGAAGGGTGGATTAGCCTTGCCGCATTTCAGAAGTTACTACTGGACAGCACAACTTGGAAAATTGGTTTCATGGATGAGATTAGATATGGACACAAAATGGGTACATATAGAGCAAGGTTCAGTAAAAAATATATCGCTCTCAATCCTTCCCTTTCTAAATTCAAAAGTAAGGCGTAAACTTAGGATACAAAACGAATGTGTTAATCATACATTTAAGGGTTTGGGAGAAGACAAGACGATTGTTGAATTTACCTCTATCTCTATCAAGGGCAGCAAAAATAACTACTGCCTGTGACTTCCTGCCAGCAAAAATGGACAGTGGTTTCATTAGATGGGCGGGGAAGGGCCTCATCACAATAAATCAATTATTCGAAGGAATGACTCTCAGGGCTTTCTCACAACTTCAAGCAAAGTGTGGCATTGATTCTAAGGATTTATTTAGATATTTTCAAATTCGGCATTACCTGATGACACACAAAGAGTGGGACAAAATTAAAAAAGTTCCATCTAATTTTGAACAATATTGGATTGAGATAGCTGAGAATAAGATGAACACTAAAAACACAATATCATGTATATATGGCAGGATCCGTATGGATACATCAGTGGATACACTTGATGTGAAAGCTAAATGGGAATTGGAAGCTAATGCCATGATTGCTGACGAGGAGTGGGAGAGTTCTTGGGTGCCCTGGCAGAAATGTTTAAGCAGCCCAGTTTGGAGGGAATTTGGCTGGAAGTTGAGAGTAAGATATTTCAAAACTCCTTTGGTAATAGCTAGTTATGATAATAACTGTTCCCCACTGTGTTGGAGGGGTTGCAGTATAACAGGGGACTTTTCCCACATCTTCTGGGATTGCCCTAAATTGCAAAAATGCTGGGAGAATGTGAAGCGACAAATATGTGAGATTTTGAATTTAAATAGACCAATTGAACCACAGCAACTAATTTTGGGTACTGTATCGTTAACGGATTTAGGGAAAAATAGTGTGTTTATGCTCAGGGTTCTTTTATTGATTGCACATAAAATGATCACAGTAAATTGGCTTAAGCCCCATCCACCCACACTGGACCAGTGGTCTCAAAGGCTTAAGGATGTAAATTGCATGGAACACATAACGGCAAACCTTCGACTCCAGATGGACTTGTATCTTGAAAAATGGTCACCTGTTATAATGTATTTGGAAAGGTGAGAATACTGTCTCTGTTCAACTGGGTTAGATGTACTAATTAGACCTACAAAGAATATTCTTTCACCTCTTTGCTATTTGATTGTCCTTGTATTTTGTATTTTGTCAGTTTGATACCAATATGAGTATTGATACTTGTCATAATGTGTGAGACTCCGTCAAGGAACTTGTTCTAAAAAATGTTCAAAAAAAAAAAAAAGTCATGAAAATGGGGTAAAATATTATGGAAAAGTTTTGAAAATTCATTCGTAAAAATGTGTGGGAACCCTGTCTAAAGAGACAGATATTTCCCTCAGGAGTTGGTGGAAACCAAAATAGAGCTGAAAGAGTCAATAATGCACTTACTAGACACATACTGTAGCTCTACATGAATACTTACGTTGGTCTGTCTACTGGATGTTGGCCATATGAACTTTATATAGTCACAATATGTCCAACACGTGTTAATTTCAGCTTGTTGTGGAGCTCTGTGGCCAAAAATGGAAAAGCAGCTTTTTTTAGTTGATTTCCTACTCTTAAAATTTGGTAAATGTCCAGAGATCTCAAAATATTCATAATGGCTTTCACTGCTGTATTTCCTGGGCCTGTTTGCTCATGCTGAGACCTAAACTAATGGATTTTGTCTCTTCAGGTGTGACAGTAAAAGTTCCAGCAGACAGGATGAAAACCAGATCCCTCCAGTTCTCCGCCACAGAAAGGGGGCTCGCTTCACTCAGTCCATGGTTGGTTTGACACTTCATTTCCTTCTCAATGGAGTTATTGCTATGCTTGGATACATGTTCTCCCTGATACTGTATACTGAGAGTGTTTGCCTTGTATTTTTTTTACAGGACAATCAGACAGCTATGACTGCAGCAACCAGAGACGCTGACAATGCTGACTCTGATTTTTGGTAAGAACTTTGCCCTCTGATTTTAGTTAGTACACTACAACAGGCTTTCACAACTACTACATTTCTCTAGTGTGCATTGAACTGGAAATCACCCAATTCCTGTTTCAAAAAGAAAACTTCTCAATATATAGAAAATTGCAAATATTTCATTTAAAAAAACAAGTCATTTTGAGTCATCTGTCTCAACACCAAGTCAAGTATAAAGTAATGAATACTGAGTTTAAGTCAGTTAAGAGTCTTTTATCAGTATTAGTCAAGTGAGTATCAAGTCTTCAAATTTGCGACTCAAGTCTGACTCGAGTCAAGTTGTGGAACTCGAGTCCTCCATCTCTGGAGCTTAGTATAAATGTTGCTTAACCCCCTGCGGTCCAGAACCGCGCCGGCGCGTCAAAATCACGTGACCGATTTGAGACGACGTAGCAGCAACACGCAGCCTCGCTGAGTCTCCGTTTGTGTGGAAAGTGCAAACTTCAAACTTTGTACCACTTTTTAAATCGTCTTGATAGGCCATATAAAACCGGACTTATGATAAATAATAAACGCCATGATTTTCCTGAATATTTTTGTCACGTTTGATCCGCGTTTGATGCTGGAAGAAACGGTAAAAGCGGGCTGTTCGGCCGACTAAAGTGCTGAAGGCAACAGCAAAAAAAACAAAAAAAAACGACACCCCCTTTCCTATTGGTTGAAAAATGCACCACGTCAACCAATCACAAAATTGTATGGCAACACACATCATTTGTTCCTGAGGAAGAGGGGGAAGTTGTGGGAGTGACGGCAGCGAGAGAGACCGCGATCGCGATCACAGATAGAGTTGGGATTTGTGACGTTTAGCGTGTTTGGAGTGTATAGTTAGTGTGTGGTGTAGTGTGTTTTGGAAGAGGAGAGAGGAAAATGAGCCTCCAACGACCGCATTGAGCGGTACTCGGAGGTCCGCACAGAGGAGCGGACGGTGTGGCAGGGCACGCCCACCAGGTCCGGATCTCCGTTTGCTCAGGCAGCAGAGCCACACAGTGTGTGTCACTCCTCCTGTTGTCCTACTGTTGTGTCCTCCTCCTGTAGTGTGTTGTGGTGGACAGGAACTGTTTTTCAGAGTGGCACAAATAATTTGTGTAAAATCACGTAGGAGAAAAGCAAGCACTCTCAAAATAAATCCCCTAGAAAGGTGCATGGCCAAAAACAGCGACAAACACAGACATTTTGACAGAAAGTCTTCTTCTATGAAAAAGACTTTCTGTCAAAATGTCTGTGTTTCTGGTACTGCCACCCAAGTTGGTTTATTAAATTTACCAAAAGGACATTTGTGAGTGCTGGCATTTTTCCCTTTGACAAATAATTTGTGTGACATCTGATTGTTTTGTAAATAGTTGTTCAAAAAACGCCTGAGGCATTGCTTGCATTTTAATGTCAATAGTTATATATAACGTTGTTGTTTGCTAAATTAGGACATATGTTTTTGAAGTTTACAATTTATATTTTTATTCTAAGTTACACAAATGGTTCATTAGACATGTTTGTGGTTTTCACAGTAAAAAATCTAACTTTTTCCTACTCGGATTTTATGTTTTTTATGTGATTTTAGGTCCAGTGTGTTAATACAGTATGTCAAAATGAAAAAATAACTGTAAAGTCACACAGGTGAGGTTGTGCTGAAAAGAATGATACCAAACAAGGCAAGGTAAACAGTTTTTTTAAGGTGAAATTTAAAGGTAAAATGAAAACTAGTCAAAAACGGCCAATTACCCCCTAGACCCCATAGGGCAGCTGTGAGCAGATACTTGTCTGTATGTCCAAAGGTTAGGTCCATAAGGAGATGCTTCTCATATTCAGTACATTAAAGCCCATTTTACACTGACTCCTCTGTATAAAAGATACAATCACATAAGAGTAGATCGCCTTTAAGCAGGCAGTGGAAGTAGTAACAGTGCCGGAACAACATCTTTATAACGCCAGATTCAGACTACACAACATGTTTGGTGGTTCCAACAGTAACTATGTCAGATTGGCATTTATGGAATCATAAAATCTTGCTGTGACTTGGCTGACAGACATGATCGACTACATGCTGGTCCACGACCTAATATCGCTAGTCATCTTTACATTACGTGTGTGATGTTATTGGATTACTTATGTAGCATTCTTGTGCTATTTTTTTTATTGTCATTACTATCATCATTATTATTATTTCAGTTAGTGTGGCTGTTTATGTCCCAGCCAAACTGTTTGTCTAGTAACGTCAAAAAGCGCCACAAGATGGCAGGAGCTACATTTGCGCTACTGCATGAAAACTGCAAATTACTAAATTCTCCACTACAAGTTCCTGCAAATGTTTCACAATAAAAGCCTTGAATTTAAAGGGATTCTCTCAACCAAAATGATAAGGAGAATTACATTTTAAATGGATACAGGAAGTGTCGAGTTTGAAACGACGGTGTGATGCATTCAATTTAACAGGGCAAACAGAAGCAGATTAAACGTAAAAATAGAAGAAATAGAGCAGGAATGAAAGATAAAGGCCTGTGTCAAATGTAGTCTGTTTCAAATGAAGCTGGTACCCTCTGCAGTTATGCAGTTAAGGCCCAACCACTATTTGTGAATTTTTTGGTATGTTTGTCTACCCAAATCTTCTCCCCTATGAAGAATTAATCGTCTTTGCCAGCTTGATGCTAACGGCAGTACTCACAGGGATGCTAAAGTGCCTTTGCTAGTTGGCAGGGAAGGACCGCGGATGGGATGGATGTGACTTTTTGACAACGTTACGAATGTGACCCACCTATTTTAAAAAGCAGCTAGCATCAGTTAGCAGCTAATTCAATCAGGAAGAATAGCAAATGAAAATGTCCACAAGCTGGGAAAACAATGAGGTCCAGGAGCTCCTTAACCTCCAAGCAGAGGACGAGATTAGCTGTCATATAACGGGGACAGTAAATGATTGTTATTACTATGTTAAAGCCATTTTTATTGTTTATAAAGTGCTTCTGACACATACGTTACATGTCACTCTAGAGACTGAGACTGTGATGACACACCCCTCACGCCTCTTTTGCTTCTGGGATGCCAGCATGCTGTCTAAAATCACACACTGGAGCGGCATGATGCTTCCAATAGGTTTTCCCAAACAGTAAAATGCCTCTAACAGACATCTCACCTCCTCACATGGATGTGGACCCTTCTTTTGCTTTTATTTGCTTACAAGCCAAAACCAACATTCTTAAATTGTCCATGACTTCTGGAAAGAAATGTTGCTGTTGATTTTTTTTTTTTTTTTTTTTGGTAATGTTTTTTGCCACTTCGAGCACCACAAGCCAAGTGTCATCCAGTTCCATTATATTGAAGAGAAGGCAGACATCTCTATGGCTCATATCTCCAACATTCCATCAGGGAATTGCCTTTTACAGTCCTCAACAGTATTTTTTGTTGATGAATTAGACATTTGTGTCACACATGCCTACATCTACACAACCAGAAAAAAGGCAGTGAGTTTGGTGATGTTATGCGGGAGACTGCTATGATTAGTAAAACTTATGGGAAATTATGATGGTTGGTCAAATTTGTGGAGAACGTGTGGTAGCCGGACAAAATTGCAAGGTTGTGAAGAATTTACAGATATTGGTTGAATTTTCATTCATTGATACTATCACAACATGGCAACATCCTGGTTGCTGTACTGCTGCTTGCAACCATTATCTTTATGTTTTGTGTCTCTGCTGACCTTATTCAACCATCTCCTCTCTCTTCCTCCCTGTGTGTGTGTGTAGGTGGAATGAGAACTCGGAGCTGTATCTGCTGTTGCTGCTGTGGCTGCTGCTGTACTGTTTCTGGCTACTGCCACAGATGGACCTGAAGACACTGCCCAGCCTGCTGCTGAACCTCAACCACTGAACACACACTTTCTGTTTTACACACACACACACACACATACAAACATAGTTACAGGAAAAAAAAACAGAATTTTGTCAGATATATATACTTTGATGCACCATCACCAAACATGTACACAAACACACACATACAGCTCAACTGCCACTCTTCTTTCTGCATCACACTGACTGTACTCCAGATCAAGTGAAGGCATTTAAAACATGTTTATTTCAAACTACTAGAGCTTTCTTAGGTTTTTGCTTTTTAGCTTTTGATGTGGCTTGAAGTAATCTGTACGACAGTGTGTCAGGGTCACTGCTGGGGAAAAAATGAAGTCTGAGATTTGAAATAAAACATTATAATACTTCGAGAAGAAAATATCAAGACAATAAAATAGTAATTTTACAAGATCAAAAGTCATAATGTTCCAAGTCTAAAGTCATAATGTTACATACAGTCATTATTTTGAGGAAAAAAAATGTGTTAGGAAAATAAAGTAGTAATTCTAAGGAAAAAAATTACAAGAAAAATGTTACAATATTACAACATAAAATGTTAACAATAAAGTTGTGAGATTTTGAGAAAAAAGTAATAATATTTTGAGAGTTAAGTCGTAAATTTACAGAAAAAAAAGTCACATTAAAAGGAAAAACCTTGTTTCATTACAAGTTAGGTTTACTTGTAGAAAAGTGATACATATTTAGAATAAAGTCATTCTGTATTGAGAAAAAAATCAATGTTATGGAAATACAATTCTGAGGAAATGTCATAATATTACAAGAAATAACTTCCTTGTTAAATCAAGACACATTCTCATAATATGTCAATTTATTAGTAAACTACAACTTTATACTTTAATACTAAGACTTTTCTTAAAAAGTTTTAACTTTATTCTGCATACATTAACTATTTACTCATGAAATAATAGCTTTATTTGTGGAACATAACTTTTCTTCAGTATTACTATTTTCCTCTTATAACATTGCCATGTTTCTGAAAATATTCCAGTTTTATTCTGAAAATCACCTGACAATGGCCCTGATATCCTGTTGGAGCTCTGCTCCCATTTTAAAGACACGACAGAAGTGTAGAAGCTAGTGGTTTATTGCTGTGCAAAGCCGACAGAGCTGACATTGTAAGACAATATGACTGTACAGCACTCTGTGATTTGTAGATAGACATATATACTATGGATTTATCTGAATAGCCATTTAACCAAGATGAAGATGTTAAAAGTAAAAGTACTTTAGGCTGATAATAAAAACTGGAGATAGTGGAGCTGAAGCAGGAAAATGAAAATAAGAATATATATGATACAGCCGGGCTTTTTGAGCATATATACCTGTACTATTGTAAAGATAACTCATCAGTATGAATGAAGGGGAATTTTGATCTGTTGCACTTTTGGAAAATAATAAAAACTGCCAAAGATAGTGGTGGAAGTGCTCATACAGAAAGTACACAACTCACCATAAGCTCAGTAGTGGAAATGTTTTTAACACATACAAAGTCTAGTATAACTCTACTCACCCCAGCTCTATATTGTATCATAGTTGAGGCAGAATATGTATTTGTAATATTTTATGGCTCCTAATGGATTTTTAAAAAGTTTTATGACAAAGAAATGTTTTATGTGATTGAGCTATGCTTGAGCTTGTCCATGGAAAGAGAATGCTTTACAATGAAATATCTTTCTACATGTTATTTTTGAACAATGTCTGTAATGAAGCACTATGACAAAGCAAGCATCCTTCATTCTTCATCATTCTTCCACACCAGCTGACCAGGTCTCTGTTAACTCTGGATACAAATACAGCTCCTCCACCCACTGACTGTGGGGCAGCAAAAAGCATTCATTCCAGCTCAGTACAAAGTGGGTCAGCCTTATAGCACACTGTATTATAATCACATCTCAAAGAGTGTGTGTGTGTGTGTGTGTGTGTGTGTGTGTGTGTGTGTGTTTGTGTTTGTGGATGTGTTTTTGTACCTTTATCCTTGTGAGAACTGGAGCTGTGTCCCAATTCCATACTATTTACTAACTGTTGTCCTAGTATATGTTTTACCAGAACTATAGAAAAAGTCTGTGTACTTTTGCACTGTTGGAAAATTATGCAATATGTGCACCAACAAACGTCCATGAATTTTTGGAATACCACTGTCAAGTACCTTCAAATTAAAAGTACTTCGTAGGAAAACTAATGCAATACACTGAGAGATTTGCTGATACTTTGAGTATGGACTTTTCGAAACTGCTGAAAATGGTAGCTGGACAGCATTACATTTCAATTTAGTTAGAAATTTTAATGTCCATGATGTGGAAAGATGTCTTTGGCTTTGCCTCTAGAAACAGTGAATGACAATAGAAACAGTAAAAACATTGGAAGAGCTTCAAAATATATTTGCTTCCACAAATTAGCAGAGGTGGAACCAAGTCATTGTTTGCAAGTCACAAGTAAAGGCCCACACACACCAAACCAACATCAAAGAACTAGTGGCAACAAAGGCTGACTGTTATGTCGACCCATGTCGCCTGTGTCTCGGCCCAAAATTTTTACTTGAACACATGGCAAAACTACAGCCAACAGCCCAATAGCATGCACATACTGCACCAGCGTGAGAGGAAATAACTTATCGTAGCAGCAGGCAGTGGAAGGCTATATTTGTCATCAAAAGAGGGAAACTGGAAGACAGATGAGATGAATTCAAGATGCTAAATAGCCAGTTAGCACATCAACAACACAAAATGATAGTGAAAAAACAAAGGATGTTTACAGTGCACTATAGAACAATAACGAACAATTATGAACTGTTTCTGCTAAAAAGCTAAATGGCTAAACAAGTTTGTTTCGATCTCCTGCCCCTTTACTGTAGTTGTCAGTTTGCGTTCTTCACTTGCGTTTGTCCACTGAGCTGACCAGCCAATCAGAGTGATTTCATTAACCAACGGGCTCTGCCATCTCCGATGTCAAATCACCTTGCTTAATCGGCCAGAAAGCCAACAGGGGCTGACCAGTGCCCACACTGTGGGGCACACTGCAAAGACCAGGGCGACAGATGCTAACCTACTGCCCAACACTGACCAACTGCCGACTATTGGCTTGGTGTGTCAGGGTGTTAACTATCAAGTCTTTGTATTCAAGTCCCAAGTCAAGACCCAAATCAATGCAGGCAAGTCCACAGTCAAGTCCCTTGTTAAGACCAACAAGTCCCAAGTCAAGTCTCAAGTTCTAAACTTTGTGTTTTGAGTCCTAAACAAGTCATAATGCGCTCTTCACCATAATGCCATAATATTAACCAACTAATGATATATTCAATTTACAAAAATCATGAATGCTTTTTTAATTTGTGTTGAGTGTCAAAACAAGTTGGTTGGAAGTTGCTGCGTCTCCGTCTGTAATTTTTGACCTGCACATTTTGCAATTACTTTTTCGCTGACCACCGTATAGTTTTTGTACTGTATTATTTTATTAGTTCTTAATGGTTCTCTCCTGCAACTTGACTGGATGCTGTTGGATAGGTTCAAACAAAGTGGATGTTGGGAATCAAATGTTGACTTGCTGGGAATTAATAGTGTTAATGTTAGTCGATTCAGGAAATGAAGGGAAAATAATTGATTTGCGGCACACTTTTTCAAAAAACATACTTTTTAATCTGTGGGTTTGGGGGAAGGTATTAAGTATTTTCAAGTCAAAGGCTCAAGTACAGGTGAAGTCATTGGTATTAGAGTCTGAGTTGAGTTGCAAGTCATTTTTGACTTTAAGTCATCAAATTTGTGACTCAAGTCTTACTCAAGTCCAAGTCATGTGACTCGAGTCCACACCTCTGCAAATTACTTTATAAATGTACTGTCTAGGGGACAGGCTTGTAAACATCAGCTGGGCTCAGTCTGCATATTGATTCAGCTGGATAGACTACATACTTGGTATTTAGTGTGGAAACAGGACACATCTTAGTTTGACAGGAATTTTAGTCAGTCCTCACTTCAACCAAGGGCTAGTTTAGTTTTCAGGTGTATCTGCAGCTGTAATTGTTCCCTGCAATGTCTATTGTAAGATGTGAAATAGACTAGAATTTCAGGTGTTACATTCATGCTAAAATTAAAACATATTCATGTAT
This sequence comes from Epinephelus lanceolatus, assembly GCF_041903045.1. NCBI lineage: Eukaryota > Metazoa > Chordata > Actinopteri > Perciformes > Serranidae > Epinephelus > Epinephelus lanceolatus. The sequence goes on along the minus strand of NC_135748.1, from coordinate 6,106,635 downwards.
CATTTGGATGGTGACAAAACAAAGCTGGTGATTGTGAGATATGTTCCTCTGTCAAACCTGGCTATGTTGAGATCAAAACATGATGATTACAATCATCTCATGATCCCAGTTTTTAAAAAAAACAGAAAAAAAGGGCAGCCTTGGTCTTTACAAATTTAGAGTTAAGGTTAAAATTGACATACTGTGCATTAGGTAAGAATGAAAAACAATTCAACATTTTTTATAGGTTTAGGATTTAGATAAGAATTAGGTCTGAGTTAGGGCAAGGGTTAATCTATGCTTACAGTGGAACTTACAGTTACAGTTGCGTGCAAACGTTTGGGCACCCCTGGTCAAAATTTCCTGTGTATAGCTAAGCAAGTAAAAGATGACTTGATTTCAGTATTTCAAGCAAGATTATTTTTTATTTAAATTTTTTACAGTTTCAAAATAACAAAAAAGAAAAACGGCCTGAAAAGTTTGTGCACCCTGCATTGTCAGTACTTAGTAGTGCCCCCTTTGGCAACTATCACAGCTTATAAACGCTTTTGTAGCCAGCTCAGTCTTTCAGTTCTTGTTTGGGGACTGTTTGCCCATTCTTTCTGCAAAAGGCATCTAGTTCTGTGAGATTCGTAGACCATCTTGCATGCTGATGATCGATCCACCCCCGTGTTAAACAGTTGGACAGGTGTTCTTTTCATGAAATTCTGCACCTTTTTTTCTCCAAACATACCTTTGCTCATTGAGTCCAAAAATTTCTATTTTAACTTCATCAGTTCACAGGAGTTGTTTCCAAAAAGAATCAGACTAGTTTAGATGTTCCTTTGAAAACTTCTGACACTAGAATTTTTTGGTGAGGACACAGGAAAGGTTTTCTTCTGATGACTCTTCCATGATTGTCATACAGTATTTGTACACGTGTCACTGCACAGCAGAACAGTGCCCCACCCCTCGAAAGCCTGCTAAATCTTCCTGCAGGTCTTTTGCAGTCAGATGAGGGTTTTGATTTGCCTTTCTAGCAAACCTACGAGCAGCTCTCTAGTCTTCTTTGTCTTCCAGACCTCAGCTTGACCTCCACAATTCCTGTTAACTGCCATTTCTTAATTACATTATGAACTGAGAAATACTTCGCTGTCTTCTTGTAGCCTTCTCCTGCTTTGTTTTTATAAAGCTTTGAAATTTGCATCACATGGCCTTTTCTAACGATGACTGTCAACAAGCCAATTAAGGTTTGAGATCCTGGTGGAAGTTGTCTGAGAGTTCAGACGTCTCAGATGCCCAAACATTTGCATAGTGTTCCTTTCCTTTTTTCTCTCTAAAATTGTACAAAACAAAAATTAATACAATGATCTTGCTGAAAATGTTGAAAAGCATGTTTGATCTCTAACGTCATGCCTTTTGAAGATCAGCACATCTTCTACTCTTTTAAATATTCACAGTAAAATAACTTTTGACTAAGGGTGCCCAAACTTTTGTATGCCACTGTAAAATGAGAAAAAGGATTAGATTCAGGAGGCTCAATGTGCAAGAAAACGTGATCAAGTGCCCTCTAGGTTTGGAACTGTTTCACAATAAATGCATCAACTTACTGCAAGCTGGTGCCCTCTTTATTTATTTATTTTTGCCTCTGCCTCTCAGACAGCCTGAGACTGCAACTGCTGGGTAAAGTCACTCGCTGGTCAGAGTCCTAAAACACTATGGTAGTCCCTCAGAGTCTGGGATTGGACTTAAGGACAAAAGGATGATAGTTTAAGGTCTTTACAAGGATACAGTAGACTGTGTGACTGTGTGTGTGTGTGTTTGTGTGTCTCCAGTGACCATGGCCATCGTACCATACTAGCCTCCCCTACCACCAAAACACTGAAAGGCCTGACCTAGTAAAATTATATTAGCTTTTGTATTGGAACCTCTATTGTTGTAATTGTTTCAGCAGCACCAGTCAAGTGCAATAAAAAACCCTGTCTCTTCTTGTGTGTTTTGTTTTGACTTCTTAGGGTATTAGCAGAACCTAGATGTCTTTTGAATAGGTATAGCTATTTAAATACAAAGCGTAAAATGAATGAAACTGCATTAATCGATATTTTACATGAATAATGGGTCAGATGACTGTGTTATGTGAAAGGGGTCCCTTGTTGTGACTAAACCATAGAGAATGATCACCTGACACTGTTAAGTTCCCCTCAGATCTACTGAACTTTTTAGCCTCTTTTAGTTTATTGTTTTAGTTTTACAACCTTAAAGAAGTACTGTTTTGTTTCAGTCTTAGTGCTCTCATCATGATGGTTTCCAGCAGCAACAGTCGGCTGTTTTCAGTGAAAATGCTATGACAAATCCAATGTGCACTATCTGCTCAACAGCAAACAGCAGACAGACACAGCTAGAGAGCCTGTTTACACCTGGTACTGACATGCATATTGGGTGACCCAATCACAAGTGGACAGCTTTAAGTAAATCTGTTTACAGCTAGCATTTGAATGTGTCTCCACGTGTCTTGAGTGACCACTTGCGATTGGATCTCACTTCCCCGCTCAATGTGCAAATAAAAAATACATAATTTCATTCACAATCATTAGGACACTGCAGGAGTGTGAGCCCTATGCTGGGGACAGTAGGTGAGAGTCCGCCCACATACTGACCAGGCTAACTGTAAGCATTGCTTGTTACCTAATAGTGGCTAATGGGTTAAATGATGGAGTTGAGCCATTTTGGTGTTGGTGTGAGTTTGTTGGGACGGTTTAACAGGTGCTGCTGTCCACGCTTGCGCTAACCAGACAGAAATTGAACTGACATTTGCTGAGAGGACAGCAGCTCCGGGGACGGTCCTTCAGCTCTAACACCTGGGCTGCACTGCCTGCGTGAGCAGCGCGTGAGGGCTACTTTGCTGAATTACGGCTCCCACGCATGTGGTGTTAACACAGATAGCGCTGTTTCTGTGGCATCACTGCTGCAGTGCTGCCTGCTGAAGTAACTACTGTATTTCCACAATTAAAGGTTGGTACTCCACTCCTTGATGGAGCTCTGCAAGCCACCGCGTTGTCAACATGGTCATGCAAATATTTCAAAATAAAAAGCCTTGTGTTAACAAATGAAGGGGTTCTGTCCACAGACATGTTATCACAGCACTTTTTTTTAAACAGAAACACAAAGTGTTGAGTTAAAAACAAGTATTTAGATTTTTGAAGATGTTTTTGCTGCAAACTGCAAGCATCACATGGAAAAAAAAATCCAAGACTCCTATTCTCTAGCTCACGCAGGCAGTTTGGCAACTCTAACTGGTTAACATGGACACTGAAAAAATAATACAAGAGGTTCTGCAACATGCACTGCTCACACAGTCAGTGTGGCCCAGACATAAGTCTAACTGGTGGAATGGCAGCAACAGAAAGTTTGCTTATCTGGCAGGGAGTCAGAAAGCAGGGACATCAGCTGAGAAGACAGTCCTTCAATGTGACCCAGGACACATTAGCATACACACTGCTGAAAGACCCAGACCCACCTCCCAACAAAAGGTTGAAAGAACACGGAGTTGCTATTCCTTCAGCCTTTTTCTTTAAACCAAGAGCGCCATCTAGTGAGGTCAGAAAAAGAAAATGGTTCATGAGGCTTCATTTTGCCATTACTAGTTAATAAATGGTGTAAACAGGGCCACAGACAAGCTGGTGAGCATAAGATTTAAGATACACTTTGTTAATCCTTGAGGAGAAATTCATTTTTTCATTCTGTTGTCATATACACACAAGCCTGAAACACACACACATGCACAAGCAGGACTTATTGGGTGATATCAGGGTGAGGGGGCTGCCTTAGACAGGCACCCCAAATGCAATGCCTTGCTCAAGGCAAATTGGCACCAATTATCAAATTGCATTCAGTGATCTGCAGTCAAGCAGATAACATTCATAACTGAAATGAATTGTTATGAACTGTGGTTAAACACTTGTGATTTTCTTGTCCTTTATGATATCAAGGCTACCATGCCTTTAAACTGGTAACAGCAATTTGATCCACAGTCGTGTTTACATTTTTTGTTGTTATATTTGCTTTAATAAACTGAGATGAAGCTTATGGCTCCAAGTTGTTATTTTCCAGATTTCATTCTTCAATCTAAAGTTTGTCAATTTTTTTAATGTGAAATTGGTCTTAAATCCAGATCCAGTTCCAGGTAGTGTTAAATAGATTTGAGAGCACTGAGTCTGCCTCTCTAAAATGTACAGATTTTCTTATAGTTCAATACATACTGCACACGTATTCAAGGCACTTTGTGGGCCTGCTGACTGAGCAGCAATGTGCATGTATAGTAATGCTGCCACCTAGAGGACATCATGTAACACAGTCAGCAGCTTCAGCAGGGCTGAACAAATGTGTAGGCTAAAGCATCCAAAGTGATCTGTTCTACTGCTACACTGTGGCTGTGCAACCTGGGCCTGTTGGATTGGGGAAAAAATATCTTCCTTTTTCTTTTATCTGCCAATGCAAATGTGAGATATGTTCAAAGTATTCTCTTAACAATTTGTTGATAATCTCTCTAAGTTTTACCTCAACATCTAATTCAGATAGAATTCCTTAAAAAAAAAAGTTAAATTAACAGCCCGAAATACACTCACATGCACAAACAGGACCTACCTGCTTAAATAGAGAGATGTCAGAGCAAAGGGGCGGCCTTGGACAGGCGCCCATAGCAGTTTGGGGTTCGGTGCCTAGTTCTAGGGCACCTCAGCAGTGCCCAGGAGCTGGCACTCTCCAGCTGCTAGTCCACACTCTATATATGGTCCGGATGGGGACTTGAGCCGGCTACGCTTCCGTTCCCAACCCAAGTCCCGATGGACTGAGACACTGCCGCCCACGTAGGATTGGATGCTTCAGGGCTACAGTGGAAACACGGCATTTAACTGCTATCATTAGCTTAATGTACAGGAGTGAACATCAGCATTTACAGTACAGTATGATATTGTAGATAATATTATCTGCATTATCGTACAGAGTCTGTCTGTTAGGAATAAGTTGTGTTCTCACCGTGCTAGCCTCCTTACATAAATTTGAGACTACTCACTGAAAACAACATTTTAGGCATGCTTGATAAAATTACAACCAGCAACTGAGAATGCTTCACTTGTCTGTGGTAGCCATTGCACTGTTTTTTTGTTTGTTTTTGCAGTTGTGTGCCAGGTAGGTGCTGACTAATTGACTGATTTAATTAGACAATTTCAGGATAACACAATAAAGCCCTATGGCTTATTGCATTATGATCTCTTTGGGTATGGGGACATCTGTAAGTTAGGGGTATAAGACAGCAGATCTGACGTGGCAAGAATGACACACAAAAGTATTAATCATAAAAACAATAATACAATACAAATTCATACACACACATACAATACAAAATTGTGACCCATGCCTGTACTGTCAATTCATCAAGTTAAGGGCACAATCTTACACCATGCACAACTCTGTCTGAGAGACATGTTCCTGTACTTTCAACCACCCAAGGTTCTCAAAATGAGACGGGTCATGTTGAGTTCTCATAGAGGGATAAAGAATAACCCTAACTACCCTGTTTTGCTTATGAAACCAGCAGACTTAACAAGCGGGCCAGGAAGACCAAATGTGTCGTTGAATTGGAGCTTGACAGTCTGGAGGTGGACATGGGACAAGACCCTCAGACAACCTCTCTCACCCTCTCTGTGATGACCTGTGGCAAATGTGCAGCTCACTTAGTAGGACTATTCATCCAAGTACACATTGATTTATGCGCACTGCATTCACACTACACAACAAGAACTGTTGCTGTTGTTGCCCACCCGGGTTCCAAATTTGTTAAAATCCACATTACTGAACACTTCTCCTTTTCCGAGATAATCCATTGGCCTGGCAGGTGTGTCATATCAAGACACTGATTAAACAGCATCATTACTACACAGATTTTCCTCCGGATGGTCACAATAAAAGGCCACTCTAAAATGTGCAGTTTGATCACACAACACAATGCCACAGATATTGCACATTTGTTGGCATACTGGCTGTAGGGATCTTTACTAGAGCTGTTGCCCATAAAGTGAATGCTCATTTCATTTTCATAAACCATCTCCAATGTCATTTCCATGGATTTGGCAGTACATCCAACCATCCTCATAACCACACATGTTGATTACGCCGGCAAACTGACAGCAGTTGGACAGTAGCTTGTCATCATAATCAACTTTGGTGGTTGTGAAGCTGGTTGGAGTGTGAAATGAACATGAACATTCGGTTCACTTGCTTCAGCTCTAGTGGACATTCGTGCAGTCAGTGTAACAAAAAAAAAAAAAAGTGAAATCTGTGGTATTGAGTTATGCAATCAAAGTTTACATTTAAAGTGGTCTTTTATTGTGGCAGGCCACAACCCACCAAGTAATGATACTGTTAATTTCATTGTCACATGATCAAATGGAGACTTGACATTGGTTAGCATCAACACACATATTACCCAGAAATCATCATTGCATATTAACCCTCCTGAGACCCTGTTTCTTCATACGAGGATATCACATTTTGGGTTTACCGGATGTTGTACTTCATTCTACTTAACTTACACCTGTTGTCCTTGTTGATGGACACTTTTTTGTGCCATCTAGTGGTAGTAAGTGCACAATACATTAATCCATGTAAAAACAAGATGGCAGCCATCTCTGCAAAGCCAGTCTGCAGCCGATCCAGACACAAAAGTGGACGAGGATCAAAACCTGATCCAGTTTTATGGTAGTTAATTTATCGTTTATGGGGGTAAGCATATATTTTATAACATATTTTGCTATAGATTGTTACTGGCTGTCTAGATAGATAGATAGATACATAGATAGCCTATACATCGTCTGCAGTGTTGCACTACAACACCCCTACAACCATGCACCATCACCATGCACAGATATTTGTACAAAGCACAGATCATTGTGCACAAATGATGCATATGGCTTACATGCTTTAATGTACTGTATAAATGATCTTTTGATCTTTTGATTGCTTCAGACAAAGGACTCGTCTCTGTACTTGTTTTATTAGATCTTAGTGCAGCATTTGACACAATTGACCATCAAATTCTGCTACAGAGACTGGAACACTTAATTGGACCAATTTCCTGATGTTAAATTCAGACAAAACTGAAGTTATTGTTCTTGGCCCCAAACAACTCATAGACTCTTTATCTGATGACATAGTTTCTCTAGATGGCATTGCTCTGGCCTCTAGCACTACCGTATGAAACCTCGGAGTAATATTTGATCAAGATTTGTCTTTTAATTCTCATTTAAAACAAATCTCACGGACTGCATTTTTTCATCTGCGTAATATTGCGAAAATTAGGCCTATCCTGACCTGAAAAGATGCAGAAAAATTGGTCCATGCTTTTGTTACCTCTAGGCTGAATTACTGTAACTCTCTATTATCAGGTAGCTCTAATAAGTCTTTAAAAACTCTCCAGCTAATTCAGAATGCAGCAGCACGTGTACTAACAGGAACTAAGAAACGTGATCATATTTCTCCTGTTTTAGCTTCTCTGCACTGGCTCCCTGTAAAATACAGAATTGAATTTAAAATCCTACTGTTAACTTATAAAGCCCTAAATGGTCAGACTCCGTCACATCTTAGAGAGCTCATAGTGCCCTATTATCCCACCAGAACACTGCGCTCTGAAAATGCAGAGTTACTTGTGGTCCCTAAAGTCTCCAAAAGTAGATCAGGAGCCAGAGCCTTCAGCTATCAGGCTCCTCTCCTGTTAAATCATCTTCCTGGAGGCAGACACCATCTCCACATTCACATTCAAGACTAGACTTAAGACTTCCCTCTTTGATAAAGCTTATAGTTAGGGCTGGCTCAGGCTTGTCTTGTACCAGCCCCTAGTTAGGCTGACTTAGGCCTAGTCTGCCGGAGGACCCCCCTATAATACACCGGGCACCTTCTCTCTCTCTCTATCTCTCTCTCTCATGTCCTGTTACTGCATCTCACTAACTCGGCCATACTGCATGTCACTAACTCGGCTTCTTCGGCTTCGGCTTCCGTTAAAGGGGTTTTTTGGGGAGTTTTTCCTTATCCGCTGTGAGAATCCAAATGACAGAGGGATATCGTATGCTGTAAAGCCCTCTGAAGCAAATTGTTATTTGTGATATTGGGCTTTATAAATAAAATTGAATTGAAATTGAATATAATGTGTACACTGTATATGTAAGGCTTTGACTGTAATATGTGAATACACCCTCTGGGAAGTATTAAGGTCGTGGTATTTTCTTTTTTTTTCATATTTGTAATGCAGTAATCAACATATAGTCATGTGTTTAATTTATAATTGCTTTGCTCTACTTATCTGTTTATGATATATTTTATTTGAATGTCTGAGTGCCATTTAGCAAAAATCAAGTGTTCCTGCACCTCATGTTTTTTTTATAGATTTTTGTTTGTTTAATAATAAAATATAGAAATTCGTGCAATGTCAAGAACAGCTGCTAAAATAAAATAAAATCATATTATATGCAAGAGCAGTCCGACAACGGTTCCTTGAGTGTTTTCTCTTATGAGGCCGGTGGCGGTGGAGCTGTAACGTTAGAGACCTCCAGACTTTCAGCACATTACGAAGGGCATGGATTCTCGTTCACTTTAGTAGAACGGCGTGTCTGATTACGGATGGCATTTACGGAGTTTGCGTTAATGTTTTGGCGTAGCAGAGGCCCGGGTGAAAGGAAGTGGTCCCACCGTGAACAAGTAGCTACCAAATCGGGGCAGCAAGACTGAATGGCAGTGAGGATATCCAACGAATGATTTGAAGCATTTTTTGCCAAGACTATCAATTGAAACACATACCCCAGGTGAGATTATGTATCGAATGATATGATTCGTCTTTCTGGAATAACGTTTCTCTCCTGCATGTGTTGGCCTTGCTAGCTGTTAGCTAGCTAGCAAGCTGCCTGGCTGACATGGTGATGGTGCATGGTGGCTGCAGTCACTGTCCAGACGTTGTGTTGCGTTACACGCTGTAAATTTTTGGTGAAGCCATGTTTCAGTTCTTTGGAAGTCACTCAGTCGGGACCAAGCAAGTACACTCAGACATAACTACATGCCTTTGACCACTAAAATAGTCAGGTCATTAACGTTAACTGGTTTCAGACGGGCGCGATCCGTTTGATTTAACATTGGCTAGCCATGCTAGGTTAAGTTACCCTGTTGAACGCTGCAGGAGGGTTTCCATTGCAGTTATGTGGGTCTTTGCCCAGTCGGTAACGCAATGTCAGAGGCTAATAGGCTATCTGAGACATTATTTGGTTTCTCATTTGTACTAAGTCTTTCCTTACAGCATAGTATCGGCTCCCGTAAACAAGCTGATTTGTCGTTTGGTAACGTTAACGTTAGCGCCCAGTTGTTTGTTAATGTACGCTAGCGTCACCGGTTCATACTTGGCCACCAGTAATGAGGCCAAGGACCTTCAGAGGCTTTGTTGCTCTTTAATGTGTAGGTAATCTTCTCTGGCAGGCATCTCCAAATACGTGTTGTTTTAACACTATAGTTGTGTATTGACTCAGCTTCTTATCTATAACGTCAAATGCTTGGCAGAAACAGCTGCTTAGGGACTGTTCTTTACTTATCAGAGGAAAGGGGTGGCAGAGTTATGAGTGTTTTTTTTACCCTCCTCAAAGCCACAAATATTTTTCTCTTGAACCTCCCTGAGTTACTTCAGAAAAATGGAAAATGCACGACCCTTCCTCCACCAGAGAGTAGGTATTAGATTTTTAAAACTAATCCTTTGATGTGTAAATGTTAGAAGTTCACAGTTGGAGACGCAATCTTGGAGTTGTAAACAGCCCTGGTTTTTCCACTCTTGTGCATGCTGGTTAGTTTGTGCACGTGGTTTATTTTTGGCCATATTTTAAATGAGATGTGAAATAACGTGATATTGATGAAACATAACTATTTAGAGCTTAGATTTGGTTATTATTATTTTTAATCTGATGGAAATGTTTGTTGCACATGATCCAACAATAATTTCTGTTTTTATAGTGTCTGGTTTCTGGTCAGTAAAATAAATAGGAAATACAATACATTTAAATTTAAATTTGTATACCCCTCCCCTAAGCCAAAATGGAAAACATAAGTCCTCCCCAGTGTTTAAAAATGATTTAACATGCCTCCCCTTTTTGCACCTTCACCTCTTGCCTCATAAATAATGAACACTACCTTAGTTACTAATTAGCTAGCTAATGTCACTCACCATTTGCAAATCTTGTTGAAAATCCAACAGTATTTTCTATTTTTACTGTTTCTGGCTATGATAAATGGTGTCATTTTTTGGCTTTTTTTTATATTTAAAGAAAACATGCCCTTGAAAATGTAAAACACTGGAGAGGATTTATGTTTTTCATTTTGGCTCATAATCAACTGGTGAAAGTGATATGTAGGCTATATATGGCATGATACTTTATCATATGATTTGGCATAATGAAAGCATAGAGATTCAACAAGAGGGGTCCCAAAATGGATCCCTGTGGAACGGATTTGATGGATGACCGAGACCGATATATCCACCTTTTCCCCCCACCTTTTTTAGTGATCATCAAGTCTCTTCTGTAGTGTAATTAACATCATATTATGCATGCTTACTCTTATTTTGATGGCCCATTAGCAGATGGAGACATGAAATGCAATACTTTCTAATGTATGGAATATTAATTCATTGTGCAAATTAACAAAAAGCATGCTGGCTCTTCATTTTAAAGCCGATACTCGCCAGTACCGATGATGTGCCGATATTATCAGCATGTTGGTCGATCCCAATAGTTCATTTTAAGGCCAATATTGGGCGATACCACTGACCTACCAATATTATCAGCATGTTGGCTGATTTCAATATTTAATTTTAAAGCCTTTATCTTCCGACCCCGATATTATCATGTATCCCTACTGCCATAAAGACTGCCCTTCTTTAGGAATAACAATATTTTCTATTTTTACTGTTTCTGGCTATGATAAATGGTTTAACTTTTGGGGTTTTTTACTTAAAGAAAACATGCCCTTGAAAACTGGCAGTAAAATGAATACAAAATACAACCATTTAAAGTTTCATGCCCCTCTCCTAAGCCAAAATAAAAACACAAGTCCTTCCCCAGTGCTTAAAAATTATTTGACATGTCTGCACCTCCACCTCTTCCCACATAAGTAATGAACAGTCCCTTGCTTATTAACTAGCTAGCTAATGACTCTCTGTGGTCTTTGTTAGTAACTTGCAAATCCTGTTGAAAATCCAACGATAATTTCTGTTTTTACAGTTTTTGGTTATGATAAATGGTGTCATTTTAGCAAGTTTTAAAGAAAACATGTCTGAAGGCATGTTTTCTTTAAATATTGACAGTAAAATAAATACAAAATACAGCCATTTAAAGTTGGATGCCCCTACCCTGAGCCAAAATAAAGCTAGTCTTTCTTCAATGCTTCCATTTTTTTTTTTTTGAGTGTGCAGTTTTTCATTCATCTTCATATTTTCAGTTTGAGGAAGGAAGCTGCTGATACAGTGTTAACATAATGGATTAATTCTGTGTACTGTGTACAGGGAATTGTGGAAATGATCATACTGGCCCTGGGTTATAGGGTTAATAACAGCCATTGGGTATGATGCGGTGAAAATTAATAATTCTGGCTAATGTTGTGGACACTGAGTCCTGCATGCATGTCTAGCCTTGCATGATATAGCATGATATACCAGAGGAACTTTGCTCTTTTTCTGGCAGCTGCAGCCAACCTTGTTTCGAACTGTGGGACAGTGGCAGGTGTGTTGGCATGTCAATATGAGTTCACAGGTGAGAACGATTAAGTCATTCAAACCTGACGTTAGGATCAATTTAAACCCCTTTCAGACTAAAACTTAATAAATGTTCTTACAATTTGATATATTGCTAGATTTGATTGCATTTTGTTGCCATGGCAGTCAGTCTACTTTGAACCTAGTATTTCTGTAAGTCTTCCTGCAAGACTTAAGCCTGTATCCAGCACAGTCACATTAACAGATACACTGTCTATGCATAGTGTTATGGTAAATATTTGAACATACAAAGTACACCTCGTAGTGGAAGCTTCTTAAGATGTGAATACATTTCACATACATAGGCCAGCTGATTAGTTCTTATGCAAATATGTTTGCTAAACAAAATAGAGTGAGTCTGCCATTTATAAGGTAAGGAACAGAGGTTCTCATGTCTTCATGTCAGGTAGAGATGTTTGTGGAGTGACATAGAGATTAAGAACTGGCTGATGGTTTTATACTCTTGTTCAAGTGGCATGTTGTGTCATTGACTACGTTCACATGCACACTAACATTCCACCATTATTCAGAAGATGACAGTAGTCTGAATTTGATGCAGGTCGTGTAAACAGTATATTCCGTTTAGATATTCCGAGTTGGGCCTTTTTCTGAATATAGCATATTCCGATTAAGAAGTGGGATATGCTGGTATTATTTAGGTTTTAATAGCACTATTTGAACATGTATACAGCACATTGGGAATATGCTTCTTAATTGGGGTTATTACTAGGGATGTGCATGATAATTGTCTTAATGATTAAACATCCGACAGTTTGCAACGTATGGCCTGTCATTTACAGGAGGCATATATGTACTATGTATAATGCAACGCTTACATTTTTAAGACGGTGGTTGAAGGAATGAAAGAGCGAGGCTGTGCTCACATGGTCCAGCAAGTCAGCCACTGGTGGCAAACTATTTTGATGCAAAGAAGCAAAATGACAAGCGTTCCCTCTTTCATATGCTGATGTGATAAACAACATGTTAGGGTACGTCAATAGGAGTGTGCACAGCTGCATGTAAACAGGAGTATCAGTAGAATATTCATTTTCATTAGCCATGTAAACAGCTTAGTAGGAATGTTTTTTATTATTGCTGTCACTGCCATATGGATATTTACTGATATTTGCCACTGATGATTATGTTATGCCGCTAATGTGAGTGATTTTTTTTTAAAATTTTTCCCAAGGGGATAAATAAGTACTTCTTTTTCTTCTGCCATCATATACAGGTGGCGTGCCACTCTGTTTTAATGTGCAATGCCCACTTTTTAGTCGTATCTGTCTTTGACAAGTGGTTTGTAAACTGATGTTCAACCAGCATATGGCACATGAAAACGATATGCTACTGTTAGTGTTGGGGCGGATGTGGCTCAGGAGGTAGAGCAGGTCATCCTCTAATCCCCGGCTCCTTCCGTCAGCGTTTCAGAGTATTCTTGGGCAAGATACTGAACCCCAAATTGTTCCCTATTGCTGCACCCAATTGGTGTGTGAGTGTGTGTGAATGCTTAACAGATGGTGGCACCTTGTATGGTAGCCTTGGCCACCAGTTTATGAATGCGTGCATGGATGGGTGAATGTGGCATGTGGTGTAAAGGTGCTTTGAGTGGTTGGAAGACTAGAAAGGAGCTATACCATCCCTTAACCATTTATTGTCCTTCCAAATACTCATCATATGGGGCTAATAGCTATGGATATCAGAAAAGTATAGCATTCATCAATACTCTTTCAGTATAACATCATAGCATGAGCTCCAGGTTTAAAAAAAGCTTTTGCACAGCACCTGTCAGTGGAACATAAGTACCATGTTTTTAGATGGCACAAAGAAAGCACCTGCACACCATTCTGGCACTTTTCCAAATGCTTTGAAAATTGCAGTCATCAGGCCTCTCCTAAAGAAGGGGAGTCTTTATGGCACTAGGGATACACGATAATATCGGCATTGGAAGATAAAGGCTTTAAAATGAAATATTGAAATTGGGCAACATGCTGATAATATTGGTAGGTCAGTGGTATCGGCCAATATTGGCCTTAAAATAAACTCTTGGGATCGACCAACATGCTGACAATAATGGTACGTCAATGGTATTGGTGAGTATTGGCTTTAAAATGAAGAGCCAGCATGCTTTTTCTGAATCAGTATTACATACATTAAAAAGTATTGTATTTCATGTCTCCATCTGCTGGCGGACTATCACAATAAGAGTACATGTGATATGCTAGCAAAACACCAATAATAACAATAACAGTAATATCAGCGACATACCATTTAGAACCTGCATGTCACACTAAAACAAGAATGGCATACCATTAGCCACTGTTCAGTCTTGGTGCTGCTGGATATCCGAAGATCTTTTTATGCTTCCGCGCCGGCGATATCTGTATCATTATATTTTAGGGATGTCCATCTGTCTGTCAGATGTCCCATGCTTATGAACATGATATCTCAAGAACACCTCAAGGGATTTTCTTCAGATTTGGCACAAACGTACACTTGGGCTCAACAATGAACTGATTAGTTTTTGATGGTCATAGATCAAAGGTAAAGGTCAGTGTGACCTTGTCTGCTTCATTTTTGTGAATGCAGTATCTCAACAACGCCTCAGAGGAATGTCTTCAAATGTGGCACAGATGTTAGCTTGGACTCAACAATAAACTGATTAGTTTTTGGCGGTCAAAGGTCAAGGTCAGTGTGACCTTACACCTGTTTCATTGTTGTCATCCCAAGAACCCCTTAAGGGAATTTCTTTAAATTTGACACGGACGTCCACTTGGACTGAAGAATAAACTGATTGGCATTTGGTGGTCAAAGGTCAAGGACAGTATGACCTCACAAAATATGTGTTTGGCCATAACTCAGGATTTAATATGCTTATATGACAAAACTTCACACAAATGTCTAGTAGGATAAAATAATGAAGTGATGACATTTTATTTCCAAAGGGTCAAAGGTCAACTTCACTGTGACATCATAATGTTCTGCAAAAACACTTTTCTGACCATTACTCGATGTCATAACTTAGGAACAGAAGGTGAGATGTAGGGTTGTCACGATACTAAAATTTCAAACTCGATATCAATACCCAGGAAAATATTCAATACTGGATACCATTTTCGATACAGCAGCAAAAAATTAAGAGGCATGTCATTTTTTAAATAAAGATCAGAACAGTAACATCAATAATAACAACAAAAAATCCCCCCAAAATAAATAACAACCAGAAACAAGATCTGTCCATACAAATGTATTTATGTACAGCCCTGTTTATTTTCTGTGCTTCTGGTGAATTGGCACCATATTTTCATTGCTGATCAAATAGAGTTGTAGTTTAGGCTCAGGATGCTCCTGTTTCTACCTCACTATGTGATCAGAGAACCAGGGCTTATGGGAGAAACCAAACGTTTTTTCAGCTTCAATCTGTGACTTTACAGTTAACATAACTTCTCAGACACACATAATTGTGTTGTCCTGTTAAACTAACATTGTCTATTAATGTTACAGACGGGCATGACTGATAAAGTTTTCTACTTAGCTCCCACATTATCGTTAAGCTTCATTTTATTTTATTTTGATGCTGGCGACACCAGCTGCTCAGCTGCTAGTGAGGGGAGGGGCTGTACCTGCCGTCTGCAGCGTGCTGTGTTCACTTCACTAAATATTTCCAAAGAGCGCTTTTTCCTTTATCATTTTTGACCAAAACTGGCTGCTCTGATCCTCCTGCAGCCGCGCTGGCCGTATTACAGCAACAGAAATGTGTGCATGCATGCACAGCGACGACAACAAGCCGGGTTGCAGCGAGGGCTCTGTGCCTGCCAGACGCTGCCTGCACAGCACGTGTCTGTCGGACCCGTCGCACGCACCCGACAAGCGCTGAGGTGGCGTGCACTGTTAGTATCGATACTTTTGTAAATTAGTATTGTATCCGGATACAGGGTTTGAGTATTGATACTTTTGACAACCCTAGTGAGACGTTTGATCACACATTGAATTGGTGACACTAATCCTGAAATTGTGCTGATTGTATAGATTTTCTGTGTTGTCAGGGGGAAGATGTGTTTGAAGCATCCATGTTTTCACAGACAGGGATGCAAACTGTAAGAAAACTTTGACTTGTACAGGGAGGCATACAACCACAGGGCCGTAATTCTAGTTTTTATTATTATAATTATTATGGTATGGAGCAACAGAAGAAAGTGATTTTTTTTTTAAACGTTGGAGGATGAAAATCCGACAAAGTGCTCTCACCTACAAAAATAAACAGCATGTAAGGAAAACAGAATTTAACAGTCTAAGCTCAAATATGACGTACTGTCCATTTTTAAAGTCCTCTTATGGTTTTATTGCTGCTAAATGTAATGAGATAAGCAGCAAGATTCTGAAGGAAAAGAATGAATCATAGTACAGTAGTTGGGATGTGGCTATGTGGGTTGAATGGGTTAAAATGGTGACTTTTCTGGCACATTAGCACTTGGAAATAGGACAGTAATGTATCTTGGCATGGTGGCCACACATCAAACTGTGATGACACCTGTTGCTGCCGCCTGCTGTGTGCCACCGGCTACTTACCAGTTGTCAGTGTTGCATCATAGGTCCAGAATTTATAGTCATACATTTTTCACCAGGAGCTTGTTATTTTCTGGAACACTTTTGGTGGCAGCAACAAATTTATGTGACCTGCCTTTGTGGTTTTGATTAAATTGTCATACACGCCTGGTTATTATTACTTAGTTATATCACTCATGGTATTTTTGACAACTGAAACATAACAGATTTTGAAATTTTCATACCTGGGCTCTACAGTGAGCACGGTTACATGCGCACAATAATCAGACAACTGGGAATAATCAGGTAATGGTAATAATCTGATTTGACGCGTTTACGTGCACTTCAGTAATCTGATAATCAGAAAAACCTGGTTTACATGATTGAGTCCTTCAGTTGGATTTCTCCCCAAGTACATGACATAAAACTCAAACTTCCTGTTACAGTAGGTACTCATATCCTATCAAGTCATATATTTGCAAAATAAAGCACTCATCATGCTGACAGCTTATATTCTTACAGTACTGTTTGTTTTTATTATTAACAAATACATGTGAGAGCATTCTAATGTATAGTTTATCAATGTGGAGCCAATTTTACACACTTTGGGTAGATTCGGAGTAAAAGTACTGCAAAGTGCAATATACAAGTGTATTATATATAAACTTGTCACACAAAGTGCATAACATATAAGTAAGATAAAATAAAAGTGACAATTTAAACACTGAGAATATAAAAATATATTATTTTCTGTAAAATCTTTATATGAAAGGAAAGAAAAGCTGTCAGATTAACGTAGTGGAGTAGAAAGTACAATATTTCCCTCTAAAATGTAGTGGAGTGGGAGTATAAAATAGCAAAACCCGAAAGAAACCAGATTAAAGGGTATACATGCACCGAATAATCTGACTATTGGGGAAAAAGCTAGATGTGTTTATCTGATTTTTCATAATCAGATAATGGCTTTTATCTGATAAAGCCTATCGGATTATGCCGTTTACATGACCACTTGAATAATCAGGTAACTCCAGAAATCAGATAATGATCGGTTTGTTAGTGTGCATGTGAACGCGCTCAATGACCAACCAAAATCATGGTACTGGAATGATGAAGATATGTCTCCTCTGATTAAATTGTGATTTTGTAGTGCAGAAAATATGCAGCTCCAAGCAGCAGTAGCTTGGTCCTGGAGGTGGACTTGCTCACATCGCAGGCCACATTGAGGTTAAACCATACTGGGCTAGAGCTTTCCTTCTGAATTCAGGGTTTCACACACATTAATTTATTTGTGGTGCCCCGCCACGATTAAAACATCTGCTGCCACTAGGGCTGTCAACGAACATTCTAAATTCGAATTTAAATTCGAATTTGGAAAAAAAAATGGACCTTCAAATGTGAAAATTGCTATTCGATTGTGGAGGGGAAAAAAAAAAAAAAAACACCACCGCAGCTGTCCTCTTTTCAAGTGGGCGTTGGCCTTGGCCGCTGCACTGAACGCATTGCTTGACACATTCGCTCGCGGCTCGCGCAGAAAATAGACCAGACGCCAAAACGATCGCTGCAGGGCGCGAGCCGGCCACGGTGTGGATGACACAATCGGTTAACATGGGCGCCGAAAGGAAACTGGCTCCGCTTCGAGGCTATTCACAGCGCTTCCGCGGGCAGTGTGGCTCTGGCGTGACGGGTCAGAGAAGGGGGGCGAGCGAGAGGTCCACGGTCGTTGATAACGTAATGTTATAGATAATTGTTTTATGTGTTTTAATGTGTAGGTATGTAAATGTTTTCAAAGATGTTTATGTTGAAATAAAAATACCTACAAGTAGTTATGTTTCCTTGTATTAATACATATACAAGTATGTTTCCTTGTATTAGTTTGCCCTCTTGTGGACATAATGTGAAAAAAAAAATTTGAATGGTTCGATCCTATGAGTTATATTTAGAAGGAATATTCGAACGTCATTTTTGAGCAATTTTGACAGGTGTAGCTGCCACATTTTGATTTTCTATTTTTGGAGCTGTACCATTCAGTAGGCACACTGCTGGAATATATACCGTTCAGTTATTTATTGCTTTATTACTTATTGTTTTTTATTGCTCACAGCACAGAGAGTACTCTAGGCACAGACAGAGCAGCAGATCGCCAGGCGCAGTGAAAGTAAAACTTAACTGCTCATTGTGTTGGGTCTAAAGTCTGCTTTCACTCACAAACAGCTGCTCCTCTCATCCATCCATTTGATCTGATCAGCATCGATCGAATGAGCGATCAGTAAAAAAAAAAAAAAGTAGAGTTTCGCCTGTGCTGCGTTCACAGATCTGCAAAAACCTTCAAATTTTGAGAAGGGACACAGACTGATAAACAAGGACCCAAACTCCTCCAACCACCTCAGCTGTCACCACACCTAGATTCTAATTCTGTTGACAGCTTGAACATTTAAAATTTGAAGGCATCTACTGAATCAGTAGTGTGGTCCTGCTCTGATTCAATACATGTCTTTGTCAGAGAACTGACTTCAGAGCTGTCTCACTTCGTTTTGGCTCTTACCAAGAAACCATCAACTTCGATTTAAATAGCTGCTTGACTAAAGCGCCATAGATGAACATCAGGTTGCGTTATGTTTTTAATCACCATTAAATGTGAGTGGCTGCATTATTCTAAAGCCTGGTGTGTTTGCTGCACCAAGCTGACTGCTGGGATTGGTTACAGCTGTGGGGCTCAGCAGTACTCACAGTAGAGTCATGTGCTGTGGTGGCGATTTTGCGTTGTGTCAAAATGTGTTGAAAAGCTTGTCTCAGTCTGCTCAGTGCTACCTTCATCAGCATCTGGCACCCAGCAGTACCATACTGTTCTAATTCTGCTCTCTGCTTTGTTTGTGCAGAGCTGGAGGACCCAGTCACAATCCCTGCCACTTTCCATCTGTGTAAAGGTGAGATATTTTACCTGTGAGTGTAACAGTGCAATCACAGTATCAGCACAGCACTAACCCACAAAGTGTCTGTGGAAGCCAAGATAACTTGAATGCTTCCTACATTTTATATTCATGATTGAAGAGGTTCTGGTTTAGGCTCGTATTTATGTTGTTCAGCCTGTATCAGTTTCTATTGCTGCTTTCTACAGCCACAGTCACTTTTACATTGTCGTTTATTTACTGTTGTATTGACTTCTGTACACCCGTGCCATGTCTGAAATCCATGATTACATGCTGTATTCTGTGTTTGTGGTTTCTCAGGTCTGTTTCCAACTAAATGTGGGGAAGCATCAGGAGCATCAGATTAAGAGATATTTTATCATGAAGCCCAGATTAAGTGTTGTCTGCTTATCCAGAAAGTCTCAGTTATTACCTGTAAGTATATTTTCTAAGGCATTCATTCTGTTAGTTTAGTCCAGCCTATTCACCCAGGCTACGTTCACGTTACAAGCAAATGTGTCTCAAATCAGATTTTCGTTTGTTCTCACTAGGGTTGGGACTCGTTAGGATTTTAACGATTCCGATTCCTTACCGATTCCTTCTTAACGGTCCGATTCCTTACCGATTCCTCTTACCAATTCCTACATTATATTCATTATACTTGCTATACTTAAACAAGTAAACACAAATGCAATCATACAAATACAAAAACTTTATTCTAACTGTTGCACAGTACAATTAGATGAAAATACACATTTGTGTGTGGTGTGTATTTCAGATTTAGAGCTTGTATCATCTCCCTGAGAATATGTAACAACAAAAAGTGATTCTCTGATTTCTACAGTAACACTATTACCTCAAATTAACCACAACAATGTAATAAAAAATACTTATATGCATTCATGCTTGGGCACTGTTATTTACGTGACAACACCTGAACAGAACACACACACACATTGGCTGTTTGTTTCTATCTCTCCCCTCGCTGGAAGTGGACCTCCGGCCGCCCGCCTCCGCCTTGATTAAACGCTGAAAATTAAATAAAAGAGGGAGACAGGTGTCTCCTATTTTATCTTATTTTGTTATATTTCTATCTCTCCCCTCGCTGGAAGTGGACCTCCGGCCGCCCGCCTCCGCCTTGATTAAACGCTGAAAATTAAATAAAAGAGGGAGACAGGTGTCTCCTATTTTATCTTATTTTGTTATATTTCTACCACTCCCCTCGCTGGAAGTGTCGGACCTTCCGCCGCCCACTCTCGCCGCACGCTCCCGCCGCACACTCCCGCCGCACACTCCCGCCGCACGCTCCCATCTCAAACACGGAGGTCTCCCTCTCTGCTGAGCGCCCGGTGCATGCCCGGCCTGTTAAATAGCCTGTAACCATGACAACTGTGTGACACAAACTCAGTGCTTTAGTGATTAGATAATGTCGGGCTCGGTCGGGTTCGGACAGAAATATGTGGCCTGTGCCGCACTCTAATGGAAATGCACATGACGTTTTATTTTTTTTTATTTATTTTTTTTTAACAATCTAGGAATCGTTTGCAGGAACCGTTACACCAAATGTGATGGAACTTGACGGAACTTTGGACCCGGTTCCAAAAAAGAACCAGATCCGGATCCCAACCCTAGCTCTCACGTGAAACATATCGCATCTTTCAGAGTAGTGTGCACACACAAATCAAAATGTTTTCCATCAGATCTCGGCCACTTTCATATAGGGTCCTAAATCTGACATATATTTGATTTTTGCCATGTGACCGCTGTGAGAACGGTCATATTGGAATTCATGTGTGTTTTTCCGATACATCCATGTTTTTTCCATGTCAGACTTTACTACGCAGATGCAGATCACTCACCATACGGTCAGTACATTTACATGACATTAAAGAAAACTGATTCATTGTGTTAGTCTCACTAAAACCAGACCAAATCAAATTTCTCAAAGTTGGACTAACACACCCAGATACTGCAATTAGGAGTCAAATTATTCCTGTGTGTATACATGCAGTTGGACCAAAACTGGCTAAGGCGCTTTGCGCATACTCCGCACTTTCCGACCCTGGCTTTGACCTGGAAGTCAAATAGCATGAAATGCATAATAGAAGAAGAAACTGGTAACCACATGGCGAAATCTACATCCAGAGCCATGCATTTTTGGCCGAATGAGGAGACACAGTTCATGCTGTGTCAGCTGACAGAATTAAATATTTAACAGCACAGACAAAATGTACAGAGCTGTTAAGTTATCCGCCATGGTACCAGTTTGACTAGCTAACTGTAGCTAACTTTTTTGTTGGCTCTTTGTAGATGTAATGGGTCAACCGGAAAAAGGTCCAGTACTAACAAACTGAAAGGGGGCATATCGCCACCTATGGTAGCGGAGTCTGACATACTTCTGTAAATAAATCGATTCCCCTCCCATGCTTGTGTACTGGGACAAGGACAGTAGTCCAATTAAATGGCCTTGTTGAGCTATAACTGTAACTCCACTTAACTGTGCATGGATACGTACTAAGTTTTGGTACAGTCTGTTGAAGCTACAGAAAGCTGCTGTAAATATACTGCAGCTGCAGTAGGCCACCCCAGTCTCCAGCCAATAGAGACTGTCTGACTCTCTCTGACAGGGTCAGCTTGCCTACATGTTGTGACGTCACTAGGGCTGTAGTAAACCAAAGAAAATCTTAGTTGTACATAATCTGAAACTAGTTGTACATAATCTTAAACTAATCAATTAGTCGTAAGCATTTTTACTTCTGCGGTGGTGTGTCTGTGTCACTCTGCAGTTACTGAAAAAAATGAAAAACCCTCGCACACTGCAGGGCTCCTATTTAGTGAGATTTATTTCACCTAGTCTGCAGTTACACCTCCAAAACACTAGTTGGCGGTGGATGACTCTGTTAAGTTTTGTAAAGTTTAGTTGATTCAAAACACACGTTAAATATAGCTTAATAGAGACAATTTCAAATACAAGTACGCAAATCAGCTTCAGTATAAATTAGGGCTGCACAATTAATCGTAATAAAATCGTGATCTCGATTCATATGCATATGCGATCTAATTTTTCAATGATGGCGATTCTGCCGGCCCCGCCCGTGCCGGGAGTCGGGACATCTGCATGAAAACAAGCGCTCCCAACGATGCAGCGTTATACCACGTGATGCAGAGCGACAGCTGGCCGGCAGTTTGGAAAGCAGCGAGACGGGGGAAACACACTGCTCACTGTAGCCTCAGTTTGTGCCTCATACAGATCTGCTGGTGAAGTTAACTTAGCGTTAGCAAGCGTGATAAAAGACGGCAGAGAGGCGACGTGCAAATAAACCAAAGATTTATTAATTTTCTGTAGCAGTAAACACTAGGGATGGGTCACGATTTTCGAATTTTCGAATAGTCGTTTTATTTTGAAAAATCGTTTTTTTTTTAATGCGACTATTACTATTCACCGTCTTAATTCCCCCCTTTATTTGACATGCAATTCAGCTCCTAACCGCACGAGGGCAGTATAGGATTGCTACAGCGGTGTGAGATGGGCTACCAGCTAGTTTGATGCTCTTCTACAAACAGGAGAAACATGCAGAGACTACTACAGTCATCAAAAAGTTCCGTGTGGAACAACTTAGACAAAATAAACGAAAATGAGGTGCAGTGCAAACTCTGTGAGGCAAAGCTTGCGTATCACAAGTCTACAACAAGTATGCACAGTCATTTGAGAGCGAGGCACGCAGGAGGCGGCGATTATTCGAAAAATCGTCGAATAGTTGCCATGATTTTCGAATAGTGTTTTTGCTTGTGCTGCCCATCCCTAGTAAACACATGGGCTGATAACAAATGTGTTAACCAACTATGCTAAAGTTTTACAAGCTATTCAGGGCTGCCTATGATAACATTAACATGACAAACAGCAAGGCTACGGCAAGTTAACATACTGACACTCCTCAGACAGACAGACAGACACACACACACACACACACACACACACACACACACACACACACACACACCGGACAGCCTCTCAGTTCTTAGCCGCTAACGTTAGCTCATGTACAACACAGGTACCACACAAAAACTTTTACAAAGGGTCATAATGTGCTTCTAGTGACTGTCAAATTGCCAGCGAAAGTTGTTTACACTGCCTGCTCTCATGGGACAAAGATCCTCTTAGAAGAAAGACGGATCACTCTGCTCTGCCGCCAGAACAAAGTGGGAGGCAAAGATCCTCTCTGAGGAAGAGGGTTCACTTTGCTGCAGGGTTCACCAAAACATTTTTAGGGGGCCAAGCCCGAGGGGCCAAGCCCGAGGGGCCTAGGACCAGCGGTGCTAGGAACCCTATTGTTTTTGTAAAGATTTTTATTTTTATTCTTCCGTAGGTAAAAGTGGTGCTGCAGGCTAAACCGTGCAAGGGAGGGCGGTGCAATTTGGAGGGGTGGTCCAAACCCCTGCACGTACCTCAGACGCAAAAAAAACTCTGCCTGCAGGGGGCGCTATAACCTAGGCCAATGCGTTTTTGCCTATAGCTTCCACACCGTATGTTGCACATTCAAAAATCTTGTATCCCCAGCTTCCCTGAATAGAGCTGAATCACTTTGCTATAGGCCACACCCACTTGCGCCTAGGAAGTTTTTTCGCAAAATCGCGAAAACTGGAAAACCTACTTTTTCGAACTTCTCCTTGGGATTTTGTCCAATCTGCGTGAAACTTGACATATACACTCTTCTACTGGACCTGATCTACAGTTATCAAAAGAATTTTATTCGGTCAAAAAATGCGCAAATTATTAACAAACAAACTTCTGTAGCTACCTATAAAAATGCAAACTGTTGGATATCTCGGTCAAACTAAATGCTATTAACACCAAATTTGAGATCATTGGTTGGCATAAGACTGTGAGGGTATGAGCCGAATTTGGCGAATTTTGGCAACTAGGGGGCGCTACAAATATGGTAAGTTTATATCTCAGGTATGATGTAGGGCCAATTCTGAGGTCATATCTTGAAGTTGGTCATGACTGGTCAATGTGGGCGTGGCTTATTACAAGATAAACAACAAACATTAATTTCAGCTAAACTATTATGCTGAGGGCTTTGAAATTTTAAGGGTACATATAGAATAGGACACAGATCTTCCGTACCAAAAATTGCAGATGTACTCCACTAGGTGGCGCTATAACGGATGCAAACGCGTTTTTGCCTGCAACGTACACATTTTAAATGACACTTTCACAAACATTATATCCATGTGTTCCCTGGTTAGAGCTGGGTTTTCTGACACAGGCCCCGCCCACTTCTGCTTTACATTCTCTTTGCTAATTCGCCACATGTCCAAAACCTACTTTTTCGAACTCCTCCTACATTTTAAGTGCCACCTGCCTGAAAATTTGCACATAGAATCTCCAGATGTGTCTGATGAAAAGTTATCAAAAGAATTTTGGCACTCCAAAAAATGCGCTTGTTACAACCAAACCATCTTTTTTGCTAGCTAAAAATCACACATTGTTTCATATTTCGCTCAACGTAGATGCTTTCAGCATCAAACTTAAGTCACTCGTTCCCGAGGTCATCCAGAGGCTTTGTGCCAAATTTGTCGCAAATTGGTCTATAGGTGACGCTATAATGGATGCAAAGGCAGTTTTGCCTGTAACTTCCACATTTTAAATGACACATTCATAAACATGCGCTCGCCCAGAGCCTTGTCGTCCTTCGGGGACAACTTCCATGGGCTCCGCGGGACGCGGGGACCGAGTCGCACGGGGGGGCTTGGCCCCCATTCATAACTGCTTGCAGTTCTAGTTTTGTTTTTGTTTTTAATAAATTGAACACACATTAAAGAACATACAAGATCCTGTAGAGAATTAATACCTATAATACAATACGATAAACATTGTCAAATTAAATGAAGGAAGAGGATTTTTTAAAGGCAAATAAAATGCTGGGGATTTATGTAAAAATATACATAGAGACATATAAATAATTATATAATTAAAGATGTAGGCTATGTTAGGTGAATACTCCTGTCAAATGCATCGTGTTGAAACGTTTAATTTTGACTTAATTCCAGGCCTGGAATACCTGCCTCAGAAAAATGTCGTTCAACATTGATATTATTGTTAAAATTGTTCAAAAGCTGTAAGAGAAGACTGCCTCACTGTTCTGCATAAAATGTACGATTGTAGAATGTGGGGGACAGAGTGGTTTTGCCTCTGAGCCAGGAATGGGCGTAGTAACAGCACTGAATCAATGACTGTATAAACAGGACAGCTGGCAGGACGGGATCATGGGTGGCACAGGTGTGACAGTTTGATGACATGTTATGTGTGTGACCTACTGCTGGGAGATTTAAGAAGTAGCTGCTAGCAGTTAGCAGCTCCTCTGGCAGCAACTCAGCGTCTCTCCCTCACCTCTCTCGCTGTGCACACATGGGAGTCGGTGTAATGTAAACCATGTGACGCTCGCGGCTCGACAATGAACTACATATATGTAAATGTGCAATAGTTATGGTAGCATAACAACTTGTCGCAGGTTACACAGGTGATGATTAGAGGAGAAATGGCAGAGCATAAAGGTCCAGGTGGACAAAAAAAAACAACTCAGTAATTTGGGATTTTGCTAAATGAGAAGGAAATCACCCGTTGATTTATTTACATATGTATGTACATATATATATATATATGGATATATATATATATATATATATATATATATATATATATATATATATATATATATGTATATGTGTGTGTGTGTGTGTGTAAATGTGTGTATATGTATATGTGTGTGTATGTATGTGTGTATATATATATATATATATATATATATATATGTATATGTATATATATATATATATATATATATATATATATATATATATGTATATGTATATATATATATATATATATATCCCAGGGTAAATGTTTTGTATTTGGGAGCTGTTAAAATGTGTAATTTGTGGTAGATTTTATTTTGTTGTACTATTAATATTCTGAATCTCACTCTAAATAACTGTTGTTTACAAATGAAATGAGAGATCGTTTTTCTTTAGTTTTTACTAAATATTTGAAAGCAGACTGTTAGGTTGACATGTAAAACTGTATCACTTGTATCACTTATTTTGTTGCAATTCTGGGTTCTTCAGTTACTTTTTTTCTAATTTGTCATATCATTAAGAATATCGTTATCGCAAAAATACCTTGAAATATTATACTGATATTCTAGGGCCATATCGCCCACCCCTACTTCAAACATGAATGTGAACAATCTTGGCAAAAAAAGATCAGATCTGGGGAAATAATTAATGAGCATTAAGCCCTGTAATGTGAACGTAGTTTAAGTAATCTTATCTTTTAGCACTTTTGGTCTCAAGCTTGAAACAAGCTATTTTCAATCTCTAAACAAGCTATTTTCGATATCTCAACCAGATGTTTAGGCTGCAAGAAAGCTCAAAGCAAGGTGTTCTCACATTCTAAAGAGGCTCCAGACAAGTGGTTCTCAAGCTCTAATAAATCTCTAAACATTGTTCTAGGCACTGTGTCTAGTCAGTTAACTGTGACAGAAGGTCTTTGTCAAAGATGATGGAGACTGTGTGTGTGTAGACTGCTGTAACTACTGTCTACAGCACATTAACATAGCACTCTCATCTCCCCTGCCAGTGAATTTGTGAAAAGAAGAGGATGATGATATGAGATAAAGTGGACAACCGGAGGAGCCCAGCCCCCTCACCTCCATCTCTTTGAAGCATGGCAGGCCTACAGCTTGTCACCCCTGCCACTTCACCCATGGGGCCTTTCTTTGGCCTGCCATGGCAGCAGGAGGCTATCCACGATAACATCTATACACCTAGGAAATATCAGGTAAGAAGGCTGTTGTCTCTGGGTTTTCCCTGGAGGTTTCAAGACAAAGCTGGCAAAGGCTGGAGAACGTGGATGGCAGGCTCAGCTTACACAGTTTGTGCTCGCACCTTCAAGGGCCGTCTACACCAAGAATAATACCTACAACTATAACTACAAAAACACCATTTAAAAGATTGTCCTAACTGAACTGGATGGCTGAACAAACACCACAACTTAAACTACAACAACAGACAAACAATATTGGTGGGATCCCTTTCAAAGTGATATGATGAAGGACAGGACCACAGACAGCCAATCAAAATCCAAATTAATTTACAGGCAGTCACAGCTGTGCAGCCCTTTCTTGGCGCCAGTGTTTACACAATATCATTAATCAATGTGCATGCGTTATCGTTATAGCTAATGGTAATGTTCTCAGTGTGGACGGTCCTTTATAACATTTGCTTTTTTTTAAATCAACATGATGTGAGGGATTGGCTTTTTTTGTGGAGTACACCATCCCATCAGACGTCTTCCACAGCCGTGACTTTTAGGCCAACATGCCATGACCAGATAAACACTGTTAAAAAAAAATTAAGGAAACACTTAAATCACACATCAGATCTTTATGAACGAATTATTCAAGTTGAAAATCTTAAAGGAGCTATATGTAAGAAATCTAAAGCAAATAGATATAAAATCCTCCTAATATGTCACAGAGACTAAGGAATAATGTTCATATAATATACTGATCTCACCGACAACAATAGTACAGCCAGAATATTTGCATCTAAAAAATTTTTTTGCAGTCTGCAAATCATGTTTATGTTTTGAATTTGTGTTTTGGCCTGTTGCGCCACCCACCGCCGTCTACCAGTCACGCAGTCAGAGTAGAGTCTCAGCATCAGTTACAGTTACGACTACGACTACAGCAGCACGGCAAGCAGCATTAGCATTGTCCCAGTACATAGCATTAGCAGCCGGCTCCTCAGCTGTATCCCGGCAGCAGTGTTAGCAGTGTCCCGTTACATAACATTAGCAGCCGGCTCCTCCTCAACTGTATCCCGGCAGCAACGTTAGCAGTGTCCCGGTACATAGCATTAGCAGTCTCCTCAGCTGTATCCCAGCAGCAGCATTAGCAGTGTCCCGGTACATAGCATTAGCAGCCGGCTTCTCCTCAGCTGTATCCCGGCAGCAGCGTTAGCAGCAAAGAAGCCGGACTTGCTCGAACGGTCCGCTGGAAAACCGAAGATCAAGGACGCGGCGACACGGCCCTGCCACGGCAGCCGCCCGTGGGCAAACAAATCAGTCTCCAGCAACCTCGAATCTGTAGGGGAGGGGGGGGGGGGCAGACACGACTTGCGGCAGTATTTTGAATTTGAGTGCAGTAACCATTTTGGCCACATTCTTACATACAGCGCCTTTAACTGATGTACATTGTATAATATGTTGAGAACAAAATGACCTAATAATAATTATTATAATAATAATAGTATTACTAATAATAATAATGGTCAGTGGAAACCAAAATCAGTAACCCATCGAGGGCTTAATTCAAAATCACACCGAAAATCAAAGTAAAAATTAAAATCCCAGCCTGATCCAACTTGTGTGAATTTTGTCATTGGCAACTTATAATATGACTCAATAGTGTGTATGGCCCTCATGTGCCTGTATGCACTCCTGACAGTCTGTGGTGGTACTTGGCGGCGTTGGATGCACTGATACATAACATCACATAGGTGCTCAATTGGATTTAGGTCAGAGGGGAACAAGAGGGCCAGTCGATGGCATCGATGCCTTTGTCATCCTGGAACTGCCTTATCACTCTGGTCACATGAGGCCAGGCATTGTCCAGCACCGGGAGGAACCCAGGGCCCACTGCACCAGCGTAAGGTCTGACAGTTGCTCTGAGGACTTCATCCCAGTACCTAACAGCAGTCAGGGTAATGTTGGCTATGACATAGAGGTCTGTGCAACCCTCCAAGGATATGCCCCAGACCATCACTGACCCACAGCCAAACAGGTCATGCTGGATGATATTACAGGCAGCATAACATTCATTACGGTGTCTCCAGACTCTTCCCCGTCAGATATGCTCATTGTGAACCTGCTCTCATCTGTGAGGAGAACAGGGCACAGATGGGGACCTGCCAATTCTGGTGTTGTGATGTGAATGCCAATCGAGCTGCAAGGTGCTGGGCTGTGAGCACAGGTCCCACTAGAGGATGTTGGACCCCCATGTTCTTAACAAATTATACAATGTACATCAGTAAAGATCTTCAACTTGAATAATTTAGTCATCAAGATCTAATGTGTGAGTTAAGTGTTCCCTTAATTTTTTGGAGTAGTGTGTAAGAGAGAAAAATGGCAAATTTAGAGCGATTCATTGCTGTAGTTTTGTTCTCTTGGATTAGTATTGTATTCATTTGAGCGGACACTTTCCTTCCTCAGCTCACTGTCTGTGAACCTTTACTCTCTTCCACAGGTAGAACTTCTTGAAGCAGCTCTTGAACATAATACTATTGTCTGCTTGAATACTGGCTCAGGGAAGACCTTTATTGCAGTACTTCTAACAAAAGAGCTCTCCCACCAAATCCGTGGACATTACCAAGAAAATGCGAAGAGGACTGTTTTTCTGGTGAACACAGGTACCTGCAACACACAACACCAGCTGTTGTTTTTGATGCACCACAGAAGTTTCTATGTGCTTTTGGTGTGCCATTTTGTGAACTATAAAATACATTTTGAAAGTGGCATTGTTCATTCACCCAGCTCATTGCTCATGTAAATTGAAACCCATGGAATAATTAAACTTTTCGAAGTAGTTCATTGTTTGTGTGGTCTACATTGTCCAGCTTTGTCTGTAGTTCAGCAAGCAGCTGCAGTCAGGACTCACTCTGACCTCCAAGTGGGAGAGTACACAGATCTGGAGGAGACCTCAGCATGGACTGACCAACGGTGGAGTCAAGAGATAATCGAGAATCAGGTGTGCTTATCATTCTCATTGCCTTTGGCAATATTTGTCTTAATAAGTCAACACCAGCTTCATACTATAACCCAGATTCCAAAAAAAGTTGGGATGCTGTGTAAAACCTAAATAAAAATAGAAAACAATGATTTGCAAATCCTTTTTGTTTGTCTGTCCCTGGTAAAGTTATGTCAGGTTTAACAATAGGCAATGGTGGTTGATTAATACAGGTGGCCTTAGTGGTCTAGCTATAAAAAAAAAACATACACTATTAATGTTCGTTCCAATTTCAGCACAGTCACATGCACCATGATCAAGCAGCCACCTCAAAGGGTGCACAGTCCATCCGCATTTGGGTTACACTCAGTTCTGTACATTTTTCATATTTAGTTATTTTCATTACAATTATGTTGGATGTAAATTTTAAACTAGGTTTGAAAAGCCTTGTTGCATTGTTATACTGTGTTGTCCTATTGACTGACTAATCAAACTGTACATTGTGCATAGACTGACAACATGCGGTTTGACTCAGGACTCTTAAGTCGAATTGTTGACTTTCAGTGTCATAGTCAAACTGAATAATGCTATGGTCACTGTTGATAATAACATTCTTTTCACTCCTGTCACTTTTACAGGTGCTGGTCATGACTTGCCACATATTCCTGCACGTTCTGAGAAATAAAATCTTACCGTTGTCTAAAATCAACTTGGTGGTTTTTGATGATTGTCACCTGGCCATCACAGACCACCCTTACTGTGAGATAATGAAGGTGAGATTTTGGTTGCAAGTAAAATTCATGTTTCTTTGCAGGACTGGCAAACGCTTATTCCAGAGAATAGTGAATGACCTTGCTCTCCTTTCTCTCTCTGTAGCTGTTTGAGGGCTGCTCCTGCAGTCCTCGTATCCTGGGTCTCACAGCCTCCATTCTGAATGGGAAGTGTGACCCGTCAGAACTGGAGCAGAAGATCCAGAATCTGGAGAGAATCCTGAAGAGCAACGCTGAAACTGCCACTGACCTTGTGGTCCTGGACAGGTACTAAAAGTGATTATATACCAGAGGTGAACAACTTCATCTACAGATTTTTGAAAGTTACAACTAAATTTTGCAACAGCTTCATAAAATCACTCCATGAATGAAAATCAATGGCAGCAATAAATTGGCAGCCAGTAATAGTGACCCATAGATGTATCCTGAAGTCTAAACTTGTGCTGTTTTTTTTTTTTTTTTTTTTTTTTTCCCCCCCCCCCAGATATGCCTCCCAGCCCAGAGAAGTGGTGCTGGACTGTGGCCCCTATGTTGATAAGAGTGGCCTCTCTTCCTGCCTTCAGGCAGAGCTGGATGAAGCTCTCCACTTCCTGAATGACTGCAACATATCTGTTGCCAGAGAGGACCGGGACCCCACGTTCATCTCCAAACAGGTCAGAGCCGTGTCATTATTTGATCATATGATTTTCACTTTCTTTTATGCCTCCGCTCCAGTGATAGCCATGGCTGGAGGCATTATGTTTTTGAGTTGTCCATCCGTCTGTCCGTACGCAAGTACATCCGTCTGTCTGTCCGTCCATCCCGTCCTTGTGAACACAGTATCTCAAGAACACCTCAAGGGAATTTCTTCATATTAGGCACAAATGTCGACTTGAACTCAACAATAAAATGATTAGATTCTGGTGGTCATAGGTCAAGGTCACTGTGGCCTTGTCTGTCTTATTTTTGTGAATGTGAGATCTCTAGAACGTCTTCGGCAATATCTTAAAATTTGCCACATATATTCACTTGGACTTAACAATGAAGTGATTAGATTTTGGTGGTCCACGGTCAAGTCCATGTGACTTCATCTGTCTCAGTCTTGTGAACGTGATATCTCAAGAAAACCTAGAAGGTTTTCTTCAAATTTGGCACAAATTTTACTTGGACTCAACAATGAACTGACTGGATTTTGGTGGTTGAAGATCAAGGTCACTGTGACCTCATCCAGTGCATTCTTGTGAATGCAATACCTCAAGAAGGCCTTAATGGAATTTCTTAAACTTTGACTCAAACGTCCACTTGGACTGAAGAATAAACTATTTTGTGGTCAAAGGTCAAGGTTGCTGTAACCTCACAAACTATGTGTTGGCCATAACTCAAGAATTCATGTGCTAATTATGACAAAACTTCACACAAATGTCTGATAGGATAAAATAATGAAGTGATGACATTTTTTATCCAAAGGGTCAAAGGTCAACTTCATTGTGACATCATAGTGTTCTGCATAAAACACTTTTTCTGGCCATTATTCAGTGTCATATCTCAGGAATAAAAGGGGAGACATTTGATGAGATACTGATTTGGTGACACACACCTTGGGTTCCCACCTTGACACTGTGCTGACTGTATAGAGCTTCTGTGCTGTCGGGGGGGTCAACGGGTGTAAAGCATCTATGTTTTCACAGACGTCAATGTAAACTGTAAGAGAAAGTTGACTGGTGTGTGTAAAACAAATGTGTTGACTGAACTATACTTGGCTCTGATGCAGTTGCCTTTCTCTGTCTACAGTCACCATTCTGTAGCCTCGCTCAATGTCCCGCCCACAATACTATCTGATTAGTTACATGTCCTAAGTAATAGTGAAGGCTACTGTGCCACAGTGACCAAAGATCTTATAAACCAACTCAAAGCTCCATTGTTAGTCTTTCTCTTTTGTTTTCCCACTTTCTCTCTTTGTCGTACTTTGTTTGACAAGTTGTCCTAATCTTGATACTACCGTCAACAACTGAGTGCTCACAGTGTGAGTGAGTGCTGTAGAGAAGTTGTAGCAGCCTCAAGGCTTGCGTTTGACCAGTCAGTGATGCCATGGTAGTCCCTGGTTCGTTGGAAACTCCTGCCACTGAAGCACTGACTTATTGGTGAGAAGGAATTATGCGCTAAGTGCTAAATTTAGACCTATTTTCCTCAGGTCAATACGCAGTCATGCATCATGGGCTCATAAAAAGGTTGCTGGAAAGGTTCCTGAGGCTTTAAGTAAGAAGAAAACAAATCAAACTGCTGTTGACAGTGTCTCTGTCCTCTCCAGGTCCTCAGTGACTGCCTGGCCGTGCTGCAGGTGCTGGGACCCTGGTGTGCAGATAAGGCAGCAGGCATCATGGTGCGGGAGCTCCAGAAGTACATCAAACATGAGCAGGAGGAGCTCAACCGCAAGTTTCTACTCTTCACCGACACCATCCTGCGCAAAGTGCATGCACTCTGTGAGGAGCACTTCTCTCCTGCCTCGCTGGATCTTAAGTTTGTCACCCCCAAGGTCCTCCGGCTGCTCGAGATCCTGCATGAATACAAGCCCTTTGAGCGGCAGCAGTTTGAAAGTGTGGAGTGGTACAACAACCGCAACCAGGACAACTATGTGTCCTGGAGCGACTCTGAGGACGAAGATGAGGATGAGGAGGTGGAGGCCAAAGAGAGGCCCGAAGCCAACTTTCCCTCACCGTTCACCAACATCCTCTGTGGGATCATCTTTGTGGAGAGGAGGTACACAGCTGTCGTCCTCAATCGGTAAGTCTTTGTCATCTTCATGGTTGTTTGCCCTGTGCTGTGAGTTCTACTTACTATACACAGAAACATTGAATTTTCTTTAGTTTATCTAACTGTACTCAATGTGATGGTTGGTGGCCTTTAATGTGAAGTCACTAGCTTTTGTCTGTTGTCTTTTTTATGCCTCCATGCCAATGATAGCCGTAGTTGGAGGCATAATGTTTTGGGGTTGTCCTTTCATATGTCTGTACGTACATATATACATCCGTCGGTTCCATCCTTGGGAACATGTTATCTCAAGAATGCATCAAGGGAATTTCTTCAAATTTGACACAAACGTCTACCTGGACTTAAGAATACATTGGTTAGAATTTTGTGGTCAAAGGTCAAGGTAAGTGTGACCTCACAAAATCTGTTTTTGACCATAACTCATGAATTCATGTGCTAATTATG
Source organism: Epinephelus lanceolatus (assembly GCF_041903045.1). Classification (NCBI taxonomy): domain Eukaryota; kingdom Metazoa; phylum Chordata; class Actinopteri; order Perciformes; family Serranidae; genus Epinephelus; species Epinephelus lanceolatus. The sequence continues at coordinate 6,072,644 of NC_135748.1, read as the reverse complement.
ATAAAACTTCACACCAATATCTAATAGGATAAAATAATGAAGTGATGAGATTTTATATCCAAAAGCTCAAAAGTCAACTTTAATGTGACATCATAATGTTCTGCATAAAACACTTTTCTGGCCATTATTCAACGTCGTATCTCAGGAACAGAAGGGGAGACATTTGGTCAGATACTTAATTGGTGACACTAATCGTGGGTGCCCTCCTTGAAACTGTGCTGATTGTATAGATCTTCTGTGCTGTAAGGGGGAAAGATGTGTGTGATGGACAGTGTTGGGTAAGGGTTACTTTAAAAGTAATCAAAGTACGTTACTGCGTTACTTTTTAAAAAAAGTAACCAGTTACTTTACTGCATTACTCCCTGAGTAAAGTAACTCAGTTACTTTAAAAGTACTTCCAACGTTACTCCCTGAGAAAAGTAACTCAAGCACTTTTAAAGTACTTTTGAGTATTCTACATTTCCTATTGGGCAATGGACCACAGGGCACTAAGCCTACATTTTTTTGTCTCCAAAATTAAAGTTATGGACCACTTGTCCTTCACTGAGATCCAATTCTCCCTTCACAGCCATCACTTGGACCAGTAGAAACACAGAACGATCTGCTGCCGTAGACAACTGTATGACAACAACACCCCAGCATTTTTAATATTTCCTCTAGGGATGTTACCACACAGAGTAAAAGGGGGAAATGATGGTGTGAAACAGCAGAGGCACTTTGTCAACCCGCTGAGTTAACGTTACTGTCATTAGCATCAAGCTAACTAAACAATGGTACATCCTCACGGTCAGACATAAAGTAATAACATTAACAAATAGCGGCGGGGCTTTTACTCACCACAACTGCAGAGGCTCCCAGCTTCATTTGAAACAAACTACATTATAGACGGTCGGTTATTTATTAGTCCCTCTCTAAAGTTAACATATCGCACCGTCATTTCAAACTCAACACTTGTTTCAAATTAAAAGCCCCTTATAACCTCGGCTGAGAGAATCCCTTCATTTTCTAAATAGGCTTTTATTTTGAAACATTTGTCAGAACTTCCTGTGGAAGATACAGTAGCTTGAATGTTTACGTATGGCGCTTCAAATGTAGCTCCTGCCATCTGCTGACGCTTTTAGGTGACTACAACAACATGTCGGCTGGCACATGAACAGACACAGTGACTCAAATAGTGAAAGTAATAAAAATAGGACAAGAATAACCCGATGACATCACACACCCTGTGAAAGACGACCGGGGATAATTGGTGAGTACCAGCGTGTAGTGTGTACCAGACATAATGCAAGTCCTGAGTCTGAAATATGTCTGTCAGCGAGTCCTACTCCACCTATTTAGACTCCACCGTAGACAATGGCAGCATTTCTCTGACCACGTAGCGAGCCACAAGCTCCGTGGCTTCTTTCAGACTGATAGGTTTAACGTTATCTCCGTTATTAGAACCAAATGACAGCCGCTGCTGTTTCAGAACTGAAGGACCAGCGTTCTAAAAGTAACGGAAGTAACTGATGTCTTGTTTGAAAATGTACTTAAGTATTTGATTACTCAAACAGCAAACTAACACGTTAGGTTACTCGTTACTGCAAAAAGTAATCAAAGTACTCTAACGTGTTACTTTGTAACACGTTATACCCAACTCTGGTGATGGATCCATAATTACACAGACATGGATGTAAACTGTAAGAGAAACTTGACTGGTGCGTGGAGGCATACAACCGCAGGGCCGTAATTCTAGCTTAACTAGAGCCTTTTTAACACAGAACTCAAGAGGTCTGCTGTGAAACTTTATGCATGCAGAATAATTGACTAATTGATTTAAGAAGAATGATGGTCTCTGACATGCTGTGTGTGTTTCTTCCTCAGTCTGATCAAAGAGGCGGGGAAGCAGGACCCAGAGCTGGCTTACATCAGCAGCAACTTTATCACGGGTCACAGCATCGGCAAAAACCAGCCGCGGAACAAGCAGATGGAGGTGGAGTTCAGGAAACAAGAGGAGGTATACGGACAAAAAAGCGATGTGGACGTATTAGACAGTGGAGACACCAGCCTCTCTTTCGTATTGCCATTTACATACATGTCCATGTTTCAAACTCAATGTCACTACAACTTATGTCATATATGGATATACATACAGTTTCTGGCTGCTACATTGCTTTCCTGTGGTTTCTTGTCTTTCGTGGACAATTGAGTTACAGTACAATAAGGTTTTGATTTGGGATCAATAATTGTCTCCCTAACTCGAGAGTCAGCAGGCAGACATTTCTCCATTATCTGGCCAGGAGCAGCTGAGATTTTCACTACAATGTCAATAGCTGGTCCACCTTAACAGTTTACCTTAAGGCCCTGACACACCAAGCTGTTTATGGGCCGTCAGTCAGTGTTGGGCTGTTGGTGAGTATCTGTTGCTGTTGTCGGTGCAGTGTGTCCCGCACTGTTGGCCCCAACTGGAGCTAGTTGGCTTTTTTTCTCACAATTTAGCATAATGAATCTGCGTTGGCTAATGAAATCACTCTGATTGGCAGTTCAGCTCAGAGCACGAGCAGATAGATTCAAGTAAGAAATGTAAACAAAGAGCTAAAGTAGCGAGAGAGTGAGACCAAAACAAACTTGTTATTGGAGGTAAGATTGTTTTTCTTCACTGAGTGAAGTCAGTCACTGAGCTCTTTAGCAGAAACATTTCCTGATGGTTCGTGTTCTGGTTTACTGGTGCACGGTTAATATGCTCTGTTAGTGCAACATTCATTTGTGTTGTTAATGTGCTAATTGGCTAACTAGCGTCATGACAATATTTCAGTTTCCCTTTTTGGATGATGATTACAGACTACCGCCGTCTGCTGGTGTGGAGGGGTATGTCCTCACATGCAGGCGCAGAACATACACACTTGCTGGCTGTCAGTTTGGTGTGTTCATGTGCAACTTTTTGGCCGAGACATTGTGAAGTCAGGCAATTCGGCAATTCTCAGAAGTCGTATTAATGTGTCTGGGCCTTTAAAGGAACCTGAGAATGTCCATCTCGCACGGGGCGTCTAAACTGACAATTGAAACGCAAGTCAACACGGCATGTCAGCATGGCAGGATTTTCCGTTGCAGCAAAGCGTGACCGCGGTGAAGGCCCACAGTATTGTATGTATGCTACTGCGGTAATTTTATTCATCTCACAGGCTGATTTAGTGTAGCACGTGCAGTTTATAGACTGATGTCGCACTGTAGCCTAATTAACATACAGATTAAACAGAGTAGCAGCACAGTGTCTCTCTGTGTGTTGCTGGAGAACTTCTGGGTGAGTGCATGGGGCGGAGCTGTGCGGAGAGTGTGAGAGAGGAGAGATGCACAGTGGTATGCCTTATGTAACGCAATTTGAGTATTTCGATATGAATGGTATTGTGTAAATCAATATCTTGTTTGAAAATATATTGATATATGGTACCGAGTCATTATATCGCCCAGCACTAAAATGGCAAATAAAATAGTTTGGAACACATTTGTCAACATATTATCAAAGCAGTATCAAGACTCCGGCCTGTTTGTCCCCCACCTCCCCTTCTCTCGCAGGTTCTTCGCAAATTCCGGGCTCATGAAACCAACCTGCTGATTGCCACCAGCATCGTGGAAGAAGGCGTGGATATCCCAAAGTGTAATCTGGTGGTGCGGTTTGACTTGCCCACAGAGTACAGGTCCTACGTCCAGTCCAAAGGCAGAGCTCGAGCACCTGTCTCCAACTACATCATGCTAGCTGACAGTGAGAGAACCAAAGCTTTTGAAGAAGATCTCACTACCTATAAGGCCATAGAAAAGGTAACATTTTCTCTTTGTTTCTTAGAGTAAGTCAGTAGTTGGTTATTTGAATAGTGTTAGGAGGCATCTAGAAACTGTCAGTGTTAAGTTAGTTTCCAAACCTGTTTAATGAGGAGAAATCATATCTACTATTTGAAAGTGAAGAAGAGTGAGGTAGTGATGATGATCTCGTTTTACTTTGAGCAGATCTTAAGGAACAAGTGCTCCAAGTCAGTGGAGGTGAGTGAGTTTGAAGTGGAGCAGGTGATGGACGATGACAACATCCTCCCACCCTACGTGCTTCGATCTGAGGATGGAGGTCCCCGGGTCACCATTAATACAGCCATTGGACACATCAACAGGTATGGTGATGTATGTTTAAATCCTCAATTCTTTAAGCTACAGTAGGTACCTTTTTAAAAAAATTACTTCTGTCATATTTGCTGAACCAGCTACTATATTCTGACATGAGATCGATAATCTGTGATCAGAAATTAGGTTCCTTTGGTTTCCCCTTGTGCTCCTAATGGCATTTGCAAGAATCCACTGCGCTTGAATGAAAACAACAGATCAGAGCCAGGAGGAGTCTTTAACACACTATCAGTCACTGGTCGTGCACACGCTGCACAGCCCCTCTCCCCTGTGCATGCTCTCACTCAGTCAAGCTCAGTATCTTCAGTGCGCTGTGTCAGGAGGGGCTTTGCAAACACAGCTGAGAAACAGCAAATTTGGCACAAGAACTGATTAGAATTTGGTGGTCAAAGGTCAAGGTCACTGTGACCTGATGTAGGTCTCAGTCTCTTGAAAGAGATATCTCAAGAACACCTTGAGAGAATTTCTTAAAATTTGGCACAAACATCCACTTTGAGTCAAGGATGAACTGATTAGAATTTGGTGGTCAAAATTCAAGGTCACTGTGACCTCATCTGTCTCATTCTCGTGAAAGCAATATGTCAAGAACACCTTGAGGTCACTGTGACCTCACAATACACGTTTTAACCATAACTCAAGAATTTTTATGCTAATTATGAGAAAACTTCACACTAATGTCTAATAAGATATAATGATGAAGTGATGATTTGATATCCAAAAGGTCAAAGGTCAGCTTCACCGCGACATCATAATGTAAAACACGTTTTCTGGCCATTACACAATGTCCTATGTCAGGAGCAGGAGGAGACAAAGAGGAGACATTTGGACAGATACAGACATCGTCCTTAAGGTCAGCCATGTCTGTGAAAACATGGATGTAAACTGTAAGTGCAACTTGAAAGGTTTGCAGAGGCATACAACCACAGGGCCGTAATACTTTTGATCTCAGGCTTGGTTTAAGTCTTTCTTTTTAGTTTGCTTTTCATTATCAGGTCTTTTGTTTACTTGTCTTTGCCATGTATGCTGTTGTTGGCAGCGCAGTGTGCACAAGCAGTGATCGAGACTGTGTTAGTCTCCTTCTGGCTCTGATGGGATATTTTTGTTCAAGTGCAGTGGATACAGGAGCCAGAGCAATCTGATTTCATAGATTTCATAGATTATCTGTCTTATTTACTTCTGTTAGGATATAGTGAAAGTTTAAGACAGTATGACAGTTCCTTTTTTAATAAAAAATTATCTACTGTAGCTTTAAGAAAAGAACATGAACAAACAAAAATCAGCTTTAGAAAAGTGTTGTTAATGTCTTACTTGCTCTGGTGCTCAGGTACTGTGCTCGGCTGCCCAGTGACCCATTCACCCACTTAGCACCCAAGTGTAAAACTACTGAGAAGCTGGATGAACGCTTCCAGTCCACACTCTACTTACCCATCAACTCCCCTCTGCGAGTTCCTGTTAAGGTGAGGAAGAAGAAATTTTAATGAATTTTAATGCACAAGCACTTAAGTAGGTGTGTCCCGAATGTTCATCAGTTCCCCCAACCTTTAACACTGCACTGTTAATACACACTAACACAGTGAACTGTTTCTAGCCTCCCTCCTGGAATTTACTCAGACTGAATCATATTCCTTCCTCTGTTATTAATGTGTCATTGTCTTTACAGGGTCCTACAATGAATTGTGCCAGACTGGCAGAGAAAGCAGTTGCACTAGTATGTTGTGAGAAACTCCACAAAATAGGTAAAACCAGAATTGAAATTTTGCAAATGCATGATTAGGAAACTTACTCACCATCAGCCTCCACAGATATCTGAGCATGTTTATTTTACTTCCTTCTCACCAGGTGAGCTGGACGATCACTTGATGCCGGTGGGAAAGGAGACAGTGAAGTATGAAGAGGAGCTGGACCTTCATGATGAGGAGGAGACCAGCGTACCAGGCCGGCCTGGCTCTACCAAGAGGAGGCAGTGCTACCCTAAAGCCGTAAGAAAGTCATTCTGCTAACGCCTCATTCATTAAAGCTCACTGTCTGATCACAGTTCACTGACTCTCATTGAATGCTGAGGATAAGCATCTCAACACAAAATACAGTGTTCATACTAGGGATGCTGTGATCCAGATCGCGGCTCGAAAATATGCTGTGATCCAGCCAAAAAACGTATCGCACTGCAGGGGAAAAGTGCGATACTAGCACTCCATTCCAGAAATCCGCTCCAGCTTTTCCATCCAGTACTTAATTGTAACACACGAAGAAGAGAGGAGAGCGGGAGGGGGAGGTTACGTGATAACAACAACCGGGTGAAAAACAGCGTGGATAGTTGAAAAAAATGTCAGCGGTGTGGCAGTACTTCCTTCTGAAAAACGGAAAAGATGGAATGGCCGAATGCAGAACGTGTATTAAACGTATAAACGTGTAAAAATTTAAATATCTAATAAATGGTTCACGTTTTGTCATAATAACCTACTGTTGTGGACTATTCATCTCGGGAAGTATGTTATTCTCATTTTGAGTAATAGCACTTGATCAAGCCTTTTCTATTATTCCACATTACAAAATAAGTACTAAAAAAAGTGAACCTATTGGTCAGAACAGAGAGAGAGAAATATGCGCTGGTATCGGATTGGTACTAGGGCTGTGGTATCGGTATCAGGTCGAGAGTGAAAAAGTTGGATCGCAGCATCCCTAGTTCATACAATTTCTTTTCATGGTTTGTTTCATGGGACAAACCTGAAATTCTTTTGACTAGTGATGCTTCCATATGGATTTTTTCAACCGATGCCGATAACCCATAATTACCTGCTTCTTATGGCTGATAACCGATAATTTCACATTTTTGTATTTTAAAAAGAAGTGTATAACCTGTTAACTATTGTTAACACAACAAAAGCAAAGAACAGTCGAAAAAGAGGGAGCTTGTCTGGGATATTGTCAAATGGCCTACCCTCAACTCCCCTGTGCCCATATAACCCTACACTACAGATGAACATAATAAATGCAAGGATGTGAAAGTAAAATGACTTTTTAGTCAGTATTACATTTATAGTTAATGGTAAGAGAGAGGGAATTTGTGAAGCCCAGTGTTACTGTGTAATTATCTGGTGTGTCAGTAAAGTGTATAAACTACCCTGCAGAGTGGAGTCTCTACTAACAGAGACAAACGGTGACAGGTGACTCATATCAACGGGATTGAATGCGCATCAGCAGGTCTGTGTTACATCTGGTGTATGAAATATTTTTTTCGTCACGCTGCATTTTTTTAAATGCACTCGCCATCTCATTGTCCTGTGATAGACTGGCCTACAGCTACCAAATAGAATAGTGGTCGGCTTTTGATTCACCTCACACATTAATTCTCAACTCAGACAAACAAGCTGCTGTGTCTCACACTATAAATGCTCAACCAAAAGGGGTTTCCTCAGGTGAAAAACACCACGCTTATACTTTTTCCTTAACTGTTCCCCTGAGAATTCTTGGAACCTTGGTGCTATCTACAAACCAGCCCGCATTTCCACCAGTTTTGAGTTAAACCATTATAATCAAGGATTCATCATGAACAGAAAGCATTGCACAGTGCACAATGGACATAAATCGTAGTAGCAAGATGGCAGATCGCATTGATTACCTGAGATCTGGTATTAATTACAGATATTTGTTTTATCTCAAAAACAAGCATGGGTCAATTATTAAGGATAGTCAGTCTACATTTATTTATTTAAGTTTGTCTGACTATTCATGTCAGAAACAGTGAACATATAGAATGCTCCTGAACTTTGTAAATAGTCCGTCCCTTTTCTTTTTTGTCCTCTCCAGATACCAGAGTGTCTGCGGGACAGTTATGCTGTACCCGAGCAGACTTACTACCTATATGTGATTGGGATGGTCCTCACCACCCCTCTCCCTGATGAGCTCAACTTCCGCAGAAGGAAGCTCTACCCACCGGAGGACACCACCAGGTGCTTCGGCATCCTGACTGCCAAACCTATACCTCGAGTATGTCACCTGGTTAAAACCTCCTTGTGTTCTCTCAAACATGTTTCCACTTCTTTTACTCACTTACCATAAGAAAGAAGTGGCTCCAGCAGTGTCCTCTCACCATTGGTTATGGATGCTTTCTGTCTGTCCAGATTCCCCATTTCCCGGTGTACACCCGATCGGGTGAGGTGACCATCTCCATCGAGCTGCAAAAGTCTGGTTTCACGCTCACCACCGCCCAGCTCGACCTCATCACCCGCCTGCACCAGTACATCTTCTCCCACATCCTCCGCCTGGAGAAACCTGCACTGGAGTTCAAGCCCACGCTGGCTGACTCGGCTTATTGCGTTCTACCTCTGAATGTTGGTGAGTAGAATCACTCAGTCAGGCTTGGTGGATGACTTTTTCAGATGTGTGGACATGCTTATGATATTCCTTCCATTATCCTCTCTGTGCTGCTTCATTGGTTTGTTCAGTTGGGGACTCCAACACACTAGATATGGATTTTAAGTTCATGGAGGACATTGAGAAGTCTGAGGCCCGCACTGGCATTCCTACCACTCAGTACACCAAGCAGAACCCCTTCACCTTCAAGCTGGAGGACTACCAGGATGCTGTCATCATTCCAAGGTACCACTGCACCATATGAGCATACTGCACTTTGACTGTGTATAAATGCTTCTGATTTTTGAGGAACAAACTGACTTGGAAAGTGATTCGAGCTCCATAATGACCATCACACTGCTTCTCTCCCAGGTATCGTAACTTTGACCAGCCTCATCGCTTCTATGTTGCCGATGTGTACACAGACCTGACGCCGCTCAGTAAGTTTCCTTCACCAGAGTATGAGACGTTTGCTGAGTACTACAAAACCAAGTACAACCTGGACCTGTCCAACCTGAACCAGCCGCTTCTGGACGTAGACCACACCTCCTCCAGGTCAGCAGCAGTGGAATCATGACAGTTAAATAAAGCTGTAGATCCCTCTCCATTTTCTATCAGTGGCATGTGGTGGTCTCACTGATAGAAATTTACAAAGCTCTAGCTTACTGTTTTTTGTCTTTTTTCCTGAGTTTGTTCAAAAGAACAGGTTTTACACATCATCTGTTTCCAGGTGCTAAGGAGTACTACTGCATATGTGGGAAGAAGTAGCGTAAAACCTTTATTGTCTCCAGACGGAGCTGTGTGAAGTCTGGTAAATATTATCAAATGATGTGACTGAGTCAGTTAAAATGTTTACATGCACAGTTAAATCGAGCTAAGGTTAGAGGGAATTGATTTTTTGACCAAAGTATGTCCACTATGATAGGTGGCAACATGCCACTTTTCAGCTTGTTAGTATTGGACCTTTTTCCGGTTGACCCATTACATCACAGACCAAACAACTGACAAGCAAGTTAACTACGGTGAGCTAGTGGAAAAAAGGCACCATGGTGGAAAACTTTACAGCTCTGTACATTTCGTCCAATCCATAATGCACAGCTCTGGATATAGATTTTGCCATGTTGCTACAGGCTTCTTCTTCTATTACGCATTTAATGCTGTTCAACTTCGGGGTCAAAGCACGGGCTGGAAACTGTGAAACATGCGCAGAGCGCCTAGGCCAGTTTGGGTGTGATTGACTGTATACAGGCAGGAGTAATTCAGCTTCTAGTCGCATCGTCTGTGTGTTAGTCCGACTTTGAGAAAATTCGATTTGGTACAATTTCAGTCAGACTAACATGTTTACATGTATTTTAAAAGTCTGATTATAGTCAGATTTACATAATAAATCAATATTCTCTAATGTCATGTAAATGTAATGTCGGTTTGGTCCGAAGACTACAAGTTTGAAAAGTAAAAAAATCTGGAGGTGTGGAGTTTGAAAGAAATAAGCTTAACATAAGAGATGAGCAGCGGTGGCTCAAAACGTGACGACTTCAGCCTGTCGCTGAGCACACCTGATATTATGACAGAACTGAGGGGTTAATAAATTGTGGGTCTTGTCTTCTGGTGTGATTAGCATTAGCTAAATTTTACTGACAGCACTTAAGCATCCCTCATTGTACACAAATTGCATTTGAACTGGTATTAAGTTTAGACTCTTGTTTCTTCTTCTCTCAGACTGAACCTGTTAACCCCTCGGCATCTGAACCAGAAGGGCAAAGCCCTACCACTCAGCAGTGCAGAGAAGAGGAAGGCCAAGTGGGAGAGTCTACAGAACAAACAGGTACTCTCTGCTGCTATGGTCACACTGATAGAAGCACCGGGGTGAACCACACAGTGATTTGATGTTTGATAAACCTTCATGCTCATGAATCTATTAGTTAAACCTTCCTGGTTTACATTTTATGCACTTATCAGCACCTGAAACAATTCACCTGCACCAACATAGACCTTTCCATTTCTTAATGCTGTCTGAATGCCCACTTAGACCCTGTTAAGTCGAGTCTAGCCTAGTTTGCATCAGTCTGTCTTTATTATGCATTCATAATTTTCTATCTTCTGAGCATTCTGAGGCAGATGTCTCCATCTTTAAGTAAATAAATAAATGAAGTCAGCTGCGGTGAGTCTGTGTGAACGTTACCTTTACTACAGAAATGACTTTCAGCTACATCACCTTCCATACATTGTGTACTGTGTTGTGTTTGTCAGATCCTGGTTCCAGAGCTGTGTGCCATCCACCCCATCCCCGCCTCTCTGTGGAGGAAAGCAGTGTGTTTGCCCAGCATCCTCTACCGCCTCCACTGCCTTCTAACCGCTGAGGAGCTTCGAGCCCAGACAGCCAGTGAAGCTGGAGTGGGAGCCCAGACCCTCCCCCCTGACTTCAGGTCCCTGTTACATACTGTACACTACACAACATATAACATCAGTGTTAAATAAAAATGAGTCACTCTCAGTTATTCCATTTGCTGAATCAGGATTTTTCTTGAATAGTGAAACAATGGCCTCACACCATTATACTCTAATGTAACACTATAACTGCATACAGGTATTTTATGCGTAATCGCTACAATACAGCATATGAAGTATGCTGGTAGTGCTTTTTGCAACTGGACAGCCATGTGCACTGAAAGAAGGCAGGATGATACAGACAGATCAAAACATGCCTGAACCACTGCTGACAGGAGAGATATAAGTCTTTTTCTGCACTCTCGTCAAGATTTTGTTCATTTGTAGGTATACTTAACCAAAACAGTTTCCTAACATTCTAATATAAATATGTTGTGTATGTGGCAGATATCCAAACCTGGACTTTGGCTGGAAGAGATCTATTGACAGCAAAACGTTCATCTCCTGTCCCGACTCCTGTAGCGAAGATGGGGAGGGCCACTGTAAGCACCAAGAGACTGTAACCCCTGAAACCAATTCCCTGACACATCCAAGTAGTCACCACTCTTCTTTGCCCGAGCAGGGGCCTCTCGCGGCCCTTGAGCAGCAAGAAGACACATGCACGAGGAACCTAACCAACGGCACTGCCCTAGTCAGCGACTGCGATGACGACGGCCACCGACATGAGCACCTTCACCAACATGACAATTGCCAACGCTCCCAGCCCAGCTCCCCTGGGCTGCAGAGCCCTGAATCAATACAAACCACTACCTCAGTTCCTGTGCAGCCCTCTCACAGCTTGAAGAAGCCCAGCTCCAGTCCTCCACAGCCTAGTGATGAATGTACACCAGGGAGGACCTCAGACCACGCAAATAAAGCTACCTCATTCTGCAACCAGGCAGCCACAGGTCCCAGTGTTCCCACAGCACCTTCTCTTCTTGTCGCTGTCCCTCAGCACAGAGCCCAGGTAGGAGACTCCCCCAAAAGCCTGGGGCCAAACCCAGGCCTCATCCTGCAGGCCTTGACCCTATCAAATGCCAGTGACGGCTTCAACCTGGAGCGGCTGGAGATGCTAGGAGACTCTTTCCTTAAGCATGCCATCACCACATACCTGTTCTGTACCTACCCTGACGCTCACGAGGGACGACTAAGCTACATGCGCAGCAAGAAGGTAAGTACTTTTTCGCTTTAAGCTGCTATTACCAAAGACTGTGACATGGTTTTTCAGGAGCTTTAGTCCTTTGTCCTTATTTTGTGGCTTTCATCAGTGGATGGAGTTTGCTCATTTGCTATGAAGATTACATACGCAGGTTACATGAAAACACTGACACCATGTCAATGGAACAAACTTCAAGACATGTCTGAAAGTTCCGCCCCAAAAAAATTAAACCAATAAATAACTGAAAAACTGAGACATTTACATTAGCCCATGTAAATATTAATGTATTATTATAAACATAATCTTTCTTGCTTGTTGAATTATATATTTGCACATAATTTATAATTGCACTTAAAAGGACATTCATCTGATCTGCTGTGCACTGACTAAAAGCCTCACAGTTGCACTTTCAATTTATTGGAATAAGTTGATTAGAAAAGACAAATCAAATGTTGTCTTCATTATTAGTAACAAATTAAGGCCCAGACACACCAAACTGACTTCAGAGAAGGAGAACATGTGGCGACGAAGGCCAGCTGTTGCGTTGCTTCATGCTGCCTGTGTCTCAGCCAAAAAAGTTGCACTTGAACATGTTTCAAAAACTACAGTCAACGGGCAACTAACACATACGCTCTGTGCCTGTCTGACAGGCAATAACTCTCTATAGCAGCAGACAGCAGTAGTGTTTAATAGACATTAAAAAAAGAAAAGGTAATTACAAACCATTTCTGCTGAAGAGCTCAATGGCTGTAAATGTAATCTTACCTAATATAACATGTTTGTTCGATTAGGACCAGACTGTGTCTAATTTTCCAAACCTTCCTGAAATTTCACTTGGGTTAATGGTATATGATGGTATTCGTGTATAGTGCAACCCCCCATCCCCATGGGTAAGTTTGTTACGTTTTCCTTATTAAACAGAGAATTACAACCGTGCACCTTCTATATTTCCCTCTTCCACCGAACTGAGACTAACATTGCCTTGTTACCTCATTCTAAAACACATGTCATTCAAACTTGACAGAAACAAAATAAAACTCACCAAAACTGTCTTGATTGTCAGTCATCTAGTTAGTTAGTCCACTGTTCCAACAATCACCAACTCTGTTTTGGTCAAAAGAAATCTGTAGTTCACCCAGTTAGATGGGAAAAAATGCTGGTTTTCCCTGCGGTCTCTCTCTCTGCTGTAGCTGGCCAGCTGCAGTAATGTTATCCCCACCTCCCAACAGCCTGACTCCCAGTGTCTGTCAGCTCAGCTTCCTGTTCCACCTGTAGAGACCAGAGACTGACCTCTGGTGGTGCGTGATGTGCACTACATGCAATGAGTTTAATAGAAAGAGGAGTGCCTGTATTTTTGATGGTATTGAAAATCATACTGTTGGGATTTTTATATACCCAGGCTGGTAGACTGTCATATCGTGATGGCGCCCAAGCCTAGTTATGATCTCACACCTTCTTGACTCTGGCTGTTTGTTTTCTTTCCTCACTTCTCTTTCTCTTCCGAACTGCCAATTAGAGTGATTTCATTCACCAATGGGCTCCCTCATCTCTGATGTCAATTCAGCCTGCTGAATTGGCCAAAAAACAGCCTAGACAGGGCAACTAGTGCCAACGGCGCCAGACATAATGTAAAGCCTAGGTCAACAGATGCTCACCGATGGCCTGATATTGACCAAAGCCTGACGGTCAGCTTGGTGTGTCAGGGCCCATACATCGTCCTTTCCAGGAACTAGAGTTGGGGGAAAAAATTGATACAGCATAGAATCACAATTTTTATGTGTGGCAATACCGTATATTGATTTTTATTTTTATTTTTTATTATATACATTTTTAATTCTACAAGTAGAAATTTAACTTGTGGTGGCCTACTAGAATAATAGAATCAATTAATTTCTCAGTTCACTAGATACATTTTGCTGCAATAAAAATCATCGAAGTGAGATGGACAGACTAAAAACTTTCTGTCTTATTAGATAAAACAGATGTTGATTAAGTTTTCCTTAAGGGACACAAATTATGGTTGAAAAAAGGTAATATATCGCAATATATTTTATCGCATTCCTCGACACATTTGTTGATCATGATCATGATATCCCAGTAATATTGCATCGTGACAGAAGTATCATGAAAATATCGTATTGTAGGGCCTCTGTTGATTCCAGCACATCTCAGGTACCCTCCTAAGAAATCAGAGTTGCATATCAGTATCTTTCTAGGAATTATTAACAACTATAGGGTCCATAAAATAAAGTGTTATCTACTGTTGTATGCACTGCTCTGCAACCGAAAGTTGCTGCACAGTGGCACAACATGCAAATGGGTTATTCATTCATTCAATTACTCCGTACAGCTTCTGATTGATCTCCACTTAGTTTTCATTAGTCTCATTTATTATCCAGAAAATGATTGCACTTGATTGTTGTATAAAAGCTAACTTTTCTAATTCTGCAGTATACAAGTGATGATGGTGTGTTCAGATGTCAACTCATCCCTCTGTGCTCTGCTCATGTCTAGGTGAGCAACTGTAACCTGTACCGTCTGGGGAAGAAGAAGGGACTCCCTAGCAGGATGGTGGTGTCCATATTCGACCCCCCTGTTAACTGGCTGCCTCCTGGCTATGTGGTCAACCAGGACAAGAGCAGCATAGACAAACTGGATTCAGAGGAGGTCAGTGTACTTCCTGCTTCTCTCTGACTTCTTACTGCATTGCTGTATACACCTGCTTCTTTGACGAGCTCCATTAGGGTTTGGGATTTAAATAAAAATTGTCAGCAGGTATGTGGAAGGGTTAGACCTTAGACTTTGATAAAGCTGGTGGTTAGTGAAGGGGCATTCACAGTATAGTATTTTTTTAATTCCTTCATGCATTTACTTCTGTCATGGATGCTGTCAGTGTTATGATGTTATCAGGCCACTAGAGGACAGGCTTCCACCTGCTCTGGCAATACACCATGTTTGCATTATGGTGTGAAGTCCCACAGCCATTGAGTCTAGACTCTACTCCTACTTTACTATAATAAATGTTATAATTAAAAGTAAAAAATATATGCAATGCTTTTACACTAAGATGATGTTGATAATGCACTTTGTATGATAAAGCAGCTTGAAATGTGTTAAAAAGACAATAACACAGTTACAGGGGAAGAATTTAGTCAGAAAGAGAAGGCAGACAATTTATCAGTTCATCCTAACCCAGTTTAATAACACACCACTGCATATACATTTAATGACTGTCACCCTTATGAAGTACAGGAATTAAGGTTTGTACTAACAAATTTACAGGAACAACCAGAACAACACCTCTGTAGGGTTGGGTGTGGGGCTGAAATGATTCCTCTAGAACTGAATTTGACTAAATAAAACTCATCACTCTTGGTTTAATCTATATAACTATATACAGCGCACTGTGTTTGGTGTTTTTTGCCTTTCTCTTAAGCGGAAAAGTGATGGTAGGGTGCTGGGGAGCGCTTCATTATAGCACTTAATAAAAAAGCGCTCCCAGTGCTTTTTTAAACGACATGCTCCGCATGAGTATGTTTCTATGACAACAATATCTTGACGCTAACATTAGCTAGGTAGCCAATGTAATGCTACATTAACAGGGGGTTGACTGCACAGTGAACAACAAGCTTACTAAGCCAACCATGATAATCAAACGGCTCCCAAAAAATGAACTTTTCTTTACCTGCTGTGACAGCAGACAGTAGCTCAGCTAAAGAAATGGCAGCTAATGTCACTGGTGCCTTTCTGAAAGGCTCAGAAATTTCCAACTAGATGCACTCAAAGCAGCTGCACAAAAAAGGCAGACTCTTTGGCTGACAGAGCTGAGAGCAGCCAATCAGGAGAGACCCTTTTGGGTGGTTGCTTGGCTGGTGACTGTACTTTGACTATAAGAAGGCCATAAATAATGTGTTGAGAAAAACATCTGTAACAGCGTTGAGTATTTTAGAAAACAATAAAATATTTATAGATAAGAAAAAGCAGGAATTACAAACACAAGTTGAGTGCAAACGTATGTTGAATCTTTGTAATCTGAGTTTTACTCGACATCTCTACTACATGAGGACTCATTGGAACTCCTACATCAGGGAGGTTCAGGTTTAATGAAGACAACTAAATGTGTGATAACAACTCTTCAGATCGATTCTTAATCATGACTATGTCTTTGTAATTTCCTTTTTAATTGAACTCTGCTTTTCTTCCTGTTTGTTTCCATCCTCCAGGCCAAAGAGGAGCTTCTGGCCAACGGGCAGTCTGGAAATGACTACGATGAAGATGATGAAGAGGGTGAGGATGTAGATGAGGATGGTGAGCTGCTGCTGAAGGATGAGCCAAAAGATGAAGTCAACATGGAGGACGATCTGGAGTATTACAAGGAGCACATCAAGTTCATCGACAACATGTTGTTGGGATCTGGAGCGTTTGGTAAGAAGATCTCCCTGAGCGGCTTCCCTCCATCTCTCACCCCGGCCTCGGGCTCCTCTCCCGCCATGGAGTCTCCATACGAGTGGAAGGCTCCCAAGAAGCCCCTCCACCCCACCACAGCCCACTACCCCTCAGAGCCGGTGCCCAGCGGGCCCTCTGCCGAGGAGTTTGACTACAGCTCGTGGGACGCCATGTGCTACCTGGATCCCAGTAAAGCTGGGGAGGAGGACGACTTCGTGGTGGGTTTTTGGAATCCGTCTGAGGAGAACTGCGGCGCTGAGCTCGGCAAACAGTCAATATCTTACGATCTGCACACGGAGCAGTGCATCGCTGACAAAAGCATCGCTGACTGTGTGGAGGCTCTGCTGGGCTGCTACCTGACCAGCTGTGGAGAGAGAGCAGCCCAGATGTTCCTCTGCTCACTGGGCCTCAAGGTGAGCTGGGAATTCCCACAGTGTTGCGTTTCTATACTGTATGATTAAGCACAATATGTAGACAAGTGACACATTTAAAGAGATAAGGAAGTAGGGATGCACCGAGTATTCGGTAACCAAATATATTCGGCCAGATATTGCAAAAAAACACACATTCGGTATTCGGTGGAATAAGTTAAAAGCAAGGCCGAATAATAGCGGCGTTTTGATAACGCAATCAAACGGTGTGCCGTGACGGGCGGAATAAAATGTCGGCAGTGTGGCGATCAGCCCGTCACCACACTTGCATTTGCGACTAAAAATAGTTTTGAGTGAGCAAAATAGGCTTAAATCATTCAGCACGCTGTGCAAGCAGCCTACAGATTTCAACCAGCAGCAGAAACAAAAGGCGAATCCCATCGGTTGTGGGTTGAACGGGGGTCACAGACACAGACAGTAATGTATTCCTGTCAAATACGGCGGCCATTGGCTTACCGGCGAGGAGAAGTCGGTTCCAATAATATCCTCTTCTTGGCGTCATGACTGCCCAGAAGTACCTGAACAGCCGAGCCAGCCGAACACAGGTATGTGACGTGTCAGAGGAGAAACGAGCCGTTAACATTACTCTTTCTGGCAGTAACGTACGTGGTATCGTACAGCGGGATCCAATTTTGGTACCGTGACAACACTAATCTGGAGGGGGTTCATCTGCAAAAACTAATGAAAAACTAAACAATGATATTCGGTATTCGGTACTCGGTATTCGGCCAAGCGTTTAATAATATTCGGCTTCGGCTTCGGCCACAAATTTTCATTTCGGTGCATCCCTATAAGGAAGATTCATAGCTAAGGCATGGATAGCAAGGCATCCTTAGTGACAAAGCAAGCTTTATAAACTGCCAGCAGGGCCCTACCAAGCAGCCATCAGGCTCATAGTGTATAACAGATAAGCTCGTATGGAGATGCTCCTCTAAAGCAATGTTTGTCAAAACTTTCTGCGAGGATTTACATAAGTATTAAGAGTTGTTTTTGATGAACGCAGGTGTTACCACTGGAGAGAGGGACCCTGACAGGAGCAGTGGTGCAGAGCAGTCAGAACATAGCCATCGATCTGTGCTACGGCTGGCTGAAGATCCCGCCGCGCTGCTTACTGGACCATCCAGACGCAGAGAGAACTCTCAACCACCTCATCTCTGGCTTTGAGAACTTTGAAAGAAAGATCAACTACACCTTTCAGAACAAGGCTTACCTCCTGCAAGCCTTCACCCACGCTTCCTATCATTACAACACCATTACAGGTCAGACTGCACTCCACAGCATCAGGATACTTTTTTCAGTGTTTACTGCACAGTTCAGGCTATTTTTCGTGTTATTTACAGTACACATCAGAATAATGTGTCTGTGAATTAGAGGTATCATCTGGGGGGGAATGAAGAAGTTGGCAGAAGTTGGAGCTGGGTGAATTGGTCATCCATCAATCCACTGGAATTGATCATTGCACAATATTATTATTGTGATATGTTTTATTTTGTCTTAGGGGAGGGGCACACAAATTTAAATGGTTGTATTTTGTGATAATTTTAGTATTGATAATTGTATTGGTACAGTGTATATTGACGGCGTTAAATGTCATTTTGTGTGCGTGTGTGTGTTTGTTGATGAAATTGATGAAGCAGTAAAAAGGGAGAATGAGTTGGAACAAGAGGAACAGTCAAAGTGGAAAGAGTAAAGGGTGTTCACTAAATGTACATTTACACTAAATTGAAACTGATTGTACCACATATGCCAGTTCTTACATAGATATTAGATTTGCAGTGACCAACTGTCAGATGGAACTGTTGTGTAGCTGATTGAACCCACTGTCAAAACTAGTTTTCTAATGTATGTACAAGAGGTATTGTTTGATATTGTCAACACATCAGACCTGCCACTTGATCAGAAAGCATTTAAATAATGATCTAAATTGGGGATATATTGTCTCTTACTTTAAACAAAAAACACAGCATACCTCAAACTACAAAATGCTACAGCAGTAACTAAATGAACAAAATATTTTCATTAGATTAGCATGGATACCACACATTTAGCCAGGTATGCAGATGACAGTAAAACCAAGTCATAGCTACATTTATGGATTTAAATAAATCCTTTGGCTTCCTGAAACTATTGTTTTTGGAGGTTATGTCAGAGTTTGTGATGCTGCAGTCACTTTAACTTTTGACTTAACAGCACTACAGATGTTTCATAGCTACTCATTTACACATTACTGAAGTCTTTACTGACAAAAACACTTCCTCATTTTTAATTTTGAAACCCAATTTATTAAATCATTGGTTTGAAACATGCTTAACGTTACTAAGAACTTAGAGAGGACTTTACACAAAAACCTTGTAATGGATTCCTGAATAGCTGTTGCAAATCCTGATGAATCTGAGCCCAGTATTCACTCTCCTTTTAGCGCTGGTTTGGTTTCTACTAAATTTTGACAAAGTATGGAATTAGATTTAAGTTATTTCTCGGCCTGAACAAGTAGAGTAACAAAAGAAAAGACTTGCTCAGACTTAGTTACTCCCGTTCCTATTGGAACATTGGGCGACGAGTCCCTTCCATTTGCCCAGGTCCCTAGTGACCCTCCTTGCACCATGCCAGCTGACACCCATCTCCCTTAGGTCTTTCTTAAACGTCTTTCTCCATGTCTTCTTTGGCCTCCCTCTCTTCCTCTTGCCGCCCTCAGGCGTCCAGTCCATTGCCACAGTCGCTGGTCTCCCTCTTCGCAGTCAGAGTACGTGTCCAGCCATTCTTCTTCTCCTCTCAGAGACTGTGTCAGACGGTAGTGCCACCCCTGCCCTTCTCATCACCTCATTGTTGGTGATGTGGTCTCGCCATGAGATCCTCAAGATGATTCTGAGGCATTGTCAGTGGAAGACATCCAACATGTTGGTAATACTGCAGTCCTCATCCACGTCTCACAGGTGTAGGTTGCTGTTGGAATGACCACTGACATATACAGGCGTAGCTTGATGGTCGTAGTGATAGCTTTGGACGACCATATGTTGCGGAGCCGTTGGAACACTCCTGCAGCTTTGCCGATTCTCGTTCGTACATCTTTCTCCACGTCTCCTGTACCACCATGTTACTGCCAAGATGCAGGAAGTTCTCGTCGTACTCGATGTCATACTCACCTAGAGTGAGTGGTGGGTGGTGTTCATCCTGTCCGACGAACATGGCCTTGGTCTTCTCGTGGCTGACCTGTAGACCAACCTTTGTTCCGTGCTCTTGGAGATTGCTGGTCATCTCCTGGAGTGCAACGTGGGTATGACTAATCAGAGCCAGGTCAGCCGCAAAGTCCAGGTCATGCAGTCTGCCCTGTCCCCACTTGATGCTGAAGTTCGTCCCAGCGAGGATCTTCCTCATTGCAAAATCAATAATGATAAGGAAGAGCAAGGGTGACAGGATGCAACCGTGTCTTACAACGGTCACAATGTCAAAGTCATCGGTTGTGCCGCTGCTGGTTCTGACACAACAAGTGGAGTTAGGGTACAGGGCCCTGAAGATGTTCACGTATTTGGACAGCACGCCATACAGCTGGACAATCTGCCATAGTGATTCCCGGTGAATGCTGTTGAAAGCTTTCTTGAAATCAATGCAGTTGATTATATTGGCACTGTTTTATGATGTTGCAAAGAGTGAAGATCTGTTCAGAGCAGGACCGTCCCTTTTGGAAGCCAACTTGCTTTCCCTTAGGACGTTAACCACCTCGGTTTTTTAGGCGTTGGAGCAGAACACTGCAGAATACCTTGCCAGGGATAGACAGCAGTGTGATGCCCTGCCAGTTGTTGCAGCACACTGTGTTTGGTGATTTTTAACCTTTCTCCTTTAACCTGCTCCTAGAGCTGGTTAGCTCTCGCATGATCCCGTACAGTGTCCTCATATTGTTCTTCTATCCTGCCTCCTGTGCCTCCCTTTTTAGCCATCTTCCCTAGTCATTTCTGTAGCTCTTTTTCACTTCCTTGTTTAGGCGCCTGTACTCCTCATCTTCTATTCTCCATCTCCGGAGCCTTCTCTTCTGTTATCTTCTTATCTTGGCCATCTTCCTTTCATCAATCAATTTTCATGTCCCGTCTGTTATCTATCTTTCCTTGTTGGAACCCCTTCTTCTTCCGAAGACTGTCTCCTTAGTCTCAGAAATGGCTCGGGAGAACAAGCCCCACTGCTTATGAGTTGGGCAAAGAAATTTTTTTTTTCCCAGATTGTTGCCCAAACGAAATTGGAAATTCTAAAATAAAAATGACCATACAAGTAGAGTGTTTTTCGTGTGTGGAGCAGGCAGGCAGCACAGCCAAAATATTCACCCCTGATTGAGAATGTGCAGGCCAGAGCAAGCTTGATGTTGTCAGAGCAAGGCAAGAAGTATGGTAGGGATGTACAATATTGGAGTTTTGTACATATCTGACATGTGGCTATATAACAGTTTAACTGGCTGATAAGATATGCTGTTGTTGATATATCCACTTTTTTCCCCATTATCAAGTCTCTTCTGTAGCGGAATGAACATCATATTTTGCATGTGTACTCTTATGGTGATGGCCCATCAGCAGATGGAGACATGGTATTCAGTACTTCTCTGTGTATGTTATATTCATTCATTGTGCAAAATAAGAAAAAGCATGTTAACCAATTCTGATCATTCTTTCATTTTAAAGCCAATATTGGCCGATACCAATGATGAGCCGATATTACCGTGCATCCCTAAAGTATGGTATGCTACTGAATGTGCACTCCTTCATGGAGCTGCCTCCACTGCCTCTGTACGTCGCAGCCCACAAAACAGCTCTGCCCTAAGTGCCTTAAAACTGAACCAAATCCAGACATTCATGACCAAGAGAGTTTGAAGACGTTGCTGCAGTATCTTTAGCATCACAGATAACCAAATATAAAAGTAGTCTAGCATTTACACCTACAGGTAATTCACAGTCACCAATTAATCTAACATGCATGTCTTTGGACTGTGGGAAGAAGCCGGAGCACCTGGAGGAAACCCACGCTGACACAGGGAGAACATGCAGACTCTGCACAAAAGGGCTCCCCCACCCTGGGTTTGACACTGCCAACCACTGCACCTCTGAGTAGATTTAAAATTTGTGGATAACAATAATATATTAATAATTCAATATGTTAAGGGACAATAATATGAACATAGGTTGCAGTGGTTAGTGAACTTCCCCTCTGGGCAGAGATGTCTTGTCTGGTTGTGTAGTTATTTGACAAGATATTAGCATGCATAGTCAGAATGTAGCGTACATGTTAACAGTTGGATTTTAAACCCATTTATTTACATAATAAACTAGCTATTGTACTCAGATGTCAAATGTGCTCAAAAAATCTGCAGAGAAGTCTGATAATCTACAGTACAGGCCAAAAGTTTGGACACACCTTCTCATTCAATGCGTTTTCTTTATTTTCATGACTATTTACATTGTAGATTCTCACTGAAGGCATCAAAACTATGAATGAACACATGTGGAGTTATGTACTTAACAAAAAAAGGTGAAATAACTGAAAACATGTTTTATATTCTAGTTTCTTCAAAATAGCCACCCTTTGCTCTGATTACTGCTTTGCACACTCTTGGCATTCTCTCCATGAGCTTCAAGAGGTAGTCACCTGAAATGGTTTCCACTTCACAGGTGTGCCTTATCAGGGTTAATTAGTGGAATTTCTTGCTTTATCAATGGGGTTGGGACCATCAGTTGTGTTGTGCAGAAGTCAGGTTAATACACAGCCGACAGCCCTATTGGACAACTGTTAAAATTCATATTATGGCAAGAACCAATCAGCTAACTAAAGAAAAACGAGTGGCTATCATTACTTTAAGAAATGAAGGTCAGTCAGTCCGGAAAATTGCAAAAACTTTAAATGTGTCCCCAAGTGGAGTCGCAAAAACCATCAAGCGCTACAACGAAACTGGCACACATGAGGACCGACCCAGGAAAGGAAGACCAAGAGTCACCTCTGCTTCTGAGGATAAGTTCATCCGAGTCACCAGCCTCAGAAATCGCAAGTTAACAGCAGCTCAGATCAGAGACCAGATGAATGCCACACAGAGTTCTAGCAGCAGACCCATCTCTAGAACAACTGTTAAGAGGAGACTGCGCGAATCAGGCCTTCATGGTCAAATAGCTGCTAGGAAACCACTGCTAAGGAGAGGCAACAAGCAGAAGAGATTTGTTTGGGCCAAGAAACACAAGGAATGGACATTAGACCAGTGGAAATCTGTGCTTTGGTCTGATGAGTCCAAATTTGAGATCTTTGGTTCCAACCGCCGTGTCTTTGTGAGACGCAGAAAAGGTGAACGGATGGATTCCACATGCCTGGTTCCCACTGTGAAGCATGGAGGAGGAGGTGTGATGGTGTGGGGGTGTTTTGCTGGTGACACTGTTGGGGATTTATTCAAAATTGAAGGCACACTGAACCAGCATGGCTACCACAGCATCCTGCAGCGACATGCCATCCCATCCGGTTTGCGTTTAGTTGGACAATCATTTATTTTTCAACAGGACAATGACCCCAAACACACCTCCAGGCTGTGTAAGGGCTATTTGACCAAGAAGGAGAGTGATGGAGTGCTGCGGCAGATGACCTGGCCTCCACAGTCACCGGACCTGAACCCAATCGAGATGGTTTGGGGTGAGCTGGACCGCAGAGTGAAGGCAAAGGGGACAACAAGTGCTAAACACCTCTGGGAACTCCTTCAAGACTGTTGGAAAACCATTTCAGGTGACTACCTCTTGAAGCTCATGGAGAGAATGCCAAGAGTGTGCAAAGCAGTAATCAGAGCAAAGGGTGGCTATTTTGAAGAAACTAGAATATAAAACATGTTTTCAGTTATTTCACCTTTTTTTGTTAAGTACATAACTCCACATGTGTTCATTCATAGTTTTGATGCCTTCAGTGAGAATCTACAATGTAAATAGTCATGAAAATAAAGAAAACGCATTGAATGAGAAGGTGTGTCCAAACTTTTGGCCTGTACTGTATGTGTAGAAAAGAATGGAATTTTAAATGGGACATGTGTATGAACTCTGTGCTGAAAATGTACCTGTCTCTAGCTAATAAATGCTCCTCTGTATTTACCAGCTAGTCTTTAACTGAGCAGATAGCGTGCGGTTGCTTTGTCAGAGCTTTGTCACTGAAACCAGGCTGATGAGAGTAAAATATCATGGAAGAATAACATGCTCAGTAGAGCTGAGGGAAACTGCAGTTTTGGTGCCATTACAAGTGACACCTTTCATATATTTTATCCATTGGTAGTTAGTGCTCAAATGTACTCATCTACCCACAAATCTGACTGTGTGTTTTTATGCCTCCACGCTAGTGATAGCCATGGCCAGAGGCATTTTATGTTCTGTGAAAAACCACTTTTCCTGCGATTACTCAATTTTATATCTCAGGAACAGAAGGGGAGATATTTGGTCAGATACTGAATTGGTGACACTAATCTTGGGTGTCCGCCTTGGAAATGTGCTCATTGTATAGATTGTCTGTGCTGCCGCGAGGAAGATGTGTGTGAAGCATCCATGTTTTCACAGACATGGATGTAAACTAACTTTAACTTGATTGGTTTGAGGAGGCATACAACCACAAAGTGGTAATTCTAGTTTTCTTTCCTCTTCAGATTGTTACCAGCGGCTGGAGTTCCTTGGTGATGCAATTCTAGACTACCTCATAACAAAGCACCTTTATGAAGACCCGCGGCAGCACTCTCCTGGCGTGCTGACCGACCTGCGCTCAGCACTCGTCAACAACACCATCTTTGCCTCTCTGGCCGTCAAGTACGACTACCACAAGTACTTCAAGGCCATCTCACCTGAGCTTTTCCACGTCATCGATGACTTTGTGCAGTTTCAGCTGGAGAAGAACGAGATGCAAGGCATGGACTCTGAGGTGAGTTCTGTTTCTGCCAGAAACACAGCTAGCATTAGTACTGAACAACAAAGCCCTGTAGCAAGAAACCTAGTCTCTGCTGTTGTCATTTTTTCCCCCCCGAAAATAATAGTCCGTATTCACAAAGATCTGCCCGAGTAACAAGGCTGTCAGCTTTTATGAATCTGTTTCATATTCCAATGAGTTCAGCAGTGAAGAGAAAATGCAGTTGGATTTAATTTGCCTGGAAATGGCTATCTTGGCACTAGATCTCCTCTCATTCTGCTGGAGAGGTACTCTTTGCCTGAGGGACAGCAGGCACATACACAAACATACAGCTGAAACAAAAACAGAAACATGCTGCAGTAATATGCGTAACAACAACATGATGAAGCTGCAAATGCAGCATGCTTTCCTCAAAGATTTTCATTTAAATAAATGTCTGTTAAGTTACTATCGCTTAATGAGGTAACAGTATGGCCCTGGGTCTCAGCTGATGTCTGTGGAAAAAATGCCGTATCAAGTTAATGCTAATGCAAACCCAACACTTCCTACTGCTGCAGCTTCACACTAATAAAACATTTCACTGGCAAAACATAAGTTGACTTTTGTTATGAAGGGGTCACAAGAAATGCAGTGTGTTTTGCAATGAGCTTCACACTTACCACTGTCATTCATTAAAATGCATGGACTACACAAGACAAGGGCCATTTTCGGCATTTGTTGACAGCAGATTTGTTTTAAATATCACAGGGAGTGAGGGAAAAGTCAGGAGCAGCCACAATGAGCAGTTAGATGAAGAACTGCAGGCAATAAGCTGCACACCTCCAACAACTCCTTTCACTGTGCCCTACTGTCTGCAGACTCATGCTGTGTGCAGCAAAAGGCCTGACGTCTTTATTAAACTGACAATAGTTTGTTTAGCAGCTCCCAGAATTGTGTGACCTGTTGTATTAAACTACATCTGCTGTTCCCACCAATAACTACAGGTGTCGACAAATCAACCAGGATGGAAATCATAGAGATCGCCACTTTAACAGTCAGACTGTCAGTGGATGATGTGGGTGGAGAATGTTGATAGGCTCATATTTGATTCTTTTATAAAAGGTTTACGGAGTAATTTTAAGCTACAGTTGGTAAGTTTTATAAAAAATACTTTTATCATATTTGCTGAAGCTGTCATTATAATTACCAAGCACTAAATGAGACAGATAGTCTGTGAAAAAAAAATCATAGTCCTCTGCCTACTCTATTGTCTTGTAGCATTTCTAATAACTTTATTGCATGTAAAGGAAACAACCAGGCACAGGGTTTTTAAAGTAAAACTGAGCAGAGAGTTATTTTCTTCACCGCAGAAATATTTTAATTTGGTTAATGCTGCAGCGTGTCGGTCAGGCAGTTTACATGCTGATCGCTGCTCCTATCAATGTTATTCTCTAAGTGATGCCGTAAAGAAGTACTCACAATATACTTCACGTTCGCTACACAAATGTAATTATTTACACATTAAATTAAAACAAGCTTGCAACTGCTGTTTTTTGTGAAGATGAATTAGTGCAAGTTTACTTAAGCTCATCTGCGCTGTAGACTGTCGGGGTGCTACACTGACTTTCAACATCATGTCACGTCAACATCATGTTATGAACAAAGATTTACATTAGCGATTATTGACATAGGGAATCAATGCAGAATTGTCCACGTCCGCATCACGATGCATCTAAGAATCAATTTTTCCCCCACCCCTACTGAATAAGTAACTGATGTAAAAAGAAGTAACCACTGCTACATTTTTCACAGGCCTCCAGGCTGCTTTCTACTGTTTACTAACCTGTTTTCCAGCATTTGTCATGTCAAATGTGGGACACCAGTAAAAAAAAAAAAAGAAGAAAAGACAGTAAGGCAGCTGGTTTACCCCTGTTTAAATTGTGTGTGTGTGTGTGTGTGTGTGTGTGTTATTATTGCATCAGCTAACAGCTTGGTGTGTTTTTGTAATCAGCTGCGACGCTCTGAAGAAGATGAGGAGAAGGAGGAGGACATCGAGGTCCCTAAGGCCATGGGGGATATCTTTGAGTCACTAGCCGGAGCAATCTACATGGACAGCAGGATGTCATTGGAGACGGTGTGGCAAGTGTATTATCCAATGATGAGGCCACTTATAGGTGAGGAAGAGTGAAAGTACATTTATTTACTGATGTTCTTTTTAGTCATGATTGTTGAACAGTTCATGCAGGTTAGCAAACACTGTAAGTCTATGGATGTTTTTTTTGTACCTCACCTCTCCACCCCCTCACCACTTCCAGAGAAATTCTCTGCCAATGTGCCACGCTCTCCCGTGAGGGAGCTGCTTGAGATGGAACCAGAAACTGCCAAGTTCAGGTAAGAGATCAGCGCTTACACTTGTCTATATTAAGTGGCTGCTTCTGCTGTCACATTTCTCATATGGAAATATGGAATAGGCCGATGTCGATTTTCTCCTTCCTCACTTAGACAGAAAGTCCTGTGCTGATTAAATCTATGTTTATTAAATGTAAATGCAAACTATCCAGTGTAGTCTGCCTTTGGCGAGGGGGAGGAGGGCTCTCTGCATCAGCTGTGTGCTTGGCCAGCAAGTGGTATTTGGGCTCGACGTACTCCGGTGGTTACTCATTTACATACAGACATACAAACCTGTATCAAAAGTTACTACAATATTGGGAAAACTTATCTCTGATGGAATATTGACAGGAATTAATCTGCTCAAAATTCACCCAAATCGCTCAATTTACACAAACTTAAGGAAAAGGAAAAAGGTTGGGAACCACTGGTATACAAAAATAATACTGCTACTTAAAGTTTGTTTTCAACATAACACCTTAATGAAATGCACTTAAACAAATATATCTGTGACACATAAAGGCAATTTATTATTTTGGCAGGTAAAAATATTCTTGGCCAGTGGATTTTTTTCATCTACCAGTCCTGTTAGCAGATGAGTCAAAAAGTTAATGTCAGACAGTGTATACATTATATGAACCCCTGTAAGATTTTTAATGTGAAATCTCAGTGTTGAATTATTTATATTAACTTAACAGCAGTTCAAAAAGTAAAGCAAAGTGAAAGTAACTGGAAATAACTACTTTTTTTTTTCATTAGAAAGATATTTTGTGCTGTAAATAATTACAAGAACAGTTTGAGATAACAGAAAGGAAACAGACTGCAATGATGTCAATTATTAGAACAGACTACAAAGCACAACTTCTGATGGAATTAGTGTTGTGGAAATATACATCATACTGAATTTATCAAGACAACAGGTATGTGTTTGAAGACTCTGCATGATACAGTGAACGGAGGAAATTTAGAACAAAGGTCTGTCTCTTACATCACTTTCCTCACAGAGACTGTATGATATACAGCGTTTGAAACCCTTTTGCTCCTTTTCCTCTGTGTGCAGCCCTGCAGAGAGAACGTATGATGGGAAGGTCCGGGTGACAGTGGAGGTCGTCGGTAAGGGCAAGTTCAAAGGAGTCGGCCGCAGCTACCGGATCGCCAAGTCGGCCGCAGCGCGACGAGCTCTGCGCAGCCTCAAAGCCAATCAACCTCAGGTCCAAAACAACTGAGCTCCTCCTCCGAGCTCTCAGCATTAGCATCTAAGCTATTGACGCTAACGGAGAAAAAGCAACATCGGCTTTCCAACACAGCGCGACGCTAGCCCTGCATCTTCAGCCTGTGACAGCACAACCAAGGCAGCCAGGGAACACTGTGTGGAGACGCAACAAAAGAAGCAGACTTATCTCTCAACAGATTTCACATCGGATCTTTTACCTTTTTTTTTTTTTCTTTATTTGCGCAAACACAATCTTTGCTTTCCCCCTCTGCTTTGTGTAATCACATGAGTGCTTTATTAACGTTTAGCAAAGTGTTTAAAAAAAAAAAAAAAAAAGGTCAGGTCGCAATGTCTATTCCTCATCGTTTTTGTTTTTTGTTAACCTCTATGTCGATGAGACGAGGCTTATGCTTATTGTGTAGTATTAGATTGTATATAGTTCAATCAAAGGTGTAAATCAAAGTATGTAGGAAAAAAAACAACAAAAAACGCTAAACTCCTCAGCCTGTGCACTAGTGCCAGTCAGTTTCAAAGCGGTTTTGAAAACGCTAATGGCAGACATGGCTAACAGATACCACTGGAGCAAAAACCTGGTGGCACTTCTGTCTGAAATCTGTCTTGAAATGGTATTCTTAATCATTTTTGCACTTATTCCATTAGGGTCTGTTACTTTGAGAGTTGTGTGGTCACATTGACACCAAAATCATATACGTAGCAAAGTATATAAATATATATAAAAAAGAATAAGATACATGAATGATATTCTTGGCCTTGGATGCTAAGGCTCACCCTCATATCCTGCAAAACGGATAGGAATTTCAACATTCCCAGTTACTGTAATTTAAACTAGTTTTTAACCGCACTTGAGGTTGCATGTTCTTGTAGCTTATGTATAAACCACGACAACTGGATTGCTTCTATAAATGTTCTAAATCTATGGATATATCTAGAGTGTGTGAGAGCGAGATTTGATGTTAATGGCATTATCTTGACGATTTGGTTTAACATGTTTTGATACCAAGAATGGATGGAATTGAATTAGTCATTCTTGCGCACTAAATGTCTTTCCACGGAGCGAATCATCCAGTTTTGATATAAGAAGAGAAAGACATATCACAAGTTCAATATGCTGCAGACTTTTCTACATTGGATACTCGTGTAAGACACAGAATCTTTTCAAATACAGTCTTTGTGAAAAAGGCCAATTCATTTCAACACACTAGTGTTCCTCACATCCCGTACCTACCAAAGCTATAACAGATGTGACACTATGAGGTTGAAGTCAATTCCTAGGGATAAGGATACCAGCCTTTTTTTTTCGTGGTTCCGATAAATTTTGCTTCTCGCTAAATGTCCTTTTTTTTCTCATCAATAAGCCCTTTTTTTTCACTTGAATACCTCAGTTAATTGCATGCATTTTCTTGTCTTTATATTTTTTTCTTTTTTGTTTGGTGCTATGTTTTTGTATTAAGCTTGAATTTCTCATCTTTTTTGCACTGTAACTATAATACCTCTTTATTTGACCTTTTTTGAATGATTGGAAATCTGTTTGATTCGGTTGTCCCATTCGTCAGCCATCACGCTGCAGAGGAGGAGCTGCGTCGTCGTCTCTTCCCCCTCCCATACTCGAGGTTGACACTGTGTGGGGGGGCAGGAAATGTAATCTCTGCACATAAGCCTAACTTCTTTTTTCCTCATTCACTAGCTATTAATTTCATCAGTTGAGAATCTGTTTTTGAATTGTGGGTAAAAACAAACAGAGGATTGATTGATCAGATGGGTAGAGGCTTGTAGAGGTAATCAGATTGCACTCTTAAACTTTTCTCTGACATTAACGCCAAAATATAGGCAGAGGGGAGTATACTTGACTGATTTCTACAAAATTATCTTCATAAATAATGCTTGGAAGAGACACGTACCTGTGTGGTTTGTAAACTGTGTTAATATAGCTATCTGAAATCAAATTCACAGTCATATAATCCTACCCGCAGGTGCTTCTACCTCAAAAGACAGTGCACTCGCCGTTCATTTGTGGACAAAACTGCAATTCAGCTCAGTAACTCTCTGACAGTGACATGCTGTAGTCCTTTTACTGTGATAACTTTACCGGCTACGTCACATATCTGTCACTGAGTCGACATTCCCTCACAGTAATTTGTGTCTCATGTCTTGAATAGAAACAAAACTCAGTGCCTTCTCTGTGGGAGATCAGTGTCAGCACAGACTAGATTTCAATCAGTTAATCCAAATTTGAGTTAAGAGAGTAGAGATATTCCCTGCCTCATACTGTTTGTTAAACTACACTTTGGGACCTATGACAATAAAAAAAAGTCAACTGACCCAACAGCAGCTGAGCCCAAATTCCTACAAAGTAGTTGCAGTTAAAGATTCTCGTGCTTTGTCGAAGGTTGGATAATCAACCAGGCAAAACAAGCACAAACTTGCTTAATGGCCCAGGACCCTTTGAGGGACCAAAGGGACCTGGTTACGGATTAGCAAACCCTAGGATAGCAAAGGAATAGCCTGCCTTACTCTTCCTCCTATTGGCTTACCCTGACGTTCTTACCCCAACCAATCCCTCTTGTCTTGCGTAAACCGAACCAGTCTAACCAATGAAGGCAACAAGTACTAGCCAGTTGCATGGAGCGTAGGGCGGCTCATTCATGCAAATTTGCTTCCTGGTTCACTATGTGGCACCAGTAAAGCAAAAAATTAACTCGAGATCAAGGGACCTTGAGGGGACACCTGCATTATTATTGTTTAGGGCCCCATGTTGTATAGGTGACCATTGTCAACTTTAACGGCCTGAAACATTTCAGTTTATATTGTGCTTAAAGGGTGCATTTCCCTAAATAAT
This sequence comes from Epinephelus lanceolatus, assembly GCF_041903045.1. NCBI lineage: Eukaryota > Metazoa > Chordata > Actinopteri > Perciformes > Serranidae > Epinephelus > Epinephelus lanceolatus. The sequence goes on along the minus strand of NC_135748.1, from coordinate 6,041,355 downwards.
TGTGTTTAAAGAAGTTACCACAAACACTTACTGGTGAGTACATGATGCACAGAGTGAAAGAAACGGAGGGCAGTAGGGGGCCCGTAGTTATACTTTTTGCCCCCACAGAGGCTTAATCCGGTCTTGATGGTGCCTCCAGTTTGTCTAAAATAGGCAGCTTATCCATCCCCCAAACATGTGATTTAACAACTTCCATTTGCCAGATGATCTCAGCATTTCTGCAGGGTGAACAGTGTTAATATGTTAATTAAAAGCATAAACATGAAGATATCATTTGAAAGGCCTAGAGTGAAATAACTGTGCATGGTGGAGACAAAGTCAAGCTGACAGAAGACTGTTTTCAGGTGCTGTTAGTTCCACAATAACATTCAGCACAGGCTAGAGACCTGTAGCAAGCTAACACCAATATAGACAGGAAAGTTAAACCCAAGACCCACTTTGGGTCAGGTTCTCAGGCTGCAGTCAAGAATGAAATGTTAGCTAATAAGTATGGGTAGACGTGGCAGACTGTCACTTTTTGATTCTAGGCTTATTTATTCTCCCTTTATGTACGAAAATGGATACATCCGTTTCAAACATTGTGAACGTCACTGCCCTCATACTTCCATGTGTCCTTTGTGATGGCATGGATACAGCCAATAGATGGCACTAGAGGGAGAAAGTTTCACACAACAACTACGAGGTGACAGTGGAGGAGGTCGTATTATTGTACCGTTTAACAGAGGCAGTGTTGTAGATGGGGGTGGTCAGTGCACTCATTAAATAAATCCCAACATGTGGACAGAGAATTCTTTTAACTATTTTCACCATGTGTTACTGTTTATTATTATATATTACTGATTCATTCTGTTCCGTCTTTATGTAAATGTTTCAGTTGTCTCCTACGGACGTATCTGGCTTGAAATAAGCTACACTGCCTCCATGATCTCCAGTAGTACAAGGGATGCACGATAATATCAGCACGTCATTGGGCGATACTGATTTTACAATGAACTATCAGAATGCACAATGAATGAATATTACATACATTGTAAAGTATTTTTATTTCATGTCATCTGTGGGTGGGTTGTCACGAAAAGAGTATACATGCATAATATGATGTTAATTCCTCTACAGAAGAGACCTGATGTACACTAAAATTAGGTGGGGAAAAAAGTGGATATATGGGTATCGGTTATTGACCAAATAAGTTCTTATGTATTGGCGTAACAGATATTGGCAAAAAAAAAATCCAATATTGTGCATCCCTAAGTGGTACAGCTGCGTTTTGCCCGTAACTGCAAGCTATCAGAATACGTGTACAAATACAGACAAAATGACAGCAGAGGATGGACAGAAAACTCTGCCCATCTCCGTATGTAACATTTAGCATAAATGAGCCTCAGCCTTAATTTGTCTTCTCTAGGGCTTGATGTTGTTAAAAAATTACAATACTAGTACCAATACCAGTATCCTCTGTGTTATACAGGTACCAATTGGGTGCTTCATTTGATACTTTTCTCTACTTCATTCAATACTAATCATATGAATGGAAGCATGCAGTTGCATAAAATACCGCCAGACACCACAGGCATGTAGCATAGCTATACTTTGGAACGTTTTGGTGGCATTTCAGCATGCTCAACTGCTAAGTCTGTCAAATACATTGTGATAGACTTCGCTACATGAGCTGTAGCTTCTGAGGTAGTGGGCCAATCACACGTTGCATTAAATCAAAGAATGCTTGTGGTGACTGGCTGCAAGCGAAACCATACAAACACTCATTTTTCTTTCCAGATCTGGGTAAAAAAAACCCAAAGGATTCAATGCAGGTATTGTTTGACTAGGTGTCGGTACTCCATACCTTTAAGGTATCAACTGAAATAACTCAGTACCAAGGAGTATCAAAACATCTCCAGTCAAATGATACCTGCATTCTTTCCTTTTTGTGCCGGGGGTCTGATCCCGGGCTGTCCTGACTTCCCTTTGGATTAGCAAACTTTCTGTTGCTGCCATCACCAGAGCTGCTGTCCTCCAAACAAATGGGCAATTCAAGTGTCAATATCACTTTAAGAGTATTGTTATTGGTACTGATACCCTAATTTTTTTTAAAAAACACCCAGCCCTACTGCAGAAGTTTCAATACAACTTGGTACTGCATTGTTTCAATACCCAGCCCTACAGTTCTCTGTGTCCCTCAGTGTGTCTCAGAGTTGACAAACTGTATGTGAAATTACAGCTCTAGCATTCAAGTTCATGATGTTAATTTCAAATTTGTTAAGTTGGTCCATGTAAAAGAAAAGCATCAGTGTAAATCCAGTCTTTTTTGGGATTTTTGTCATTTGCCTGCAGCTAAATGTCTCTCAGATCTCTCTTTGGGTGCCATACTTTTGATACTTTGGGTCCGACAGATAACCATGGGAACACTGAAGTGTGAATCTTTGAAATTCTTCATGTTAAAAATCAATGTGAAGTCAGTTACCCCATGAAACTTAAGTACATCTTCTACAATCAGTTAAAAAGAGTGCAATTTGTCATTATTTCTCAAGTCTACAGACACACAGGAAACCCTTAAATGTGGGATGTGCATTTAGTTTTCCCCCATTAGTGAGACGTTGCCAGACTTGGAGTGTATCTGTACAACCAGTCATACACCCTCCAACACACACACACACACACACACACACACACACACACACACACACGCAGCCATTAGACTTTTCCACCGATTCAACACACTAATTATGTGTAAGTCTCTAGGAGGGACGGCGGGGGGCGGGATTACAAAAAAAAGAATGTGAAATCACTCATACGGTGCCACACCCACTCTGTTTTTGTCTGTGACTGATGAAAATAAGGATCACCATTAATCTTGTCATCAATATCCAACAGCCTCGTATGTTGGTTTTTTTTTTTTAATTGAGGAGGGAGGTGTGTGTGTGGGAGTGCTGAAGTTGAGGTAGTCCTACGTTATTCAGAGCGGACTATGTTTTCTCGTACTGGCAATTATGTTTTCTTTTTTTTCTTTTCGTTTTGTACATGTAGCACAATTGAGCATTGCACTTGGGCGCCATACTTTACCTCATGTCAGAGTGTGAAAGGGAGTGAAAGATGGAGGAGAAAAAAAAGAAGTGTATATATGATGCCGTAATGTTAAGAGGACTAACTTGTGGTTCAGGCTTTGCTGCTGTTTCAATTGCTGGTATTACACAAACCTATTTAAAGAGAGAGTAAAGGGCTATGGGAGGGGAGACAAAATGTGCCTGCAGGTTATCATCTGACAAATACACTGTAAAAAAGTCTCTGCAATTTGGGGCTAAAATGTCTGGACACCGACGTCCTGCCTTACACAGCTGTTTGGAAATGAATTGTCAAACTAGCAAGTCCAATCGTGACTTGAATGATGAACTGACACTCTTGGTTTAATTCTTCTCTGACTACTTTGATATGGACATGTCATTCAAGTGATTCTCCCAGCCTCTTTTTTCGTCCTGTGGTGTGTTAGTTTGGAACACAAGAAAAACCTCCCCCAGCCCTTTATTAGGAACTTAAAGGAAAAATCCACTCAAACTTGCGTCTGTACTTTGTGATAAATCACAGGCCATAATGATGTCACATCACGTGCTGTATCAGTGTTCATACTCGTCTTTAACAGGCCAAGTCAATTTATACACCAGTTTGTGAATTCCTGTGAACTGGGACTGTCTGCATATAAATGCAGATATCTGATAAATTAAAAAATAAAGAAAAACACTGATATAAAACTAAATCATCATCAGATCATAGCCAAAGGCTTCCAAGATTGCATTTAGGCCAAGGCATTCAACTTCTTTTACTAACCACATGGACTCTTTACCTGCCGCACAAATATGATTGTTTAATACTACTCAGATGACAAAAGGAACCCATAATGTTTCAGACACCAAAGTCTTCTCTCTTTGCCCACAGAATCTTGTTGCCCACAAAATCTCATAGCCTACAGAATCTTGTTGCTTACAGATTCTCGTTGCCTACAAAATCTCATAGCCTACAGAATCTTGTTGCCCACAGTATCTTGTCCCATTGCCCACAGAATCTACATTCATATGCAGAATCTGTTTATAGCATGGATGCATAAAGAGAACTGGATACAGTGTTGGAGGCAGGATCTCGGTCATTCCTACGAAATTTGCTCAGTTGTGCACATAGCCAAAAAGGTTCATCTGCCATGCATGAAATCACTCAGATGAGAGCTAGTGCCCATAGAGCAGGCTTACTAGAGACTTCCGCAGGCCGAGCTGGCTACCTTTGGTTTAGCGCTCTTTTAACTTAAATGCGGATAAAAAGATTTAATCACCTGGCTCTTGTAGACTTTCAAAATGTTATTGTGCCGAATGGATCAGATCCCAGTTGTGAGAAAAGTCATATTGAGGGGGTTGTAAAGTTCAAAACATTTTAAAATTTATCCCCAATTCCCAGACGTCTCTTCCGCCATGTAAATCAATGGGGAAAAATCTTTCTGGGCTGTAGGGTATCATGTGACTGTGATTTTACACTATTTAGCCACTAAAAAAGTTGGCATCAAAGCCCAGCTCACTTCCAGGGGGCCTGGTTTACAGAAGTTGCTACAAAACGTATGAAATCAAAGACATGCAGGATCATTTTTTGGCTTAGTGCTGCTACCGGTGGCCAGAAGTTAAATAAAGAAGACTACTGCTTTATTTGGCAATTCAACACTGTAATATATCTTCATGTTTGTTTCAACCATAAGAAGAGACCTGTCATGGTCTTACACAATCCCAACACGTCATTTTCAACATTCCTCTAACAAATTTTATGAGTTGATGTCTGTGTTCAGGGAGACAGTGATGTAAAATTGTGACACTAAGTACGACAGTCCTGGATCCAAGCTAGCAACATCCACAACCAGTGGAAACATTAGGTTTACATGCAGTCCGTTATCCGATTACATATATTTGATCCTAATTTAAATCAGTTTGACTTGGTGTTGTTTGACGTTTTAAGTTAGCAACTGTCAAACCTAATCTGAAATACATCCACTGTGATTCAAAAGTCCTTAGATTGCTTTTACTTATTTTAGGAACTGTATCTGGATGTGATGTCATGTGATGTCATTTGGCCTGGCATTCACAGGAACTGAAAAACCACCAAACCACCAAAAAAATCACCAAACCAGAAAATGAAGCCTATGCCTGTCTGTTTTCCAACAGTAGGGGTGTTTTAGGGTGGATTTTTCCTTCAAGTTTGTGTTCAAGTGTGATCAGTGCTAACAGAGAACTGAAATGCCTTTGATAAACAATTAAAGTGGGGTGGGGAGGGAAGATATTGGTCTCATAAAACCAGCTTAAAGCACCAACAGTGACTGTTTGCAGGGGGGGGGGGAGTAGGGGGTGAGGCAAGGGGTGGGCATGGTCACTGAGCAGCAGAACACCAGCAGAGTGGAATTGAACAGATGGAGTGATGAACTGTTTATCAGTATGGGGAATTATGGGCCATCACAACCTGCAGCAAATGTTTAAGGGACATTGGAATAGAAATTGAACTCCTCACTCATACTGTATACCGTGCTGCAGTGGTTTGCGGTCTGCACCTTATGGATCACAAATACCTTTATTTTTTTTTTTTGTTTGGATTTTTTTTTTCTTTTAATTTTTCTTTTTTTTTATATATAATTGTAGCCCAGTATATCTACAATAAAAGTAATGGTATGGTCATTCATCCTTGGTCCTGTGCAATTATTTCATACATATACATAAATAATAAAATAAATTGAACTGTGTATTATGTCTTGGCAACTATTGGCAATATTTCTAAGGTTCCCAAGGCCATTAAGATATTAAAAAAATGTTTACCAGGCCTGAAAATGCTTGGGAATTGAGAGAATGTCTTGGAAAAGTTTTGAATATATATTGTTTTGGCTATTACCATAAAATTTAAGTTAGTTCAAGCTCAGCAGGCGTTAAACAGCTAACTATAGCTCAAGTGAGTAGTCAACAATCCAGTTTTATACTTTCAAAGAACTTATAAACATTACTGCTTGGCAACGAGACTAGGCGTCTAATTAAGACAGGCTTTTGTCAAAATGTGTAGACACCAGGCTAGAAAAGGAATGGGTATTTAATTGACCTATGGCTAAGCCACGCCCCCCTCCACTCACTCAAACTATCAACATTCAGTGACTGGCGCTATGGCAGGTGTCACAGCACACGGCATGTTGCAAGAGGCAATTGATGATTTTTGGAGACATAACGATCAGATGTCATTGAGAAGTAACCAGAAGGGCCTAAACTATGCATTGGAGGGATATATTCATCATTTTATTGTTGAGAAGGTCGATGAAAAGCTTAAATTACAAACCAAAATTTACAGGTCACAGTGTACGTTTGTGAACTGCATCTCGTTGCCGTCGCCATCAAAGACAACAAGTTCAAGTGCCACTTAAGTTAAGGTTTTTGGCTCAGAATATGAGAAAAGGATAACGGCCTTTTTACCATCTTTACCAAGAGTGTCTCTCCGTTAGTTTGGTGCTACAGTATTTACACTAAATCATTCAGCATAACGTTTGCCAACCTTTGTTATCTCTGCGATTACAGCTAAATTAATGAAGCTAAGCTCCAGAAGTTAACGTTAGCTTAACTAGAGCCCTTTGGACAACAGCTAACAATGTACGATCACCAAAGTACAAAACTAGAACAAAATAGGCTAATGAACTCCCAGCAAACAAGGTGAAATGATGAACAACGCAGCTAGGAGCTAACGTTAGGCTAACTTTAGCTAACGTTAGCTAGAGATGTTAAAGATAACTTTATATTTCTTTCCAGCAAAGTTACAATATGTTGGCTCAAACACAATGTTGACTTACCTTAGAACAGATGTAGACATCATTGTTAATCTTATTCACGTTGAGCTGATGTTGTGGTCTAATGTTACCGCACAACTTTATCCAAAGGAGACACTTTTCTCGGTTGAGATGTGGTTTAGGAAAGGGTAAAAAATATAAAATACACACCCAGCCTCTCAGGATACCTTGTGTCAGAGTTGCATGTACGGGTGCGTATCTATGTTTCCAGGGTTCTATGTTCCCCACTTAACCCTGCAAAATAGGTTCTATGTTCCCTGCTTACACAAAAAAGGTTCTATGTTTCCCGCTCATCCAACCTTTTTGTGTAAGCGGGGAACATAGAAGCTTTTTTGCAGGGTTAAGTGGGGAACATAGAATGTCCGAGTGTATGAAAATGGCTATACGCACTGTGATTGTGTTTGAGGGCGGGGCTTAGCCATAGGTCAATTGGGACAAGGCTTTTAATTAAAGTTTTACAGTATTTAAAACAATGGTTCCCAACTGGCGGGTTGCAGTCTGCCCTTCAGAATGGCATGTCAAGTTTAAAAAAAAACACTCTTTATTGGCTAGTAGCTCAGTCCATAGGGACTTGGGCTGGGAACCGGACGGTCGCCGGTTCAAGTCCCCGTCCGGACCAAATGCGGAGCGTGGACTGGTGGCTGAAGAGGTGCCAGTTCACCTCCTGGGCACTGCTGGGGTGCCCTTGAGGAAGGCACTGAACCCCCCAACTGCTCGGGCGCCTGACCAAGGCAGCCCCCCTCACTCTAACATCTCTCCACTTTGTGCATGTATAGGTCCTGTTTGTGCATGTGTGTGAATTTCGGAACTGTGTTAATGACAACGGAGTGAAAAAAAAAATGAATTTCCCCTCAGGGGGATTAATAATGTAAATTAAATTAATTAAATTATTATTAAGTTAGGGTGACCATATTTTGATTTCCAAAAAAGAGGACATTCGGCCGGCCGCGACACAGCCTACTTAAATGATACTCGCAGTTTACTCAAAGATGCCTTATCATTTTAATATATTTAAAATTTATATGTATGGATAGAAAATTCAGTTATATTACAAAATAATATCTCGCAAAGACAGAAATTCAGATAGGCCCCAACAGGGGACACATACACACACTAGAGTGTGGCGATCCGAGCCCGACGGTACTCAACGGGTCGGGCCTGGTTTGGTTAAAAATGTAGCGATAAATTGTATCGGGCTCGGGTCGGATTCGGTCAACTTTCAGTGAAAATGTAGTGTAAAAATAAATAAAATCCTATTGTCTGTCCTGTTTATTGCTTGGGCACTGTTATTTATGTGACAACACCTGAACATAGCACACACAGACACACATTGGCTGTTTGTTTCTACCTCTCTCCTCGCTGGAAGTCTCGGACCTCCGGCCGCCCGCCTCTGCCTTGATTAAACGCTGAAAATAAAATAAAAGAGGGAGACAGGTTTTTCCTATTTTATCTTATTTTGTTTTATTTCTCCCTCTCCTCTCGCTGGAAGCGTCGGACCTCCTGCCTCCCGCTCCCGTCTCAAACACGGAGGTCTCCCTCTCCGCAGCTGAGCACCCACAGCGCACGCCCAGCCTGTTAAATAGCCTGTAACCGTAACAACTGTGTGACACAAACTCAGTGCTTTGGTCATTAAATAATGTCGGGCTCGGTTCGGGTTCGGACAGAAATATGCGGCCCGTGCCGCACTCTAACACACACACACAAACACACGGAAAACCGGACATTATCATCAGTTTATAAAAAAAAAAACGGACGCCCCGGACGGGACGTGAAAAGTGGACATGTCTGGGCAAAAGAGGACGTTTGGTCAGCCTAATTAAGTACAGTGAACATAGACATATATACATAGACGCCGCATTGACTGCCGCTGCCTGTTGGAGCCGACGTCCTCGCCGGCCGCCATCTTGGATGGGTCTCGCTTCGCCTCCACAGTGCATTCACTTCTATTGAGGAAGGATCTGTATGCACAAGTAAAATAGAATAACTCGCTGAATTTTCAACTGATTTTCACGAGGTTTGGTTTGTTACAAACGGCACACATGTAGTTATGATACAGGATGCTTTCGTACATTAAAAATGCGGGATTTCATGCTTTAATACTTTCTGCAGATAGCAACAGCAAGTTATTTGTCACAACACAGTGCTTTTATTCACCTCAACCCCAGACTGGGATAAATATATATATATATGTATATATATATATATATATATATATATATATATATGTATATATATATATATATATATATATATATATATATAGTATTTATATGCTGTATAAACATACTGTATAAACACCATATACACAATACAAAACACAGTATAGCATATTATGTATGGCATAATATGTAGATCTGAGGTTTGCTCAAACTGTCAGCTCCTTTAAATCAGGGCTAAAAACACTATTGTTTACTGAAGCGTACTCTTAGATTAAATACTTACCTGCTGTATTCTGCTGCCCGTACTTTTTAACTACACACTGCTGATTTATGCCTTTTATTATTTTACTTCTTTTCTTATCCTGACGGTTCAATGTATTGAGCCTGTTTTTATTTTATGTTACTGTATTTTATTATTATCACTATCATTCTCAATTTCTATTTCCCTTTTCAATCGACTGTTTTTATTGTTTTAAATTGTGTCTTGTTGCTTTTAATGTCTCTGTAAAGCACTTTGAATTACCTTGTGTTGAATTGTGCTATACAAATAAACTTGCCTTGCCTTGCCTAGCACACCTTTGTGCACATATTCACTTTTCCACCAGCTGTGCTGCAAATATCCCCTGCTGCTCATCCTTCTGTATCTTTTTTCAAATTATCTTGACCACAGTCCCATTTTCATAGTTATAATACCAATACCAAAATTAATTTCAGTGTTTATGTAAATACTGAAAATGTTTTTTACTACTTTTGAGGGATCACAGCAGTCAGTGTAATAAGAATAACTTTACTAATCCCCGAAAAGAAAATTTCAAAGAAGTCTGTAAGATCATCTATTTAACAAAGAATTATTAAGTCTGATGGCTGTGGGTATAAAAGAGAGTGAGTGTGTGTGAGAAATAAACTCAATCAACAATAGAGCTTTTTCTTTATTAAAATATATTAATAAATTTATTAATATGCTATACTATGTTTTGTATTGTGTATATTGTGTTTATACAGTGTATATATATGTGTGTGTATATCTATATCTATCTATAGCCTATAGGCTATATATATATATATATATACATACATACATATATATATATATATATATATATATGTATATATGTATCCATCCCACTCTGGGGTTGAGGTGAATAAAATAACTGTGTTGTGACCTAAATAACATGCTGTTGCTATCTGCAGGAAGTATTAAAGCATGAAATCCCGCATTTTTAATGTACGAAAGCATCCTGTATCATAACTACATGTGTGCCGTTTGTAACAAACCAAACCGCGTGAAAATCAGTTGAAAATTCAGCGAGTTATTCTATTTTACTTGTGCATACAGCTCCTTCCTCAATAGAAGTGAATGCACTGTGGAGGCGAAGCGAGACCCATCCAAGATGGCGGCTGGCGAGGACGCACTCAGGCAGTTGATGCGGTGTCTATGTATATATGTCTATGACAGTGAATATCCAGTACAGCCTTTATTTTTAAGTCTCGTTTCCTGCTGTAGAGTGAGTGACTAAGGGACAGCCAGTATGACACTGAAAGTATTAAACTGTCTGTACTTTGATATATTGACTAAAGAAAAATCTGGACCCCGATGATCAACTAGTTGGGAACCACTTGTTTAAAATATGCTCATAAAAATCCCAAAACATGTCTAATGTTGCATAAAATATGATCTTTGTATTATTTATTTAAATTCTAGTGCTGCACACCGACTGCTGAGATGTCACTAGTATCACCTGATACACACAGACCAGACCGGCATAACACCATCGCCAACTCTGGGCCCCCTTTTGTATGAAAGAAAAGTGCTGTATTAAGGAGAGAAAGAGGAAAATGCCAAAAAACTGCTGTGTAGTGGGTTAACCAAGGCTTTCACACTGAGACTTGTGGCAGATGACATATGTTAATATTCAGTATCAGTGTGCCAAATGTCTAAATGATGCTGGTTATAGTTACTACCGATGAACAGCCAGCTTGAGTGGGAGCCTGCTGCAGTACAATCAGACAACACAGCCTCCAAACAAATCTCAGCCTGTAGGTCAAACAGTGACTATTAACACTGTTTTTTTACGTACAACACTTTAACATCTCTAGCTAACGTTAGCAGTGGAAAAAAAATCTCACATTCCTTTGAAAGATGAGTAAAGGTTGATAATTAATTTTGTCTAAAACAAAATGTACGCACCTACTGTTGATGCTTTATACATACATAACAAATTATTCTAATTTGTATATACTACTATATATACAGTAATTAATATACAATTATAAAGCAGCATAGAGGAATGGTTTTGTATAGATAAAACAGACAAAATTAATTAGGCATCAACCTACAGTATACTTTTACAGCTGCATTGAAACCTCAAAATAATATGTACAAAGCTCTCAAAATGCCTTTAAATGATCTCACAACACACAAAAAACAAATATGCAAACGTTACTTAAAGTTTAAGAGCACAAACACTTAAAGGGCCAGTGTGTAAAATGGGTTGAAAACAGTGACATCAGTGGTCAAATTCTAGATTGCAGGGCTCACTCGCTCACCCCTCCTGTCGGGTAAATGACGGTGGCCTCATAGGGACAAAAAAACCTTGCAGGAGTAGGTCTATCTAGCGACGAGGTGAATATTTATTTAGAAATCTAAACCATGTTACGATATTGTAATGAATCCCTCATGAGCAGGAGACCAGAGTAGCGTTCGGGAAAAAGGCCAGTTTATTTGAGCACTCGAAAAACTCTGGTAACACTCCAGGGGGTAAAAGACTCCGTCCCAAACTCTGACTCTTCTAGCGTAACACACACACTTCATACACACATACTCATTTGCCATACTGAGTGGGGACCCCCTCCCCTCTCTGCTCCACCAATCTCCAGCCCGCACACTGACTGACAGCGTAGCCTGTAAACAGAGCTCAGCTGTTTATTTAGCCTAGCAATATCTCCGGACTATAGTAGCTGCAATGGACGACTTTGAACGCGATTTTGAAGAGTTTCTTGTAGCAGACACAGACCCAGAGCCATACCTGTTTGAGCCAGAGCACACAGATGAGGAACTCCATGTGTTTGATGCTGAGCGGGCGAGAAGAGAGGCTGAATGCACAGAATGGGATTCGGTGCTATTGCTACCATCGTTGGGGAGATATATCATCAGGAGGAAAAGCGCCGCAGAGAGTGCATCACAAGGAGTGAAGTTGCATCTTCTTTTCCTCGCAGATGATGGTTCGGGTTCATTCTCTCCTGTTGCATGGTAAGTGTGGTCCATTCGCAAACTTTATAACTAAAAAAACTTTTCACTACTCTCCATCGATGAACTACTAACACTCTCTGCTGTTTCCTCCTCCTTCTTCCTTCCTTCCGCTGTCTTCTTCATTGGTTTATTTATACACGCGAAACGCATTCTCTGGCTCGCTGGATTGTCCGCTCGGTCTGCCGTACATACATGGCGGCGCAAGATGGCGACCTCTCTAAAGCAAGGCCCTTGCTATATATAAAAGCATAATTATAAGGCTACGAAAACCAAACGAATTTTATTTTATAGCGATTATACACTTGTATAAACATATTAATGGGTAGAATATTCAGATTCAGATTCAGATTGACAATAAACCATGCCAAATATTACACACTGGCCCTTTAACATACATACATGAAAAGAGCGGGGGAAATCGATCTTCTTCTTCTTCTTCTTCTCCTCCTTCTTCTCCTTCTCCTTCTTCTTCTGAGTGCAATCCCAGTGTCAATTGGGAAAAAGCGCCACCAACATCCAATGTAGCGGTCGGGAGGTGTACTGCGCATTGAAACAGGGACTTTTTTTGTTTTGGCTCCAAGGGCGTAGGTTTGATTTTCACATTGGTAGGGACATAAAAGTGCTCCATGGCGGCAACCTGTACGTTGGTGATTTTTTAAATCACAATTTGCCTCACAGGGCTTTACAGCATATGACATCCCTCTGTCCTTTGGACCCTCACAGCGGATAAGGAAAAACTCTCCAAAAAAACCCCTTTAACGGGGAAAAAAAACGGTAGAAACCTCTAAATACAAGAATGTCTTGGTTAATGTATTCTCTAATGTTATCAGTTACATGAATATACACTGATAACTTCACCACATCTGTCCGTATGTGCTTCCCAGGGTAAACTATAATAATAATAACAGTATACTCCGAAGGGGCTTAACTTCAGTACCAGCCTGCGGTCTGCAGTTGGGTTGGTAACAGAGTCCTGCAGGGTCCAGTTTTCAAGATCTGCCCCGAGCCGACCCAGCGATGTACAAACCTGCACCCGAACCGCAAACCCGTGCATCAGGCCAATTAGTACCGCAACCCGGTCCAACCCATTGAAACAAGACCTGTTACCCGGATTTAAAGTAATCATATTGGGTCATATTGGCTGAATATTGAAGAGCACATCACCACAGTTAAGGTGCCAGTAAGTAAACAACGACCTGAATGAAGCAGCTCTCACAATAAAAACCTGACTTCAGCTCCATCATCAACCCTCTGTGTTCTTCTCCCATACGAGTGTAAAAGCACTCGTTTGTTACGTTTAATGCTTTTAAACTTTTAATCTCTGTAAAGGAACTTTACATGTGTAATAATAGACTTACTTTCTGTCCAGAGCGACGTTCAGCAGTTACGAGCCGTCACGTGTTTTTAGAATCCATCGAGGAGAGAAGTAATCCATCAGGGAAACACTTCAGAAACATTATAAAGTGATAGCTGTACGTTTTATCCACTTATTTCTCAAATACCTAAATAATTATTTACTGTTTTGGAAGCGGCGCTTGTTAGACGGTGGCAGCCATGTTGATTCTGTCATCCAATCACAAATTGTTTTATTAGATGGTGAAACGCGTGTAAACAGCTGAACCAATGACCGTTGCGAAATAGTGGAGGCAATCCTCAGAGAGTAAATAATGACCAAGATAGTTATCTGTAGTTTACCGAACTAATGACTGATGTGTTTATCTAAAACCCGCAATCCAACCCGCATGTTATTTTTTCCACCCAGATCCGAACCCGGGAAAAAATGTTTTTTAAAAACCACCCGCAAATCAGCTGTTTTTGCGGGTACCCCCCGTCTCTCTTCCATTTCCTTCTGTCTCTCTTCCTGCCTCTCCTCCTCCATCTCCTCCATCTCCTCCAGTCTCTCTACTACTTGTCATCTGACAAAAAATATATTGATGCAAGACATGTGAACAGTGGGACAATCTGAGATGCAACAGTCATAGATTTTGATTGTTGTAGCCTGAGGAAAACATACTGTATGTTTTACAATTGTGTAATTCATTAAACAACATCTGAATGTATATAGGCTAAAGAACAGCCATAATGTCACACAAATTAGTCAGCTTCATCATGTTAAACATAAATAAAGTAAATCAACAAAAATGTAAATGCTCCAAAATCATTATAATACAACTGTGTGCAAAATGTTGCACTTACACCCAATATCTATTACATAAATATGACTCAGTGTTGGTGTTTTTACTGGGAGCAGTGGATCTCTGTTCTCCTAAGTCTCTCCTTCACACACCATGGATGCTGAAGACTGTCACTGAAGGAGCTATTATTTATAGTGTTTACACTTTATTTATTCAGACTGTTTCTATCATGTCTTCTTACTGCAAACATTAATTTGAACTGTGTCATCACTACATGACATCTATGATTGCTGATGGAACATGTGAAGTGGAATTTCATGTTCTCTGGCATATAATATTGATCTAGTAGTTGCCAAACTTAGCTCAGCTAGTAGGCTATTAGCTCATTAGCATCTCATTATCTAGCAAAGAGTTGCCAAGGAACGCCATTCAGTTAGCCTAACATTAACAGGTGTTTGAAGCTTATTTATTGAACCAACCGACTCACCGTTCACACTCGGCGCTCCGCTGTGGAGCGTCTAACGGTGACGCGCGTTTATGTGTCGTTCCATCACGAAATGCCGTGAGTTGTACGGTGACGCGCACCCACAAAGTCAGTGGAGAGAGCGGGGCTGGGGAGGACCAATCACAAGTTACCAAAATACGGTAGAGCCAATCGATGAGCAATACGAGATTAGAGGCGGGACGTATGGTAGACACCAACGACTGTTAACCCTTTGTGTACCATATTGAGCGGACGTCGACGGCCAGCTCAGAGGGACACTTCAGCGTGAGACATCGGGGGTGTGGCGTGAGAGCGTGTGAAGCCAATCAAATGCGTGTGTCTCCAGGCCAATGCGTGAGAGTTGGCAGCCCTGCACGGTGACCCCTCTCTCCAGTTCTGCTGTATTAACACTGGGTTTAAAGCCTCTGGAAACCCAAATCCACAATAGCCTTCTAACTATGTAATTTAGGGTCTTATGTACATAATATTAAATATGTATAACAATTAGAAATCAGTTTCCATCCAAATTCGAAATATCTGTCTTTTAAGTTTCTGTACATTCCTGAAATTGGGTTTGATTTGGCCGTGGTTATCTCTGAGATTTATTACGCAATAAATTGCAAACCAATCATAAATCATCAGTCAGTTGTCTCATCCCGCCCCCCAGTGGCAGCGCAACAAAACCTTTCTGCTCCAGCTAGATCTCTTTGAGTCTGAGCCAACTTGTCTTTCTAGTCTGATGTTTAGAAAATACAGATCGTAAACTGGCTGAACCATTCGGCTGCGACCCAGCGGAGGCTCTGCCTCCGGCGGGCTCCCAGCAGCACTCGAATCAGGTTGACTGGCTCCAGAGCCCGGACAATCCGAGCCTTTGCAGCTCGTGGAGCTGCAGGAAGAGGCGGCTTGTGAGTGGCCGGGCTTGCCCCCCAGGCCCGGTGCCAGTGTCGGCTCGTGGGGAGGGGACGTCATGTGCACCCTTCCTCACCCCTAACCCCAACCCCAAGCAGTTAGCTTTGCTACGCATAAACATATCCCCAGTCGCGGAGGTGATGCTGCGGGAAACAACACAATTTTAGCCGGAGGGGAACATTATTTGAGGCGGGCAAATACTTATACACAACGCCAGAGAGACGGCGGGCCGGCACCGGTCTCTCCCGCTTTGACGGTCGGTGTGTGTGTCAGAGTAAAGACATATTTAATCTATTAAGACTGGATGTGTTTGAATGAAAAAGGCTATTATCAGAAAAATGGAGCAGATTTATGTTTTCAATGAAAACGTATCTCAGTGAAGAAAGGCAAAGCGCTAGCCTCCCGTTGTCATTCATATCAGCTAACAGCCGGGCTCCACCAGGCACGTCTGCAGCGCGAGTCCCGTAGCAGCTCGCCCCCCTGTTAATCAATTACAGTGGCTCCACCGGCAATGGGAGCGGCACGACATCTCTATTTTACGCCGCTCTTCTATTGTTTATCCGTGACACTGCGTCCGTGGCGGACATTTGAAAGGGAGTAGATGACAAACAGTACAGT
Source organism: Epinephelus lanceolatus (assembly GCF_041903045.1). Taxonomy (NCBI): domain Eukaryota; kingdom Metazoa; phylum Chordata; class Actinopteri; order Perciformes; family Serranidae; genus Epinephelus; species Epinephelus lanceolatus. Next base: position 6,024,962 of record NC_135748.1, on the reverse strand, counting down.
AAACTTGTATATAACTCAAATATATGTAATAACTTAGGTGGAAAATGCTTTAACATTTCATGCAGCCTACGTGCAGCCTCTCGGCTCAGCAAACGGTAAACAACCCCGCTGGCTTCTCTACGTGTCGCTTCCGTACGCAGTCAGTGGAGCCCAAATGAATACACCGCAACGCTACGCTCTGTATGTTTGCAGCCGGTGGAGCCCAGCCATAACATTGCGTGTAAAAGTTATGCTAACTATTCTACGAAGTAACATTAATATGAATCACGAAACATTTTGAAACTTACCATTCAGTGACCACCTGAAAGGAATCATTTTCAGCTTCTGCTTCGTCCTCTGAATCATTAGAGGGCTCAAACATGTACAGCTGGATTAAATTTGTGGCAGCCATTGCTGAGCCAGGGACCTGTCAATCAAAACGAGGGAGCTGTCAATCAGAGTGTTATCTGCCACGCCCCCTCTGTCCTGGCAAGTGGTCTAAACAGCAAAATGAGCTGTTTTTAAACCAGGTTTTCTAATAGTTATTAATGGTTATTTTCACTCAGACTTTTGTGGATGATTAATGAGACACTCGACTTTGATATAATATATGCATTTTTACTATTTCAAGCTGTGTTTCCACAGGCTTTAATATATTTTGCTTCCATTTCTCTGCCCTGCTCTACTCTACTTCAATGCTGCTTAGCTCTCTCTCTACTCTACCAGTAGATTACCACATCCACCTGTTGCACAAAATGCACACAGCAGTGTTTCCCCTAGGATGGAGTTGTAACAGCGGAGGTGAAGCACACACATGAAAAATAATTTTCACATGCGTTAAACTTTTTTGTATGCTTGCAAAGCACAGCCTGCTGGGATGTTTCTATGTATCTACTGGCACCAGAAGGGCTCTTTAGGACTAAGTTCAATTCAATTCAATTTTATTTATAAAGCCCAATATCACAAATCACAATTTGCCTCACAGGGCTTTACAGCATACAACATCCCTCTGTCCTTAAGACCCTCACAGCGGATAAGGAAAAACTCCCCAAAAAAAACCCCTTTAACGGGGGAAAAAAAAAACGGTAGAAACCTCAGGAAGAGCAACTGAGGAGGGATCCCTCTTCCAGGACGGACAGACGTGCAATAGATGTCGTACAGAACAGATCAGCATAATAAATTAACAGTAATCCACATGACACAATGAGACAGAGAGAGAGAGAGAGAGAGAGAGAGAGAGAGAGAGAGAGAGAGAGAGATGCAGGTAATGACAGTAGCTTACAACAACATTAATGAAAGTAATAATATTATAGTTATAGTTCTGGCTACTGTGGTACAATATGTTGAAAGTATGTATTAATATCAGACAGCATACTTGTGTGACAATAGTCATATGTGTATAATAACAGTAGAAGTATGACTAATGACTAATGATGGCAGCAGCAGCAGGAGGCATCTGGCAGGACCACGGCAGCAGCACAACCACACACGTCACACTGTCCAGGCACCGCTGCGGTATGAGTTATTCTGAGAGACAGTGGAGCACAAAGGCTCCGGAGAAGAAGCCGAGTTAGTGACATCCAGAATGGCCGAGTTAGCAAGATGCAGTAATAGAATACGAGAGAGAGAGAGAGAGAGAGAGAGAGAGAGAGAGAGAGAGGGAGAGAGAGGGAGCCCGGTGTATTATAGGGGGTCCTCCGGCAGACTAGGCCTAAGTCAGCCTAACTAGGGGCTGGTACAGGGCAAGCCTGAGCCAGCCCTAACTATAAGCTTTATCAAAGAGGAAAGTCTTAAGTCTAGTCTTAAATGTGGAGACGGTGTCTGCCTCCCGGACCGTAACAGGAAGATGATTAAGACTAAGTACATACAGTACATGTGTGCACAGTAATGAGCAGGTGAAATGTCTGTCTAGCTTACATATGAAGTGTCTCAAAATTTAGGAACATACAATTTTATTGAATATAATAAAGTAAAAAGTCACTTGACATGCTGCTGTTTTGTGCTATGACCTATTTCAATCAATCAATCAATTTTATTTATAAAGCCCAATATCACAAATCACAATTTGCCTCACAGGGCTTTACAGCATACGACATCCCTCTGTCCTTAGGACCCTCACAGCGGATAAGGAAAAACGCCCCCCAAACAACCCTTTAACAGGGGAAAAAAAATGGTAGAAACCTCAGGAAGAGCATATTTAAGTGCTTGAAGTTGTTATTTACGTGACAAAGCTTGAACGCAACACAAGCTCTGCACAAGTGCTGTGCTGCGCTGCTGTGCGAGCAGCGTGTTTGTCTGTGCGTAACAGCATTCTGTTGCTGGTTATTTACACAGTGTCCATAACAATAACTTTGTCAGCTGACAACTGCACCGGGCTCGGGTCAGGTTTTGGCAGGAAAATGTGGCCCGAGCCGCTCTAGCGTGCTCACCTGTGTGTGTGGCGGAACTCTGCTGTGTGCGATACAGAGAGCAGAGCAGAATTGTTAACGCATGACCGTGTAGAGACAGAAATGACACGATGACATAACACCATAAATAGTATACTGTTATGTTATTATATGAAGCGCCCACAGCGTCCTGTGGGCAGGACATTGTTACACAGCGTGTGCCTGTGACTTCAGGCAGAGAGACCGCTGCATCAGAGCAGAAGGAGCACATTTTAAAATACATTTATTTTATCAATTAGTTATTAACTTTTAATATTTTTAGCAACTTGCCCAATTGGGCAAGTGAGTTGTTAGTTTACATGCCCGACCTTGAGTTTTATTTGCCCCGGGCAATCGGGCAATCGGGCAATCGGGCAATCCTTATTGTTGAGCCCTGCATCTAATCAATATCTCTCCAAAAATCATCAATTGCTTCCTGCGAAATGCCGTGTACTGTGACACCTTCCATAGCGCCCTGTCACTGAATGTTGATAGTTTGTCCGAGTGAGTGGAGGGGGGTGTGGCCACTGTTGCCAACTCCTCAGTAAGAAAAGTAGCTATTGACTGTCCTAAAAGTCGCTAAATGACGTCATCACCTAATTTGCATAATTGTCCATATGCATGTAATTGTAATGGCTGCTGTAGGAGAGAGGAATAACGTCGTGGGAGAGACAAAAACTGAGTAAAAAAAACACCCTGAATATGTTTAGAACTACAAATGAACCTTCTTTCAGTGATTTATATTAGACAAAGAAAATTTTACATTTATATCCCGCCCTGACTGTAAACCAAGTCAGGATCAGCCAGCAGCAGTTCCGCATATGCGTGATTCACTTGCAGTCTGGATGTGGAGGGGTTAACATGTCCTGCTCTGACTGCTGCTGGGAGGGAGGACTGGGCCGTCTGTGAGTGCTTTGGGGCGAGGGAAAGGCCCCAAAGTCGCTAAGTTGGCAACACTGGGCGTAGCTTAGCCATAGGTCCACTGTTCTTGTCCCAGTATACAAGCAAGGGAGGGGAATCAATTTATTGACCAAAGTATATCTGAATCCGCTATGATGGGTGATATGCCCCCTTTCAGCTTGTTAGTACGTTACCTTTTTGCGGTTGACCTATTACGTCACAGATCAAACAACTGACAAACAAGTTAGCTAAGGTTTGCAGCTATGTACATTTTGGCCATCCAAAAGTTTTGGCTTCCAGGTCAAAGCCCGGGGCGGAAACTGTGGAGCATGTGCAGAGCGCCTAGGCCAGTTTGGATCCAATTGACTGTATACATGCTGGAGGAATTCAACTCTCAATCGCATTATCTGGGTGTGTCGAACTTTTAGAAGGGGGGGGGGTCACAGCTACTGTAATGCTGTGTTACCAGTGTTCACACAGACACCATTGCTTCAGAGCTGCCTGCTGCTACTCCACACATATATGGAGTCATGCAGCCACTTCATTATCAACAACATGGTCCTGCAAATATTTCACAATAAAAAGCCTTGTGTTAAAAAATCTTGAGATTTTGTCCACAGAAACATTGTCAAGGGACTTTTATGTTGAAACGGAAACAGGAAGTGTTGAGTTAAAAATAAATACTTGTATTCATTTCATGTCATTAACTGATATAAACACTGAAACTGTAGTGAAAGATGGTACAGTGTCATTATGAGTGTCAAAATACCATTTTTACTGCCTTTTTTTTCTGAAAAAGTGTGTCGTGAAAAAAAATAGGTGAACCACGAGACTGCTATTGTGTAGATGTTCTGCAGCTGAGCAGCAACCAAGCCCACCTGTGGTCCAGGCGTTAGCTGTCTGTCAGTGAACTGCACAGGCTAACGTTACCTTTTTCTAACTGGAGATCTCATCACCACTGATTCCTGTTTAAATTAAGGATGAAGAAGCTCACTCTGATGCTCTGGATATGCGATTTTCCTTCCACTACTCATCAACAACAATCCCACTCTGGAAGGTATCCCGCCATCTGCTGGTTTGACCAGGTCTGATTCAAAACCGTTGTTTCTGGTGGACTTCAAACCCTGGACACGGAGGTAGAGCAAAAATACTGGGTCCAGGAGATGTCTCTGTTCGTCTGTGAAGTGTTGAGTTTAAGTGTAAAGTCGTCATTAGACCGAGCAGTGCTAACAAAACAAGGTAGCCCCCCATTGTTTTTGTTTCCAGCATGTGCTCATTACACAAAGCAACAATAAGCATAGGCAATTCAAGAAGATTACATCATCATTTTCCAAATGCTCCATTTTACACGTCCACACAAATAAACAGAAAACAGAGTTTTGATAAATCTTTAACTTATAGGGTGTTTTAAAAAATCTTTGTTTTAGTTACCTAAAACTCTGTTTGCATGTGGACGAGAGGCCCAACGTAGAGGAAAATATCCGTTTACAAAAATATCTGGATACGCATCCACCTTATTCCTGAGGGCACTACAGTAGAAATGGTTATGGGCGCAACTTCCAGTGAGATAGTGAAAGTAGCAGTAAGCTAGTTAGTCCCATAGACTATCTGTGGTTAGTCCTAGTAGCTACTCTTGGTGGCTAACTGCCAATGCTGGTTCTTTTCAGAAGTAATTTGCCTTCAGTTTAGCAAATACTGATGTTTTTTTTAACAAAATTTAACTAATGTTAATTTAGCATTTTATAAAATGTCTTTGCGGAGCTCTGGTACCTGTTGCACTGTCCATGTCTGTAACGACTAACAACCAGTCTAAGCTAAATTTTTGTCTTCAGCAACTGTGTGTTGAACATGTAACCACAACAAAAAGGGATTGTTCCTGTTGCCTAAGGTACCATTGATATGAGAAATAAAACCACAAGAGTTTCACGAGACATAGCGAAAAAGTCTTGAATCGGAATTTGCAGAACATGACATCTAGACAGACAGGTCCGTCACTCAATGTCAGTACATGATATCCCTGTCTTTCCCCATCTGACTTCATTCTCAACCTACATTAGAAAATTGCTCTTTATAAAATATACTCAGCAACCTACTTTGACATATGTATACTGCTCAAAAAATAAAGGGAACACATAAACATCAAAGTGGCTGTTTCAAAGTCAATCAAACTCCTGCGATTAACCTGTCCAGTTAAGAAGCAATACTGATTGTGAATCAATTTCACTTGCTGTTGTGCAAATTCAATACCCTGGAAATCCAGAGTTCTCACTAGAGCACAATTTGAATTTGCTCAGCGAGTCACTCTGGCAATCAGTAATGATGCTCATTACCCATGCCGTTGGAGCCAAGCTGCACCAATCACATGGGTGTATCTGATATAGGCGGGCCAGAGGCGAGCTAAACAGATGACGACAGCGCTGCGACGACGAAGTCCGGAATCAGTCAGTTAACATTGCAAGATGGCTACGGATGAACACCAGCTGTCTGAAACGGCTTTGGCCGCTACAATGAATGAGTTAGACTTGGCTTTTTCTCTAAAACAGGAACAGAAGACGGCGCTCGAATCTTTCCTTTGCAAGAAGGATGTTTTTGCTGTTTTGCCGACCAGATACGGCAAGAGTCTAATCTACCAGTTAGTTCCGCTGGTAGCTAAGCTCTGGATACGTCACCCCGTGTATTGTTCTGATTGGTCGTAGTGTTATCCAATTGCGTGCAGTGATATTTTCAAATGCATGCTTGGTGCCGCCCCTCGAGTTGGGCCATTTTCATAGCCAGACCCTAAATCTTTCTAGATTTGGGTCTGGATTTCCAGGCTACAAATTCAACAGACAACAGGATGAAAGGAAAGACAATTACCAAGACAACCCCTATTTAGGAATGGTTTTGCAGGCGGTGGCCAGTGACCATTTCCCTCTCTGCGTCCTTTCTGGTTGATTCTAGTTTTGCATTTTTCCAGTGCCCTCACTACTAGTGGTATCATGAAGCGGTATCTGCAGCCCACAGAAGTTGCTCAGGTAATGCAGCTACTCCAGGATGGCACATCCATATGCACAGTGGCCAGAAGGTTTGTGTCTCCCAGCACAGTGTCAAGAGCATGGAGGAGACACCAGGAGACATGCCACTACACCAGGAGAGGTGGAGGGGGCCGTAGAAGGGCAACAACCCAGCAGCAGGACCGCTATCTGCTTCTTTGTGCAAGAAGGAACAGGAGAAGCACTGCCAGAGCTCTACAAAATGACCTCCAGCAGGCCACTCGTGTGCATGTTTCTGCCCTAACTGTCAGAAACAGACTCCATGAGGATGGCATGAGGGCCCGACGTGCACAAATTGGGCCTGTCATCAGGCCAACCACGTGCTAGCCAGAGGTACCCTGACTGCTGTTAGGTACTGGGATGAGATCCTCAGACCTATTGTCAGACCATATGCTGGTGCAGTGGGCCCTGGTTTCCTTCTGATGCATGACAATGCCCTGCCACATGTGGCTGGAGTGTGTCAGCAGTTCCTGGATGACAAAGGCATTGATGCTATTGACTTGCCCACCCGTTCCCCAGACCTGAATCCAATCGAGCACCTTTGGGACATCATGTATCGTAGCATCCACCGCAGCCACATCGCACCACAGACTGTTCAGGAGCTGACTGATGCCCTGATCCAGGTCTGGGAGGAGATCCCCAAGGATCCATCAGGAGCATGCCCAGATGTTGTAGGGAATGTATACAGGCATGTGGAGGCCATACACATTACTGAGCTGCATTATGGGTTGTCCTGAGGAAATTCACAGTTGGATCAGCCTGTGATCTGATTTTTCCACTTTGATTTTGGGTATGATTCTGAATCCAGTCCTAAATGAGTTAATGATTTTGGTTTCCATGGATTGCTCTTACATTATTTTGTTCTCAAAAACACTATGTAATCAATAAAGATTTTCATCTGGATTATTTCATTCATCGAGATCTGGGATGTGTGATTTAAGTGTTCCCTTTATTTTTTTTGAGCAGTGTATTTAGTCATTAAGGTTGAGAATGTGTAACTGTTTTACCGTACTTCCTTTACATCATATAAAAAAATTAATGCCAAAAGTTATTTCTTTTACTACTACTTTATATTACTATTTCTGAAGTCTGTTGCTAAATTCAGCAACATGTTTTGCTCAGAACAGTTTTTAATAAATCAGAAGTAAAAAAAAAACGTGTAAACTGCGTCTTTAACACAGACAAGCGGAGGATTAGCTGAGAAACATCACATTTATTCATTTTACATGGAGCTACAATTAATACTGAATTATGTTAAATGTTTGCTGAATGTGTTTGTATCTCTTAATAAGTCATCAGAAATCAGAAATCATCTGTAGAAGGAGCAGGTGTTTACCTTAAACTAGCTCAGGCCATGTTAAAGTTAACAATATTCTAACAGAACAAGGCAAGCTAATTGCTAGAGTGCTCGGTTGAAAAGGAAAAATAAACAATGTTTTGAGATGGCTGTCAGAGATGGCAGAGGTATGATCACATAATCCTGTTTGAGCTACAACAGGTGCAGTGTTCCATATTTTACTTTCCAGTTGCTCTTGGAAAGAAGAATAGAGTACTGTAAACAAACTGTCACCATTGGAAATCGCCGGTTTCAGTTCAACGCCGGAAGTTGCACCCATAATTCATGCAAGGTGTCATGGGGGCCAGGAATAAGGTGGATAGACAGGGCCTAAAACTGAACTGAAAGTGAACCGTATCTGTGCTCTCTTTTTTTAGTGTTTGCAAAGTACTTAGAAAACAACTGGACAAATGAGATAGTTCTGCACAAGATGTGTGAGAGTTTGGTCACGGATGTTTTGATACAGTTTTTATGTTGTTAAACGTGGTCCCCAACCGATCAATAAATCAGTTGGTCTATGTTTGGCATTTATCCATGGAGACATGCAAGAAAAACAAGGTTTCATGACAATTTCAAGGTAACACTAAGCATGACTTAGTGATTTACAAATTGTCATATTATGGGTGAGCACCCTTAAACACACCCTTGTGACTAACCAGGGTTTGTTTACACTAGCCTGACTTCTTGATTCTTTACAACTCTTTTTATTTGTCTTAGCATTTTAGGGCTTCTTGTCAGTGTTACATTGAAAGTTAAGAGCTGCAGAACAAGCAAGTAAATGCACTGTGAGTTGAGACAGGTTTGTAAAACTGCTGTCTCCATGGTCAACAATAAACATTCAAACTGAAGACCCAATTAATAAAAAACTGAAGAATACTGTAATATAAAATCTGGACAGTATTTACGACAACACATGCAGGAATGAAACAGCCACAATCTCCAATGAACTTGTTGCAATGTACTGATTAAGGTCTACATATGTAGGTATATTCTCTTTTCTATTTATAAAACAAAACAAACAATATAACTACTCATTCTCATTTCATTTATAATTCTACAACCATTTCATTGTATATTGTATATATTTCAGATTGTCTACTTTAATATTTTATCTTATTTTATTTTAATGTCTACTTTAATATTTTATTTTATTTTATTTTATTTTAATGTCTACTTTAATATTTTATTTTATTTATTTCGTTGTCTATTTTAGTATTTATTTATATCTTCATCTTTATCTCTTGTTTCCATTCATGCTGTATTTCTATTTCTACTTTGCACGGAGCACTGGAACAAAAACAATTTCCCCCCAGGGATTAGTAAAGTATTCTGAATCTGAATCTGAATTTTCATGATGCTTCAAATCCATGTCTTCTGGGCATGTTGAAGTGCTCAGTAGAGAGACCTGTTTTCACTCCTTCAGCTGTGTGTGAGCACAGCATGCCCATCATCTGCTCACTTCCTGCAGTCTGCTGGCTCTGAGGCTTGTCAGCAGCACCCACTATATTGGCTCTGTCTGAGGTGCCTGCTGACTATACACCACGGCAATGTAAGCAGGACAGCAGCTTTAGTGTCCCCTGGAGACCAAACAGCTGAATCAGTAAGAGAGCAGGTTCACCAAGAGGTTTAAATTTCAGTCTGGACTATACACACTTACAGTTAACTCATTTTTCCAGCTGTAGCCAATGATGCTCGTTTGACATTCACAGTTATTGATCTTTTCCATTACTAAAACTCATTATCATAAAATGTTATGAAGAATGTGAAGTTATGTCATCCTGTTTGGGGTGGGGGCGCCATCTTGTGTGGTATGTGCACTGTTAATCTCTGTTACCAAAGTGTATGAACTCAGTACAAAACAAGAGTTTACAATGTCTCGGTGAGTGGATGTAGTGCATTGGGGTCTGTAATCTAGCCTTAAGCTGCCCAGTCATATGGATCTATGTCATTTTTCATGATTAGTTTGTTCAAATACTGTTGCTTGAACACCATACCAGGCATAAGTAACAGAGCACAGTCCTCACAAGATGATGCCTAAGTCAGAAAAACAAAACAAAACAAAACAGAGCATCACATCAGCTTCACAATCTCTATTTTATCCTTCTTATATTTATCTTAAAAGTTGGAGTTATCAACTAAAATAAAATGATTGAGTCCTTTAATATTTTATTTCATTTTGGATCCACACTGGTAGTTAATTTGTTGTGTTTGGGAAACAATCTAAATAGTGCACTAACCACATGACACTCCTTTTTCACCTTGGGAGAAATTCCCAGACTCCCTTAAATAATTGCTGAGTTTTGTGGGTTATTAAAGTAGGGCAAACTTTATAAACATGCTGAAACGCTGTCTGACAATTTCTTGGTTAGCCTATTAGTCTTGTAAATTCAACAAATGTAACACATTAAGTTGTTCCTTTCTTTGAATTAAAAAAAAATCACTCCAAACAAATCCAGTTTGTCCCAGTGTGTTGCAGTACCAGCTTGTAGAATAAAATTACAACAGAATAGAATTAAAAGATTTGTCAACCAATAAGACAAGTATTTGCACGCATTTTCCTGTAAATGATCTCATTTGCTAAACTGCTCATGTTGCATGGGAATGTGAGAGAAATGAATGTCTACTTCCTTTACTAATCAAACAAAAAGGGATTCAAACTTTTTACCTTCTGATCTGAAGTCAGGCGTCTTGTCCAACATGGTGTTGTGGAGATAACCTAAAAGAAAAGCCAAACAAAAGTACGGGCGCTGGTGAAGAGTCGAGATAGAGAGAGAGAGCGCGGCGTCAGCCAGCACTGTTTATATCCGTCCACGTACCGGGCCCAGGTGCTCGCGATCAGGATAATGAATCGATAAGCTGTTTACCTCAGGAGAAAGACAATACAACAACATGTCACCAATTACTTCATCACAGACAGCATGACAACCCGCTGAACCAACCCACGCAGCCAAGCAGGGGCAGTCACACCACAGGGGCAGTTTCTTGGTCTTTTTTGGTAGCAAAATAAGAAACCAAACAAAAGAGACTCCATTTGGGACTGTTAGTAAGGTGGGGTCACCTTCCAAGTTAGCATTAGGAAATTAATTCAATTGGTGGATCACTCACATTGCATGGGAATGTTAATAGAATTAATGCCTACATTCTGTTCTGATCAGGCAAGAGCTTCCAGCCACAAAGGAACAGGAATCCTCAATACTCTGATTCGAAGTTAGACGCCTTGTCGATTAGGCCACGTGGTCCCACAAAATTTAGTGTTTATGCTTGAAAAGTTCCATGGTTTAGCTGCTAAGTAGGAGATAGCTAACCATTGTCATGAAGGCAAACTGTATGGCTGCTGGTTCGTTAGCTTCTGTGGGGGGGAAATTACCTGAATTGGTAGACCGCGTATGAGAGACTTTGTGGAACGAATACCCACCTCCTACAGAATATTTGTTTTCTGCAGAGCAGCGTATGCCTTCTTCTATCAAACACTGCATCATAGCCTGGGAGGTTGAAATGTCACATTTGTTTTTAATCATTGGCCAGTATGGGGATAAAGCCTTGACCTTGACGTTTTTGGCAGCACACTCTAACCATCTGAGGCAACGGCTTCCCAGGTTGGTGTCAGTGGAGGGGAATCACTTTAATTTGAGGACCGCTCGCTTCTCATGGGAGACTGAGTGGACTTAATGCCCAAGGTCTCCACAGAATAATCTTCTTATATCAATGTCTGTAGAGAAAACTGAGCCATGGAGCTCATTAAGCATTAGTTCTTGTCATTGGCCAGTATGGGGAGTGAACCCATGACCTTGGCGTTATTAGCACCACGCTCTAACCATCTGAGCTAACCGGCCATGTTTTGAAGACTGTTGGTTGTAAAACGTTTCTCAAACTGCCAAGACAGAGTACAAAAGGATGTAGCTCCATTTGGGATATGCAGTGAGGTGGGAAAACCTTCCAGGTAAGAGTTGGTAAAGGGGAATGACTAATTGGTAAACTGCACATGTTGCATGGAACTGTTAGAGAATTGAATGTCTACTTTCTTTACTAATCAGGCCAGAGCTTTCAAACAAAAAGGGATTCAAACTTTTCACCATCTGATAGTCATCAGACCTAAGGTCCTGACGTGCTGACGTATTGCGGTAAGCGAGCTGTGTCATTTCCGGTGTTTCTGTGACAGTGTCTCTGTACTGCTCTGGTGAATTCTGCTAGCCTGCTTTCTCACCTCAGTTGCTTTAACGCTGCTTTAACGTCTACTTCAAGTCATAACCCACACTGGTTCTGTTTAAGCACTTATAGCTCTCCTTCTTTCTACGACTTTCTCGCTAATCTCTTAGCTGTTGTTTGCACGCTCTTAGCCTTGTTAGCTACTTTAGCTTAGCCATGGATTCTCCTTCTCCTGCTCTTTCTTGCCCGGTGTGCCAAATGTTCAGTTATGCCTCTGCCTCCTTTAGCGACAGTGGTAATTGTAATAAGTGTAGCTTATTTGCTGCGTTGGAGGCGAGGCTTAGTGAATTAGAAGCGCGGCTCCGCACCATGGAAAACCATTCAGTAGCTGCGGTAGTTAGCCAGCCCCCTGTAGCCGGTGCGGAGCCACATAGCATAGCCTTAGCCTCAGCTAACTGTCCTCCGGTAACTCCCGTTCAGCCGGGAGGTTGGGTTACGGTTCGCCAGAAGCACAGCTCCAAGCAGAATCCCACGGCTCACCACCAGCCTGTTCACGTTTCCAACAGCTTTTCCCCACTCAGCGACACACCCGCTGAGGATAAAACTCTGGTTATTGGCAGCTCTATTCTGAGGAACGTGAAGTTAGCAACACCAGCGGCCATAGTCAAATGTATCCCTGGGGCCAGAGCGGGCGACATTGAATCAAATTTAAAACTGCTGGCTATGTGATGACATGTTTAGCCGCATGTCATCATTTAACCGCTGGCTGTCCAGGTGGTGTCCAGCAAACGATGTGGGTTTTGTTAATAATTGACAAACTTTCTGGGGAAAACCTGGTCTTATTAGGAGAGACGGCATTCACCCCACTTTGGATGGAGCTGCTCTCATTTCTAGGAACCTGGCAAATTTTATTAGTAATTTAAATCCCTGACAACCCAGAGTTGAGACCAGGACAGAGAGTTGCAGTCCTAAACGCCTCTCTGAGCTTCTAGTTCAGTTACCCAGCCATAGTTTTCATAGTTTTATACAAAAGATGTCTGTCCCCCGACCACCTAAATTATTTAAATCTAAAATTAAACAAAGAGGAGTTGTGCATAACAACCTCATAAAAATTAAAACCTCTTCTGTGACAGAAAGACAAAACAGGAGAATTAAATGCGGACTGTTAAATATCAGGTCTCTATCGTCTAAAGCAGTGTTAGTAAACGAATTAATATCAGATAATAATATTGATTTACTCAGTCTCACTGAAACCTGGCTGTGTCAAGATGAATATGTTAGTCTAAATGAGTCCACTCCTCCCAGTCATAATAATACCCACATTCCTCGAGGCAGCGGCCGAGGAGGGGGAGTTGCAGCCATTTTTAACTCTAGTCTGTTAATCAGCCCTAAACCTAAACTAGATTATAATTCATTTGAAAGCCTCGTTCTTAGTGTTTTACATCCGACCTGGAAAACCTCGCAGCCACTTTTATTTGTTATAGTGTACCGTGCTCCTGGCCCGTATTCTGAATTTGTATCTGAATTCTCAGAGTTTTTATCCAGTTTAGTTCTTAAATCAGATAAAGTTATTATTGTAGGCGATTTTAACATTCATGTCGACGTTGATAATGACTCCCTGGCTACCGCGTTTATCTCATTAATAGACTCCATTGGCTTCAGTCAGGGTGTACATGAACCCACTCACTGTTTTAACCATACCCTCGATCTAGTTCTGACGTATGGAATTGAAATTGATAACCTAAAAGTCTTTCCACAGAATCCCTTGCTATCAGATCATTATCTGATTACTTTTGATTTCTTTTTACTCGATTACACGCCACTCAGCAACAGTTACTATACTAGATGTTTATCAGATAGTGCTGTCACAAAATTTAAGGAAAAGATTACTTCGTCGTTAAATTCAATACCAATACCTTCAGTAACAGAGGTTTCCCGTGCCGACTTTAACCTCTCCCAAATTGATCATTTTGTTGATAGCGCCGTAGGCTCGCTGCGAACAACGCTCGACTCTGTAGCTCCTCTTAAAAAGAAGTTAACAAAGCAAAGAAAGTTTGCTCCTTGGTATAACTCTCAAACCCGTAGGTTAAAACAAATATCGCGAAAATTTGAAAGGAATTGGCGATTAACCAAACTGGAAGAATCTTGTTTAATCTGGACAGACAGTCTCAAAACTTATAAGAGGGGCCTCCGCAATGCCAGAGCAAACTATTACTCAGCATTAATAGAAGAAAACAAGAACAACCCCAGGTTTCTTTTCAGCACTGTAGCCAGGCTGACTGAGAGTCAAAGCTCTATTGAGCCTTGTATTCCTTTAGCCCTTAGCAGTAATGATTTTATGAGCTTTTTTAATGACAAAATTCTAACTATTAGAGGCAAAATTCATGACCTCCTGCCCTCAGATGGTAGGCCTACCTATCTAACCTCAAACACAGCTGTAGAATCTAATATATATTTAGATTGCTTCTCCCCAATTTCTCTTCAAGAATTGACCGCAGTGATTTCTTCATCTAAATCATCAACGTGTCTCTTAGACCCCATCCCAACTAGGCTACTTAAGGAGGTCTTTCCTTTAGTTAACACTCATATATTAGATATGATCAATATATCCCTATTAACAGGCTATGTACCACAGTCTTTTAAGGTAGCTGTAATTAAACCTCTCCTAAAAAAGCCCACCCTGGATCCAGAGGTGTTAGCCAACTATAGACCAATATCTAATCTTCCCTTTATGTCAAAGATCCTTGAGAAACTAGTCGCAGACCAGCTGTGTGATTTTCTCCAGGATAATAATTTATTTGAGGAATTTCAGTCAGGATTTAGAGTGCATCATAGCACTGAGACAGCTCTAGTTAAAATTACAAATGACCTTCTGATTGCTTCAGACAAAGGACTCGTCTCTGTTCTTGTTTTATTAGATCTTAGTGCGGCGTTTGACACAATTGACCATCAAATTCTACTGCAGAGACTGGATCACTTAATTGGCCTAAAAGGTTCAGCACTAAGCTGGTTTAAATCTTATTTATCTGATCGTTTTCAATTTGTTGACGTTCGTAATGAATCATCCTTACGTACCAAAGTTTGTTTTGGAGTTCCGCAAGGTTCTGTGCTCGGACCAATCCTATTTACTCTATATATGCTTCCTTTAGGTAACATCATTAGAAATCACTCTATAAATTTCCATTGTTATGCGGATGATACACAGTTGTATTTATCGATGAAGCCTGAAGAAAGTAATCAATTAACTAAACTCCATAACTGCCTTAAAGACATAAAAAATTGGATGAGCACCAATTTCCTGATGTTAAATTCAGACAAAACTGAAGTTATTGTTCTTGGCCCCAAACAACTCAGAGACTCTTTATCTGATGACATAGTTTCTCCAGATGGCATTGCTCTGGCCTCTAGCACTACCGTAAGAAACCTCGGAGTAATATTTGATCAAGATTTGTCTTTTAATTCTCATTTAAAGCAAACCTCATGGACTGCATTTTTTCATCTGCGTAATATTGTGAAAATTAGGCCTATCCTGACCCGAAAAGATGCAGAAAAATTGGTCCACGCTTTTGTTACCTCAAGGCTGGATTACTGTAACTCTCTATTATCAGGTAGCTCTAGTAAGTCCTTAAAAACTCTCCAGCTAATTCAGAATGCAGCAGCTCGTGTACTAACAGGAACTAAGAAACGAGATCATATTTCTCCTGTTTTAGCTTCTCTGCACTGGCTACCTGTAAAATCCAGAATTGAATTTAAAATCCTACTGTTAACTTATAAAGCTCTAAATGGTCAAGCTCCGTCATATCTTAGAGAGCTCATAGTGCCATATTATCCCACCAGAACACTGCGCTCTGAGAACGCAGGGTTACTCGTGGTCCCTAAAGTCTCCAAAAGCAGATCAGGAGCCAGAGCCTTCAGCTATCAGGCTCCTCTCCTGTGGAATCATCTTCCTGTTACGGTCCGGGAGGCAGACACCGTCTCCACATTTAAGACTAGACTTAAGACTTTCCTCTTTGATAAAGCTTATAGTTAGGGCTGGCTCAGGCTTGCCCTGTACCAGCCCCTAGTTAGGCTGACTTAGGCCTAGTCTGCCGGAGGACCCCCTATAATACACCGGGCTCCCTCTCTCTCCCTCTCTCTCTCTCTCTCTCTCTCTCTCTCTCTCTCTCTCACTCTCATCCTATTACTGCATCTTGCTAACTCGGCCATTCTGGATGTCACTAACTCGGCTTCTTCTCCGGAGCCTTTGTGCTCCACTGTCTCTCAGAATAACTCATACCGCAGCGGTGCCTGGACAGTGTGATGTGTGTGGTTGTGCTGCTGCCATGGTCCTGCCAGATGCCTCCTGCTGCTGCTGCCATCATTAGTCATTAGTCATACTTCTACTGTTATTATACACATATGACTATTGTCGCACAAGTATACTGTCAGATATTAATACATACTTTCAACATATTGTACCACAGTAGCCAGAACTATAACTATAATATTATTACTTTCATTAATGTTGTTGTAAGCTACTGTCATTACCTGCATCTCTCTCTCTCTCTCTCTCTCTCTCTCTCTCTCTCTCTCTCTCTCTCTCTCTCTCTGTCTCATCGTGTCATATGGATTACTGTTAATTTATTATGCTGATCTGTTCTGTACGACATCTATTGCACGTCTGTCCGTCCTGGAAGAGGGATCCCTCCTCAGTTGCTCTTCCTGAGGTTTCTACCGTTTTTTTTCCCCGTTAAAGGGGTTTTTTTTTGGGGAGTTTTTCCTTATCCGCTGTGAGGGTCTTAAGGACAGAGGGATGTCGTATGCTGTAAAGCCCTGTGAGGCAAATTGTGATTTGTGATATTGGGCTTTATAAATAAAATTGATTGATTGATTGATTGATCTGAAGTCAGACGGCTGGTCCGTTAGGCCATGTCCTCCCTAAGAAGTTATTAATTTATACAATTAAAAAGTTCCATGGGTTTATCTGACCCGTAGAAGATAGCAAACCATTGTCATTAAGAAAAGCTATATATCTTATAGTTTCAGAACCTGACACATGGAGGTCAGGACACATGGATTCTTATCTAAGGGCAGTATGGGGATTGAAACCATGACCATGGCATCATTAGCATCCCACTCAAACCACCTGGGTAATCAGCCGATGTCTTCTTTGTTGCAAAATCTGCCTCAGAATTGAAGCACAAACATTTAGTTTGGTGGCCAACAGTGGAGGGGAATTACCTTAATTGATGGATCTCTCACGGTCCATGGGAGGAGTTAGTAGCCTTACTAACGTGGCCTTATTAGGCCACGTGGTCCCACAAAATTTAGTGTTTATACTTGAAAAGTTCCATGGTTTAGCTGCTAAGTAGGAGATAGCTAACCTTTGTTATAAAGACAAACTGTATGGCTGCTGGTTCGTTAACTTCTGTGGGGGGGAAATTACCTGAATTGGTAGACCGCGTATGAGAGACTTTGTGGAACGAATACCCACCTCCTACAGAATATTTGTTTCCTGCAGAGCAGCGTATGCCTTCTTCTATCAAACATTGCATCATAGCCTGGGAGGTTGAAATGTCACATTTGTTTTTAATCATTGGCCAGTATGGGGATAAAGCCTTGACCTTGACGTTTTTGGCAGCACACTCTAACCATCTGAGGCAACGGCTTCCCAGGTTGGTGTCAGTGGAGGGGAATCACCTTAACTTGAGGACCGCTCGCTTCTCATGGGAGACTGAGTGGACTTAATGCCCAAGGTCTCCACAGAATAATCTTCTTATATCAATGTCTGTAGAGAAAACTGAGCCATGGAGCTCATTAAGCATTAGTTCTTGTCATTGGCCAGTATGGGGACTGAACCCATGACCTTGGCGTTATTAGCACCACGCTCTAACCATCTGAGCTAACCGGCCATGTTTTGAAGGCTGTTGGTGGTAAAACTTTTCTCAAACTGCTAAGACAGAGTACAAAAGGATGTAGCTCCATTTGGGATATGCAGTGAGGTGGGAAAACCTTCCAGGTAAGAGTTGGTAAAGGGGAATGACTAATTGGTAAACTGCACATGTTGCATGGAACTGTTAGAGAATTGAATGTCTACTTTCTATACTAATCAGACCAGAGCTTTCAAACAAAAAGGGATTCAAACTTTTTACCATCTGATCTGAAGTCAGACGCCTGGTCCGTTAGGCCATGTCCTCCCTAAGAAGTTATTAATTTATACAATTAAAAAGTTCCATGGGTTTATCTGACACGTAGAAGATAGCAAGCCATTGTCATTAAGAAAAGCTATATATCTTATAGTTTCAGAACCTGACACATGGAGGTCAGGACACATGGATTCTTATCTAAGGGCAGTATGGGGATTGAAACCATGACCATGGCATCATTAGCATCCCACTCAAACCACCTGGGTAATCAGCCGATGTCTTCTTTGTTGCAAAATCTGCCTCAGAGGCCGTTTACACGTTGCCGGCTATTTTCATAAACGGACATTTCACCGTCTCCGTTTTCAAAAAGATCTTCGTTTACACTTACCCGTGTATATATACACAAGAGCATGCCAAACCTGTAGGTGGCAGTGTAACGAGAAGCTCAAGCCTTCCATGTATCCATTGTCACCATAGCAACATAGGTCGCACTTTTTACACAGGCGCAAGTTCCGGCGCATACTGTGACGTGGGCTGCCTATAACTCCGTTTATCTGCGTTTATCTCAGTTTACATGCAAACGCGCAACCGGAGTTTTCCAAAATCTCCACTCTGGCCGGAGTTTTTAGAAAGACTCGTTTTCAGAGGAGAAATCTCCGTTTGCGTGTAAACGAAGGGCACAAACGAAGGAAGATGTCTCCGTTTATCAAAATCACTGTGTACGTGTAAACGGCCTCTCAGAATTGAAGCACAAACATTTAGTTTGGTGGCCAACAGTGGAGGGGAATTACCTTAATTGATGGATCTCTCACGGTCCATGGGAGGAGTTAGTAGAATTGATGCCTATATTGTGCTCTCATTAGGTAAGAGCTTCCAACCACGAAAGGACTTGAACCCTTAATCTTCTGATCCGAAGTCAGACACCTTGTCCATTAGGCCACGTGGTCCCACATTTCATGTTTACAAATTGAAAAGTTCCATGGTTTAGCTGCTAAGTAGGAGATAGTTTACCACTGTAGCAAAGACCAACATATAGCTTGCGTCTGTGGAGGGGAATAAGGTTGAATGGTAGATGGCAGTCTTGCATTTGAGACTCACTGGAGGTTACGCCCACATTCTCCATAAAAATTCTTTCCTGCAGAGCATCTTCTCATATCAACCTTTATATCAGAGCCTGAGAGATGGAGGTGATGACAAATACATTCTTATCTATGGCTGGTATGGGGATTGATCCCATGATTGTGACATTACTAGTGCCTTACTCTAACCATCAGAGGTAACTGGCCAGTTTCTTGGTCTTTTTTGGTAGCAAAATAAGAAACAAAACAAAAGAGACTCCATTTGGGACTGTTAGTAAGGTGGGGTCACCTTCCAAGTTGGCATTAGGAAATTAATTCAATTGGTGGATCACTCACATTGCATGGGAATGTTAATAGAATTAATGCCTACATTCTGTTCTGATCAGGCAAGAGCTTCCAGCCACAAAGGAACAGGAATCCTCAATGCTCTGATTCGAAGTTAGACGCCTTGTCGATTAGGCCATGTGGTCCCACAAAATTTAGTGTTTATGCTTGAAAAGTTCCATGGTTTAGCTGCTAAGTAGGAGATAGCTAACCATTGTCATAAAGGCAAACTATATGGCTGCTGGTTCGTTAGCTTCTGTGGGGGGGAAATTACCTGAATTGGTAGACCGCGTATGAGAGACTTTGTGGAACGAATACCCACCTCCTACAGAATATTTGTTTCCTGCAGAGCAGCGTATGCCTTCTTCTATCAAACATTGCATCATAGCCTGGGAGGTTGAAACGTCACATTTGTTTTTAATCATTGGCCAGTATGGGGATAAAGCCTTGACCTTGACGTTTTTGGCAGCACACTCTAACCATCTGAGGCAACAGCTTCCAGGTTGGTGTCAGTGGAGGGGAATCACCTTAACTTGAGGACCGCTCGCTTCTCATGGGAGACTGAGTGGACTTAATGCCCAAGGTCTCCACAGAATAATCTTCTTATATCAATGTTTGTAGAGAAAACTGAGCCATGGAGCTCATTAAGCATTAGTTCTTGTCATTGGCCAGTATGGGGATTGAACCCATGACCTTGGCGTTATTAGCACCACGCTCTAACCATCTGAGCTAACCGGCCATGTTTTGAAGTTTGTTGGTGGTAAAACTTTTCTCAAACTGCCAAGACAGAGTACAAAAGGATGTAGCTCCATTTAGGATATGCAGTGAGGTGGGAAAACCTTCCAGGTAAGAGTTGGTAAAGGGGAATGACTAATTGGTAAACTGCACATGTTGCATGGAACTGTTAGAGAATTGAATGTCTACTTTCTTTACTAATCAGGCCAGAGCTTTCAAACAAAAAGGGATTCAAACTTTTCACCATCTGATCTGAAGTCAGACGCCTGGTCCGTTAGGCCATGTCCTTCCTAAGAAGTTATTAATTTATACAATTAAAAAGTTCCATGGGTTTATCTGACACGTAGAAGATAGCAAACCATTGTCATTAAGAAAAGCTATATATCTTATAGTTTCAGAACTTGACACATGGAGGTCAGGACACATGGATTCTTATCTAAGGGCAGTATGGGGATTGAAACCATGACCATGGCATCATTAGCATCCCACTCAAAACACCTGGGTAATCAGCCGATGTCTTCTTTGTTGCAAAATCTGCCTCAGAAATGAAGCACAAACATTTAGTTTGGTGGCCAACAGTGGAGGGGAATTACCTTAATTGATGGATCTCTCACGGTCCATGGGAGGAGTCAGTAGATTTAATGCCTATATTGTGTTCTCATTAGGTAAGAGCTTCCAACCACGAAGGGACTTGAACCCTCAATCTTCTGATCCGAAGTCAGACGCCTTGTCCATTAGGCCACGTGGTCCCACATTTCATGTTTACAAATTGAAAAGTTCCATGGTTTAGCTGCTAAGTAGGAGATAGTTTACCACTGTAGCAAAGACCAACATATAGCTTGCTTCTGTGGAGGGGAATTAGGTTGAATGGTAGATGGCAGTCTCGCATTTGAGACTCACTGGAGGTTACGCCCACATTCTCCATAAAAATTCTTTCCTGCAGAGCAACATACATCTTCTCATATCAAACTTTATATCAGAGCCTGAGAGATGGAAGTGATGACACATAGATCCTCATCTATGGCTGGTATGGGGATTGATCCCATGATTGTGACATTACTAGTGCCTTACTCTAACCATCAGAGGTAACTGGCCAGTTTCTTGGTCTTTTTTGGTAGCAAAATAAGAAACCAAACAAAAGAGACTCCATTTGGGACTGTTAGTAAGGTGGGGTCACCTTCCAAGTTAGCATTAGGAAATTAATTCAATTGGTGGATCACTCACATTGCATGGGAATGTTAATAGAATTAATGCCTACATCCTGTTCTGATCAGGCAAGAGCTTCCAGCCACAAAGGAACAGGAATCCTCAATGCTCTGATTCGAAGTTAGACGCCTTGTCGATTAGGCCACGTGGTCCCACAAAATTTAGTGTTTATGCTTGAAAAGTTCCATGGTTTAGCTGCTAAGTAGGAGATAGCTAACCATTGTCATAAAGGCAAACTGTATGGCTGCTGGTTCGTTAGCTTCTGTGGGGGGGAAATTACCTGAATTGGTAGACCGCGTATGAGAGACTTTGTGGAACGAATACCCACCTCCTACAGAATATTTGTTTCCTGCAGAGTAGCGTATGCCTTCTTCTATCAAACATTGCATCATAGCCTGGGAGGTTGAAATGTCACATTTGTTTTTAATCATTGGCCAGTATGGGGATAAAGCCTTGACCTTGACGTTTTTGGCAGCACACTCTAACCATCTGAGGCAACGGCTTCCCAGGTTGGTGTCAGTGGAGGGGAATCACTTTAATTTGAGGACCGCTCGCTTCTCATGGGAGACTGAGTGGACTTAATGCCCAAGGTCTCCACAGAATAATCTTCTTATATCAATGTCTGTAGAGAAAACTGAGCCATGGAGCTCATTAAGCATTAGTTCTTGTCATTGGCCAGTATGGGGATTGAACCCATGACCTTGGCGTTATTAGCACCACGCTCTAACCATCTGAGCTAACCGGCCATGTTTTGAAAGCTGTTGGTGGTAAAACTTTTCTCAAACTGCTAAGACAGAGTACAAAAGGATGTAGCTCCATTTGGGATATGCAGTGAGGTGGGAAAACCTTCCAGGTAAGAGTTGGTAAAGGGGAATAACTAATTGGTAAACTGCACATGTTGCATGGAACTGTTAGAGAATTGAATGTCTACTTTCTATACTAATCAGACCAGAGCTTTCAAACAAAAAGGGATTCAAACTTTTTACCATCTGATCTGAAGTCAGACGCCTGGTCCGTTAGGCCATGTCCTCCCTAAGAAGTTATTAATTTATACAATTAAAAAGTTCCATGGGTTTATCTGACACGTAGAAGATAGCAAGCCATTGTCATTAAGAAAAGCTATATATCTTATAGTTTCAGAACCTGACACATGGAGGTCAGGACACATGGATTCTTATCTAAGGGCAATATGGGGATTGAAACCATGACCATGGCATCATTAGCATCCCACTCAAACCACCTGGGTAATCAGCCGATGTCTTCTTTGTTGCAAAATCTGCCTCAGAGGCCGTTTACACATTGCCGGCTATTTTCATAAACGGACATTTCACCGTCTCCGTTTTCAAAAAGATCTTCGTTTACACTTACCCGTGTATATATACACAAGAGCATGCCAAACCTGTAGGTGGCAGTGTAACGAGAAGCTCAAGCCTTCCATGTATCCATTGTCACCATAGCAACATAGGTCGCACTTTTTACACAGGCGCAAGTTCCGGCGCATACTGTGACGTGGGCTGCCTATAACTCCGTTTATCTGCGTTTATCTCAGTTTACATGCAAACGCGCAACCGGAGTTTTCCAAAATCTCCACTCTGGCCGGAGTTTTTAGAAAGACTCGTTTTCAGAGGAGAAATCTCCGTTTGCGTGTAAACGAAGGGCACAAACGAAGGAAGATGTCTCCGTTTATCAAAATCACTGTGTATGTGTAAACGGCCTCTCAGAATTGAAGCACAAACATTTAGTTTGGTGGCCAACAGTGGAGGGGAATTACCTTAATTGATGGATCTCTCACGGTCCATGGGAGGAGTTAGTAGCCTTACTAACGTGGCCTTGTTAGGCCACGTGGTCCCACAAAATTTAGTGTTTATACTTGAAAAGTTCCATGGTTTAGCTGCTAAATAGGAGATAGCTAACCTTTGTTACAAAGACAAACTGTATGGCTGCTGGTTCGTTAGCTTCTGTGGGGGGGAAATTACCTGAATTGGTAGACCGCGTATGAGAGACTTTGTGGAACGAATACCCACCTCCTACAGAATATTTGTTTCCTGCAGAGCAGCGTATGCCTTCTTCTATCAAACATTGCATCATAGCCTGGGAGGTTGAAATGTCACATTTGTTTTTAATCATTGGCCAGTATGGGGATAAAGCCTTGACCTTGACGTTTTTGGCAGCACACTCTAACCATCTGAGGCAACGGCTTCCCAGGTTGGTGTCAGTGGAGGGGAATCACTTTAATTTGAGGACCGCTCGCTTCTCATGGGAGACTGAGTGGACTTAATGCCCAAGGTCTCCACAGAATAATCTTCTTATATCAATGTCTGTAGAGAAAACTGAGCCATGGAGCTCATTAAGCATTAGTTCTTGTCATTGGCCAGTATGGGGATTGAACCCATGACCTTGGCGTTATTAGCACCACGCTCTAACCATCTGAGCTAACCGGCCATGTTTTGAAGGCTGTTGGTGGTAAAACTTTTCTCAAACTGCTAAGACAGAGTACAAAAGGATGTAGCTCCATTTGGGATATGCAGTGAGGTGGGAAAACCTTCCAGGTAAGAGTTGGTAAAGGGGAATAACTAATTGGTAAACTGCACATGTTGCATGGAACTGTTAGAGAATTGAATGTCTACTTTCTATACTAATCAGACCAGAGCTTTCAAACAAAAAGGGATTCAAACTTTTTACCATCTGATCTGAAGTCAGACGCCTGGTCCGTTAGGCCATGTCCTCCCTAAGAAGTTATTAATTTATACAATTAAAAAGTTCCATGGGTTTATCTGATACGCAGAAGATAGCAAGCCATTGTCATTAAGAAAAGCTATATATCTTATAGTTTCAGAACCTGACACATGGAGGTCAGGACACATGGATTCTTATCTAAGGGCAATATGGGGATTGAAACCATGACCATGGCATCATTAGCATCCCACTCAAACCACCTGGGTAATCAGCCGATGTCTTCTTTGTTGCAAAATCTGCCTCAGAGGCCGTTTACACGTTGCCGGCTATTTTCATAAACGGACATTTCACCGTCTCCGTTTTCAAAAAGATCTTCGTTTACACTTACCCGTGTATATATACACAAGAGCATGCCAAACCTGTAGGTGGCAGTGTAACGAGAAGCTCAAGCCTTCCATGTATCCATTGTCACCATAGCAACATAGGTCGCACTTTTTACACAGGCGCAAGTTCCGGCGCATACTGTGACGTGGGCTGCCTATAACTCCGTTTATCTGCGTTTATCTCAGTTTACATGCAAACGCGCAACCGGAGTTTTCCAAAATCTCCACTCTGGCCGGAGTTTTTAGAAAGACTCGTTTTCAGAGGAGAAATCTCCGTTTGCGTGTAAACGAAGGGCACAAACGAAGGAAGATGTCTCCGTTTATCAAAATCACTGTGTACGTGTAAACGGCCTCTCAGAATTGAAGCACAAACATTTAGTTTGGTGGCCAACAGTGGAGGGGAATTACCTTAATTGATGGATCTCTCACGGTCCATGGGAGGAGTTAGTAGAATTGATGCCTATATTGTGTTCTCATTAGGTAAGAGCTTCCAACCACGAAAGGACTTGAACCCTTAATCTTCTGATCCGAAGTCAGACACCTTGTCCATTAGGCAACGTGGTCCCACATTTCATGTTTACAAATTGAAAAGTTCCATGGTTTAGCTGCTAAGTAGGAGATAGTTTACCACTGTAGCAAAGACCAACATATAGCTTGCGTCTGTGGAGGGGAATAAGGTTGAATGGTAGATGGCAGTCTCGCATTTGAAACTCACTGGAGGTTACGCCCACATTCTCCATAAAAATTCTTTCCTGCAGAGCATCTTCTCATATCAACCTTTATATCAGAGCCTGAGAGATGGAGGTGATGACAAATACATTCTTATCTATGGCTGGTATGGGGATTGATCCCATGATTGTGACATTACTAGTGCCTTACTCTAACCATCAGAGGTAACTGGCCAGTTTCTTGGTCTTTTTTGGTAGCAAAATAAGAAACAAAACAAAAGAGACTCCATTTGGGACTGTTAGTAAGGTGGGGTCACCTTCCAAGTTGGCATTAGGAAATTAATTCAATTGGTGGATCACTCACATTGCATGGGAATGTTAATAGAATTAATGCCTACATTCTGTTCTGATCAGGCAAGAGCTTCCAGCCACAAAGGAACAGGAATCCTCAATGCTCTGATTCAAAGTTAGACGCCTTGTCGATTAGGCCATGTGGTCCCACAAAATTTAGTGTTTATGCTTGAAAAGTTCCATGGTTTAGCTGCTAAGTAGGAGATAGCTAACCATTGTCATAAAGGCAAACTATATGGCTGCTGGTTCGTTAGCTTCTGTGGGGGGGAAATTACCTGAATTGGTAGACCGCGTATGAGAGACTTTGTGGAACGAATACCCACCTCCTACAGAATATTTGTTTCCTGCAGAGCAGCGTATGCCTTCTTCTATCAAACATTGCATCATAGCCTGGGAGGTTGAAACGTCACATTTGTTTTTAATCATTGGCCAGTATGGGGATAAAGCCTTGACCTTGACGTTTTTGGCAGCACACTCTAACCATCTGAGGCAACAGCTTCCAGGTTGGTGTCAGTGGAGGGGAATCACCTTAACTTGAGGACCGCTCGCTTCTCATGGGAGACTGAGTGGACTTAATGCCCAAGGTCTCCACAGAATAATCTTCTTATATCAATGTTTGTAGAGAAAACTGAGCCATGGAGCTCATTAAGCATTAGTTCTTGTCATTGGCCAGTATGGGGATTGAACCCATGACCTTGGCGTTATTAGCACCACGCTCTAACCATCTGAGCTAACCGGCCATGTTTTGAAGTTTGTTGGTGGTAAAACTTTTCTCAAACTGCCAAGACAGAGTACAAAAGGATGTAGCTCCATTTAGGATATGCAGTGAGGTGGGAAAACCTTCCAGGTAAGAGTTGGTAAAGGGGAATGACTAATTGGTAAACTGCACATGTTGCATGGAACTGTTAGAGAATTGAATGTCTACTTTCTTTACTAATCAGGCCAGAGCTTTCAAACAAAAAGGGATTCAAACTTTTCACCATCTGATCTGAAGTCAGACGCCTGGTCCGTTAGGCCATGTCCTCCCTAAGAAGTTATTAATTTATACAATTAAAAAGTTCCATGGGTTTATCTGACACGTAGAAGATAGCAAACCATTGTCATTAAGAAAAGCTATATATCTTATAGTTTCAGAACTTGACACATGGAGGTCAGGACACATGGATTCTTATCTAAGGGCAGTATGGGGATTGAAACCATGACCATGGCATCATTAGCATCCCACTCAAAACACCTGGGTAATCAGCCGATGTCTTCTTTGTTGCAAAATCTGCCTCAGAAATGAAGCACAAACATTTAGTTTGGTGGCCAACAGTGGAGGGGAATTACCTTAATTGATGGATCTCTCACGGTCCATGGGAGGAGTCAGTAGATTTAATGCCTATATTGTGTTCTCATTAGGAAAGAGCTTCCAACCACGAAGGGACTTGAACCCTCAATCTTCTGATCCGAAGTCAGACGCCTTGTCCATTAGGCCACGTGGTCCCACATTTCATGTTTACAAATTGAAAAGTTCCATGGTTTAGCTGCTAAGTAGGAGATAGTTTACCACTGTAGCAAAGACCAACATATAGCTTGCTTCTGTGGAGGGGAATTAGGTTGAATGGTAGATGGCAGTCTCGCATTTGAGACTCACTGGAGGTTACGCCCACATTCTCCATAAAAATTCTTTCCTGCAGAGCAACATACATCTTCTCATATCAAACTTTATATCAGAGCCTGAGAGATGGAAGTGATGACACATAGATCCTCATCTATGGCTGGTATGGGGATTGATCCCATGATTGTGACATTACTAGTGCCTTACTCTAACCATCAGAGGTAACTGGCCAGTTTCTTGGTCTTTTTTGGTAGCAAAATAAGAAACCAAACAAAAGAGACTCCATTTGGGACTGTTAGTAAGGTGGGGTCACCTTCCAAGTTAGCATTAGGAAATTAATTCAATTGGTGGATCACTCACATTGCATGGGAATGTTAATAGAATTAATGCCTACATCCTGTTCTGATCAGGCAAGAGCTTCCAGCCACAAAGGAACAGGAATCCTCAATGCTCTGATTCGAAGTTAGACGCCTTGTCGATTAGGCCACGTGGTCCCACAAAATTTAGTGTTTATGCTTGAAAAGTTCCATGGTTTAGCTGCTAAGTAGGAGATAGCTAACCATTGTCATAAAGGCAAACTGTATGGCTGCTGGTTCGTTAGCTTCTGTGGGGGGGAAATTACCTGAATTGGTAGACCGCGTATGAGAGACTTTGTGGAACGAATACCCACCTCCTACAGAATATTTGTTTCCTGCAGAGTAGCGTATGCCTTCTTCTATCAAACATTGCATCATAGCCTGGGAGGTTGAAATGTCACATTTGTTTTTAATCATTGGCCAGTATGGGGATAAAGCCTTGACCTTGACGTTTTTGGCAGCACACTCTAACCATCTGAGGCAACGGCTTCCCAGGTTGGTGTCAGTGGAGGGGAATCACTTTAATTTGAGGACCGCTCGCTTCTCATGGGAGACTGAGTGGACTTAATGCCCAAGGTCTCCACAGAATAATCTTCTTATATCAATGTCTGTAGAGAAAACTGAGCCATGGAGCTCATTAAGCATTAGTTCTTGTCATTGGCCAGTATGGGGATTGAACCCATGACCTTGGCGTTATTAGCACCACGCTCTAACCATCTGAGCTAACCGGCCATGTTTTGAAAGCTGTTGGTGGTAAAACTTTTCTCAAACTGCTAAGACAGAGTACAAAAGGATGTAGCTCCATTTGGGATATGCAGTGAGGTGGGAAAACCTTCCAGGTAAGAGTTGGTAAAGGGGAATAACTAATTGGTAAACTGCACATGTTGCATGGAACTGTTAGAGAATTGAATGTCTACTTTCTATACTAATCAGACCAGAGCTTTCAAACAAAAAGGGATTCAAACTTTTTACCATCTGATCTGAAGTCAGACGCCTGGTCCGTTAGGCCATGTCCTCCCTAAGAAGTTATTAATTTATACAATTAAAAAGTTCCATGGGTTTATCTGACACGTAGAAGATAGCAAGCCATTGTCATTAAGAAAAGCTATATATCTTATAGTTTCAGAACCTGACACATGGAGGTCAGGACACATGGATTCTTATCTAAGGGCAATATGGGGATTGAAACCATGACCATGGCATCATTAGCATCCCACTCAAACCACCTGGGTAATCAGCCGATGTCTTCTTTGTTGCAAAATCTGCCTCAGAGGCCGTTTACACATTGCCGGCTATTTTCATAAACGGACATTTCACCGTCTCCGTTTTCAAAAAGATCTTCGTTTACACTTACCCGTGTATATATACACAAGAGCATGCCAAACCTGTAGGTGGCAGTGTAACGAGAAGCTCAAGCCTTCCATGTATCCATTGTCACCATAGCAACATAGGTCGCACTTTTTACACAGGCGCAAGTTCCGGCGCATACTGTGACGTGGGCTGCCTATAACTCCGTTTATCTGCGTTTATCTCAGTTTACATGCAAACGCGCAACCGGAGTTTTCCAAAATCTCCACTCTGGCCGGAGTTTTTAGAAAGACTCGTTTTCAGAGGAGAAATCTCCGTTTGCGTGTAAACGAAGGGCACAAACGAAGGAAGATGTCTCCGTTTATCAAAATCACTGTGTATGTGTAAACGGCCTCTCAGAATTGAAGCACAAACATTTAGTTTGGTGGCCAACAGTGGAGGGGAATTACCTTAATTGATGGATCTCTCACGGTCCATGGGAGGAGTTAGTAGCCTTACTAACGTGGCCTTATTAGGCCACGTGGTCCCACAAAATTTAGTGTTTATACTTGAAAAGTTCCATGGTTTAGCTGCTAAATAGGAGATAGCTAACCTTTGTTATAAAGACAAACTGTATGGCTGCTGGTTCGTTAGCTTCTGTGGGGGGGAAATTACCTGAATTGGTAGACCGCGTATGAGAGACTTTGTGGAACGAATACCCACCTCCTACAGAATATTTGTTTCCTGCAGAGCAGCGTATGCCTTCTTCTATCAAACATTGCATCATAGCCTGGGAGGTTGAAATGTCACATTTGTTTTTAATCATTGGCCAGTATGGGGATAAAGCCTTGACCTTGACGTTTTTGGCAGCACACTCTAACCATCTGAGGCAACGGCTTCCCAGGTTGGTGTCAGTGGAGGGGAATCACTTTAATTTGAGGACCGCTCGCTTCTCATGGGAGACTGAGTGGACTTAATGCCCAAGGTCTCCACAGAATAATCTTCTTATATCAATGTCTGTAGAGAAAACTGAGCCATGGAGCTCATTAAGCATTAGTTCTTGTCATTGGCCAGTATGGGGATTGAACCCATGACCTTGGCGTTATTAGCACCACGCTCTAACCATCTGAGCTAACCGGCCATGTTTTGAAGGCTGTTGGTGGTAAAACTTTTCTCAAACTGCTAAGACAGAGTACAAAAGGATGTAGCTCCATTTGGGATATGCAGTGAGGTGGGAAAACCTTCCAGGTAAGAGTTGGTAAAGGGGAATAACTAATTGGTAAACTGCACATGTTGCATGGAACTGTTAGAGAATTGAATGTCTACTTTCTATACTAATCAGACCAGAGCTTTCAAACAAAAAGGGATTCAAACTTTTTACCATCTGATCTGAAGTCAGACGCCTGGTCCGTTAGGCCATGTCCTCCCTAAGAAGTTATTAATTTATACAATTAAAAAGTTCCATGGGTTTATCTGATACGCAGAAGATAGCAAGCCATTGTCATTAAGAAAAGCTATATATCTTATAGTTTCAGAACCTGACACATGGAGGTCAGGACACATGGATTCTTATCTAAGGGCAGTATGGGGATTGAAACCATGACCATGGCATCATTAGCATCCCACTCAAACCACCTGGGTAATCAGCCAATGTCTTCTTTGTTGTGCCTCAGAATTGAAGCACAAACATTTAGTTTGGTGGCCAACAGTGGAGGGGAATTACCTTAATTGATGGATCTCTCACGGTCCATGGGAGGAGTTAGTAGAATTGATGCCTATATTGTGTTCTCATTAGGAAAGAGCTTCCAACCACGAAGGGACTTGAACCCTCAATCTTCTGATCCGAAGTCAGACGCCTTGTCCATTAGGCCACGTGGTCCCACATTTCATGTTTACAAATTGAAAAGTTCCATGGTTTAGCTGCTAAGTAGGAGATAGTTTACCACTGTAGCAAAGACCAACATATAGCTTGCGTCTGTGGAGGGGAATAAGGTTGAATGGTAGATGGCAGTCTCGCATTTGAGACTCACTGGAGGTTACGCCCACATTCTCCATAAAAATTCTTTCCTGCAGAGCATCTTCTCATATCAACCTTTATATCAGAGCCTGAGAGATGGAGGTGATGACAAATACATTCTTATCTATGGCTGGTATGGGGATTGATCCCATGATTGTGACATTACTAGTGCCTTACTCTAACCATCAGAGGTAACTGGCCAGTTTCTTGGTCTTTTTTGGTAGCAAAATAAGAAACAAAACAAAAGAGACTCCATTTGGGACTGTTAGTAAGGTGGGGTCACCTTCCAAGTTGGCATTAGGAAATTAATTCAATTGGTGGATCACTCACATTGCATGGGAATGTTAATAGAATTAATGCCTACATTCTGTTCTGATCAGGCAAGAGCTTCCAGCCACAAAGGAACAGGAATCCTCAATGCTCTGATTCGAAGTTAGACGCCTTGTCGATTAGGCCATGTGGTCCCACAAAAT
Organism: Epinephelus lanceolatus; assembly: GCF_041903045.1. Lineage (NCBI taxonomy): Eukaryota > Metazoa > Chordata > Actinopteri > Perciformes > Serranidae > Epinephelus > Epinephelus lanceolatus. Next base: position 5,993,863 of record NC_135748.1, on the reverse strand, counting down.
TTAGTGTTTATGCTTGAAAAGTTCCATGGTTTAGCTGCTAAGTAGGAGATAGCTAACCATTGTCATAAAGGCAAACTATATGGCTGCTGGTTCGTTAGCTTCTGTGGGGGGGAAATTACCTGAATTGGTAGACCGCGTATGAGAGACTTTGTGGAACGAATACCCACCTCCTACAGAATATTTGTTTCCTGCAGAGCAGCGTATGCCTTCTTCTATCAAACATTGCATCATAGCCTGGGAGGTTGAAACGTCACATTTGTTTTTAATCATTGGCCAGTATGGGGATAAAGCCTTGACCTTGACGTTTTTGGCAGCACACTCTAACCATCTGAGGCAACAGCTTCCAGGTTGGTGTCAGTGGAGGGGAATCACCTTAACTTGAGGACCGCTCGCTTCTCATGGGAGACTGAGTGGACTTAATGCCCAAGGTCTCCACAGAATAATCTTCTTATATCAATGTTTGTAGAGAAAACTGAGCCATGGAGCTCATTAAGCATTAGTTCTTGTCATTGGCCAGTATGGGGATTGAACCCATGACCTTGGCGTTATTAGCACCACGCTCTAACCATCTGAGCTAACCGGCCATGTTTTGAAGTTTGTTGGTGGTAAAACTTTTCTCAAACTGCCAAGACAGAGTACAAAAGGATGTAGCTCCATTTAGGATATGCAGTGAGGTGGGAAAACCTTCCAGGTAAGAGTTGGTAAAGGGGAATGACTAATTGGTAAACTGCACATGTTGCATGGAACTGTTAGAGAATTGAATGTCTACTTTCTTTACTAATCAGGCCAGAGCTTTCAAACAAAAAGGGATTCAAACTTTTCACCATCTGATCTGAAGTCAGACGCCTGGTCCGTTAGGCCATGTCCTCCCTAAGAAGTTATTAATTTATACAATTAAAAAGTTCCATGGGTTTATCTGACACGTAGAAGATAGCAAACCATTGTCATTAAGAAAAGCTATATATCTTATAGTTTCAGAACTTGACACATGGAGGTCAGGACACATGGATTCTTATCTAAGGGCAGTATGGGGATTGAAACCATGACCATGGCATCATTAGCATCCCACTCAAAAAACCTGGGTAATCAGCCGATGTCTTCTTTGTTGCAAAATCTGCCTCAGAAATGAAGCACAAACATTTAGTTTGGTGGCCAACAGTGGAGGGGAATTACCTTAATTGATGGATCTCTCACAGTCCATGGGAGGAGTCAGTAGATTTAATGCCTATATTGTGTTCTCATTAGGTAAGAGCTTCCAACCACGAAGGGACTTGAACCCTCAATCTTCTGATCCGAAGTCAGACGCCTTGTCCATTAGGCCACGTGGTCCCACATTTCATGTTTACAAATTGAAAAGTTCCATGGTTTAGCTGCTAAGTAGGAGATAGTTTACCACTGTAGCAAAGACCAACATATAGCTTGCTTCTGTGGAGGGGAATTAGGTTGAATGGTAGATGGCAGTCTCGCATTTGAGACTCACTGGAGGTTACGCCCACATTCTCCATAAAAATTCTTTCCTGCAGAGCAACATACATCTTCTCATATCAAACTTTATATCAGAGCCTGAGAGATGGAAGTGATGACACATAGATCCTCATCTATGGCTGGTATGGGGATTGATCCCATGATTGTGACATTACTAGTGCCTTACTCTAACCATCAGAGGTAACTGGCCAGTTTCTTGGTCTTTTTTGGTAGCAAAATAAGAAACAAAACAAAAGAGACTCCATTTGGGACTGTTAGTAAGGTGGGGTCACCTTCCAAGTTAGCATTAGGAAATTAATTCAATTGGTGGATCACTCACATTGCATGGGAATGTTAATAGAATTAATGCCTACATCCTGTTCTGATCAGGCAAGAGCTTCCAGCCACAAAGGAACAGGAATCCTCAATGCTCTGATTCGAAGTTAGACGCCTTGTCGATTAGGCCACGTGGTCCCACAAAATTTAGTGTTTATGCTTGAAAAGTTCCATGGTTTAGCTGCTAAGTAGGAGATAGCTAACCATTGTCATAAAGGCAAACTGTATGGCTGCTGGTTCGTTAGCTTCTGTGGGGGGGAAATTACCTGAATTGGTAGACCGCGTATGAGAGACTTTGTGGAACGAATACCCACCTCCTACAGAATATTTGTTTCCTGCAGAGTAGCGTATGCCTTCTTCTATCAAACATTGCATCATAGCCTGGGAGGTTGAAATGTCACATTTGTTTTTAATCATTGGCCAGTATGGGGATAAAGCCTTGACCTTGACGTTTTTGGCAGCACACTCTAACCATCTGAGGCAACGGCTTCCCAGGTTGGTGTCAGTGGAGGGGAATCACCTTAACTTGAGGACCGCTCACTTCTCATGGGAGACTGAGTGGACTTAATGCCCAAGGTCTCCACAGAATAATCTTCTTATATCAATGTCTGTAGAGAAAACTGAGCCATGGAGCTCATTAAGCATTAGTTCTTGTCATTGGCCAGTATGGGGATTGAACCCATGACCTTGGTGTTATTAGCACCACGCTCTAACCAGCTGAGCTAACCGGCCATGTTTTGAAAGCTGTTGGTGGTAAAACTTTTCTCAAACTGCTAAGACAGAGTACAAAAGGATGTAGCTCCATTTGGGATATGCAGTGAGGTGGGAAAACCTTCCAGGTAAGAGTTGGTAAAGGGGAATGACTAATTGGTAAACTGCACATGTTGCATGGAACTGTTAGAGAATTGAATGTCTACTTTCTATACTAATCAGACCAGAGCTTTCAAACAAAAAGGGATTCAAACTTTTTACCATCTGATCTGAAGTCAGACGCCTGGTCCGTTAGGCCATGTCCTCCCTAAGAAGTTATTAATTTATACAATTAAAAAGTTCCATGGGTTTATCTGACACGTAGAAGATAGCAAGCCATTGTCATTAAGAAAAGCTATATATCTTATAGTTTCAGAACCTGACACATGGAGGTCAGGACACATGGATTCTTATCTAAGGGCAATATGGGGATTGAAACCATGACCATGGCATCATTAGCATCCCACTCAAACCACCTGGGTAATCAGCCGATGTCTTCTTTGTTGCAAAATCTGCCTCAGAGGCCGTTTACACGTTGCCGGCTATTTTCATAAACGGACATTTCACCGTCTCCGTTTTCAAAAAGATCTTCGTTTACACTTACCCGTGTATATATACACAAGAGCATGCCAAACCTGTAGGTGGCAGTGTAACGAGAAGCTCAAGCCTTCCATGTATCCATTGTCACCATAGCAACATAGGTCGCACTTTTTACACAGGCGCAAGTTCCGGCGCATACTGTGACGTGGGCTGCCTATAACTCCGTTTATCTGCGTTTATCTCAGTTTACATGCAAACGCGCAACCGGAGTTTTCCAAAATCTCCACTCTGGCCGGAGTTTTTAGAAAGACTCGTTTTCAGAGAAGAAATCTCCGTTTGCGTGTAAACGAAGGGCACAAACGAAGGAAGATGTCTCCGTTTATCAAAATCACTGTGTACGTGTAAACGGCCTCTCAGAATTGAAGCACAAACATTTAGTTTGGTGGCCAACAGTGGAGGGGAATTACCTTAATTGATGGATCTCTCACGGTCCATGGGAGGAGTCAGTAGATTTAATGCCTATATTGTGTTCTCATTAGGTAAGAGCTTCCAACCACGAAGGGACTTGAACCCTCAATCTTCTGATCCGAAGTCAGACGCCTTGTCCATTAGGCCACGTGGTCCCACATTTCATGTTTACAAATTGAAAAGTTCCATGGTTTAGCTGCTAAGTAGGAGATAGTTTACCACTGTAGCAAAGACCAACATATAGCTTGCTTCTGTGGAGGGGAATTAGGTTGAATGGTAGATGGCAGTCTCGCATTTGAGACTCACTGGAGGTTACGCCCACATTCTCCATAAAAATTCTTTCCTGCAGAGCAACATACATCTTCTCATATCAAACTTTATATCAGAGCCTGAGAGATGGAAGTGATGACACATAGATCCTCATCTATGGCTGGTATGGGGATTGATCCCATGATTGTGACATTACTAGTGCCTTACTCTAACCATCAGAGGTAACTGGCCAGTTTCTTGGTCTTTTTTGGTAGCAAAATAAGAAACCAAACAAAAGAGACTCCATTTGGGACTGTTAGTAAGGTGGGGTCACCTTCCAAGTTAGCATTAGGAAATTAATTCAATTGGTGGATCACTCACATTGCATGGGAATGTTAATAGAATTAATGCCTACATCCTGTTCTGATCAGGCAAGAGCTTCCAGCCACAAAGGAACAGGAATCCTCAATGCTCTGATTCGAAGTTAGACGCCTTGTCGATTAGGCCACGTGGTCCCACAAAATTTAGTGTTTATGCTTGAAAAGTTCCATGGTTTAGCTGCTAAGTAGGAGATAGCTAACCATTGTCATAAAGGCAAACTGTATGGCTGCTGGTTCGTTAGCTTCTGTGGGGGGGAAATTACCTGAATTGGTAGACCGCGTATGAGAGACTTTGTGGAACGAATACCCACCTCCTACAGAATATTTGTTTCCTGCAGAGTAGCGTATGCCTTCTTCTATCAAACATTGCATCATAGCCTGGGAGGTTGAAATGTCACATTTGTTTTTAATCATTGGCCAGTATGGGGATAAAGCCTTGACCTTGACGTTTTTGGCAGCACACTCTAACCATCTGAGGCAACGGCTTCCCAGGTTGGTGTCAGTGGAGGGGAATCACTTTAATTTGAGGACCGCTCGCTTCTCATGGGAGACTGAGTGGACTTAATGCCCAAGGTCTCCACAGAATAATCTTCTTATATCAATGTCTGTAGAGAAAACTGAGCCATGGAGCTCATTAAGCATTAGTTCTTGTCATTGGCCAGTATGGGGATTGAACCCATGACCTTGGCGTTATTAGCACCACGCTCTAACCATCTGAGCTAACCGGCCATGTTTTGAAAGCTGTTGGTGGTAAAACTTTTCTCAAACTGCTAAGACAGAGTACAAAAGGATGTAGCTCCATTTGGGATATGCAGTGAGGTGGGAAAACCTTCCAGGTAAGAGTTGGTAAAGGGGAATAACTAATTGGTAAACTGCACATGTTGCATGGAACTGTTAGAGAATTGAATGTCTACTTTCTATACTAATCAGACCAGAGCTTTCAAACAAAAAGGGATTCAAACTTTTTACCATCTGATCTGAAGTCAGACGCCTGGTCCGTTAGGCCATGTCCTCCCTAAGAAGTTATTAATTTATACAATTAAAAAGTTCCATGGGTTTATCTGACACGTAGAAGATAGCAAGCCATTGTCATTAAGAAAAGCTATATATCTTATAGTTTCAGAACCTGACACATGGAGGTCAGGACACATGGATTCTTATCTAAGGGCAGTATGGGGATTGAAACCATGACCATGGCATCATTAGCATCCCACTCAAACCACCTGGGTAATCAGCCGATGTCTTCTTTGTTGCAAAATCTGCCTCAGAGGCCGTTTACACGTTGCCGGCTATTTTCATAAACGGACATTTCACCGTCTCCGTTTTCAAAAAGATCTTCGTTTACACTTACCCGTGTATATATACACAAGAGCATGCCAAACCTGTAGGTGGCAGTGTAACGAGAAGCTCAAGCCTTCCATGTATCCATTGTCACCATAGCAACATAGGTCGCACTTTTTACACAGGCGCAAGTTCCGGCGCATACTGTGACGTGGGCTGCCTATAACTCCGTTTATCTGCGTTTATCTCAGTTTACATGCAAACGCGCAACCGGAGTTTTCCAAAATCTCCACTCTGGCCGGAGTTTTTAGAAAGACTCGTTTTCAGAGGAGAAATCTCCGTTTGCGTGTAAACGAAGGGCACAAACGAAGGAAGATGTCTCCGTTTATCAAAATCACTGTGTACGTGTAAACGGCCTCTCAGAATTGAAGCACAAACATTTAGTTTGGTGGCCAACAGTGGAGGGGAATTACCTTAATTGATGGATCTCTCACGGTCCATGGGAGGAGTTAGTAGAATTGATGCCTATATTGTGTTCTCATTAGGTAAGAGCTTCCAACCACGAAGGGACTTGAACCCTTAATTTTCTGATCCGAAGTCAGACGCCTTGTCCATTAGGCCACGTGGTCCCACATTTCATGTTTACAAATTGAAAAGTTCCATGGTTTAGCTGCTAAGTAGGAGATAGTTTACCACTGTAGCAAAGACCAACATATAGCTTGCGTCTGTGGAGGGGAATAAGGTTGAATGGTAGATGGCAGTCTCGCATTTGAGACTCACTGGAGGTTACGCCCACATTCTCCATAAAAATTCTTTCCTGCAGAGCATCTTCTCATATCAACCTTTATATCAGAGCCTGAGAGATGGAGGTGATGACAAATACATTCTTATCTATGGCTGGTATGGGGATTGATCCCATGATTGTGACATTACTAGTGCCTTACTCTAACCATCAGAGGTAACTGGCCAGTTTCTTGGTCTTTTTTGGTAGCAAAATAAGAAACAAAACAAAAGAGACTCCATTTGGGACTGTTAGTAAGGTGGGGTCACCTTCCAAGTTGGCATTAGGAAATTAATTCAATTGGTGGATCACTCACATTGCATGGGAATGTTAATAGAATTAATGCCTACATTCTGTTCTGATCAGGCAAGAGCTTCCAGCCACAAAGGAACAGGAATCCTCAATGCTCTGATTCGAAGTTAGACGCCTTGTCGATTAGGCCATGTGGTCCCACAAAATTTAGTGTTTATGCTTGAAAAGTTCCATGGTTTAGCTGCTAAGTAGGAGATAGCTAACCATTGTCATAAAGGCAAACTATATGGCTGCTGGTTCGTTAGCTTCTGTGGGGGGGAAATTACCTGAATTGGTAGACCGCGTATGAGAGACTTTGTGGAACGAATACCCACCTCCTACAGAATATTTGTTTCCTGCAGAGCAGCGTATGCCTTCTTCTATCAAACATTGCATCATAGCCTGGGAGGTTGAAACGTCACATTTGTTTTTAATCATTGGCCAGTATGGGGATAAAGCCTTGACCTTGACGTTTTTGGCAGCACACTCTAACCATCTGAGGCAACAGCTTCCAGGTTGGTGTCAGTGGAGGGGAATCACCTTAACTTGAGGACCGCTCGCTTCTCATGGGAGACTGAGTGGACTTAATGCCCAAGGTCTCCACAGAATAATCTTCTTATATCAATGTTTGTAGAGAAAACTGAGCCATGGAGCTCATTAAGCATTAGTTCTTGTCATTGGCCAGTATGGGGATTGAACCCATGACCTTGGCGTTATTAGCACCACGCTCTAACCATCTGAGCTAACCGGCCATGTTTTGAAGTTTGTTGGTGGTAAAACTTTTCTCAAACTGCCAAGACAGAGTACAAAAGGATGTAGCTCCATTTAGGATATGCAGTGAGGTGGGAAAACCTTCCAGGTAAGAGTTGGTAAAGGGGAATGACTAATTGGTAAACTGCACATGTTGCATGGAACTGTTAGAGAATTGAATGTCTACTTTCTTTACTAATCAGGCCAGAGCTTTCAAACAAAAAGGGATTCAAACTTTTCACCATCTGATCTGAAGTCAGACGCCTGGTCCGTTAGGCCATGTCCTCCCTAAGAAGTTATTAATTTATACAATTAAAAAGTTCCATGGGTTTATCTGACACGTAGAAGATAGCAAGCCATTGTCATTAAGAAAAGCTATATATCTTATAGTTTCAGAACTTGACACATGGAGGTCAGGACACATGGATTCTTATCTAAGGGCAGTATGGGGATTGAAACCATGACCATGGCATCATTAGCATCCCACTCAAACCACCTGGGTAATCAGCCAATGTCTTCTTTGTTGTGCCTCAGAATTGAAGCACAAACATTTAGTTTGGTGGCCAACAGTGGAGGGGAATTACCTTAATTGATGGATCTCTCACGGTCCATGGGAGGAGTTAGTAGAATTGATGCCTATATTGTGTTCTCATTAGGAAAGAGCTTCCAACCACAAAGGGACTTGAACCCTCAATCTTCTGATCCGAAGTCAGACGCCTTGTCCATTAGGCCACGTGGTCCCACATTTCATGTTTACAAATTGAAAAGTTCCATGGTTTAGCTGCTAAGTAGGAGATAGTTTACCACTGTAGCAAAGACCAACATATAGCTTGCGTCTGTGGAGGGGAATAAGGTTGAATGGTAGATGGCAGTCTCGCATTTGAGACTCACTGGAGGTTACGCCCACATTCTCCATAAAAATTCTTTCCTGCAGAGCATCTTCTCATATCAACCTTTATATCAGAGCCTGAGAGATGGAGGTGATGACAAATACATTCTTATCTATGGCTGGTATGGGGATTGATCCCATGATTGTGACATTACTAGTGCCTTACTCTAACCATCAGAGGTAACTGGCCAGTTTCTTGGTCTTTTTTGGTAGCAAAATAAGAAACAAAACAAAAGAGACTCCATTTGGGACTGTTAGTAAGGTGGGGTCACCTTCCAAGTTGGCATTAGGAAATTAATTCAATTGGTGGATCACTCACATTGCATGGGAATGTTAATAGAATTAATGCCTACATTCTGTTCTGATCAGGCAAGAGCTTCCAGCCACAAAGGAACAGGAATCCTCAATGCTCTGATTCGAAGTTAGACGCCTTGTCGATTAGGCCATGTGGTCCCACAAAATTTAGTGTTTATGCTTGAAAAGTTCCATGGTTTAGCTGCTAAGTAGGAGATAGCTAACCATTGTCATAAAGGCAAACTATATGGCTGCTGGTTCGTTAGCTTCTGTGGGGGGGAAATTACCTGAATTGGTAGACCGCGTATGAGAGACTTTGTGGAACGAATACCCACCTCCTACAGAATATTTGTTTCCTGCAGAGCAGCGTATGCCTTCTTCTATCAAACATTGCATCATAGCCTGGGAGGTTGAAACGTCACATTTGTTTTTAATCATTGGCCAGTATGGGGATAAAGCCTTGACCTTGACGTTTTTGGCAGCACACTCTAACCATCTGAGGCAACAGCTTCCAGGTTGGTGTCAGTGGAGGGGAATCACCTTAACTTGAGGACCGCTCGCTTCTCATGGGAGACTGAGTGGACTTAATGCCCAAGGTCTCCACAGAATAATCTTCTTATATCAATGTTTGTAGAGAAAACTGAGCCATGGAGCTCATTAAGCATTAGTTCTTGTCATTGGCCAGTATGGGGATTGAACCCATGACCTTGGCGTTATTAGCACCACGCTCTAACCATCTGAGCTAACCGGCCATGTTTTGAAGTTTGTTGGTGGTAAAACTTTTCTCAAACTGCCAAGACAGAGTACAAAAGGATGTAGCTCCATTTAGGATATGCAGTGAGGTGGGAAAACCTTCCAGGTAAGAGTTGGTAAAGGGGAATGACTAATTGGTAAACTGCACATGTTGCATGGAACTGTTAGAGAATTGAATGTCTACTTTCTTTACTAATCAGGCCAGAGCTTTCAAACAAAAAGGGATTCAAACTTTTCACCATCTGATCTGAAGTCAGACGCCTGGTCCGTTAGGCCATGTCCTCCCTAAGAAGTTATTAATTTATACAATTAAAAAGTTCCATGGGTTTATCTGACACGTAGAAGATAGCAAGCCATTGTCATTAAGAAAAGCTATATATCTTATAGTTTCAGAACTTGACACATGGAGGTCAGGACACATGGATTCTTATCTAAGGGCAGTATGGGGATTGAAACCATGACCATGGCATCATTAGCATCCCACTCAAACCACCTGGGTAATCAGCCAATGTCTTCTTTGTTGTGCCTCAGAATTGAAGCACAAACATTTAGTTTGGTGGCCAACAGTGGAGGGGAATTACCTTAATTGATGGATCTCTCACGGTCCATGGGAGGAGTTAGTAGAATTGATGCCTATATTGTGTTCTCATTAGGAAAGAGCTTCCAACCACGAAGGGACTTGAACCCTCAATCTTCTGATCCGAAGTCAGACGCCTTGTCCATTAGGCCACGTGGTCCCACATTTCATGTTTACAAATTGAAAAGTTCCATGGTTTAGCTGCTAAGTAGGAGATAGTTTACCACTGTAGCAAAGACCAACATATAGCTTGCGTCTGTGGAGGGGAATAAGGTTGAATGGTAGATGGCAGTCTCGCATTTGAGACTCACTGGAGGTTACGCCCACATTCTCCATAAAAATTCTTTCCTGCAGAGCATCTTCTCATATCAACCTTTATATCAGAGCCTGAGAGATGGAGGTGATGACAAATACATTCTTATCTATGGCTGGTATGGGGATTGATCCCATGATTGTGACATTACTAGTGCCTTACTCTAACCATCAGAGGTAACTGGCCAGTTTCTTGGTCTTTTTTGGTAGCAAAATAAGAAACAAAACAAAAGAGACTCCATTTGGGACTGTTAGTAAGGTGGGGTCACCTTCCAAGTTGGCATTAGGAAATTAATTCAATTGGTGGATCACTCACATTGCATGGGAATGTTAATAGAATTAATGCCTACATTCTGTTCTGATCAGGCAAGAGCTTCCAGCCACAAAGGAACAGGAATCCTCAATGCTCTGATTCGAAGTTAGACGCCTTGTCGATTAGGCCATGTGGTCCCACAAAATTTAGTGTTTATGCTTGAAAAGTTCCATGGTTTAGCTGCTAAGTAGGAGATAGCTAACCATTGTCATAAAGGCAAACTATATGGCTGCTGGTTCGTTAGCTTCTGTGGGGGGGAAATTACCTGAATTGGTAGACCGCGTATGAGAGACTTTGTGGAACGAATACCCACCTCCTACAGAATATTTGTTTCCTGCAGAGCAGCGTATGCCTTCTTCTATCAAACATTGCATCATAGCCTGGGAGGTTGAAACGTCACATTTGTTTTTAATCATTGGCCAGTATGGGGATAAAGCCTTGACCTTGACGTTTTTGGCAGCACACTCTAACCATCTGAGGCAACAGCTTCCAGGTTGGTGTCAGTGGAGGGGAATCACCTTAACTTGAGGACCGCTCGCTTCTCATGGGAGACTGAGTGGACTTAATGCCCAAGGTCTCCACAGAATAATCTTCTTATATCAATGTTTGTAGAGAAAACTGAGCCATGGAGCTCATTAAGCATTAGTTCTTGTCATTGGCCAGTATGGGGATTGAACCCATGACCTTGGCGTTATTAGCACCACGCTCTAACCATCTGAGCTAACCGGCCATGTTTTGAAGTTTGTTGGTGGTAAAACTTTTCTCAAACTGCCAAGACAGAGTACAAAAGGATGTAGCTCCATTTAGGATATGCAGTGAGGTGGGAAAACCTTCCAGGTAAGAGTTGGTAAAGGGGAATAACTAATTGGTAAACTGCACATGTTGCATGGAACTGTTAGAGAATTGAATGTCTACTTTCTTTACTAATCAGGCCAGAGCTTTCAAACAAAAAGGGATTCAAACTTTTCACCATCTGATCTGAAGTCAGACGCCTGGTCCGTTAGGCCATGTCCTCCCTAAGAAGTTATTAATTTATACAATTAAAAAGTTCCATGGGTTTATCTGACACGTAGAAGATAGCAAGCCATTGTCATTAAGAAAAGCTATATATCTTATAGTTTCAGAACTTGACACATGGAGGTCAGGACACATGGATTCTTATCTAAGGGCAGTATGGGGATTGAAACCATGACCATGGCATCATTAGCATCCCACTCAAAACACCTGGGTAATCAGCCAATGTCTTCTTTGTTGTGCCTCAGAATTGAAGCACAAACATTTAGTTTGGTGGCCAACAGTGGAGGGGAATTACCTTAATTGATGGATCTCTCACGGTCCATGGGAGGAGTTAGTAGAATTGATGCCTATATTGTGTTCTCATTAGGAAAGAGCTTCCAACCACGAAGGGACTTGAACCCTCAATCTTCTGATCCGAAGTCAGACGCCTTGTCCATTAGGCCACGTGGTCCCACATTTCATGTTTACAAATTGAAAAGTTCCATGGTTTAGCTGCTAAGTAGGAGATAGTTTACCACTGTAGCAAAGACCAACATATAGCTTGCGTCTGTGGAGGGGAATAAGGTTGAATGGTAGATGGCAGTCTCGCATTTGAGACTCACTGGAGGTTACGCCCACATTCTCCATAAAAATTCTTTCCTGCAGAGCATCTTCTCATATCAACCTTTATATCAGAGCCTGAGAGATGGAGGTGATGACAAATACATTCTTATCTATGGCTGGTATGGGGATTGATCCCATGATTGTGACATTACTAGTGCCTTACTCTAACCATCAGAGGTAACTGGCCAGTTTCTTGGTCTTTTTTGGTAGCAAAATAAGAAACAAAACAAAAGAGACTCCATTTGGGACTGTTAGTAAGGTGGGGTCACCTTCCAAGTTGGCATTAGGAAATTAATTCAATTGGTGGATCACTCACATTGCATGGGAATGTTAATAGAATTAATGCCTACATTCTGTTCTGATCAGGCAAGAGCTTCCAGCCACAAAGGAACAGGAATCCTCAATGCTCTGATTCGAAGTTAGACGCCTTGTCGATTAGGCCATGTGGTCCCACAAAATTTAGTGTTTATGCTTGAAAAGTTCCATGGTTTAGCTGCTAAGTAGGAGATAGCTAACCATTGTCATAAAGGCAAACTATATGGCTGCTGGTTCGTTAGCTTCTGTGGGGGGGAAATTACCTGAATTGGTAGACCGCGTATGAGAGACTTTGTGGAACGAATACCCACCTCCTACAGAATATTTGTTTCCTGCAGAGCAGCGTATGCCTTCTTCTATCAAACATTGCATCATAGCCTGGGAGGTTGAAACGTCACATTTGTTTTTAATCATTGGCCAGTATGGGGATAAAGCCTTGACCTTGACGTTTTTGGCAGCACACTCTAACCATCTGAGGCAACAGCTTCCAGGTTGGTGTCAGTGGAGGGGAATCACCTTAACTTGAGGACCGCTCGCTTCTCATGGGAGACTGAGTGGACTTAATGCCCAAGGTCTCCACAGAATAATCTTCTTATATCAATGTTTGTAGAGAAAACTGAGCCATGGAGCTCATTAAGCATTAGTTCTTGTCATTGGCCAGTATGGGGATTGAACCCATGACCTTGGCGTTATTAGCACCACGCTCTAACCATCTGAGCTAACCGGCCATGTTTTGAAGTTTGTTGGTGGTAAAACTTTTCTCAAACTGCCAAGACAGAGTACAAAAGGATGTAGCTCCATTTAGGATATGCAGTGAGGTGGGAAAACCTTCCAGGTAAGAGTTGGTAAAGGGGAATGACTAATTGGTAAACTGCACATGTTGCATGGAACTGTTAGAGAATTGAATGTCTACTTTCTTTACTAATCAGGCCAGAGCTTTCAAACAAAAAGGGATTCAAACTTTTCACCATCTGATCTGAAGTCAGACGCCTGGTCCGTTAGGCCATGTCCTCCCTAAGAAGTTATTAATTTATACAATTAAAAAGTTCCATGGGTTTATCTGACACGTAGAAGATAGCAAACCATTGTCATTAAGAAAAGCTATATATCTTATAGTTTCAGAACTTGACACATGGAGGTCAGGACACATGGATTCTTATCTAAGGGCAGTATGGGGATTGAAACCATGACCATGGCATCATTAGCATCCCACTCAAAACACCTGGGTAATCAGCCGATGTCTTCTTTGTTGCAAAATCTGCCTCAGAAATGAAGCACAAACATTTAGTTTGGTGGCCAACAGTGGAGGGGAATTACCTTAATTGATGGATCTCTCACAGTCCATGGGAGGAGTCAGTAGATTTAATGCCTATATTGTGTTCTCATTAGGTAAGAGCTTCCAACCACGAAGGGACTTGAACCCTCAATCTTCTGATCCGAAGTCAGACGCCTTGTCCATTAGGCCACGTGGTCCCACATTTCATGTTTACAAATTGAAAAGTTCCATGGTTTAGCTGCTAAGTAGGAGATAGTTTACCACTGTAGCAAAGACCAACATATAGCTTGCTTCTGTGGAGGGGAATTAGGTTGAATGGTAGATGGCAGTCTCGCATTTGAGACTCACTGGAGGTTACGCCCACATTCTCCATAAAAATTCTTTCCTGCAGAGCAACATACATCTTCTCATATCAAACTTTATATCAGAGCCTGAGAGATGGAAGTGATGACACATAGATCCTCATCTATGGCTGGTATGGGGATCGATCCCATGATTGTGACATTACTTGTGCCTTACTCTAACCATCAGAGGTAACTGGCCAGTTTCTTGGTCTTTTTTGGTAGCAAAATAAGAAACCAAACAAAAGAGACTCCATTTGGGACTGTTAGTAAGGTGGGGTCACCTTCCAAGTTAGCATTAGGAAATTAATTCAATTGGTGGATCACTCACATTGCATGGGAATGTTAATAGAATTAATGCCTACATCCTGTTCTGATCAGGCAAGAGCTTCCAGCCACAAAGGAACAGGAATCCTCAATGCTCTGATTCGAAGTTAGACGCCTTGTCGATTAGGCCACGTGGTCCCACAAAATTTAGTGTTTATGCTTGAAAAGTTCCATGGTTTAGCTGCTAAGTAGGAGATAGCTAACCATTGTCATAAAGGCAAACTGTATGGCTGCTGGTTCGTTAGCTTCTGTGGGGGGGAAATTACCTGAATTGGTAGACCGCGTATGAGAGACTTTGTGGAACGAATACCCACCTCCTACAGAATATTTGTTTCCTGCAGAGTAGCGTATGCCTTCTTCTATCAAACATTGCATCATAGCCTGGGAGGTTGAAATGTCACATTTGTTTTTAATCATTGGCCAGTATGGGGATAAAGCCTTGACCTTGACGTTTTTGGCAGCACACTCTAACCATCTGAGGCAACGGCTTCCCAGGTTGGTGTCAGTGGAGGGGAATCACCTTAACTTGAGGACCGCTCACTTCTCATGGGAGACTGAGTGGACTTAATGCCCAAGGTCTCCACAGAATAATCTTCTTATATCAATGTCTGTAGAGAAAACTGAGCCATGGAGCTCATTAAGCATTAGTTCTTGTCATTGGCCAGTATGGGGATTGAACCCATGACCTTGGCGTTATTAGCACCACGCTCTAACCAGCTGAGCTAACCGGCCATGTTTTGAAAGCTGTTGGTGGTAAAACTTTTCTCAAACTGCTAAGACAGAGTACAAAAGGATGTAGCTCCATTTAGGATATGCAGTGAGGTGGGAAAACCTTCCAGGTAAGAGTTGGTAAAGGGGAATGACTAATTGGTAAACTGCACATGTTGCATGGAACTGTTAGAGAATTGAATGTCTACTTTCTATACTAATCAGACCAGAGCTTTCAAACAAAAAGGGATTCAAACTTTTTACCATCTGATCTGAAGTCAGACGCCTGGTCCGTTAGGCCATGTCCTCCCTAAGAAGTTATTAATTTATACAATTAAAAAGTTCCATGGGTTTATCTGACACGTAGAAGATAGCAAGCCATTGTCATTAAGAAAAGCTATATATCTTATAGTTTCAGAACCTGACACATGGAGGTCAGGACACATGGATTCTTATCTAAGGGCAATATGGGGATTGAAACCATGACCATGGCATCATTAGCATCCCACTCAAACCACCTGGGTAATCAGCCGATGTCTTCTTTGTTGCAAAATCTGCCTCAGAGGCCGTTTACACGTTGCCGGCTATTTTCATAAACGGACATTTCACCGTCTCCGTTTTCAAAAAGATCTTCGTTTACACTTACCCGTGTATATATACACAAGAGCATGCCAAACCTGTAGGTGGCAGTGTAACGAGAAGCTCAAGCCTTCCATGTATCCATTGTCACCATAGCAACATAGGTCGCACTTTTTACACAGGCGCAAGTTCCGGCGCATACTGTGACGTGGGCTGCCTATAACTCCGTTTATCTGCGTTTATCTCAGTTTACATGCAAACGCGCAACCGGAGTTTTCCAAAATCTCCACTCTGGCCGGAGTTTTTAGAAAGACTCGTTTTCAGAGGAGAAATCTCCGTTTGCGTGTAAACGAAGGGCACAAACGAAGGAAGATGTCTCCGTTTATCAAAATCACTGTGTACGTGTAAACGGCCTCTCAGAATTGAAGCACAAACATTTAGTTTGGTGGCCAACAGTGGAGGGGAATTACCTTAATTGATGGATCTCTCACGGTCCATGGGAGGAGTCAGTAGATTTAATGCCTATATTGTGTTCTCATTAGGTAAGAGCTTCCAACCACGAAGGGACTTGAACCCTCAATCTTCTGATCCGAAGTCAGACGCCTTGTCCATTAGGCCACGTGGTCCCACATTTCATGTTTACAAATTGAAAAGTTCCATGGTTTAGCTGCTAAGTAGGAGATAGTTTACCACTGTAGCAAAGACCAACATATAGCTTGCTTCTGTGGAGGGGAATTAGGTTGAATGGTAGATGGCAGTCTCGCATTTGAGACTCACTGGAGGTTACGCCCACATTCTCCATAAAAATTCTTTTCTGCAGAGCAACATACATCTTCTCATATCAAACTTTATATCAGAGCCTGAGAGATGGAAGTGATGACACATAGATCCTCATCTATGGCTGGTATGGGGATTGATCCCATGATTGTGACATTACTAGTGCCTTACTCTAACCATCAGAGGTAACTGGCCAGTTTCTTGGTCTTTTTTGGTAGCAAAATAAGAAACCAAACAAAAGAGACTCCATTTGGGACTGTTAGTAAGGTGGGGTCACCTTCCAAGTTAGCATTAGGAAATTAATTCAATTGGTGGATCACTCACATTGCATGGGAATGTTAATAGAATTAATGCCTACATCCTGTTCTGATCAGGCAAGAGCTTCCAGCCACAAAGGAACAGGAATCCTCAATGCTCTGATTCGAAGTTAGACGCCTTGTCGATTAGGCCACGTGGTCCCACAAAATTTAGTGTTTATGCTTGAAAAGTTCCATGGTTTAGCTGCTAAGTAGGAGATAGCTAACCATTGTCATAAAGGCAAACTGTATGGCTGCTGGTTCGTTAGCTTCTGTGGGGGGGAAATTACCTGAATTGGTAGACCGCGTATGAGAGACTTTGTGGAACGAATACCCACCTCCTACAGAATATTTGTTTCCTGCAGAGTAGCGTATGCCTTCTTCTATCAAACATTGCATCATAGCCTGGGAGGTTGAAATGTCACATTTGTTTTTAATCATTGGCCAGTATGGGGATAAAGCCTTGACCTTGACGTTTTTGGCAGCACACTCTAACCATCTGAGGCAACGGCTTCCCAGGTTGGTGTCAGTGGAGGGGAATCACTTTAATTTGAGGACCGCTCGCTTCTCATGGGAGACTGAGTGGACTTAATGCCCAAGGTCTCCACAGAATAATCTTCTTATATCAATGTCTGTAGAGAAAACTGAGCCATGGAGCTCATTAAGCATTAGTTCTTGTCATTGGCCAGTATGGGGATTGAACCCATGACCTTGGCGTTATTAGCACCACGCTCTAACCATCTGAGCTAACCGGCCATGTTTTGAAAGCTGTTGGTGGTAAAACTTTTCTCAAACTGCTAAGACAGAGTACAAAAGGATGTAGCTCCATTTGGGATATGCAGTGAGGTGGGAAAACCTTCCAGGTAAGAGTTGGTAAAGGGGAATAACTAATTGGTAAACTGCACATGTTGCATGGAACTGTTAGAGAATTGAATGTCTACTTTCTATACTAATCAGACCAGAGCTTTCAAACAAAAAGGGATTCAAACTTTTTACCATCTGATCTGAAGTCAGACGCCTGGTCCGTTAGGCCATGTCCTCCCTAAGAAGTTATTAATTTATACAATTAAAAAGTTCCATGGGTTTATCTGACACGTAGAAGATAGCAAGCCATTGTCATTAAGAAAAGCTATATATCTTATAGTTTCAGAACCTGACACATGGAGGTCAGGACACATGGATTCTTATCTAAGGGCAGTATGGGGATTGAAACCATGACCATGGCATCATTAGCATCCCACTCAAACCACCTGGGTAATCAGCCGATGTCTTCTTTGTTGCAAAATCTGCCTCAGAGGCCGTTTACACGTTGCCGGCTATTTTCATAAACGGACATTTCACCGTCTCCGTTTTCAAAAAGATCTTCGTTTACACTTACCCGTGTATATATACACAAGAGCATGCCAAACCTGTAGGTGGCAGTGTAACGAGAAGCTCAAGCCTTCCATGTATCCATTGTCACCATAGCAACATAGGTCGCACTTTTTACACAGGCGCAAGTTCCGGCGCATACTGTGACGTGGGCTGCCTATAACTCCGTTTATCTGCGTTTATCTCAGTTTACATGCAAACGCGCAACCGGAGTTTTCCAAAATCTCCACTCTGGCCGGAGTTTTTAGAAAGACTCGTTTTCAGAGGAGAAATCTCCGTTTGCGTGTAAACGAAGGGCACAAACGAAGGAAGATGTCTCCGTTTATCAAAATCACTGTGTACGTGTAAACGGCCTCTCAGAATTGAAGCACAAACATTTAGTTTGGTGGCCAACAGTGGAGGGGAATTACCTTAATTGATGGATCTCTCACGGTCCATGGGAGGAGTTAGTAGAATTGATGCCTATATTGTGTTCTCATTAGGTAAGAGCTTCCAACCACGAAAGGACTTGAACCCTTAATCTTCTGATCCGAAGTCAGACACCTTGTCCATTAGGCCACGTGGTCCCACATTTCATGTTTACAAATTGAAAAGTTCCATGGTTTAGCTGCTAAGTAGGAGATAGTTTACCACTGTAGCAAAGACCAACATATAGCTTGCGTCTGTGGAGGGGAATAAGGTTGAATGGTAGATGGCAGTCTCGCATTTGAGACTCACTGGAGGTTACGCCCACATTCTCCATAAAAATTCTTTCCTGCAGAGCATCTTCTCATATCAACCTTTATATCAGAGCCTGAGAGATGGAGGTGATGACAAATACATTCTTATCTATGGCTGGTATGGGGATTGATCCCATGATTGTGACATTACTAGTGCCTTACTCTAACCATCAGAGGTAACTGGCCAGTTTCTTGGTCTTTTTTGGTAGCAAAATAAGAAACAAAACAAAAGAGACTCCATTTGGGACTGTTAGTAAGGTGGGGTCACCTTCCAAGTTGGCATTAGGAAATTAATTCAATTGGTGGATCACTCACATTGCATGGGAATGTTAATAGAATTAATGCCTACATTCTGTTCTGATCAGGCAAGAGCTTCCAGCCACAAAGGAACAGGAATCCTCAATGCTCTGATTCGAAGTTAGACGCCTTGTCGATTAGGCCATGTGGTCCCACAAAATTTAGTGTTTATGCTTGAAAAGTTCCATGGTTTAGCTGCTAAGTAGGAGATAGCTAACCATTGTCATAAAGGCAAACTATATGGCTGCTGGTTCGTTAGCTTCTGTGGGGGGGAAATTACCTGAATTGGTAGACCGCGTATGAGAGACTTTGTGGAACGAATACCCACCTCCTACAGAATATTTGTTTCCTGCAGAGCAGCGTATGCCTTCTTCTATCAAACATTGCATCATAGCCTGGGAGGTTGAAACGTCACATTTGTTTTTAATCATTGGCCAGTATGGGGATAAAGCCTTGACCTTGACGTTTTTGGCAGCACACTCTAACCATCTGAGGCAACAGCTTCCAGGTTGGTGTCAGTGGAGGGGAATCACCTTAACTTGAGGACCGCTCGCTTCTCATGGGAGACTGAGTGGACTTAATGCCCAAGGTCTCCACAGAATAATCTTCTTATATCAATGTTTGTAGAGAAAACTGAGCCATGGAGCTCATTAAGCATTAGTTCTTGTCATTGGCCAGTATGGGGATTGAACCCATGACCTTGGCGTTATTAGCACCACGCTCTAACCATCTGAGCTAACCGGCCATGTTTTGAAGTTTGTTGGTGGTAAAACTTTTCTCAAACTGCCAAGACAGAGTACAAAAGGATGTAGCTCCATTTAGGATATGCAGTGAGGTGGGAAAACCTTCCAGGTAAGAGTTGGTAAAGGGGAATGACTAATTGGTAAACTGCACATGTTGCATGGAACTGTTAGAGAATTGAATGTCTACTTTCTTTACTAATCAGGCCAGAGCTTTCAAACAAAAAGGGATTCAAACTTTTCACCATCTGATCTGAAGTCAGACGCCTGGTCCGTTAGGCCATGTCCTCCCTAAGAAGTTATTAATTTATACAATTAAAAAGTTCCATGGGTTTATCTGACACGTAGAAGATAGCAAACCATTGTCATTAAGAAAAGCTATATATCTTATAGTTTCAGAACTTGACACATGGAGGTCAGGACACATGGATTCTTATCTAAGGGCAGTATGGGGATTGAAACCATGACCATGGCATCATTAGCATCCCACTCAAAACACCTGGGTAATCAGCCGATGTCTTCTTTGTTGCAAAATCTGCCTCAGAAATGAAGCACAAACATTTAGTTTGGTGGCCAACAGTGGAGGGGAATTACCTTAATTGATGGATCTCTCACGGTCCATGGGAGGAGTCAGTAGATTTAATGCCTATATTGTGTTCTCATTAGGTAAGAGCTTCCAACCACGAAGGGACTTGAACCCTCAATCTTCTGATCCGAAGTCAGACGCCTTGTCCATTAGGCCACGTGGTCCCACATTTCATGTTTACAAATTGAAAAGTTCCATGGTTTAGCTGCTAAGTAGGAGATAGTTTACCACTGTAGCAAAGACCAACATATAGCTTGCTTCTGTGGAGGGGAATTAGGTTGAATGGTAGATGGCAGTCTCGCATTTGAGACTCACTGGAGGTTACGCCCACATTCTCCATAAAAATTCTTTCCTGCAGAGCAACATACATCTTCTCATATCAAACTTTATATCAGAGCCTGAGAGATGGAAGTGATGACACATAGATCCTCATCTATGGCTGGTATGGGGATTGATCCCATGATTGTGACATTACTAGTGCCTTACTCTAACCATCAGAGGTAACTGGCCAGTTTCTTGGTCTTTTTTGGTAGCAAAATAAGAAACCAAACAAAAGAGACTCCATTTGGGACTGTTAGTAAGGTGGGGTCACCTTCCAAGTTAGCATTAGGAAATTAATTCAATTGGTGGATCACTCACATTGCATGGGAATGTTAATAGAATTAATGCCTACATCCTGTTCTGATCAGGCAAGAGCTTCCAGCCACAAAGGAACAGGAATCCTCAATGCTCTGATTCGAAGTTAGACGCCTTGTCGATTAGGCCACGTGGTCCCACAAAATTTAGTGTTTATGCTTGAAAAGTTCCATGGTTTAGCTGCTAAGTAGGAGATAGCTAACCATTGTCATAAAGGCAAACTGTATGGCTGCTGGTTCGTTAGCTTCTGTGGGGGGGAAATTACCTGAATTGGTAGACCGCGTATGAGAGACTTTGTGGAACGAATACCCACCTCCTACAGAATATTTGTTTCCTGCAGAGTAGCGTATGCCTTCTTCTATCAAACATTGCATCATAGCCTGGGAGGTTGAAATGTCACATTTGTTTTTAATCATTGGCCAGTATGGGGATAAAGCCTTGACCTTGACGTTTTTGGCAGCACACTCTAACCATCTGAGGCAACGGCTTCCCAGGTTGGTGTCAGTGGAGGGGAATCACTTTAATTTGAGGACCGCTCGCTTCTCATGGGAGACTGAGTGGACTTAATGCCCAAGGTCTCCACAGAATAATCTTCTTATATCAATGTCTGTAGAGAAAACTGAGCCATGGAGCTCATTAAGCATTAGTTCTTGTCATTGGCCAGTATGGGGATTGAACCCATGACCTTGGCGTTATTAGCACCACGCTCTAACCATCTGAGCTAACCGGCCATGTTTTGAAGGCTGTTGGTGGTAAAACTTTTCTCAAACTGCTAAGACAGAGTACAAAAGGATGTAGCTCCATTTGGGATATGCAGTGAGGTGGGAAAACCTTCCAGGTAAGAGTTGGTAAAGGGGAATAACTAATTGGTAAACTGCACATGTTGCATGGAACTGTTAGAGAATTGAATGTCTACTTTCTATACTAATCAGACCAGAGCTTTCAAACAAAAAGGGATTCAAACTTTTTACCATCTGATCTGAAGTCAGACGCCTGGTCCGTTAGGCCATGTCCTCCCTAAGAAGTTATTAATTTATACAATTAAAAAGTTCCATGGGTTTATCTGATACGCAGAAGATAGCAAGCCATTGTCATTAAGAAAAGCTATATATCTTATAGTTTCAGAACCTGACACATGGAGGTCAGGACACATGGATTCTTATCTAAGGGCAGTATGGGGATTGAAACCATGACCATGGCATCATTAGCATCCCACTCAAACCACCTGGGTAATCAGCCGATGTCTTCTTTGTTGCAAAATCTGCCTCAGAGGCCGTTTACACGTTGCCGGCTATTTTCATAAACGGACATTTCACCGTCTCCGTTTTCAAAAAGATCTTCGTTTACACTTACCCGTGTATATATACACAAGAGCATGCCAAACCTGTAGGTGGCAGTGTAACGAGAAGCTCAAGCCTTCCATGTATCCATTGTCACCATAGCAACATAGGTCGCACTTTTTACACAGGCGCAAGTTCCGGCGCATACTGTGACGTGGGCTGCCTATAACTCCGTTTATCTGCGTTTATCTCAGTTTACATGCAAACGCGCAACCGGAGTTTTCCAAAATCTCCACTCTGGCCGGAGTTTTTAGAAAGACTCGTTTTCAGAGGAGAAATCTCCGTTTGCGTGTAAACGAAGGGCACAAACGAAGGAAGATGTCTCCGTTTATCAAAATCACTGTGTACGTGTAAACGGCCTCTCAGAATTGAA
The DNA here is from genome assembly GCF_041903045.1 of Epinephelus lanceolatus. Classification (NCBI taxonomy): domain Eukaryota; kingdom Metazoa; phylum Chordata; class Actinopteri; order Perciformes; family Serranidae; genus Epinephelus; species Epinephelus lanceolatus. The sequence continues at coordinate 5,971,134 of NC_135748.1, read as the reverse complement.
GCACAAACATTTAGTTTGGTGGCCAACAGTGGAGGGGAATTACCTTAATTGATGGATCTCTCACGGTCCATGGGAGGAGTTAGTAGAATTGATGCCTATATTGTGTTCTCATTAGGTAAGAGCTTCCAACCACGAAGGGACTTGAACCCTTAATTTTCTGATCCGAAGTCAGACGCCTTGTCCATTAGGCCACGTGGTCCCACATTTCATGTTTACAAATTGAAAAGTTCCATGGTTTAGCTGCTAAGTAGGAGATAGTTTACCACTGTAGCAAAGACCAACATATAGCTTGCGTCTGTGGAGGGGAATAAGGTTGAATGGTAGATGGCAGTCTCGCATTTGAGACTCACTGGAGGTTACGCCCACATTCTCCATAAAAATTCTTTCCTGCAGAGCATCTTCTCATATCAACCTTTATATCAGAGCCTGAGAGATGGAGGTGATGACAAATACATTCTTATCTATGGCTGGTATGGGGATTGATCCCATGATTGTGACATTACTAGTGCCTTACTCTAACCATCAGAGGTAACTGGCCAGTTTCTTGGTCTTTTTTGGTAGCAAAATAAGAAACAAAACAAAAGAGACTCCATTTGGGACTGTTAGTAAGGTGGGGTCACCTTCCAAGTTGGCATTAGGAAATTAATTCAATTGGTGGATCACTCACATTGCATGGGAATGTTAATAGAATTAATGCCTACATTCTGTTCTGATCAGGCAAGAGCTTCCAGCCACAAAGGAACAGGAATCCTCAATGCTCTGATTCGAAGTTAGACGCCTTGTCGATTAGGCCATGTGGTCCCACAAAATTTAGTGTTTATGCTTGAAAAGTTCCATGGTTTAGCTGCTAAGTAGGAGATAGCTAACCATTGTCATAAAGGCAAACTATATGGCTGCTGGTTCGTTAGCTTCTGTGGGGGGGAAATTACCTGAATTGGTAGACCGCGTATGAGAGACTTTGTGGAACGAATACCCACCTCCTACAGAATATTTGTTTCCTGCAGAGCAGCGTATGCCTTCTTCTATCAAACATTGCATCATAGCCTGGGAGGTTGAAACGTCACATTTGTTTTTAATCATTGGCCAGTATGGGGATAAAGCCTTGACCTTGACGTTTTTGGCAGCACACTCTAACCATCTGAGGCAACAGCTTCCAGGTTGGTGTCAGTGGAGGGGAATCACCTTAACTTGAGGACCGCTCGCTTCTCATGGGAGACTGAGTGGACTTAATGCCCAAGGTCTCCACAGAATAATCTTCTTATATCAATGTTTGTAGAGAAAACTGAGCCATGGAGCTCATTAAGCATTAGTTCTTGTCATTGGCCAGTATGGGGATTGAACCCATGACCTTGGCGTTATTAGCACCACGCTCTAACCATCTGAGCTAACCGGCCATGTTTTGAAGTTTGTTGGTGGTAAAACTTTTCTCAAACTGCCAAGACAGAGTACAAAAGGATGTAGCTCCATTTAGGATATGCAGTGAGGTGGGAAAACCTTCCAGGTAAGAGTTGGTAAAGGGGAATAACTAATTGGTAAACTGCACATGTTGCATGGAACTGTTAGAGAATTGAATGTCTACTTTCTTTACTAATCAGGCCAGAGCTTTCAAACAAAAAGGGATTCAAACTTTTCACCATCTGATCTGAAGTCAGACGCCTGGTCCGTTAGGCCATGTCCTCCCTAAGAAGTTATTAATTTATACAATTAAAAAGTTCCATGGGTTTATCTGACACGTAGAAGATAGCAAGCCATTGTCATTAAGAAAAGCTATATATCTTATAGTTTCAGAACTTGACACATGGAGGTCAGGACACATGGATTCTTATCTAAGGGCAGTATGGGGATTGAAACCATGACCATGGCATCATTAGCATCCCACTCAAAACACCTGGGTAATCAGCCAATGTCTTCTTTGTTGTGCCTCAGAATTGAAGCACAAACATTTAGTTTGGTGGCCAACAGTGGAGGGGAATTACCTTAATTGATGGATCTCTCACGGTCCATGGGAGGAGTTAGTAGAATTGATGCCTATATTGTGTTCTCATTAGGAAAGAGCTTCCAACCACGAAGGGACTTGAACCCTCAATCTTCTGATCCGAAGTCAGACGCCTTGTCCATTAGGCCACGTGGTCCCACATTTCATGTTTACAAATTGAAAAGTTCCATGGTTTAGCTGCTAAGTAGGAGATAGTTTACCACTGTAGCAAAGACCAACATATAGCTTGCGTCTGTGGAGGGGAATAAGGTTGAATGGTAGATGGCAGTCTCGCATTTGAGACTCACTGGAGGTTACGCCCACATTCTCCATAAAAATTCTTTCCTGCAGAGCATCTTCTCATATCAACCTTTATATCAGAGCCTGAGAGATGGAGGTGATGACAAATACATTCTTATCTATGGCTGGTATGGGGATTGATCCCATGATTGTGACATTACTAGTGCCTTACTCTAACCATCAGAGGTAACTGGCCAGTTTCTTGGTCTTTTTTGGTAGCAAAATAAGAAACAAAACAAAAGAGACTCCATTTGGGACTGTTAGTAAGGTGGGGTCACCTTCCAAGTTGGCATTAGGAAATTAATTCAATTGGTGGATCACTCACATTGCATGGGAATGTTAATAGAATTAATGCCTACATTCTGTTCTGATCAGGCAAGAGCTTCCAGCCACAAAGGAACAGGAATCCTCAATGCTCTGATTCGAAGTTAGACGCCTTGTCGATTAGGCCATGTGGTCCCACAAAATTTAGTGTTTATGCTTGAAAAGTTCCATGGTTTAGCTGCTAAGTAGGAGATAGCTAACCATTGTCATAAAGGCAAACTATATGGCTGCTGGTTCGTTAGCTTCTGTGGGGGGGAAATTACCTGAATTGGTAGACCGCGTATGAGAGACTTTGTGGAACGAATACCCACCTCCTACAGAATATTTGTTTCCTGCAGAGCAGCGTATGCCTTCTTCTATCAAACATTGCATCATAGCCTGGGAGGTTGAAACGTCACATTTGTTTTTAATCATTGGCCAGTATGGGGATAAAGCCTTGACCTTGACGTTTTTGGCAGCACACTCTAACCATCTGAGGCAACAGCTTCCAGGTTGGTGTCAGTGGAGGGGAATCACCTTAACTTGAGGACCGCTCGCTTCTCATGGGAGACTGAGTGGACTTAATGCCCAAGGTCTCCACAGAATAATCTTCTTATATCAATGTTTGTAGAGAAAACTGAGCCATGGAGCTCATTAAGCATTAGTTCTTGTCATTGGCCAGTATGGGGATTGAACCCATGACCTTGGCGTTATTAGCACCACGCTCTAACCATCTGAGCTAACCGGCCATGTTTTGAAGTTTGTTGGTGGTAAAACTTTTCTCAAACTGCCAAGACAGAGTACAAAAGGATGTAGCTCCATTTAGGATATGCAGTGAGGTGGGAAAACCTTCCAGGTAAGAGTTGGTAAAGGGGAATGACTAATTGGTAAACTGCACATGTTGCATGGAACTGTTAGAGAATTGAATGTCTACTTTCTTTACTAATCAGGCCAGAGCTTTCAAACAAAAAGGGATTCAAACTTTTCACCATCTGATCTGAAGTCAGACGCCTGGTCCGTTAGGCCATGTCCTCCCTAAGAAGTTATTAATTTATACAATTAAAAAGTTCCATGGGTTTATCTGACACGTAGAAGATAGCAAGCCATTGTCATTAAGAAAAGCTATATATCTTATAGTTTCAGAACTTGACACATGGAGGTCAGGACACATGGATTCTTATCTAAGGGCAGTATGGGGATTGAAACCATGACCATGGCATCATTAGCATCCCACTCAAACCACCTGGGTAATCAGCCAATGTCTTCTTTGTTGTGCCTCAGAATTGAAGCACAAACATTTAGTTTGGTGGCCAACAGTGGAGGGGAATTACCTTAATTGATGGATCTCTCACGGTCCATGGGAGGAGTTAGTAGAATTGATGCCTATATTGTGTTCTCATTAGGAAAGAGCTTCCAACCACGAAGGGACTTGAACCCTCAATCTTCTGATCCGAAGTCAGACGCCTTGTCCATTAGGCCACGTGGTCCCACATTTCATGTTTACAAATTGAAAAGTTCCATGGTTTAGCTGCTAAGTAGGAGATAGTTTACCACTGTAGCAAAGACCAACATATAGCTTGCGTCTGTGGAGGGGAATAAGGTTGAATGGTAGATGGCAGTCTCGCATTTGAGACTCACTGGAGGTTACGCCCACATTCTCCATAAAAATTCTTTCCTGCAGAGCATCTTCTCATATCAACCTTTATATCAGAGCCTGAGAGATGGAGGTGATGACAAATACATTCTTATCTATGGCTGGTATGGGGATTGATCCCATGATTGTGACATTACTAGTGCCTTACTCTAACCATCAGAGGTAACTGGCCAGTTTCTTGGTCTTTTTTGGTAGCAAAATAAGAAACAAAACAAAAGAGACTCCATTTGGGACTGTTAGTAAGGTGGGGTCACCTTCCAAGTTGGCATTAGGAAATTAATTCAATTGGTGGATCACTCACATTGCATGGGAATGTTAATAGAATTAATGCCTACATTCTGTTCTGATCAGGCAAGAGCTTCCAGCCACAAAGGAACAGGAATCCTCAATGCTCTGATTCGAAGTTAGACGCCTTGTCGATTAGGCCATGTGGTCCCACAAAATTTAGTGTTTATGCTTGAAAAGTTCCATGGTTTAGCTGCTAAGTAGGAGATAGCTAACCATTGTCATAAAGGCAAACTATATGGCTGCTGGTTCGTTAGCTTCTGTGGGGGGGAAATTACCTGAATTGGTAGACCGCGTATGAGAGACTTTGTGGAACGAATACCCACCTCCTACAGAATATTTGTTTCCTGCAGAGCAGCGTATGCCTTCTTCTATCAAACATTGCATCATAGCCTGGGAGGTTGAAACGTCACATTTGTTTTTAATCATTGGCCAGTATGGGGATAAAGCCTTGACCTTGACGTTTTTGGCAGCACACTCTAACCATCTGAGGCAACAGCTTCCAGGTTGGTGTCAGTGGAGGGGAATCACCTTAACTTGAGGACCGCTCGCTTCTCATGGGAGACTGAGTGGACTTAATGCCCAAGGTCTCCACAGAATAATCTTCTTATATCAATGTTTGTAGAGAAAACTGAGCCATGGAGCTCATTAAGCATTAGTTCTTGTCATTGGCCAGTATGGGGATTGAACCCATGACCTTGGCGTTATTAGCACCACGCTCTAACCATCTGAGCTAACCGGCCATGTTTTGAAGTTTGTTGGTGGTAAAACTTTTCTCAAACTGCCAAGACAGAGTACAAAAGGATGTAGCTCCATTTAGGATATGCAGTGAGGTGGGAAAACCTTCCAGGTAAGAGTTGGTAAAGGGGAATGACTAATTGGTAAACTGCACATGTTGCATGGAACTGTTAGAGAATTGAATGTCTACTTTCTTTACTAATCAGGCCAGAGCTTTCAAACAAAAAGGGATTCAAACTTTTCACCATCTGATCTGAAGTCAGACGCCTGGTCCGTTAGGCCATGTCCTCCCTAAGAAGTTATTAATTTATACAATTAAAAAGTTCCATGGGTTTATCTGACACGTAGAAGATAGCAAACCATTGTCATTAAGAAAAGCTATATATCTTATAGTTTCAGAACTTGACACATGGAGGTCAGGACACATGGATTCTTATCTAAGGGCAGTATGGGGATTGAAACCATGACCATGGCATCATTAGCATCCCACTCAAAACACCTGGGTAATCAGCCGATGTCTTCTTTGTTGCAAAATCTGCCTCAGAAATGAAGCACAAACATTTAGTTTGGTGGCCAACAGTGGAGGGGAATTACCTTAATTGATGGATCTCTCACAGTCCATGGGAGGAGTCAGTAGATTTAATGCCTATATTGTGTTCTCATTAGGTAAGAGCTTCCAACCACGAAGGGACTTGAACCCTCAATCTTCTGATCCGAAGTCAGACGCCTTGTCCATTAGGCCACGTGGTCCCACATTTCATGTTTACAAATTGAAAAGTTCCATGGTTTAGCTGCTAAGTAGGAGATAGTTTACCACTGTAGCAAAGACCAACATATAGCTTGCTTCTGTGGAGGGGAATTAGGTTGAATGGTAGATGGCAGTCTCGCATTTGAGACTCACTGGAGGTTACGCCCACATTCTCCATAAAAATTCTTTCCTGCAGAGCAACATACATCTTCTCATATCAAACTTTATATCAGAGCCTGAGAGATGGAAGTGATGACACATAGATCCTCATCTATGGCTGGTATGGGGATTGATCCCATGATTGTGACATTACTAGTGCCTTACTCTAACCATCAGAGGTAACTGGCCAGTTTCTTGGTCTTTTTTGGTAGCAAAATAAGAAACCAAACAAAAGAGACTCCATTTGGGACTGTTAGTAAGGTGGGGTCACCTTCCAAGTTAGCATTAGGAAATTAATTCAATTGGTGGATCACTCACATTGCATGGGAATGTTAATAGAATTAATGCCTACATCCTGTTCTGATCAGGCAAGAGCTTCCAGCCACAAAGGAACAGGAATCCTCAATGCTCTGATTCGAAGTTAGACGCCTTGTCGATTAGGCCACGTGGTCCCACAAAATTTAGTGTTTATGCTTGAAAAGTTCCATGGTTTAGCTGCTAAGTAGGAGATAGCTAACCATTGTCATAAAGGCAAACTGTATGGCTGCTGGTTCGTTAGCTTCTGTGGGGGGGAAATTACCTGAATTGGTAGACCGCGTATGAGAGACTTTGTGGAACGAATACCCACCTCCTACAGAATATTTGTTTCCTGCAGAGTAGCGTATGCCTTCTTCTATCAAACATTGCATCATAGCCTGGGAGGTTGAAATGTCACATTTGTTTTTAATCATTGGCCAGTATGGGGATAAAGCCTTGACCTTGACGTTTTTGGCAGCACACTCTAACCATCTGAGGCAACGGCTTCCCAGGTTGGTGTCAGTGGAGGGGAATCACTTTAATTTGAGGACCGCTCGCTTCTCATGGGAGACTGAGTGGACTTAATGCCCAAGGTCTCCACAGAATAATCTTCTTATATCAATGTCTGTAGAGAAAACTGAGCCATGGAGCTCATTAAGCATTAGTTCTTGTCATTGGCCAGTATGGGGATTGAACCCATGACCTTGGCGTTATTAGCACCACGCTCTAACCATCTGAGCTAACCGGCCAGGTTTTGAAAGCTGTTGGTGGTAAAACTTTTCTCAAACTGCTAAGACAGAGTACAAAAGGATGTAGCTCCATTTGGGATATGCAGTGAGGTGGGAAAACCTTCCAGGTAAGAGTTGGTAAAGGGGAATAACTAATTGGTAAACTGCACATGTTGCATGGAACTGTTAGAGAATTGAATGTCTACTTTCTATACTAATCAGACCAGAGCTTTCAAACAAAAAGGGATTCAAACTTTTTACCATCTGATCTGAAGTCAGACGCCTGGTCCGTTAGGCCATGTCCTCCCTAAGAAGTTATTAATTTATACAATTAAAAAGTTCCATGGGTTTATCTGACACGTAGAAGATAGCAAGCCATTGTCATTAAGAAAAGCTATATATCTTATAGTTTCAGAACCTGACACATGGAGGTCAGGACACATGGATTCTTATCTAAGGGCAGTATGGGGATTGAAACCATGACCATGGCATCATTAGCATCCCACTCAAACCACCTGGGTAATCAGCCGATGTCTTCTTTGTTGCAAAATCTGCCTCAGAGGCCGTTTACACGTTGCCGGCTATTTTCATAAACGGACATTTCACCGTCTCCGTTTTCAAAAAGATCTTCGTTTACACTTACCCGTGTATATATACACAAGAGCATGCCAAACCTGTAGGTGGCAGTGTAACGAGAAGCTCAAGCCTTCCATGTATCCATTGTCACCATAGCAACATAGGTCGCACTTTTTACACAGGCGCAAGTTCCGGCGCATACTGTGACGTGGGCTGCCTATAACTCCGTTTATCTGCGTTTATCTCAGTTTACATGCAAACGCGCAACCGGAGTTTTCCAAAATCTCCACTCTGGCCGGAGTTTTTAGAAAGACTCGTTTTCAGAGGAGAAATCTCCGTTTGCGTGTAAACGAAGGGCACAAACGAAGGAAGATGTCTCCGTTTATCAAAATCACTGTGTACGTGTAAACGGCCTCTCAGAATTTAAGCACAAACATTTAGTTTGGTGGCCAACAGTGGAGGGGAATTACCTTAATTGATGGATCTCTCACGGTCCATGGGAGGAGTTAGTAGAATTGATGCCTATATTGTGTTCTCATTAGGTAAGAGCTTCCAACCACGAAAGGACTTGAACCCTTAATCTTCTGATCCGAAGTCAGACACCTTGTCCATTAGGCCACGTGGTCCCACATTTCATGTTTACAAATTGAAAAGTTCCATGGTTTAGCTGCTAAGTAGGAGATAGTTTACCACTGTAGCAAAGACCAACATATAGCTTGCGTCTGTGGAGGGGAATAAGGTTGAATGGTAGATGGCAGTCTCGCATTTGAGACTCACTGGAGGTTACGCCCACATTCTCCATAAAAATTCTTTCCTGCAGAGCATCTTCTCATATCAACCTTTATATCAGAGCCTGAGAGATGGAGGTGATGACAAATACATTCTTATCTATGGCTGGTATGGGGATTGATCCCATGATTGTGACATTACTAGTGCCTTACTCTAACCATCAGAGGTAACTGGCCAGTTTCTTGGTCTTTTTTGGTAGCAAAATAAGAAACAAAACAAAAGAGACTCCATTTGGGACTGTTAGTAAGGTGGGGTCACCTTCCAAGTTGGCATTAGGAAATTAATTCAATTGGTGGATCACTCACATTGCATGGGAATGTTAATAGAATTAATGCCTACATTCTGTTCTGATCAGGCAAGAGCTTCCAGCCACAAAGGAACAGGAATCCTCAATGCTCTGATTCGAAGTTAGACGCCTTGTCGATTAGGCCATGTGGTCCCACAAAATTTAGTGTTTATGCTTGAAAAGTTCCATGGTTTAGCTGCTAAGTAGGAGATAGCTAACCATTGTCATAAAGGCAAACTATATGGCTGCTGGTTCGTTAGCTTCTGTGGGGGGGAAATTACCTGAATTGGTAGACCGCGTATGAGAGACTTTGTGGAACGAATACCCACCTCCTACAGAATATTTGTTTCCTGCAGAGCAGCGTATGCCTTCTTCTATCAAACATTGCATCATAGCCTGGGAGGTTGAAACGTCACATTTGTTTTTAATCATTGGCCAGTATGGGGATAAAGCCTTGACCTTGACGTTTTTGGCAGCACACTCTAACCATCTGAGGCAACAGCTTCCAGGTTGGTGTCAGTGGAGGGGAATCACCTTAACTTGAGGACCGCTCGCTTCTCATGGGAGACTGAGTGGACTTAATGCCCAAGGTCTCCACAGAATAATCTTCTTATATCAATGTTTGTAGAGAAAACTGAGCCATGGAGCTCATTAAGCATTAGTTCTTGTCATTGGCCAGTATGGGGATTGAACCCATGACCTTGGCGTTATTAGCACCACGCTCTAACCATCTGAGCTAACTGGCCATGTTTTGAAGTTTGTTGGTGGTAAAACTTTTCTCAAACTGCCAAGACAGAGTACAAAAGGATGTAGCTCCATTTAGGATATGCAGTGAGGTGGGAAAACCTTCCAGGTAAGAGTTGGTAAAGGGGAATGACTAATTGGTAAACTGCACATGTTGCATGGAACTGTTAGAGAATTGAATGTCTACTTTCTTTACTAATCAGGCCAGAGCTTTCAAACAAAAAGGGATTCAAACTTTTCACCATCTGATCTGAAGTCAGACGCCTGGTCCGTTAGGCCATGTCCTCCCTAAGAAGTTATTAATTTATACAATTAAAAAGTTCCATGGGTTTATCTGACACGTAGAAGATAGCAAGCCATTGTCATTAAGAAAAGCTATATATCTTATAGTTTCAGAACTTGACACATGGAGGTCAGGACACATGGATTCTTATCTAAGGGCAGTATGGGGATTGAAACCATGACCATGGCATCATTAGCATCCCACTCAAAACACCTGGGTAATCAGCCGATGTCTTCTTTGTTGCAAAATCTGCCTCAGAAATGAAGCACAAACATTTAGTTTGGTGGCCAACAGTGGAGGGGAATTACCTTAATTGATGGATCTCTCACGGTCCATGGGAGGAGTCAGTAGATTTAATGCCTATATTGTGTTCTCATTAGGTAAGAGCTTCCAACCACGAAGGGACTTGAACCCTCAATCTTCTGATCCGAAGTCAGACGCCTTGTCCATTAGGCCACGTGGTCCCACATTTCATGTTTACAAATTGAAAAGTTCCATGGTTTAGCTGCTAAGTAGGAGATAGTTTACCACTGTAGCAAAGACCAACATATAGCTTGCTTCTGTGGAGGGGAATTAGGTTGAATGGTAGATGGCAGTCTCGCATTTGAGACTCACTGGAGGTTACGCCCACATTCTCCATAAAAATTCTTTCCTGCAGAGCAACATACATCTTCTCATATCAAACTTTATATCAGAGCCTGAGAGATGGAAGTGATGACACATAGATCCTCATCTATGGCTGGTATGGGGATTGATCCCATGATTGTGACATTACTAGTGCCTTACTCTAACCATCAGAGGTAACTGGCCAGTTTCTTGGTCTTTTTTGGTAGCAAAATAAGAAACCAAACAAAAGAGACTCCATTTGGGACTGTTAGTAAGGTGGGGTCACCTTCCAAGTTAGCATTAGGAAATTAATTCAATTGGTGGATCACTCACATTGCATGGGAATGTTAATAGAATTAATGCCTACATCCTGTTCTGATCAGGCAAGAGCTTCCAGCCACAAAGGAACAGGAATCCTCAATGCTCTGATTCGAAGTTAGACGCCTTGTCGATTAGGCCACGTGGTCCCACAAAATTTAGTGTTTATGCTTGAAAAGTTCCATGGTTTAGCTGCTAAGTAGGAGATAGCTAACCATTGTCATAAAGGCAAACTGTATGGCTGCTGGTTCGTTAGCTTCTGTGGGGGGGAAATTACCTGAATTGGTAGACCGCGTATGAGAGACTTTGTGGAACGAATACCCACCTCCTACAGAATATTTGTTTCCTGCAGAGTAGCGTATGCCTTCTTCTATCAAACATTGCATCATAGCCTGGGAGGTTGAAATGTCACATTTGTTTTTAATCATTGGCCAGTATGGGGATAAAGCCTTGACCTTGACGTTTTTGGCAGCACACTCTAACCATCTGAGGCAACGGCTTCCCAGGTTGGTGTCAGTGGAGGGGAATCACTTTAATTTGAGGACCGCTCGCTTCTCATGGGAGACTGAGTGGACTTAATGCCCAAGGTCTCCACAGAATAATCTTCTTATATCAATGTCTGTAGAGAAAACTGAGCCATGGAGCTCATTAAGCATTAGTTCTTGTCATTGGCCAGTATGGGGATTGAACCCATGACCTTGGCGTTATTAGCACCACGCTCTAACCATCTGAGCTAACGGGCCATGTTTTGAAAGCTGTTGGTGGTAAAACTTTTCTCAAACTGCTAAGACAGAGTACAAAAGGATGTAGCTCCATTTGGGATATGCAGTGAGGTGGGAAAACCTTCCAGGTAAGAGTTGGTAAAGGGGAATAACTAATTGGTAAACTGCACATGTTGCATGGAACTGTTAGAGAATTGAATGTCTACTTTCTATACTAATCAGACCAGAGCTTTCAAACAAAAAGGGATTCAAACTTTTTACCATCTGATCTGAAGTCAGACGCCTGGTCCGTTAGGCCATGTCCTCCCTAAGAAGTTATTAATTTATACAATTAAAAAGTTCCATGGGTTTATCTGACACGTAGAAGATAGCAAGCCATTGTCATTAAGAAAAGCTATATATCTTATAGTTTCAGAACCTGACACATGGAGGTCAGGACACATGGATTCTTATCTAAGGGCAATATGGGGATTGAAACCATGACCATGGCATCATTAGCATCCCACTCAAACCACCTGGGTAATCAGCCGATGTCTTCTTTGTTGCAAAATCTGCCTCAGAGGCCGTTTACACGTTGCCGGCTATTTTCATAAACGGACATTTCACCGTCTCCGTTTTCAAAAAGATCTTCGTTTACACTTACCCGTGTATATATACACAAGAGCATGCCAAACCTGTAGGTGGCAGTGTAACGAGAAGCTCAAGCCTTCCATGTATCCATTGTCACCATAGCAACATAGGTCGCACTTTTTACACAGGCGCAAGTTCCGGCGCATACTGTGACGTGGGCTGCCTATAACTCCGTTTATCTGCGTTTATCTCAGTTTACATGCAAACGCGCAACCGGAGTTTTCCAAAATCTCCACTCTGGCCGGAGTTTTTAGAAAGACTCGTTTTCAGAGGAGAAATCTCCGTTTGCGTGTAAACGAAGGGCACAAACGAAGGAAGATGTCTCCGTTTATCAAAATCACTGTGTACGTGTAAACGGCCTCTCAGAATTGAAGCACAAACATTTAGTTTGGTGGCCAACAGTGGAGGGGAATTACCTTAATTGATGGATCTCTCACGGTCCATGGGAGGAGTTAGTAGAATTGATGCCTATATTGTGTTCTCATTAGGTAAGAGCTTCCAACCACGAAAGGACTTGAACCCTTAATCTTCTGATCCGAAGTCAGACACCTTGTCCATTAGGCCACGTGGTCCCACATTTCATGTTTACAAATTGAAAAGTTCCATGGTTTAGCTGCTAAGTAGGAGATAGTTTACCACTGTAGCAAAGACCAACATATAGCTTGCGTCTGTGGAGGGGAATAAGGTTGAATGGTAGATGGCAGTCTCGCATTTGAGACTCACTGGAGGTTACGCCCACATTCTCCATAAAAATTCTTTCCTGCAGAGCATCTTCTCATATCAACCTTTATATAAGAGCCTGAGAGATGGAGGTGATGACAAATACATTCTTATCTATGGCTGGTATGGGGATTGATCCCATGATTGTGACATTACTAGTGCCTTACTCTAACCATCAGAGGTAACTGGCCAGTTTCTTGGTCTTTTTTGGTAGCAAAATAAGAAACAAAACAAAAGAGACTCCATTTGGGACTGTTAGTAAGGTGGGGTCACCTTCCAAGTTGGCATTAGGAAATTAATTCAATTGGTGGATCACTCACATTGCATGGGAATGTTAATAGAATTAATGCCTACATTCTGTTCTGATCAGGCAAGAGCTTCCAGCCACAAAGGAACAGGAATCCTCAATGCTCTGATTCGAAGTTAGACGCCTTGTCGATTAGGCCATGTGGTCCCACAAAATTTAGTGTTTATGCTTGAAAAGTTCCATGGTTTAGCTGCTAAGTAGGAGATAGCTAACCATTGTCATAAAGGCAAACTATATGGCTGCTGGTTCGTTAGCTTCTGTGGGGGGGAAATTACCTGAATTGGTAGACCGCGTATGAGAGACTTTGTGGAACGAATACCCACCTCCTACAGAATATTTGTTTCCTGCAGAGCAGCGTATGCCTTCTTCTATCAAACATTGCATCATAGCCTGGGAGGTTGAAACGTCACATTTGTTTTTAATCATTGGCCAGTATGGGGATAAAGCCTTGACCTTGACGTTTTTGGCAGCACACTCTAACCATCTGAGGCAACAGCTTCCAGGTTGGTGTCAGTGGAGGGGAATCACCTTAACTTGAGGACCGCTCGCTTCTCATGGGAGACTGAGTGGACTTAATGCCCAAGGTCTCCACAGAATAATCTTCTTATATCAATGTTTGTAGAGAAAACTGAGCCATGGAGCTCATTAAGCATTAGTTCTTGTCATTGGCCAGTATGGGGATTGAACCCATGACCTTGGCGTTATTAGCACCACGCTCTAACCATCTGAGCTAACCGGCCATGTTTTGAAGTTTGTTGGTGGTAAAACTTTTCTCAAACTGCCAAGACAGAGTACAAAAGGATGTAGCTCCATTTAGGATATGCAGTGAGGTGGGAAAACCTTCCAGGTAAGAGTTGGTAAAGGGGAATGACTAATTGGTAAACTGCACATGTTGCATGGAACTGTTAGAGAATTGAATGTCTACTTTCTTTACTAATCAGGCCAGAGCTTTCAAACAAAAAGGGATTCAAACTTTTCACCATCTGATCTGAAGTCAGACGCCTGGTCCGTTAGGCCATGTCCTCCCTAAGAAGTTATTAATTTATACAATTAAAAAGTTCCATGGGTTTATCTGACACGTAGAAGATAGCAAGCCATTGTCATTAAGAAAAGCTATATATCTTATAGTTTCAGAACTTGACACATGGAGGTCAGGACACATGGATTCTTATCTAAGGGCAGTATGGGGATTGAAACCATGACCATGGCATCATTAGCATCCCACTCAAAACACCTGGGTAATCAGCCGATGTCTTCTTTGTTGCAAAATCTGCCTCAGAAATGAAGCACAAACATTTAGTTTGGTGGCCAACAGTGGAGGGGAATTACCTTAATTGATGGATCTCTCACGGTCCATGGGAGGAGTCAGTAGATTTAATGCCTATATTGTGTTCTCATTAGGTAAGAGCTTCCAACCACGAAGGGACTTGAACCCTCAATCTTCTGATCCGAAGTCAGACACCTTGTCCATTAGGCCACGTGGTCCCACATTTCATGTTTACAAATTGAAAAGTTCCATGGTTTAGCTGCTAAGTAGGAGATAGTTTACCACTGTAGCAAAGACCAACATATAGCTTGCTTCTGTGGAGGGGAATTAGGTTGAATGGTAGATGGCAGTCTCGCATTTGAGACTCACTGGAGGTTACGCCCACATTCTCCATAAAAATTCTTTCCTGCAGAGCAACATACATCTTCTCATATCAAACTTTATATCAGAGCCTGAGAGATGGAAGTGATGACACATAGATCCTCATCTATGGCTGGTATGGGGATTGATCCCATGATTGTGACATTACTAGTGCCTTACTCTAACCATCAGAGGTAACTGGCCAGTTTCTTGGTCTTTTTTGGTAGCAAAATAAGAAACCAAACAAAAGAGACTCCATTTGGGACTGTTAGTAAGGTGGGGTCACCTTCCAAGTTAGCATTAGGAAATTAATTCAATTGGTGGATCACTCACATTGCATGGGAATGTTAATAGAATTAATGCCTACATCCTGTTCTGATCAGGCAAGAGCTTCCAGCCACAAAGGAACAGGAATCCTCAATGCTCTGATTCGAAGTTAGACGCCTTGTCGATTAGGCCACGTGGTCCCACAAAATTTAGTGTTTATGCTTGAAAAGTTCCATGGTTTAGCTGCTAAGTAGGAGATAGCTAACCATTGTCATAAAGGCAAACTGTATGGCTGCTGGTTCGTTAGCTTCTGTGGGGGGGAAATTACCTGAATTGGTAGACCGCGTATGAGAGACTTTGTGGAACGAATACCCACCTCCTACAGAATATTTGTTTCCTGCAGAGTAGCGTATGCCTTCTTCTATCAAACATTGCATCATAGCCTGGGAGGTTGAAATGTCACATTTGTTTTTAATCATTGGCCAGTATGGGGATAAAGCCTTGACCTTGACGTTTTTGGCAGCACACTCTAACCATCTGAGGCAACGGCTTCCCAGGTTGGTGTCAGTGGAGGGGAATCACTTTAATTTGAGGACCGCTCGCTTCTCATGGGAGACTGAGTGGACTTAATGCCCAAGGTCTCCACAGAATAATCTTCTTATATCAATGTCTGTAGAGAAAACTGAGCCATGGAGCTCATTAAGCATTAGTTCTTGTCATTGGCCAGTATGGGGATTGAACCCATGACCTTGGCGTTATTAGCACCACGCTCTAACCATCTGAGCTAACCGGCCATGTTTTGAAAGCTGTTGGTGGTAAAACTTTTCTCAAACTGCTAAGACAGAGTACAAAAGGATGTAGCTCCATTTGGGATATGCAGTGAGGTGGGAAAACCTTCCAGGTAAGAGTTGGTAAAGGGGAATAACTAATTGGTAAACTGCACATGTTGCATGGAACTGTTAGAGAATTGAATGTCTACTTTCTATACTAATCAGACCAGAGCTTTCAAACAAAAAGGGATTCAAACTTTTTACCATCTGATCTGAAGTCAGACGCCTGGTCCGTTAGGCCATGTCCTCCCTAAGAAGTTATTAATTTATACAATTAAAAAGTTCCATGGGTTTATCTGACACGTAGAAGATAGCAAGCCATTGTCATTAAGAAAAGCTATATATCTTATAGTTTCAGAACCTGACACATGGAGGTCAGGACACATGGATTCTTATCTAAGGGCAATATGGGGATTGAAACCATGACCATGGCATCATTAGCATCCCACTCAAACCACCTGGGTAATCAGCCGATGTCTTCTTTGTTGCAAAATCTGCCTCAGAGGCCGTTTACACGTTGCCGGCTATTTTCATAAACGGACATTTCACCGTCTCCGTTTTCAAAAAGATCTTCGTTTACACTTACCCGTGTATATATACACAAGAGCATGCCAAACCTGTAGGTGGCAGTGTAACGAGAAGCTCAAGCCTTCCATGTATCCATTGTCACCATAGCAACATAGGTCGCACTTTTTACACAGGCGCAAGTTCCGGCGCATACTGTGACGTGGGCTGCCTATAACTCCGTTTATCTGCGTTTATCTCAGTTTACATGCAAACGCGCAACCGGAGTTTTCCAAAATCTCCACTCTGGCCGGAGTTTTTAGAAAGACTCGTTTTCAGAGGAGAAATCTCCGTTTGCGTGTAAACGAAGGGCACAAACGAAGGAAGATGTCTCCGTTTATCAAAATCACTGTGTACGTGTAAACGGCCTCTCAGAATTGAAGCACAAACATTTAGTTTGGTGGCCAACAGTGGAGGGGAATTACCTTAATTGATGGATCTCTCACGGTCCATGGGAGGAGTTAGTAGAATTGATGCCTATATTGTGTTCTCATTAGGTAAGAGCTTCCAACCACGAAGGGACTTGAACCCTTAATTTTCTGATCCGAAGTCAGACGCCTTGTCCATTAGGCCACGTGGTCCCACATTTCATGTTTACAAATTGAAAAGTTCCATGGTTTAGCTGCTAAGTAGGAGATAGTTTACCACTGTAGCAAAGACCAACATATAGCTTGCGTCTGTGGAGGGGAATAAGGTTGAATGGTAGATGGCAGTCTCGCATTTGAGACTCACTGGAGGTTACGCCCACATTCTCCATAAAAATTCTTTCCTGCAGAGCATCTTCTCATATCAACCTTTATATCAGAGCCTGAGAGATGGAGGTGATGACAAATACATTCTTATCTATGGCTGGTATGGGGATTGATCCCATGATTGTGACATTACTAGTGCCTTACTCTAACCATCAGAGGTAACTGGCCAGTTTCTTGGTCTTTTTTGGTAGCAAAATAAGAAACAAAACAAAAGAGACTCCATTTGGGACTGTTAGTAAGGTGGGGTCACCTTCCAAGTTGGCATTAGGAAATTAATTCAATTGGTGGATCACTCACATTGCATGGGAATGTTAATAGAATTAATGCCTACATTCTGTTCTGATCAGGCAAGAGCTTCCAGCCACAAAGGAACAGGAATCCTCAATGCTCTGATTCGAAGTTAGACGCCTTGTCGATTAGGCCATGTGGTCCCACAAAATTTAGTGTTTATGCTTGAAAAGTTCCATGGTTTAGCTGCTAAGTAGGAGATAGCTAACCATTGTCATAAAGGCAAACTATATGGCTGCTGGTTCGTTAGCTTCTGTGGGGGGGAAATTACCTGAATTGGTAGACCGCGTATGAGAGACTTTGTGGAACGAATACCCACCTCCTACAGAATATTTGTTTCCTGCAGAGCAGCGTATGCCTTCTTCTATCAAACATTGCATCATAGCCTGGGAGGTTGAAACGTCACATTTGTTTTTAATCATTGGCCAGTATGGGGATAAAGCCTTGACCTTGACGTTTTTGGCAGCACACTCTAACCATCTGAGGCAACAGCTTCCAGGTTGGTGTCAGTGGAGGGGAATCACCTTAACTTGAGGACCGCTCGCTTCTCATGGGAGACTGAGTGGACTTAATGCCCAAGGTCTCCACAGAATAATCTTCTTATATCAATGTTTGTAGAGAAAACTGAGCCATGGAGCTCATTAAGCATTAGTTCTTGTCATTGGCCAGTATGGGGATTGAACCCATGACCTTGGCGTTATTAGCACCACGCTCTAACCATCTGAGCTAACCGGCCATGTTTTGAAGTTTGTTGGTGGTAAAACTTTTCTCAAACTGCCAAGACAGAGTACAAAAGGATGTAGCTCCATTTAGGATATGCAGTGAGGTGGGAAAACCTTCCAGGTAAGAGTTGGTAAAGGGGAATGACTAATTGGTAAACTGCACATGTTGCATGGAACTGTTAGAGAATTGAATGTCTACTTTCTTTACTAATCAGGCCAGAGCTTTCAAACAAAAAGGGATTCAAACTTTTCACCATCTGATCTGAAGTCAGACGCCTGGTCCGTTAGGCCATGTCCTCCCTAAGAAGTTATTAATTTATACAATTAAAAAGTTCCATGGGTTTATCTGACACGTAGAAGATAGCAAGCCATTGTCATTAAGAAAAGCTATATATCTTATAGTTTCAGAACTTGACACATGGAGGTCAGGACACATGGATTCTTATCTAAGGGCAGTATGGGGATTG
Organism: Epinephelus lanceolatus; assembly: GCF_041903045.1. Taxonomy (NCBI): domain Eukaryota; kingdom Metazoa; phylum Chordata; class Actinopteri; order Perciformes; family Serranidae; genus Epinephelus; species Epinephelus lanceolatus. The sequence continues at coordinate 5,952,449 of NC_135748.1, read as the reverse complement.
AAACCATGACCATGGCATCATTAGCATCCCACTCAAACCACCTGGGTAATCAGCCAATGTCTTCTTTGTTGTGCCTCAGAATTGAAGCACAAACATTTAGTTTGGTGGCCAACAGTGGAGGGGAATTACCTTAATTGATGGATCTCTCACGGTCCATGGGAGGAGTTAGTAGAATTGATGCCTATATTGTGTTCTCATTAGGAAAGAGCTTCCAACCACAAAGGGACTTGAACCCTCAATCTTCTGATCCGAAGTCAGACGCCTTGTCCATTAGGCCACGTGGTCCCACATTTCATGTTTACAAATTGAAAAGTTCCATGGTTTAGCTGCTAAGTAGGAGATAGTTTACCACTGTAGCAAAGACCAACATATAGCTTGCGTCTGTGGAGGGGAATAAGGTTGAATGGTAGATGGCAGTCTCGCATTTGAGACTCACTGGAGGTTACGCCCACATTCTCCATAAAAATTCTTTCCTGCAGAGCATCTTCTCATATCAACCTTTATATCAGAGCCTGAGAGATGGAGGTGATGACAAATACATTCTTATCTATGGCTGGTATGGGGATTGATCCCATGATTGTGACATTACTAGTGCCTTACTCTAACCATCAGAGGTAACTGGCCAGTTTCTTGGTCTTTTTTGGTAGCAAAATAAGAAACAAAACAAAAGAGACTCCATTTGGGACTGTTAGTAAGGTGGGGTCACCTTCCAAGTTGGCATTAGGAAATTAATTCAATTGGTGGATCACTCACATTGCATGGGAATGTTAATAGAATTAATGCCTACATTCTGTTCTGATCAGGCAAGAGCTTCCAGCCACAAAGGAACAGGAATCCTCAATGCTCTGATTCGAAGTTAGACGCCTTGTCGATTAGGCCATGTGGTCCCACAAAATTTAGTGTTTATGCTTGAAAAGTTCCATGGTTTAGCTGCTAAGTAGGAGATAGCTAACCATTGTCATAAAGGCAAACTATATGGCTGCTGGTTCGTTAGCTTCTGTGGGGGGGAAATTACCTGAATTGGTAGACCGCGTATGAGAGACTTTGTGGAACGAATACCCACCTCCTACAGAATATTTGTTTCCTGCAGAGCAGCGTATGCCTTCTTCTATCAAACATTGCATCATAGCCTGGGAGGTTGAAACGTCACATTTGTTTTTAATCATTGGCCAGTATGGGGATAAAGCCTTGACCTTGACGTTTTTGGCAGCACACTCTAACCATCTGAGGCAACAGCTTCCAGGTTGGTGTCAGTGGAGGGGAATCACCTTAACTTGAGGACCGCTCGCTTCTCATGGGAGACTGAGTGGACTTAATGCCCAAGGTCTCCACAGAATAATCTTCTTATATCAATGTTTGTAGAGAAAACTGAGCCATGGAGCTCATTAAGCATTAGTTCTTGTCATTGGCCAGTATGGGGATTGAACCCATGACCTTGGCGTTATTAGCACCACGCTCTAACCATCTGAGCTAACCGGCCATGTTTTGAAGTTTGTTGGTGGTAAAACTTTTCTCAAACTGCCAAGACAGAGTACAAAAGGATGTAGCTCCATTTAGGATATGCAGTGAGGTGGGAAAACCTTCCAGGTAAGAGTTGGTAAAGGGGAATGACTAATTGGTAAACTGCACATGTTGCATGGAACTGTTAGAGAATTGAATGTCTACTTTCTTTACTAATCAGGCCAGAGCTTTCAAACAAAAAGGGATTCAAACTTTTCACCATCTGATCTGAAGTCAGACGCCTGGTCCGTTAGGCCATGTCCTCCCTAAGAAGTTATTAATTTATACAATTAAAAAGTTCCATGGGTTTATCTGACACGTAGAAGATAGCAAGCCATTGTCATTAAGAAAAGCTATATATCTTATAGTTTCAGAACTTGACACATGGAGGTCAGGACACATGGATTCTTATCTAAGGGCAGTATGGGGATTGAAACCATGACCATGGCATCATTAGCATCCCACTCAAACCACCTGGGTAATCAGCCAATGTCTTCTTTGTTGTGCCTCAGAATTGAAGCACAAACATTTAGTTTGGTGGCCAACAGTGGAGGGGAATTACCTTAATTGATGGATCTCTCACGGTCCATGGGAGGAGTTAGTAGAATTGATGCCTATATTGTGTTCTCATTAGGAAAGAGCTTCCAACCACGAAGGGACTTGAACCCTCAATCTTCTGATCCGAAGTCAGACGCCTTGTCCATTAGGCCACGTGGTCCCACATTTCATGTTTACAAATTGAAAAGTTCCATGGTTTAGCTGCTAAGTAGGAGATAGTTTACCACTGTAGCAAAGACCAACATATAGCTTGCGTCTGTGGAGGGGAATAAGGTTGAATGGTAGATGGCAGTCTCGCATTTGAGACTCACTGGAGGTTACGCCCACATTCTCCATAAAAATTCTTTCCTGCAGAGCATCTTCTCATATCAACCTTTATATCAGAGCCTGAGAGATGGAGGTGATGACAAATACATTCTTATCTATGGCTGGTATGGGGATTGATCCCATGATTGTGACATTACTAGTGCCTTACTCTAACCATCAGAGGTAACTGGCCAGTTTCTTGGTCTTTTTTGGTAGCAAAATAAGAAACAAAACAAAAGAGACTCCATTTGGGACTGTTAGTAAGGTGGGGTCACCTTCCAAGTTGGCATTAGGAAATTAATTCAATTGGTGGATCACTCACATTGCATGGGAATGTTAATAGAATTAATGCCTACATTCTGTTCTGATCAGGCAAGAGCTTCCAGCCACAAAGGAACAGGAATCCTCAATGCTCTGATTCGAAGTTAGACGCCTTGTCGATTAGGCCATGTGGTCCCACAAAATTTAGTGTTTATGCTTGAAAAGTTCCATGGTTTAGCTGCTAAGTAGGAGATAGCTAACCATTGTCATAAAGGCAAACTATATGGCTGCTGGTTCGTTAGCTTCTGTGGGGGGGAAATTACCTGAATTGGTAGACCGCGTATGAGAGACTTTGTGGAACGAATACCCACCTCCTACAGAATATTTGTTTCCTGCAGAGCAGCGTATGCCTTCTTCTATCAAACATTGCATCATAGCCTGGGAGGTTGAAACGTCACATTTGTTTTTAATCATTGGCCAGTATGGGGATAAAGCCTTGACCTTGACGTTTTTGGCAGCACACTCTAACCATCTGAGGCAACAGCTTCCAGGTTGGTGTCAGTGGAGGGGAATCACCTTAACTTGAGGACCGCTCGCTTCTCATGGGAGACTGAGTGGACTTAATGCCCAAGGTCTCCACAGAATAATCTTCTTATATCAATGTTTGTAGAGAAAACTGAGCCATGGAGCTCATTAAGCATTAGTTCTTGTCATTGGCCAGTATGGGGATTGAACCCATGACCTTGGCGTTATTAGCACCACGCTCTAACCATCTGAGCTAACCGGCCATGTTTTGAAGTTTGTTGGTGGTAAAACTTTTCTCAAACTGCCAAGACAGAGTACAAAAGGATGTAGCTCCATTTAGGATATGCAGTGAGGTGGGAAAACCTTCCAGGTAAGAGTTGGTAAAGGGGAATAACTAATTGGTAAACTGCACATGTTGCATGGAACTGTTAGAGAATTGAATGTCTACTTTCTTTACTAATCAGGCCAGAGCTTTCAAACAAAAAGGGATTCAAACTTTTCACCATCTGATCTGAAGTCAGACGCCTGGTCCGTTAGGCCATGTCCTCCCTAAGAAGTTATTAATTTATACAATTAAAAAGTTCCATGGGTTTATCTGACACGTAGAAGATAGCAAGCCATTGTCATTAAGAAAAGCTATATATCTTATAGTTTCAGAACTTGACACATGGAGGTCAGGACACATGGATTCTTATCTAAGGGCAGTATGGGGATTGAAACCATGACCATGGCATCATTAGCATCCCACTCAAAACACCTGGGTAATCAGCCAATGTCTTCTTTGTTGTGCCTCAGAATTGAAGCACAAACATTTAGTTTGGTGGCCAACAGTGGAGGGGAATTACCTTAATTGATGGATCTCTCACGGTCCATGGGAGGAGTTAGTAGAATTGATGCCTATATTGTGTTCTCATTAGGAAAGAGCTTCCAACCACGAAGGGACTTGAACCCTCAATCTTCTGATCCGAAGTCAGACGCCTTGTCCATTAGGCCACGTGGTCCCACATTTCATGTTTACAAATTGAAAAGTTCCATGGTTTAGCTGCTAAGTAGGAGATAGTTTACCACTGTAGCAAAGACCAACATATAGCTTGCGTCTGTGGAGGGGAATAAGGTTGAATGGTAGATGGCAGTCTCGCATTTGAGACTCACTGGAGGTTACGCCCACATTCTCCATAAAAATTCTTTCCTGCAGAGCATCTTCTCATATCAACCTTTATATCAGAGCCTGAGAGATGGAGGTGATGACAAATACATTCTTATCTATGGCTGGTATGGGGATTGATCCCATGATTGTGACATTACTAGTGCCTTACTCTAACCATCAGAGGTAACTGGCCAGTTTCTTGGTCTTTTTTGGTAGCAAAATAAGAAACAAAACAAAAGAGACTCCATTTGGGACTGTTAGTAAGGTGGGGTCACCTTCCAAGTTGGCATTAGGAAATTAATTCAATTGGTGGATCACTCACATTGCATGGGAATGTTAATAGAATTAATGCCTACATTCTGTTCTGATCAGGCAAGAGCTTCCAGCCACAAAGGAACAGGAATCCTCAATGCTCTGATTCGAAGTTAGACGCCTTGTCGATTAGGCCATGTGGTCCCACAAAATTTAGTGTTTATGCTTGAAAAGTTCCATGGTTTAGCTGCTAAGTAGGAGATAGCTAACCATTGTCATAAAGGCAAACTATATGGCTGCTGGTTCGTTAGCTTCTGTGGGGGGGAAATTACCTGAATTGGTAGACCGCGTATGAGAGACTTTGTGGAACGAATACCCACCTCCTACAGAATATTTGTTTCCTGCAGAGCAGCGTATGCCTTCTTCTATCAAACATTGCATCATAGCCTGGGAGGTTGAAACGTCACATTTGTTTTTAATCATTGGCCAGTATGGGGATAAAGCCTTGACCTTGACGTTTTTGGCAGCACACTCTAACCATCTGAGGCAACAGCTTCCAGGTTGGTGTCAGTGGAGGGGAATCACCTTAACTTGAGGACCGCTCGCTTCTCATGGGAGACTGAGTGGACTTAATGCCCAAGGTCTCCACAGAATAATCTTCTTATATCAATGTTTGTAGAGAAAACTGAGCCATGGAGCTCATTAAGCATTAGTTCTTGTCATTGGCCAGTATGGGGATTGAACCCATGACCTTGGCGTTATTAGCACCACGCTCTAACCATCTGAGCTAACCGGCCATGTTTTGAAGTTTGTTGGTGGTAAAACTTTTCTCAAACTGCCAAGACAGAGTACAAAAGGATGTAGCTCCATTTAGGATATGCAGTGAGGTGGGAAAACCTTCCAGGTAAGAGTTGGTAAAGGGGAATGACTAATTGGTAAACTGCACATGTTGCATGGAACTGTTAGAGAATTGAATGTCTACTTTCTTTACTAATCAGGCCAGAGCTTTCAAACAAAAAGGGATTCAAACTTTTCACCATCTGATCTGAAGTCAGACGCCTGGTCCGTTAGGCCATGTCCTCCCTAAGAAGTTATTAATTTATACAATTAAAAAGTTCCATGGGTTTATCTGACACGTAGAAGATAGCAAACCATTGTCATTAAGAAAAGCTATATATCTTATAGTTTCAGAACTTGACACATGGAGGTCAGGACACATGGATTCTTATCTAAGGGCAGTATGGGGATTGAAACCATGACCATGGCATCATTAGCATCCCACTCAAAACACCTGGGTAATCAGCCGATGTCTTCTTTGTTGCAAAATCTGCCTCAGAAATGAAGCACAAACATTTAGTTTGGTGGCCAACAGTGGAGGGGAATTACCTTAATTGATGGATCTCTCACAGTCCATGGGAGGAGTCAGTAGATTTAATGCCTATATTGTGTTCTCATTAGGTAAGAGCTTCCAACCACGAAGGGACTTGAACCCTCAATCTTCTGATCCGAAGTCAGACGCCTTGTCCATTAGGCCACGTGGTCCCACATTTCATGTTTACAAATTGAAAAGTTCCATGGTTTAGCTGCTAAGTAGGAGATAGTTTACCACTGTAGCAAAGACCAACATATAGCTTGCTTCTGTGGAGGGGAATTAGGTTGAATGGTAGATGGCAGTCTCGCATTTGAGACTCACTGGAGGTTACGCCCACATTCTCCATAAAAATTCTTTCCTGCAGAGCAACATACATCTTCTCATATCAAACTTTATATCAGAGCCTGAGAGATGGAAGTGATGACACATAGATCCTCATCTATGGCTGGTATGGGGATCGATCCCATGATTGTGACATTACTTGTGCCTTACTCTAACCATCAGAGGTAACTGGCCAGTTTCTTGGTCTTTTTTGGTAGCAAAATAAGAAACCAAACAAAAGAGACTCCATTTGGGACTGTTAGTAAGGTGGGGTCACCTTCCAAGTTAGCATTAGGAAATTAATTCAATTGGTGGATCACTCACATTGCATGGGAATGTTAATAGAATTAATGCCTACATCCTGTTCTGATCAGGCAAGAGCTTCCAGCCACAAAGGAACAGGAATCCTCAATGCTCTGATTCGAAGTTAGACGCCTTGTCGATTAGGCCACGTGGTCCCACAAAATTTAGTGTTTATGCTTGAAAAGTTCCATGGTTTAGCTGCTAAGTAGGAGATAGCTAACCATTGTCATAAAGGCAAACTGTATGGCTGCTGGTTCGTTAGCTTCTGTGGGGGGGAAATTACCTGAATTGGTAGACCGCGTATGAGAGACTTTGTGGAACGAATACCCACCTCCTACAGAATATTTGTTTCCTGCAGAGTAGCGTATGCCTTCTTCTATCAAACATTGCATCATAGCCTGGGAGGTTGAAATGTCACATTTGTTTTTAATCATTGGCCAGTATGGGGATAAAGCCTTGACCTTGACGTTTTTGGCAGCACACTCTAACCATCTGAGGCAACGGCTTCCCAGGTTGGTGTCAGTGGAGGGGAATCACCTTAACTTGAGGACCGCTCACTTCTCATGGGAGACTGAGTGGACTTAATGCCCAAGGTCTCCACAGAATAATCTTCTTATATCAATGTCTGTAGAGAAAACTGAGCCATGGAGCTCATTAAGCATTAGTTCTTGTCATTGGCCAGTATGGGGATTGAACCCATGACCTTGGCGTTATTAGCACCACGCTCTAACCAGCTGAGCTAACCGGCCATGTTTTGAAAGCTGTTGGTGGTAAAACTTTTCTCAAACTGCTAAGACAGAGTACAAAAGGATGTAGCTCCATTTAGGATATGCAGTGAGGTGGGAAAACCTTCCAGGTAAGAGTTGGTAAAGGGGAATGACTAATTGGTAAACTGCACATGTTGCATGGAACTGTTAGAGAATTGAATGTCTACTTTCTATACTAATCAGACCAGAGCTTTCAAACAAAAAGGGATTCAAACTTTTTACCATCTGATCTGAAGTCAGACGCCTGGTCCGTTAGGCCATGTCCTCCCTAAGAAGTTATTAATTTATACAATTAAAAAGTTCCATGGGTTTATCTGACACGTAGAAGATAGCAAGCCATTGTCATTAAGAAAAGCTATATATCTTATAGTTTCAGAACCTGACACATGGAGGTCAGGACACATGGATTCTTATCTAAGGGCAATATGGGGATTGAAACCATGACCATGGCATCATTAGCATCCCACTCAAACCACCTGGGTAATCAGCCGATGTCTTCTTTGTTGCAAAATCTGCCTCAGAGGCCGTTTACACGTTGCCGGCTATTTTCATAAACGGACATTTCACCGTCTCCGTTTTCAAAAAGATCTTCGTTTACACTTACCCGTGTATATATACACAAGAGCATGCCAAACCTGTAGGTGGCAGTGTAACGAGAAGCTCAAGCCTTCCATGTATCCATTGTCACCATAGCAACATAGGTCGCACTTTTTACACAGGCGCAAGTTCCGGCGCATACTGTGACGTGGGCTGCCTATAACTCCGTTTATCTGCGTTTATCTCAGTTTACATGCAAACGCGCAACCGGAGTTTTCCAAAATCTCCACTCTGGCCGGAGTTTTTAGAAAGACTCGTTTTCAGAGGAGAAATCTCCGTTTGCGTGTAAACGAAGGGCACAAACGAAGGAAGATGTCTCCGTTTATCAAAATCACTGTGTACGTGTAAACGGCCTCTCAGAATTGAAGCACAAACATTTAGTTTGGTGGCCAACAGTGGAGGGGAATTACCTTAATTGATGGATCTCTCACGGTCCATGGGAGGAGTCAGTAGATTTAATGCCTATATTGTGTTCTCATTAGGTAAGAGCTTCCAACCACGAAGGGACTTGAACCCTCAATCTTCTGATCCGAAGTCAGACGCCTTGTCCATTAGGCCACGTGGTCCCACATTTCATGTTTACAAATTGAAAAGTTCCATGGTTTAGCTGCTAAGTAGGAGATAGTTTACCACTGTAGCAAAGACCAACATATAGCTTGCTTCTGTGGAGGGGAATTAGGTTGAATGGTAGATGGCAGTCTCGCATTTGAGACTCACTGGAGGTTACGCCCACATTCTCCATAAAAATTCTTTTCTGCAGAGCAACATACATCTTCTCATATCAAACTTTATATCAGAGCCTGAGAGATGGAAGTGATGACACATAGATCCTCATCTATGGCTGGTATGGGGATTGATCCCATGATTGTGACATTACTAGTGCCTTACTCTAACCATCAGAGGTAACTGGCCAGTTTCTTGGTCTTTTTTGGTAGCAAAATAAGAAACCAAACAAAAGAGACTCCATTTGGGACTGTTAGTAAGGTGGGGTCACCTTCCAAGTTAGCATTAGGAAATTAATTCAATTGGTGGATCACTCACATTGCATGGGAATGTTAATAGAATTAATGCCTACATCCTGTTCTGATCAGGCAAGAGCTTCCAGCCACAAAGGAACAGGAATCCTCAATGCTCTGATTCGAAGTTAGACGCCTTGTCGATTAGGCCACGTGGTCCCACAAAATTTAGTGTTTATGCTTGAAAAGTTCCATGGTTTAGCTGCTAAGTAGGAGATAGCTAACCATTGTCATAAAGGCAAACTGTATGGCTGCTGGTTCGTTAGCTTCTGTGGGGGGGAAATTACCTGAATTGGTAGACCGCGTATGAGAGACTTTGTGGAACGAATACCCACCTCCTACAGAATATTTGTTTCCTGCAGAGTAGCGTATGCCTTCTTCTATCAAACATTGCATCATAGCCTGGGAGGTTGAAATGTCACATTTGTTTTTAATCATTGGCCAGTATGGGGATAAAGCCTTGACCTTGACGTTTTTGGCAGCACACTCTAACCATCTGAGGCAACGGCTTCCCAGGTTGGTGTCAGTGGAGGGGAATCACTTTAATTTGAGGACCGCTCGCTTCTCATGGGAGACTGAGTGGACTTAATGCCCAAGGTCTCCACAGAATAATCTTCTTATATCAATGTCTGTAGAGAAAACTGAGCCATGGAGCTCATTAAGCATTAGTTCTTGTCATTGGCCAGTATGGGGATTGAACCCATGACCTTGGCGTTATTAGCACCACGCTCTAACCATCTGAGCTAACCGGCCATGTTTTGAAAGCTGTTGGTGGTAAAACTTTTCTCAAACTGCTAAGACAGAGTACAAAAGGATGTAGCTCCATTTGGGATATGCAGTGAGGTGGGAAAACCTTCCAGGTAAGAGTTGGTAAAGGGGAATAACTAATTGGTAAACTGCACATGTTGCATGGAACTGTTAGAGAATTGAATGTCTACTTTCTATACTAATCAGACCAGAGCTTTCAAACAAAAAGGGATTCAAACTTTTTACCATCTGATCTGAAGTCAGACGCCTGGTCCGTTAGGCCATGTCCTCCCTAAGAAGTTATTAATTTATACAATTAAAAAGTTCCATGGGTTTATCTGACACGTAGAAGATAGCAAGCCATTGTCATTAAGAAAAGCTATATATCTTATAGTTTCAGAACCTGACACATGGAGGTCAGGACACATGGATTCTTATCTAAGGGCAGTATGGGGATTGAAACCATGACCATGGCATCATTAGCATCCCACTCAAACCACCTGGGTAATCAGCCGATGTCTTCTTTGTTGCAAAATCTGCCTCAGAGGCCGTTTACACGTTGCCGGCTATTTTCATAAACGGACATTTCACCGTCTCCGTTTTCAAAAAGATCTTCGTTTACACTTACCCGTGTATATATACACAAGAGCATGCCAAACCTGTAGGTGGCAGTGTAACGAGAAGCTCAAGCCTTCCATGTATCCATTGTCACCATAGCAACATAGGTCGCACTTTTTACACAGGCGCAAGTTCCGGCGCATACTGTGACGTGGGCTGCCTATAACTCCGTTTATCTGCGTTTATCTCAGTTTACATGCAAACGCGCAACCGGAGTTTTCCAAAATCTCCACTCTGGCCGGAGTTTTTAGAAAGACTCGTTTTCAGAGGAGAAATCTCCGTTTGCGTGTAAACGAAGGGCACAAACGAAGGAAGATGTCTCCGTTTATCAAAATCACTGTGTACGTGTAAACGGCCTCTCAGAATTGAAGCACAAACATTTAGTTTGGTGGCCAACAGTGGAGGGGAATTACCTTAATTGATGGATCTCTCACGGTCCATGGGAGGAGTTAGTAGAATTGATGCCTATATTGTGTTCTCATTAGGTAAGAGCTTCCAACCACGAAAGGACTTGAACCCTTAATCTTCTGATCCGAAGTCAGACACCTTGTCCATTAGGCCACGTGGTCCCACATTTCATGTTTACAAATTGAAAAGTTCCATGGTTTAGCTGCTAAGTAGGAGATAGTTTACCACTGTAGCAAAGACCAACATATAGCTTGCGTCTGTGGAGGGGAATAAGGTTGAATGGTAGATGGCAGTCTCGCATTTGAGACTCACTGGAGGTTACGCCCACATTCTCCATAAAAATTCTTTCCTGCAGAGCATCTTCTCATATCAACCTTTATATCAGAGCCTGAGAGATGGAGGTGATGACAAATACATTCTTATCTATGGCTGGTATGGGGATTGATCCCATGATTGTGACATTACTAGTGCCTTACTCTAACCATCAGAGGTAACTGGCCAGTTTCTTGGTCTTTTTTGGTAGCAAAATAAGAAACAAAACAAAAGAGACTCCATTTGGGACTGTTAGTAAGGTGGGGTCACCTTCCAAGTTGGCATTAGGAAATTAATTCAATTGGTGGATCACTCACATTGCATGGGAATGTTAATAGAATTAATGCCTACATTCTGTTCTGATCAGGCAAGAGCTTCCAGCCACAAAGGAACAGGAATCCTCAATGCTCTGATTCGAAGTTAGACGCCTTGTCGATTAGGCCATGTGGTCCCACAAAATTTAGTGTTTATGCTTGAAAAGTTCCATGGTTTAGCTGCTAAGTAGGAGATAGCTAACCATTGTCATAAAGGCAAACTATATGGCTGCTGGTTCGTTAGCTTCTGTGGGGGGGAAATTACCTGAATTGGTAGACCGCGTATGAGAGACTTTGTGGAACGAATACCCACCTCCTACAGAATATTTGTTTCCTGCAGAGCAGCGTATGCCTTCTTCTATCAAACATTGCATCATAGCCTGGGAGGTTGAAACGTCACATTTGTTTTTAATCATTGGCCAGTATGGGGATAAAGCCTTGACCTTGACGTTTTTGGCAGCACACTCTAACCATCTGAGGCAACAGCTTCCAGGTTGGTGTCAGTGGAGGGGAATCACCTTAACTTGAGGACCGCTCGCTTCTCATGGGAGACTGAGTGGACTTAATGCCCAAGGTCTCCACAGAATAATCTTCTTATATCAATGTTTGTAGAGAAAACTGAGCCATGGAGCTCATTAAGCATTAGTTCTTGTCATTGGCCAGTATGGGGATTGAACCCATGACCTTGGCGTTATTAGCACCACGCTCTAACCATCTGAGCTAACCGGCCATGTTTTGAAGTTTGTTGGTGGTAAAACTTTTCTCAAACTGCCAAGACAGAGTACAAAAGGATGTAGCTCCATTTAGGATATGCAGTGAGGTGGGAAAACCTTCCAGGTAAGAGTTGGTAAAGGGGAATGACTAATTGGTAAACTGCACATGTTGCATGGAACTGTTAGAGAATTGAATGTCTACTTTCTTTACTAATCAGGCCAGAGCTTTCAAACAAAAAGGGATTCAAACTTTTCACCATCTGATCTGAAGTCAGACGCCTGGTCCGTTAGGCCATGTCCTCCCTAAGAAGTTATTAATTTATACAATTAAAAAGTTCCATGGGTTTATCTGACACGTAGAAGATAGCAAACCATTGTCATTAAGAAAAGCTATATATCTTATAGTTTCAGAACTTGACACATGGAGGTCAGGACACATGGATTCTTATCTAAGGGCAGTATGGGGATTGAAACCATGACCATGGCATCATTAGCATCCCACTCAAAACACCTGGGTAATCAGCCGATGTCTTCTTTGTTGCAAAATCTGCCTCAGAAATGAAGCACAAACATTTAGTTTGGTGGCCAACAGTGGAGGGGAATTACCTTAATTGATGGATCTCTCACGGTCCATGGGAGGAGTCAGTAGATTTAATGCCTATATTGTGTTCTCATTAGGTAAGAGCTTCCAACCACGAAGGGACTTGAACCCTCAATCTTCTGATCCGAAGTCAGACGCCTTGTCCATTAGGCCACGTGGTCCCACATTTCATGTTTACAAATTGAAAAGTTCCATGGTTTAGCTGCTAAGTAGGAGATAGTTTACCACTGTAGCAAAGACCAACATATAGCTTGCTTCTGTGGAGGGGAATTAGGTTGAATGGTAGATGGCAGTCTCGCATTTGAGACTCACTGGAGGTTACGCCCACATTCTCCATAAAAATTCTTTCCTGCAGAGCAACATACATCTTCTCATATCAAACTTTATATCAGAGCCTGAGAGATGGAAGTGATGACACATAGATCCTCATCTATGGCTGGTATGGGGATTGATCCCATGATTGTGACATTACTAGTGCCTTACTCTAACCATCAGAGGTAACTGGCCAGTTTCTTGGTCTTTTTTGGTAGCAAAATAAGAAACCAAACAAAAGAGACTCCATTTGGGACTGTTAGTAAGGTGGGGTCACCTTCCAAGTTAGCATTAGGAAATTAATTCAATTGGTGGATCACTCACATTGCATGGGAATGTTAATAGAATTAATGCCTACATCCTGTTCTGATCAGGCAAGAGCTTCCAGCCACAAAGGAACAGGAATCCTCAATGCTCTGATTCGAAGTTAGACGCCTTGTCGATTAGGCCACGTGGTCCCACAAAATTTAGTGTTTATGCTTGAAAAGTTCCATGGTTTAGCTGCTAAGTAGGAGATAGCTAACCATTGTCATAAAGGCAAACTGTATGGCTGCTGGTTCGTTAGCTTCTGTGGGGGGGAAATTACCTGAATTGGTAGACCGCGTATGAGAGACTTTGTGGAACGAATACCCACCTCCTACAGAATATTTGTTTCCTGCAGAGTAGCGTATGCCTTCTTCTATCAAACATTGCATCATAGCCTGGGAGGTTGAAATGTCACATTTGTTTTTAATCATTGGCCAGTATGGGGATAAAGCCTTGACCTTGACGTTTTTGGCAGCACACTCTAACCATCTGAGGCAACGGCTTCCCAGGTTGGTGTCAGTGGAGGGGAATCACTTTAATTTGAGGACCGCTCGCTTCTCATGGGAGACTGAGTGGACTTAATGCCCAAGGTCTCCACAGAATAATCTTCTTATATCAATGTCTGTAGAGAAAACTGAGCCATGGAGCTCATTAAGCATTAGTTCTTGTCATTGGCCAGTATGGGGATTGAACCCATGACCTTGGCGTTATTAGCACCACGCTCTAACCATCTGAGCTAACCGGCCATGTTTTGAAGGCTGTTGGTGGTAAAACTTTTCTCAAACTGCTAAGACAGAGTACAAAAGGATGTAGCTCCATTTGGGATATGCAGTGAGGTGGGAAAACCTTCCAGGTAAGAGTTGGTAAAGGGGAATAACTAATTGGTAAACTGCACATGTTGCATGGAACTGTTAGAGAATTGAATGTCTACTTTCTATACTAATCAGACCAGAGCTTTCAAACAAAAAGGGATTCAAACTTTTTACCATCTGATCTGAAGTCAGACGCCTGGTCCGTTAGGCCATGTCCTCCCTAAGAAGTTATTAATTTATACAATTAAAAAGTTCCATGGGTTTATCTGATACGCAGAAGATAGCAAGCCATTGTCATTAAGAAAAGCTATATATCTTATAGTTTCAGAACCTGACACATGGAGGTCAGGACACATGGATTCTTATCTAAGGGCAGTATGGGGATTGAAACCATGACCATGGCATCATTAGCATCCCACTCAAACCACCTGGGTAATCAGCCGATGTCTTCTTTGTTGCAAAATCTGCCTCAGAGGCCGTTTACACGTTGCCGGCTATTTTCATAAACGGACATTTCACCGTCTCCGTTTTCAAAAAGATCTTCGTTTACACTTACCCGTGTATATATACACAAGAGCATGCCAAACCTGTAGGTGGCAGTGTAACGAGAAGCTCAAGCCTTCCATGTATCCATTGTCACCATAGCAACATAGGTCGCACTTTTTACACAGGCGCAAGTTCCGGCGCATACTGTGACGTGGGCTGCCTATAACTCCGTTTATCTGCGTTTATCTCAGTTTACATGCAAACGCGCAACCGGAGTTTTCCAAAATCTCCACTCTGGCCGGAGTTTTTAGAAAGACTCGTTTTCAGAGGAGAAATCTCCGTTTGCGTGTAAACGAAGGGCACAAACGAAGGAAGATGTCTCCGTTTATCAAAATCACTGTGTACGTGTAAACGGCCTCTCAGAATTGAAGCACAAACATTTAGTTTGGTGGCCAACAGTGGAGGGGAATTACCTTAATTGATGGATCTCTCACGGTCCATGGGAGGAGTTAGTAGAATTGATGCCTATATTGTGTTCTCATTAGGTAAGAGCTTCCAACCACGAAGGGACTTGAACCCTTAATTTTCTGATCCGAAGTCAGACGCCTTGTCCATTAGGCCACGTGGTCCCACATTTCATGTTTACAAATTGAAAAGTTCCATGGTTTAGCTGCTAAGTAGGAGATAGTTTACCACTGTAGCAAAGACCAACATATAGCTTGCGTCTGTGGAGGGGAATAAGGTTGAATGGTAGATGGCAGTCTCGCATTTGAGACTCACTGGAGGTTACGCCCACATTCTCCATAAAAATTCTTTCCTGCAGAGCATCTTCTCATATCAACCTTTATATCAGAGCCTGAGAGATGGAGGTGATGACAAATACATTCTTATCTATGGCTGGTATGGGGATTGATCCCATGATTGTGACATTACTAGTGCCTTACTCTAACCATCAGAGGTAACTGGCCAGTTTCTTGGTCTTTTTTGGTAGCAAAATAAGAAACAAAACAAAAGAGACTCCATTTGGGACTGTTAGTAAGGTGGGGTCACCTTCCAAGTTGGCATTAGGAAATTAATTCAATTGGTGGATCACTCACATTGCATGGGAATGTTAATAGAATTAATGCCTACATTCTGTTCTGATCAGGCAAGAGCTTCCAGCCACAAAGGAACAGGAATCCTCAATGCTCTGATTCGAAGTTAGACGCCTTGTCGATTAGGCCATGTGGTCCCACAAAATTTAGTGTTTATGCTTGAAAAGTTCCATGGTTTAGCTGCTAAGTAGGAGATAGCTAACCATTGTCATAAAGGCAAACTATATGGCTGCTGGTTCGTTAGCTTCTGTGGGGGGGAAATTACCTGAATTGGTAGACCGCGTATGAGAGACTTTGTGGAACGAATACCCACCTCCTACAGAATATTTGTTTCCTGCAGAGCAGCGTATGCCTTCTTCTATCAAACATTGCATCATAGCCTGGGAGGTTGAAACGTCACATTTGTTTTTAATCATTGGCCAGTATGGGGATAAAGCCTTGACCTTGACGTTTTTGGCAGCACACTCTAACCATCTGAGGCAACAGCTTCCAGGTTGGTGTCAGTGGAGGGGAATCACCTTAACTTGAGGACCGCTCGCTTCTCATGGGAGACTGAGTGGACTTAATGCCCAAGGTCTCCACAGAATAATCTTCTTATATCAATGTTTGTAGAGAAAACTGAGCCATGGAGCTCATTAAGCATTAGTTCTTGTCATTGGCCAGTATGGGGATTGAACCCATGACCTTGGCGTTATTAGCACCACGCTCTAACCATCTGAGCTAACCGGCCATGTTTTGAAGTTTGTTGGTGGTAAAACTTTTCTCAAACTGCCAAGACAGAGTACAAAAGGATGTAGCTCCATTTAGGATATGCAGTGAGGTGGGAAAACCTTCCAGGTAAGAGTTGGTAAAGGGGAATAACTAATTGGTAAACTGCACATGTTGCATGGAACTGTTAGAGAATTGAATGTCTACTTTCTTTACTAATCAGGCCAGAGCTTTCAAACAAAAAGGGATTCAAACTTTTCACCATCTGATCTGAAGTCAGACGCCTGGTCCGTTAGGCCATGTCCTCCCTAAGAAGTTATTAATTTATACAATTAAAAAGTTCCATGGGTTTATCTGACACGTAGAAGATAGCAAGCCATTGTCATTAAGAAAAGCTATATATCTTATAGTTTCAGAACTTGACACATGGAGGTCAGGACACATGGATTCTTATCTAAGGGCAGTATGGGGATTGAAACCATGACCATGGCATCATTAGCATCCCACTCAAAACACCTGGGTAATCAGCCAATGTCTTCTTTGTTGTGCCTCAGAATTGAAGCACAAACATTTAGTTTGGTGGCCAACAGTGGAGGGGAATTACCTTAATTGATGGATCTCTCACGGTCCATGGGAGGAGTTAGTAGAATTGATGCCTATATTGTGTTCTCATTAGGAAAGAGCTTCCAACCACGAAGGGACTTGAACCCTCAATCTTCTGATCCGAAGTCAGACGCCTTGTCCATTAGGCCACGTGGTCCCACATTTCATGTTTACAAATTGAAAAGTTCCATGGTTTAGCTGCTAAGTAGGAGATAGTTTACCACTGTAGCAAAGACCAACATATAGCTTGCGTCTGTGGAGGGGAATAAGGTTGAATGGTAGATGGCAGTCTCGCATTTGAGACTCACTGGAGGTTACGCCCACATTCTCCATAAAAATTCTTTCCTGCAGAGCATCTTCTCATATCAACCTTTATATCAGAGCCTGAGAGATGGAGGTGATGACAAATACATTCTTATCTATGGCTGGTATGGGGATTGATCCCATGATTGTGACATTACTAGTGCCTTACTCTAACCATCAGAGGTAACTGGCCAGTTTCTTGGTCTTTTTTGGTAGCAAAATAAGAAACAAAACAAAAGAGACTCCATTTGGGACTGTTAGTAAGGTGGGGTCACCTTCCAAGTTGGCATTAGGAAATTAATTCAATTGGTGGATCACTCACATTGCATGGGAATGTTAATAGAATTAATGCCTACATTCTGTTCTGATCAGGCAAGAGCTTCCAGCCACAAAGGAACAGGAATCCTCAATGCTCTGATTCGAAGTTAGACGCCTTGTCGATTAGGCCATGTGGTCCCACAAAATTTAGTGTTTATGCTTGAAAAGTTCCATGGTTTAGCTGCTAAGTAGGAGATAGCTAACCATTGTCATAAAGGCAAACTATATGGCTGCTGGTTCGTTAGCTTCTGTGGGGGGGAAATTACCTGAATTGGTAGACCGCGTATGAGAGACTTTGTGGAACGAATACCCACCTCCTACAGAATATTTGTTTCCTGCAGAGCAGCGTATGCCTTCTTCTATCAAACATTGCATCATAGCCTGGGAGGTTGAAACGTCACATTTGTTTTTAATCATTGGCCAGTATGGGGATAAAGCCTTGACCTTGACGTTTTTGGCAGCACACTCTAACCATCTGAGGCAACAGCTTCCAGGTTGGTGTCAGTGGAGGGGAATCACCTTAACTTGAGGACCGCTCGCTTCTCATGGGAGACTGAGTGGACTTAATGCCCAAGGTCTCCACAGAATAATCTTCTTATATCAATGTTTGTAGAGAAAACTGAGCCATGGAGCTCATTAAGCATTAGTTCTTGTCATTGGCCAGTATGGGGATTGAACCCATGACCTTGGCGTTATTAGCACCACGCTCTAACCATCTGAGCTAACCGGCCATGTTTTGAAGTTTGTTGGTGGTAAAACTTTTCTCAAACTGCCAAGACAGAGTACAAAAGGATGTAGCTCCATTTAGGATATGCAGTGAGGTGGGAAAACCTTCCAGGTAAGAGTTGGTAAAGGGGAATGACTAATTGGTAAACTGCACATGTTGCATGGAACTGTTAGAGAATTGAATGTCTACTTTCTTTACTAATCAGGCCAGAGCTTTCAAACAAAAAGGGATTCAAACTTTTCACCATCTGATCTGAAGTCAGACGCCTGGTCCGTTAGGCCATGTCCTCCCTAAGAAGTTATTAATTTATACAATTAAAAAGTTCCATGGGTTTATCTGACACGTAGAAGATAGCAAGCCATTGTCATTAAGAAAAGCTATATATCTTATAGTTTCAGAACTTGACACATGGAGGTCAGGACACATGGATTCTTATCTAAGGGCAGTATGGGGATTGAAACCATGACCATGGCATCATTAGCATCCCACTCAAACCACCTGGGTAATCAGCCAATGTCTTCTTTGTTGTGCCTCAGAATTGAAGCACAAACATTTAGTTTGGTGGCCAACAGTGGAGGGGAATTACCTTAATTGATGGATCTCTCACGGTCCATGGGAGGAGTTAGTAGAATTGATGCCTATATTGTGTTCTCATTAGGAAAGAGCTTCCAACCACGAAGGGACTTGAACCCTCAATCTTCTGATCCGAAGTCAGACGCCTTGTCCATTAGGCCACGTGGTCCCACATTTCATGTTTACAAATTGAAAAGTTCCATGGTTTAGCTGCTAAGTAGGAGATAGTTTACCACTGTAGCAAAGACCAACATATAGCTTGCGTCTGTGGAGGGGAATAAGGTTGAATGGTAGATGGCAGTCTCGCATTTGAGACTCACTGGAGGTTACGCCCACATTCTCCATAAAAATTCTTTCCTGCAGAGCATCTTCTCATATCAACCTTTATATCAGAGCCTGAGAGATGGAGGTGATGACAAATACATTCTTATCTATGGCTGGTATGGGGATTGATCCCATGATTGTGACATTACTAGTGCCTTACTCTAACCATCAGAGGTAACTGGCCAGTTTCTTGGTCTTTTTTGGTAGCAAAATAAGAAACAAAACAAAAGAGACTCCATTTGGGACTGTTAGTAAGGTGGGGTCACCTTCCAAGTTGGCATTAGGAAATTAATTCAATTGGTGGATCACTCACATTGCATGGGAATGTTAATAGAATTAATGCCTACATTCTGTTCTGATCAGGCAAGAGCTTCCAGCCACAAAGGAACAGGAATCCTCAATGCTCTGATTCGAAGTTAGACGCCTTGTCGATTAGGCCATGTGGTCCCACAAAATTTAGTGTTTATGCTTGAAAAGTTCCATGGTTTAGCTGCTAAGTAGGAGATAGCTAACCATTGTCATAAAGGCAAACTATATGGCTGCTGGTTCGTTAGCTTCTGTGGGGGGGAAATTACCTGAATTGGTAGACCGCGTATGAGAGACTTTGTGGAACGAATACCCACCTCCTACAGAATATTTGTTTCCTGCAGAGCAGCGTATGCCTTCTTCTATCAAACATTGCATCATAGCCTGGGAGGTTGAAACGTCACATTTGTTTTTAATCATTGGCCAGTATGGGGATAAAGCCTTGACCTTGACGTTTTTGGCAGCACACTCTAACCATCTGAGGCAACAGCTTCCAGGTTGGTGTCAGTGGAGGGGAATCACCTTAACTTGAGGACCGCTCGCTTCTCATGGGAGACTGAGTGGACTTAATGCCCAAGGTCTCCACAGAATAATCTTCTTATATCAATGTTTGTAGAGAAAACTGAGCCATGGAGCTCATTAAGCATTAGTTCTTGTCATTGGCCAGTATGGGGATTGAACCCATGACCTTGGCGTTATTAGCACCACGCTCTAACCATCTGAGCTAACCGGCCATGTTTTGAAGTTTGTTGGTGGTAAAACTTTTCTCAAACTGCCAAGACAGAGTACAAAAGGATGTAGCTCCATTTAGGATATGCAGTGAGGTGGGAAAACCTTCCAGGTAAGAGTTGGTAAAGGGGAATGACTAATTGGTAAACTGCACATGTTGCATGGAACTGTTAGAGAATTGAATGTCTACTTTCTTTACTAATCAGGCCAGAGCTTTCAAACAAAAAGGGATTCAAACTTTTCACCATCTGATCTGAAGTCAGACGCCTGGTCCGTTAGGCCATGTCCTCCCTAAGAAGTTATTAATTTATACAATTAAAAAGTTCCATGGGTTTATCTGACACGTAGAAGATAGCAAACCATTGTCATTAAGAAAAGCTATATATCTTATAGTTTCAGAACTTGACACATGGAGGTCAGGACACATGGATTCTTATCTAAGGGCAGTATGGGGATTGAAACCATGACCATGGCATCATTAGCATCCCACTCAAAACACCTGGGTAATCAGCCGATGTCTTCTTTGTTGCAAAATCTGCCTCAGAAATGAAGCACAAACATTTAGTTTGGTGGCCAACAGTGGAGGGGAATTACCTTAATTGATGGATCTCTCACAGTCCATGGGAGGAGTCAGTAGATTTAATGCCTATATTGTGTTCTCATTAGGTAAGAGCTTCCAACCACGAAGGGACTTGAACCCTCAATCTTCTGATCCGAAGTCAGACGCCTTGTCCATTAGGCCACGTGGTCCCACATTTCATGTTTACAAATTGAAAAGTTCCATGGTTTAGCTGCTAAGTAGGAGATAGTTTACCACTGTAGCAAAGACCAACATATAGCTTGCTTCTGTGGAGGGGAATTAGGTTGAATGGTAGATGGCAGTCTCGCATTTGAGACTCACTGGAGGTTACGCCCACATTCTCCATAAAAATTCTTTCCTGCAGAGCAACATACATCTTCTCATATCAAACTTTATATCAGAGCCTGAGAGATGGAAGTGATGACACATAGATCCTCATCTATGGCTGGTATGGGGATTGATCCCATGATTGTGACATTACTAGTGCCTTACTCTAACCATCAGAGGTAACTGGCCAGTTTCTTGGTCTTTTTTGGTAGCAAAATAAGAAACCAAACAAAAGAGACTCCATTTGGGACTGTTAGTAAGGTGGGGTCACCTTCCAAGTTAGCATTAGGAAATTAATTCAATTGGTGGATCACTCACATTGCATGGGAATGTTAATAGAATTAATGCCTACATCCTGTTCTGATCAGGCAAGAGCTTCCAGCCACAAAGGAACAGGAATCCTCAATGCTCTGATTCGAAGTTAGACGCCTTGTCGATTAGGCCACGTGGTCCCACAAAATTTAGTGTTTATGCTTGAAAAGTTCCATGGTTTAGCTGCTAAGTAGGAGATAGCTAACCATTGTCATAAAGGCAAACTGTATGGCTGCTGGTTCGTTAGCTTCTGTGGGGGGGAAATTACCTGAATTGGTAGACCGCGTATGAGAGACTTTGTGGAACGAATACCCACCTCCTACAGAATATTTGTTTCCTGCAGAGTAGCGTATGCCTTCTTCTATCAAACATTGCATCATAGCCTGGGAGGTTGAAATGTCACATTTGTTTTTAATCATTGGCCAGTATGGGGATAAAGCCTTGACCTTGACGTTTTTGGCAGCACACTCTAACCATCTGAGGCAACGGCTTCCCAGGTTGGTGTCAGTGGAGGGGAATCACTTTAATTTGAGGACCGCTCGCTTCTCATGGGAGACTGAGTGGACTTAATGCCCAAGGTCTCCACAGAATAATCTTCTTATATCAATGTCTGTAGAGAAAACTGAGCCATGGAGCTCATTAAGCATTAGTTCTTGTCATTGGCCAGTATGGGGATTGAACCCATGACCTTGGCGTTATTAGCACCACGCTCTAACCATCTGAGCTAACCGGCCAGGTTTTGAAAGCTGTTGGTGGTAAAACTTTTCTCAAACTGCTAAGACAGAGTACAAAAGGATGTAGCTCCATTTGGGATATGCAGTGAGGTGGGAAAACCTTCCAGGTAAGAGTTGGTAAAGGGGAATAACTAATTGGTAAACTGCACATGTTGCATGGAACTGTTAGAGAATTGAATGTCTACTTTCTATACTAATCAGACCAGAGCTTTCAAACAAAAAGGGATTCAAACTTTTTACCATCTGATCTGAAGTCAGACGCCTGGTCCGTTAGGCCATGTCCTCCCTAAGAAGTTATTAATTTATACAATTAAAAAGTTCCATGGGTTTATCTGACACGTAGAAGATAGCAAGCCATTGTCATTAAGAAAAGCTATATATCTTATAGTTTCAGAACCTGACACATGGAGGTCAGGACACATGGATTCTTATCTAAGGGCAGTATGGGGATTGAAACCATGACCATGGCATCATTAGCATCCCACTCAAACCACCTGGGTAATCAGCCGATGTCTTCTTTGTTGCAAAATCTGCCTCAGAGGCCGTTTACACGTTGCCGGCTATTTTCATAAACGGACATTTCACCGTCTCCGTTTTCAAAAAGATCTTCGTTTACACTTACCCGTGTATATATACACAAGAGCATGCCAAACCTGTAGGTGGCAGTGTAACGAGAAGCTCAAGCCTTCCATGTATCCATTGTCACCATAGCAACATAGGTCGCACTTTTTACACAGGCGCAAGTTCCGGCGCATACTGTGACGTGGGCTGCCTATAACTCCGTTTATCTGCGTTTATCTCAGTTTACATGCAAACGCGCAACCGGAGTTTTCCAAAATCTCCACTCTGGCCGGAGTTTTTAGAAAGACTCGTTTTCAGAGGAGAAATCTCCGTTTGCGTGTAAACGAAGGGCACAAACGAAGGAAGATGTCTCCGTTTATCAAAATCACTGTGTACGTGTAAACGGCCTCTCAGAATTTAAGCACAAACATTTAGTTTGGTGGCCAACAGTGGAGGGGAATTACCTTAATTGATGGATCTCTCACGGTCCATGGGAGGAGTTAGTAGAATTGATGCCTATATTGTGTTCTCATTAGGTAAGAGCTTCCAACCACGAAAGGACTTGAACCCTTAATCTTCTGATCCGAAGTCAGACACCTTGTCCATTAGGCCACGTGGTCCCACATTTCATGTTTACAAATTGAAAAGTTCCATGGTTTAGCTGCTAAGTAGGAGATAGTTTACCACTGTAGCAAAGACCAACATATAGCTTGCGTCTGTGGAGGGGAATAAGGTTGAATGGTAGATGGCAGTCTCGCATTTGAGACTCACTGGAGGTTACGCCCACATTCTCCATAAAAATTCTTTCCTGCAGAGCATCTTCTCATATCAACCTTTATATCAGAGCCTGAGAGATGGAGGTGATGACAAATACATTCTTATCTATGGCTGGTATGGGGATTGATCCCATGATTGTGACATTACTAGTGCCTTACTCTAACCATCAGAGGTAACTGGCCAGTTTCTTGGTCTTTTTTGGTAGCAAAATAAGAAACAAAACAAAAGAGACTCCATTTGGGACTGTTAGTAAGGTGGGGTCACCTTCCAAGTTGGCATTAGGAAATTAATTCAATTGGTGGATCACTCACATTGCATGGGAATGTTAATAGAATTAATGCCTACATTCTGTTCTGATCAGGCAAGAGCTTCCAGCCACAAAGGAACAGGAATCCTCAATGCTCTGATTCGAAGTTAGACGCCTTGTCGATTAGGCCATGTGGTCCCACAAAATTTAGTGTTTATGCTTGAAAAGTTCCATGGTTTAGCTGCTAAGTAGGAGATAGCTAACCATTGTCATAAAGGCAAACTATATGGCTGCTGGTTCGTTAGCTTCTGTGGGGGGGAAATTACCTGAATTGGTAGACCGCGTATGAGAGACTTTGTGGAACGAATACCCACCTCCTACAGAATATTTGTTTCCTGCAGAGCAGCGTATGCCTTCTTCTATCAAACATTGCATCATAGCCTGGGAGGTTGAAACGTCACATTTGTTTTTAATCATTGGCCAGTATGGGGATAAAGCCTTGACCTTGACGTTTTTGGCAGCACACTCTAACCATCTGAGGCAACAGCTTCCAGGTTGGTGTCAGTGGAGGGGAATCACCTTAACTTGAGGACCGCTCGCTTCTCATGGGAGACTGAGTGGACTTAATGCCCAAGGTCTCCACAGAATAATCTTCTTATATCAATGTTTGTAGAGAAAACTGAGCCATGGAGCTCATTAAGCATTAGTTCTTGTCATTGGCCAGTATGGGGATTGAACCCATGACCTTGGCGTTATTAGCACCACGCTCTAACCATCTGAGCTAACTGGCCATGTTTTGAAGTTTGTTGGTGGTAAAACTTTTCTCAAACTGCCAAGACAGAGTACAAAAGGATGTAGCTCCATTTAGGATATGCAGTGAGGTGGGAAAACCTTCCAGGTAAGAGTTGGTAAAGGGGAATGACTAATTGGTAAACTGCACATGTTGCATGGAACTGTTAGAGAATTGAATGTCTACTTTCTTTACTAATCAGGCCAGAGCTTTCAAACAAAAAGGGATTCAAACTTTTCACCATCTGATCTGAAGTCAGACGCCTGGTCCGTTAGGCCATGTCCTCCCTAAGAAGTTATTAATTTATACAATTAAAAAGTTCCATGGGTTTATCTGACACGTAGAAGATAGCAAGCCATTGTCATTAAGAAAAGCTATATATCTTATAGTTTCAGAACTTGACACATGGAGGTCAGGACACATGGATTCTTATCTAAGGGCAGTATGGGGATTGAAACCATGACCATGGCATCATTAGCATCCCACTCAAAACACCTGGGTAATCAGCCGATGTCTTCTTTGTTGCAAAATCTGCCTCAGAAATGAAGCACAAACATTTAGTTTGGTGGCCAACAGTGGAGGGGAATTACCTTAATTGATGGATCTCTCACGGTCCATGGGAGGAGTCAGTAGATTTAATGCCTATATTGTGTTCTCATTAGGTAAGAGCTTCCAACCACGAAGGGACTTGAACCCTCAATCTTCTGATCCGAAGTCAGACGCCTTGTCCATTAGGCCACGTGGTCCCACATTTCATGTTTACAAATTGAAAAGTTCCATGGTTTAGCTGCTAAGTAGGAGATAGTTTACCACTGTAGCAAAGACCAACATATAGCTTGCTTCTGTGGAGGGGAATTAGGTTGAATGGTAGATGGCAGTCTCGCATTTGAGACTCACTGGAGGTTACGCCCACATTCTCCATAAAAATTCTTTCCTGCAGAGCAACATACATCTTCTCATATCAAACTTTATATCAGAGCCTGAGAGATGGAAGTGATGACACATAGATCCTCATCTATGGCTGGTATGGGGATTGATCCCATGATTGTGACATTACTAGTGCCTTACTCTAACCATCAGAGGTAACTGGCCAGTTTCTTGGTCTTTTTTGGTAGCAAAATAAGAAACCAAACAAAAGAGACTCCATTTGGGACTGTTAGTAAGGTGGGGTCACCTTCCAAGTTAGCATTAGGAAATTAATTCAATTGGTGGATCACTCACATTGCATGGGAATGTTAATAGAATTAATGCCTACATCCTGTTCTGATCAGGCAAGAGCTTCCAGCCACAAAGGAACAGGAATCCTCAATGCTCTGATTCGAAGTTAGACGCCTTGTCGATTAGGCCACGTGGTCCCACAAAATTTAGTGTTTATGCTTGAAAAGTTCCATGGTTTAGCTGCTAAGTAGGAGATAGCTAACCATTGTCATAAAGGCAAACTGTATGGCTGCTGGTTCGTTAGCTTCTGTGGGGGGGAAATTACCTGAATTGGTAGACCGCGTATGAGAGACTTTGTGGAACGAATACCCACCTCCTACAGAATATTTGTTTCCTGCAGAGTAGCGTATGCCTTCTTCTATCAAACATTGCATCATAGCCTGGGAGGTTGAAATGTCACATTTGTTTTTAATCATTGGCCAGTATGGGGATAAAGCCTTGACCTTGACGTTTTTGGCAGCACACTCTAACCATCTGAGGCAACGGCTTCCCAGGTTGGTGTCAGTGGAGGGGAATCACTTTAATTTGAGGACCGCTCGCTTCTCATGGGAGACTGAGTGGACTTAATGCCCAAGGTCTCCACAGAATAATCTTCTTATATCAATGTCTGTAGAGAAAACTGAGCCATGGAGCTCATTAAGCATTAGTTCTTGTCATTGGCCAGTATGGGGATTGAACCCATGACCTTGGCGTTATTAGCACCACGCTCTAACCATCTGAGCTAACGGGCCATGTTTTGAAAGCTGTTGGTGGTAAAACTTTTCTCAAACTGCTAAGACAGAGTACAAAAGGATGTAGCTCCATTTGGGATATGCAGTGAGGTGGGAAAACCTTCCAGGTAAGAGTTGGTAAAGGGGAATAACTAATTGGTAAACTGCACATGTTGCATGGAACTGTTAGAGAATTGAATGTCTACTTTCTATACTAATCAGACCAGAGCTTTCAAACAAAAAGGGATTCAAACTTTTTACCATCTGATCTGAAGTCAGACGCCTGGTCCGTTAGGCCATGTCCTCCCTAAGAAGTTATTAATTTATACAATTAAAAAGTTCCATGGGTTTATCTGACACGTAGAAGATAGCAAGCCATTGTCATTAAGAAAAGCTATATATCTTATAGTTTCAGAACCTGACACATGGAGGTCAGGACACATGGATTCTTATCTAAGGGCAATATGGGGATTGAAACCATGACCATGGCATCATTAGCATCCCACTCAAACCACCTGGGTAATCAGCCGATGTCTTCTTTGTTGCAAAATCTGCCTCAGAGGCCGTTTACACGTTGCCGGCTATTTTCATAAACGGACATTTCACCGTCTCCGTTTTCAAAAAGATCTTCGTTTACACTTACCCGTGTATATATACACAAGAGCATGCCAAACCTGTAGGTGGCAGTGTAACGAGAAGCTCAAGCCTTCCATGTATCCATTGTCACCATAGCAACATAGGTCGCACTTTTTACACAGGCGCAAGTTCCGGCGCATACTGTGACGTGGGCTGCCTATAACTCCGTTTATCTGCGTTTATCTCAGTTTACATGCAAACGCGCAACCGGAGTTTTCCAAAATCTCCACTCTGGCCGGAGTTTTTAGAAAGACTCGTTTTCAGAGGAGAAATCTCCGTTTGCGTGTAAACGAAGGGCACAAACGAAGGAAGATGTCTCCGTTTATCAAAATCACTGTGTACGTGTAAACGGCCTCTCAGAATTGAAGCACAAACATTTAGTTTGGTGGCCAACAGTGGAGGGGAATTACCTTAATTGATGGATCTCTCACGGTCCATGGGAGGAGTTAGTAGAATTGATGCCTATATTGTGTTCTCATTAGGTAAGAGCTTCCAACCACGAAAGGACTTGAACCCTTAATCTTCTGATCCGAAGTCAGACACCTTGTCCATTAGGCCACGTGGTCCCACATTTCATGTTTACAAATTGAAAAGTTCCATGGTTTAGCTGCTAAGTAGGAGATAGTTTACCACTGTAGCAAAGACCAACATATAGCTTGCGTCTGTGGAGGGGAATAAGGTTGAATGGTAGATGGCAGTCTCGCATTTGAGACTCACTGGAGGTTACGCCCACATTCTCCATAAAAATTCTTTCCTGCAGAGCATCTTCTCATATCAACCTTTATATAAGAGCCTGAGAGATGGAGGTGATGACAAATACATTCTTATCTATGGCTGGTATGGGGATTGATCCCATGATTGTGACATTACTAGTGCCTTACTCTAACCATCAGAGGTAACTGGCCAGTTTCTTGGTCTTTTTTGGTAGCAAAATAAGAAACAAAACAAAAGAGACTCCATTTGGGACTGTTAGTAAGGTGGGGTCACCTTCCAAGTTGGCATTAGGAAATTAATTCAATTGGTGGATCACTCACATTGCATGGGAATGTTAATAGAATTAATGCCTACATTCTGTTCTGATCAGGCAAGAGCTTCCAGCCACAAAGGAACAGGAATCCTCAATGCTCTGATTCGAAGTTAGACGCCTTGTCGATTAGGCCATGTGGTCCCACAAAATTTAGTGTTTATGCTTGAAAAGTTCCATGGTTTAGCTGCTAAGTAGGAGATAGCTAACCATTGTCATAAAGGCAAACTATATGGCTGCTGGTTCGTTAGCTTCTGTGGGGGGGAAATTACCTGAATTGGTAGACCGCGTATGAGAGACTTTGTGGAACGAATACCCACCTCCTACAGAATATTTGTTTCCTGCAGAGCAGCGTATGCCTTCTTCTATCAAACATTGCATCATAGCCTGGGAGGTTGAAACGTCACATTTGTTTTTAATCATTGGCCAGTATGGGGATAAAGCCTTGACCTTGACGTTTTTGGCAGCACACTCTAACCATCTGAGGCAACAGCTTCCAGGTTGGTGTCAGTGGAGGGGAATCACCTTAACTTGAGGACCGCTCGCTTCTCATGGGAGACTGAGTGGACTTAATGCCCAAGGTCTCCACAGAATAATCTTCTTATATCAATGTTTGTAGAGAAAACTGAGCCATGGAGCTCATTAAGCATTAGTTCTTGTCATTGGCCAGTATGGGGATTGAACCCATGACCTTGGCGTTATTAGCACCACGCTCTAACCATCTGAGCTAACCGGCCATGTTTTGAAGTTTGTTGGTGGTAAAACTTTTCTCAAACTGCCAAGACAGAGTACAAAAGGATGTAGCTCCATTTAGGATATGCAGTGAGGTGGGAAAACCTTCCAGGTAAGAGTTGGTAAAGGGGAATGACTAATTGGTAAACTGCACATGTTGCATGGAACTGTTAGAGAATTGAATGTCTACTTTCTTTACTAATCAGGCCAGAGCTTTCAAACAAAAAGGGATTCAAACTTTTCACCATCTGATCTGAAGTCAGACGCCTGGTCCGTTAGGCCATGTCCTCCCTAAGAAGTTATTAATTTATACAATTAAAAAGTTCCATGGGTTTATCTGACACGTAGAAGATAGCAAGCCATTGTCATTAAGAAAAGCTATATATCTTATAGTTTCAGAACTTGACACATGGAGGTCAGGACACATGGATTCTTATCTAAGGGCAGTATGGGGATTGAAACCATGACCATGGCATCATTAGCATCCCACTCAAAACACCTGGGTAATCAGCCGATGTCTTCTTTGTTGCAAAATCTGCCTCAGAAATGAAGCACAAACATTTAGTTTGGTGGCCAACAGTGGAGGGGAATTACCTTAATTGATGGATCTCTCACGGTCCATGGGAGGAGTCAGTAGATTTAATGCCTATATTGTGTTCTCATTAGGTAAGAGCTTCCAACCACGAAGGGACTTGAACCCTCAATCTTCTGATCCGAAGTCAGACACCTTGTCCATTAGGCCACGTGGTCCCACATTTCATGTTTACAAATTGAAAAGTTCCATGGTTTAGCTGCTAAGTAGGAGATAGTTTACCACTGTAGCAAAGACCAACATATAGCTTGCTTCTGTGGAGGGGAATTAGGTTGAATGGTAGATGGCAGTCTCGCATTTGAGACTCACTGGAGGTTACGCCCACATTCTCCATAAAAATTCTTTCCTGCAGAGCAACATACATCTTCTCATATCAAACTTTATATCAGAGCCTGAGAGATGGAAGTGATGACACATAGATCCTCATCTATGGCTGGTATGGGGATTGATCCCATGATTGTGACATTACTAGTGCCTTACTCTAACCATCAGAGGTAACTGGCCAGTTTCTTGGTCTTTTTTGGTAGCAAAATAAGAAACCAAACAAAAGAGACTCCATTTGGGACTGTTAGTAAGGTGGGGTCACCTTCCAAGTTAGCATTAGGAAATTAATTCAATTGGTGGATCACTCACATTGCATGGGAATGTTAATAGAATTAATGCCTACATCCTGTTCTGATCAGGCAAGAGCTTCCAGCCACAAAGGAACAGGAATCCTCAATGCTCTGATTCGAAGTTAGACGCCTTGTCGATTAGGCCACGTGGTCCCACAAAATTTAGTGTTTATGCTTGAAAAGTTCCATGGTTTAGCTGCTAAGTAGGAGATAGCTAACCATTGTCATAAAGGCAAACTGTATGGCTGCTGGTTCGTTAGCTTCTGTGGGGGGGAAATTACCTGAATTGGTAGACCGCGTATGAGAGACTTTGTGGAACGAATACCCACCTCCTACAGAATATTTGTTTCCTGCAGAGTAGCGTATGCCTTCTTCTATCAAACATTGCATCATAGCCTGGGAGGTTGAAATGTCACATTTGTTTTTAATCATTGGCCAGTATGGGGATAAAGCCTTGACCTTGACGTTTTTGGCAGCACACTCTAACCATCTGAGGCAACGGCTTCCCAGGTTGGTGTCAGTGGAGGGGAATCACTTTAATTTGAGGACCGCTCGCTTCTCATGGGAGACTGAGTGGACTTAATGCCCAAGGTCTCCACAGAATAATCT
The DNA here is from genome assembly GCF_041903045.1 of Epinephelus lanceolatus. Taxonomy (NCBI): domain Eukaryota; kingdom Metazoa; phylum Chordata; class Actinopteri; order Perciformes; family Serranidae; genus Epinephelus; species Epinephelus lanceolatus. Next base: position 5,921,747 of record NC_135748.1, on the reverse strand, counting down.
TCTTATATCAATGTCTGTAGAGAAAACTGAGCCATGGAGCTCATTAAGCATTAGTTCTTGTCATTGGCCAGTATGGGGATTGAACCCATGACCTTGGCGTTATTAGCACCACGCTCTAACCATCTGAGCTAACCGGCCATGTTTTGAAAGCTGTTGGTGGTAAAACTTTTCTCAAACTGCTAAGACAGAGTACAAAAGGATGTAGCTCCATTTGGGATATGCAGTGAGGTGGGAAAACCTTCCAGGTAAGAGTTGGTAAAGGGGAATAACTAATTGGTAAACTGCACATGTTGCATGGAACTGTTAGAGAATTGAATGTCTACTTTCTATACTAATCAGACCAGAGCTTTCAAACAAAAAGGGATTCAAACTTTTTACCATCTGATCTGAAGTCAGACGCCTGGTCCGTTAGGCCATGTCCTCCCTAAGAAGTTATTAATTTATACAATTAAAAAGTTCCATGGGTTTATCTGACACGTAGAAGATAGCAAGCCATTGTCATTAAGAAAAGCTATATATCTTATAGTTTCAGAACCTGACACATGGAGGTCAGGACACATGGATTCTTATCTAAGGGCAATATGGGGATTGAAACCATGACCATGGCATCATTAGCATCCCACTCAAACCACCTGGGTAATCAGCCGATGTCTTCTTTGTTGCAAAATCTGCCTCAGAGGCCGTTTACACGTTGCCGGCTATTTTCATAAACGGACATTTCACCGTCTCCGTTTTCAAAAAGATCTTCGTTTACACTTACCCGTGTATATATACACAAGAGCATGCCAAACCTGTAGGTGGCAGTGTAACGAGAAGCTCAAGCCTTCCATGTATCCATTGTCACCATAGCAACATAGGTCGCACTTTTTACACAGGCGCAAGTTCCGGCGCATACTGTGACGTGGGCTGCCTATAACTCCGTTTATCTGCGTTTATCTCAGTTTACATGCAAACGCGCAACCGGAGTTTTCCAAAATCTCCACTCTGGCCGGAGTTTTTAGAAAGACTCGTTTTCAGAGGAGAAATCTCCGTTTGCGTGTAAACGAAGGGCACAAACGAAGGAAGATGTCTCCGTTTATCAAAATCACTGTGTACGTGTAAACGGCCTCTCAGAATTGAAGCACAAACATTTAGTTTGGTGGCCAACAGTGGAGGGGAATTACCTTAATTGATGGATCTCTCACGGTCCATGGGAGGAGTTAGTAGCCTTACTAACGTGGCCTTATTAGGCCACGTGGTCCCACAAAATTTAGTGTTTATACTTGAAAAGTTCCATGGTTTAGCTGCTAAGTAGGAGATAGCTAACCTTTGTTATAAAGACAAACTGTATGGCTGCTGGTTCGTTAACTTCTGTGGGGGGGAAATTACCTGAATTGGTAGACCGCGTATGAGAGACTTTGTGGAACGAATACCCACCTCCTACAGAATATTTGTTTCCTGCAGAGCAGCGTATGCCTTCTTCTATCAAACATTGCATCATAGCCTGGGAGGTTGAAATGTCACATTTGTTTTTAATCATTGGCCAGTATGGGGATAAAGCCTTGACCTTGACGTTTTTGGCAGCACACTCTAACCATCTGAGGCAACGGCTTCCCAGGTTGGTGTCAGTGGAGGGGAATCACTTTAATTTGAGGACCGCTCGCTTCTCATGGGAGACTGAGTGGACTTAATGCCCAAGGTCTCCACAGAATAATCTTCTTATATCAATGTCTGTAGAGAAAACTGAGCCATGGAGCTCATTAAGCATTAGTTCTTGTCATTGGCCAGTATGGGGATTGAACCCATGACCTTGGCGTTATTAACACCACGCTCTAACCATCTGAGCTAACCGGCCATGTTTTGAAGGCTGTTGGTGGTAAAACTTTTCTCAAACTGCTAAGACAGAGTACAAAAGGATGTAGCTCCATTTGGGATATGCAGTGAGGTGGGAAAACCTTCCAGGTAAGAGTTGGTAAAGGGGAATAACTAATTGGTAAACTGCACATGTTGCATGGAACTGTTAGAGAATTGAATGTCTACTTTCTATACTAATCAGACCAGAGCTTTCAAACAAAAAGGGATTCAAACTTTTTACCATCTGATCTGAAGTCAGATGCCTGGTCCGTTAGGCCATGTCCTCCCTAAGAAGTTATTAATTTATACAATTAAAAAGTTCCATGGGTTTATCTGATACGCAGAAGATAGCAAGCCATTGTCATTAAGAAAAGCTATATATCTTATAGTTTCAGAACCTGACACATGGAGGTCAGGACACATGGATTCTTATCTAAGGGCAGTATGGGGATTGAAACCATGACCATGGCATCATTAGCATCCCACTCAAACCACCTGGGTAATCAGCCGATGTCTTCTTTGTTGCAAAATCTGCCTCAGAGGCCGTTTACACGTTGCCGGCTATTTTCATAAACGGACATTTCACCGTCTCCGTTTTCAAAAAGATCTTCGTTTACACTTACCCGTGTATATATACACAAGAGCATGCCAAACCTGTAGGTGGCAGTGTAACGAGAAGCTCAAGCCTTCCATGTATCCATTGTCACCATAGCAACATAGGTCGCACTTTTTACACAGGCGCAAGTTCCGGCGCATACTGTGACGTGGGCTGCCTATAACTCCGTTTATCTGCGTTTATCTCAGTTTACATGCAAACGCGCAACCGGAGTTTTCCAAAATCTCCACTCTGGCCGGAGTTTTTAGAAAGACTCGTTTTCAGAGGAGAAATCTCCGTTTGCGTGTAAACGAAGGGCACAAACGAAGGAAGATGTCTCCGTTTATCAAAATCACTGTGTACGTGTAAACGGCCTCTCAGAATTGAAGCACAAACATTTAGTTTGGTGGCCAACAGTGGAGGGGAATTACCTTAATTGATGGATCTCTCACGGTCCATGGGAGGAGTTAGTAGCCTTACTAACGTGGCCTTATTAGGCCACGTGGTCCCACAAAATTTAGTGTTTATACTTGAAAAGTTCCATGGTTTAGCTGCTAAATAGGAGATAGCTAACCTTTGTTATAAAGACAAACTGTATGGCTGCTGGTTCGTTAACTTCTGTGGGGGGGAAATTACCTGAATTGGTAGACCGCGTATGAGAGACTTTGTGGAACGAATACCCACCTCCTACAGAATATTTGTTTCCTGCAGAGCAGCGTATGCCTTCTTCTATCAAACATTGCATCATAGCCTGGGAGGTTGAAATGTCACATTTGTTTTTAATCATTGGCCAGTATGGGGATAAAGCCTTGACCTTGACGTTTTTGGCAGCACACTCTAACCATCTGAGGCAACGGCTTCCCAGGTTGGTGTCAGTGGAGGGGAATCACTTTAATTTGAGGACCGCTCGCTTCTCATGGGAGACTGAGTGGACTTAATGCCCAAGGTCTCCACAGAATAATCTTCTTATATCAATGTCTGTAGAGAAAACTGAGCCATGGAGCTCATTAAGCATTAGTTCTTGTCATTGGCCAGTATGGGGATTGAACCCATGACCTTGGCGTTATTAGCACCACGCTCTAACCATCTGAGCTAACCGGCCATGTTTTGAAGGCTGTTGGTGGTAAAACTTTTCTCAAACTGCTAAGACAGAGTACAAAAGGATGTAGCTCCATTTGGGATATGCAGTGAGGTGGGAAAACCTTCCAGGTAAGAGTTGGTAAAGGGGAATAACTAATTGGTAAACTGCACATGTTGCATGGAACTGTTAGAGAATTGAATGTCTACTTTCTATACTAATCAGACCAGAGCTTTCAAACAAAAAGGGATTCAAACTTTTTACCATCTGATCTGAAGTCAGACGCCTGGTCCGTTAGGCCATGTCCTCCCTAAGAAGTTATTAATTTATACAATTAAAAAGTTCCATGGGTTTATCTGATACGCAGAAGATAGCAAGCCATTGTCATTAAGAAAAGCTATATATCTTATAGTTTCAGAACCTGACACATGGAGGTCAGGACACATGGATTCTTATCTAAGGGCAGTATGGGGATTGAAACCATGACCATGGCATCATTAGCATCCCACTCAAACCACCTGGGTAATCAGCCGATGTCTTCTTTGTTGCAAAATCTGCCTCAGAGGCCGTTTACACGTTGCCGGCTATTTTCATAAACGGACATTTCACCGTCTCCGTTTTCAAAAAGATCTTCGTTTACACTTACCCGTGTATATATACACAAGAGCATGCCAAACCTGTAGGTGGCAGTGTAACGAGAAGCTCAAGCCTTCCATGTATCCATTGTCACCATAGCAACATAGGTCGCACTTTTTACACAGGCGCAAGTTCCGGCGCATACTGTGACGTGGGCTGCCTATAACTCCGTTTATCTGCGTTTATCTCAGTTTACATGCAAACGCGCAACCGGAGTTTTCCAAAATCTCCACTCTGGCCGGAGTTTTTAGAAAGACTCGTTTTCAGAGGAGAAATCTCCGTTTGCGTGTAAACGAAGGGCACAAACGAAGGAAGATGTCTCCGTTTATCAAAATCACTGTGTACGTGTAAACGGCCTCTCAGAATTGAAGCACAAACATTTAGTTTGGTGGCCAACAGTGGAGGGGAATTACCTTAATTGATGGATCTCTCACGGTCCATGGGAGGAGTTAGTAGCCTTACTAACGTGGCCTTATTAGGCCACGTGGTCCCACAAAATTTAGTGTTTATACTTGAAAAGTTCCATGGTTTAGCTGCTAAATAGGAGATAGCTAACCTTTGTTATAAAGACAAACTGTATGGCTGCTGGTTCGTTAACTTCTGTGGGGGGGAAATTACCTGAATTGGTAGACCGCGTATGAGAGACTTTGTGGAACGAATACCCACCTCCTACAGAATATTTGTTTCCTGCAGAGCAGCGTATGCCTTCTTCTATCAAACATTGCATCATAGCCTGGGAGGTTGAAATGTCACATTTGTTTTTAATCATTGGCCAGTATGGGGATAAAGCCTTGACCTTGACGTTTTTGGCAGCACACTCTAACCATCTGAGGCAACGGCTTCCCAGGTTGGTGTCAGTGGAGGGGAATCACTTTAATTTGAGGACCGCTCGCTTCTCATGGGAGACTGAGTGGACTTAATGCCCAAGGTCTCCACAGAATAATCTTCTTATATCAATGTCTGTAGAGAAAACTGAGCCATGGAGCTCATTAAGCATTAGTTCTTGTCATTGGCCAGTATGGGGATTGAACCCATGACCTTGGCGTTATTAGCACCACGCTCTAACCATCTGAGCTAACCGGCCATGTTTTGAAGGCTGTTGGTGGTAAAACTTTTCTCAAACTGCTAAGACAGAGTACAAAAGGATGTAGCTCCATTTGGGATATGCAGTGAGGTGGGAAAACCTTCCAGGTAAGAGTTGGTAAAGGGGAATAACTAATTGGTAAACTGCACATGTTGCATGGAACTGTTAGAGAATTGAATGTCTACTTTCTATACTAATCAGACCAGAGCTTTCAAACAAAAAGGGATTCAAACTTTTTACCATCTGATCTGAAGTCAGACGCCTGGTCCGTTAGGCCATGTCCTCCCTAAGAAGTTATTAATTTATACAATTAAAAAGTTCCATGGGTTTATCTGATACGCAGAAGATAGCAAGCCATTGTCATTAAGAAAAGCTATATATCTTATAGTTTCAGAACCTGACACATGGAGGTCAGGACACATGGATTCTTATCTAAGGGCAGTATGGGGATTGAAACCATGACCATGGCATCATTAGCATCCCACTCAAACCACCTGGGTAATCAGCCGATGTCTTCTTTGTTGCAAAATCTGCCTCAGAGGCCGTTTACACGTTGCCGGCTATTTTCATAAACGGACATTTCACCGTCTCCGTTTTCAAAAAGATCTTCGTTTACACTTACCCGTGTATATATACACAAGAGCATGCCAAACCTGTAGGTGGCAGTGTAACGAGAAGCTCAAGCCTTCCATGTATCCATTGTCACCATAGCAACATAGGTCGCACTTTTTACACAGGCGCAAGTTCCGGCGCATACTGTGACGTGGGCTGCCTATAACTCCGTTTATCTGCGTTTATCTCAGTTTACATGCAAACGCGCAACCGGAGTTTTCCAAAATCTCCACTCTGGCCGGAGTTTTTAGAAAGACTCGTTTTCAGAGGAGAAATCTCCGTTTGCGTGTAAACGAAGGGCACAAACGAAGGAAGATGTCTCCGTTTATCAAAATCACTGTGTACGTGTAAACGGCCTCTCAGAATTGAAGCACAAACATTTAGTTTGGTGGCCAACAGTGGAGGGGAATTACCTTAATTGATGGATCTCTCACGGTCCATGGGAGGAGTTAGTAGAATTGATGCCTATATTGTGTTCTCATTAGGTAAGAGCTTCCAACCACGAAAGGACTTGAACCCTTAATCTTCTGATCCGAAGTCAGACACATTGTCCATTAGGCCACGTGGTCCCACATTTCATGTTTACAAATTGAAAAGTTCCATGGTTTAGCTGCTAAGTAGGAGATAGTTTACCACTGTAGCAAAGACCAACATATAGCTTGCGTCTGTGGAGGGGAATAAGGTTGAATGGTAGATGGCAGTCTCGCATTTGAGACTCACTGGAGGTTACGCCCACATTCTCCATAAAAATTCTTTCCTGCAGAGCATCTTCTCATATCAACCTTTATATCAGAGCCTGAGAGATGGAGGTGATGACAAATACATTCTTATCTATGGCTGGTATGGGGATTGATCCCATGATTGTGACATTACTAGTGCCTTACTCTAACCATCAGAGGTAACTGGCCAGTTTCTTGGTCTTTTTTGGTAGCAAAATAAGAAACAAAACAAAAGAGACTCCATTTGGGACTGTTAGTAAGGTGGGGTCACCTTCCAAGTTGGCATTAGGAAATTAATTCAATTGGTGGATCACTCACATTGCATGGGAATGTTAATAGAATTAATGCCTACATTCTGTTCTGATCAGGCAAGAGCTTCCAGCCACAAAGGAACAGGAATCCTCAATGCTCTGATTCGAAGTTAGACGCCTTGTCGATTAGGCCATGTGGTCCCACAAAATTTAGTGTTTATGCTTGAAAAGTTCCATGGTTTAGCTGCTAAGTAGGAGATAGCTAACCATTGTCATAAAGGCAAACTATATGGCTGCTGGTTCGTTAGCTTCTGTGGGGGGGAAATTACCTGAATTGGTAGACCGCGTATGAGAGACTTTGTGGAACGAATACCCACCTCCTACAGAATATTTGTTTCCTGCAGAGCAGCGTATGCCTTCTTCTATCAAACATTGCATCATAGCCTGGGAGGTTGAAACGTCACATTTGTTTTTAATCATTGGCCAGTATGGGGATAAAGCCTTGACCTTGACGTTTTTGGCAGCACACTCTAACCATCTGAGGCAACAGCTTCCAGGTTGGTGTCAGTGGAGGGGAATCACCTTAACTTGAGGACCGCTCGCTTCTCATGGGAGACTGAGTGGACTTAATGCCCAAGGTCTCCACAGAATAATCTTCTTATATCAATGTTTGTAGAGAAAACTGAGCCATGGAGCTCATTAAGCATTAGTTCTTGTCATTGGCCAGTATGGGGATTGAACCCATGACCTTGGCGTTATTAGCACCACGCTCTAACCATCTGAGCTAACCGGCCATGTTTTGAAGTTTGTTGGTGGTAAAACTTTTCTCAAACTGCCAAGACAGAGTACAAAAGGATGTAGCTCCATTTAGGATATGCAGTGAGGTGGGAAAACCTTCCAGGTAAGAGTTGGTAAAGGGGAATGACTAATTGGTAAACTGCACATGTTGCATGGAACTGTTAGAGAATTGAATGTCTACTTTCTTTACTAATCAGGCCAGAGCTTTCAAACAAAAAGGGATTCAAACTTTTCACCATCTGATCTGAAGTCAGACGCCTGGTCCGTTAGGCCATGTCCTCCCTAAGAAGTTATTAATTTATACAATTAAAAAGTTCCATGGGTTTATCTGACACGTAGAAGATAGCAAGCCATTGTCATTAAGAAAAGCTATATATCTTATAGTTTCAGAACTTGACACATGGAGGTCAGGACACATGGATTCTTATCTAAGGGCAGTATGGGGATTGAAACCATGACCATGGCATCATTAGCATCCCACTCAAACCACCTGGGTAATCAGCCAATGTCTTCTTTGTTGTGCCTCAGAATTGAAGCACAAACATTTAGTTTGGTGGCCAACAGTGGAGGGGAATTACCTTAATTGATGGATCTCTCACGGTCCATGGGAGGAGTTAGTAGAATTGATGCCTATATTGTGTTCTCATTAGGAAAGAGCTTCCAACCACGAAGGGACTTGAACCCTCAATCTTCTGATCCGAAGTCAGACGCCTTGTCCATTAGGCCACGTGGTCCCACATTTCATGTTTACAAATTGAAAAGTTCCATGGTTTAGCTGCTAAGTAGGAGATAGTTTACCACTGTAGCAAAGACCAACATATAGCTTGCGTCTGTGGAGGGGAATAAGGTTGAATGGTAGATGGCAGTCTCGCATTTGAGACTCACTGGAGGTTACGCCCACATTCTCCATAAAAATTCTTTCCTGCAGAGCATCTTCTCATATCAACCTTTATATCAGAGCCTGAGAGATGGAGGTGATGACAAATACATTCTTATCTATGGCTGGTATGGGGATTGATCCCATGATTGTGACATTACTAGTGCCTTACTCTAACCATCAGAGGTAACTGGCCAGTTTCTTGGTCTTTTTTGGTAGCAAAATAAGAAACAAAACAAAAGAGACTCCATTTGGGACTGTTAGTAAGGTGGGGTCACCTTCCAAGTTGGCATTAGGAAATTAATTCAATTGGTGGATCACTCACATTGCATGGGAATGTTAATAGAATTAATGCCTACATTCTGTTCTGATCAGGCAAGAGCTTCCAGCCACAAAGGAACAGGAATCCTCAATGCTCTGATTCGAAGTTAGACGCCTTGTCGATTAGGCCATGTGGTCCCACAAAATTTAGTGTTTATGCTTGAAAAGTTCCATGGTTTAGCTGCTAAGTAGGAGATAGCTAACCATTGTCATAAAGGCAAACTATATGGCTGCTGGTTCGTTAGCTTCTGTGGGGGGGAAATTACCTGAATTGGTAGACCGCGTATGAGAGACTTTGTGGAACGAATACCCACCTCCTACAGAATATTTGTTTCCTGCAGAGCAGCGTATGCCTTCTTCTATCAAACATTGCATCATAGCCTGGGAGGTTGAAACGTCACATTTGTTTTTAATCATTGGCCAGTATGGGGATAAAGCCTTGACCTTGACGTTTTTGGCAGCACACTCTAACCATCTGAGGCAACAGCTTCCAGGTTGGTGTCAGTGGAGGGGAATCACCTTAACTTGAGGACCGCTCGCTTCTCATGGGAGACTGAGTGGACTTAATGCCCAAGGTCTCCACAGAATAATCTTCTTATATCAATGTTTGTAGAGAAAACTGAGCCATGGAGCTCATTAAGCATTAGTTCTTGTCATTGGCCAGTATGGGGATTGAACCCATGACCTTGGCGTTATTAGCACCACGCTCTAACCATCTGAGCTAACCGGCCATGTTTTGAAGTTTGTTGGTGGTAAAACTTTTCTCAAACTGCCAAGACAGAGTACAAAAGGATGTAGCTCCATTTAGGATATGCAGTGAGGTGGGAAAACCTTCCAGGTAAGAGTTGGTAAAGGGGAATGACTAATTGGTAAACTGCACATGTTGCATGGAACTGTTAGAGAATTGAATGTCTACTTTCTTTACTAATCAGGCCAGAGCTTTCAAACAAAAAGGGATTCAAACTTTTCACCATCTGATCTGAAGTCAGACGCCTGGTCCGTTAGGCCATGTCCTCCCTAAGAAGTTATTAATTTATACAATTAAAAAGTTCCATGGGTTTATCTGACACGTAGAAGATAGCAAACCATTGTCATTAAGAAAAGCTATATATCTTATAGTTTCAGAACTTGACACATGGAGGTCAGGACACATGGATTCTTATCTAAGGGCAGTATGGGGATTGAAACCATGACCATGGCATCATTAGCATCCCACTCAAAACACCTGGGTAATCAGCCGATGTCTTCTTTGTTGCAAAATCTGCCTCAGAAATGAAGCACAAACATTTAGTTTGGTGGCCAACAGTGGAGGGGAATTACCTTAATTGATGGATCTCTCACAGTCCATGGGAGGAGTCAGTAGATTTAATGCCTATATTGTGTTCTCATTAGGTAAGAGCTTCCAACCACGAAGGGACTTGAACCCTCAATCTTCTGATCCGAAGTCAGACGCCTTGTCCATTAGGCCACGTGGTCCCACATTTCATGTTTACAAATTGAAAAGTTCCATGGTTTAGCTGCTAAGTAGGAGATAGTTTACCACTGTAGCAAAGACCAACATATAGCTTGCTTCTGTGGAGGGGAATTAGGTTGAATGGTAGATGGCAGTCTCGCATTTGAGACTCACTGGAGGTTACGCCCACATTCTCCATAAAAATTCTTTCCTGCAGAGCAACATACATCTTCTCATATCAAACTTTATATCAGAGCCTGAGAGATGGAAGTGATGACACATAGATCCTCATCTATGGCTGGTATGGGGATTGATCCCATGATTGTGACATTACTAGTGCCTTACTCTAACCATCAGAGGTAACTGGCCAGTTTCTTGGTCTTTTTTGGTAGCAAAATAAGAAACCAAACAAAAGAGACTCCATTTGGGACTGTTAGTAAGGTGGGGTCACCTTCCAAGTTAGCATTAGGAAATTAATTCAATTGGTGGATCACTCACATTGCATGGGAATGTTAATAGAATTAATGCCTACATCCTGTTCTGATCAGGCAAGAGCTTCCAGCCACAAAGGAACAGGAATCCTCAATGCTCTGATTCGAAGTTAGACGCCTTGTCGATTAGGCCACGTGGTCCCACAAAATTTAGTGTTTATGCTTGAAAAGTTCCATGGTTTAGCTGCTAAGTAGGAGATAGCTAACCATTGTCATAAAGGCAAACTGTATGGCTGCTGGTTCGTTAGCTTCTGTGGGGGGGAAATTACCTGAATTGGTAGACCGCGTATGAGAGACTTTGTGGAACGAATACCCACCTCCTACAGAATATTTGTTTCCTGCAGAGTAGCGTATGCCTTCTTCTATCAAACATTGCATCATAGCCTGGGAGGTTGAAATGTCACATTTGTTTTTAATCATTGGCCAGTATGGGGATAAAGCCTTGACCTTGACGTTTTTGGCAGCACACTCTAACCATCTGAGGCAACGGCTTCCCAGGTTGGTGTCAGTGGAGGGGAATCACTTTAATTTGAGGACCGCTCGCTTCTCATGGGAGACTGAGTGGACTTAATGCCCAAGGTCTCCACAGAATAATCTTCTTATATCAATGTCTGTAGAGAAAACTGAGCCATGGAGCTCATTAAGCATTAGTTCTTGTCATTGGCCAGTATGGGGATTGAACCCATGACCTTGGCGTTATTAGCACCACGCTCTAACCATCTGAGCTAACCGGCCATGTTTTGAAAGCTGTTGGTGGTAAAACTTTTCTCAAACTGCTAAGACAGAGTACAAAAGGATGTAGCTCCATTTGGGATATGCAGTGAGGTGGGAAAACCTTCCAGGTAAGAGTTGGTAAAGGGGAATAACTAATTGGTAAACTGCACATGTTGCATGGAACTGTTAGAGAATTGAATGTCTACTTTCTATACTAATCAGACCAGAGCTTTCAAACAAAAAGGGATTCAAACTTTTTACCATCTGATCTGAAGTCAGACGCCTGGTCCGTTAGGCCATGTCCTCCCTAAGAAGTTATTAATTTATACAATTAAAAAGTTCCATGGGTTTATCTGACACGTAGAAGATAGCAAGCCATTGTCATTAAGAAAAGCTATATATCTTATAGTTTCAGAACCTGACACATGGAGGTCAGGACACATGGATTCTTATCTAAGGGCAGTATGGGGATTGAAACCATGACCATGGCATCATTAGCATCCCACTCAAACCACCTGGGTAATCAGCCGATGTCTTCTTTGTTGCAAAATCTGCCTCAGAGGCCGTTTACACGTTGCCGGCTATTTTCATAAACGGACATTTCACCGTCTCCGTTTTCAAAAAGATCTTCGTTTACACTTACCCGTGTATATATACACAAGAGCATGCCAAACCTGTAGGTGGCAGTGTAACGAGAAGCTCAAGCCTTCCATGTATCCATTGTCACCATAGCAACATAGGTCGCACTTTTTACACAGGCGCAAGTTCCGGCGCATACTGTGACGTGGGCTGCCTTCGTTTACGCGCAACCGGAGTTTTCCAAAATCTCCACTCTGGCCGGAGTTTTTAGAAAGACTCGTTTTCAGAGGAGAAATCTCCGTTTGCGTGTAAACGAAGGGCACAAACGAAGGAAGATGTCTCCGTTTATCAAAATCACTGTGTACGTGTAAACGGCCTCTCAGAATTGAAGCACAAACATTTAGTTTGGTGGCCAACAGTGGAGGGGAATTACCTTAATTGATGGATCTCTCACGGTCCATGGGAGGAGTTAGTAGAATTGATGCCTATATTGTGTTCTCATTAGGTAAGAGCTTCCAACCACGAAAGGACTTGAACCCTTAATCTTCTGATCCGAAGTCAGACACCTTGTCCATTAGGCCACGTGGTCCCACATTTCATGTTTACAAATTGAAAAGTTCCATGGTTTAGCTGCTAAGTAGGAGATAGTTTACCACTGTAGCAAAGACCAACATATAGCTTGCGTCTGTGGAGGGGAATAAGGTTGAATGGTAGATGGCAGTCTCGCATTTGAGACTCACTGGAGGTTACGCCCACATTCTCCATAAAAATTCTTTCCTGCAGAGCATCTTCTCATATCAACCTTTATATCAGAGCCTGAGAGATGGAGGTGATGACAAATACATTCTTATCTATGGCTGGTATGGGGATTGATCCCATGATTGTGACATTACTAGTGCCTTACTCTAACCATCAGAGGTAACTGGCCAGTTTCTTGGTCTTTTTTGGTAGCAAAATAAGAAACAAAACAAAAGAGACTCCATTTGGGACTGTTAGTAAGGTGGGGTCACCTTCCAAGTTGGCATTAGGAAATTAATTCAATTGGTGGATCACTCACATTGCATGGGAATGTTAATAGAATTAATGCCTACATTCTGTTCTGATCAGGCAAGAGCTTCCAGCCACAAAGGAACAGGAATCCTCAATGCTCTGATTCGAAGTTAGACGCCTTGTCGATTAGGCCATGTGGTCCCACAAAATTTAGTGTTTATGCTTGAAAAGTTCCATGGTTTAGCTGCTAAGTAGGAGATAGCTAACCATTGTCATAAAGGCAAACTATATGGCTGCTGGTTCGTTAGCTTCTGTGGGGGGGAAATTACCTGAATTGGTAGACCGCGTATGAGAGACTTTGTGGAACGAATACCCACCTCCTACAGAATATTTGTTTCCTGCAGAGCAGCGTATGCCTTCTTCTATCAAACATTGCATCATAGCCTGGGAGGTTGAAACGTCACATTTGTTTTTAATCATTGGCCAGTATGGGGATAAAGCCTTGACCTTGACGTTTTTGGCAGCACACTCTAACCATCTGAGGCAACAGCTTCCAGGTTGGTGTCAGTGGAGGGGAATCACCTTAACTTGAGGACCGCTCGCTTCTCATGGGAGACTGAGTGGACTTAATGCCCAAGGTCTCCACAGAATAATCTTCTTATATCAATGTTTGTAGAGAAAACTGAGCCATGGAGCTCATTAAGCATTAGTTCTTGTCATTGGCCAGTATGGGGATTGAACCCATGACCTTGGCGTTATTAGCACCACGCTCTAACCATCTGAGCTAACCGGCCATGTTTTGAAGTTTGTTGGTGGTAAAACTTTTCTCAAACTGCCAAGACAGAGTACAAAAGGATGTAGCTCCATTTAGGATATGCAGTGAGGTGGGAAAACCTTCCAGGTAAGAGTTGGTAAAGGGGAATGACTAATTGGTAAACTGCACATGTTGCATGGAACTGTTAGAGAATTGAATGTCTACTTTCTTTACTAATCAGGCCAGAGCTTTCAAACAAAAAGGGATTCAAACTTTTCACCATCTGATCTGAAGTCAGACGCCTGGTCCGTTAGGCCATGTCCTCCCTAAGAAGTTATTAATTTATACAATTAAAAAGTTCCATGGGTTTATCTGACACGTAGAAGATAGCAAGCCATTGTCATTAAGAAAAGCTATATATCTTATAGTTTCAGAACTTGACACATGGAGGTCAGGACACATGGATTCTTATCTAAGGGCAGTATGGGGATTGAAACCATGACCATGGCATCATTAGCATCCCACTCAAAACACCTGGGTAATCAGCCGATGTCTTCTTTGTTGCAAAATCTGCCTCAGAAATGAAGCACAAACATTTAGTTTGGTGGCCAACAGTGGAGGGGAATTACCTTAATTGATGGATCTCTCACGGTCCATGGGAGGAGTCAGTAGATTTAATGCCTATATTGTGTTCTCATTAGGTAAGAGCTTCCAACCACGAAGGGACTTGAACCCTCAATCTTCTGATCCGAAGTCAGACGCCTTGTCCATTAGGCCACGTGGTCCCACATTTCATGTTTACAAATTGAAAAGTTCCATGGTTTAGCTGCTAAGTAGGAGATAGTTTACCACTGTAGCAAAGACCAACATATAGCTTGCTTCTGTGGAGGGGAATTAGGTTGAATGGTAGATGGCAGTCTCGCATTTGAGACTCACTGGAGGTTACGCCCACATTCTCCATAAAAATTCTTTCCTGCAGAGCAACATACATCTTCTCATATCAAACTTTATATCAGAGCCTGAGAGATGGAAGTGATGACACATAGATCCTCATCTATGGCTGGTATGGGGATTGATCCCATGATTGTGACATTACTAGTGCCTTACTCTAACCATCAGAGGTAACTGGCCAGTTTCTTGGTCTTTTTTGGTAGCAAAATAAGAAACCAAACAAAAGAGACTCCATTTGGGACTGTTAGTAAGGTGGGGTCACCTTCCAAGTTAGCATTAGGAAATTAATTCAATTGGTGGATCACTCACATTGCATGGGAATGTTAATAGAATTAATGCCTACATCCTGTTCTGATCAGGCAAGAGCTTCCAGCCACAAAGGAACAGGAATCCTCAATGCTCTGATTCGAAGTTAGACGCCTTGTCGATTAGGCCACGTGGTCCCACAAAATTTAGTGTTTATGCTTGAAAAGTTCCATGGTTTAGCTGCTAAGTAGGAGATAGCTAACCATTGTCATAAAGGCAAACTGTATGGCTGCTGGTTCGTTAGCTTCTGTGGGGGGGAAATTACCTGAATTGGTAGACCGCGTATGAGAGACTTTGTGGAACGAATACCCACCTCCTACAGAATATTTGTTTCCTGCAGAGTAGCGTATGCCTTCTTCTATCAAACATTGCATCATAGCCTGGGAGGTTGAAATGTCACATTTGTTTTTAATCATTGGCCAGTATGGGGATAAAGCCTTGACCTTGACGTTTTTGGCAGCACACTCTAACCATCTGAGGCAACGGCTTCCCAGGTTGGTGTCAGTGGAGGGGAATCACTTTAATTTGAGGACCGCTCGCTTCTCATGGGAGACTGAGTGGACTTAATGCCCAAGGTCTCCACAGAATAATCTTCTTATATCAATGTCTGTAGAGAAAACTGAGCCATGGAGCTCATTAAGCATTAGTTCTTGTCATTGGCCAGTATGGGGATTGAACCCATGACCTTGGCGTTATTAGCACCACGCTCTAACCATCTGAGCTAACGGGCCATGTTCTGAAAGCTGTTGGTGGTAAAACTTTTCTCAAACTGCTAAGACAGAGTACAAAAGGATGTAGCTCCATTTGGGATATGCAGTGAGGTGGGAAAACCTTCCAGGTAAGAGTTGGTAAAGGGGAATAACTAATTGGTAAACTGCACATGTTGCATGGAACTGTTAGAGAATTGAATGTCTACTTTCTATACTAATCAGACCAGAGCTTTCAAACAAAAAGGGATTCAAACTTTTTACCATCTGATCTGAAGTCAGACGCCTGGTCCGTTAGGCCATGTCCTCCCTAAGAAGTTATTAATTTATACAATTAAAAAGTTCCATGGGTTTATCTGACACGTAGAAGATAGCAAGCCATTGTCATTAAGAAAAGCTATATATCTTATAGTTTCAGAACCTGACACATGGAGGTCAGGACACATGGATTCTTATCTAAGGGCAATATGGGGATTGAAACCATGACCATGGCATCATTAGCATCCCACTCAAACCACCTGGGTAATCAGCCGATGTCTTCTTTGTTGCAAAATCTGCCTCAGAGGCCGTTTACACGTTGCCGGCTATTTTCATAAACGGACATTTCACCGTCTCCGTTTTCAAAAAGATCTTCGTTTACACTTACCCGTGTATATATACACAAGAGCATGCCAAACCTGTAGGTGGCAGTGTAACGAGAAGCTCAAGCCTTCCATGTATCCATTGTCACCATAGCAACATAGGTCGCACTTTTTACACAGGCGCAAGTTCCGGCGCATACTGTGACGTGGGCTGCCTATAACTCCGTTTATCTGCGTTTATCTCAGTTTACATGCAAACGCGCAACCGGAGTTTTCCAAAATCTCCACTCTGGCCGGAGTTTTTAGAAAGACTCGTTTTCAGAGGAGAAATCTCCGTTTGCGTGTAAACGAAGGGCACAAACGAAGGAAGATGTCTCCGTTTATCAAAATCACTGTGTACGTGTAAACGGCCTCTCAGAATTGAAGCACAAACATTTAGTTTGGTGGCCAACAGTGGAGGGGAATTACCTTAATTGATGGATCTCTCACGGTCCATGGGAGGAGTTAGTAGAATTGATGCCTATATTGTGTTCTCATTAGGTAAGAGCTTCCAACCACGAAAGGACTTGAACCCTTAATCTTCTGATCCGAAGTCAGACACATTGTCCATTAGGCCACGTGGTCCCACATTTCATGTTTACAAATTGAAAAGTTCCATGGTTTAGCTGCTAAGTAGGAGATAGTTTACCACTGTAGCAAAGACCAACATATAGCTTGCGTCTGTGGAGGGGAATAAGGTTGAATGGTAGATGGCAGTCTCGCATTTGAGACTCACTGGAGGTTACGCCCACATTCTCCATAAAAATTCTTTCCTGCAGAGCATCTTCTCATATCAACCTTTATATCAGAGCCTGAGAGATGGAAGTGATGACACATAGATCCTCATCTATGGCTGGTATGGGGATTGATCCCATGATTGTGACATTACTAGTGCCTTACTCTAACCATCAGAGGTAACTGGCCAGTTTCTTGGTCTTTTTTGGTAGCAAAATAAGAAACCAAACAAAAGAGACTCCATTTGGGACTGTTAGTAAGGTGGGGTCACCTTCCAAGTTAGCATTAGGAAATTAATTCAATTGGTGGATCACTCACATTGCATGGGAATGTTAATAGAATTAATGCCTACATCCTGTTCTGATCAGGCAAGAGCTTCCAGCCACAAAGGAACAGGAATCCTCAATGCTCTGATTCGAAGTTAGACGCCTTGTCGATTAGGCCACGTGGTCCCACAAAATTTAGTGTTTATGCTTGAAAAGTTCCATGGTTTAGCTGCTAAGTAGGAGATAGCTAACCATTGTCATAAAGGCAAACTGTATGGCTGCTGGTTCGTTAGCTTCTGTGGGGGGGAAATTACCTGAATTGGTAGACCGCGTATGAGAGACTTTGTGGAACGAATACCCACCTCCTACAGAATATTTGTTTCCTGCAGAGTAGCGTATGCCTTCTTCTATCAAACATTGCATCATAGCCTGGGAGGTTGAAATGTCACATTTGTTTTTAATCATTGGCCAGTATGGGGATAAAGCCTTGACCTTGACGTTTTTGGCAGCACACTCTAACCATCTGAGGCAACGGCTTCCCAGGTTGGTGTCAGTGGAGGGGAATCACTTTAATTTGAGGACCGCTCGCTTCTCATGGGAGACTGAGTGGACTTAATGCCCAAGGTCTCCACAGAATAATCTTCTTATATCAATGTCTGTAGAGAAAACTGAGCCATGGAGCTCATTAAGCATTAGTTCTTGTCATTGGCCAGTATGGGGATTGAACCCATGACCTTGGCGTTATTAGCACCACGCTCTAACCATCTGAGCTAACCGGCCATGTTTTGAAAGCTGTTGGTGGTAAAACTTTTCTCAAACTGCTAAGACAGAGTACAAAAGGATGTAGCTCCATTTGGGATATGCAGTGAGGTGGGAAAACCTTCCAGGTAAGAGTTGGTAAAGGGGAATAACTAATTGGTAAACTGCACATGTTGCATGGAACTGTTAGAGAATTGAATGTCTACTTTCTATACTAATCAGACCAGAGCTTTCAAACAAAAAGGGATTCAAACTTTTTACCATCTGATCTGAAGTCAGACGCCTGGTCCGTTAGGCCATGTCCTCCCTAAGAAGTTATTAATTTATACAATTAAAAAGTTCCATGGGTTTATCTGACACGTAGAAGATAGCAAACCATTGTCATTAAGAAAAGCTATATATCTTATAGTTTCAGAACTTGACACATGGAGGTCAGGACACATGGATTCTTATCTAAGGGCAGTATGGGGATTGAAACCATGACCATGGCATCATTAGCATCCCACTCAAACCACCTGGGTAATCAGCCGATGTCTTCTTTGTTGCAAAATCTGCCTCAGAAATGAAGCACAAACATTTAGTTTGGTGGCCAACAGTGGAGGGGAATTACCTTAATTGATGGATCTCTCACGGTCCATGGGAGGAGTCAGTAGATTTAATGCCTATATTGTGTTCTCATTAGGTAAGAGCTTCCAACCACGAAGGGACTTGAACCCTCAATCTTCTGATCTGAAGTCAGACGCCTTGTCCATTAGGCCACGTGGTCCCACATTTCATGTTTACAAATTGAAAAGTTCCATGGTTTAGCTGCTAAGTAGGAGATAGTTTACCACTGTAGCAAAGACCAACATATAGCTTGCTTCTGTGGAGGGGAATTAGGTTGAATGGTAGATGGCAGTCTCGCATTTGAGACTCACTGGAGGTTACGCCCACATTCTCCATAAAAATTCTTTCCTGCAGAGCAACATACATCTTCTCATATCAAACTTTATATCAGAGCCTGAGAGATGGAAGTGATGACACATAGATCCTCATCTATGGCTGGTATGGGGATTGATCCCATGATTGTGACATTACTAGTGCCTTACTCTAACCATCAGAGGTAACTGGCCAGTTTCTTGGTCTTTTTTGGTAGCAAAATAAGAAACCAAACAAAAGAGACTCCATTTGGGACTGTTAGTAAGGTGGGGTCACCTTCCAAGTTAGCATTAGGAAATTAATTCAATTGGTGGATCACTCACATTGCATGGGAATGTTAATAGAATTAATGCCTACATCCTGTTCTGATCAGGCAAGAGCTTCCAGCCACAAAGGAACAGGAATCCTCAATGCTCTGATTCGAAGTTAGACGCCTTGTCGATTAGGCCACGTGGTCCCACAAAATTTAGTGTTTATGCTTGAAAAGTTCCATGGTTTAGCTGCTAAGTAGGAGATAGCTAACCATTGTCATAAAGGCAAACTGTATGGCTGCTGGTTCGTTAGCTTCTGTGGGGGGGAAATTACCTGAATTGGTAGACCGCGTATGAGAGACTTTGTGGAACGAATACCCACCTCCTACAGAATATTTGTTTCCTGCAGAGTAGCGTATGCCTTCTTCTATCAAACATTGCATCATAGCCTGGGAGGTTGAAATGTCACATTTGTTTTTAATCATTGGCCAGTATGGGGATAAAGCCTTGACCTTGACGTTTTTGGCAGCACACTCTAACCATCTGAGGCAACGGCTTCCCAGGTTGGTGTCAGTGGAGGGGAATCACTTTAATTTGAGGACCGCTCGCTTCTCATGGGAGACTGAATGGACTTAATGCCCAAGGTCTCCACAGAATAATCTTCTTATATCAATGTCTGTAGAGAAAACTGAGCCATGGAGCTCATTAAGCATTAGTTCTTGTCATTGGCCAGTATGGGGATTGAACCCATGACCTTGGCGTTATTAGCACCACGCTCTAACCATCTGAGCTAACCGGCCATGTTTTGAAAGTTGTTGGTGGTAAAACTTTTCTCAAACTGCTAAGACAGAGTACAAAAGGATGTAGCTCCATTTGGGATATGCAGTGAGGTGGGAAAACCTTCCAGGTAAGAGTTGGTAAAGGGGAATAACTAATTGGTAAACTGCACATGTTGCATGGAACTGTTAGAGAATTGAATGTCTACTTTCTATACTAATCAGACCAGAGCTTTCAAACAAAAAGGGATTCAAACTTTTTACCATCTGATCTGAAGTCAGACGCCTGGTCCGTTAGGCCATGTCCTCCCTAAGAAGTTATTAATTTATACAATTAAAAAGTTCCATGGGTTTATCTGACACGTAGAAGATAGCAAACCATTGTCATTAAGAAAAGCTATATATCTTATAGTTTCAGAACTTGACACATGGAGGTCAGGACACATGGATTCTTATCTAAGGGCAGTATGGGGATTGAAACCATGACCATGGCATCATTAGCATCCCACTCAAACCACCTGGGTAATCAGCCGATGTCTTCTTTGTTGCAAAATCTGCCTCAGAAATGAAGCACAAACATTTAGTTTGGTGGCCAACAGTGGAGGGGAATTACCTTAATTGATGGATCTCTCACGGTCCATGGGAGGAGTCAGTAGATTTAATGCCTATATTGTGTTCTCATTAGGTAAGAGCTTCCAACCACGAAGGGACTTGAACCCTCAATCTTCTGATCCGAAGTCAGACGCCTTGTCCATTAGGCCACGTGGTCCCACATTTCATGTTTACAAATTGAAAAGTTCCATGGTTTAGCTGCTAAGTAGGAGATAGTTTACCACTGTAGCAAAGACCAACATATAGCTTGCTTCTGTGGAGGGGAATTAGGTTGAATGGTAGATGGCAGTCTCGCATTTGAGACTCACTGGAGGTTACGCCCACATTCTCCATAAAAATTCTTTCCTGCAGAGCAACATACATCTTCTCATATCAAACTTTATATCAGAGCCTGAGAGATGGAAGTGATGACACATAGATCCTCATCTATGGCTGGTATGGGGATTGATCCCATGATTGTGACATTACTAGTGCCTTACTCTAACCATCAGAGGTAACTGGCCAGTTTCTTGGTCTTTTTTGGTAGCAAAATAAGAAACAAAACAAAAGAGACTCCATTTGGGACTGTTAGTAAGGTGGGGTCACCTTCCAAGTTAGCATTAGGAAATTAATTCAATTGGTGGATCACTCACATTGCATGGGAATGTTAATAGAATTAATGCCTACATCCTGTTCTGATCAGGCAAGAGCTTCCAGCCACAAAGGAACAGGAATCCTCAATGCTCTGATTCGAAGTTAGACGCCTTGTCGATTAGGCCACGTGGTCCCACAAAATTTAGTGTTTATGCTTGAAAAGTTCCATGGTTTAGCTGCTAAGTAGGAGATAGCTAACCATTGTCATAAAGGCAAACTGTATGGCTGCTGGTTCGTTAGCTTCTGTGGGGGGGAAATTACCTGAATTGGTAGACCGCGTATGAGAGACTTTGTGGAACGAATACCCACCTCCTACAGAATATTTGTTTCCTGCAGAGCAGCGTATGCCTTCTTCTATCAAACATTGCATCATAGCCTGGGAGGTTGAAATGTCACATTTGTTTTTAATCATTGGCCAGTATGGGGATAAAGCCTTGACCTTGACGTTTTTGGCAGCACACTCTAACCATCTGAGGCAACGGCTTCCCAGGTTGGTGTCAGTGGAGGGGAATCACTTTAATTTGAGGACCGCTCGCTTCTCATGGGAGACTGAGTGGACTTAATGCCCAAGGTCTCCACAGAATAATCTTCTTATATCAATGTCTGTAGAGAAAACTGAGCCATGGAGCTCATTAAGCATTAGTTCTTGTCATTGGCCAGTATGGGGATTGAACCCATGACCTTGGCGTTATTAGCACCACGCTCTAACCATCTGAGCTAACCGGCCATGTTTTGAAAGCTGTTGGTGGTAAAACTTTTCTCAAACTGCTAAGACAGAGTACAAAAGGATGTAGCTCCATTTGGGATATGCAGTGAGGTGGGAAAACCTTCCAGGTAAGAGTTGGTAAAGGGGAATAACTAATTGGTAAACTGCACATGTTGCATGGAACTGTTAGAGAATTGAATGTCTACTTTCTATACTAATCAGACCAGAGCTTTCAAACAAAAAGGGATTCAAACTTTTTACTATCTGATCTGAAGTCAGACGCCTGGTCCGTTAGGCCATGTCCTCCCTAAGAAGTTATTAATTTATACAATTAAAAAGTTCCATGGGTTTATCTGACACGTAGAAGATAGCAAGCCATTGTCATTAAGAAAAGCTATATATCTTATAGTTTCAGAACCTGACACATGGAGGTCAGGACACATGGATTCTTATCTAAGGGCAATATGGGGATTGAAACCATGACCATGGCATCATTAGCATCCCACTCAAACCACCTGGGTAATCAGCCAATGTCTTCTTTGTTGTGCCTCAGAATTGAAGCACAAACATTTAGTTTGGTGGCCAACAGTGGAGGGGAATTACCTTAATTGATGGATCTCTCACGGTCCATGGGAGGAGTTAGTAGAATTGATGCCTATATTGTGTTCTCATTAGGTAAGAGCTTCCAACCACGAAGGGACTTGAACCCTCAATCTTCTGATCCGAAGTCAGACGCCTTGTCCATTAGGCCACGTGGTCCCACATTTCATGTTTACAAATTGAAAAGTTCCATGGTTTAGCTGCTAAGTAGGAGATAGTTTACCACTGTAGCAAAGACCAACATATAGCTTGCGTCTGTGGAGGGGAATAAGGTTGAATGGTAGATGGCAGTCTCGCATTTGAGACTCACTGGAGGTTACGCCCACATTCTCCATAAAAATTCTTTCCTGCAGAGCATCTTCTCATATCAACCTTTATATCAGAGCCTGAGAGATGGAGGTGATGACAAATACATTCTTATCTATGGCTGGTATGGGGATTGATCCCATGATTGTGACATTACTAGTGCCTTACTCTAACCATCAGAGGTAACTGGCCAGTTTCTTGGTCTTTTTTTGGTAGCAAAATAAGAAACAAAACAAAAGAGACTCCATTTGGGACTGTTAGTAAGGTTGGGTCACCTTCAAAGTTGGCATTAGGAAATTAATTCAATTGGTGGATCACTCACATTGCATGGGAATGTTAATAGAATTAATGCCTACATTCTGTTCTGATCAGGCAAGAGCTTCCAGCCACAAAGGAACAGGAATCCTCAATGCTCTGATTCGAAGTTAGACGCCTTGTCGATTAGGCCACGTGGTCCCACAAAATTTAGTGTTTATACTTGAAAAGTTCCATGGTTTAGCTGCTCAGTAGGAGATAGCTAACCATTGTCATAAAGGCAAACTGTATGGCTGCTGGTTCGTTAGCTTCTGTGGGGGGGAAATTACCTGAATTGGTAGACCGCATATGAGAGACTTTGTGGAACGAATACCCACCTCCTACAGAATATGTGTTTCCTGCAGAGCAGCGTATGCCTTCTTCTATCAAACATTGCATCATAGCCTGGGAGGTTGAAACGTCACATTTGTTTTTAATCATTGGCCAGTATGGGGATAAAGCCTTGACCTTGACGTTTTTGGCAGCACACTCTAACCATCTGAGGCAACGGCTTCCCAGGTTGGTGTCAGTGGAGGGGAATCACCTTAACTTGAGGACCGCTCGCTTCTCATGGGAGACTGAGTGGACTTAATGCCCAAGGTCTCCACAGAATAATCTTCTTATATCAATGTTTGTAGAGAAAACTGAGCCATGGAGCTCATTAAGCATTAGTTCTTGTCATTGGCCAGTATGGGGATTGAACCCATGACCTTGGTGTTATTAGCACCACGCTCTAACCATCTGAGCTAACTGGCCATGTTTTGAAACGTGTTGGTGGTAAAACTTTTCTCAAACTGCTAAGACAGAGTACAAAAGGATGTAGCTCCATTTAGGATATGCAGTGAGGTGGGAAAACCTTCCAGGTAAGAGTTGGTAAAGGGGAATGACTAATTGGTAAACTGCACATGTTGCATGGAACTGTTAGAGAATTGAATGTCTACTTTCTTTACTAATCAGGCCAGAGCTTTCAAACAAAAAGGGATTCAAACTTTTTACTATCTGATCTGAAGTCAGACGCCTGGTCCGTTAGGCCATGTGCTCCCTAAGAAGTTATTAATTTATACAATTAAAAAGTTCCATGGGTTTATCTAACACGTAGAAGATAGCAAACCATTGTCATTAAGAAAAGCTATATATCTTATAGTTTCAGAACCTGACACATGGAGGTCAGGACACATGGATTCTTATCTAAGGGCAGTATGGGGATTGAAACCATGACCATGGCATCATTAGCATCCCACTCAAACCACCTGGGTAATCAGCCGATGTCTTCTTTGTTGCAAAATCTGCCTCAGAATTGAAGCACAAACATTTAGTTTGGTGGCCAACAGTGGAGGGGAATTACCTTAATTGATGGATCTCTCACGGTCCATGGGAGGACTCAGTAGAATTGATGCCTATATTGTGTTCTCATTAGGTAAGATCTTCCAACCACAAAGGGACTTGAACCCTCAATCTTCTGATCCGAAGTCAGACGCCTTGTCCATTAGGCCACGTGGTCCCACATTTCATGTTTACAAATTGAAAAGTTCCATGGTTTAGCTGCTAAGTAGGAGATAGTTTACCACTGTAGCAAAGACAAACATATAGCTTGCTTCTGTGGAGGGGAATTAGGTTGAATGGTAGATGGCAGTCTCGCATTTGAGACTCACTGGAGGTTACGCCCACATTCTCCATAAAAATTCTTTCCTGCAGAGCATCTTCTCATATCAAACTTTATATCAGAGCCTGAGAGATGGAGGTGATGACAAATAGATTCTTATCTATGGCTGGTATGGGGATTGATCCCATGATTGTGACATTACTAGTGCCTTATCATCACTGACTCCGGTTGAGTTTTAAAACTCCGGAGTTGCGTTTGACTGTCTTGGTTGTAACGTTACACTCGCTCTCCTCTTCCGTGTATCTAACGTTACCTTGCCAACAGCTACGTCTATCATAGACGTAATGAGGACGTAATGGAGGAGGGGGGAGTAGGCATTTGGAGGGAGGTGGAGTTGTGGATGTTCAAACTGTGTTGTGCTGTGTGAAATGCAAGAAGGGTAAGAGTAGCTTTAATGCCTGTAGCAGTATGATATGCTGCTGTGGCTGAATGCAGGCGAGCCTTGAATAATTTTGAATAGTTTTGAATAAAATCTGATTTTCATGTAGGTGCAATCTCACAGCAGAAAAACACACTTGGAAGCAGCTTAAAATGAAATATAAAAACATCACTCAAACAGGTAAGGCATATTTGACTTGGCCATGACTGTACCTTTCTTTAGTTTGATTCATATTTGATTTATTAAACAAAGTAGCTTAAATAACCTGTCATTCAGTGGCTATTTCATTATGTACTGTAGGCCACTAGTAATTTAATACCCCCAAAAATACTGTTTCAACTTGTATGTCCTCTTGCCTAATATCCTGCTTAGTAATATTCGAGTTCTACTCAGCCAACATAAAGAAGGCAGAGGCCGCAAAACGTCACCAACATCATATAAAAAGCTACTATTCCCAAAAAAACGTAGCCCGATGCACATTTGCTCTGATGAAAACGCACGTCCGTGTTGTGTCAGATTTGATATGCGTGGCCGGTAAATGATAGAGCCTAATGAAAAAACGGTAGGGGAGAGTGGGGTGAGATGTGCCAGTTTTTACTTGAGGTGACTTTAAAGAGAGGGCATGGCAGTAATGCGTACAACTAAAATATGTACATATATTTCAGGATGTGGGGCATCCCTGGGAACAACCACTTTGGATCTTAAATAAACTGTTTAAAAAATATGGCTTTCCAAAAAAAAGTGGTCTCGTGGCACAATTTGCCCCTGATGCGGAGTGAGTTGTGCCTTTGGAGAAAATATGTTGGGGTAAATTGTGCCATTGATTATTGAAGTAAAACAGAACATTTTCATCTAATATACTGTAATGCTGTATCAAAGCAAGACAAATTCAATACCAAATTACTTAATAAAGCTTTTTTTAATAACATCAAATGCCAATTTTAGCAGTAGATAACATGTTGAATACATGAAAGATAGGCTAGAAGTAGGTCTACATAATATTTAACATTTTCAGAATAAAATTAAGTTAAACCTGAAGAAAATCAACTGCAATTCTCAGAACCAGGCTACAACACAACATGCCACTTGTCAATGCTGCAATATTCTTCAACAAGGCCTATTTAAAATGTTAAGAACAAGATGAAATTAAAAATGAAGGCTCCAGGTCATAAATGTCGACTCCTGGCCAGTAGAGTGTGTGTGTGTGTGTGTGTGTGTGTGTGTGTGTGTGTGAGTGTGAGTGTGAGTGTGAGAGAGAGAGAGAGAGAGAGAGAGAGAGAGAGAGAGAGAGAGAGTGTGTGTGTGTGTGTGTGTGTCTGATGGCTCAAAAGCTGCAATCTTCAACAAGGCCTATTTACAGACCTTCCCCTGTTGCACCTCTCTCACTGCTCTGTCCAACTCCATAAGAGGGGTTGAACCCCTGTCTGTCCTTTTGTAAAGGCATGGCATTATGGCTTTTGGTCTAAAATCAAAAATGTCACATCATTTTAGTGATAAAATAAAATAATTCAATAATTACAATAAAATAATATGTTAATCATAATCATCAGTGGGGATGAGTTGTGCCACTGGCACAACTTAACCCAGGCCTTTTGGCACAAATCACCCCATCCCCACCATTTTAGCAAACTTGTATCATCCAGCAGTTTAGAGCTAACATCATGCTAACAGTATAGCCTCATATTGTAGCTTACTAAAGTACTAACTCATGTATGAAATGTTTTCAAACTTATCTATAATTGTTCAGACACAACAATCAATAAACCATGATCATAAAAAAATCACTTTGAATGGCAAAAAAACAGTTTTTTGGACTTAAATCTGCTTACCTCTTGTGCCATGTGCCTCTTTTCTCCACAGGCTGAGTAAAATAGATGCCTCTTCAAAAATATGAGGTCACATGACCAATTTCTTCTATGGTTTTCTAGAAACAAGGGGTGGCACAACTCTCCCACTGGCACAAATCACCCCACTCTCCCCTACCGTTCAAACAGATATTCATTGGGGAAGACAGCACATCTAAACGGGTTCTGAAGATCCTCTCCCGACGTAAAGCATTGTGAATTAATTCTGCCTCGATATCGATCACATTTCCTACATACGAACAACCCATGTGTGTCTGCCAGCTTGCTTCAGGCTCAGCAGTAGGGAGGAGACAGGGTGAACTCAGGGTTTCTTATAGAAAACCTGCCAGCGAGCAGGTTAGGTTCACAGAGTCAGTTGCCATGGTGATTGACTCAGATTTGACTTACCTCTCTGTCTGGAACTGAAAACCCAGAGTTTCCCTCATTTCAGGGTTAACATAGCTACTCAGAGTTTTCACTAAACCTGCTTTCTGGAATACCCCACAGGTATGCACATCTTAGTGTTTACATTCGGCTCTAACAATAGCCTGTTAGCCCGGGTACTAAACACCTCACCTGTCCGTTTTTCGTTGCAGACCCTGAACGTATCACCAGCGCACCAGATAGGCCTACCAGATACAGTGCAGAGCCTCCTCGTCTTTCTCCTCTCACTGAGAGGACGACCGCCGATCGGGACCTGTGGTTGAACTCTCTGAACGTTAAGATAAGTTCGGGAAAACTGCTGCTTCGCCTACCCTCGGTGTGCGGTGGCTGCTTTGCCTGGGGCTGCTCTGTCGCCCTGCTACATAGACTACAGCTGCTGTGCTCGCTGCTATCTGCTTCGCTCGCCGCTTGCTGCCGCTGCTGCTGCTGCTTACTATTGTGACTGTCTTCTTCAAGTCACTGCTCGGCCCCCGGTCCTCCGGCGTCAGGCTTTGTCTCCTAGCGGCGGGCTTCAGTGGCAGTTGCCCAGTCGGGACTGTGTGTGTGTGTGTGTGTGTGTGTGTGTGTGAGTGAGGGTGTGTGTGTGTGTGTGTGGGTGCATGGTATTTTTGAGTGCATGGTATTCTTTTAAATTTGTTGGTCACTTATTTAGTTTTCATCTCAATGAAATGATTATGTTCATTTGTTGATTTAGTATCTCTGGCCAGAGGCCCTTTTCTTTGTTTACTCTTTGTTTTTTTGTTGTTTGCTAAGTTGTTAATAATGAAATCGTTTAATTGATTTTTGTTTCATAATTTCTATTGAGTTTCAGTCCTAGGCTGTTAATACTTTTAGTTTTTTTTGTGTTTGGACATCTGTTATTATACTTTTTTTATAAGGGATTTACATCAGTTTATATTGTGTTAAACTAATTGTGTTCTCCCCTCTCCCTGTAGTCGCTGAGAGCCAACGGTGGTGGCAGTGTCCCGGGTGGTTGTTTCCCTTCGTTTGCTGTGTGATCCTGGTTTTGGTTTTCTATGCTGTGTGAGTGTCACATACCAGTGGGGTGCTCCTCATTTATTTTAGACTTCCTTCCCCCAGTTTGCCCTTCACTGTCAGTAAGCCTCAGCCACTGGAGCAGGGTGTAACAATTTAGTTCTTTTAAATCATTTTTAACATATTTTGTGACGAACAATTAAATAAATTTGGTAATATTTGTTAAACTTAGAACCACGTCTCCTGCTCTTCCTTGTACAACTTACCTGTGTGCCTTTCCATTTCTATTTCTTATTTAAAACTCCTGGGGTGAAATTCTCAGAGTGGTGTTGTCGGTTTTCTTTTCAAATTTCACAAGGTTAAATCTTTGCAATAACCCTTTATCTCCCTCATACTGCCACACCTATATTCTGTTCTGATCAGGCAAGAGCCTCTAGTTATGAAGGAACATGAATCCTCAATCCTCTGATTTGAAGTTAGATACCTGTTTTAGCTGCTAAGGAGGAGATAGCTTACTACTGTAGTAAAGGCAAACATATAGCTTGCTTCCCATGTGAGACTGAGTGGACTTAATGCCCACATTCTCCTTAATATATTTGTTTTCTACAGAGCAGTAAACATCTATTTATATCAAACTTTGTTTCAGAACCTGACACATGGAGCTCAGGACACATGGGTTCTTATCTAAGACCAGTATGGGGACTGAAACCATGACCTTGGCTTTATTATTATCACACTCAAACCATCTGGGTAATCAGCCGAAGTCTCTTATGTTGCAAAAATTGAACTCAGAATAAAGAAAACGGGCACGCAATTTAGTATGTTTTATTTAGTGGTCTGGCTAGTGTTAGTGGAGGGGGATTTTGTTCTGTCTCTGTACACTACTGACAATGAGCGGTTTTGTCGTTAAGCTCTGGATTCCCACTGACGGCGACAATAAGTTTGTTCTCCGTTTCACATTCTGGGCGATATCAGGAAAATGACAACATACGACATAAAACGACATAACATCACGCAAAGTTTTTGCTGAAGTTTAAGTTTGCTCCACAGTTCAACTCATGCAGAAGCATATTCACATCATTGCACTGACTTTATATGTCATCACACCATGCAAAAAATCACTTTTTGAACACACCTTAAGACAGCATGAATCATGTAACCCACAAAACTGTCAATAACGTGACCCTAGTGGTCACAGACTGCCTGGACACCCTTGACAGGAACAGCTTACTGTTTTGGTAGTCGTGACCATCTGGGCAGCTGGGACATAATTCTAATGTGGCTGCTGTCTATTGCCCCAGCCAAGCAAAACCATTGCCGAAGGCAAACAAACTTTGAGAGGACAGCCACCATCTCACCCACCGTCCTATGGCTGACCCTGTGGACAGTCAAAAGAGGCCTATCAAAATCCCTGGAGACAACCCCATAAGCAGAGCAACTGGCCAGCCACATCAAGAACACCAGAGTCTCCAAAGTCGGGCCCTGTCCACCCTGCCTCTCCATCTCCAGGGCCACCAGGAACAGCTGTTGCAAACTCAGTTTGTGGTGTAGATTTAAATATGGTAGTCTGACCTTAAGTGTGTTGATTTGGAAGTCTGAACAGTATTTGGTTTTGCCTGCTTATATGAATTAAATAAATGAAACAAACCTTTAAAAAAAGAGGGGAAAAAAGCTCAGAGTCAGGAAGTTCAAAACCTGACACACCAATGCATTCAAATACTTCAAAATATGTAGTTGAAGCCTTCAGCACTGCAGGTGACAGCAGCTCTGCAGATGGCTGTCAGAGATCAGGATTAGAACAGCAGAAAGGATTCAGGTGAAGAACGGGCCGATTTATGAGAGAATCGCCAAAGGACTGACTAGCCTACACGTTTTGTTACTTGCTCACGCCCCCCATTGCCCCAAAAAAGGCACATTCTGTATAAACAAATTAGGTAGGCGCCATTTTGCCGCACTCCCCGATTTTGTTTTTATGCTGCCAATGCTGAAAAAAGACTGATTGGGCTTTCCTGCAAATTTGCACAATTCCTATCTAAAAAGGGCTATTGGCTGAGAACTGGTGTTCAAGTTTCTCAGCATACAACCATTTAGCTTCCATCACCGCCTTTCTAAACCTGTACTTTGACTCTTTAAACCTCTTCTTGTCCCCACTCCTGAATGCCTCTTCCTTCAGCCGCCTCAACTGTCTGAGTTTAGGACTAAACCAGGGTTTGTCATTGTTATACCTCACCATGGTACGTGATAGTATACAGCAGTCCTCACAGAAGCTGATGTATGATGTCACAGCCTCTGTGTTCTCATCTAGACTATTGGTGGCGGTCCTGAAAACATCCCAGTCAGTGGTGTCCAAATACGCCTGAAGATCCTCCGCAGCATCACTGCTCCACTTCTTAGATGACCTCACAACAGGTTTACAGAGCTTTAACTTCTGCCTGTATGAGGGAATCAGGTGGACGGTGTTGTGGTCAGAGTGGCCCAGTGCAGCGCAGGGGCGGCATGATAGGCGTTGACAGTTATTCTTCTCTCTGGTCGGAAATTTTCTAAACTGTTGGTATTTGGGGAGTTCATGGGTGAGGTTACTTTTGTTAAAGTCACCAAGGACAATAACTAAGGAGTCTGGGTAAGTCCGCTCCACACACAGTACCTGGTCGACGAGCGTGCGCTGTGCCTCTTGCACGTTGGCTCTGAAAAGTTGGAAGCCTGCCTGCACAGTATGAGACCATTTGTACTTGCGTGTTTTAAATAATAATGTTGCTGTCATACAGCATGTGTTTGTGAAGTACTGATCATACGAGCCTATCCCAATTGGGCTAGTTTACTTAACAAATCAAATCCAGATTGACTACACAATTCTTACGCGTGACATGGATTGTATGGGTGGTGATGTATTTCCTGGTCGGTCTGAGTCAAAGGTCCCAAGCTGATTTGTATTCCCACATAGCTCCTGATTCAAACTGCGATCTCTTGCAGTCATTAGGTGCTCCAATTGTCTCCTAATCAGAGTTGGGTTAGAGTACTTTCATTACTTTTTGCAGTAATGAGTAACCTAACGCGTTAGTTTGATGTTTGAGTAATCAAATACTTAAGTACATTTTCAAACAAGACATCAGTTACTTCCGTTACTTTTAGAACGCTGATCCTTCAGCTCTGAAACAGCAACGGCTGTCGTTTGGTTCTAATAACAGAGATAACGTTAAACCTATCAGTCTGAAAGAAGCCACAGAGCTTGTGGTTCGCTATGTGGTCGGAGAAATGCTGCCGTTGTCTATGGTGGAGTCTAAATAGGTGGAGTAGGACTCGCTGACAGACATATTTCAGACTCAGGACTTGCATTATGCCTGGTACACGCTACACGCTGGTACTCACCAATTATCCCCGGTCGTCTTTCACGGCATGTGTGATGTCATCTGGTTATTCTTGTCCTATTTTTATTTCACTATTATTTGAGTCACTGTGTCTGTTCATGTGCCAGCCGACATGTTGTTGTAGTCACCTAAAAGCGCCAGCAGATGGCAGGAGCTACATTTGAAGCGCCATAAGTAAACTATCAAGCTACTGTATCTTCCACAGGAAGTTCTGACAAATGTTTCAGAATAAAAGTCTATTTAGAAAATGGAGGGATTCTCTCAGCTGAGGTTATAAGGGGCTTTTAGTTTGAAATGACGGTGCGATATGTTAACTTTACAAAGACAACGGAGCGGATAAAAAGTAAATATATAAACACACAGAGGGATTAATAAATAACGGACCGTCTATAATGTAGTTTCTTTCAAATGAAGCTGGGAGCCTCTGCAGTTGTGGTGAGTAAAAGCCCCGCCGCTTTTTGTTAATGTATTTACTTAATGTCTGACCGTGAGGATGTACCATTGTTTAGTTAGCTTGATGCTAATGACAGTAACGTTAACTCAGCGGGTTGACAAAGTGCCTCTGCTGTTTCACACCATCATTTCCCCCTTTTACTCTGTGTGGTAACATCCCTAGAGGAAATATTAAAAATGCTGGGGTGTTGTTGTCATACAGTTGTCTACGGCAGCAGATCGTTCTGTGTTTCTACTGGTCCAAGTGATGGCTGTGATGGGAGAATTGGATCTCAGTGAAGGGCAAGTGGTCCATAACTTTAATTTTGGAGACAAAAAAATGTAGGCTTAGCACCCTGTGTGGTCCATTGCCCAACAGGAAATGTAGAATACTCAAAAGTACTTTAAAAGTGCTTGAGTTACTTTTCTCAGGGAGTAATGTTGAAAGTACTTTTAAAGTAATTGAGTTGCTTTACTCAGGGAGTAATGCAGTAAAGTAATATAATACATATATATTACATATTACCAGTTACCTTAATTTTACAGTTACTTTTAAAGTTACTTTACAATATTACTCTCTGTGTAGAGTAATAAGTTTCTTATTACAGTACATTTGTGGTACTTTGACCAAAATGCACACAGAAGAACTAATGTTCATTTTAAATGGATGAGGGTCATGTTGTTACAGCAGCTAGTCAGAAGTACAGAAGCTCCAGTTTATTACAGTTCATTTCAAATCTAGTGCTGCACATGTCTGACCCGTTCATGCATTCACATACAGTGCTTACCACTTTGTATTAAAATCAACTACTTATATTAATAATAGCGCGATGATATAGAGCAAGTAAATAGCCTAAACCTTTTTAAATAAATGAATAGCCTTGGACAAAGGGAGGGTCAGGCAGAGGATCAAAGTCTAGGCTAATCATTATGAGATATGGATCAATATTTGTGGGCCTATGATATGAAACACAATAAACAAATGTTGAGGTTAGCAAAACAATCTGAATGCCGTGTGAGTCAGTCACTATGACTAATTAACTTATAAAATTAGTCTTTTTTTTACATTCACATTCCTGCACACATTTTAACATTTACATTCCTTCACTCATTCTTTATACATTTACACTTGTTCATACATTTACAGTCCTTCACACACTCTTTGTACATTTACATTCCTTCAGACATTTAAAGGGCCAGTGTGTAATATTTGGCATGGTTTATTGTCAAATCTGAATCTGAATATTCTACCCATTAATATGTTTATATAAGTGTATAATCACTATAAAATAAAATTCATTTGGTTTTTGTAGCCTTATAATTATGCTTTATATATATTTTATATATATATATATATATATATATACACATACATACACACACACATATATATATATATATATACAGTACAGGCCAAAAGTTTGGACACACCTTCTCATTCAATGCGTTTTCTTTATTTTCATGACTATTTACATTGTAGATTCTCACTGAAGGCATCAAAACTATGAATGAACACATGTGGAGTTATGTACTTAACAAAAAAAGGTGAAATAACTGAAAACATGTTTTATATTCTAGTTTCTTCAAAATAGCCACCCTTTGCTCTGATTACTGCTTTGCACACTCTTGGCATTCTCTCCATGAGCTTCAAGAGGTAGTCACCTGAAATGGTTTTCCAACAGTCTTGAAGGAGTTCCCAGAGGTGTTTAGCACTTGTTGTCCCCTTTGCCTTCACTCTGCGGTTCAGCTCACCCCAAACCATCTCGATTGGGTTCACGTCCGGTGACTGTGGAGGCCAGGTCATCTGCCGCAGCACTCCATCACTCTCCTTCTTGGTCAAATAGCCCTTACACAGCCTGGAGGTGTGTTTGGGGTCATTGTCCTGTTGAAAAATAAATGATCGTCCAACTAAACGCAAACCGGATGGGATGGCATGTCGCTGCAGGATGCTGTGGTGGCCATGCTGGTTCAGTGTGCCTTCAATTTTGAATAAATCCCCAACAGTGTCACCAGCAAAACACCCCCACACCATCACACCTCCTCCTCCATGCTTCACAGTGGGAACCAGGCATGTGGAATCCATCCGTTCACCTTTTCTGCGTCTCACAAAGACACGGCGGTTGGAACCAAAGATCTCAAATTTGGACTCATCAGACCAAAGCACAGATTTCCACTGGTCTAATGTCCATTCCTTGTGTTTCTTGGCCCAAACAAATCTCTTCTGCTTGTTGCCTCTCCTTAGCAGTGGTTTCCTAGCAGCTATTTGACCATGAAGGCCTGATTGGCGCAGTCTCCTCCTAACAGTTGTTCTAGAGATGGGTCTGCTGCTAGAACTCTGTGTGGCATTCATCTGGTCTCTGATCTGAGCTGCTGTTAACTTGTGATTTCTGAGGCTGGTGACTCGGATGAATTTATCCTCAGAAGCAGAGGTGACTCTTGGTCTTCCTTTCCTGGGTGGGTCCTCATGTGTGCCAGTTTCGTTGTAGCGCTTGATGGTTTTTGCGACTCCACTTAGGGACACATTTAAAGTTTTTGCAATTTTCCGGACTGACTGACCTTCATTTCTTAAAGTAATGATGGCCACTCGTTTTTCTTTAGTTAGCTGATTGGTTCTTGCCATAATATGAATTTTAACAGTTGTCCAATAGGGCTGTCGGCTGTGTATTAACCTGACTTCTGCACAACACAACTGATGGTCCCAACCCCATTGATAAAGCAAGAAATTCCACTAATTAACCCTGATAAGGCACACCTGTGAAGTGGAAACCATTTCAGGTGACTACCTCTTGAAGCTCATCGAGAGAATGCCAAGAGTGTGCAAAGCAGTAATCAGAGCAAAGGGTGGCTATTTTGAAGAAACTAGAATATAAAACATGTTTTCAGTAATTTCACCTTTTTTTGTTAAGTACATAACTCCACATGTGTTCATTCATAGTTTTGATGCCTTCAGTGAGAATCTACAATGTAAATAGTCATGAAAATAAAGAAAACGCATTGAATGAGAAGGTGTGTCCAAACTTTTGGCCTGTACTGTATATCTCTCAAGGGCCTTGCTTTAGAGAGGTTGCCATCTTGCGCCGCCATGTATGTAAGGCAGCCCGAGCAGACAATCCAGCCAGCCAGAGAACGCGTTTCGCTTGTATAAATAAACCAACGAAGACAGCAGGAGGAAGGAAGGAGGAGGAGGAAACAGTAGAGAGTGTTAGTAGTTCGTCGATAGAGAGTAGTGAAAAGTTTTTTTAGTTATAAAGTTTGGGAATGGACCACACTTACCACGCAACAGGAGAGAATGAACCCGAACTGTCATCTGCGAGGAAAAGAAGACGCAACTTCACTCCTTGTGATGCACTCTCTGCGGCGCTTTTCCTCCTGATGATATCTCCCCAACGATGGTAGCACCGAATCCCATTCTGTGCAGCAAAATGGGAGCGGAGGATTCAGCCTCTCTTCTCGCCCGCTCAGTGTACTCCGGCTCTCATCTGTATGCTCCGGCTCAAACAGGTATGGCTCTGGGTCTGTGTCCGCTACAAGAAACGCTTCAAAATCGCGTTCAAAGTCGTCCATTGCAGCTACTATAGTCCGGAGATATTGCTAGGCTAAATAAACAGCTGAGCTCTGTTTACAGGCTATGCTGTCAGTCAGTGTGCGGGCTGGAGATTGGTGGAGCAGAGAGGGGAGGGGGGGTCCCCGCTAGGTATTGTAAACAAGTATGTGTGTATGAAGTGTGTGTGTTACGCTATAAGAGTCAGAGTTTGGGACGGAGTCTTTTACGTGCTACCCCGTGGAGTGTTACCGGAGTTTTTGGAGAGCTCAAATAAACTGGCCTTTTCCCCGAACGCTCCTCTGGTCTCCTGCCCATGAGTGATTCATTACAATATCGTAACATGGTTTAGATTTCTAAATAAACATTCACCTCGTCGCTAGATAGACCTACTCCTGAAAAACTCATGTCTGCGCAAGGCTTTTTGTCCCTACGAGGCCACCGTCGTTTACCCGACGGGAGGGGTGAGCGAGTGAGCCCTGCAATCTAGAATTTGACCACTGATGTCACTGTTTTCAACCCATTTTACACACTGGCCCTTTAATACAATTTATACATTTACATTCCTTCCTGAATTCTTTTCACATTTACATTTCTTCATGCATGCAGAAAGGCATGAAGAAATGTAAATGCAAATGAGAGGGCTGTCCAAAGTGTGTCATGGGGTGAACTTTTTGCCTATTGGTTGATTGACACCTGAGTGCATGGATCGACTATACATGCCTTGCTCCCCACAGCCACAGCCAGCTTAGAGTGAACCTCAGAGAACTGTGATGGCTGGGGCCGCTAGAGGCTCGGTCTCTGAACTTCTCAGAGAGGCAGCAGAGAGGTTGGAGGAGTTGGAGCATGGTAAGTATGAAATACTGAAATGTGACTGAAATGCAGACAGGTTGGAGGAGTTTAGTGATGGGCAAAGCAGTTCTTTAGATGTTACTGAATCACTAGAATCAGTTCATTAAAAAGATTCGTTCAAAAGATTCGTTCACCGAATCGTTCAGTGCTTGGCAGGAGGAGCCCTGACTGTGTACTGTGTAGTCCGACTCACTGAACTGATACACAGCTGAGCTGCTGCTGCGTCTGCCCTGCATTGGTAAGTCTCATTACTGGCCAGCCTAACGTTTTCAGTTTGTTTATCCGGAAACTAAGTCTGTTAAAACAATGGGGAGGTGTGTGATTGTGTTCATGTGGCTTGACTCCTGGCTACATTAGCCGTTAGCTTGGAGAAAATGGTTCCTCTGAAAGTGTATTACTGAGAAGAAATGATTTGAATCCCTCAGGGATCGGGGTTACGTCATTCACCGAGTGATTCGTTCACCGAGTGATTCATCACGCTGTAGGCAGTCCCTCCCTGCACCCTGGCTGCCTCATGAGTGATTCATCATTCGCACGGACCAAATCGGCAGTTCCACTCCCAGCCAGCACGCAGATTCATTCTTTTGAACGATTCGTTCGCGAACGACAACACTGGAGGAGTTGGAGCGCGGTAAGTATGAAATACTGAAATGTGATGTTTTTTTCTTGCGTCTGTTGAAGATTTCTTGACTTACTTTCTTCATACACAACATCCACTGCGGATGCAACGCATGGAGGGGCGGGAAGTCAGAGGAGCACGAGCACCTGTAAGTTTGCTAACGCTAAGCTCTTGGGGGTTTCATTTCCTCGAGCACAGGTTAGCTAAGCTAACCCATGGATTAACCCAACTGTGGTGCTTTCACACATATTAGTGCGCTGTCTTGGTCCACACCTGCAAAATTGATACATTTCAGTTCTTAAGGTTCGCGTTTACACACATTTGTTTTCGGTCCAAATGCCGCAATACTTGCGGAGAGTCATGACGACTGACCAAGAAAAGATGCAAAAGCGACTGGATGCGCTTACGAGTTAGGAGAAGTAAACTGAAACCATGGAGACACAACTACGCGGATCTGTAGTGGCGTTGGTCACTGTATTCTACATGTTTTGTTCCACTTTCAGCAAATTATACAGTTTGTGCTCTGAAAAAAAAATTTTTCACATGCGTTCTAGAAGTCGTGGATTTGCAGAAACTGATTACATACAATGTACATGAACCATTACAGAGAAGGTCTCAACTAACATTTTTTTTATTTGTGTTCTCAGCATAGTGTAGTTAGTTACAGCACCATAGTTTGGTTAATCCATGGGCTAGCTTAACTAAACTGTGCTAGTGGAAATGAAACCCCTGAGAGCTGAGTGTTAGCAAACTTACAGGTGCTTGTGCTCCTCCGCCTCCCCTCCCCTCCATGCGTTGCGTCCGCAGTGGAAGCTGTGTATGAAGAAAGTAAGTCAAGAAATCTTCAACGGACGCAAGAAAAAACATCACATTTCATACTTACCGCGCTCCAACTCCTCCAACATGTCTGCTGCCTCTCTGAGAAGTTCAGAGACCGAGCGTACAGCGGCCCCAGCCATCACAGTCCTCTGAGGTTTCCTCTAAGCTGGCTGTGGCTGTGGGGAGCAAGGCATGTATAGTCGATCCATGCACTCAGGTGTCGATCAACCAATAGGCAAAAAGTTCACCCCATGACACACTTTGGACAGCCCCCTCATTTCTTCATGCATTCATTCTGCATGCATGAAGAAATGTAAATGTGAAAAGAATTCAGGAAGGAATGTATAAATTGTATTAAATGTGTGAAGGACTATAAATGTACAAAGAATGTGTGTGGGAATGTGAACGTAAAAAGAAAAGACACATTTTATCAGTTAATTAATGCCTACATTTATTTTTTTATGCATTTTGGTGCAATTTAATGGCATATTTAATTGACTCATTTATTATTTATGTATTTATTTTTAATTGGCAGTTCCAGTCCTCCATAGGTAACACATTATGTGACATTGTAAATGTAATAACATCACCCAAATCCTGTTGGGAACGCTTTATATTAGGCTAGTTTGTTACTGCTAAAACATAAAAAAAAAATTACTGTAATGAGTTACTTTTGTAGCATGTTACCCCCAACACTGCTCCTAATGGTGCCTTAAATGATCCAGATTGGAAAAAGGACAAGATGTTGAAAAGTATGGTACATAGAGCTAATTTTTCAAAGTGTTTTTTAATTTCTGTGATTCGTTCTGAAGCCTGAAGACAATTCTTGTTCCTAGCTTTAGTTGCTGGCTTCACTGACACCTGATCTCACAACAGCTTCAGCCTCTACAATGAAAACCAGTGCAAACCAGAAGTAGATGAGAATTAAGCACTTATTCCTCAGGTGAAGGGCTCATTGCATGGGTCAAACAGTCGCAGTAAAAAATCAAAAAATGCAAGGCTCCTTCAAAAACACACCAAGGCACACTGTAAAGTCTGTAAAGTTAAAATGCCTTTATTTTACATGGCAAAATGAATCAAAAAAGAGTTAAAAAATGACCAACGCGTATCGACCAACATAGGTCTTCATCAGGGTCAGACAGGAGTAACTTGCACACCTATGCTGTGTTACACTGATGAGTTCAGTAGGCGGGAAGTTCCCTGTTAAGGCACACACCCACTGGCCAGACACCAAGTGTATCCAAGTGAAAAAATGAGGGTGGGGAACAAAAAAAAAAAAAAACACAAAGAAGAAAAGAGAAATGTAAAAAAATAAATAATAATAATAATAATAATTTAAAAAAAAAAAAAAAGAGGAGAAGAAACAAAACTAGGGAGGAAGGGGAATGAAAAGAAGTGGAAAAGTGAGAAAAGGGAATAAATGTAATGTGGCTATCAATTCAGGATGGACCTGCCCTGCGTTCCAAATCGCATACTTCTCCTATATACTTTTAGTATGTACTGCAGCTGCCCTTAAAAAGTATGTAGTGTAGTATGCAGTATGCATGCAGTATGCATACTATTGGGACACACTACATCCGCCATCACATCGCTCCCTGAACTCCGACCCTCTTGCTCACTTCCGCCGCCGTCCGTAGCGCCACATTTGAATATTTTATGTTGTTGTACTTCGGAGATGCAGCAAATCTCCTCTCGTCGAGCCCGCCAGAGCTGTGCATACCGTTGGAGGTGCCAGAGAGCTCTGTTGCTGTTATGTTGTCATGTATGTTGTTGTTTCTAATAAACAGTCCCAAGCCTATTATTAGTGACCTGTCTATTGAACTAGTCACCAGTAGGCATATTAACCCCCTTCACACACAGCTCTCTGTTGCTGGCAGATGTTTGTTGTTAAATATATTTACAGCTGTGCAGCTGCTGGCACTATATTCTGTCTGCACATGAGGCAGCCTTACATTCACATTACTTTTATTTGTAGTGTAACATACCTGCACATTCTTACTACATTACTTAATATGTGTTTGACTTTTACTATTCATATATTTACTAGTCTATACTGCTCATACCTGGCCCATAGTGTATTCATATTTAGTCATATTCATTCATTATTTATACCACACTTACACCACTGCCTGTACTGGTAGAATCTTCTATATTGTAGTCATAGTTGAACCCTAACACTGATTATACTACAATCACAGTAAAAGTTGAATGTTGTAACCGTGTTCTTGCAAAACTGTATGATATGTGACAGTATATAATCAGATCATTGCAGTCCTAATATGTAGTGTCTTAGTATCTCAAATTAAATAAACCATGTATGAAAGAAGTGTGGGCGTTGGTTGTACACGCAGCTCAGTGTGACGTAACTTCCGCTGCACAAAGGATTGTGGGTCAGAATGGCCAAAGAAGTATGCTGACATGCATACTGCGAAATGTGACCGGATGTAGTAGAACATCCTGGTACTTTTGGCATACTGCATCTGTCTTTTTCTGGCATACTAAATAGTATGGTAGTATGGGTATTGGAACGCAGGGCTGATCACTTCTTTTTGTACACATGGTAAATTCCTGCTAATTACCTATCAACCATAGCTATCAACAGTTCCACATTCTACATATGTCAACACTTTTACATAATTCATTTCATTAACATTTTTACAAAAAGGGAGAAAAATCAATGTCATCATTGAGGCCAGGGTATTTCGTTGCTTTTAGTTGCACGATCCAAAAGGTTTCACGTTGAAGGAGCCTTTTTAAGCGATCACCTCCTCTGATGTCCTTTTCAACCACTTCCAACACTATGACCTTCAGTGTATTTGGGTTGTCATGTCCAGCTTCCACATAATGTAATGCCATGGCATAATCAAGATTCTTTGTGCGAATGGCATTCTTATGTTCTGCAACTCTGTCTCTCAACCTTCTTTTTGTTCGTCCAATGTAAAAACAACCACATGGACATTCCAGTTTGTAAATAACGTATGTGGTGTTACAGTTTGCAAAATGTCTCATATGGTATATGCGGCATGTACTGTCATCTTGAAAATGATTGATTTTTACCACATTTTCACAATGATTACAACTACCACATCGGAAAGTTCCTCGTGGCGTTTGTAGCCAGGTCGTTCGTGGGGGAGGAGGAAGGTAGCTCTGTACCACTCTGTCTCTCAGAGTTGGTGCACGATTGAATGAGAACATTGGTGGTTCTTTGAACAGTGGTTGGAGAGATGTGTCACTCTGAAGAATATTCCAGTTGCATTTAATGATATTCCTTATTTGAAATGCTTGTTTACTGTATTGTGTAACAAAATATATTTGATGACTGAGGTGTTTTCTTTTTCGTTTGGAGCAACTGTTTTCTATTTAAGGACTTTGCTCTTTGAAGAGATTTTTCCACTGTATTCTTTTTGTATCCTCGCTCAGTGAAACGGTTTGCCATATCTATAGCCTTGTCATCAAATTCTTCCTCTGTGTCACAGACACGTCTTAGTCGCTGGAACTGACCAAATGGAATGTTATCTATAAGGGTCTTGGGATGGAAACTGTTAGCCCTTAAGATCGTATTCCGATCTGTGACTTTTCTGTAAATGGTTGTGTGTAGATCACCATCATCTGTTTTCATGATTCTTAAATCTAGGAAATTGATGTCCTTCTTGCTGTATTCCAGAGATAGTTTCAAACTCTTGTTGGTATTGTTCAAATATTTATGAAAATCAAGTACTTCGTGTTCTTCACATTGCATAAAGAATATCAAATCATCTATGTATCGTCCAAACCATTTTATTTTATCCAGATAGGGATTGACAGAGCTCCAAATGAATTTATCTTCCCACACTCCTAGAAACAGGTTGGCATACGATGGGGCATAGGTTACGCCCGTTGCTGTGCCCCGTGTCTGTCTGTAAAGCTGTTCCTGAAAGAGAAATGTATTATTCTCCAATGTCCATCTTGTGAGTTCAACAATAAAATCTGTTGGAGGAAATGGCTCATCTCTCATTTGTAGGAAATGTTGAATGGCTTCTAAACCTTCTTTATGATCAATATTCGTGTATAATGATTCCACATCCATTGTGATCATATATGCATCTCCAATATTTTTTTATTTCATCAATCTTATTTAACACTTGAGTAGTGTCCTGAATGTAAGACTGTAAAGTTAAAATAAAAGGTTTGATGTGGTGATCAATAAATTTTGAAATTGGCTCCAAAATTGAGCCATTTCCGCTAATGATAGGTCTGCCAGGTGGATTTAGTAAATTTTTATGAATCTTTGGCAACATGTAAAAACAAGGCAGTCTTGGATTTTTTTCTAGTAGGAAAGTATGTTCATTCTCTGTGATCCAGTGTTCTGCTTTTGCCTTATTCAACATTTCCATCAGTTGGCGTTGCAGATCCTTCCAAATGAATTATGTAAAAGTGTTGACATATGTAGAATGTGGAACTGTTGATAGCTATGGTTGATAGGTAATTAGCAGGAATTTACCATGTGTACAAAAAGAAGTGATCAGGTCCATCCTGAATTGATAGCCACATTACATTTATTCCCTTTTCTCACTTTTCCACTTCTTTTCATTCCCCTTCCTCCCTAGTTTTGTTTTCCTTCTCCTTTTTTTTTTTTTTTTTTTACGTTTCTCTTCTTTGTTTTTTTTTTTGGTTCCCCACCCTCATTTTTTCACTTGGATACACTTGGTGTCTGGCCAGTGGGTGTGTGCCTTAACAGGGAACTTCTCGCCTACTGAACTCATCAGTGTAACACAGCATAGGTGTGCAAGTTACTCCTGTCTGACCCTGATGAAGACCTATGTTGGTCGATACGCGTTGGTCATTTTTTAACTCTTTTTTGATTCATTTTGCCATGTAAAATAAAGGCATTTTAACTTTACAGACTTTACAGTGTGCCTTGGTGTGTTTTTGAAGGAGCCTTGCAGTTTTTGATTTTTTACTGCGACTGTTTGACCCATGCAATGAGCCCTTCACCTGAGGAATAAGTGCAAAATACCTGAAGTATCCAAAGAGCACCTGTATTGTGACCAACAGAAGGACCCAGCAGCGCTTCCACTCTGTTGTCTAGATGAGAATTAAGCTTTGATTGAAAGCCTTAGAGTGTGTTAGTGAATAGGAAAATGAGCTGGCAGCACCTGCTTAGGCAGATAATCAACACAATGTCAACTTTGTGTGATGCTGCGACTGCTGCTGTTTTGTTTGTGCCAAGGTCGCTGTGTGGAGACATTCACCACCCTCCGTCTGAACAGGTCCTCCTCCACCCCTCAAATGCTCTTCCTTTTCCCCTCTGTCTGATGAGACGCAAATATTGAAATGAGGTTTGGGTGTTGGAGGCTTGGGTAGCAGCATGGGAACGGTGGGCGAGGTGCTACATAATTAAAAATATCATTTCAGCTCCTGCTCGGCCTATTTTCATTCAGCATTACCACCTCTCCACAGGTAAATTGTTCCCTGTACTCCTGCGATGATGGTAATGAGCAGTGGTTAGGTCTGACACCACGTCTCTTTGATTTAACCTAAATGAGAAATATGCCATCAACGGGGGGGGGGGGGGGGACTCAATCATAGCGACTTTAAATATGATATGAGCCCAGCTGAACTAGAGGGGGTGAATCACAGTGAAAGTATGATATTAGGTTGGCTGATAGAAAGGGATACTCACACCATCAGGTGTGTGCGTGTGTGTTATCACTTGAGTCAACTCTACTGGAGAAAAAAAAAAACCTTATTATGCAGATAATAATATGTCCAAAACATATCAGCTTTGATGTTGGCTCTGGCCTCGTTCTCATGGACCGCAAACTGTTACTACATTTCACTCTCACGGCATTTCAATTAATTGTACACTTCATTCAAACACAAGAAAAAAAATATGATTCGATCTCCTCCCACGAGAAGTGTATTCATCTGAGAAGACAATTTATGGACTCAGACCTGAAACTCTCTGATGTCAAACCTCCATTAACCAGAAATCCAACAATGATATCAAAAGAAGTTTTCTTTTCTTTTTGCTTTTTGTTAAAGAGATTGTCAAGTGTATTTAAAACGCCATGGCTTCCCACACTTGAAAAAGGAAGGACTTGACCAGACACAGGATTTCACTCATTCTTCAGTTTTTTTAACCAGTAACAAGGAAGGTGAAAAACCTTTAAACACAAAAGAATAAAACCAATGTGAATAAAATTCAGCATTTTCCATCAAACAAGGTAAGTACATTTAAACACATTTTTCAGGTAAGTGCATTTAATTAGGTAAAAGTATATTTTAAACATTCATTAACTATTATTTCATTATATATTATAAATCAATCCAGGTAAGTAATGTGTAAAATTAGGCATTGTATAAACAGAAACCTAGTTCTACTTTTAGAACCATTTACTTTTAAATTAACCCATTTTACCTTATGTTTTAACCTAAATTTTATACAGATTTCATACAGACTTTAGATATGACATGTATTTTTATCACAATTTTAATCTAAACACTCACTTTTTAACTTAAGTGAAACCTAGTATTTTAAATTGATTTTACTGTAGATTTTAACACAAT
This sequence comes from Epinephelus lanceolatus, assembly GCF_041903045.1. Classification (NCBI taxonomy): domain Eukaryota; kingdom Metazoa; phylum Chordata; class Actinopteri; order Perciformes; family Serranidae; genus Epinephelus; species Epinephelus lanceolatus. The sequence goes on along the minus strand of NC_135748.1, from coordinate 5,877,040 downwards.
TTTTGAACAGAAATACTTTTATTTTTATACATAAATTAAATATTTTCCCTTCGAATGTTAAAGCAAAATTTGCTATATTTTAAATACTAGCCTATTTGTGCACTTTAATTTATCTATTTAAACAAGGTTTTGAGCAAACTAATTGGGACACTATTTGCTTTACAAATTAAACATATTTCATGATAAATAAGGTAGGTAACCCAAAGAACCGAAATAGGCACAAATTAAATATCTAAATATTTTAGCCAATTACAAGGACAGCTGCTAACTTTAAACTCTACCCACATAAACAATGTTAAACTCAATCAGTAACAGACAGCACAATTCATTTGCCCAAATAAAATACTTCAACACAGCCAGAGTCACAGCCACAGTCCAGTTAACATGAGCTCACCGGTAGCCCTTTTGGTTTGAGTCCTTTTCCCATGCGTTTGATCTGTGAAGTGCTTCTTTAGTGAATGTGTCTGCTGTCCTCAGCTCCGTTGCACACAGCCGAATGACTGGTGTGTCGTTTATTGTTCTGAGCTCAAGGTGTGTGCTGCTAATTAGTCTGATTGCTCTCACCTGTTGAGGCGCACCGTGGAGCAGCACGCGCGCCCGCCGCCACGCGCATGAAGCAGCACGCGCGCCCGCCGTTACGCACACGGAGCAGCACGGCCGCTGTCACACTTCCAGGCAGATAGCCGCAACAGAGATCAAAGCACCAACCCCTTAATAGTAAGTAGTAAGTTGCTTTTAAAGTTTTGGCCTGGAGAAGTCCATTTCTGAGTGTTCTTGCTTGAAATGAGATCATGTTATCACACTCGTCATCACCGGCTAAGATCAGCAGGACTCATTGGAGGAACAAGCCTATCAGGGGAAGAAGACAACACAAAGGGAGAAACAGCTGACGAAGGAGGTGACCTTTACATTCAGTCTATTATCTATGAAATGTTGATGACTAAAGGTAGATGTATAATTGTGCGTCAGCTCTCCTCAGAGCCTACACTGTAGCCTATGCACGTGACCTTTGCCATTGCAAGCATTTATACTTGTTGTATCTGTGTCACTCTGCAGTTACACCTCCAAAAGGCCCATCAGCAGTGGGGTTTCTGTTTAGTGAGTTTGATTTAGTAAAAACACAAAATTAAACATGGTTTAATAGTGACAATTTTAAACACAAGTGCACAAACTGGCTTCACTATTTTCCCCACAAATATAACATGCTAATGTTATTAGCAAAGGCCTGTGGCATTTTATATTGTATAGGCTAAGTTAGTCTAGCTATTGCTATTGCTATTGCTATTAGCATCAGCAACATTTAACAAAGGTAAAATTATAGAATTTGGCCCCATTACAACTCACAAGGTTCACCAACAAAACAACTGTCCTATACTGAACACAGCTTCCCCGTATATACAACATGCTAAAGTTATTAGCATAAGCCTATGACATTTTACATTGTATAAATTAGCATAGCAGCTAGCAGCTAGTTTGTGCTCTACTCATATGAAGCCTGGATAAATCACAGAGAGGACTTAAAATGCTATTTTGTGGGGGCTTTATTTTCACAATTGATTGTTTCTTACCTGTAAAATAAAAGTAAATAAAAGTTGTGTTTCAACTGAGGGAAATGGTTTTCTCTGCACAAAAATAAATAGGAGGTCCGCATCACCATGACGTGCAGTTACATTTCTGGGGAGGTGCATCAAGCTACGCTGTAGGCTACTTGTCTACACAGGGCCTACGGTGCAGGAATGGTGTTGATTCAACACAGAATGTAAGTAACTCAGTGTAATTGTGTGTACATAAATACATCTATGTATGCTAATTTAAGTGCAATAATACCTGCACACACATTTGTATGTGCTATAGGGCATTGTGCAATATAAACTAGCACTTTATAAACCTGTGCAATCAGGCAGTGTGCAATTCAATTAGCACTTTAACATGGGCAATGTGCAATAATATTACCCCTTAAAAACCATCGCACCTTAGCCCTCGAGCACTTAGCACATCGCACTTTAATTTAGCACTAAAGCACTTTCAACTGGTCCCCCAATTCTTGGTCTATCGTGTCCGTACTACTGTTTGCTATATGTTTGTTTATTTGTCATTGTTGTTTTGTTTTTATTTTTGATTAGTTAAACATCTACCTGCCAATGGACTGAGGATGGAAATTAGCCATTGGCTATAATCCTACATATTTACATTTAATGTTCATCAATATGTACTGTCCCTGTTTAAATAAATAGATGAAAAAAAAAACAAAAACAACTATAAACCCTGCTTAAAGTCAAGGCCACTTTTCATTCTCACACCTATTTTAAAACCAGTTCCACATTGTAAAATTGGACTGTTAATTATTTATGAGGTTGGAGGGGGTGGTGCAAAACTAGGGAGTCAAATATGTTTTTAAGCACTGGGGAGGGACCAGTGTTTTTTTATTTCGGCTTAAAGGAGGGACATACAACTTTAAATGGTTGTATTTTGTATTTATTTGAAACACCACCGGAACACCAAAACCTGCCAGTGGGTTTGAAGGGCATGTTTTCTTTAAATTAACCAAAATCACTCTTAAAAGTTTTTGCCAGAATTTCATATTTCCAATGGTCCTTGAACACATCATGTGAGAGAAACACATGCCATCAGAAAACAACCATATCTAAGCTTGAAATAGTGATATTTCATTAAAACTCTTCATCAACTCTTAAAATAAAAGAAAAAATCAAATTCTGTGCTCTTGTGCATAACAAGAGTGGAAAAACCAATTGTGTTTTTAAATTCCAGGATTTTCTTTTCAACTTAAAACTCTTAACTTTAAAATATGAAAGGGTACGTTTTTAAAATAATAATAATAATAACTTCCACCACGCTAGTTTACTGGCTACTGCCACTGTTGTGTGCAGTTTATCTGGGAAATGGTCACTGTGCACATGTAGTTTAGTATGTTTAGGGTCGATTTATGTTGGAAGGAAGAGTCATGCATTTTCCCCCAGTCACTCAGGGAGGCTCAAGGAAAAATATTTGAGGCTTCAGGTAGGGTCATGATAAAGAACAACAAAAAAGAGGTCACTCCTCAGCAACCCCCCTCCTCTAACAAACAATGAACAGTCCCTTAATTATTTACATATTCCAATGAATACATTCCTGCCAGTGGTTTCACACTATTCCACTGATCTATCTCAGACTGTGTTTATGCAAACATTATACATTACACATTACAGGGCTCAAGACGATTTTGGGCCCGATATCCCCCTCCTGACAATGGTCAGCAAAGCCGATTTTTCAAAGGTCTAGTGCAGCATTAATTTCACTGATGAATAATTTTCTTTATAGTATTGGTCAACAACATTTTCTCATTGATGAAAACAAGATGGTTGTGATGATGAAAACTAAGACAGAATGTGAATCTACTACTGTCAGTATTTTTGAAGCCGAAATGTAATTGCAAGAAGTTAAAAGTTAACATTAGTTAATAAACAAACACTGTGCATGACTTAACGTCAGAACCACAACAAGGCTGTTAACCCACGTTTGGCGTGATGACCTCCGGTGTTTCCACTAGGATGGAGTTGTAGCAGCGGAGGTGAAGCACGCGCATGAAAAAAAAATTTCACACGCGCAAAACTTTTTGTACGCTTGCAAAGCACAGTCTGCTGGGATGTTTCTATGTATGTACTTGCACCAGAAGGGCTATTTAGGACTAAATACATAGAGTACATTTCTGCACAATAATGAGCAGGTGAAATGTCTGTCTAGCTTACATATGAGGTGTCTCAAGATTTAGGAAAATACAATTTTATTGAACATAATAAATGACCTATTTAAGTGCTGGCAGTTGTTATTTACGTGACAATGCCTGAACGCAACACAGGCTCTGCTCCAACCGAGTGAGCGGCACTGCTGTGCGAGCAGTGTGTTTGTCTGTGTGTAAAAGCAGTCTGTTGATGGTTATTTACACACATTCCATAACAATAACTATGTCAGTTAACAAACTGTGCTGGGCTCAGGTCGGGTTTAGTCAGGAAAATGCGGCCCGAGCCATGCTCTAGCGTGCTCACCTGTGTGTGTGTGCGCGAACGTGTCTGTGTGTGCATCAAGGCAGAACGCTGTGAGCAGAGGAGAATTGTTAACGCGTGACCATGTAGAGACAGAAATGACACGATGACATAACACAATAAATAGTATATTGTTATGTTATAATATGAAGCGTCTGTCGCGCAAAATAATATAACTTTAGTTTATGAAGAGATAAGACGGAGCCCTCTCCTCTTATATGCTTTACTCAGTGGCGGTGTGCCAGTGCTAGTTGCATATAGGGGAAACACTGCATTCTGTAGTCTCATTTAGCCAATTGTTTGCAACTGCCCTTTTTAAGACACATGAAAGCATCAAAATTCACAGTGGGATATTTACTGATGTATTTTACGTCGTAGAACAAAACATGAGAGTCTCTTAAGCTTTTGTTAACCACAGTCCTTATTTCAGACATCTAATCAGAAACCCATTCAAAAAACCCATTATCTCTGACTTGAGGGAACTGGGAGTGCTACAATGCTAACTTATACAGTATCTGGCTTTAAGGGCTTATTCCTGGGGCACTCTATTGGCCAGCTGGTAGCAGTACATGGGCCCGGGCTGGAAAGTCAACTAGCATGCCTTTGCTGCATGTCGTCTCAGTAACAGTACAGAAATGTCAATGTCTGTGAAAAAGAGAAGATCAGACTTATGGATAAATTCCACAATTGATATTAAGGAAAGCGAGACCCTTTGTAAACCATATGGATTGAGCATCACTGGTAAAAACACAATGAATTTGCAGAAAAGTCATCCCAAAATTCATGTTAAGGTAAGCTAAGGTAGCACACCATTTTTTTTTTTTTCAAGATGATTTTTTCTTTCTTTCCTTTTTTTTAACCAGCTAACTTACGTTGGTATGTTTTTGCTAAATCTGAAACGTGAAAAATCTGAAATCTGAACAATTAAAGCTGCTGTCCTGTCTGGCTGTCCTGTAATGTTACCGATTTCAAAAGTGAATGATCCAGACTAGCATTGCTATTATCTGTCGTATATTAACAGTTTGATATGGTAATGATAATAAGTTTCACTTCCCTCACACTGAAAGAAATATGTTTAAAAAGAAGAATGCGGGTTTGAATAAATATAGTATAACATTACTTAATGTTAGTGTCACAGTGCGCATGTGCCATTCTCACACTTAACTCAGTAAATTTATACACACCCTGCCTCTCCACCACACCTACCTGCCAGGCTATTACCTGTCATTTGGTCCACCACACCCACCTCATCAAGCCAACTCTGCTCACCTGTGGCTCATTACTCCCTGCCACTATAAATACTCCAGCTTCACAGACTAGTGTAGCCAGATTGGTCTTTGTCATTCCATGCAAGACTTTCTGATGTGTGTTCCCAGACTGCTTTCCCATTGCCGACCTCACCTGCCTCTGACTCTGCTGCTTTGCCTGTTCCCTGGTAAACCACTCAGCCCTCAGCCCTCAGCCCTCAACCAAGAGCTTTGCTTCCATGTTCTTGGTTTCTGTTTGCCTGTTCCCTGGGGCTGATTGCCAATCAGCTCTGCGTATGTTGTGAGTTTACCTGTTCTGCTGCCTGTGATTTCCTGTGCTGTGGATTACCTCGCTGTGTGGCTGCACATTCTGTCTTTGTGTGTGCAGTGCTGCATCTGCTCATTGTCACCACTGGTTCCTCGACCCCTCATCAGTTCCGCCCCACCTACAGTTGGCTTCTCACAGGTGTGTTGGTTTTCCTCGTGGGTACACCTGGTATTGGATCCTATTCTCATCTGACATCACCTCCTGTCTGCTCCGTTATGATACCGCTGCACATTATTGAACTGTTTGCTGTTTGTGTACATCCAGCAGATACCAGAGACTCTCCTGCTTCTGGACTAAACCTGTGCCCCGGGAAGCCTCAAGCCTAGGAGTTAATCTTGGTGGCTGCTTCACTTGCCTGTTTTTTTTCTGTGTGTTGCAAGTGGCTTCATTAACAACTGTTGAATGAATGAATGAAATTTTATTTTCGTGTCTGGCTGCCAAGACAGCCCATCCCTAATGGGATTATGCAGACACATTTTAAACAAAACATTTTCCTGTGCCATCACGCCAACAGAGTAGTAAACATGACATATACGCAAGCTGCAAATAATGATCAATAAAAATAAGTAAAACAAAATAAAAAGGACAATCTTTAGAGCCACGATCTGTGTGCATAAGTTGCTTGCTTTCTTCTGTTTCACACGTTATGGATATAACTGGATATTGCAAATATATGATTATCAAATAACCATTTAATTATTTGGTTATCCTAGGACAGACCTACATGTATTAATACTTTGTCAAAGAGTGTTTCTCTTAGGTCATTGTAGAATGGACAATACAGCAAAAAGTGAGTTTCATTCTCTACTTCACCGAGCTCACAGTAGTGACATAATCTTTGATCTTCTCAGTCCTACTGTAGCGTCCTGTCTCAATATGTAGCGGTAATATCCCAAAGCAAAACTGAGCATACAGATCTTTGGCTCTTAGATAAATTATACATATCTTTCACATTCATACACTTCTTTAAACAAACAGTATGTGCGTAATTTTGGTTTATGATTAATTTCATCCAGCCAATTACTTTTAGATTTTGTCAAAGCAAATTCTTTAAACACCCCCACATCCACTTTCTGTCTGTTGCTATAGAGATGTTGAAGCCCATGCTCCTGAAGCAGATCATATATCTCTAACGCCCATTCTCCTTCCACTGAGAGATCCCACATGAAAATCTTCCTCGCCATTCTATCATCAAAGATCAAGCATTCTATTCCACAAGTTTATCATATTTACCTTCCACCTGACTTCACACGGTACCCATCCCATGTCACCATTAACGGCAGATATAGGGACAAATTTATGGACACCTAGAAAGTATTTTTGTGCCCTATTGTGCACACTTACACTTTTATTATAGTATCTAAACCCCCATACTCCTGAGGAGTAGTCCAGAATAGGACAGACACATGCCTGATACCAATGGCTATATGTAGCATAACCCATATTTCTTAAAGTCTTAGTTTTCCCTATGATACCTCCTAAAGCTCTACTGGCAGAGTCTGCTAACACTGATGTCCCATGTAAAAATGACGTGTTCATCCAGGAAAAGGCCCAAATATTTGTACTTATCGGTATATTTGAGTTTATCACCAACACAGAATTGAAATTAACTTCTTTTCCATTCTTTTCTACTCCATAATCTCTGTCTTTTTTGGATTGATAGAAAGGCGCCATCTTTTGCACCATTTTTCGGCACATATGTTAACATTTTTTACATCTCTATTTCATTTTCTGCCATCAATATTATATCATCTGCATAAATCAGGGTGCTGAGTTTCACTTCCCCACATGTTATCCCCAACTCCAGCTGTTTTATTTCTTTCGCTAAATCATTAATAAAGTTAAAAATTGTCCCTCTGTTTGTGGTGCTGCTATTGGGTTCAAACTCCACCCGTGACAGTTACACACCTGGTGGGAGAAAGAAGCAGAAATTTAGTAAAGAGAGTTAGAGACAACTTGGGGCTGTGTGTGCCATGTGTATGAGTGAGAGGTGGGTGGAAGAGAAAAACCTGATTTTATTTTCCCTCATATTCAACATCACAGATACAAAAGACATTCAATGACAAGGATGGGTCACAGAGTGCAAAGAAAGCTGGTGCATTCCAGCAGAATATTCCAACAGCCCTTCTTATAGAACAACAGAACTGGGAGGAATCCACAGCAAATGGAGTGGGTGCTCACAGGATTACGATGAGCAAAACTGAAATAAGCAATCTGATGAGAAGTATTATGAAGATGAAAGACAAAAATCTGGCTGCTGCCCTAAGAGAATCTATTGGCATTGACTTGTGGGGTGTCGTGAGGCTTCATGGTAAGGTCCCGTTGTGTTTTCCAACACTCCAATACCTCCCAGTTCTAGTCATGTGCAGCATCTGTTTCCAAGAAAATATTCAAGCAAAGATAAAAAAATAAAAACTTTCGATAACTCAATGACAGACGACACATAGAGTGATGATGGCCTTTCAAATGAGACCATGCATGTACATGTACTAAAAATGGAACAAGAACAGCTTTCACTTGACTTTGGATATGCCTTGGATAGGTGTTTTCTGAATTTTCAGATACTTAAGATGCTTAATAATTAGAATTTTTTGGCTGTGTTAAACTTTTTAGGTACCATCATGTTGACATGGATATGCAACAGACCCCCTGTGAGGTGCATTCCTTGCAAGTTGTGGTCCACATGGTGCCAAAGGTGGCATCTGTTAAGAGAGTCATTGAAAAAGTGAGGTCAGTGGTAAAGCTCTTTGACAAGTCCTCTATTGCAACACAGAGACCAGTGTGGCCTTATTGTTGTGAATGACTCCCCTAAACGCTCAACATGGTCACACACCTCCTCAAAGTGAAAGACTCAGTTTATCAAATCACAAATGACATGGGATGGACACCTTGCTTCCTAGTGAATGGCAAGACTCCATTGCAGGACCTACTGCTGCATTTTGTGGGACATACTCTCCAGAGTGACACCATTTCCATGTCCCTGGTGGTCCCTGCCCTCTTTGATCTGCTCAGCCACTTTGCTGATTTTGAACAGAACACTAGCTACCAAGATCTTGCCACTCTTGCACAGAAAATTAAAGGAAATTTGAGCCTGCCTTTTACTTGGCTGTTAGATCCAATTGATGAAAAGTTCCACTTACAGCAGCTGCCCGCGTTGTTAACCGTACTCTCTGTGAAGCTCTTGTTGATGTAGCTGATGACAATATTCAGGAGCTGCTAAAACAAGTAAAGGACTTTGTGCCCAGATCCTCTTAGCCACACACAACATGAGGATCTGTCTAAAGATAACACAGAAGAGGGGAATGTGGAGGAACTGAAAGCAGCACTATTTTCATCAAAGCAGCCAGTCTTTAGGTTTCTTTCAAAATGCTGCATAAGGCCCAGACAGAGGATGCCTGACCACCAGCATGAGGCAGCAAAGCAGAAAGTATAAGGAAGAGCTTTTACAACCCACCACAGATGATACAGGAACAGACTTTGACTGGCAAAGACTGACACTAATTATCACAAAAACTTTTGCTTTAGACCTGTTGACCATACCAGCTTCTCATGCCTTTTGCAGAGAGGGTATTCAGTATCACAGGTGACCTAACCAGAGGCTGGTACAATTAAGCAAGGGTCACATTGGCACAAAGTGCTTTCCTTAGAAATATTAGAAACAAATAGAACTGTTGTAGTCACTGCTGCTGACAGCACATCCTAGCAATAACATGCACAATCTCATTGTAAGCTACTGGTTTGTTGTTTTAGTTTAATGTGATAACAGTAACAGTGAACAGTAAATTATTGATAGTTCTTTGAGAAACAAGACCAACCCAAAATTATTTTACTGGAAACCATGAAGTTGTTCTTAATTTACATTTTCATGGACTAATGGCATTGCTGCTATTATAAAATTTAATGTAATCAGTCTGTAACATTCAATTACATTGCCCGTGTTAGCTGTTGCAAAAAGCACGAGCCAAATCTATTTAACTTTACTGACTTCATTTTTAACAGAGGACTACTGGAATGTTTTATAATCAGGTGGGTACTAAGTGCAATAACATTACTGCCAATACAGTTTTTCCTTTTAATTTAGTTTAGTTTAGTTTCACTTATGCATAAAGAAAGAAGAATGTCATATGACAGTTCAACAATTCTTTATGTAGGCTACTCATATTTAAGATATTTTTTTGGGCATTTTTTGCCTTTAATGGACAGGACAGTCAAGTGTGGAAGGGGGAGAGAGAGAGGGGATGACATGCAGCAAAGGGCCACAGGCTGGACTTGAACCCAGGCCGCTGCGGCAACAGCCCTGTACATGGGGTGCCTGCTTTTAGAGAAGTCAAAAAATCAAATTAAGTTCACGGAGGATGACATGACTTCACTGAAAAGCAATGTGGTGTCTTTACAACAGTCTATGATGGTAAGAGTCACAGCAAGAACCTTGAAAACTGCAGCAGGAGAGACTGTCAGGTTGAAGGAAGGTGCTGCAGGCAACCTCAAATCTTTGGTCAGAGGGCTGGAGTGAGATTTTACCTTGTGACGTAATATCTGCTTGTGTGTGCGTAGTCATGAACATATGTGGACACGGCGGCATGCACATGTTGCAAACAGAAGAAACTAGTATACGTTTACATATTCATATCTATAGGCCTAAGCCCCACATACGTCCATTGACATTCAATATTTGTTTTACGGTGCAGATCAAGGTCAGTTTCAGCAATCTGATGGTAGCTTAAAAAATCCAGTAATATGTCCTGTTGTGACAAAAAGAAATATTTCAAGGGGGGTTCCTGAGAAAATTTTGAAAATTCACGTGGCGAAATCATGCAATTTCATACAGAAATAGATAAATTTAAGGACTTTCAATGACCTGTGTACATTTATGCATAAAGAAATTCAGCAGACTCATTTAACAAAAAGTTTTTTCATCATAAGTGTGTATTCAGGCAGGGCACATGGTTTCATAACACAGTTCAATTAAATTCATCGGCAATTTGCTTACCTTGCACAGTTCCAACCAGCAATGTATCAATGACAGGTGACTTCCTACACTAGCTGGATGTCCACTGGATCCGTCACATGCGCGATCTGGCCGAGGCGTAGGTGCTGGAGCTAATCTAGTCAATGTAAGCTGCTCCACCAGAAGCGCCATGGCGCGTCCTAGCCGTGGCGTACAGTGGAAGCGGCGCCAATTCCAGCCACTCACGTGTGCGCTGCTATAGTTCCAGTGGACACTGATGGCCGGCACAAATCGGAGCCAAATCGCGCACGCAGCGGATCCAGTGGACATCCAGTATGCGGTCTGGTCAAGCCAAACAATGGGCTGGATGTATTAAAAAAAAAAAAAAAGGACTCGGTGACGGTGATGATGGAGTGAGATTTCTTAAACGGGCGTGAGAGAGTGACATTGATGGTGAAAGAGTGACAGTCACACCAGATGCGTGAGAGTTGGCAACCCTGTCGGCACCAAAGATGGCAGGGCAAAGATTGACAGAGCACACTGAACAACTGGCCCAACAACTGACAACCACTCCACACTGGTGGTAACAAAGCTTCATAACTTAAGCTACAAACAGAAGGTTCTTCTGTTGGTAAAGGAAAATTGGCAGGTCTGCTAATTTGTTAATTATATCTCTTGCATTTGGTGCAGTTTAGTGCCATCTATTGGCCTTGTTCAAAAGCAGCTTAGTGACTAAATAAAGTTATCTGGTTTGACTTAGCCATCTTGTCAGATGCCTCACAGGTGGAAAGGAGTGTCTCACAAACCTCCTCCATCTATGGAGCTTTTTTCCTATCTTTATTCAAGAGAGGGGTATATCAATTTGAGAGCATTATTTATTGATTTCACGTTCAGATTTTGTAATATTGTCCCTCAAATGGGATGGCAGTAGCTCAGTCCATAGGGACTTGTGTTGGGAATCGGAGGGTCACCTGTTCAAGTCCCCATCCGGACCAAATATGGAGCATGGACTGGTTGCTGGAGAGGTGCCAGTTCACCTGCTTGTGCATGCTTTAATTTTAGAGTGTCCCGTCCTGGCGGTTACATAATCACGGCAGCTTCCATTTTGTTGTTAGTTGTTGCCTAACAACAGTGTTCACGTACCATACACCACCATACACGTAGCTGGATCCTGGGACTATTTATACAGATATTTATCCAGAAGATTAATCACGTTTAGACAGAGTTTATTGAGCTGTTGATATTCATTTTGACATCCGAATTGGCTTGAGTTGAGCTAGTGGTTGTATCAGTGTTGGAAATTATTATTTGTTCACCTGCCACTGTAGCTGCTGGATTCCAAAATCTACCAGCCACTCAATGGGTTTCCATTGTTTTGTTTTGTTTTTTACCAGTAAGTAAAGAAAATCTAGCAGCCACTCGCATATTTCACCAGTATTTGGCTTGTGGCTGGTGCTAATTTCCAACCCTGGGTTGTATTTTGTTTGATGTTCTCCATGACTGACAGTTTCTAGTCTCCCAAACATTAAAAGGCACGTACTGCACTTTATTACATTAACTATCTGATACCAAAATGGCATCCTGCCTCTGTAGGGGACAGACCAGCTGAGTGGAGCTGCGCTTTATATTTCCACTATGTTAGCCTATGATTATTAGTCATTAGTAACTCAAGACGAAATATTAGCTTGATTGTGCCTGGTACTCTGAAGGCATAGCACGCTAACAGCAGACATGCATTATTAGAAGAGAAACTAAGTCGAGTGATTGTTGTGTGCTTTGAGCGTTGGACCACAGCAATTGGTGTGTCGGTTTAAATTAAACACTGATCACGTCAGGGTCCTCCATCTGAGTATCATGTTTACACTGCAAATCATGAAGCACCACAGCAGAGGGATTGGCACTGACATTTGGAGGATTTGATTTTTTGTGTGTGTGTATGTGTGTGTGTGTGTGTGTGTGTGTTTGGCTAACTGCCTTTACTCAGTGATTTCATCTTGTTTAAAAGAATGTCAGACTTTGAGGAAATAAGCAGTTATTGCAAAAGGGAGATTATGTGTTAACACTCATTAACTTTTTCTTCTTGTAATGTTAAGTGTATTTCAAATGCGTACAGACCAAGTTATTTGCATTTGAAGAAGAAATAATATCACAAGAGCTCTCAGATCAGTTGCTCTGTGTAAAGACTGTGGAGGGTGGGAGGGATTTGGTTGCGTAGTATTCTACAGCTGCAAAGTTTAGTTCGGACAAATCAAGCTTTGGTTCGGAAGCATGTTGTTAGCACTAGTGAATGTATCCACTCAGGATCAATAAAGTCTTATTATGAATTTATACTGTTTAAGATTTTTAGTTTTTTTCTATAGTAACTAAGGGAGCTGGAGTCCGGAAATAAGAGGTGGACCAGACGATACCTCAAGCATAATTGAGGATTTAACACACAGCCAACACACAATATAGGAAAGGGGAAAAAAAAGATTAATCATCTGAGAATATAAAGTCACAGTGAGTGCTCCCAGCAGAACATCATGAGGCCAAAACCTCCGAAGCCTTGGGATATACATCATGGTGTAACTTGTATTGTTGTGTTGTTGTTCATGTAAATATGAGATCAATTATTAAAAATCAGAGTGTCACTTCTTCCATAGATGCTCAACCATTTTCTTCAGTCCCCTACCAAACAGCTCATGAAAATGTTTAGTGGTAGCTTTAAAATAGTCTTTTTTTTTTTGGAAGCTCCAGTTTATATGGGGTAAGTTCCTGCAGTGGAAAAGGGTACAAGTTTGGTCAACACTGGTCCAAAAGAGGGTATATCTTGCTCAGATTATCATGAAATTTTCTGTGTATATGCACTGTCACCATTAATGATTTCAGTAACCCACTGACCTCTTGCTTAGCACCATTGTGGAGCCAAAATCTCTGCTTTCATGAAAGAATCAAAAGAATCCAAATGTAATTGGTCTAACAGAGCCGAGCACTATGGTGAGAGAATGGAAGGGGGCCTGTGCTTCATGGTGAATAGGACTTGTGTGACAGTGGGAATGTGAGGTGCTGTCTGGTTCCATAGGCGGCACTGGGGGGGAGCTTGGAGGTGCTTCAGCACCCCCAAAGAAGCCCATAGTACCCAGTAACCTGGCATTCTTGACCATAAACACCAGGAGGACCAAAGATCTGGACGCAGATAAAATCATCGATGCCTTTGCCAGCAATCACAATAACAGACGCATCGTTCTTCTGTAAAGACATCTAGTGGTGAGTAACAATATATTAGCCTGCCATAGGCACAGTACAGGGATTATTTTTTTTATTATACTCTGGCATAGTCGATAGTGTTGCTGTGTTGCGTTGGTGTGGGCCATTTCAAGGCCAAGGACAGTGTCCGTGATCAACCACACCTTGGTTGTTCTTTTGTATTGCTCAGTGTGTGTATTATGGCCCGTGAAAATATGCACTCTCTCTCTGTCTGTGTCTCTGTCTCTGTCTGTCTCTCTCTCTCTCTCTCTCTCTCTCTCTCTCTCTCTCTCTCTTTCTCAGGTGCTGCTATATCCAGGGTTGCCTCGATGATTGTGGAGCCCAGCAAAATTAAAATAAAGATGTGTTGTTCAAAGATGGTTCTTGTTGGTGGTCCCTCTAATTCCACAATGTGCATGATTTTTTGTTGATTTGGACGCATGCTTATATTGGTAGGCTATATCCACAACTCCTTAGCACCTCCAATTAATAGTCAAGCTCCCCCCCAGCACCTCCAGTAAAAATCATCTGCCGCTGCCACTGATCCCTGCTATATGCCATTCAAAAGCGACCGCAGAGCAGAGTCAATCAGTATGTTTACATGACATCAGAGAAAATCAGTTTATTGTGTTAGTCCGACTAAAACCAAACTTTTAAAATACATGTAAACGTGTAATGTCTACAAATGTCTATAGGATAAAATAATGAAATGATGTCAGTTTATAGCCAAAAGGTCAAAGGTCAAAGTCACTGTGAAATCATAATGTTCTGCAAAAACACTTCTCTGGCCATTATTCAACTTCATATCTGAGGAACAGATTCTTAATAGGTGACACTAATTTTGGGTGTGTACCTTGAAACTGTGCAGACTATTTTCTGTGCTGCCTGGGGAAAGATGTTTGTAAAACATTTAAGAGTATGTAGCTTCTTTGCAGCAGCATCCTTATTTGAAGCATTGTCAACTGTTATGGACACATCTGAGTCTGGGAAAACATGGATGTAAACTATAATTTGACTGGTTCACAGGGGAATACATCCATGAGGCAGTAATTGTAGTTAGGACTGCACTGCTAGCCATTACCATTTGGCTCAGGCACCACCATGTGCAATCCTGGTCCAGACTAATAATGTAGTATATTGCTAAGTGAAGAATATTTTGTGTATATGTCCTGTGATTCAGTTCAGCTTCAAAATAGGATTGGGTCGTCTTTGGCCCATGCTTCATCTTTCCACCAAGTTGAAAATCGGGCCAGGAGTTTTTTTTCCCTATCCTTGCTGACAAACAGACAAATGCAATACCAGTACATGACGGAGGTAATGAGCAGATTTTTGTTCCCTCGAGGATGAATGATTTCTATTCTGGACACTTCTTTAGCTTTCCCCAAGCCTGACCCTCAAGCTGAAATTTCAGCTTTACACCTAAGATACCTCAGCCCATTGTCCGTACACATTATCTTTACAGTGGACCATGCTGCAGTGAATGATTTACAATCAGTGCCAATGTGGGGGGTAAGGGGGTTGCAATACTGTACAGATACAAAGTAAGGGTGTGAAGGTCAACCCAACAGTTAATATATCAAACCATAATCATGATTTAATCCTAAACTTCACCAGCTGTTTTAGTTGCCCAACATTAATCACCAATCAGCCAATAACCATTTGATTCCCATGACCACAGTCTTTCCCTAACCATTAATATAAAGTTGCCATGTGTAGAAATGGAAATGATTTTAAAAAACTTGCTAAAATATGTTGTCATTGAATCCTTGGATTCACTCAATCTTTCAGTGTCATTACTCTATCTGGTGACAGGGTTGGATATCTCTCGTATTAACTCCAGCGTTATAAAATTTGCTCGGGACATTTATGCATCCATGCTCTTGTTACAATCCCATACACTGTCGTCTTACTCCTCTGTCAAGGCAAACATTAGATCATAGGACATTGTTTATTTTGTAGAACAATTTCCTACTGTGGAAGGTAATGAACACTGCAGTAGGGGACAGCATGGCTCTAAAATGTACCATTTTCTACTTCACATGCTGAACCGTTCATAAAACTAAATCACACGGGGAAGCACAGAAATGTGATTAGCTGTTAACAGCCGATGACTGCATAAAGTTAAGCTGTGGACATCTTTTCTTGGCCATCCACACATTGGCTGATCTCCCATGGTCACTGAGCTCTGTAGGATATAACAGGACTCCCAGTGACTCGTTGATCAAGCGTGACATGTTGCTTTAAGTGTGAGTGAGTCATGAAATGGACCGTGAAGGGAAAGGGATGAAGACTCACTGCGTTTTTACCTCAAATATAAAAACTGAAGGTAAACCCTTGGAATTTGGGTCTTGCTTGTGGTGACTGCTTAGGCTGATGAAGATGAGATGGAGGTAGTGGTCCAGATGGTTCTGCTGAGCGTCTCAGTGACATCGATACCACCATAGATAAGCCACAGCATCTCCTTCTGCAGAAAAACCACAGCAGTCCACGTCGAGCTGTTGTGATTGGTAATACGGTACAGCTGTGACCATGAAATCAGGACTTAGTGTAATTAGTCACTTTGAAGCAGAGATTTAATACCAAAATCTTCGACAAAATACCAGGGAATCTGGTGCTACTTAATGATAATCTGATATCCAAGCCTCCCGTCTCATGTATTTTCCTTCTTAACAACCGTGCCATTTTGGAGCAGAGATGGGACCTGGGTTCCATTTGGACCGTCTGTTCACGAGCCAGACAGAAATGCCACGGTGCAATACCCTCAATTCCTATTTGTATGAGGGAGCCCAATATGACACATGCACTTTTTGAAAGAAAAATAAGGAGCATAAGTATAATATTACAGTGTTATTAGGGTGGCTTTTCCCCTGCTGTAAATACCTCTGTACTGGCCCCATACAGCTTTAGCATTGAGTTGACTTGCAGTGGTATATTTGCATGAGGCCTTTTGACAGATGGCATGCAGGCAACAGAAGTCAGGGTGGTAACATATTTCTTTTAGTGTTTCTTTGCTTTATATATTTCTAAACTCTTTCAGTGTACGAGTACATTTTATATTGCAGTCTGCGCATTTTATATTTTAAAGCTGTGCTAATCAAAACTTTTAATGGTAACAGTGGATCAAATAACTATCTGTAATGTGACAGGGGTCCGTATTAGTAATAGTCTCACAGAGAATTACCAACTCCACAGTTCACTCAGCTCTGTGGAACTCCTTAGGTACCCTGGTTTCAGACTTCTGAGGCGCCACCCACATCTCTGATTTGTATAGCTTGCTGCCTTGCTATATTCATGATAAAACATTTGCTTATGGTCGTCAGATTCCTCAAGCTAAATTCAAGTTACAACAGCAGATCAAGGTCTGGTTATGTGAAATATGACAGCTAAAGTAGCTTGGAAAATAGTGATATGGGTAGTTAAAGGGAAAATTTGCTGATTTCCAACCAGCTCTGTCGTTACAGTGTGGGCATTAGGTATGGGCACTATCTATTTTTTTATACCTTCATACCTTTCTGAAACTTTACCAGGGTATGCAGTTTATGATGATATTTGTGTGTGTCACTACCTACCAGACTTTGTTACTTTTTGCAAGCTCTCTGAGCTTTATTATTCTTATAAATTAACAATAAACTCACAAAATGTCAAGAAAGGTAAAATTCTTACACCTGTTTGCCATATAACACAGAAAATATACAACCATACACCTTCTGAATTTAAGTGTCTCTTATTCACCGAGCTACAAATAAGCTTAATTGCTTTGTTATCTCAAAGTAAAACACACTTAACTCCAACTTGACAGAAACAAAGCAAAACTCACCAAAACCATCTTGGATTGTCTTGTTGGTCATTTAGTTAGTCAGTTAGCCCACTGTTCCAACAATCTACAACCCTGTATGGGTTGAAATGAATCCTTAATTCACCATATGTGAAAATATGTTGCTTTCCTGGCAGTCTGTATGCTGTTGTGGACTGGCTGTTTACAGCCCTGTAATGTTATTCCCTCCACTCACAGTCAGCTCAGCTGCCTGTTGCACCAGACTGACCTCTGGTGGCATGTGATGTGCACTACATACAAAACATCCTAATTGCAGTATAAGGTTAACAGAAAGATGGGCATCTGTATTTTTAATAGAATTGAAAATTGTTTCGTCAGGATTTCTAATTACCCTGGTAAACCGTAATGACATGATGCTGCCTATATCTAGTGTGCAGTGTGTGCTGATGAATGGTGTTTGGCTTCCCCCCTTGCCACCACAGTGCTGCCAGATTACAGATAAGCAAGAGGCTCCACAGTGCAATGACAAAGAGTTTCCTTTAAACAGCTGTAGTGACTTAAATTTAGTCTGTGACTGTTGGTAAAAATAGATAAACACAGGGAAGGCATACACATGTTCACAGAACACAATACATAAAGGTCAGCTGTACTTTGTACCAAGTCACCAATTTGAAGCTTTCACAACAAACGAAGCTTTCCCGCATTGTGTTTACTTGCTTCATTCTAGCGGTCTTCAAGCATGAAAGCTAGTGACTGGAAACTCTTCTGTTGCTCCACTGGCTGAGCAAAAAGACCATGTGAAAGTTTGGTTTCTGTTTGTCCTCTCCATTCTATTTATAATGCATTTGTTCCTACACAGCAATGAGTTGGGTTTAGCACAAAATAATAACGTTAAACAACAAAGATTCAGGGCTTTGCTTAAAACACTGGGGACCACCACTTTGTCAGTGATTTCAGCGTCAGACACCTGATGCCAAAAGCCACCTTTCACAGTGGTATGATCAAGACTGGGTGGCGTCAGTATGTAATGCGGGCAGATGTAACCTTTTGGCATTGTTATGATACACTGCCAGTTGGCTGTACCACACTTGTGGCGGTGGTATGATACATGGCCAGGCGGCATCAGTATCTATTGTGGGCCAACATAACCTTTCGCTTTGTTATGATATGCCACTTAAAGGCTGGACAGCACCTGTTGCGACAGTATTATACACAGCCGGCTGGTATCAGGTTAAAATGCTGCCAGTATTGACGTAATTAAGAAGCTGAAAAGTAAACTTGCACCGATTAATCGGCAGTGCTTGGAATTGGGCCGATTTTCATGTGATTGGCCATGACCTGGTACCAGCCAGTCAGTCTAAAATATGCCGATTTAAAACGTCGGTCAAATTTCCGCCACGCCGCATGATTGACATTGTGTAACATCAGCAGCGCACACACACGCACATGTGCAACTCACAGCTTGGGCGATGTGAGGAAGTGAAACATGGGCGGCTTCTCACTTTAATCATTCATGCACGCACATCAAAAGAGAGAAGGAGAAAGTTGTTAATTGTCCGTGTTGAATTTAATTGTGGAGCTCTCACTGCTGCACTGTGCCGCTTGAAACTGACGAGGTGCATGTCAGCGTGCCGAAGAATGTGCACCTTTTTTCTTGTTGTTAAAATAAGAATGCCTGTCACACTGCACTTTGTAGATGTGAAGACCTGTGTGAATTTTCCACAGGAAATATTTTTACTTTTTTATCTATTCAAGAAATTACCCACAAATGCTATACACCAAGAATTATCATTTTATTTATCTATGTTTTTATTTATATATGCCTTTTTTACTTGTTTATTTTAATACTCTGCCTGAAGTTATATGTGGGCAAAAAGGAAAATGTTCCTTAACCTGTGTCACTGTTTTTGTTTGTTTGAGATGATTATTGAAAAGCTGGTTGTATCATGGTTAAAATGCTCTAATAAAGGAAAAATAGATAATATTGCAATATCTTGTGTGCTGTAAAGTGGTTTGAAAAAAATGAAATCGGAATCGGGCAAAACAGGAATTGGCCGTCCAAACTCTCTGCAAATCGGAAATCGGGATTGGCCCAAAAAATTGTAATCGGTGCAAGTCGTCTACTGAAAAGTCCATATATAGTGGTGTACTGGTCCAACAAACCCCATACTTTCACCTGGATGTTTGGTGTTCACTTTCTATATGCTTATTGTAAACCTAACCACAAGTTTTTGTTGCCTAAAGCTAACCATGTGTTTTTGTTGACGCCCCAGTGTTGGAACGCCAACAACAGATGTGGAATGATACCTAGCACCTTATATGTAGATATGAAAAGCCACAGAGTGGCAATATGTGACAGTGTGGGATGAGCATTTGTAAGACACGTTTGTAAGACCACACCTGGCACCACCTACAGTCAGAGGGACAAAGACATACTGATTGGTTTGGGGATATCAAAATAACTCATCCTCAATGAAAAAAAAGTTTCCAGCAGCTGTTCCGAGTGAAAAACACATAATTCCACTGTAAGGATTTTACTTTTTAAAACTGCATGACAGACAGACAAAATTAGCAACTAACTGGTACAGAAAATGTAACATTTAGCAGTTAAAGAGCCAGATATTTTGTCAAACCAGAGCTAAAAGATGAGTGAATACCGGTCTTATCAGGTGGACACAAACCAACATACCCTTATACAACTGTTATGATATCCTATGAATTAGCACCCCAAGAATTATATTACATCCTTAATGTAAAGTTTCATAATAAACAATTTAAGCAAGTGGAGTTTCTGTGGTTAGATTTAGGAAAAGAAACATGGTGAGGGAGTACCTTAAAATAACCCAAGTTTACACGGTTCCGTGTGTTTTGTGACCGACTCACTGCCCCAACCTACCTCTTAAGTGGACTGCTCAGAACCGCTTCCTTCTTTACTTCCATCAGCACAATGGTCATGTGATTGCAGCCTTCCAGCAAACATGGATTATGCACAAATTACTGGCTCATCATTATGTGGAATATGTACAACTCTTGGTGCATTACATTTCATAGGAAAACATTGCATGAGAACAGCCTGCACAAACATGAATCCAAATGTGTGCTAATGTTGCTGTGTCTGCTGGATGTGTAAATAGGCAACTGTTTGCTTACATGTTAGCATTAAGAACTTTAATAATATGTTGATGTATCTTTAAGAATGAATGCAGCTTTAAGGCCCTGACACACCAAGCCAACAATTGGCCATCAGTCAAGGTTGGGCCATTGGTTAGCCTCTGTCAACTAGTAGGTGCAGTTTGTCCCACACCGTCGGCCCCTGCCAGCTTTTTGCTTTTCTTTTTTGTTGGCCGATTCAGCATTTTTAATTGGCGTCAGAGATGGCAAATCCAGTAGGCGAATGAAATGATTCAATGACTCTGATTGGCAGTTCAGCTCAGTTTGTTACATGATATAAGATTATTTTTCTTTATCCATCAAGCCCTTCAGCAGAAATGTTTCCTGATGGTTTGTGTTATTATTCACTGGTACACTGTAAATTTGCTCTGTTCTCTCAACACTGAATTGTGTTGTTAATGTGCTAATTGGCTAACTAGCATCAAGATGGTCTTGCGGTTTCCCTTTTTGAATGATGATTACAGACTACTGCCACCTGCTGGTGAGGAGAGTCATTTCCTATCAAGTAGGCACAGAACATAAACTGGTTGGCTGTCAGTTGTAGTTCTTGCAGTGTGTTTATGTGCAACTTTTTGGCCAAGACACGGTGATGTTAGGCGATGCAGCAGAGGGCCTTCATTGCTACTACTTCTTGAAGTTGACTTGTTGTGTCTGGGCCTTTAAAGCATAAAAGATAAAACATCAGTGAAAGAGTTATATTGACATTATATGCTAGTCTTCTTGGCAAAAAAGTAGCCTCATGTAGATTTTAGGTTTTTGCATAAATGTGACAATAAATATGAGCAGCTCAAATTTATCCAAAACTTAATGGAGGAGTTTTAGATTTTACAGTTTTACAATTCCAATTTTCAGAAACAAACAGCCTTGTTTTGCCTTTGTGCTCTTTGCACTTTTCTCCTTTTGGAGGCTATCAAGATAAATTGTTTCAGACAAAGTAATCCCTCTAAACTCGCAACTGGTTGTTTGTGCAATATCCCTAAACTGCATCAAAGCTAATTTGGCCGACAGTGACTCTCCACCGGCGATGTAAGCTGAGACCCCGCTGGCCGATGATGAGGCATAAACGGACCAAATCAAGGCTCCACTTTGGGCTGAACTGGCTCAAGCCTCTCAGCTTTCACCCTCAGCTGTTTAATGCCTTCCCGGAGCAGCCGGGGCAAAGCTGCAGTGCGGGGAGGCCCTTAATGAAGTGCTTTCAGAAGGAAAGGCTTTTCAGGCTTTTCAGGTCTCGCAACGCTCCTAACAACCCCCCTTTGAGTCCAGAATAAGAGAATTAGCTAAGCCTTGTCCAGGCCCCCACCCCACACCACCCTAAACACCAAACTTACAGACCCCCACACCACCCTTCTCAAATCCCTCTTCCCATTCATTTTCCCCCTCCAGTGCTGTCCATGTTTAATGAAGCTGTGATATATTTATGGCCAGCCAAATCCCGCTCTAATCCTACCCCTGATAATAACAGCTCGGTAACTGTTTTCCTTAAACATGCTTCATGGGCACTGGCTGGAGACACGCAGGCCCTGGCTCTGTGGATATTACTCACTAACCTAATTTGCACTTGCTGTGTGTAATGCACACCGATGTACAGAGGGAGGGGAGGTAGCAGAACAGGTCAGCGGCAAGCTGCTGGAGTGTGGGGGGGTGGGGGCTCTGAAAAAAAGGGGGTCCTGTTTGCGTCACCAAATGGGCACCTCGAGAGGTTGAGGGGGCAAAGGCAACAGCAGGGCTACCTCGGCGAGTAACGAGGTGTTGCTGGACCTGTTTTTTAGAGTCGAATTACATCAGAGCTCATGAGAGCCATTGTAAACATGAATACACCGCACTGCGCTCCAAAACGATATTTGAGAGAAAACAATAATATGCCTGTACAAAAATGACGTAAAGGCATTAATACTGTGTTTTAAAAAACATTCTGAAATTTCTGTTGGCAGAGATAGAGGTGATTTAACGTTTTATTCTCCACTATAAACAAAAATGTAATGGACATAAACATGTCACTGCTCAGCCAGTGCTCACACCACTGATATGATGCAGGGGAGACTTTGCTCAACTTCTAGAGTAAGACTCTTACGTTTAAGGCCTGGTTAACAGACACAAAGTAAAATAAAAGGGCTGATAGAAATACCTGAGTGTGATTTATACCTGCCATCCCATGGGATCACATTATCTTTACAATCACATATTACACAAGATCCCAAGGTCCTTTGGAATATCTCAATTTGGGAATATTGCAGCCATGCACAACATTATTGGGCATGAAATGTTACAAAAGCATCCTACTTAAGTAAAGTTTAAGGGTAAAAAACAGTTTTAAGAGATTTAATGAAGGAGCCTGTTGAGTTTCATTCTCCCTCGCCACCAGAGATGGTACATAATACCTACATTTTCATCTAATAGATATTACATATCTTCTCTGGCTGTCAGGGGAAATTCATAGAACCACAGTTACATTTTGTAACTCTTAATTGTATGTGAAATATTTGATTTAAGGTAAAAAAAAAAAAAAAAAAAAAAAAGACTGGTTTGACATCATAATTGTCATCATAATAAAAGCCTAAATAATGTAAGTTTTCGTAATCGAGACTAAAGGAAAAAGACTAAAGTGAGGGAAACAGCCCAATTTTAAGGGTCATTTACCCAGATCAGGGGTAAGCAACTTGTGGATTCAGAGCCACATGCCATTGGTGTAGGCCTAAACAAATTCATACATTCTCCAATTCTAGAACTGCGTAGCCTATGCACCTATGCACCTTTTTGAAAGCTCTTTTACACGTATCTCATTGTTGATAGGCTAATTTAGACTAAATAGGCTTGTTTTGTGGCTCCAGGCAGATTTTTTTTTTTATTATTTTTGGTCAAAAATGTCTCTGTTGATAGTTAAGCTTGCTGACCTCCTAGCCAGATTATTTAAAAAACAATAATAAAATAAAACAAAAAATTCTCAGTTACCTCCAGTGGTATCTATGCACACATTACGTTTTGAGATAGGCCTATCTGTCTCTGAGATTTCTGCCTCCACCCCAATACAATGAGGTTACTAATTTTGTGTAATTTGATCAAACTGACCCTTAAAGGCAAACGGGTCTGAGTTAAAGGATTTTCTTGAGCAACCTGGGGCTTGTTTTTGTGGTTTTGATTATAATTTTTGTCAACAAATATTGCAAATAAAATAACAACCACCAAGCATTCAGAACATGTTTCCAGAGAGACAGAATGAGAGAGAAAGAGAGAGAGAGAGAGAAAACATGCTTTTTCTTAAAGGAATAAAGTTTGAAAAATGAATGGATAGGACAAATTCAAAAATAAAGCATTTCAAAACAAGTTGTTACTCCAGTGTTTTACAATTCAGAACATCAAAAGAATGCTCTTGAGCCACAGTGTAAATGTAAATGATATTATTGTCATTTTAAGAACATTGTATGGCTCTCATATAGTGATAATATAATAGCATAATATTAATGATAATAATAAACTTAATTTATATAGGGCCTTTCAAAAACAAGTTTACAAAGTGCTTTACAGACAACAAACAAAATACAAAGTCAAATAAATAAAAGAGACAATGAATATAAATTTGAGGATAAGCAAGTTAATGAAGACATAAAGCAAACACACACACACACACACACACACACACACACTCATGTAAAAAAATGCCATGTCAACACAATGGGTAATATCATATGATTCATGGACATAAGTCAAAACCTCAATAAGGCGATAGTGTGGCTGTTGTCCATTAGAGTTTGTAGAACTGCATTGCGGTAGTTTACTGTACATTTGCAGTTTTACAGTGTAACAGATGACGTTAATGGGTGCATTCTCCTTGAGAGCTGGGCTTGTTAACCTGTCTCCTCATGTTTGCACGGCTCTGTGCAGTCTGTCCACTGTGTCCAGCAGAGTCAGTGTGTCCCCACTTCTTAGTAATTAAGCTGGTGGTGTAAGATGTTATCATAACCCAGAACCGTCTGAATTTAAAAAGGAAAAAAAACAACAACTTTAATTCAGTAAAGGCTGGCCTGGTTTAGAATAACAGATCTGATTTGATGTAAGCCTGACTTGAGGGCAGCAGGCTCATTGGTTCTCTGAAGGTGAAACTTTCACACCTGAGCTGTCAGTGAAGTGAGAGAGAGAGGGCGAGACAGCATCGGCTTCCCTCGCAACATCAGCGCTGGTCGTGTGGCCGCCTGAGAACTCACAGAGTCCCTCTCTGTGGACTGTTGGTGCCATTTCAGGCATGCTGTTTATTTTCACCATTTCACACAAGAATTTTAATTCATTTCATCGTCCTTTCATTTTTCTCGGCGACGCTGACCGTTGTTTAAGGATACCTCAGCTCCCTGGGCAATTACTGTGTCAGGAAGAGTGAGCTTAAACATCTGCAGCCGTTGAGGGAGATTTAGCTGTCCCTTGAAAGCTCCTCCATCTGAACCAGTGTTATGTATAGAGCTCTGTGCAAACCACTCATCTCTGTCATCACATTAGAGATGGACTGATGGTGATTTAACCTGGTGAAATGCATAAAATCATGTATTTTTCTCAAAAATAATAAAAAAAATCCTCTTACCTTAAAATAATGCTGTTTGGCTTTTATCTGCAGAACAACACCTCTGGTGAAAATGTTCCACAAGCCTTTTATTTGCCAAGCCACGGCCAGAGACTGAGTGTGGATTAGCATTCTTAGCTGAGAAATACCTCCCTATTACCCTTTTACACTGTGACAATTTCTGGGGCGATGCTTTCGGAGTATTTCTTTGTTTAAGCTCTGTGCCTCTCCTATAAGAGCGATTCAGCCCAACGCACATGGGCAGTGTCAGCCGTAATTAGCTTTGACAGGGGCATTTAGTGGTTGTAATTCAAATCTAATTCAGAACATCTTAACCCTGAAGTCTGTCAAGATGCTTGAAATGCACTGGAACACTCATGGTCCCAATCAGGTCTGCGTTTGTGTGGCAGCACGTTGATGTGTCAACAAGGCCAGTTAGAAAAACAGGCACAGAAAACTCATTTACAGTACAGAGCCGGATGGGTTCAGTGCAGCAAAATGTGGACTGTTTAAATCCCCCCTACAGAAAAAAAGGAACATAAATACTGATAAATCTGCTTCAGATTTTGGCCCTGCCACAGTGATTACCTTTAATGCAGGAACCTTTTAACCTTCATACTTCATGCCACCTTTTGAACTCATGTGCAATACAACAAAACATCATCTTTGGTTGTGGAAAAGAAAACACACGGAGGTCTGGTTGAAAGAGAGGAGCAGGGGGGAGAGTGGGAACAGGGCTGACCTTCAGCTGAGGAGACTCCTGGACCTTGAACAGTTTGGAGCTTTGTAATCTGTTTGAACTGCACATATTGCACTTAGCCTCCTGTGAGGAACACTTTGTTGTACAGTTAAGTTTTGAATTTGGTAAATAATTCTACTTTTGATTCATTTTCTGTAATCCTCGGCTTCTGTCCCAGACAAGTCAGGGATATGATCCTACATATAAATAGGTGCATTCATTGTTTACTCTTTCTACTAACCTGGAAACAGTGAAAATGTTCTTAAAGCTTACTAAGGTCAAGCAAAGTGCACTCTCCATTCTAACTTTACAGAGAGCCTGTGGTTGAAGAATGTTTAGCCTTGGCTGAGGTTGAATGAACTTACAAGAAACTGCATTACATTTTTATGGAAGCTAAGTAAGGCAAAATGCTCTACAAGAAGCCTGTGAGCAAAAAGAGATTAAATGAGATTCCCAATGTAACTATGTAATGCTATGCTAAGGCACTGTCAGCCATTATAAAACAGGCAGCAGAATTCTCTAATAAATGATTAAACTCATGAAAAAACATATTAACATATTGCAAGATTTATTGGGACAGGTGGGGAAACTCTGTGGGCTCTTTGGCTCTGACATTTCCAAAAGAGGGGTCTTGTAATTTCCTTACAAAGCCATGAAGAGCAACAAACACCTTTATCTCAATCCTGTCTCCTAGAAATTATGTGTGTATGTCACTAAACTGCTTTCTTAGTTATGATGTTGTGGCAACGTGATTGCTGCCTGGATTATGTTCAGAGACGATGTTTCTTTCAGATAACGAAACACTAGATTTATGTACTACATTGGCTTTGCAAGGTAGGTAGCAGGACGTGGTGTACAAAGCGAACGACCTTGACGCCAGAGCCCCAGCTTTACATTCAGACTCCTGTCTTAGGTTTGGGCAGCAAATCCACTTTGGTTAAGTTAAAGGAAAGGTCAACAATTTCAGTTACCTTTTGATAAAAACAGAAACAAACACACGTCGGGTAAGGTTAGGGAAAGATGGTCTTTTCGGTTACATACAAATGCACTAAGGTTAGGGAGAGGTCACATTTTTGGTTACGTTTTGATTAAAAAAAACAAGCAAACAAACAAACATACAAAAAGCAGATATAACAAATAGGGATGTCCCGATCCGATATTCGGATCGGTATCGGCCGCCGATATTAGCAAAAAACGTGCATCGGCATCGGATCAGACTGCATGGAAAAATGCTGATCCCAGAACTCCGATCCAGGTTTTCTGGCCAGCCCAGCACTCCGCGATTCAAGCAGTCCATTCCAGTGATCCGCTCCAGCACTTACTATCAATTCACCAGGCCAGCATGCAGACACACAGGAAACAGCAGCACCAGGCTGGCACTGACACTACTAAAATAACTGAAAAGGAAAGGCTGCATTGTTTGTCAACTGCTGCATTGTTTGTCAACATGTCAACAATGTCTTGTGGTGTTAATCTATTTTTTATTTATTAGGGGGCCAAAGCACAAGTGTGTGGAGTCTTGCTGCTATTTTAATTTCAATGTTAGACATTTTAAAGATTTCTTGTGTTGATTTATGTTCTATTTATTAAGGGGCCAAAGCAGCCAAAGCAAACCAGCTATATTTTTTATTTAATGTTAATGTTCAAGTTTAAAGTTTTTTTATTTAACCCTGTTAACAATAAACAGGTCAGTTTCTCATACCAACTGTTGTGGATCATTCTAACTAACCCGATTAAGTAGTTGTATATCGCTTGATCAAACCTTTTCTAACATGACTGACAACAAAATAAGTGAATATGTATAATACGAGCTTGGATCGGATTGGTATCGGTATTGGCCAAAACTCAAGGCTGTAATATCGGTATCGGATCGGAAGTGAAAAAGCTTGGTCGGGACATCCCTAATAACAAAGACTCTTGTATGAGGTTTCAACTCAGACGCACTCTTAAGTCGTTGAAACCCAGGGCTTGGTCATTGACTTCCACCGTTAGACACAGACAAAAAAAAGCTGTCCTTTCATGGCGGTATGAAACGCAGCCGGTCGCCATTATAGTTTAAAGGTGCCCGGTGGCATCAAGGGGAAATGTGATGGAACAACAATGAAAGTTAAGATGGCAGAAGTCAAAGTGAGGTGGGTAGGAGGGTTAATGGATGGGTCCAACAACCATGAACTTTCACCCAGGAGGCCGGTGTTTGCTTCCCGTACAATTGTTAAGTCAAACCCTGTTCTTTTTTCCTAAGCCCAACCATGTGCGTGTGTTGGCTTAATGTAACAACGTGCATTTGTTGTTTAAGGAAATGTGTTGTACCAACATAGCACATTTATCATGTCCTATCCATTCAAGAAAAACAAAAACAAAAAATCTTGTACATTTCCTGTGAAACGGAAATGTATTTTAAAAACAGACAATGCATGTAACAGGCAGAAGTTGACACAGTGTCCCAAAGCGTCAACAACCAACACACCCAGGGTACATTGCACATCACATGTCAACGTGGAAAGTCCATGACCAAACGTCGATATGTGACGAGGTCGAAGTGAGAATGTGTTGGAGGTTTAGGTATCGAAAGCACTAGGGTTAAGCAGAGTACTTGGATGAAACCAGGACATGAGTATCCGGTACAGGTAATACTTTTTTACAAGTATAAGTATCATAAAATGTGTCAATATTCGTGCTACTGATGAAGGAAAATCCTCATTTGGGTCTCTGTGTTTAATCTCTTACTCTTATGACCAAAAATAATCTGAAGCTCAATTCTGAGATTGTTCTGTAAATATTTTTCCAATAAATAACAAATGTAGCTAAGTCTGATCAACCTATATCAACATCAGATTTAAAATAACAACTTCTGGTTTTGTTCTATCCATTTCCAGTTTAGACCGTTAATATCACTGTCCAAACCCCACCCACACTGAGTACAGTTATGGATACAGATTTCTCAGTTGAACAGATACAGATAATGGTGTACTCGCTCATTCCTGAAAAGTACTTTGGTTAAGTTTAGAAAGGGTCGCGATTTCTGTAAAATGTTAATAAAAGAGGTAATAAAAACATAATGTTGTAGTCACTATGAGTGGATACTGTATTGCAAGATTGCCCATTTTAGCAAAAAACAACTGAAATATGTTGTTGGTGTTTGCTGATACGTTCATTATCAACATTTTAAAACTCGCAAGGTACCTTAATAAGCAAAATGGCCTTATTATATTAATAGGAAACGTAATTCACTCAGCATTATGTTTCCTCAATACATATTTGCTGTTTCATATTAGCTGTACATAGACATCTTTTCTAGATGTCTGAATGACAAAAACTGTAACTAAGCAGATAAAACTAGCAAAAAACATTCTGTATTTTATGCTGCAGCTTTAATTTTAAAGGCCTTGAGTGTGACTTTTTTTTACTTGTTCATTTTAAATTTTTAATTCTAATTCCTATCTGTAGATGTTAGATAGATAGATAGATAGATAGATAGATAGATAGATAGATAGATACTTTACTATTTCAGAGGCAAAAAAAGGGATTAATAAATTGAATAAATAAAAATGAATAAATAAATAATAAGAGGTTGGGGTGCCCTATAACATACTGACCATGTAATCACTACATGACTGATTCGAGTCCAGCCACAGCCACTTTTGGCTTCCATACATCAGAGATAAATCACTGTGTTGTGACCTGTTTTAACATTTTAGGAAAATATTCAAACCGGATCAAATTTATCAGGCCAAATCCACAATATCAACATATTATCTTCGTCTTCCTGCCTCATCTATAACATCCACAAAGCTCCACATCTTCCTTCACAGCATCCGTCCATTTTAATTACACCCTACCTGAAAGCAGCGTCGTGCCTGCTGCCAATCCCATCCTTCATTTAGCGAGGACAAATCCTCTGCCAGATGACTCCTTGTAATTTTCTTTACAGTGAAAACAGTAAGCAGAGATTCAAAGAGCCGGGGGAAAGCCAGCTGTCGGACAGCATGCATTTAAGCCGGCATATTTGCATTTCTCCCATAATATAACACTTCTGTTAAGTGACACATGATTGATGATGGGGAGCGAGGTGGCTTTTCTAACCCCTGTAAGTGCTCTAAAAACAAATTAAAGCTTTCATCATTGTAACATGTCTATTACAAGATGTGGTAATAGCCCCTCGTTGTATCAAATTATTTGTGTGTCTAAATAATTTTGAAAAATTAAACTATTAATCATCCCCGAGAGCATCTGACAAAAGATCACGGCGAGGGCCCAGTGGAACGTGCTGAGCCTATTCACAATACACTTAGAGGTGTTTATGGCTTACTTTGTGAAATGGGTGTAATTGCTTAATTGCTCATCTGTTGGTGGCTGTGGTGTTTTCGGGGTAAAAGTTACCGTCTGACTTGAGTTTCAGCGGAATTATCCAAAGTAAAACCAAATGTTCACTTTGAGGGTTTCATTGCTAATTTGAAAATGTGAACTTGTTTGTGTGATTTTTTTTTTTCTCCCCTTACATCACACAGAGGGTATCGTTCAAGCTCGAGGTGATCATCGTCAAAGAAATTACCACACCACACATCAAAGAATCGAAAACGAATTCACAACTATATTTCCTGCATCATGGCAACAGCGCTGTGGGCCTACCAGGGTAAGATGGGGGAAAATGACCCCCCTTTAGAACAAAGTCAGTTCACTGTAAAATTAAAAAAATATTTGAATATGATTTTAGCATGTGTAGGAGAGAAATAAATTGGTAGAGTATCAATTTTTGTTGTTACAGCTCAAAAATAAAAAAATCTTGTAAAAGTCTATTGGGGCAAGATGCCCCCCTGCCCGCAGCAAGATGCCCCTGAGCTCAAAATGAGCTATCTAACTGAATAAAACAAATTAAATCCCAAACCTGATCATCTGATCATTTAATAGATTATTTATCTATAAGTCTTATAGCCTTTCTTTCAGGCTAGTTTTTTTTTTGTTGTTGTTGTTTTTTTTCAGGATGTCTCCCTCCAGCAAGCTTGCTAAAAATTTTGGCTAATTCTAGATAGTTAGCAATGCTAAAGATTGCTAGCTTCCTAACAACGCCAGCAAGCTCTTGAAATTACAATACTATCCTACCACTAAATGTAGATATGAACTATATAAAGTATTTAAAGTCACAAATGACTATTTTGCTAAATGATAAGTGAGAAATCAGCAGAGGCCCCATGATATGATATTATCATGATACTTTGGTCACAATACAATATTATTGCGACTTTAAATGTTTTGTGATATGCTGAGAATTGTGATAGCAGATATTGTGATAAACTGCAATTTATTACCTTTTTTCAACTTGTCAACAAGTTATGTGTCTAACGGAAAAAATTGTGAACATCTGTTTTATCTAATAAGATAAAGTTTTAAAGATAAAGTTCCTCACTTCAATCCTTTTTTTTGCAGCAAATTGTATGTAGTGGACTAAAAAAGCAATTGATTTTGTTTTTCTAGCAGACTAGCAGAAGTTTAATTTGTATTTGCAATATTACTAATTTATATAATAAAAAATTGATACTTCCCCCATCTTACTACCTTTCTCATTCAGTAACGTAACTCACAAGATCTATTTCCTGAACATGCCTTATCCCAGCAACAGTCTGTTATGGTACAGTAAGTAATATCTCCAATTCAGCTCAGCTTGGAGGAAAGAAGAAAAAAAGGAGAGAAAGTTCACACATGGAGGTAAGTGGAGGTGTCGCTCTTCATGGTCCAGCAGCTCTGTGAGACGTTCACAGGCAGAGCGATCTGCCGGCAGGCCGTCCCGTACTCTTTGTTATTAAGCAGGTCCAAGCAAAACACAAAGGGATACTGTGTTTTTTATATGAGTAATGCATTAACCTGCTCAGGAAAAGTTCATGTTAAACGTATGGGCTCGGACAGCACAAGATTTATGGCGATGGCTGCAGAAATTATGCTTTTCTTCCCCCCAAAGGCACTTTAATTATGTAATTATTGCCAGCTGCTTTTCATTTGTGGTCACCGTTAATTGGGGCCCGGGGTCCACAGTTCAAGTGCTGGGTCTCTCACTCTCTCTCTCTCTCTCTCTCTCTCCTTCTCTCTGATAAGTCCAGTTGTCCCGGGGCGGCAGTGGCCTGAGATGATTAGCCAAATCCTCAGCAAAACTCATTTGTTATTCAAGCTTTACCCAGCAGCCTCCTGCCGGGCCAAAAAAAGAACTCGAGCTCAATTTCCTCCACATCCTCCACTCCTTATCCCTCCAACTCATCAGCAACAGTCGTCCTCAAATAAGAAGCAGCAATATCTGTGTTTGCTTTCCTTATTAGGCCCCCAAATGCAGGGAAAACATAACAAGAGTGGGGAGCCAGCACCTGATAATCTGAATTAATCTCTCCCGTCACATTTTTACAGTGGATTGCTTCAAGTAAATAGTAGAGTCAAGTCATCTGAAGCAGACAAATGAAGACTAAGCCTCAAGGTTTGACAGTTGTCCTGCTGCCCCTTTTTTCTCTCTATCACAGCAATAGAGGATTTGGGATAAAGAATCAGCCTGACTGTGTTCTGTGACAAAAACCCTATGTGTCTCCACATCTCCGGTGTTAGATTTGTAGGGGATGAGACAGCAACTGTGCATTTTTCCTTTGAAAGAAAATGGGTTGAGCTAGGTAAACTGAAATACTAAACTAAAAACAAAATTATATGATAAATATCCATTACATATGCATGTTCATATATCTATGTATATGTAATATCAGATATGTTTCAGTATTATACACATAGATATACTGTTGTATAATGTCATATATCATGATATATTATTTTCCAAACAAGGCATATGGTATTCATAAATACCACATGGCAGTTGATAAAAGGTTAATATGCATTTTGCTGTTAATAAATCTGAACGTAGAAAGATTACATATAGAGTCACCCTAGGCTCTGTATTGGGCCCTGATTTTTTTTAATTTTATATATTAATAAGTGTTTTACATTTTGTGAATGAGATGACTTAAAAATACTTTTCAATAATACTCAAAACAAAATGGATAAAGTGAAGAAGTGGTTTTATGTAAATTGTTTGAGCAACACCAAATTTTACTTTTGGGAATCGAAAAGTGATAATGAAATGGTACCTACAATTTATGCAAGCATACATATGTTGTGTTGGAGACTCACACACCTTACACTAAAGTGTCAACTCGTATCTCAGTTTTGCTCAAGGCAAAGTTCATGTTGATTGTATGCGTGTGTGTGTGTGTGTGTGTGTGTGTGTGTGCGTGGGTACACTAATGTTGAATAAGTAAATGATGAAAATAAAGCAGTTGTTAAGCAACTTTTTATTTATTTATTCCACCCCTTTTACTGCTTTGCTTTACTTTAGTACAACTTTTCTCTTTTTATTATTGTGCTATAAATTCCTGCAACTGTAAAAAGATAAAAAACAGAAATAATACAATCCGGGTAAACAAATTATATGAAAAATAGACTTACAGTCAGCAGTTAAAGTATCCCAATCTAAACTTGAACATTTTTTCCCCAATGTGGCATGAGATTAGGTGATCATTAGCGGCAAAAAAAAACAACAAAAAGAACAAGAAGTGGCTGTTAAATACATAAAGCTAAAAACAGCATCCTTTAATAAACATAATAAAAGCCATAGCTCACATTGAGTGTCCTGAGGTTATGTCCTTGATATTTTTTTCCTGGGAATTTGGAGGTTATAAAAATCTGCAATATAAAATAAAATAAAGTAAAATACATACATATTTTGTCAGGCTAAGTTCCAGTTTTTTAAACTGATGATATTTGAATTTAATAACAGGCAAAATTAAATAATGTAGTATTTACTCACCATAACGTAGAAAACTCTGAATCAGCATATAGATCTTCATGATAAGTTGGGGTTAAAGTTAGGGTTGGGGTTAGTTAGGGAAAGTTTACTTTAAAGAAATTCAGCACCCTATGTATTTGGTACAAAATGTAGGTGAAATACAGACAACACTGTGACATAGTTCTTTTAGCCGTAGATTAGTTTTCTATGTTGAGAGAGAAAGCTCCATTTAAATAAAAGTTACAGAAAAAAAAGAAACATTTAACCACATGAATCAAATGTTTAAAATCCATCCAAATAATAAAAAATGTAGTAAGAGCAGAGATGACTCTGACTCATGACTCAAGACTGTATTTCTAATATTCTGGCTATGGCCCCATAGACAATACACATATGGGTTGTATCTAATGTCTTGAAATATAAAATGTGTAAAAGGTAAAATAACCGCAGTCTTTACACACACAGAATGCACTGTCATTTGTTCACACTTACTGGCAGCTGCTGCAGTATGAAGTGGACTGTGAATTGAGGTCATTATGACATAAATTATGAGGCGCATTCTGCACCTCAAGGGCCCCATAAACAGCTTCAAATCTGAATAATCATATGCCATATGTCTGTGAAAAAATAAACAACTTTTAAAAAAGTCTGCAAGTCAACAGGAATGAAGGAAAACAAAACAGAAGAGACAAATGACTTTCCTTCCACAAACCCACATGGTGTCTGTAAATGGTGCCAACTGAAAACAAAATGACTTGTGCCGAGGCTAAGTGCTGCCATTTCTCTGCATCTGTTCCGGGCCCCAGCCAGCAGACCGGTAAACCACCTGACACTGAGCGAAGAGGAGCGTCCTGCCGGCCCCTCAACTGTCACACATGTGAATACCAATGTTTTCTTTCTCCCCATGAGCTATTGCATCCATTTGACACTCAAACGGAAAAGTCAACAATGAAAAAAAAAATACATATCTTTGACTTTGTGTGTGTGTGTGATGGTGTGTAAGAGCTGACAGGTCTGACAGGGGCTTGATATTTTACTCATGGAAATGATGCCCTCACCCAGCCATCAGTGTCACACAGTCTCCCTGGGTGTCCATCACAGGCTTTGGAGCAATAAAAAAAGCCAAAAGGAGGGAAAAAAACATGTTGTAAAAAGGATGTTTTTCATGTTTGGAGTGGCCAGCCGATTGGCCTGTCAGGGGGGGAAGTGGTGAGAACTGACACACATGTGATTACCTATGCATTAGGGAAGATGATAAGGGCCTTACAGCTCAAAAGAGCTGTGAAACATTAAGGCAATCTAACATCGAATGCATTACAGTATAGGACTGTTTATCTGAAGCTTATGTATTCCAGCTTTCATAATGCTGTCTGCGCTTGCTATTCACCAACACAAGTGGTGCATTGTGAGGCTCTCTGCTCAGCCTGCTCTCCTGAAATATAAAGAACCATTTCTTAACAGTTGCCAAAGTTTGCTGGGGTTATTACAAGTCAGAAATTCAGCAGATGATGCATTAAATTCATTTTCAATTTAAAGCTGCACTAATCAATATTTTTATATATGATCAATGGATCAATAGAATGTACGATATAAAAGCTTTGGCTCACAGTGATTAACCCACAGAGAATTATAACCAAGTCTTAAGTTCCCCTTAGGTCTGTGGAGCTTTTTAGTCTATTTTGCCATACTGTTTTTGATCAACTTTACCACTTTGTTAAGTCTTACAGCTCTCACCAGCCTCATCACCAGCCAGGCTGTTGTCATGCACTGTTTGTACGTTTTCCTACCAAAAGTAATTCACCAAAATTTGAACATATCCTATGTTATCACGGGCCACTAATTTGCTTACAACCCACACATTTGGGAAGGCTGCAATCACATGATCAGTGCGCTGACAGGAATAAGGATGGAAGCGGTCCTTAAAGGAGGTAGGTTGGGGTGGTGGATGGGTCGCAAAACACAAGACTTTCCCCAGGAGATTGGTGTTCAGAAGCGGTTGAACTTTGAGTTATTTTAAGGTATGTCCTCACCATGTTTCTTTTCCTAACCTGAACCATAGTAACTTTACTTTAAGTTTGTAACTTAACATTAAGTACGTAACGGCATTCACTGGGACTTAGTTCAATCAATAAGTCAATCATCTATTTGTCATATGGAATTACAAGGTACAACTCCAGTTAAATATGATCCCATCAGCTCCGAACTGTAATTTAGTCCTTTTTGTGTCCTTTTAAGTCGTTGGCTGCTGCTTGGTGATTGATCCATGTTTCTGGATAGTTCTGGTAATCCATGGTTTCTGGCTGTGGAATGATTAAACTGTCCACACATCCCAACCTCAAAAAGACGGCCGCATGGTCGTTCCTCCTGAACATGGGCAGTGCTGCACTGCAGCCTCCTCTGAACGGATGCAGTGATCCACAGCAGGACTGGGACAACACCTCTAATTTCCACCATCATACCAGTCATTATTTACTGTAAAGCACACATCCCCTCTCCTCTCACCTGAGTCCTCTGCTCCGATCAAAATAGGTAGAAGGTCAGGGTGATGGAAGAACACAGGACACTGACTGATGGCTGTTTGTGTCTTCTGTAAAACTAAAAGTGAATTTGGACTACTTTTAACTTTATGTAGGCTACTTACGTCCTTTTCATAACAAACTTGGATATCTCAACCGAAAGCAGGATCTTTTTCTTAACCTGACCTGCCATCCACCATCTCCCCCCCCTTCAGATGAGAATGTTGGCTTTTATACTATGTCACCTTGGAAAAGTTGATATGATACATATTACACGCACACGTACAAAGTATTCGCAATTTGCAGAGACATACAATGCCAACATATTCCTCTGGTCACTGAGCTGAAAGCAAACTTGCTGAAATTTTTAGGGAAGCACGATATTGGATTTTTTGCCAATATCCAATATGCTGATATGTGACAACCCATTTGACCGATAACCAATATCAATATCGATATATCCCCTCTTTACTAACTTAATTTCACTGATCATCAATTTTCTTCTGTAGTGGAATTCATCATATTATGCATCCATAATCTTATCATGATGGCCCACCAGCAGATGGAGACATGAAATACAATACTTTTCCATGTATGTAATATTCATTCATTGTGCAAATAAGACAAAGCATGTTGGCCAATTCAGATAGTTCATTTTAAGGGCAATATTGGCCGATACTGATGATGTACCGATAATATCAGCATGTTGGCTGATTCCAATATTTCATTTTAAAGCCAACATTGGCTGATACTGATGACGTGCCAATATTAACATGCATCCCTAGAAATTTGTATGGTCATGTCAGGCTCCGTAGAAACAGATCAAGATAATAAGCTTTCAGGGACTTTAGGACCTTGACAATAAACTGTGCTAATGTTTCACAACATAGCATGAGAAAAATGT
The DNA here is from genome assembly GCF_041903045.1 of Epinephelus lanceolatus. Lineage (NCBI taxonomy): Eukaryota > Metazoa > Chordata > Actinopteri > Perciformes > Serranidae > Epinephelus > Epinephelus lanceolatus. Next base: position 5,839,791 of record NC_135748.1, on the reverse strand, counting down.
TTCAAATAGAAATGGATAGATTATATTCGAGGTTTTTTTAGAGTAAAAATATCTTTGAAAGTTTTGAACTTGGCTATCAAGTTCATTGTTTTTCAGATACTTTTTTTTTTTTTTTTTTTTACCACAAATTCAGCCTGTCAGGGAGGTACTCCTTTGCAGGCTGTGTAGCACTCTTAACAAGCTCCATAAATCACAGTTAGCTTCAGGTATTAGGTTACAGATGGTTCACTTTAGGTTGAAGGTTAGAACAGGTTTGATGAAAATTTGAATCGCTGGATCTGATTGGGGGTGAGACCCAGGCTGGGTCTGAGACGATGACTGCACTGCAAAAAAAAAAAAAAAAAAAAGAAGAAGAAGGAAAGAAAGAAAGAAAGTAGTACTCCACCAAAAGCCAATCTTTATATTATAAGCTGCTCACCCTCAGGTTAGAGAGGTGGCTGCAAAAAGTTTAGAGCCTGCTCACAGCAGCTGTGGTGAAGTTGAATTCATGTAATTTACAATGGATTCTAATAACATGATTCCACAGCAAAAAAATAAAAAAAATAAAAAGTAGGTGTTAGGCCTCCAACAGGCAGATACAACTTGTTCTGAAAGCAGTGTTGCCAAGTCCGCTTATTATAAGCGACTTTGGGCTTGTTTTTCTGTAAAGTTGCTTACAAATATTGGTAGTCGCGGATCGCGTTTTTTTTGGGCTTGTTTCTAAAGCGTAGTTGCTTATTTGGGCTTGTTCCCAGCTCCATAGTAAGTTGTCAAGCAGATATTTTCGATATGTTATTTAGACGTAGGATAGTTTGTCTTGCCTGTTCCCTCTGTTCCTCCCCTTTCCCCATACACACAGGAGACAGCAGAGTTTTTTCCCACCCACATCCTGCTTCTAATTGGCTCTGACCCTGATGGCAACAAGTACTAGCCAATCAGAGGCAGAACAGGGTAATGTGTTTTTTTTTCTGGTTAGAAAAACGTCAGTCCTGTAACTAAAAGAAAAAAGTTAGATGAGTGCATAAAAAGCAATAATAAATAAAGAATTTATACTGTGTATATAATGTACTTGATAGGCCTACATCAGTCTATATTTGATATCCCATCTGTTTTCTAATGTTAAATAATGTTAAAAGGTGGTTTAACTCCCTCTTGTGGTCATTGTCCTGAAGCTCAGGGGGGAGAAAAATAAATAAACTGTGTACCGTGGGTACAGTTTTGCAAAACTGCGCACAGTTTACTTATCTGTCCACATGGATGTAAATTGACAATCTGTACCCACAGTTTAAAATCCGTCCCCACGGATTGTAAAACCGTGCACACAGTTTATTTAATTTTTTCTCACCGGAACTTAGGGGGGCTCCGTAGAAAAAGTCGCTTGTTTTGGGCTTGTTTTCACAGGCCTGGTTGCTTATTTGTCTCACGAAATCTGGCAACACTGTCTGAAAGTAAACAGCGACTTGCAGAATCATCCAGTAAAGAGGCTGATAAATAGTGTGTTTGTGTGTGTGTGTGTGTGTGTGTGTGTGTGTGTGTGTCAGCACTATACAGAACCTATGCTGTAGCCTACGCAAAAGGCCTACACCATTGTGAGCATACATTTATACTTGTGCAGTGGTGTGTCTGGGTTGCTCTGCAGTTACACCTCCAAAACACTAGCTGGTGGGGTGTCTATGCTACTGTGCTGAGTTTGTGTAAATGGCTGTAGAAGTTTGACTGATTCAACCAACACACCTAAGAAGTAGCCAGAATTGTTCAACTGCTGTGTATAAAATTAACCGCATGATCGCCACTGCTTCCACGTCACTGGGCCAATAGAGCAAATGCATTACAGACTTCCACCAGCTGAGGCGGCTTCTTCTGGTTTAGCACTCCACTCAGTAGAATGGGGATAAAGTTATTTAATTGTGCTACTCTTCTAGACTTTCCAAATGTTATTGGACCAAATGTATCAAATCCTGATAGTGAAACAAATAATTTGTGTGGAGGCTGTGATGTTAATGTAAGTCTATCAGAAAAAGGCTTTTTGGGCCCAGTGGCATCACATTACAGTCTCAGAAGTTGTTATTTCACTGTTTGGCCACTACGAAAATTGGCTTTGACATTTTACATTGCATAAATTACCCTATAGCAGCTGGGAGTTCTCCTCTACTCATATGAAGCCAGGAACAAAAGCAATATTTAACAAAGGTAACGCTACAAAATTTGGCTCCATTATAACTCAGAAGGTTGACAGACAAAATAATTGTTTTATACTAGACACATTTTCTCCAGAAATACAACATGCTAACGTTATTAGCAAAAGCCTATGACATTTTACGTTGTATGAATTGGCCGAGCAAGTAGTGGAGTTTTTCACTACTCATATGAAGCCTGGAACAACAGCAACATTTAACAAAGGTTACGTTACAAAATTTGGCTCCATTACAACTCACAAGGTTCAACGATAAAACAGTTGTTTATGTTAGACACATCTTCTGCTATACTCACAACATGCTAACATTATTAGCAAAAGCTTCTGACATTTTACACTGCATAAATTAGCCTAGTGGCTAGCGGACTTTCCTCTGCCGATATGAAGCCAGGAAAAGGAAACACTGTATTTGTGGGGGCTTTTTTTGTCTCCACAATTTAGTGTTTCTTATCTGTGAAATATAAGTAAGTAAATTTTTGTTTCCACTGTGGGAAAAGGTTTTCATTTTGAAAATAAAGAGGAGGTCTGCGATGGTGCAACATGTGGTTACACCTCTGGGGAGGTGCATGAGTATGCGTCTATGCAGAGCTTACGCAGTGGGTACAGCACTGATTCAACTCGAAGTATAAATCCCACTTAAGAAAGAAATTCCTAAGATACTGGGCTGATTTGTTAAGGTGTCAAGTTTGTCACACTTGTGTGTTTTGCCAAAATGGAACTGTTGTTGTTACAAATGTATGAAAATGGCAATTAATGTGCCTTCCACACTGTGAGAGGAGAGACTGGGGGACTGCATGTATTATTTACTGTCCACAATAAATAATCTGGATTTAGGAGCTTTTTAAACAAAGGTTGTGTGTTGTTTCTGGCACTTATATGGGCTAAATTAACACTAAATGTGAAAATAAGCCCTGTAAAAATAAAAAAAACAAAAAAAAAACCATAATTCGACAATGAGCTATTTTCATAAATCCCCATATGCACTTCAGTTTCTTTGGTTACAAATCAGAGGCATTCTTACGGCAATGCATTGCTAAAGAATTAAAAAAAAGTTATGCATTAGCTTCATAATGGAAAAAGGGATTAAGTGTTGTATGAAAAAACTATGGTCTGGCTTCCAACAGATATATGATAGCTCTCGCTGGGATTTTTCTATCCACTTAACCAAAGCTTTTCAACAAGCAGAGTTATCAGTAATAGTCCACATATCATACTCATACACAGTTGGATTGTGAACATGGTGGGAGAGGGTCATTTAAAGGGAGCATTAATCAAATGGAGGTTGACTTGTGCCTGATGGCCATTTCCAAATACCTCATTAAGATTCCTCAGTCTTTAGGACATTTTGACTTGTGCACATATGTTTTAAAAATTAACTTCCAATGCGACTTGTGAGGTTCACTTTCCTTTCAAATGGAAGTTTTTAAAAGCCGATTGTCTCAAAATGAGCTAACAGGCGGCACACTCTGTGAAAAAGCAAACAACGCTTTTAGGCTTAGTGCCCCGATTTAGCGGCTTGGGACTCAGTAAGCCAAGTCTGGGATATTTTTTGACACTTACATAACTGAGTCAGGAGAGAAAGCGCCTCCAGCTGTAGCATTTTGGGCAAAGATATTTCCCTACCAGTGATTGTCCATTAGTCAGGTCATCTTTGGATCCCACTCAGAAAAAATACTTAAGTTTGAGTAGGGCCGGCCCCTCACTCTTCACCATGTGCTGAGAGAGTCTTGCCTTGCTCTGCTCTCACTCAAATGAAAAGTACCATTGTTGGGAATTAATGTTCAAAAAAGACAGGGGGGTGGAAAAAAAGTATAGTCAGAGAAGGAGGGGAGGGGGTCTTGATTTTTACAAAGTCCAGGACTCCAGAGCTAAAAGTTGGGAGAAATACCCTTGATAGTTCATTTTATGAGGGGTTTGAAGTCCTTGTCTTGTAATAATATATAATGCCTGCCTGGGTCATCTGCAGTGAAGCAGCGGCCGTGACCTGGGGCAATTACAGACAGGCATCAGCGAAGCCTCCCTTTAAGTCCCGTCGCGTCTGAATTCTCCCGACAGTGCATATTACTCTGCTGTCAGGGCACAGCCACTGCATGTGTTTGTTGGGGCCAAAAGCCTGCAACTTGCTAATGTTTGGCTCTCTTGGAAACTGCAGAACATTATAAATCTAATAGGGAGAAACACCTCAGCTTAGAGAAAGGGGGCATATGTCACAAAACCGCTCTCGCAATACTTGACTTTTAGAGTCAGAGCTACAATTCCTGGGAGATGGAAGGGGTGGTGGGGTCTGCTGGAAATCTGACAAACATATCGGGTTGTTTTTACTTGCAGGCATGTTTCTCGTTTGCGTTGCAATTTGTTAATTCAGCTAACACTCTCATAAAGCATGGCTCTTTCACTCTGAAGGTGTTTGCCAAGTAGATGGTGGGTATTTGGATTGGAACGCTCAAATAAGTGCTGGTTAGGTTGTTTTTTCTTTCTTGCCATTACACCTACTTATTTCTGGAGGGAGCACTTCTAGCCTGTGATAAAGGTTAAAAGAACTTTTCTGAAAATGCGCACGCAGCTGTCTATATCTGTGTGGCCATCCTGTACAATTTACACCATCCCTGTCAAGCCACCCAGCAAGTATGACAGAAGACACGGTCGACTCATTCTGACAGTAAACGTATGATCCCTGTTTTCAATCCTAATCCTCGCAGATTTATTGGTGCCTTCCCCCTGTGTTCATCCTGTTTTTTTTTACTCCCTATTCTCCTGTTCACCCACAGGCAGGAACTTATAAAGGTTTTACAGGGTTCAGCAGCCATTTATTAGCTCCAGCTGCCTGACTCCATATACTTTTATGGGATAGTAAGGATCTTCATCCACAGATCACCATGTTTCAGCAGTGATGGTGACCCATCAGGCTGGGTTATGTAACAATTAATACCTGTTATAAAACTGTTTTCTGTGGTAGAATCCAGCTGAGGGAGGTTAAATAAAATTGGACAGCCTGTCAATTTCATCTGTAGAGGCGATGCAGCATTATACCCTTTGTGACAGAAATCCAACTTTGGATTTGAAAAGTTTAAAGGATGAGTCACGGATGGACAGCGATGATTATTCAGGCTTGAAATCTACATTCACAACAGACCACGTATGCTGTAAATGTTTAGTTGAAATATTTTTGTCTGTTTACTCTTTATGACTTCTTTTAGTTTTATTACCACAACAAAAATAGCTTCAAAAACAGCAACAAGTGTCTTTCAACAGTTAGTCAACTGCACTTCCAGAATAAAGCCCACAGGAATAAATATTCATAAATATAATTTTTGTGCATGTTTGAAGTGTTTGTTCTGCAGCTGGCATATCCTCAGAGCTCTGACTACATTTGTGTTGCTCATTATGAGGCTCTGGTAGCTCTGAGTAACTCGAGCTGCTTCTACCTGACAGAAAAGAGCGTCAGCTTTTTATTTCAACATTATATCAGTCACATCTTCCTACACGGTATGATTAGGTGTTGATGCCATGTATTACTATTTTAAAACCTAGAATCAACTCAGGAAGGCTAGGCTAGTTGTGATATTATGACGCGCTGAAGGGGGGACCCCGTTACCATGTTCTTCCACACCTCATTAGGCCCCAATCATACAGAAAGTGTTTTGCAGGTTGCAAAACGTGAGGCGCACTGTACTGCCTTTTTTTTTTTTTTTTTAATTGAATGCCACTAGCTTGCATGCACCTTTTTGTTGTTGCCAGGCAGCCACCCCCTCACCTCCTTACCCCAACCTTCCTGTGTAATCAGTCTACTGTTTATTTATTTATTTTGTTTATTTCACAGCCATTAGTAGCTAGTTATTAAAATGGACTGGCAGATGGTACTTGCTGTAGCTCTGGTTGTGGATGAGAGGCTATCAGCAAATAGTTTGTTGGGCACAGGAAAACGGAGATCTGTGTGGGTACACGAGACCCTAAAAAAGAGGATGGATCACGGGGCGTACCACCAGTTGGTCCAGGAGCTTCGCCTCCATGATGGACATTTCCAGGCACATTTTAGGATAACTCAGGGGCAGTTTGACAACCTGCTGTCTATTGTTGGACCTAGCATAACAAAAATGTATACTAACTACAGGGAGTCCATTGGTCCTGCCAAACAACTGTGCAGCATTAGTTTCTCCGCCATTGTTTACCAACTGTAAACTTGTTGTCATGACCACCACAGAATGTCCGCCTCCCAAATCATCCAATTGGACAATGAGAATAAAGAAGAGATGATGTGGGGTGCTTTACTGCTCTGAGTTGAAGTTTTTTTCAACTAGAGAACTTCAGAGCACTCCGGCAAACATGCCAGGTGCCTTGAGCACAGATATGCGAAGCACATAGCAATACAAAAACAACGAGCAAAAAGTTTCATTCTGATATACTGTGTATATATAATGTTGTACATTGTAGCATTACATATTCATATATTTTTTCATTTTTCCAATTTTACATATTATTTTAATGCAAGTGCCGATACAGGAATAGTGCACCCTTTACATATTGAAAAGTAGGGGAGACCAAGGGCAGTTGTAACATCTCAAACTGTATGAATTAGAAACATGACAAAACCATGAAACTGATCATGAAATTCAAAGCTTTTTTAAAATATATATATTTGTGTATTTAGCCTATATGACTAATTATATTGTTTTAATTAAAGTGGAATTAACTGTTCAATGATATTAATTATTTTACGTATTATATTATTGTGGTCCTTGGTATTAATATGACAGTATTATATGTGTTGTTACAACCACACCTGTATGTGGGGGCCGATGTAACATTTCACTTCTAATGTTTTAGTCAGTCTTGTGACTCTAACATTGCTCTTAATTACCCTCAGTACTGACTGGTCATACAGATTATTTTCTTGTGGGCAAAGGTTATTAAGGTATTAAAATATGATGTTTTTTTTCAAATGTCATTTTTAATGCTTCCAGCACCACAAACACAATTTCCTTCATTGTATAGGGTCAGCACTGGGAACCAGAGATGTAGGCCTATAACCTCAACGGATGAAACCAAAAATTCTGTATGGCTTAACTTATTGAACATGTATTGTCTGGTTTCAAAATACACTTTCGATTTCACAGTAATGTACAGTTTGCAGACCACCTCTTTCAAAATAAATACACTATGTCGGTACAACATCGTAAATTGACATTTTTTTCCTTTAACAACAAACGCATGTGGTTATGTTTAGCCAACATACACACGTGGTTGGGTTTGGCTTTACAATCTTACAGGAAGCAAACACCAGCCTCCCGGGTGAAAGTCTGTGGTTGTTGGACCCATCCACCCCGCCTCTGGCCAGCCCTACTTGGACTTTTGACACCTTAACTTTTGTTGTTGTTCCCGCTGATGCTGCCGGGTGCTCTTAAACAACAGTGGCGACCAGCTGCGCATCATGCTGATGTGAAAGGACCGTTTTTTTCATTGGTGTCTAACGCTGGAAGTCACTGACCAAATGTCGGTTTTTGAGCAGGTTGTATTTACTATGGTTAAGTGGAAATAACAAGATGTATATACAGTATATTCACATATATATATATATATATATACATATATGTATACACACACACACACACACACACACATAAATATATATATAGATATATCATATAAATATATAAATAGATTATATCTATTTGCAAAGATTGCAAAAATTTCATGGCCCGGATTGTTTTCCCCCTAAAATTCACAACTTTCAAGGATAAAGCTGAGGACTAAAAATTTCAGTTTTAAGGGGAGATTATGCAACTGTTATGATAAACTGATTTCAGAAAAAAATATTTAGTTACTTTCTGTGTGGATACTTTGGTTTGGTGATATATTTACATCAATCTTTGAAAATCTAACAATTGTTTGTACAGGTAGCAAGTCATGGAAAAATCAAATATTTCATCTGTAAACAGTGGTCACAGTGGTTCATGGTGGTCACACATATGAAACGGAGAACTTCTAAAGCTGGGATTTGTTTGATCAGAGACAATATTAACTCAACAAGACCTTTATATGATCGTGTTTGCCCACAGGTTCACCATGTTCATGATTATGTGTTTATCAGTTTGTCCTGGTCCTTGTTCTGTGATGATTGTATATTTATGTGTGTACTTGTCTGTAATCTGGCGGTGGATTACATCACACCCCTGTGGTTTTTCAATTACCCCTGTGACAAGCCGGGCGGTGGTAATGACCTGTGAGAGCTTGGTTCTGCTTTTTGGCTCAGCAGGCCCTCCGTAAACCAGTTTGACTTTGGGTGTCTGTCAGAGCCTGCCTGTATTTACACATAGCTCAAACAAGTGGGGGTCTGCACCCTGTGTGAGGTATTCTGGCTCACGCTGACAAGACCAAGGTTGCCTATTCACCGCTCCAAAGCCCTCTCTCAGCTGAGACATGCTAATACCAGGAGGCTACGCTGATGGAAAGGGATAATAAAGCAATTTCTTTGTCAACAGCCAGGCGCGGATGATGTTGAGCTGTTGCATTTGGAAAGGAATGCAGATTTCTTAAGAGCTATCGCTCTTTTTCCTCAGGCCTCATCAATGCTAACGCCCCAGCCCCTGTGCCCCAGAAAATAATTCAGATGAAGTGGTCCCATTTTGAGCCTATCCATCCCCTCCCATCCCCGTCCTACTGATTTGTAGGTAAATCATGGCTGTCAGTATAGTAGCAACCCTGATTAAAGTTCAGGGGTTTAATAGATCATTTTAAATAACCCCCAAATTACTCTCCTCTCCCCAGCCGATCCACCTGGACCCCTGCCCTGGGTGCATGGCAGTTTTCAGCCGTCGCAGGGCGAGCCAAGTCCAGCCTCGTGGTTCCTGCCTATTCCCCCAGGATGGTGCGCTGCAGGCCTAGACCAACATTCTCAGCTGTGTTCAATCTGCTCTGAGACAAGCTGGCTATGAGAAAATGCAAAGGGAAAAGGCACTTGTGCGCACATGCACACACACCCACACAACACACACACACACACATACAGGAGGAGAGACATGGAAAATCCTGGACAGTTAGCGCACTTTGTTCACTCGGTTCAGCTGGAATCTGTCTAGAAACACCCTGACACACACACACACACACACACACACACACACACACACACCACCTTCACCCCCTAGCCCCTCCGGGCGACTGGAGTCCATTCCAATTAATCGTGTTTAACCATTCTAATCACACTTTAGCACATTAATCCTATTTTCAATCCAAAACACATCTGAGGCGACCAGCATGTGGCCTGCTGTTTTTTTTCTTGTATTTTATTTTTTTATTGCCACCGCAAATCAGATGAAACCCAGAGGCGGCTGCAGGCCCCTGCTTCAGCCTGCACTCTCACTGAACTTGGACTTTCAATCTCTTTTTTCCCCTCCTCAGCTCATAGGTAGAATTTATAGCATGACGCTGATGCCTTCACTCAAAATATGTCCCTGCAGAATTTAACAATTACCTCGGGTGAGGTAATAAGTAAAAGGCTCGGTATGAGGAAGTGAAGTTTTTTTTCCCCCCTCCTGATTAGGTTGTATTACTGTGTATCGTGTGGATACAGTCCCAGTATCTTATCAGTTTGACATCCTAAGTCACCAAGACAGCCAGATAATTTGAGCCAAATCCATCTACTATTGGAGCACCCCTTGAGGCTGTTCATGATATTGTATCTACACTCTCATTTAATACTGTTGGAATACATTTGAGCTGTATAATTTCACTATGGATCATCTGGAGGGTAACAGTTATCAAGAAGAGGGAGGTTGTTGTTCTGTGAAATTACGTCTTTGGGGTCCTAAAAGGAAAGAAAAAAAGTGGGGTTTTCTGCCTCTTTCTGTGTGTTTGGAGACTTTCACATTGGCAGCAGTGGAGGTGTTTAGCGCCCCCCAAGGTCCTTTCTGGAAGGCCACAGAAAAATCACAGATCTAACCTCTCCTGGAGCTCTTAAAACCTTACAGCCAGGGGTCCTGTAAAAGGTGCTGGTGCATTGATAATTGAACCCTGCAAAGCAAACAAAGCGTCAGAAATGGCGTTTTAATGGGCACTTTTCGGGGCTCACAGCAGTGCCGGTAGAATGCAAGAGACATTAAGCTAATTGGGTTTTAGAGTCGATGTAAAACTGGCTAAGAGTGATATTCAAAATTATGAAAATAAACAAAAGGGCTACTCATAGGAAAACAAATGGCTTGGAAGCTGAGTAAACTGAGTGACATCACTACGTCCCAGCTCAGCATGTGGGTAGAATGATGTAATGGGAGCTGGAGCTGCTCGCCTGCTGTTGACTTCTCTAACCTTCTCTAAGCCATTTAACCCCCACCCCCAGCCCCCCACCCCTTTCCCCAATAACCCAGTCATATACCCAGCCACAGCAGTGCTCCCAGAGACATGTTTTAATTAATCATAGGTTCATTAGTGTGGAGAGGCCAGCCTTTAACTGTGACTATTAGAAACAGGAAAAAACACTTGTGATGGCATGACAGGACCTCCTCTTAATGTGGCTAATGGTGAGAAAACAGACATTAATCCACAAGGAAGTGGGAGGGCAGAGAGCTGCAAGCCTTCTGCATAATCTCTTGTTATATGCAAACACACAGGAGTTCAAGTCTGAGTCAACAGCTTCTGTGCTCTGTGTCTAAAACTGAGCACTGACAGAAAGTGTTGGTCGCACTGTAAGTAAGTGGTAATACAGTTATTGTTAGGCTTTATTTCCTGTGTAGTGAAAGGTTCACTTGATACCAGTGTATGATTAAACGGTGCGCTAACAATGATTTCTATTATGTGTTTTAACCATATGGCTTTCTTCAAACCAAACTGCGTGATGAAACCAAAACTACAAGTCCTCCAAAATTAACAAAACAATATATTGTTGGTATCAAGTGCTGATCAATAATAAATTATGTCTTAGCAGTAACAAAGTAATATAACGAGTTACCAACAGGATTATAGGTAATATTTCTACATTTTCAGTGTCACGTAATGCGCTATCACCCACTGTTTGTTGTTTTCATTTTCATTCCTCCACACTGATCCACCTGACTCCACTTCGGGAGCGTATCTATGTTTCCCGGGTTCTATGTTCCCCACTTAACCCTGCAAAAAAGGTTCTATGTTCCCCGCTTACACAAAAAAGGTTCTATGTTTCCTGGGTTCTATGTTGCCCGCTCAACCAAGCGGGAAACATAGAACCCTTTTTGTGTAAGCAGGGAACATAGAAGCTTTTTTGCAGGGTTAAGTGGGGAACATAGAACCCGGGAAACATAGAACCCTGGGAACATAGGGATGACCCCCTCCACTTCTACCAGTGTGACACCAGAAGAAATGTGCTACATTATAAAAGGGTGCCAGTAATTGGCACATCTGGGTCATGCCATACTGTAGGCTACGTTATCATGTTCAGTGTGTTTCCATTAAGATACCTTGGTCTACAACATATCCCATTCTACTTTTTGCGTCCGAAGGCTGCCTGAAAGCAGCAGGAATAAGGAGCGGACCTCCAGTTTGGTTTTTTTTCCTCGTCCCTGTGATCGGCATATCTGAGTGACGTTGGTATTGGATATGTTTCTGTTCACATCCCCTACAACTGCAGAGCAATGCTGGTACACAGTCCTGTTCTTATGCATAACTCTCTCTGGTGCTGTTGTAGCTGATCAGCACTGGGAACCAGCAGGTGGGTCTTCCAGCTCTGGTGTATTAATTTGCGCTTGTCATAGTGACTGACTCGCACACCATTCAGTTAGTTGTGTTAACCTCAATATTTGTTTATTGTGTTTCATATCATAGGCCCAAATTATTTATCTGTATCCCATGATTGATCAGAATTTGATCCTCTGCCTATTTAATTGTTCTATATAATCACACTATCATTAATATATGCAGGGGATTTTAATACAAAGTGGTAAGCACTGTATGTGAATGCATGAGTGGGTCAGACCTGTAGTACTGTTTTTTAAATGAACTCTGGAGCTTCTGTGCTTTAAGTAAACATGACCTTCATCCATTTAAAATGAACATTAGTTCTTCTGACAGTCATTTTGGTAAAAGTAATGCAAAAGCTGTGAAATGTTGTGAATTATTAGTGTACCGAGAGAGTCATATTGGAAAGTAACTTATTACTTTTAAATGATATGTAATGTATTTCATTTTGAGAGTAACCTGCCCAACACTGTTTGTAACTGCCCTTGAGAAAAAAACATTTTCTAAACTAATATCTCTATTAAGGCATCACTTGTCTGTTCCTTCCAAAACCAAACCAATTAACCGTTTTTTTCTGATTTAACACTGCTATTATTAAAGTTTGGTTAGGGTTAGATACAAAAAGAACTTGGTTAAAATTAGAAAAAGGTTGGGGCGTTGTTGGTGCTTAGTGTACAAGTCCCATGTACAAGGCTATTACCGCAGCGGTGCGGGTTCCACTCCAGCCTGTGACCCTTTGCTGCATGTCATTCCCTCTCTCTCTCTCTCCCCCCTTCACACTTCGCTTTCCTATCAGTTAAAGGCAAAAATGCCCCAAAAAATATCTTTAGAAAAAGGTCATACTTGTGGTCGTGGTTAAAAGAAATTAATGTTGACTGTTGGCAAACAGGAACCACAAAGTATCTACTCAACAACAACAACCAACGTGGCACACTGCTGTCTTCGTCCTGTCTGCTGGCTTCTTTAATTTAATAAGGACATGATTGCTGTCATTTTAGCCATAGATGGTCTTTCTCAGGTAAAGGTGCACAGGTGAAAACATACCTGTATTTGGTGTTAGCCGGGCATTAAACATTATAACATCTTATACATTAAGGTCATTTTTAAATCAATACCCAACAAACCCAGGCTTTGTGAGTGTGATTACACGATTCTCATGGAAATATTACGTAACCTTTGGAAGACTCTTGTTTCATACTATTGACTCGGTAAATCTTCAGTGTTGAATATCTTATAGCGTGGAGAAGCAGCAGGAGTGCTGAAACAGATGCTGTCTTTGTCTTTGTTTTAGCCTCCTTTTCCATCAGACAAACTGTTCCGAAAGGTAGGCTGTCAATAGATATTCTGAGACACTGTGTCAACTTGTGGTGTCCTTTTAGAATACACTATTGTTTTCACAGGAAATGTACAGTTTGCATACAGTCTCTTTCAAAATAAATGTACCACATCGGTACAACACCGCAAATTGACATTTTTTTTCCTCCCACAGCACACGCACATGGTTTCGTTTGGGCAACAAAGGTATTTGGTTGGATTTAGGAAAAAAGAACAGAGTTTAGCTTTACAATTATACAAGAAGTAAACACCGGCCTCTCGGGTGAAAGTCGGTGGTTGTTGGACCCACCCACCTTACTCAGACTTTCACACCTTAACTTACATTGTTGTCCCACCGCATTTCCCCTTGAGGCTGCCAGTGACCGGCTGCGTATCATGCTGACATGAGAGGACAGCCTTTTCCCTTGGTGTGTCGCTCGCCGCTCAGGCAGTGGTATTTGACAATTTAGGAATGAGACCAGGTTGAGAAAAGAGGTCAATGTTGTCAATTTTGCCTACAATTTTTTTTTCATGCATAACTTTCCTCCATTGCTTTAAATAATCAAGATAAAAGTCCAGAGTTATTTGGTAATAAACACAGTAAATCAGTTCTCTTTAAAAATACATTTACTTAATTTAATCCTAAGTGGGAGGACACTTTCCTTTTAAACCAAACACATTTAACATGATTTATATTTGCTTTACCTTGTCTGTTTATTCAAGTTGTACTTTATTCTAATAGTGAACCTGTTCCATATTAGCACAAAAGAGCAGAATCACACCCACTAATTACATGATTTACACCCAGCAGGAAGTGTTTTTCCATTTCTTTCAACATATTTACGTCAAACAAAAGTTTCTGATGAATCTAACTGTTCCTTTGCTTCTGTCCAGTAACTGCAAATGAGAATGAATTACTTTTCCAAATCTGGAGGAGGTGGTGAAGCTGCCAAAATTCCCGTTAAATGATTCAACACATAATACAATGGCAAGACAGTCAGTCAGCAGAGTTTAGTGGAATTCTGAGCAGCTTGCAGACATCACACAGAGACACTGATGTACCCTGTACTCAGTGCTTGTTAAGGCAGTGGACTGGACTTTTTCTTATGCTGTCTGTTCCTGGGTCTTTGTTTTGGGAAGTTCCCAGTCAGTTTGGTTAGAGACTGCTGGTGACCCTTTTCTCCACTTCAGCTTGGACTCGTGACATAATGCCCACTGAAGTGCTGCTGGTGCATGTGCTCAAACACACAGTCGCTCTGTGGTACTGGAACCTGGCCTCCTGGAACAGACTTCCTCTCAAATGTATTCTAAATGGCACACTGCACTGTGAGACGTCCAAATAGAAACAGATCTGGTTACCTTTATTTGGTCACTGACCGGTCAGGAAGAGTCACAGTGGGAAAGAAAAGCAACTACTCACTACTTGTGGTTTACTTGACCGAGACCGTAGAAACAAGCTGGCTTTTTTGGGGCCCTAAGCAGTCAGCCCCAACCCTCCGTCCCTGCCAGACCATCCCTGCAGTTCAGTTTTCTTTGAGATTATCATAAGTCATACTGAGAGATACCACAATGTTGCATCATAAATGTACTGTACAATATACATGGCATTTAGTATGTAACTGAGGTTGGCCGCAAGCAATAAAACACACGCTTGCTCAGCTCAGGACACTCACCAGAGGTGGGGCCAGGTCATTGTTTTGCAAGTTCCAAGTAAGTCTCAGGTCTTTGCACTCAAGTCCCAATTCAAGCCCCAAGTAAAGACAGGCAAGTCCTAAGTCAAGTCCCAAGTCCTACACTTTGAGTTTTAAGCCCTAAATTACTAATAATGCACTCTTCACCAAATGTAATGCCATTTTCACAGGAGAGTATATTAAATTTACAAAAATCATATATGCTTTTGAATAGTTGTATTCATTTGTTAAAACAAGTTATTTGGAAGTTGCTATTACTATTTTTTGTTGACCACCAGAAGTTTTTGCACATGAACAAAATTATCTTTTGTATTATATTTCCAACTGTTGCTCAGTAACATAACATTAGTTATTCATGGTTGTCTCCTGAGCATAACTGGAAGCTGTTGGATTGGCTCAAACAAAATGGGAATTCAGCGTCAACTTGCTGGGAATAAATAGCATTAACGTTAGCTGATTTAGAAAATGAAGGGAAGAGAATTGATTCATGGCACACCTGAAAAATTATACCTCTGAATCTTTGGGTTTGAGGGAAGGTATTTATATAAGTATTTTCAGGTCAAAAGGCTCAAGTCCAAGTGACGTCACAAGTCATTGGTGTCAAAGTCCAAGTCAAATTGCAAGTCTTTTTTTATTTCGGGTAAAGTCGGGGTAAAAATAATCAAATTTGTGACTCAAGTCTGACTTGAGTCCAAGCCATGTGACTTGAGCCCACACCTCTGGCTGCTACAGTCTTACTTGGACAGGTCTGGACTTTGTCCCTCTTTAGCAGTGCCGGACCTGGCACCAAGCTTCCCTTGGCACCTACTCCAACATAAAAAAAAAAATCCCCCCCCAAAAAAATCATTGTATTTATTTGAAACGACTACTAACGAGTACTAGAGGTGATGAGAAATCAACACAAATAAGAATAAAGATCAAACAATATAAAGTGCAGTATGTGCTTTCTCTAATGCTCTCCACATACTCTCTACTCCACCATACCCATTAATGCTCTTGTATTAGGTTTTAGGATTATTTTTCCCTGTGTTCTTTATCCATTTATTTATTCATTTATTTCCCCCCCCCCCCCCGGTGGCTGTCTATGTTGTCTATAGGAAGATCCATCACTGTTCTTTATACTACATCACCTGACTTTCTAGCAAAAAGCCCTGTATCTCCTATGTGCGATGAAAGACACGTCACCTTGTCACCACAATGCCTTAACTGGGACCACCACTTGCCAGGGACACAACGTCACCATTTAACCAGTGTTTGCTGGGAACTGTCACTGTGCTATTGGTCATAATTGACAAAGACTTCACTATAAAAAATAGTATCATGATATAAAACAGTCATTAGGGAAATGCCTTTAAAAAATGACAACTAACTTTGGAAAAGGGACATAATGAAATATAAAGTACTGAAATTAAATAAAGACGACTTTTTTTTTTAACTCTTATTAAATCTTCTCTCTTAAATCACCTGTTGCTGAACGTGGCCAAGACTAGGGAGATGGTGATTGACTTCAGAAGGAAGTGCATACAGGGAGAGGACATCACCAAGTACCTCGACATCCACATAGACAAGACTGAATTGGAAGGCCAACACCGACGCTGTATACAAGAAGGGGATGAGCAGACTCTATTTCCTGAAGCTGAGATCTTTCAATGTGTGCAGCAAGATGTTGGAGATCTTCTACCAGTCTGTTGTATCACTTTTCTGTACTCTGTTGGGGAAACAGCATCAGAGCCGGTGAGACCAACAGACTTCAGAAACTCATTAAGAAGGCTGGCTCTGTGATTGGCTGCAAACTGGACTCATTTGAAGCAGTGGTGGAAAGGAGGACATTGATCAAACTTTTATCCATCATGGATAATCCTGACCACCCTCTTCACCTGATACTGGTGACAAGGACACAAGGACAAGGACAAGGACAGATTTCAGGTCAGCTCCTACACATACCTAGGTGTCCTCCTTGATATCAGATTCAGCCAGGAGACCAACATTGACAACCTGTGTTCTCAATTACAGCAAAGACTGTACTTTTTACGTCAGCTCAGGGTGTTTGGTGTCGATCAACAGGCTATGTTTTTATTTTACCAGGCTGTATTAGAGAGTGTTATCAGGTATGGGATGACAGCATGGTATGGTAACCTCTCTGTCCAGCTTAAGGCCAAACTCTCCCGTCTGGTACAGACTGAAGGTCATGGGTAGGACTGGCAACACTTCCCTACAGGCCATCTTTGAGCAGTCTGTTCTTGGGCAGGCTCAGAGAGTTTTATCTGACCCATCACACATCCTTTATAATGAGCATGAACTTTTACTGTCTGGAAGACGATACAGAGTCCCCAAATGCAAACTGAATAGGTTTAAGAACTCCTTTGTGCCTATCTCAATTATTTTTCTAAATAACAAATAGCCTATTAGGGTTGAGCAACAGTGCCATGGTGCCCTCTTAAGGGAATGCTGTATGATGTACTGTTGTGTATTTATGTGTTACGTGTTTTATTGTTTGTTGATTTTTTGTGGAAGCAGGCAATGCGCACAGCACTTAAGTCAAATTATATTGTAT
The DNA here is from genome assembly GCF_041903045.1 of Epinephelus lanceolatus. Taxonomy (NCBI): domain Eukaryota; kingdom Metazoa; phylum Chordata; class Actinopteri; order Perciformes; family Serranidae; genus Epinephelus; species Epinephelus lanceolatus. Next base: position 5,822,360 of record NC_135748.1, on the reverse strand, counting down.
CGTATTGTATCGTATACAGGAAATCATTCCTCCCCCAAGCCATAGCGCTATTTAATACCTCACTTCTGTCTGACAGAGAGCACTCACAGCTCTCTGTCAGCCTCTATAGCTATAGCTTAATAGTTAGGTTACAACCACTTGTTTGCACTGCTGGTAATAACCAACTGCACATTTTTACAACCTCTACCTCACTTCTGACTGTGTTGTGTATATAGTTTGATCTTTTTACTCCTGCAATTTGATATTCTTTATTTTTATTTTATTCCTGTATGTTTCTTGTATATTTTAAATTTGAGTACTACTCATTTTGTATATATTTTATATTTCCATATTCTAATGTCCACATACTGTTTGATTGCTTGCTGCTGTAACATAAGAATTTCCTAGTTTGGGATCAATAAAGTACTATCTTATCTTATTATGAAAAATAGAGGGAAAATTGTAGTTTTATACATTATTGAATTATTTCACAACTGCATGGTTATATTATACCTTAGTCTCTTTATTCATTTGATGTTACTTTTAATTCAACAAGTTATTGATTTATTTTATTCTAAACACCTTTGACCTCCATACTCTTCAGTTCAATGTAGTAATTTTAACTGCATACCAGATCTCCTTCAGAAGAGTGGCAGTGCTTGGTCACTGATTGGGTCTTAGAGGAAATGTAGATCAATCTCACTCAGTCTTCTCAGCTGAAAGAGATTCATGCAGAACATTGCTGACAGCTAAGATGTCACTTAGTCATTTAAATGGATGATGTCAAATGCTCTGCAGTTTCTCAACTCTGACTCTGTGAAATATGTGCAAGCTGAAAAAGGCTTATGCTACATTTTCCCACTCAGCAGCGGAACAGCGTGAAAAAAGTTCTATATTAACTTAACACATGGTCTGAGAATGACTCTTTGTTTCCTCCCTTTTCCACAGCCACCACTTAAAGCTGCACAGAATAAATAAGCTGGCAACACAAGGAAACACTAGAGAGACAGAGTGTGTTCTCTGGAGTCGTGCCACTGCTCGGTTGTCAATGTGAATGTAAGTAGGCCGCAAGTGTGAGCAATCACTGGAAATTATATGCTTTTAGAGGGATTTGATATAAAGGTATTAAGCCGGTCTGAGATGTTTGGCAGCCCAAATCGATGGGAATTATATTCATGGACATGATATGCACCACAACTGCGGCTTCTTGTCAATTCCATCGTATTGCACATTTTCCGACTGTTTGTGAGTGTATGAAGTGGATCCCAGCAGATTGGTGTAATAGGATAAATGCGGCTATGGAGTAGGCTCGGGTCCGGTGAGGGCACCACATGGTAGGTGGGATGGAAACTCTACCCTTCAGCCCGTCTCCCTTTCCCAGTGCCTCTGCTCAGCTTGTAGCGTCATTGGAAACTTAAGAAAGCCTCTAACAGGCTGCTGAAGGGAGGATGGTTAGGATGAGCCTGGCCCGTCTTCATTTAGACTCCACTTTTTTCACCAAAGCCCTCTATGATGGGGGTGAATGGTGAGTTAAAAATGATGTCTGCTGCATTTAGCATACGGGACGGTATGGTTCAGTCTACCATCAACTCCCAGTGTGGCCAATTGCTGTCGGCACACAGCCATGCAATCAGGTCCAAATTTCAAGCTCGGTTTAGTTTAGCGTCCAGCGTGGTTTCTCTGAGCACGCAATGCCAGGGCGTTATGACAGTACACTCGTGGTTATCAGGTCGTGAGATGTAACTGAGATCGACCAGGGTGTCCGTGTGTGTGTGTGTGTGTGAGATCACTGCACAGCTGGAGAGGTGATCTGCTCCTGCTGCTTCATGTTTGATTGTAAATGGTCGAAGCTGACACTGAAACTCAATAGGCCTTCATACCCCAGTGTTTCCTCCAACTGCTGGTGAACATGCTTTAAAATTCAAGTTCTTTGCAGTCTGCTCAGGTTAAAGTAAACCCCTCTCACTTGTATCTTCACTCTTCAATATTATGGTATAGTACGATATATTCAGTGGCATATTATGTGCATAATAAAGATGAGAAGAACAGAACATAGTCATAAAGAAAAACAAGATATAATGATGGAAACAAAACCCCAGTGGTAAAAAAAAAAAAAAAAAGACATAAAAATAGCAGACTATCAGATATGCATTTATAAAAAATTAAAAAGAAAATAGAAAATTTGCATTGCAGGGCAAGCTGTATTAAGTGAGCATGTCAAGTTCTGGCTTTTTCCTGTTTTTTTTTTTTTTTTTAATACTTGTCTGCATTGGTCTTCATAGCTTAGCGCCACTAAAGGGTGTAAGCTTCTTGTGAAGATTGATGCACTGTTAATCTTGCAGTCAAGTATTTTATACCCATAATGCGTGGTTGTGACCGTCACCCACCCTCCCTGGAGACTAGCCTATCAGCCTTTATTGGAAAAACTTCCTAATATGAGTCAGAGAGGGCCGTGATACACCAAAGTGTGTCAGGGGGAAAGTAAGGAAACAAGCAAGGGGGAGGGGGCAGGTGCTCAAGTCCTGAGTTATATAGTGACAGTGCATGTGGAGAAGAAGGAGGAAAAACAAACAAATAAACAAACAAACGAAAAAAAAAACAGGGGAGAAACAGGCAGTGTAGCTGATGTATTGTGGCCTTGAGGTGGTTGTGCTCCATGCAGATTATCGAAAATAAACATATACATGTCTTCTATACTGTACTGAAAAACAAAAACAAAAGAGAAGTCTATACTGAACACCAAAAATGTGAGAGTCTTGGTGGAGGGGGAAAGCCCAATTGCAGAGAAGAGTTGCCAGCGCGGTGTGGTAAGTTTGAGAAGCAAGTGGGCCCCTTTGGAGTGATCCCATCGGTTCTTTGTGATGCGTCACGGAGCTGAAGTATCGAACATGCATGCGTGTATTTGAACCCTTCCAATGTGTTTATGAAAACCATCACCAGGGTCCAGGGCCAGCCCTGCGGGGGAAGGGGGGCGGTATGGCACCCCAAGACTGCAGGAGCGCCCAGACCCCAAGACCAGGGAGCCGCAGAGGCTGCAGGACACCACGCAGGCCCAAGGACCCAGGGCGGCGAAGGCTGGCACCCCCAGAGAGCCAGAGACACACCCCAGACAGGCGGGGCAGGAGGGCCCGCCCACCCACCGCCCGACGCGGACCGCCCCCACCCCCCCCCAACCACCACCCGCCCGCCCCCACCCCCATCCCCCACCCACGGACGCACCCAGGGACCGCCCCCGACCCAAGGAGCCAGGCGCAGGGGCCTGGCACCGCCCCCGGGGAGAGAACCAGCACCACACCGGACGGGCCCGCACCAGGCGCCGGCCACCAGCAGACGCCGAACCGGACAGTAACGAGAGCCCACCCAGGCCCGGGCGGACGAGGGAGGCAAGGAGGCGGTGATACTGCAAGGCATATGTCCCCGGCGTATCAGGAACCAGGGGACCGCGAAGGGCCACCCGCCCGAACCCCCCAGGACGGGCCCCCACCAACACACAGGAGAGAGCGGACCGCCACGAGCAGTCAATCCCCCATCGGGACCCCTTAGCAGAGGGCCCATAAACCACAGCCGGTCTGGAGGCAGAACCCCGGCAGGAACCCACAGAGCCCCCACGGCGCCACCCGGCCCACCCGCCACAGGGCCACGGGACCCCCCAGACACCAGGAACCCAGCCAAACCACCATGATGTAAATGGGCTCCCTGGCTCCAACCCTCAGCCCAGGAGGGCCGGGCCCCACTAGCCACGCCATGCGTATCTACAGTGTGTGTAAACCCACCACCCCCCCTCTTACTATGATTCTCCGATCCCTGACGGAGAAACATTAACCCTACACCGTGAATGTGAATGTGAGTGCCCATAAGTGTGATGTGATGCATTAAAATTGAGGGACATAGGAGACAGGTGGGGGCAAGGCTGATGGCTACAGCACACTGCTGTCCTGCAGCCCGTGCAGCCATAAGGCACCTGGAACCTGTTCCCATCTGTCCCCCAAGATGTAGGTGTATGTGGTGCTTTAAAATTGGAGAACAGATAAGGATGGGCTGGGGGGCAGCATGGAGGGCTACCGGACACTACTGTCCCATAGCCTGCCCCATTATGAAGCCCCCCAATCCATCCGTGGTCTGCACCCCGAAGAGTGAGTGTATGTGGTGCATTAAAACTGTGCAATGTGTGGTGAGTGAACTAAATGTGGTTTAGGAGGCCAGGCCAGTGTAGGCCCGGCCCGAGGGCTGGAGGGACGGATGGGAGGGGCCAGGAGGTGGCGCTAACCAGACCCCGGCACCGCGAGGCCCCCAGCGCCCATGGACAGCGGGCCCCAAGGAAACCCAACGGGCCCCCACCTAACCCCGCCTCCCTGGCAACTGCAGCGTCGGGCCCCCGCAGTGGTCCCGACCTGGGCCACACCGCCTGCAGCAAATCGGCCCCCAGCAGAAGGACAAGGCGCGCCACCAGGGTGCACGGACGACGGGCCCCACCCAGCCCCCCCGAACCCCGACGCGCAGGAGCACAGACCAACCCGCAACCCCGCCAGTACCCCCCCAGACCGCCACAGACCCCTGGCTTTTTCCTGTTTATGGAACAGTGGGCAATTGGTTTTTCTTTTTATAATATGATTAAGAAAGGGATTCCATACTTTATAAAAGGTTATTATGGAGCCCCATAATGAGTACTTTATTTTCTCTAGTTTGAGAACAGTACCTTTTGATCCAGTTGGCAAAGGCAGGTGGGTGTGCATCTTTCTATTTTAGTAAAATTAGGCATTTGGCGAGTAAAGTAGCAAAACTGATACAGTCGGCTACCATCTTACATGGTATGTTGCAGTCTGGAAGAGCACCAAAGATGACTACAGGTTTGCAACAGTATGAGATTTTCACAATATGATAACCATCTCAGAAAATATCATAATACTACAGAATATCATAGTATTACAGAATTTATATCACTGGCAGTCAGAATGACCCTTAAAGGAATGAAAATAGAAGGGTTATTTTTGGTTGAACAAATGTTCAATTACTGTACTTGAAACTTGAAACAAATTTGTTAATAGATGTGTGTAAAAAGTATTCTTCTTCTTTCTTCTTTCTTCTTCCAAGGAAATCATACTTCCCATGGGTGAAAACTCACCAAACTTTGCACAAAGGTCCAGTCTCATGCCAGATATCCTCAGCTGTAAACTCAAGACAATAGTCCTGGTGGTGCCGCTACAGCAAGCTTCTAAAGTTCAAAACTTTGAAAATTCATAACAAATCAACCATACGTGCTACAACTTCACAACTTTCATCAAACCGTAGCCCCAATACTGAAGAAACTTTTGTTCATTTAAACCTGTTAAAAATTATGAAGTTCATCACTCTGTTTTTTTCAAAAACTGTAAAACTTCTTAAACCTATCTCCTCCCACAATTTTTGCTCAATTGACACCAAACTTGCTACAGAGCATCTTCAGACTGTCCTACAAATACTATGTTTCTCAGATTTTTGATTTATCAAAAATTGAGCCTACAGTGCATCAAAATGTTTGACTGTAAACGGTACTGTAAACATATACATGCAAATTCTTGCTAAATAAATCTTCAATGTTCATGAAAAAATGACAAAATTCTAGGGTCATGGTAGATGATGTGTGACAAATTTCAGAATTTTATCTCAAAAACTGAATTTTTGACAGCATTTTGAATTTTGCTCTATTGTGAACAATTGGAGTCAATGTAAAAATGGCAATTTTAAACATCAGTTTTTCACTTATGGAGCAAATCAATCATTGTTAAAAACAAATTACCAACATCTCCATGCTGTCTAGATGCAATATGTGTATTTTCAGATTTTTGTCTTAATAACTGAATTTTTTACAGTGGTTTCAAATCTGCCTTTCCATGCACGGATGGCTGCTTTCCTACACAACAGTGAATGGCTTACTCAGTTTGTGAAGCCACTGTTGAGTTGCTACTTGCCAGTTAGCTCAGAGCAGTAGATGACCGTCTCAGGTTCCAGAGGTTGCTCAGAATTGCCTAAAAATGCCCGGACCCGACCCATCACTGCGCAGCAGCTATAATTTATTTTTTTATTTGTACTTGACATGAAATTTCCATTCCCTTGAACTAGTATGATGTTTTTTACCTCATGATTTGTTGCTGTTGTTGATGATGTGGCCCCCTTTGTATTGTTTTTTTTATGTAAACTCTTGCTCCACAACAAATTTCCCTGAGGGGACAATAAAGAAACCTAACATAACATCCAGGATTTATCTAGACATTTTCTGTTTTGTCCAGTGGGTGCAATGCAGGGTTTTGCACTGCATTACCCAATGCCTAGCCAAGTTTAAAGAGGTATGAAGTCCTTTTAAGCTATGTCATCGCCCAGATCTAACTCCAAATCCACTTTAACTTCACTCTTTATTTCTAAAAATGAATGCTACAAAGAAGATGAAGTATAAAAGGATGGCCATTAACTTTATCATGTCCTACCAAAAATGTTTCCTTACAAATAATGTCTGTGTTCATCAGTTAACAATGAATTTGCAGCCATTGACATGTTTTTCATGTGCTAGTGGTAAATACATATGTGTAAAGTTAGTTACATAATTTTGCACAAGGTTAGATGAAAGATACACTCCCTGATTTTCAGATGGCGTCAATCAAGTCCCCAGATCATGACAGTGTTTTTGATCTGTGGTGCTATTACAAGCCACAACAAAATCAATAAGCTTACCTGTGAATTAATGTAGTATCCCAACTAACTGAGGTAAAAATGTTTTCCTAAATATAAAGGTGAGCTTTTTACTACCCAACTTTCTGCCTGCAGGATGCTAACACTGTGTAGACATTTCATAGAAACACCTATGACCACACTAGCACACAGTGGTAATGTTTCTCAGTTTCTAAAGCTCCTTTGCCACTAGACAAAAACCTACTAATATCTGGCTTTTGTATGTAATGGGAAAGGTTACAATCAGCATTCATTTCAGGGACAAATTACTCTGTAGCAGTCACAAGTGTTTATCGGATCCAGTTTCGATCAGCCTCTATCAGCAATAATGGAAATATAACACCTGGGTAGATATGCTATTTTTAGCCCCTTTGCTGGGGAGATGCAATCAGGGGCTGCCACAAAATATTGTCCATCTCCGTCCAAGCAGTGTTCAAACATCGTTTAAAATTTAGGCGGCAATGAGTCTGAAAGAGACACTGAATAATTTAGGGTCTGTGTCCACATAGGGTTTTTTTCACAGTACTGCCATCTTTTTAAAATTGTTCTTTACGAGGAGCGGGCATATGCGGCTGAATGCAGCCACCTGGAGAAGAAGCGCCGTGCCCAACATCTTTCTTCTTTTTTGTGTGGCTTCTCCAAGCACTTTAAGTTGAAAATCTCTTAACTGTTCAGAAAGGTGCTATTGACGTCACAGCTGCTTCTTTAGCTAAGTTACTGTCTACTGTCACAAGAAAGACAGAACAGCTCATATTTTGGGAGCAGATCAACCGGATGGATGTTGCTGGTGAGTGTTGTGCTTTTATCACCGTTCACTTTGTAAGCTTGAAGCTGACTGTGTCAGCCCTCTGGACACAGGCCCTTAGAGATATACTTTTACTAACCTGCATACTAATACTGCACTGATTTTAGTGGAAGAGAGTATCTGAGTTTTAAGACAGCTGGTTCTGGGGACAACTACTACTACTATTGTATGTTCCGCTTGTGTGCTATTTGTTATTTAATTTATTTATTTGTGTTCAGTTGTGGTCTATTTTGCGCTCAGCCCTGTTAAACCCTTTTATGGGTACAATTTATGAACTATTACTTCCATTTTGGGGGGTAAAGCTCCTTGTGTATCCTCTAGCCTACCTGCACTGTTCCTCTTAATGGTCTTTACGAAAGAAACACCCAATACATATAATCCAGGAAGAATAAGACTGCAGGATACAACTAAAGCTTTACAAATATGGTTTCCCACTATCTTAAAAACATTCTGACAGTCTGGCATTGTATTATATCCTTGTAAACTTTGTGCTATGCTAAACTAAAACCTCTTTTTCTCCAAATTAGCTCTGGTTCTTGAACCGATTACATTGCGGATTCTTGGAATCTTGGTGCTATCCAGCGAACCAACCAGTGTTTGATCAGTTTTGTGTGGAACCATTGTAATCAAGGATGTGTTATCAATGGAAGGTGTTGCAGAATGCACAACAAAAGTAAACAGTAGTAGCAAAATCACAGATAACATTGATTACCTGCAAACCTTTGTTCTGTTATTAGAGATTTCTTTTTACCCAAAAGAACAAGCACAAACCAACTATTAATGAGACTACTGCACACTCTTTTTTTCTGACGATTCCTCACTTGACTTCTCCATTGTCTCTTTCTAACCTGTAAATTATGACACACCTGCTGAAGTCATCACAGTTCGCACTTCCGATCAAGGAAAACATGCTATTTTTTGGTTCCAGTTGGGAACCACCTTTTTGGGCTCTGAGCCAAATTATTTTTGGTCGAAATGCTTCAAAATTAGGTGTGGGAACCCAACACGTTCTCATACCAAGTTGTCACATATCGCACCAAACACCGGGCTCCTGGAAGACAGTCTGGGGCTTGTTGCACCCATCCATCACCACTCTCACCCACCCTATAGGGAATTTCCAGCTTCTTATATTACGTCGTTAAGGGCAGTGTTTCAATCAATCAATCAATCAATCAATCAATTTTATTTATAAAGCCCAATATCACAAATCACAGTTTGCTTCACAGGGCTTTACAGCATACAACATCCCTCTGTCCTTATCACCCTCGCAGCGGATAAGGAAAAACTCCCCAAAAAAAACCCTTTAACGGGGAAAAAAAACAGTAGAAACCTCAGGAAGAGCAACTGAGGAGGGATCCCTCTTCCAGGACGGACAGACGTGCAATAGATGTCGTACAGAACAGATCAGCATAATAAATTAACAGTAATCCGCATGACACAAACTCAAACTGACGCTGTCCAGTGGTGTATCATACTACCACGACAGTTTCCGTCTGGCTGCATTATTGACCGACAGGTGCCATCCGGCCGACTATTGGCATTTCATAACTCCACAATAGGTTATGTCTGTCTGCGTTACAAACTGACGCCACCTGGCCGTGTATCATACCGTACAGTCAGTTACGGCTTTTGGCATCAGGTGACACTGAAATCACTGACAAAGCGTCAGCATTTGTCAACTTTGGAACAAGAATGGGCTGGGAAACCAGAATGGTAATACTGTACGTGTATTGCAAGAATCTCAGAACTACTGATGGAAGAATCATCAAAAAGGTTAAACAATTATTAATTTAGAAGACCGACTCCAACAAAACGCAAGTTTTAAAGGGTAAAAACAGTAATTTCTTTGTTGGTCAAAGAAGGACTAAAAAGCAATAGTACTACCCAATGTATTGGAGTCGCTGCATTTTAGAAGATGATAATCAGTTATTGAATTCTGCAGTATCTACATGCCATGATCACATTTCCTCTCTCTTAAAATGGAAGATCTCATTTAAAAAATGTTTCTTACAAAGTCTGCCACAGGCAAAAATAACAGCAAATGCAGTAACTCTGACCACATGTAATGAATATGAAACAAATTAAGCATTATGGCAGGAGGTATGCCCCTCTAATTCTCTATCTCCAATGCATCTCCTCTATCAGTACAATCTAATCCAGCTGAGGCTGAGGCCAAGAGCAATATTCTCTAAAAGGAGAGGCGCATGTTTGTGCTGATGGTGTATTCATAAGGCACAGTGGACAAATGAATAGATTTTTTATTCATCACTGACATGCTGTTATCAAATTCTTATGTTTGCTACGTGAAGCTGACATGATGCGAAAGCTAAAATGCATTTGTGGAATTACAGCGGACGGGCCGAGCCATTACTCTGTATAACAAATAGGCTGTGCCTGATATGCACCTCCAACTTTCATTTCTTGCTCAGAGACTTGAGATTTCCCCAGCCTCATGTTGGGATAAGAAACTTTTATATTGCTTGTTTTGACATATGAGTGTGTTCAAATTGCCTGCCAATGCAAAGCCATTTGCCTTGTCAGAGGTTTTGTAGCTGCTTGAAAATGTATTTACTGTCGTGAATCTGGTGTGACTTTTCATCTCCAAGGGATATCATGGAGACGGAGAACAGAACTATTCCAGGTGCTCTGGTAGTCTTTTACCTTCAGTTATATTGTGTGTGCATGATCTGTGCATAGTAGAGGAAACAGTCTGGTATTTTAATGTAAAATATGTAAAAAAAAAAATTAAAAATTAAAAAAAAAAGAGGGGAAGAAAGGTTTTTTTAAAAAAAGAAACTGGACATTTCAACTTTATTTCATGTTCTTTCTCAGTAGAGGGCGTTTGCTTGGTTGTCATGTTGGTCTTGTCATGGTCACCAGGAAAATATAGCAAACTCTATCTGCTGAGGAAAACTACAAGATGCAGTTAAGAATTAACACTTAGGGCCCTATTTAGATGGTCTAAAGCGGACAGCGGAGGGCGCATAATCCATGTCGCAAGTGTCATTGCTATTTAGATGCAGGCGCAGTTGTCATTTTCACGCCCTGCTCCCTCTTCGTCTAACTAGCAAATGAACTTGTGCTTCTCTGGGTGTGTTGGTCTAAAAATGAGGAGTGGTCAGGCGCAGTCATGGCACGTTGCTAGTTAGATGACATAAAAAGCAAATGTGCCAGTGACCAACAAAAACCTGGTCTAAAGTCAACGGCGCAGTATTTTGCTGTTAAACAAGTTAGTAATATGCGTCTCTAGGCGGGTGCACAACGCACGTGCACTCTGCTCAGACACACACGGAGCAGCCACACATATGCAAACGATAACAAATAAAAATATGACTACAATGTGAAAGGTTATCATTGTGCACATTAAAATATTTATCAGAAACACGTCTTAATGGTCAGTTATTAATCAGAATGATCTAATCGCAGTAATATTGATCATCATAATCCGGGAGGTCCAAGCTCGCAGTGTCCGAATATACGGAACTGCGAGCAGACCTCCATGGGCTGATGATGCATAGCCTGTAAAATGAACTTGTCTTTCCCAAATGAATTGTGATCATTTTGGCATGTAAATCACAAAATCAAAGATGTGAAAACATTTGATAAACTTTATTTTGACATAAACACAACAATAACCAGCTTCTGTGAACTAAAAACGTAAAATTATAGCCCTACAAGTACAAATGTATATGTAAAATAAAAAAGCTTTTAGAACGTAAAACTGAAGATCATCTTGTCAGGAGGAGTAGGAGGAGGAGGAGGAGGAGGAGGATGACCCCAGCTCCGCAGCCAGCGTGCAGCCAGACCAGACGGGCCGGGTACAGCCACGGGACCAGCCCTTCCTGCACCTTCAGGCGGGGGGTTCAGGATGCTGGAGAGGGAGCTGGGCTCTCTAACCTCCTGGGTTAAAATAAAATAAATTGAATAATTTACAATTTGTTGACAGCGTTTCTCTCGTGCGCTTGCGCTCTCTCTTTCTCTCTCGCAGTCTCACTCTGTTTCTTTTCTTTTGACTTTTCTAAGATGACAGATGCTGAATATATACTCCCTATCTGATGCTGTGGCTGTTTGTGGTTGGCTGAGAAGGATGTGAACTCATTAGTTTGCAGCTGTGTTAATCAAATCAGGTTGGGTTTCCATTACGCGTGCCAGATGTGCCAAACGGTGCCAATCCCCTTTGATCTGACATCAGATGTGACGGGACAGTCGATACAGAGATACATTTATCGTCTCCTCAGCTGTAAAGCGCTCACTCTTTCCAGTTGGTAGGTCCGCCATCTAACTAGCTCTAACCAGCACCATTTTGACCAAGAGAGGCGACTTTTGAGTTATGTAATACAATTACTGCATGACCATTTCCTATTATTTAAGTGTGGGAGTGGCCTATTTGAATCCCTTTTGTTTGAGACCATGATGCAAGGTGAGTGTGTTTGCTGATCCTGTGAGTTTATGTATCTCCTTTAACTTTAGCTTATACTGGAGTTATGCTATGTAGCATGTGAAATAGAGTATGGTGAATGTGCTAGGAAAGGTAGTATCAGTACTGTCTCTACCTGGAGCTTGCATGTATGGAGCCTCGGTTTGTTGAAGGTGGCAGTGCTGTTTGGGCTGAGAAAGCCATGTGTAAGTAAGGTAAAGGAGGTTTTTACTATTACTATTTGTAGCAGACTAATTAGGGTACCTTCTGTCAAAATTTAAGAGCTCTAAAACAAAAATTCAGCAAGGTATAGGTGCTGGGATAAACAGTGTTACAACCATACTCAGTCTCCAAAGTAAAAAATTTATAAATAAAAGAACCCAGCTGTTACTCATCCTACATCCTGGAATCTGGCTGTAGTGGAGAGGTGTTGGGCACCAGGGCCCTGCTGTACTCCAAAAGACAAAGGAAAATTAAGTATCTGAAATTGATATTGCACCAAATGAAAACAGCCAACATTAGGGATGGGTATCCTTCAGTACTATTGGTTGCTCTTATTGGCTCTTTTTCATGTCTAAATGATAGCTGTTTTTTTTTTTAAATATATCAATTTAAAAAAAATAAATTCAGAAGAGGATAAATGAATATTTTGAATATAACTAAATGTTTCCAGAGCAGCAACAGTAATTTTTACAACAGCAACGTCACTGTATAAATAACATTCCTGACATCACAATACTGAGTTAAGTTTAGTTTTTAGTAGTCACCATAAGTCATTACTCCTGTCCTCCTGTCCTCTGTCCTGCTCCCTCTCTGCTGATGTGATTCATTATGTGCAGCTGACATTAGCGCTGGTAGATAGAGAAGGCTGTTTGTGTCAGCCAGCACCTAAGTTTAAAAGTATCTGCCCAATTTTAAGATAAGTGTCAAACTAAGTTAGTGTACATACAGACAGCTGTCAGCATAAGTAACAATTCTTTATTAGCTGAACTAGCATGCTGTCCTTGTGTAAGACATAACGTTAGTGTCGGTGGATGAGAAACTGTGAACAGAGCATATTGAATAGCGTTGTCTACATGTTTACATGTTTATACTTGCTGAACACATGTATTGATAAAGTATTTGCTTCTGACTCGCTAAGGTTTGATTTGACTTACAGTAAAGAGTGTAGCTGCCGTCAACTCGAGTCATTTTCGAGTTATCTTCACTTTGTTTCGCTCGGCTGTTCACCAGTTACCGTGTTGAGTAGGTGTATGTAGAGGAGTTCATCCCCGGCACAAAGCACAGATCAGATGAGAGGCTGCAGGATGATAATGAATTAAACCAAAACGTGTTAAAGTACCGATAAAAGAACATACTGTCAGAGCTTATCTATACTATGGTCTTTGATAATTTAGCCCTGGGGCTTATTTAGCACCGGGTTTCGTTACCCATCCCTTAACATCTAAAATGCTAAACCAGGGTTGTCAACTTTGTTGTTGTTTAAGCTGACACCCATAAAATTTTTGTTTGTCAACTGATTTGGTAGATGCGATCCTGATCCCCTGCATCCTAACGGATTTTTGGGGTGCCTGCTGGAGCTGAATAGGGCCTAAAACCTTACATACAAATACCATATAGAGAGAGACAATGGTAGTATAGTGGGGGTCTGGGGGTCCTCCCCCAGAAAATTTTGGATCTGGTAGATGTGATTTGCTGCATTCTGGTGGGTTTAAGGGTAGCATTCTGGAGATGGGCAATACCTACATACATTCAAAGCCTGACTTGCAGGGCCTTCACAAGTGAACCTGCATTCAGCTCAGAGTGACTGAACTAGTTAAAACCAGAAACTAGGACTTGCCTATGTGGCATATAACCTATTACTTTATAGACACAAGACCCATTTTGGATTTAAAGAAAAATTCATGGTTGAAAATATTTTGATTAAGATCTAACTAAAATATTATTTTGGGAATAATAATATATTTTGTGTATTATTGTAGTCTAAAGAGCATTTCATGATATATTTTTAGAATATGCAAGTTTAAGGGTGCCTAGACCTAGGTCATTTCATTTCATTTTTGACATTTACAAAGCTCTCTAAATGCCTTTTGACATAGCTGTGGAAATTAATCGCAAAGTTACTTTTATGCTATAGATATTTTCTCTCAGCCAGTTATATTCTCTTCTCTTCACCTGCGAAGACCCTGCATGATCATCCTTGCTGGTCTCTGGTCCACTTTCTCCTCCCTGACCCTGCTCTTTCTACTGTAGCAACAAAGATTAAAAAAATATGTGCAAAACAAAATTTTGAAATAGAATTGGGAGTAGTAGTAGTGAAAGTGCTGTGGAAATTAACCTCAAAGTCACTTTTATGCTATAGATATTTTCTCTCAGCCAGTTATATTCTCTCCTCACCCGTGAAGACCCTGCATGATCATCCTTGCTGGCCTCTGGTCTTCTGTCTCCTCCCTGACCCTGCTCTTTCTATTGTGGCAATAAAGATTAAAAAAATATGTGCAAAGCAATAGTGAGCACAAGTTCTTATTAAGGAGGAGTGGGTTTATTCCTAGCATGAAACTAGCTAGTGAGCGATTTAACATAGGTAACAATAACATTAGTATTCTTGTTAACTATCTTAACTTGATATATTGGCATCTATTAATTAGTCATCATTTAGCTAACATTATCTACATGCAACAGCATTACTCAACTTACACGGTTTGTTTGGAAGAAACTGTGCAAGGTTTTTTGCTTCTTGCTGGCTGCTTTGCTGAACATAGTTAACACACAGCAGCACTGCCCAGCAGCACACGTCTCTTCTGTGCAATTGATTCAGATCACAACACGACAGCGTAGTCGGCTGACTGTGAGACTAGAGCTGCCCAATCAAAATGCAAATATGGATTGCACACCAATCAGAAAGTAGTTTTCCACAGAAACATTTGACTGCACTCCATTTCACGCAACCGGTACGCTGGTCAGGCGGAGTCTGCCCCTCTCCTCTCCTCTCCCCTCTCTGATGTCTGGCTGCAAACTTCAACTCCGCCCACCCGGCGCACCGGCTATTTGAAATTAATTTAAAATACTTAGCTGCCAGCCTTTTTTCCAGTGTTCGCTGCTGGCGTGAGAATTGGTTGGGCAGAGTGAGACCGTGAGATGGAAGGTGAATGCGTGTGTCACGCGCCAGATGCGTGTGAGTTGGCACCCTTGTGCTAAACAGTGTTGTCCCCTCCCTGTAAAATCAGCAGACCAAACATATGTATTCAAACACATGTAGAGACAGACACAACATCCTTTCATCACATAAATACCTCCCCAGCTATGTAACTCAGACTAACTACAAAGGTTAGTAACAATATTGTGAACAGCCTCCATGTAACAGAGCTCCAAGTAAAACACGTACATTTTCCATGAAACACATGATAAAAGCTGCTTCACAATCAAACTCGTGCAGCCACACATCTTGACAAATAAATGCGGGTTTTACTTCCAACCAAGCCATCGGCTAATCGCTTGAGCTAGTGGCAGTTAGCTGCTCAGATCGGGCTTCACACATTGAAATGTTGACCCTTTTGTCAATATGGACATGCTGCACATTATTATTATGATAACACCCACCATGTCACATTGCTGTATATGTAGTGGAATGTGTTGCAAGACGTTGTGGGTAACCTAGAGCTCAACAAGAGCTCTAGGTTACCCACAATGTAGAGCTCAACAAGAGCTTGCCACGCTCCAGCCAATAAAAATAAGACACAGCTACCCACCAGCCAATCAAAAAACAACATACAGCACATGTGTACAGTAAGTCATCTCATCATTTGATTTTGTAGCCTACTGAATGAAATTACTTGTTGCACAAAAGGAAAACAATGAGAGCTTATCTCCTGGAATATCAGCTTTTACAAGACCACATGTCAACTTTAGCCAACAGAATCGTTGTTAACAGAGTGCTGGTGGTTTAGTGGATAGAGCAGGCGCCTTATAAGGCTTTTGCCGCAGCAGCACAGGTTCGACTCCTGACTCCATGCTGCACATCTTAGCTCTGTTAGAGTCTCCACAATTCAGTCATTAAATTCATCTTACTGACACCACCCAGCTGGCAGTTTAACTTAGTAACAAAAGCATTTTAAAACAATAGCTTTGGTTAGCCAGTTAGCCGGGGTCTACAGCTAAGCACTGGGTGTACAGCCAGCATTAGCTTCTACAGCCATCTACTTCACACTTCAACACTGTAGCAGCTTCCTGATTTGTTTTTACACAACAAATTCACAACTCATAAAACATACTTACAGATTGTGATCCCTAATCTCCAGATTTGCCCAACCAAGTGGGAACTTCCCCGTCAATCAAGTGTAATCGCTTTGAAAATCCAGTTGTAAACTGTTGGCAGTTTGTGAAGCAGTCCTCAGGAAAATAGAGGGAACACAATAAAATGTCTGGGTTGTATTGTGGAGGAATTGTATCAAAAATAAATTCCAACCACTTCTTCCTTATTCCTTGTTCCTTCTTCCTTCGACAGTCCAAACAAGGGCATTTTTTGGTTACAATGACAAAAGCAGCGTCTCCGTGACAGGGCGTCTACTCAACAGCCCCTCGACAGTTCAGTGGCCGGCAGGCGGGCATTGTGCATTGCTAATTTGTTACATTGTTACCAAACAACTTCGCGGAAGTAAAGGCGGGAAATTCAAACAAGCTGTTTCATGCGGGGGAGACAGAATTCCCTTTAGCCTGGACTTTTTTTTTAACTTAGCAGGCCTAAGAGGTAGCAAAATGCTGTAGCTATAACACACTAAAGAGGGAAAACCCAAAAAAGCGTAATGGGTCCTCCTTAAAACTGACAAAATATCATCTGTTGTCAGTATTCTATGTCAAATTGATGCTGGCATTCGACGTTGCCCTGACATTGTGTTTTGGTTACGTGACATCACAACCTAAATTCAACCAATTATCTAGCGACAGTGGCCAGCTAGGAAAAATCAGCCCCTGATATCCTGGGTGAACGCCATGAAGCATTTAGAAAACCACAGTGCATCAGTGGGGATCTTTTCGGGCCCAATCTGCTTCACTACTTAGTGCTAGAGAAGGCTTAATCAGGTACAACAAAATTTTCAGAGAAACAGAAGTCCCTGAATTCAGAGGCACTGAAGTCCCCAAAATGATTTCTTATCTTGCACACATAACATTTATATCTGGTGCCTACAGGCTATTTTCTTACCCAAAGACATTAGATTAAAGAAAATATAAAATATGGGTCTTAGGTGAAGAAGATTTGAAATAATAATTTTGGGACATCAGGGACTCCGTACACTCAAAATGTGTTCAACCAAAGAATTAAGTTTATTTACTTTATTAATCCCCCTGAGGAGAAATTCAATGTTTTCACTCTTGCTTGTCAATTACACACAGGTCCGAAAGACACACACATGCACAAACAGGACCTATATATGCACAAAGTGAAGAGATGTCAGAGTGAGGGGGCTGCCCTTGGTGAGGCTCTCCGAGCGGTTGGGGGGTTTGGTGCCTTGCTCAAGGGCACCTCAGCAGTGACCAGGAGGTGAACTGGCCCCTCTCCAGCCACCAGTCCACGCTCCATATTTTGGTCCGGACGGGGACTCGAACAGGCTACCCTCCGGTTCCCAACCCAAGTCCCTATGGACTGAGCTACTGCCACCATTTAAGGAAGCCATTAATGTAGTAGGGAGGTGTACTGGAATCTTATAGCAGTAATATAATGATGTTTTTTTTTTTTCATTCTTATCTGTTGCGATCTGTGAAAAATGAGAATTCTATTAAAATTCCATTAAATGGCATGAACAGTAAGGAACAAAAACAAACTTGAACTCTATGAATGTTAATGCTCGTATTGATTATGTATTAGCTCTCCTCAGCCTCCCTCCTCCTCATCAAAGCCAGTCATCTCACGCTCTATAATTATTTTCACATGTACTCTGAAAAAGGCAGGTTTCATCAGCCACTCTCATCTGTCACCTGAAGCAAGACAAATGAGGGAGTAGTTCATATGCATGTACATTTCTGCACAGACTACACAAAGCCCATACATTAAGCCAGCTAGGTTCACTGCAAAGGCTAGTGCTGGTTTCCTGCAGCCTGAGATCAGATTCACCTCTTTGATTTTTTCATGTGTAACGCACCCTGCCAGCTGCTGAGGCCAGTGTCAGAATGGCTTAATTCTCCTGCAGGGGAGTAATGATGAATTCAGTGGAACACTCTAAGTTACAGCTCAGTTAATGTGAAAGCTTTACAGCACATGATGAAATGCCATACGTTTTTATTTAGATGGAAATTATACGGACTGTCTCTGACACTATACATAATATTACAGTTAGATATTCGCTTTTAGACATATTAGCTCAAATGAATGAATTAGATTAGATACAGATACAGAGAGGTCAGGAGACATACAAATTGAGATATAAATGTACATGCAAGCTCAAATAAAGACAGACAGTGGATGAGATCTTTAATAAGAGAGAGATAACAGAGACAGTGTAAGACCATAAATAGATGTTTGTAATCTTAAATACAGATGTGCAGATCATCTTGGATATCTATCATTCTCTGAATTCAGTTCAGTGCAATTCTGATGAGGCTTTACTGGAAAAACACAAACAATAAAAATAATAATGCTGCAGCGGAAGACTTATTTTTCAATCAGGGTTGTAGCCATGATTCAGAAAAACTGGGGTGACACACTTAAATGGCAGGTAATTTGGAAAGCAACCAAAACATTCTGTAACACTTTCTTTTCATTTTTCCTGGTTTAATTCATTCAGACTTAATCACGTAATAACAGGTATTACAATTAAAATAAATAAATCAATTAAAAAATGTCTAAAAAAGTATTTACAGATTTGTGAAACCATAATAATAATATTGATTAAAGTTCCATTATTTGGTCCAGTATTAATTTTGACAGCTATTTAAGGTCTTAGTCTTGAGATGAAAATGCTCATTAGTTTTAGTCAGATTTTAATCATTTTTATCCTTCATAGTTGTAGTCGTCACACTTACATACTGTCATTTCTCCAGCAGTGTTAAAGGGATAGTGCACCCAAAAATGAAAATTCAGCCATTATCTACTCACCCATATGCCGATGGAGGCCCTGGTGAAGTTTTAGAGTCCTCACATCCCTTGCGGAGATCGGCAGGGAGAGCGGCCAGCACACCTAATGGCATACGGCACCCCAGACTAACGTCCAAGAACACAAAATTGAATCCACAAAATATCTCCATACTGCTCATCCATAGTGATTCAAGTGTGCTGCAGCCCCGACATAAAAAGTTGTTTCGAAAAACGTCATATGAACTTTTTAGCCTCACTGTAGCCTGTAGCTCTGACTGCTTCTCTGTGCTCCGCGTTCACGTGTGCGCGCCTAACCACAGTAGCTAAAAGATAGTTTTCACTATGGTCTTTTAGCAAAGGACAGCCCAACATGTCTGAAGACTTTGAAATTGAGGAGGAACAGCATTTCTTTGTTGAGCCGTATTTGTTTGAGCCTGAGTATACGGACGGACCTCAGGCTACTGGACAAAGCAGCCGCCGCAGCTCATGAACCTAATCCTCAGCCAGCCGCAGAATACCGGAGTCGAGCACTAGAAACCTGATGGTGTAGTTGTTTCAAATGCAAAGCAATGCCAACGGATGAGGAAAGTCTTTGCTGCTCAGACTGGGAATTGGCGATGCCTGCACTTGAGAATCTGAACATCAGTACTGACGAGACTGCTGCTCTTCAGAGATCACCGATCACCCTGAGCGTGCACACGGAGAAGCAGTCAGAGCTACAGGCTACAGTGAGGCTAAAAACAGAGTTCATACGATGCTTTTCGAAACAACTTTTTATGTCGCGGCTGCAGCACACTTGGATCACTATGGATGAGCACTATGGAAATACTTTGTGGATTCAATTTTGTGTTCTTGGACGTTAGTCTGGGGCGCCGTATGCCATTAGGTGTGCTGGCCGCTCTCCCCGCTGATCTCCGCAAGGGATGTGAGGACTCTGAAACTTCACCAGGGCCTCCATCGGCATATGGGTGAGTAGATAATGGCTGAATTTTCATTTTTGGGTGCACTATCCCTTTAAGGAGTGATTTACGAGCACACACTTACTGATGATCCTTTGAAAAGCTCAACATGTCTCTGTTTATGCTCTCAAAAACTTTGCTACCACAAATAAAAGGGTTTTTTTGGGGGAGTTTTTCCTTATCCACTGCGAGGGTCATAAGGACAGAGGGATGTCGTATGCTGTAAAGCCCTGTGAGGCAAATTGTGATTTGTGATATTGGGCTTTATAAATAAAATTGAAATTGAAAATTGAAATACCTAATCTGAGAAAACTAGGATTTGTACCTAGGTTCATTTTAAACTCTGCCTTTAAAAAATAATTAAAACCTGAATTCTTTGTTAATCTGCAACATGTTAGTCCGGAGTTTAAACTCATGTCTTCACAGAGTTGGCAGTTAAAACTAAACTTTCATCTCTGTCAGAGAAATTTGATCTGAGTGTTTACTTACAGCACAGCTACACTCACAAATATGTGAGCCTCCTACCTGCCTGTCAAACAACCTCTCAACCCATAAACCTTCTATAGACAGTCTGGCACTGAGTTGAGTCCTGCAGGGATCAGCTGTGAAGTCTGGCGGCTGGCGGCTGCTTGGCACTCAACAAGTGGAGCTAACTGTTAATAGCCACCGGTGCAACAAACAAACTCCAAAAATCCATTCAACAGCTCCACCATCCACAGTGAAGCCCCTTTTACACTGTCAGATTTTCCGCGAATGTTGGGCCATTTTGCCAGCAAGCTGCGAGCCTTTAGACACACAGAGCCGGATTGGCGAGTTGATCCGAGGTGCCCAATTTTCCGCCTCGTATAGGGTACTCATATTGGCGGAACCCTTTTACTTTAAACAGACTGAAGGGGCCTTCCGCAACGGGAGGGGCTGTTGAAGACTTGGGGGAGGAGCTGTTGATGACACCGCACGTGCGACCCACTGGCGGTGGATAAATAGCTGATAGCAGGAATTAGCAAGCAGCTAGTAGCAAGAGGGAAACGCAAACCTGAAAGACACAGTAAAGATGAGCAACTGGAGAGACAAGGAATTGCGCGCCCTCCTTGCCTTCACAAACAAAGAGGCCATTAACCGTCAGATGATGGGAACGGTGAAGAACGGGCCGACTAACGAGAGACTCGCCAAAGGACTGACTAGCCGCAGCTTCCCTTCCACGTCACTGTTTACGTCACACGCTGAGCTACACGTTTTGTTACTTGCTCACGCCCCCCATTGCCCCAAAAAAGGCACATTCTGTATGAACAAAAGTTTAAACAATTTGCCAGTTTTAGACTGCTACTTGCAAAATTCCTATCTAAAAAGGGCTTCAGACACACAGGGCTGATTATTTACTGCTGAATTACAGCTCACAATTTGCACCAACAGCTGAAGTGACTCCAGGAAAAATGGTCGTTGCCGAAAACTTTTTGTCATAGTTTTCATCAATGAAATTAACACTGATTAGGTCATGACTGTGTGATGTTGTCTACATCTATGGAAAAACAAAAGCTAATAAGTGGGAGTTAAGTCAAGGAAATCTGTCAGAAGTGGTCAAAACTGTAGTTATATATCATATTGATTGATTGATTGATTGATTTGTTTTTAAATGTTCTTGTTGACCTAATAATGGTCACACCTAAGAACCCTGAGCACAATTTTTCCCTGTGTATAACTTTTAATTGTAAAATGTAAACTGGGCTCCAGGTCCTTATACCTGTGTACTGACAAAAGAATACAAAGGACATTAACTCAGGTCTCACATTGTAAATATGATGAGCCAATGACAGAAATTCAAAGTGATTAGATCAAGGGTCTTCAACCTCCAGGCCAAGGACCTCTCAGCTTTTATGATACACACAATACTAAGCTATTGAAATAATAATTCTAGACAGATTCATACATTTATACATCATGATTGTCTCTGAAATGGATGGCAGTCCCTTTCTTAAAAAGTTACAAAAACATTTTTTTTTGGCTCACAAGAGCTGTATACTTGAAATGCTGTATACTTGATATAATAACACAGCTAACTGGCCAATATGTTTTAATAGCCTGAAGCTGTTAGCTTATTAGTTTGCCATGCTGTTATGGACAGATGCTGCACAGTGATTTATTATCTAGCTGACATGATTGCATAGGGATTCAGTGGTAACAGTTAGCCTATCATTGTGTACTGTAAATTAAACACTCATTAAAAAATAATGAGGCCAGTTTATCTTTGCTAATAATAGGCTGGAATGTGTATATCCAGGCATACTTCTTTTTCAAAATAACAACAACAACAACAACAACAATAATAATAATAATAATATCTTAAATTACCAAACAATAGTTTGCGGCCCCCCTGCAGTAACTCTGAGGACCACCTAGGGATCGCAGACGCCCTGTTGAAGAATATATTTGTCAGAGTCTTCCTGCTGATCCCTCTCTCTCTAATTCAACAGAGACAGAGACAGATTCTGGTGGTAAAATGATAAGAAAACAGATCAGAATGGGTCACAATATGACTGTCTTTCAGTGTGCAATATTTCAATGATGATAAATGACCCTTTTTCCAAGCAGACATTATGTAGTAAAAGCACAGCTTTTACTAATGATATTGGCTACTGTTCTATTCTAATGTCCCAGTAAACCATGACTGTGTGACAGTGAGCCAGTGAGCCAGTATGAACAATACCAGGACCCGCCAACTGTAGCAGCTCCATGGAATTCAGCCAGCATGTCACATGTCAACATGTCAGCTGTGAAAAGGCTTTTTGCTGACAGAACATTTCTCACTCCACTTTGTGCTGTGCTAAGTGTGTCAACAGTCTGAGGCAGAGGTGGCTCCCCTCTGTGTTTGGCAGTGGTAACTGCAATATTGACGGTTAAAATGAAAAGTCGTGGTTAGTCATTTTTAGTTTTCCATAAAAAAATCTGGGACTTTACTGGTGGTATTGGGGGGGGTCATAAACAGGTAAAAACATTGTTGTTTATTTTCTTTATTACCTTGAAGAATTCTGGTGCATGCTTCACTCTCTATAATAAAGAAAACTTTAGTTTACTGTACACAGTGCAGGAGCTGTGAAGTCATTTCTTAAGTATTGTTTCTGAAAATTTGGTATTTGAATGACCTGAGAAGTTCTGTAATTACATACAAATTAAATATGGTGGGTTCTGAAGACCAATTCAGGCTAATCTTTAAATTTGCCTTTTCTGTAGAAATATTTTATTTAAAAACAAAAACAAAAATGTATTCAGTATTTCTTTACCATATCATCATGGAAGACGTTGAAACACAATTTAGAGAGGTAAATATTGTATTATTAGTACTTAATGCCAAATGAAAAACTTACAATTAGAAAAATAAATTAATATTCTAATATCTTTATAGGCTTTTTGTGGTGGCTTGTCAAAATGTTCCTCTGAAGCATGGGGACATGTGGACATGTACCCCACAATATTTAGAACATGCATGTTTAACCACCCTCCCCCCAAATAACAAACATAAAAGTAGCAGAGGTCTTTTATTTTAACAAAATTAAAGATATTTACACCATGCATTGATGCAGAGAAGCCACAAATAAATTGGTGCGGAAAAGTTCACCAGAATGCAGGAAATTGAACTTTCTCTTGAATTTTCTGGCAGAGGAACCACAAACCCACCGTTTCATATTCGCCCCCCATCTCAATGTTGAAATAAAACCTAGGCCCTTGTTTGGAGATGGGATTGCACTGGGGGACTTGGACTCGTCAGTATTTCTAAAATCTTGGCTATAGCCCTGACTGTAGAGAATTTGAATGCCATGAATCCTGGAACTCGAAACATATTAAGATGTGTTGAAATGTAAAATGTAGGTAAAAATAAATTCAGACTCATCTCCTCCTCTCAATAAGTCTGGGTATTGACCCTTAGAGACTGCTTATGCATAACGCCCAGAATATGGTGCTACGCCCCTGTTCATTGTGATGCTTTGGCTAAATCCAGCCCTCAGTGGTTCCATTTAACATTGCCTGTATATCTGATATCCACTGGCAGACAGAAACTCCTGTCATGTAGTGTTTTGTGTTTTAGAAAACTACATTAATTCTTGAAATAAAGCAAATAGAAAACAGCAACATTTAAGACAGGCATATAAGCCCCAATCCACAACCACATATATTCCCCTCCCTCCCTTCTAGATCATTCCGATCGTTCCTGCTGGCTCGGTTTGAATCCACACACGGAGAGCGTCGGAGCTGAGAAGACATCTAGATCTGTGAGGTTTAGTAACATGGCGGCGCTGGTTGGACCACCCGTAAGGATCAGATAAGTGTATGTGGCAAGTCTGGCCCGGATCAGCATGGCACTTGGAATTACACTGATGTTGGAGTGCCCCCCCCCCCCCCCCTCCTCTCCCCTCCACAGTCTTAGAACCACACTGTTCCCTTGTAATAGATTTCAGCAGGTTTTTTGCTCTCCTCTGCGCTTGTTTATTATTGTTCCAAATGACAGAGTGCAGAGTTTAGGGTGGAGGAGTAGGGCTGATGGTGGTGGTGGTGGTGTGTTTGAGTGCGTGCCTCTTCTGGGTTTTCTATACTTATGAGAACCAAATGTCATGTCAGGGATCAGGAGAAGGGTAAAATCATCCAAGGTGAGGATATGCTAGCTGAGACCTTCACAAGTACAATAATACAAGTGTGTATGTGTGTGTGTGTGTGTGTGTGTGTGTGTGTGTGTGTGTTCCACAGAAAACCAATCATCATCAAACTGGAATACGCCAACTGTCAGTCCACACTCAGAGGGCCGAGTTTTAGCCCCACAGCTCAGGAGGTTTATGGGGTTTTAAAAGCCACATATCCTGAAGGTGCCATCTGTCCGCTCATCTAACGGTTCTCTGTCTGACGGGCAATTTGCTGCTGTCGACAGATGACGCTCCCCAGCTCTATGTATGTGTGTTTACATACACACACACACATACACACACACACTAGCCCTTTTTAAATATAAATTGTGCAAATTTGCAGGAAAGCCCAATCAGTCTTCGTTCAGCATTGGCAGTATAAAAAACAAAATCGGGGAGTACAGCAAAATGCCGCCTGCCTACTTTTGTTCATACAGAATGTGCCTTTTTCGGGGCAATGAGGGGCGTGAGCAAGTAACAACACGTGTAGCTCAGTGTGTGACGTAAAAGGTGACGTACTCCGGTTAGATACTTCACACTCCTGAATTAACCATTTATGTTCCTTTAGTCCATAAGAGTCCACCTATCAGAAGACTCAAAAGGGTTTTTATAAAATCAAAGTTGTGAATATTGTCATGTAAAGTCTATTGCTCACTGTATGCTAATCATACAGACCGCAGTTCTTTTGACATAAACAGTATTTTCTTGTCTCCCTGCTTGTGTTTCTGGGTATGCTTGTTTTCTTTACCTTGCTGACTGCAATAAAAGTGTCCCTGAGCTTTTCTGTATATTTTTCACCTGAAGACAGCCCCTAGAGTAGGCTATAGCATGTGCTCCCAATTTGGGAGGCCAGTTGGCTCTGTCATGTATCTTTGCAGCCACCGTACAGCAAACGTTGAAGGCCTTTTTGCTCAATCATGGCTCAGTGACAGTCATTAAGTAATGTGATCTGTTCTGATTAATATTTGGAGTACAAAACAATACTGATATCATTAGAAAGCTTGGGATCTCATCTTTCCAACAGTGTATATAACTTAAAATGTCTTTCAAGGTCAGTTTGACTTAAAATGATAAAGCAAGTCACAATGATGCATTGTCATATTTTATCTTCCCAATTGTATGTCGAAGGAGAACTCCACCAATTTCTCACTTCATCAGTTCACTGATCATAAAGAGTACTATTCAGTCTCTAGGCACATACTCATGATGTCTTCTGTGGTTCTGGAGGAGCTTCATTAAGCTTGATAAAGTAACCTTGATGATGTCATCAGCGTTATCTCCACTTGGGCTACAAATGGAAATCCTGAGTTACAAACTGAGGGTGTGGAGATACGATGTGCAAGGTATCCTGGGTGCGTTGGTTGTTGACGTTCTTGACCACCGTGTCAGCCTGTTACATGCATTGTCTGTTTTCAAAATACACTTCCGTTTTCACAGTAAATGTACACTTTGCATACATCCTCTTTCTTTTACCGCAGATTGATGTTTTTCCTTCAGCAACAAACGCACATGGTTACGTTTAGCCAACACATGCACGTAGTTGAGTTTAGGCAACAAAAGCACGTGGTTGGGGTTAGAAAAAAAGAAGAGCATTTGGCTTTACAGTCATACAGGAGGCGAACACTGGCCTCCCGGGTGAAAGTAGGTGGTTGTTGGACCCATCCACCACCCCTCCCAACCACCCTACTCAGACTTCTGCCCCCTAAACTTACATTGTTGTCCCGCTGCGTTTCCCCTTGATGCTGCCGGGCGCCGTTTCACAATTATCATGCCAATGTGAAAGGACTGCTTTTTTCTTTTCTTTTTTTTTTTCAATACTGTGTAGTGTCATCATATACTTGCATGTATCTTAATCACTACTACTAACACATACAAAGATGAATAACATTAGCAAACAAAATAGTCATAGTAGAGGTTTTAATTTTTAAGGATGTTATCGTAATTTTGGAATCATTTATTTTTCTTCTGTCAGGATTTTAGCCTTCCTGTATAGCAACATAAGGCTAAGAGTAAAACAAAAATCAATCAACTAGTTATTTAATGAACCAATCAATTAACCAATTAAATAAATATTTTAAAAAAATAATAATATGATGCAAAAAGTAGCATATACAAATTCATAAATATATGTATATGTGTATAAAACTTAGGCACTTGCACACAAAAACAAAAGATGGCTTTTTTTGTCGATGCTGGAAATCACTGCCCAAGCGCTGGTATTCAATGGCATCCAACAAAAATGTGTTAATGAGCTGCATTATGGTAAACACAGGAGGTGTCTTTTTTTGTTAGTTTGACCAATACTAGGGACTGATTATCAGGTTTTGTTGGCTTCTGCCCTTCTTTTGATCTGTATTTTTTGAGTCTCAGTTTTATGGAAGTGCAGTATTAAATGACAGCTAGAAGGTCCCCTTAAGTAGTTAGAATTAGCCCCACTTTCAGGCCTACCAGCTGCAACACTATACTGCTGCTTACAGGCTAATCACTCCAATAGTCTGGTATATATTATTACATTCTGGAAAAAGTCATACTTTTTGATATCAAGGCATATGATATTACAGTCTTACTTCTACCTACTTTTTACAATTTTGAAATATATAATGGCGTATTTTACAGTGCATTTTAGAATCTCAACATATCTCCCATCACTGAGAGCACTTGACCCAACTTGATAAGGAACGTATACATAAAAATTATTTATACATAACAAGTCACACACTTAGTGTTTGTTTATAGGATGTTACTGGGTTCTATCTTAGAAAAAAAACAACACAAAAAAAAAACAGTATTTAGCTTCAATTTGACTGTTCTGCGTTCCATCTGCTAAACCTCTGTGGCTTTATCCATCCACTGCATTGTGGTTGGAGGCTGTGGTTTTAACCAGGAGATTGTGATCATCTTCATGGCTCTTCAAAATAAAATTTAGAACAAGTTTATATTATTCTTCTCGATTACAAAATGTTTTGTAGGATAATGCCAAACAGAATGACGACATAAAGTCTGGGATCAAATCTGTTCTTTGGATTTGCTTTATTTCTTCTTCTGTATTCCTCAGATATTACTCCAGATTCAGTCCCAGGGTGCAGGCCATGTGCCCAAACAATCTACAGCCTCTTCAGCATAATTATGAAACCATAATTAAACTGATGCCAGTTTTTTTCCACCAGTTTTATATATTTTTTGATCTGTATGCTCCTTCACTTTGTCCCCTGTCAAAGTAAAGGAGCATGTCCCCCCCAAATTCTGAAAAACACAATTGTCCCCCCCCAATTCTAAATAGCTTAAATGATTGAAATTGAACAAATGTATACAGTAGTCCTATATACTGGGAGAAAGGGAAGATGATGAGGAGAAATGGGAATCCGTGAGAGGCGAGAGATGAGAACGTGAGTGGACATAACATGCCTGAGACCCTGAAACTAGAAGTAGCATTAACTAACAGCGAAGCAGTGAAAAGGAGGGTGATGGCTGGTTCCATGTACTACTGGCTGTTTAAGAGAAATAAACAGTAAAGGTAAGCATATGATTCTCTTTGTAGTGCTTTTTGAATGACTTGGTGATGGTGATGAGCCTCTATGAAATCGTGAAATATGCTGGCAATCTCAAGCGCTCTGTGGGAATGATTTGCACGCGTGCAATTAAAAAAAAATCACAACTGATTGTGTCCCCCCCAAACTTGTCATCAGATCTGCACCCATGGCCATTCCCACACACTGACATTCTCTGCCCGGACGTTCATTGAAATGCATTACAGAAAGTCAGTTTTGTTCGGTTTTATGAGCTTTTTCGGAGATTTGAAGTTTAAAAATGGTCAAACGGTGTGCATGGGGTACATGCAACTCTGACACAAGGTATCCTGAGAGGGTGGGTGACGAGGTGTATTTTTTACCCCTTAACCACATCTCAACCGAGAAAAGTGTCTCCTTTGGATGAAGTTGTGCTGTAACGATAGACCACAACATCAACTCAACGTGAATAAGATTAACAAGGATGTCTCCATCTGTTTTAAGGTAAGACAACATTGTGTTTGAGGCAACATATTGTAACTTTGCTGGAAAGAAATATAAAGTTATCTTTAACATCTCTAGCTAACGTTAGCTAAAGTTAGCCTAACGTTAGCTCCAAGCTGCGTTGCTCATCATGTCACCTTGTTTGCTGCTGAGTTCATTAGCCTATTTTGTTCTAGTTCTAGTTCTAGTTTTTGTGTTTGTACTTTGGTGATCGTACATTGTTAGCTGTTGTCCATAGGGGCTCTAGTTAAGCTAACGTTAACTTCTGGAGCTTAGCTTCATTAATTTATCTGAATTGCAGAGATAACAAAGGTTGGCAAATGTTATACTGAATGATTCAGTGTAAATACTGTAGCACCAAACTAACGGAGAGACACTCTTGGGAAAGATGGTAAAAAGGCCATTATCCTTTTCTCATATTCTCAGCCAAAAACCTGAACTTCAGTGGCACTTTAACTTGTTGTCTTTGATGGCGACGGCAACAAGATGCGGTTCACAAGCGTACACTGTGACCTGTAAATTTTGGCTTGTAATTTAAGCTTTTCACCGACCTTCTCAACAATAAAATGATGAATATATCCATCCAGTGCGTAGTTTAGACCCTTTTGGTTACTTCTCAATGACATCTGATCATTATGTCCCCAAAAATCATCAATTGTCTCCTGCGAAATGCCGTGTACTGTGACACCTGCCATAGCGCCAGTCACTGAATGTTGATAGTTTGTCGAGTGAGTGGAGGGGGGCGTGGCTTAGCCATAGGTCAACTGTTGCTCAGCGACACACACTGTGGCCACAAATAAAGTTACAAGATATTGATAAATGCTTCAAGACAATGTAACAGTAGCAAACTGGCTAAGGAGTGGGTGTAATACAGCAATATCAATCTTAAGTGTACAAATATTAGCCAGCGTTAGCCATCATTAGCTACTGGACATACCAAACCAAATAATACTGTAGCAGCAAAATGCTAACTTCCAGCTCCAGTTAGCTAGTCAAGTTAGAGGGCATTTGCCTTAACAATGGAAAACTATTTTTATCTTTCTTTACTGACAACAGATAATGTTAATATTTTGTTGGTATTAAGTTTTGTTGTTGAGTCACCAAAATCAGCGTGTTCCAAACATCTCATTCCAACTTCATTTTGTCATAGAATAACAACATTTAGTCGTAGGGTATGGAGAACAAACCCAATGTTCGCAAAACATCATAATGTCAACGTCCACACAACGTGAAATTCTAACATCATTAGACCAACACATTCTCACTCTTGTTTTGTATAACATGTCCTGGAACACTGTGTCAACTTCAGCCTGTTGCATGCATTGTCTGTTTTCATAATACAGCCTCCCGGGTGAAAGTTGGTGGTTGTTGGACTCATCTACCACCCCTCCCACCATACTTACTTGGACTTTTGGCCCTTAACTTTTGTTGTTGTCCTGCCAGGTTTCCCACCAGTCGCCATTAAACAATAATGGCGACCAGCTGCATATCATGTCCACGTGAAAGGATGGCTTTTTTCATCGGTGTCTGGCGCCTGAAGTTGCTGCCCAAGTGCTGGTATTTGACAACTTCAGATTGAGAATGGGCTAGTTAGACATATAAAAAATCTTCAACCTGATTTTTATTCCAACCAATCTTAAATGTCTCTCTGATGTGAGAGTCCACCATTTTTCTGATAGCATATTGATGTCCATTGCCAACTGGGATAAATACTATCATTACTATATCATTGTTAACTTTTTATTTCATATTATCAGTATGTACTTGTTCGTCTCACCTATTATGTCTTGTTTTATTTTAAAAAATAAGATTTTTGTTGAAAACAGCTACTGCAGCTGGAAATGAGGTTGTGACTGGATCAAAACAGTACATTTAACCAATGTACAACAAAGACAATGAGCTAAAAGCTAAAGGAATGTGCTGAAACTGAGGGGAACTGTAGGGTGATTGTTAATTCTCTGTCTGATCTCTGTAACATTACCTATAATCATTTGATCCACTACAAAAAAAAACCAAAACAATATTTATGTATGTAGCTTTAAACTTTATAGCTTCCCACGGGGCTAGTGCTCCCAACATGGTCAAACACACATACGCACACACACACACACACACACACACACACACACACACACACACAGCTGCAGGTCTGATGGCTTTAGCGTTTTAAGACGTTTGCTCCCAGCCTCCTCTATTGTCAGATTAATTACAGGGCTACTTATTAGTCCATTCTAATTGAGATGAGATTAGGCGACTCCATGGTCTCCAATTGGCTTGTCTCAGTGTTTGCAATGGACTCCACTAAGGAGGCTGCCGTTTGCATTTGTATTGACACTTCACTTTCTCAGTGCAGCCCCATTTGTGACAACAGCTCACACTGACCAGATACACAAACTGAAATGTAAGGGATACTGCGGTCAGTGTAATAGCTGCTATTATTTATTGATCCAACAGGGAGAATTACAAAAAAAGTTGTATTTTTCTGCAACTGCTAGTCACAATAAAAGAAAGAAAAAAATGCCTGGTTCATGGAATATGCCTTATTTATCCCAACCTCAGCATAATGAAATAACTGTGAGTCTGAGGGGAAATCAAAGCGCAACTTGATATACAGACTTCAGCAACAATTGAATTTTCAAAATATCATCGGTCACCACCAGAAAACGGCCTGAGTCTCTTTAGGAACACGAGGAAACTTTATCCCAGAGTTCCTCCTCCTTCACCTGGGCAGGATGCTTGAATTTCACTGCTGATTTAATAGAAATGAAACAGGATGGATTTGAGGATATTTCATTAATCTTTCTTCTCTTTCATTGCAGAGGAAATTAAGGTGAATAGAGTTCAAAACAGACATTTTTTTCCCCCTCTTCCCTCCTTACTCAGGTTAAAGTCTGCCAGGGACTATTCCCCCTCCCTCTCTCTCTCTCTCTGGGAAGTTAAGACCCAATTAACTGGCCAAATTCCTGGCTGATCCCTCCGACTGAGTAGATGTGTATTCTGCTGCAGGTGTAAAGATAAGCAAAGGGGTTAAACTACCAGAGATTTTGTATCCAGTCCTTCCCTTTAGAATACTAATATCAAGGCTAGTGCAACATTCAATATATATGCTGAGTCAAAGCTCAAGATAAGTGTTTGGACATTTTCAGTAGTAGTCGAAGAAGATCCTCAACTTACTTGAGCCCCTTTTCCACTGCACAAAAAACCCGCTGACACCGGCTAACATTTGGCTTCTTAATGAAATGGGAAAGGTTACAGTCAACATTCACACCTGAGTCAAATGGCGAGATGCAGTGACGAGCCATCAGAACATACCGTCTGTATCCACGGAGCAGCGCTAAAATATAGATCATTAGTCTGCACCGAGTTTGAAAGAGAGATTGAGATATAAGAAGAAGTAACCATTGTTAAGTTTTCACTGGCCTCTGTTTACTTACCTGTTTTCCAACCTGTCTGCAGCATTGAATGTGGCACATCAAAAAAAATAAAAAACCCCACACACACACATAAAGGCATATTCATCTGCTGCAGAGCCATGTACACAGCTCTGGTCTACTGGCAATGGGACAGCAGTATATAGCCTATGTTTAGCAGGTTTTCCCATGCTAAATAAAATGTATAAACACAATGGAAAATGGGTTATAGAGTAGCAATACAACACTGTAAAAATACTCTGACAGTAAAATTCCTGTTCTATCAGCAAAATGTACTTTTATCAAAATCAAAAATAAAGAAAAAAAAAGCATTTGTGAAGGTGGAGGCGATTTAATGTACTCTATACATTGTTTGATAGATTAACAACGCTTCATATGTCATAAGCTTTTAATAGGGTGGGCAACACATTATGATTGGCAACCTAAACTGTCAGAGTTGTCTACAGTCCATATTTCTGATTGATGTTCAAGTGTTTGTTTGTTTGTTTTGTTTGGATACTGTTGTAATTTGATTTTTTTTTTTCCCTGAAAAACTACAGAGGAGGTTAGCATTGGTTTTTCAGCTCTGGGTAGTGTCTGCACGTGTTCCTTCCTTGTTGAACGAATAAGGTGGCTACATTTTTTGATGCATCACTAATGCTGATCTGAACATGGTATTATTGCTGTGATCATCAACCTGTTACATGCATTGTCTGTTTTCAAACGACACTTCTGTTTTCACAGGAAATGTACAATTTGCATACAGTCTCTTTCAAAATAAATGCACTACATCAGTACAACATTGCAAATTGACGTGTTTTTTTCCCCTTCTACAACAAACACAGGTGATTACATTTAGCCAACACATGCACATGATTAGGTTTAGTTAAGAAAAGCAAGTGATTGGGTTTAGAAAAAAAGAATAGGGTTTGGCTTTACAATCATACTGGAAGCAAACACCAGCTTGTGGGGGAAAGTCCGTGGTTACTGGACCCATACACCACCCCTCCCACCCGCCCTACTCTGACTTTTGCTCCCTTAACTTACATTGGTGTCCCCCTGTGTCCTCTTGACGCTGCACAGTGCTGTTAAAAAATAATGGCAACCAACTGCAAATCATACCGACGTGAAAGAATGGCTTGTCTTGTCTGTGTCTTTGGAGTGAGACTGGGTTGTACAGAGATAGACTTTTTTGTTAAATAGTAAGATCCTTTTTGGTAGACCAGAGAGAGCCCCAAAATCATGACTGACAAGCAAACCAAACTCCACTTAAATAAATAGTAATTTTAACATGTATAGAGCGTACACATTTTCACATCCAACTAGGTGGATTAAGGGTTTATTTCACTTAAAGCAGAGTTTAAATTAAGTATGCTCTGCAATGATAGAATTATTATCTTTTTAAATGCAGTCTGGTATCTCGGTAGCATCTTGGCAATAGCAAATTTAGGGACTCATTCTGTTTTTTAAAAAAGGATCTTATTCTTTAAAGAGGCTCTATCCTTTTAGGAATCCTTTTAATAATCTTGTCAGACACTTACAATAACTGTCTGAGCCTGTCATAGACAAAAACAGGCCCTTTTAGTGAACATTAATTGACAGATCAGAACTGTCCGTTAACATTACATTGCAGTCTGTTTGACCACTTGCTCCTATACTGTTGTAATAATTACTATGACCACTAGAGGTCTTCACCTGACAAAAAAAATCCCAACAAAACAAAACAACAACAAAAAAAAAACAAAAAACAGAAATATGGGTTTGCATCTCTGTTTGTAAAAGAAGTCACCTGTTGCTATGATGAGATGGTTAGAAAGATGCGAGGAACTAGTGATGCAGTTGTGGAGACTAAACAAAATTCTTGGAGTAATTCAAGTAGGGCTTTTATTGTGAAAGGTAATGTGGGAAGAAGCAACCTGGTCTCACTCCGAAGATGTTCAATAGCAACAATTGGTCAGTGACTTCTGGCATCAGACACCACTGAAAAAGCTGTCCTTTTATGTCGGCATGATACGCAGCTGGTTGGCGTTATTGTTTAACAGCGACTGGCTGTGGGGGCAAAACACAGCAGAACAACAACGAAAGTTAAGGGGGCAAAAGTCCAACTAGGGCTGGTGGGAGGGGTGGTGGATGGGTCCAACAACCGCAGACTTTAACCTGGAAGGCTAGTGTTTGCTTCCCTTAAGATTGTAAAGCCAGACTCTGTTCTTTTTTCCTAAACCCAACCATGTGTGTGTGTTGGCTAAATGTAATCACGTACGTTTGTTGTTGAAGGAAAAAAAAAAGTAAATTTGTGGTGTTGTACTGACGTAGTGTATTTATTTTGAAAGAAAACTGTATCCTATGCAAACTGTGCATTTCCTGTGAAAATGGAAGTGTATTTTGAAAACAGACATTTCATGTAACAGACTGAAGTTGACAAAGTGTCCCAGAACGTCAACAGCCAATGCACCCAGGGTTACTTCCATCATACCTCTACTTGGAAAGTCCATGACCAAACATTGGTATGTGACGAGGTCGGAGTGAGAATGTGTTGGAAGAAGTCAATGCACTGCTGTGGACAATGTGAAAAATGAAGAGCATTGTGGTCTTGGTTTATGCTGGTTCAGACTAGAGAGCCGTTGTGTTTTTATTTGGTTCTGGCCAACAGAGTAATAGCTATAGGTAAGTAGGTTGCATGCAATTCATCCTGGTACCTGAAGGCACTGTTGGCACAGCTCCATGAGCAGGACAACTCCTTCAACCATCAACACTGATCGGACATCCTTTTAAAAGGTAGCAATTTCTTTTAAAGTACAGTACTTGAGAAGATGTTATGTTCCACCAGTAGTCCTCAACAAAGGTACAGTCTTTCTTTGTCAGTTTCACAAACACAGTCAGCTGCTGCTTTTCTCTGTATAGGTTTACATTTACTGTGAACATAAATGTTTATTGTCTCTCAGTTTGAGTGGAACTTTGTATTTATGTTTGCTTATGCTGTTTTGCATTAAAGCATTTGATTGAGGGATGAGACAATCCAAGTCTGTGGTTTACAGACGCTGCACATCTCTGTTGTTCCCTTTGTTTCTTCACAGGAAGAAAAAAAACAGCTTGTGTTTGGAACTTTTTGCTATTTATTCCGAGTTGTATTATCTGAATATCTCCCAGGTTTTTCCAATAAATGCATATTAAATCAGTATTACATTAACCATAACATAACCCAGCGAATTGGTTCGAGGCTATCGCTAAAATGCCCTCATGCTTATTGAATTACCAGAGCTGCGATAGAAATCTGCAGCAGTTACGTGCCAATAACAACATACTGAGAGGGGTCTAATTTGAGAGGGTGCGGTTTAAGGTTGAGTAAAGGTTTTAAAGCATTATCAGGCATTGTTTATTGCAAGAGATATGCTTGCTGTAATGAAATGTTCTGTTGATTTTAGGCATGAAGAGTTTTCAACAGGGAGACGTGGCAAGTGAGTTCCATCCATCAGACACAGACACCACGGCTCGCTAATAGGATCTGCTAAATGCCCATTTCCTAAAACCAGTGAATAAATATCTGTACAGCATTGTATCTGCTGTTTTCTTTTCTTGAAACAAATGTCTTTCTGTGTGATTCAAGTACATTGTAGTGATTATTTGAATTACCTCAAAACCAACTCAGTAATTGAATTTTACACAGATTCTTGCAGTAAAAGCCTCTCACTTCCTCTCTGAGAGTGTGCTTGGAAAGGAAGGGGGGAAATATGGAAGTTGACCTTGTAAACTCCTGGGAGCAAGCACAGAGCCAGAGAGCTGCAGGGCAAAGCTCTGACAGTTTTCAGCTGTGGGTGAATGTTGATATGTATTTCCAGGATTATTAAATTATGTATATGACAACATCTCAAGGAACACGCAGCATTAGCTTCAGGTTTATGACCGTAGCTTGGTCATCTCCATGCTCCAGTTACCTCTAATGATGGTAATTATTACATGGCTTAACTGTAATGCTGGATTGATTCTCAGGCTCCTGAATAACCCCTCATGCTACCCCCCCTACACACACACACACACACAACCGCCCCTTAGCAGCCCAACAAAGGCCACGTTGAGGCTGGTGAACAAACGCACCTCGCCTCGTAAAGGGGTCCCTGGAGCGGGCTGGCAACCCATGTCAGTGTTTTTGACGGGGGTTAATACTCAAAACGTATAAAGATGGGATTAGGGCCTGGGCTTACACAACAAGGAAGAAAATTAAAAGTTTGGAGGAAAATATGCAGCTAATTCCATTCTGTCATCAGTGGATATTAAAGATTTTTAGCCGCTCTGTCAAATTATTTGTAAATCACAATGGTGGCACTGTTAAAATCTGCTTTAATTTCCAGGGGCAAGAAGTGACCAGGGAGTTTAAGTGGGGTATTGTCTCATATCAATCCCTCATAAGACCTCCAGGTTTTTAAAGGATTTACATCCTTCTGTTGAAAAGAATCTACGCGCTTCCTCTTGCCTGATTCCCCCTATTTTGGCAGTGATTGCTTTATTTTTGTCACTTATTATGTTATATGTCTTGTATATTTAGACAGTGCATGCAAACTAGAATAAATATCCCTGCCAATGTACCCAAACTTATATTGAAGCGTCTTTTCCCCCTGCAGTGGGTTGACTTGGCTGTTTGGCACCTGTACTGGATTAATGGGGGACCTCTGCCAGTAGCTCGACAGAGTTAAGCTTTTAGATTGAGTTACACAGAAGGGTGGGACCCATTATGGCCAGGTGCTGGCTAGGTAATACCTCCCAGATCTCAACAATCTGGTTCTGTTTCAGTGCTGCACTGTGATCCCTTCCCCTGCTGCCCTAGGTCTTGGTGGTGTGCCATCACACTTGGTATTTATCAGGCCTCTCAAGGCAGACAGGGCAGGCTGCGAATCACTGCGGCCCCATGCTCTGCAGCAGAGGGAATGGAGTGAAGAGCAGCAAACTCCAGCAGCCCAACAGCAACAGCTATGCCAAAGTTCAACATGGGGTGTGGGAGTTACAGTGTAACTTGGTAAGAAAAAGAAGGTAAAAGTAAAAAATGCACACCTTTCCATCGCAGGAAGTCATTCCTTATCTACTGTTCATGTGTTGGAGACTTAAACAACCTGGTCTCATGGATACAAAGTCTTAACAACGTGGTGGTAGGCACAAAATGTGTTAAAATTATGTGGTGGCAACACAAAAACAATGCCAATGCAAAGTCAGTGAGGATCTTTTGGCGCTTCAAACAAATGAATGAAGTATGAAGAGCAAGAACGTCTGTGTAGGAGGGTTGGTGGAAGTCTGCGCTTCAAACAAATGAATGAAGTATGAAGAGCAAGAACGTCTGTGTAGGAGGGTTGGTGGAAGTCTGCGCTTCAAACAAATGAATGAAGTATGAAGAGCAAGAACGTCTGTGTAGGAGGGTTGGTGGACGGGTTTAACAAACATGAAGTCGCAACCAGGAGACTGCTGTTTGTTTACTGTGTGAAACCAAAAGTTAACATAGTTACATGACGTGACAAACTTTTGTAACTACGCAGAGTACATAAGTTTATGTCACTTATGTCCCGTACTTAGTTATTTTGACACAAACAACAATCTTTTCCCAAATTTAACCAAGTATTTTTTGTTCCCCAAAGCTAACCAAGTGTTTTTAATTTCTTTTATCAAACTGCAAATTTTTCACTATGAAACTGCAACCATTTGTTATAGACTTTGCATTGTCATTGTTTTCATGTTGCAACCCCACCTTATTAAAAGTTCCCAGTAGTTTTAATTGTGCAATGTTTTGATCTAACAGAGATGTTTGTCAGGCATTTTGAAATCACTATCACAAAGTAGGACAAGCAATATTAAGACCTGTAAAAGGTTTTTAGGATGTTTGTGCCCTCTACCCTGCTTGTTCTCACCACCTTGAATTCTAACACAGTTTGCGTCCACCAACATGAAATGATGAAATGTGAGACTGTTGTAACATAACATTGAATCAGATTAGTGAACAGGGATGTGTGGTCAACAAAGTAGGGCTGTATTTAACCAAAGAAAACAGTCGACAAACAAGTTAGCTACAGTTAGCTAACGGGAAACTGGTACCATAGTGGGCAACTTTACAGCTCTGTACATTTCATCCATCCAAAACTTCACGGCTCTGGATGTAGATTTAACCATGTTGTCACCAGCTTCTTCTTCTGTTACGCATTTAATGCTTTCAACCTCAAAGCCTGGGGCGGAAACTGTGGAGCATACACTGGCCGCCCGGGGCAGTTTAAGTCAGACTGACTGTATACATGCAGGAGTAATTCCACTCCCAATGGCATTATCTGTGTGTGTTAGTCTGACTGAGAAATTCAATTTGGTACGATTTCAGGTGGACTAACATTTTTACATGTATTTTAAAAGTCTGGTTTTAGTCGGACTAACACAATAAATCAATTTTCTCTAGTGTAAGGTAAACGTGCTGACTTTGTCCTTTGTTCCTTATTTTATATCCTGTCATACTTCAATTTTGTCACCTAGAGTGTCCAGCCCCACATTTCTTCTGGCGACTCAACTGTGTCCACCTACATTGATATATTCTTTTCTTCCCCATGTCTCTCACCCTCTTGACCAAAATTATAGTCAGGCTTTAAGTATCAGGTTTAGAATCCTTATTGATTAAAACTGGAGGCAAGCGGCTGATTGTTATTAGCATAGGTCACGCCCCCTAAGCACAAATGCCACATGCCCAAGAACCGGAGGAATGTCACCAAAAATAGGCTG
Organism: Epinephelus lanceolatus; assembly: GCF_041903045.1. Classification (NCBI taxonomy): domain Eukaryota; kingdom Metazoa; phylum Chordata; class Actinopteri; order Perciformes; family Serranidae; genus Epinephelus; species Epinephelus lanceolatus. The sequence goes on along the minus strand of NC_135748.1, from coordinate 5,783,604 downwards.
TAAGTAGAAGAACTTCAGCAGTAATGAGATCGACGTACATGATAGCATGATTTCCAGAGATAGATAGAGATTTTTGTTGCACAAAATGTTGCTTATATTTTGCACTACGATAAGGCAGGCCTCAGTTTCCAAAGCTCGAAACGGCCATAGTTGCTGTTGATCATCTTGGTTTTGACACTGCAATGAGAACAGATCCCAGATCAGTATTGTGTGATAGAACTGATTGCCACCAGCCCTGGATATTGTCCACGTCTGGGCCGTATACCAGAGCTACTGGAAGCAGAAACACATGGTGAAATGCAGCTGCCCGAGAGCTGCTTTATGTCATCATATCACCTCTCTCCTCCTTCATTTGCTCTCTGAATCATTGATGGCCAGTCCTCCATAAAATACCGCTTTTTAATTTGCAGTGTGTGCATGTTTCATTTTTCTACATTGTTGTAAATCACTTGCAGAAAATGAGCCCACTGGAAACATGAAGTCTGTATGAGAGATAGATAAAGCAAAGGCACTTTCACACTATGGCTGTTAAACAGTTATACAGCCACACTACAGGGCAATCTCGCCAACAGACATTTGATTCTTCAGCCTCAGATCTAATAGCTATGGAACTAAAAGGAACACACATGCAGATGCTTTTAAAGGTTTTATTCCCCATGCTTGTGACATGCTCTATGATTGGCAATCTTGGTGTATCAGTCAGACTACAACTATTTCTCAAAAACAAATGGATGGATTGCCATTAAAATTGATGACATTCATGACCCACAGATTATTAATCCTTACTATTCTGGTGAGGCATACAACCATGAGTAATAAATCCCAGGTTTGCGATTTTTTTTTTCATAACATTTTTTTCCACTTTAATGCACAAATTGAGCATAAAAACACAGAAACATAACTAATAATCTAATCTAATTATCTGAATCATAATCATGTCACAAAAGAAGTCATAAATTGACGCTTTTCACCAAACATCAAGCCACACTCACTCTATTACGATGTACACTATGAGTTCACCTAATATAGCAGCCTTAAGTATTTCCAAAGCACCATATCATAGAGATTTATGACTGAAATGATGAATGTTTTATTCCCTCCATGCAGATTCTTATTGCAGCGTACACCCTCCAATGGTATTTCAGGTATACATTTTTTTTACTGCACATGGCATGAAACACTACTTTTTGTAATGAGCAAAAAATTCTAAAATTTTTACCCTGAAACATCCCCTGTAGGATCAGATCATGACTGTAACAGACTTAAGGTAAAATAAGGAAAAGCATAAGAGAGTGAAAATATACATTGAGGTGTTAGGAAGTGATGGGAACTGGATGTAAATATGTACTGAATGCCTTTTTCACACACTGCCATGACAGTCCTCTGTGGATATGTAAAAGACCTTTCAAAGTGCAGGGCAGTTTTGTGTTAAGACAGGGCTGAGGTTTAAATTCTAATGTGTTCAATCCATCCTGGTAGCGTCGGTGCCGGCTTGTTTTGATAGAATAATTCTAGGTTCCATTATGTTCCTGCCACAGCCAGCAGAGCTGATTTGAATTTCTTATAATTCCAAAGTGTGTTAAGTAGCACCTCTGTGAAAAGACGGGGACCTTCTAATGTGTAAATGTGTTTCTGATTCCTGACATGACATACTGTCAGAAAGCAGTGTGCATATGTGTGTATGTGTGTTTCCTTGATCCTGCCACATCACTGCCTGCCTGTAATCAGTAATTACCGGGATTGGCTGATGGATTCTGGTTATAATGAATGATTGATGACCCCTGAAAGAAAGCGGCTGTGCCATTTCTGTCCTCTGACAACATGACGTTTGCACTGAATTGAAACCATTTAAGTAGAAAATGACTGGGCACAGGCATGGCTCAATAGCAGGTGAAAATGGACACATTTGCATTTGCCCCCTCTTTGAATACTCTGTATATTCATCTGAAATCCTAACTCTTGCTGCTGCAAACAGCTCAGAGCTGTTCTTAAGAAAATCAACCCAAATGCAAGACTGACTTAAATGCTTGTAAAGTGCATTTCATTCACAAAACCACAGGAAAAAACATGCTGATGTGTTTGTATGTTTTTTAACTGTAAGACCTACTCTCAGAAAGTTATGTAAAAACAAGTTAAAACTTTGAAATCCATATAAAGTGGCAACAAAATGAAGCCATTGTTTCTCTATTATGAAGCTTTTTTTCTCCCGAGTTCCTGTTTTTGTCAGCCATCTGACTGGAGCCAGTCAAGCTTTGGTTATTGGTTTATAGCTTTGGTCACTACTACACAGTAATGTAAGTAACTTGTGTTTTTTTTCTAACAAATATAGATTTGGATGTGCTGACTATTTTAAATACATTTTTCATAATGTTGTTTTTATTAAAAGCCTGGAATTTTTTTCTCTGTGATTCTAAATGTGTTGTGCTGTACGCAACCCCACAAGAAAAATGACTGTTGCATGCTTTATGAGATGATTATGACATGTGAACAACTGATTTGTGTGTTAAAGTGGTTTACTCATTGTAGTGTTCTCGTGCAGGGTGTACGGAACTCTGACTAAACAGAAAGGTAAACCGATGCCAATGACGACACAGTCTGCAATAAGTTTGACCATTTACTGACAGGTTTCCTCAATGACAAAGGTGAAAACTGTAAATAAAAACAATACAAAAGTACTATGCATTTGTGTTTTTAACTTTGCATTGCACAAAAATATAAATAAACATGTTTTTAACTAACTTATCAGATAGCATTTTTAACAAATAGCATCTAATATATACTTCTTAACATTCCTAAAATCATATAAATCAACTTACGGCATTGCCTCTGATATTTGCAAGTGGATTAAGACGTTTTGCTCCAGGAGCATGCAGCACATGTGTCTCATGGCAGGACCAGGTAAATAGGAAGTAGCAGATAAGAAAATGACCTAACAGGATGTGACGTCACTATGTTTCAAGAAATAAAACACTAATTTAATAAACAAAACGCTGCATTTTACAACTTAAACATTAAACATTAAAGTAAGACTCCAGTTCTTATTTTTAACCAGAAACAAAATTAAATTGCAAACAAATAAAAGTGCACATGGAACTTAAGGAGCTGCCTTCAAGACAACAAACTGATACTACCTATCATTAGAAATCTACACTCCTTGCAGTTCAACTGATGTGGACCATTTCAAGATAAATCCACCACAGCTGGTACACTAAATGCTTCTGTCAGCCAATCAACAAACAACCAGACTCTTATAATATTACCTTATCATAATCCACAGATCAATAATATTCTAACAAAAATGGTCCTCATACACTCCTAAAGGTGCAGACAATCTAATCCCAGTGAAATATTTAATCCAAACACATTGTTACATCCATAGATATCCACAAACAACACATTTTCACTCTGACCTTGTCACATAGCAACGTTTGGTCATGGACTTTCCACGTAGAGATTTGACATGCAAGGTACCCTGGGTGAGTTGGGTCCATGTCATTGGTTCGACAGCCCATTGGTTCGACATCCCATTAGTCCGACTGTCCGCGGTGCTTAACGGCTTGCGGCGGGCGTATGGTGCGCCGTGACCGGCTTGAGGCGGAGCAGGCTCACGGCTTATGAGTTTGTCACTTTCTTTTTCATTTTAACCCACACCGTGATCTTTTCCTGACCCTAACCAAGTGGTTTTTGTGCCTAAACCTAACCAGACCTTAACCACAGGGCATCATGATGATTTCGGAACGGACTTCGGAACAATGAGTTTAATATGATCGGAACAATGGGATGTCGGACCAATGGGCTGTCGAACCAATGGGCAGTTCCCGGTGAGTTGATTGTTGACATTTTCAGACACCATGTCAACTTCTGCATGTTACATGCATTGTCTATTTTCAAAATACACTTCCGTTTCACAGGAAATGTACAGTTTGCATACAGTCTCTTTCAAAATAAATGCAATTCATCAATACAACAGTGCACATTGATGTTTTTTACCTTCAACAATAAACACACGTGGTTATTTTTTGCCAACACATGCACATGGTTGGGTTTAGGAAAAAAGAACAGGGTTTGGCTTTACAGTTTTACAGGAAGTGAAGACGGGTCTTCTGGGTGAAAGTTGGTGGTTGTTGGACCCATCCAGCACCCCTCTCCCCTGCCCTACTCAGACTTCCGCTGCCTTCACTTTGGTTGTTGTCCTGCTGCATTTCCCCCTGACGACGCCAGGGATCATTACACAATAATGGCAACCAGTGTGAAAAAACTACTTTTTTCATCAGTGTGTGACGCCGGAAGTCACTGACAACGTGCCGGTTTTCGACACCTTTGGAGTGTGTAGGAGCCAGGAATTAATTAAAAGGTGTTTATTCTATTCGAAATAAGGGGAGGGGATATTGATATTGTTACTCTTTGGTCTTGTTTGTTTTTGGCTATGATATATTGATTTTTTTTATTTTTCTATTATGTGGTCATATTGAGTAGGGGGATAGCGGGTCACATATTTTTCGTTGACTGCTATTTTTTTTTGATCACTGTGATTACTTTGATTATGAGTTTGTGCACTTTATCATGAGTTGATCATCTTTCTTCATTAATAAAAAGTTAAACTTATTTTAGAAATCTCAGTGGATTCTTTTGTTAAGCGCGTCAGACAGTCAGGCCCAACCTCCATCCCTCAGCGACTCCTTTGTTCTTTGAAGTTGCTACAGAGTGAGACCAGGTTGCCACGAACTGCTGTTCAGCGTTGCCAAGTGGGAAATGTAGGATTATCGTACCAGAGACTCAAAATTATCGTATTTTAGGGGAAATTATTGCACATCCGTCATAACCAAAATAACAATCCTACTGATGTGCTCTAGGCAAATATAGTCACTCTAGTGTTTACTTTTTTGGTTTACTTTTTTTTCCATTTCCCTTGCTTCTGTTTTTTCTCTTCTTCTTCTTCTGTTTTGAATCTCATTCTCGCTCGACTTCCTGGCGGGTCCTAGCACCTCATGGGGCGGGTACAGCTGACCATTCAGCCAATCATGCCCATTGTTCAGAGACAAACGTCACCCGTATCTGACGCTAAGCAAAGTGCGATTGGCTGGAAACATGTCACATGGGAACAAATGCCTTCAGGGCTCACAAAAAAACTCTGGCATACTGATTACAACCACACATTCATGAAATGGTCAAATTATCGTACATTTGGCCCTTTTTGGGATTATTGATCGTACATCGTACAGAGGGCCAAATTATCGTACAAATACAATAATTAGTGTACACCTGGCAGCGCTGCTGCTGTTGCATCAATTCAATTGTTTTACTCTCTTTTTTGAAAGTGCCTGGACAAAACCTTAGAAAAACATTTGTAAAATGTTTGTTTGCTGTGGTATTGTTATGTGCTTTGAATGTGGACTATGTGAGTCTCATGCTATGATCCCATTGTGTTTTCCAGCTAATACCTACCAGTTCTAGTCATCTGCAGCATATTTTTTTAAAGAAAATATACAGGTAAAAATAAAAAATAAAACTTTTATTTCTGCATGTTGAAACTTATATAACTCATTGACAGAGGTGCTTACAATGAGTCTGACTGCTGGAGAATAAAATTCAGAATGTCATCTTTTATATGAGAATACACATGTACATGTACTACAAATAGAACAAGAACAGCTTTCAGTTTACTTAGGGTATGACTTGGATGGGTGTTTTGGGATTAATTTAGGTGAATTTTACAGGAATGGTAATGTGTAAATTTTATACATGTGATCACAGTGTCTGTCAAATTATTTTGATAGTATACTTTTTTTTCTAGACAGTTTAACGTCGCTTCAGTTTGTTTCTTTCAGTGTCATCTTTGCTACTACCACTAGGCGCCACCAAAGCCAGATCTACATTCTTCATTTGACCCTTGCTCTGTTATTAGTATTATTTGCAATAATTAACAGGTTTCGTTATAACACATGCATTAACTGATTCAGTTTACCTTTGTGATGAAGACTGATCTGATGGCTTTTATGATTTCACCTCATGCAGCATGACAGGAAGGCCGCAGAAAAAAAGTATATTCCACTTTGTCTGTGTCTCATAGAAGAAGCATGAAAGAGTATTTCATCAGTGCCATTTTTTTTTTTTGCAGTGAGCAGAGGCCTTCCTGTGCAAGGATTAAAATGTTTACAACTTAGCAAAGCTCATGTGTGAAGTACATGACTGCTGAACAAAAACTACATTTTGTGATTCGTGCCCTTTGATGTGTGAGGCAAATATTAAATGTGTGGTCAGGTTACAGGCACTTTGTGGTTTTGTTTGAGAACCAGACGGCTTTCATGGCGTAGTGATGGGAATGATGATGGGGGGGGCAGCCTCCTTGAACTGCAGCAAACGGTTCTGAGCAACACATGGGTTTCATCGTTGACACAGAACACAGCCCGGCCTGATCCGGCAAGAATATCTGACATGTGCAATAAATATGGATGGCTGTAGTGTGTGTGTGTATGCACGTTAACTCTGTGTGAATCAGCTTAATTGTAAACCACTGCATTTAGGACGTTTTGGTTTAAGGTTAGAATTAGGTTTAGGCAAGGGTTAGGGTTAAAGCCCATTTATCCTCAGCGTTAAATACGGATCCGGATACGAACGGAGCTTTCTGTCCGTGCTCCACGTTCATTTCGTCCGTATTTCTGCACGTTTCCATAAAGCTTACAGATAGGGGCCAAACGGAGCAGTACCACCGGAAACTGTGGGGGCAGTGTTGCTGTCACTACCCGATACGTAGCTCTAGTGAGACACGAAGAAGAAATAACAATTCAATTTCTCTCATTGGCAGTACTAGTGAAAAGAAGTCTCCAGTCGCGATGTATTTAACGGTCTCATCGACCACCGCCTCCTACAAGGCTGCCTCTGTTTTTGTCTTTTATGCAAGAGGTACATTATCAATATCTCCTCCACAGTCGCTATGTTTGTTTTTGAGTTTGTTGTTGTCATATACTTTTGACGCTGGGCTGCCTCCTGGTGGATATATTGGTCAACATCCATGCCAGCGTAATGCATGAAGTATGTGGGCAATGACGGTAACATCGTTTGAAATGGATATATACATTTTCGTACGTAAAGGGAGCATAAATGGGCCTTTAGGCATTTAGCTGACATGTTTAGGCGTAAGGTGACATAGTACATTCCCTAAAGTCCCTTTCCCACTGTACAAAAAACCTGCTTACACCGCTAACATTTGGCTTTTTAATGTAATGGGCAGGGTTACAATCCGCATTCACACCCTAGTCAAATGACTCAGCTGTCAGAAGTCACAGGTATTGATCAGCTCTGGCTCTGACTGGCATTGATGAAAACACCTGGGTGAATACACTAATTTTAGCTCCTTAACTGGAAAGATGCAATGACATTGGCAATGACATGCCATGACAAAATACCGTCCATCCCCACCCAAGCAGCACTTCAACATGGCTCATTAGTCTGCGCCAACTTTGAAAGACAGATTGAATAAGTAAGAGACATATAAAAAGAAGTTATTGTCATGAAGTCTTCACAGGCCCCAAACTGCTTTCTACTGTTTACTAACCTGCTTTCTGGCCTGTCTGTGACGTTAAATGTGGCACATCAGAAAAACCCACTCAAACACAGAAAGGCATAGTCATCTGCTGCAGAGCGTTGTACACAGCTCTGGTCTACTGTCAGTGGAACTATAGGTCTATAGCCTATGTTTAGCGGGATTTTCTGTCTTTAAAAAATGGAGTACATATGCTAATTTTGGTGGAAAAGGGGTATATGGGAGAAGGAATGCATCATGTCAATAAGGGTCCTCACACAATATAGAATGACAAACCTGTGTGTTTGTGTGTGTGTGAAATGAAAGATGGGATTGAAAGGGGTCCATTCATAGAGTTCTGTGTGTCTCTTTTCAAATACACAGGAAGTAAATACACACTCACAGGCCTGTCTGGCACTGCACCAGTCTGCATGTGTAATCCAGCCCAGTTAGTGGTTTGTTTTCCTCTTTAATCAACAACAATAAAAAGTATTTTTATAGCTTTAAACTTTCCAACTTTTATATCCCTTTCCTTATAATTATAATGTTGATGCTACTAAGTATTTAGCAGATTTTAAAGATTCCATATTCATTCATTTTTCTTTTAAATAACTGTAATTGACATTGTTTAATACAGTTTATCATGATGACATTTGGCTCAAAATGATTACCAGCCTAGAAACAGTAATAGCCATTGCGATAATAAGTGATATTAGTGATAATAGTTGTAATAGTAATAGAAGAAATTACAGTGATGTTAATAGTGAGAGTGACAGAAACAGAAAAAAAGTTTAGTAGTTAATAGTGAGACAGGAATTGTAATGTGGTAGTGATAGTAAAAAAAATTACAATAATTGCAAAAAGAATTGTAAAAAGAATTGTAGTATTAACAACAATGAGAGTAAAACTAAAATAAATAGTACTGCTGATGGTCAAAGTAATAGTAAAAACAATGGCAACAACAATAGTAAAATTGATAGTGAATATAGTAATAGTAGTAGTTAATATAAAAACAGTGGCATTACAGTTGAAGCAGTAATCCTGATAGTAAAAATAATGGTAATACTGACAGTGATAATGATGTGAAAGTAATAATAGTGTCAGTAATAGTAATATTGGCAGTAATGTCAGTAAAAACAATAGTAATAGTGAAAGTAGTAGTAGCAATAGTAAAAGTGATAGTAATATTGACAGTAGTGACAGTACTGGCAGTAATAACAAAACACCACATGATATTACAGAAATATCTTTGCTGCTTTGTAATGTTTATATTCATCATTTTAGGCTGTGCTTTTTAAATCAGGTAATCATATTATCACAAACTATTAATACATTATAAATCAAACACTGCTGTATGCCAATTTTTACCCTGGTTTGAATCCCTTCTCTTAAAACATTTTCTGAATCAGATCTGTATGAGAAAGTCCAACACACAGCCCTGACCTCCACAAAACCCCACACATTTCCACACAGTACCCCCCCCCTCAGACTTGACAGTCCCCATCATGCCGCAGTGATGAGGAGATTAGCTGGTTATCAGGCCCAGCAGTGAACAGAGGCTGGCTGACTGCTGCCTCTGTTTGTTTAGCTGGAAACTGGACTGTGTCAGGTGTGAGGAAATGGGCCAGGCAGCCTGCGTTTCATGGCAGCGTTTTCACTGTTTCACTTTTGAGATTACTCGCGCATAAGGAGATAGAAAAATTACACTGTTGATCACAAATAGTGTGTATACTGCTACCAAGAATTTTTTTCTTGTTAAAACAACGTACACTCAGGGTTGGTATCTTTATTTACATTTCCCAAAGTTTTACACAGTAAAAAATGTTCTAAAGCTTTTGTTCTTTGGAAACATACTGTCTTTATAAGCAGTGGAATATGTATAAAACAGGTCTTTTTAGCTGCTGAATAATACTTGTGATTGGTCAAAAGTGACAGTTTAAGTCTAAATTTCTAAGTTTGCTTTCCCCATTGAGAACTGCATTATTTTTTTTACTATTACAAACATTCCATTTTCTACAACAGTAATGCTCAACTTACGGCCTGCGGGCCAAATCTGGCCCTTGATAGGGTGCCCGGTGGCCCGCTGACAATTGTCTAATTCCCAATTTTATTTTATTTTTTTGTAGCTACTTTGAATGTAAATAAAGTGCCAGATAGCATAAAAATAAAGCATCAAACTAGAGCTTGTTTATAGAATAAATACATAAAGAAATTGCCAGGGTAGGTGCCCTGGGACCATCCAACAGAGGTTTGGGCTAATTGCATGCTGCTAAGGGGCCCCAGGGCAAAAATGAACATGGCCCCTATCAAGACTTACCTTTCTTTCCCACCTACATCATATGTCCTTATTTGTCTCAGTATGCCCCATAATAAGTTATTGATGCTTAGCTATCAGCACATAAAATCCCCAATCTTAACTGGTGGATGCTATGTTTTTTTCTTTCACAGCGAGTAAGTGGATATGTTGATGACATTACTAACATGCGACTAGCATGAACTCTGAAGAATACAACAAGGGAGCTGAAAGAGAAGGCTTATTATACAAAGACACTGATGAAAATGTCTCACTGGAGAGATGACGAATTTGGGGAACTTCTGTTGGTAAGGACCGACATTGAAATCATGAGACAAACTCAAGAGACTCCTCAAATCATGGACCGGCTACGAAAATGAAACACTGCTTCATGTCCAGTCTCCTGCATGCTCTACCTAGGCACCACCCGTCACCAAAACCAAACAGAGTACTTCCAGTAGGTGAAAACGTGTCTGACAATCTCCTGTTGTGTGCTACATGTGTAAAAAGGGCAACTCCGGACATTGTCAGTCTATTCAAGTAAATGGCCCAGTTTCATGCAGGCATTGGCCAGATGTGTGTGGAGATGTGAAAGTAGGCAGGGTTTTGGGGCAGACACCGTCCCTACATTTAAGAGTAGACTTTAGACTTTCCTCTTTCATAAAGCTTATAGTTAGGGCTGGCTCAGGACTACCTTGGACCAGCCCCTAATTAGGCTCATATAGGCCTAGGGTTCTTCTCATAGTCAAGGATGTATCCTTGATAGGACAGGTCCGTCCAAGTCAGGTCCTACGGAGGCCAGGCAAGACTCCTTCCTAGCATTCAGTGAACACACACTGGAACAGGCTAGCGAGTGCCTGGGTGTGCATCATTAAAGAGGCCCTGCCTTCAAATATGGCAAATTGTACGCCAAGAATTATGGGTACTTCATGCCGCTGAGGATACACACATTCATCCTTGAGGATTCTCTGAAAGAAGGACTTAGTAGTCGGTAGAATTTGACAGATCCTTGAAACTGGAACAGGCCTTCAGCAGGATGAATTTCAATGACATAGCCTCCCTGAAATGTTGCCATTTAAGAATCCATCCCTGACTATGAGAAGCACCACTAGTCTGCTGGGGGACTTCCTGAGCTCCTCTCTCTTCCTCCTCTTTCTGTTTGTTAACATTCAGGTCCCATTAATGCTTGTTACTAACTCAGCTTTTTCCTCTGAGTCTTTGTGGGGGCAGAGTTTTTCCTTATCTGCTATGAAGGTCCAAGGACAGAGGGCTGTCGTATGTTGTAAAGCCCTCTGAGGCAAATTGTGATTTGTGATATTGGGCTTTATAAAAAAAATTCAATTGAACTGAACTTTCTCCAAATCTCTTATTTTCATTTGTCACACAACTACCATGTGTACAGCAGAGTGCCAAAAATAAGAGAGAGATTGAGATTGGACGATCCATCGAGTTGAGACTAAAGATGCACAAAAGTTTTTGTGGGGCAATTCAGGCGCTGCTCAGCTGTCTGAAGAGCACTTAAGCATTATGATCCTGTATTAAGAGGCTGAGTGACACCACTCAAACTTGTTTCTGATTGGAAGAAGTTAGTGTTAAAGTGAATCCACTCTGCCCTATCTCAGACATGTGGCTCCAATTATTATCTTCCCTATGACGAATTATAAGAGGTCATAAGTGCAAGAATAAATTCCTCATATGAGCATAACAAAATCTATCTATCTATCTATCTATCTATCTATCTATCTATCTATCTATCCGTCTTTCTGATGTTGTGATGATGTAAATTATGCAGATGCTAGTTTCTCCTGGAGTCAAATGTAAGAGGACATCAGTGTGAAAGCCTGGACGGCCCTCACCATGTATTTATCCCCTCTCTGAAGGATGCATTACCAAGTCTCCCTGTTTTATTTGCCGTATTTAACCAGGTTTTACAGATCAGGGCTCTGATATATAAAGATGCATCGGCTATTGTAGCTTTGTGAGTCTTCAGCCTCCATCAGCAGCCTGATTGACGCTTCTATTCACCTATAAGTGCTGCCTTCACACCGCTTTTCCACAGCTTTTATTTTCAAATGGACGTTTCGTTTTATAGCAATCCCTTTTGACTCGCTCCTTTCACTGCCACTTGGAGGTAGAAATATAGAAATAAATGTGAAAATAATAACAGCATATGGCCCCTTTTTTTCTCTCTCCCACTCTCCACTGGGCTGGAATCACAGTGTGACTGTATTACAGAAAAGGCTTTTCAGCAAGAAGAGCATGTTTCCATATGAAAAGGCAACAACAAGCGAGGCTTCTATCACATTCATGCACCCAGGACAGGAGAAAAAGTCATCCATGTGTGCCATTACACACCAAAAAAAAAAGTGTCACATTCAAATTTAATCCACCGGTAAATGATCTGAGCTGGACTAAAGAAATTTAAATGTAATTTTAAACCTAAAAATCCTGATTTGCTTTTCATATTGCTAAACATGTATAAATAAATAACCATAAGCTAAAGGCTGCAGCTGCTGAGTTTAGAATACTGATTCTATATTCTACTGAATACTCTTGCCTTCGGGGTTAAGGTTAACCCTCCCCATATACAAGTATTTCAGTTTTAATAAAATACGCATAATATGTGATGACATGTTTCTGCTGAATCAATATCATGTTGCATTTTGGATTGAGAAATATACTGGGGAAAACCATGAGCATTTGCATGCCTCTCTAAAGAAGTACACTGCAAATTATTTCCAGGAAGTAACAATATGTAACTATAATATTTCACATTAAGTTACATTATTATCTCCTCACAGGCTTTTTCTGTTATATTTAACCAAATTCAGGATTTTACTGTGAAATTCTTGCAGGTAAATATAGTAATTTTACAGAAAAACACTGCTAAATCACAGTAATATATGGAGTTTAACTATGTGATTACAGTGATCCAATATACATAAACTGTGAAGTTACATTTAAATTCAGTAATTTACAGGAACACACTGTTATATCAGTAATGTTATGAGCTTTAACTGTGAGGTTACAGTTAAATATAATAATTTTACAGTAGTATACTGCCAAATCACAGTAATATGCAGCCAGAAGCACTGCATACACTTGTCATGTTATAAGACTTTTTAAAAGGGTCTGAGTCATTTTTTTTTAATTGTACATTTTTTTAATTCTATATTTAAGTTCTTGAGTGTTGCAACATTTTGCCTTATTCCTTGTAATATGTTTAATGTATGCACCAACCAAAAATTCATCATAAGTGAAAACCTACTTGACAATAAATCCTTTATGATTATGATATATCACAATATGTTGTCATGATGTTATCGCAATAGTCAGGATACTGCAAAACATTTAAAATCGCAATAATATATCTCACCTTTATTTATTCTCGAATGGACACTGAGGTTACCCTCATTTTCAATGCCATCGAGTTTACAAGCACATATAAGTATCATAATAATATTGTATCAGGGGCCTCTGGTGATTCCCACACCAAGTTTTAAGACACATTTTATTTTGAAATTAAATTTTAAAGGGATATTTTCTATTTGTTGCTCCAAGACAGGATTGTGATGTATATCAGTGATGGAGATGTATATATGAGGTAAAACAATGACCCTGCTCAATGGTTAAAGGGTGAAAGAGCAATGATGGAGTGGCTGAGGTGGGGATAGGTTTTAAAAGGAGTGAGTGAACTATGTATTATAATGGGAAGGCCCACAGTAGTAGAGCATGTGAGATAACATTCTATTGCATTCATTTAAAAAATCCAAAACTCAGTTTAAATTAAAAAATAAAAACTTAAATGGAAAGACTGACTTGTATGCTTAATTGTTTTTAATGTGGACTCATGGAAGACGAGCTAAAATCCAATCAAATCAAGTCCTGCTGAGGATAGCGACAGTGAGTGGATCCATCTTATACATTTAACCACTGAGTCAACACAAAGGAAATACAAATTCTTGGCCTATATAGAATCAGATCTTTCTTAAATGAAGAACAATCCATATGTGCTATCTATGTTTGTAAAGAAAACATGTAGTGAAGCAAGTAGAGGAGTTGCAGGTAGCCATACAGACATCGGTAGGCTATATCATTTGCAAAATCAGAGTGCAGTGCAGGGAATGTGAAAGCCCGTCTCTGTCATGAGCAAAAGCAACAGCTGCCTGATGTTCCACAGGGTGAAAACACAGTAAATGGAGACAGGTTCTTAATGGGAAGTAGAACAAAATATTGAATTGGTAAAGAAATCATCATGTATGTTCTAACACACCTGTGAAATTGCATGTGCCTGTTTTCACCTTCTTCTTTTTTTTTTAAACCCACATGGTTCATAGGTGTAGATTTTTGGGGGGATGCAGGGGCCATGACCCCCTAAATATTTGAAATGTGTGCATTTGTAGCCCCTTGTACCCTTTTTTGACCAAATTAAAGACGTTTTAAACTGTAAATTAATTCAGAAAAAGCACAAATTGGTTTATAAACATTTAGCAGAATGCAGGAAATTAGCGAAGTGTTTGATGCTCAAACTTATTTGGCTGAAGACCCTCAAAACTCCTATTTCATACTTCAATCGAAACATTCTGGGTGGCAAACATGTTTAAATGCCTTCTTTCTGTCTCTTAGAACCAACTCTGTTTAATGTGTTGTAGCTGACGTTTATGCGGGATTAATATGTTTTATCCACAATTTAAAAATACCATGCAAAACTAATAAAAGTCATATTTTCGTGCAGGGAAACAAGTAGGTGGAATTCATCTGTAGAGCTGATTGAAATCAGTTGCTTTAACGCATTAGTGGAGGACAATAAGCTTCAAACAGAGCTCTAACTCTGTGTCCGCACCGCTCTAATCATCTGCCATATCTAAACGGCACATTTCCAAATCACAAACTTATCTGTCAGCCTGACGTGAGCATGTGTTAAGACCCCACTGAGTGTTAAATACAATCAGCGAGTCCCATTAAGGTCTGAACTGGGAATCCACGTTCCTCCACAGCAGCCACCCCCAAACACACACCAAACACACACACACACACACACACACACAGACAAACTCGACCACTCAGCGCATGTTGATTAGCGGTGTAAATATGCAATAAGTACTCTTTTTCCAGGCTGAATGGAGGCGATAATGGGTCGTTATCTTATCCCGGTCAGGGGGGAAATGTTCGGCGGTGTTGACCCGCAGAGAGGGAGCTGCTGCCGGGGAGGAAACGCGCTGATCTGCTCCCCGCGGAGAAGCGAGCGGACGGAGGATAATGAGATGAATCCCAGATATAATGCTCAGTGGTTTCGGTCCGACATGGAAACACGGTTAATATTCATTTACTCATGTAGGGAAGGGAAGCGGAAAACAAATAAAAGCCTTGATTACAGTTTTACTGCACCTTTACACACATGTTGCCCACACACAGGTCAACGGGTTATTTTATTAACTTCAGCTAGCAGCATAATCGCATGACTTGGGAGTGTTTACACATCTGTAACACTACATTAAAAATAAGGGATTATTTAATAATAATCATGACTAATAAAAAAACCACTCCACGCGTAAATTTCCTGAGGCCTACGGCACATTTTATAACCGTATCAATACATTTTAATTAAAAAGTTTCTGTACCTAATGATAGACTTGAAGTTGCCAAACGATTTGAAATTCATAAATTAATAATAGTATTTAACTTACTTCACCACTTTTTCGCACAAAAGAATTGCTTTACAAAACCTGTTTTCCCCCTCAAAACCTACCAACAATATTAAAAAAATAAAATAAAAAAAACAACAACCCTGTAACCCTCCTGACTCAGTACAATTAAAGATTCTGAACATAAAAATGCATTTCTTTATTTTGGTGTCGTTTTTAAGGTTTGACTCTGACTTTATAATCGGTGGAAGAGGCCCTATCCGCCCCCTGACTGTAAATACTAATGTAAATCTGTTCCATAGATTATGATGCCTTCATTGACAAGGAAATAATCGGATTACTCTAAAGAAGACCCTCTGTGTCCCAGCAACAGAGTTCCCGAAGTCTGCAAACAGTGCGGATTATCTTAATTGAATTAATTCTCAATACACAGATATGTGGCCGTTCACGCCGCGAGTTGCAGCAGCTGATCCCAGAGCAGCCGCTCCACCGTGACGTCAGCGGGGTATAAAAGCAGCCCTGCTCTCAGTCGGTCCTATTAAAACCACCAGTCCGCATCCTCGACACGAACCCGCGGAGTCGCGCATGCACGGAAGAAAAGTACCCTCCAGAGTCACCATGGCGCAGATTTAGGAGAACCTTTGTCCACGGACCACAGAAATCTTTCAGTCCAGGACTTTTACTTTCACCAAGCTTTTTTTCCCACTTTCCCAAGTTTTCCAGTTTCCGAGCCGCCGCGCACCGGTGTGATGCCCGCTGGGATGTTCAGCATAGACAGCATCCTGTCCGGCCGGCCGAGCTGCAAGGAGCCGCTGCTGCTGCACCGGAGCGGGCCGGTGGTGCTGTCCGCCGGCCTTACGGACTCTATCTATACCGACTACAACGGACTGTACTCGGCCACATGCGGGCCCTCCCCCCCCGGTGTTCAGCCTGTGAACGGGGCCAGGATAGGATATAACGGCTACTACTACGGACAGCTACACGTCCAGGGCGCCGGAGGAGCGCCGCCGTGCTGCGGCTCTGTGCCCGGTCTCAGCCCGCAGCAGTGCCCCTGCATCCCGGCAGGTAGGATAACCAAACTCATGCTCTTTTGATAGTTGTCAGCTTAAATTTAAGTGTGAACTCTTTACTCAAGGAGTTATGCAGGATTTTTTTTCTGTTTGTTTTTAAATGAAAGATCGGTCGTTTTATAAGCAACATTAACATTAATTAAAAATAAAAAGTGGTATTTCTGCAGACAGTGTGTGCTTTATTCGTTGTACCAGGTCTCAGTTTGAGCCCAAATTTCGAAGACAATATGTTATTCAAAGGGCTGACTCCCAACAGTTTGTGAAACACATGATGGTTGATAATCTGTTTTCGTGACAAATTTCCTCGCACAGACAAAAATTTTAATTTTTAATCTTATGCATAAAATCACGAATTGCAACGTTAATTTCCACATATACTACATTCTGCACATTTACACACAGAAACCGATTGAGACACTTGCAAATATGAAATATTAAATGAAACAAATCTGATGTCAAATAAATGTGTGATGTCTTCATCTTGTTCGTTTGATGACCCAGTGCTGTTGCGGGTTTAATGCGGAAACCCGTTTCCAACTTGTTGCTTTATGCTTAACACAGCTGTGTGTACAGGGAGAGAAACTGTTTCAAACTGGGGAATATGTCTGCACACAGTTAAAGATACAGAGTTTGCTATATTTAATGCATGAGCAAAAATATTAACATAAAATGATAAAGCTCAAGTGCGCTATTTTACGCACCAGCTGTAATCTGATCGTACACAACCGAAGCCAGAGCTCCCAATTAGCCTCATTACGCACGAGCACTGTTTATATGTTTGTATATAGACTGCGGCAGTTTGATTGTTCCAACCATTCAACTCACTCATGCGTGATATTTCTTCGTCCCTCCGCCATGCAGGCTACGAGAGCCCGGGCTCGGTGCTTATCTCTCCAGTCCCGCACCAGATGATGTCCTACATGAACATGGGCAGCCTGTCGCGGACCGAGCTGCAGCTCCTCAACCAGCTGCATTGCCGCAGGAAGCGGAGGCACCGCACCATTTTCACGGACGAGCAGCTGGAGGCTCTGGAAGGCCTCTTCGAAGAGACCAAGTACCCGGACGTCGGCACCCGGGAGCAGCTGGCCCGTAAGGTCCACCTCCGGGAGGAGAAGGTCGAGGTCAGAGCCGCTTTGACTTTTCACACAGTTGCTTTTTTTTATTCATTCACTGCACTGATTCTCATTATATATTTTAAAAAAAAGTCAAAACAGGGAAAACAACATTCAGTTTCTCTCATTTGATGTAATAATTCTAATAGTTTGGTTTCTTATAAAACAAGCAGATTTCAATACAGAAACAAAGATGTTATGCACCAGAGATAGACTAACAATTGTAGTCTTTTTAACAGATGACAAATGTAATTGACAGATTATTGTTATTGTTATTGTTATTATTATTATTATCATTATTATTATTATTGGTAGTTGTAGTAGTAGTATTAGCATAGTTTTAATTTCTATTATTAGTCCCCTTATTGTAGTCTTTGATATGGACTTTTACACAATTTAGGTAATAACCACGGACCTATTTTTGGTTATTATCAAGAATTTTTTTTTTATTATTATTTTTTTTAATCATTTTATTATTATAGGCGGCCAGGAGTTTTGTCCCGCCCCTGTCCCTAATTTATTGGCCTATAAAGTTCATTTAAAAAAAACCCAACAGCAACAAGAAAAACCCCGAAAAGGATGTGACATCATTTAGTTTACTTTAAAAATAAGTGCACAATTAGACATCTGATCAGGAGCAGATAGGACATTTCAGTGGTAGATTTGTTGTGTCTGACAGTGCAGTTTTAATGACTTACAACAGAGACGTATTCATCGAGACAATAGCTCTACTTTCATTTAACATTTTTCTGAGTAAATGAAAAAAATAATATTTTCAACGGAAAACCACGTGAACAAACTAGATAACAATTATAATAATACAGCTGCTAATAATGATTATCATTATTATTATTATCATTATTATTATCATCAAAAATGATGAGCAAAACTCAGCAGAATGTAAGTAAAGTAAATAAAAGTTCATGGTATGAATAATGTTTTGTTTTGGATTTTCTTAAAAAAATATAATAAAAAACAATAATGCACTCTGACGATTTTTCACACAAAGGTGTGATTTTTGACTTTATAAATACAACTGACTTTTTTTCGTTAAAGGGTGTTTTCAGGGAGTTCTTCCTCAGCCTATGTGCTGTGAGGGTCCAGGGACAGACGGATGTCGTATGCCCCCTGAGGCAAATTGTGATTTGTGATATTGGACTTTATAAATAAGACTGAATTGAACTGACGCGCTGTGGGAAGAAAAGAAACATTACAGGCTAAACATACATATGAAGACACAATGTTTCAATCTTTGAACAATACGGGCAATGGATATTAAAAAACAAAGTTTTAATATGTAAATAGTAGAGCGTCATAAAACAAATATAAAGTGAGGCTTGACGAATGTGAAATCCCGCATAGACCTCACGTGAGACATATTTTGGGATTAATTATGCGAAGGAACAAATACCGACAAATGGAAGTACTGTTAGGCTCTTGAGATCTAACCAAACATTACGGGCAAGAAAATAAAACAAAGCTTTGAAAAAGTAAAGAAATGAAATGAAATGAAATGAAAGGAAGGAGAAACTTTAGTCTTAGGTATTAAAACTGTTCTTTGTTTTCAACACGTAGGTTTGGTTCAAAAACAGACGCGCGAAGTGGAGGAGGCAGAAAAGGTCTTCGTCAGAGGAATCAGAGAACTCTCAGAAATGGAACAAATCCACCAAAACGTCCGCGGAGAAAACCGAGGAGAGTAAAAGCGAGGTGGACTCGGACAGCTGATAATAAAAGCGACCTGACGCGGCCACATGTGTGTGTGTACATATAGTGGAAAGTGGTGTGGACTCGACGGCATGCTGGTGGTGTGATCAAACGTGTTGCCATGTTGCACAGTTGTACATATCTACATTTTATTATGGATTCTGTGTCCGCTATTTATATTTAATTTAAGTTTTTTTTTTTTTTTTGTAATGTTACGCACGCCAGAGGACGTGAAGCTCGGAGGATTGACTGACATGTCTGAATATATCGTAATATTATATGTGACATTTTTGTGGATATTAAATGTTGTAATTCTGGTATTTTTTTCCGTTGTAGCATTATTCAGTGCGCTCAGCCAGCCGCAGCGGAAACACGTGGAGACTGTAAAAACACTCCGAGGCTGAGCGCAGCATCACCATACAGCTGATGTGAAAAATAAGCCGGCATTTTTATCTTATTTTATTTTTCAAAAATAAGCAAACCTACGTAAAAGGACAGCGAGTATTCATTAAAATATAAATGAAACATCATCACCATGTTGTCTGACTTTTTCTTTGAGGTGGAGAGATGCTGATGTCACTTGGCTGTAATACTGAAAGGACAGATTCAAAAAATATAAGGCATAGGATTTTAGAAAGGTAGCTCGTGTTTGAATTCTTTAAAATTCTAATTGCAATAAAATACAAATTTTGGCGGTAGTTACATTCGACAAATAATGACCAAAAAATAAAACAAATAACAAAAATAGAAATAATAGCAGATTAATATAATTTATTCTAAGTGCCACATGTCTGTTGTTGTTTTTCCATGCCATTTGGGGCTTTTGTTGTTGTTTTATAAGCTGATTTCAGTATTGTAAGACCTCATATATCTTTTCAAAAGCAACTTAAATTCCCCCCTCCATCCTCAACAATGGTTTGGAGAAAGATGGCTTCATGTTGATAAGTACAACATGCGCAAAATAAAACAAATAAAAATAAAATGTTAAAAATTAAATTAATAATAACAATCAGTATTCAAGAAATCTTCCCTTTTGGTGTCATAGTTTTCTGCTGGGTGGACGGTGGCGCTTGGGGGACTCATGATGACCTCACTATTGCTAAAATTCTTGCTACAGCCTTGCAAGTAGTGATTATTTTCCATTAGATCAACTGATCAGTCCTAAAGTGTCCAAAGAGATTAAGACAACTATGCGTCACACAAAGTGGGTCAAATTGTTGTCTACAAACTTCTTATTTAGTCTGAAAATCAGCCAGTTAAAGCAGCAAATCCTCATGGGAGAGACTGATTTGGTTTAATATCCAGCTTACTCTGCTGTTTAATGACTCATTTTGTTATCACTTACTTTTCTGTAGATGGAATAATGGAATAATTAGACTATAGGTTTTGGCGCTCGTCACTATTTCATAAAGTAAATTGGTCTTCATATTGTCAAAGCTGCTCATTTGCTCCTTAAATGGCGTGTGAATGTCAGTGTTGAGTGTCAGAAGCCTCTGTACTACCCATCTAACCTGTTGTGCCCCACATTTTTCCACTGGAACACTCGAGAAGCATCAGGCCTGTATGTGTTGTCCTTTCCATTATAGCATATATATTCACAGTCCCAAATGTAAAAGGACTTTTTAACTCCTCACTAACATAGAAGATGGGAATAATCATACACTGAAGACAATGAGAAATTCTGGTTTAGCTCATGTTTTTTATTTAAAGTTTTATTCATTTTAACATATTGACTTTATAGACTTAATAGAACAATACAAATTATATAAATATAAAAGGATTCACAGTCACAAGAACCCCCAACAACAAACAAACAAACAAACAAAAAAAAACATAACTAACTTAAAAGGCAGCCACAAGAACCCAACCTGACGCCCCGATAGCTCTTAGACATGCACATGCATACATATGCATAGACACTACAGTATATACATACTTACACATCCTGTCCCCTAATACCCTCCACACCCTCGAAGATGTCTCATCTCTAATGTGAGCCAGAAAAATCTGCCATATTTGGCTGGTCTTATTTGGGATAGTATTTACGTTGGCAATCATCTTTTCAAAGGCAGCCGTCTCTGTCGTAGCCACTCTGTAAACTCCAGGTTATGTGGACTCTTACGGTTGCATAGAATTACTGTCAGTTCAAACTGTGCTTCATTAAAGCTTGGTGGCACAAGAGATTCGTCCCCTAATAGACGCAGCTATGGGGATCTGGTAGAGGCTGTCTGAGCTTTTTTTTTCATTTGAACCTTTCCAGATTTTTCAATACCACCTTCCATAAAGGTAATACCATGGGACAGTCCCATAGAGCATGGAGAAGAATACCCACCTCTTTATTACATTCCCAGCATTTATTGTCTTGGGTTAGACCTATTTTAAACAGTTTCAGGGGTGTGTAATAATAATACAGTATCTATGTACAACTTTATGGTGGATCAACTCACTCCTCGCATTGAAATCATATCCTGCCATAAATCTTCCCTAATCTCACAACCAAGATCCCTGTGCCACATTTGTCTCGGGCTTTTACACATTTTAGTTTGAATATTTGACATTTTCTTGTACAATATTGAGGCAGTGTCGAGTATGGGGGTAATTTAAAAACTCTTGAAGATTATTCTGTAAATACTTTCAGAAATCTGCTTCATCAGTCTAACTAAATTGTTTTTTTAAGGCCCTCAAATGACATAAATGTGCAACTCTGTTAAGGTCACTGACGACAAATATACCTTTTGCCCACCTGAAAGAATACCCTCTTCCCTAAAGTGAGGGTTATTCCATATGGAAGGGTAGCTTTGTTTGTATGGTGAAATCCCCAAAATCTTGTGTGCCCTTGCCCACTGAGGATGTTGTAAGATTGGATTTCCTTCATCTGTCGTTTTTGTTGTGTTCTTCTGTGATAAAAGTTCCGGGTTTAGATCATGTATTATGGTGGATGATAAAAAAAAATAGCTTAGAAATAGTAAATCAGCAGGAATAAAAATTAAACATACATTGAGATCATTATTAATGTCTGTTCCTCATACAACCTTGGCAAGTTTAAAAACACAAGCATTTGAGTGTTTGCACTGGAGCTGTTATAGCTGATAGTTAACAGATATTCTGATCTTTTAGGTTTCCATGCCAAAACAAATACAAAGGATTAAATATGTCCTTACATATGTTATGTTTTCAGTTGAAAAACAGCATTTAGAGGACCATGTGAAACTATGATGAAAGCCACAATTTTGGAATTGTTTTAGGGCTTAAGGTTGGGTATTTGTTTCCCACACTTTGGTTCAGAAATTTCAATCAAACTAAAGGTTTTATGAACTGTTTCCATCAGCAGGCAAGTGTGTGGATGTAGTATACGGCCTTTTTTGGATGGTCTGTAATTCAGTCTTTGTCACTGTGCTGTAAAATGATGTGATGGTCAGATTCTAACTCCATATTAAGTTCCACACCTCTCTATGGGTGGAATTTCAGCTCACGTGGAAGTCCAAATAACCTACATTATGTGATACAATAAACAAAAGCAAGACAGTCAAGACTAAACAATACGGATGAATATAATACCAATTTCACAAAATCCCTACTCATGACAGAAATCTCATTTATCATATAACTATAATGATAATAATAAAAAGAAAACCTACAACCAAAAGGAACAAAGTCAGAAATGATTACCTGAGCTGATTATTGAAATTGTTGCACTAACAGCTGGCTCAGCAGCTGTTTGGGTCGGGACATACAGGGATACATTACTGATTTAAAACAAAGATTTACTTTTAACGGTAACAAAGCGAATAAATGAATGATTTCAATCCTGTCCCGATCGTATAGCCGCAGGGACAGGAACGCAGTCTCCATACTTTGTGAGTTATGACTGAATGCTCATTTCAGCAAATGTGGAAAACAGTCCAGTGCTGGAATTTGGCACCAGATTCTTATTCTTGTTAATGTACTCTGTAATCAGATATTTCCTGATTTAAATCATAATTTGATACAATATTTTATTTCTCTATGATCTTGTAAAACTGTTTGTGTTAACCCCTTCAGACCTGAGGGTCCGCTTTTTGCCGCTTTTTCACCCATGAAGAAATAACATGGTGGAAAATATCACTAACACTGTAGTGGGTTTTAGCTGTGTGATAACTGTACAAATGCGTAGGACAGCAATGTATTGTTTCTACTGCATTTTTTAAATTTAATTTATTTTTATTTTCAAAATGTTATTCATGACACTGCCTTTCAGAATAATTGGGCTTCTTAGACTTTCTTGAAACCCACAGAGCAAGTAACGTTGGTCATGGAAGCCATCAGGTCATAATATAATACTTGAATAGGTTTAAAGACTGACTGATTTCATCAGAAGGCATCTCAAATGCATTTAAACAAAATTAATAAATAAATAAATCAAAGTACAAGGGCCACTTGGGAGCTTTGTCTGCAGCTTCCAATCCCATTTCATGGCCTTCCTCAGCAAATACAGTTTGTAAGGTTGACACAGAGACAGCTTAGTTGTCATCCCATTGCCTAAGCATTGAATGTGGTGGGTGAATTCAAACATTGTAAACATTTTTACTGTTTTTTTTTCCTTACTTGTATGATAAGTAATATTGATAGTTAATAAATAATCTACTGAGGCACTGGTGTTGATGATTGACTACTCAGGCATTCTTCAACAAATGTAAGTCTGCAGTTAGTAATGTTAATATGGAAAAGCGCTAAAAAGGGTTCATCTTTACACTCTAAAAAGAACTCTAACAATTAGTTTTTACTTAAAATCAGTAAGTGTCTGGGCTGCCTTACATTTTTAAGTTGACTGAATCTGAGAAGACACGGTGAATCATTACAAAATTCAGTCAACCTAAAATTTCAAGGCAGCCCAGACTCAAACCAACTGTTTTAAGTTAAAACAAATGGATCCTTTTTTCTTTTTTTTTCTTTTTTCTTTTTTAATAGAATCTAGAAGCCTTAAGTTGTTTTTTTTATAGTTTATAAATAATGCATAAAACCTTGAGGGACTTTTTGTTAAAGCATTGATAAAGCCATTATTTACAACCGACAAACCTGGCTGCCTCATTAGAAATAATACCTGTGACTGCATATGGGATTTTGTGAGCTCGGGAAAAAGCTAGTAAGTAGACCTTGAGCCTCCATTGTTGCTATATTCTATATTTGTACACTGATTCCCTGACTTGTCTTGTATATTTTCTTCTGAGAATTTTTATTTTTTTAAAGAGCTTTAGTTTATTTATTTATTTAATTCAAAGTCAGGAATAAACTTTCATGCTCAGTCTCAATTGTATCTGGTTGTTGATGACAGAAACCAGCCTGATGTCCACTAAGATGGTCATTTGATTTGGGGAAAAAAGTGTGGAAATTAATATTTAAAAAGTAAAATGTTTCTTATCTGACTTCCTGTCTTGTCTGTCTGCAGGTCTTCTCTCTTTTACGTCAAAACTGTACATTTATTGACAGGTTAAAGTCTACCTATAACTCAGCCAAAGTGCGTTTTCTTTTGCTGAAACAAATAAATATCTGATGCACTTTACAATGGACACAGGGTTTGAGGGAGTTCATTTAGTACTCACACATTTGAAAAAGTGTATGCTCAGCAATGTATTAAAAATCGGCCAACATTCTATTATCATTGCTAGAATACTAAAGGCATCACACTGATTCATTCTGTGCGTTCTACTGTAATGTGACTTACAGCGTGACATTGATGACAGTGTGAGCAGCAGTTTTAACTCTGTGCAGTTGTTCTTGATTATGACTGATGTCTGAGTATCAGAGTGGTGCAGACATGCAGCCTGACAGCTTCACTGTGATCTCTGCTTTATTCTAATCAGAGCTGACTGCGCAGCACTCTGCAGCCCACACTGCTAACCAGAGGTGGACTCAGCAAACACACTTTGCCACAGATCATCTGTGCCACAGTTTTTCCATTGAAAAAGACAGCCACGTGTGTAATCAAGATGAATATGTGTTAGTTTAAGATTGACAATGAAATATTTCATTGAAACAAAGATGCTTTACTCTCAGAGGAATTGAATCATGTTGCAAGTATGGCTTTATTCACTGGGATTTAATGACACTGTTTTCAAGTAGATTAAGTAGATTGCAATAATACTTAAATGTTTGATATGGAATCTATTACAGTTTAAGTTACATTACAATTTTTAAAATACCTTTTTTTTCATGAGCTCAACACTGGTTCACTCTGTTGTTGTTGATGTGTTTATCCGTAAATACACATGCTAGGTAAATATCCTTAAATAAATTATAATCAAAATGTCCCGAACTAATTTTTACCCTGGTGCTCCACTAGGGGTTAACCCATCCCTGCCAGTCCTGCTGTCAGTCTAGTTAGCAGCAAACTAATCATAGCACAATTGAAATTGAATTGAGCAAAATAGTATGGTAAATTATCATTAAACTTTAGCAGGGCTGCCTCCTTATATTTGTCCAAGCATTAGTTGACCAGAAGTGTCATAAGCTGGCAAAATTTCATTGGTCTCGAAACAAAAACAAACAAACAAACAAAAAAAGCAACAATGTGAAACTGTATTAGGAGCTTCACCTTTTTAAAATAAATCAAAAACCTAAATGACTGGACCATATGTGAATTTGATTTGAAAGACAGACACAGGAAGAGGCCACGCTCAGCAGTCAGACAGGAGTCACATTAATTCACAGGGCTGGTACCTGCGGTTATTACACAGGCTAATTAATAACATGTCGGGCAGGAAATGTTAAGTGTGGGAAGTTGAAGGACGAGCACAACATGTTGCCTGTCATTTGTCGACTACAAACATGGCGTATCATCTGAAACATGTAATTCAATAATTAAATTAATATCGTAAACATGCGGGTGACTAGTTGATGAATGGCTCTAAATGAAGACTATTGGTCAACTAGGAACATTTTTAGTCTGGGGCAGCCCTACACTTTAGATACAACAGAATTTTGTAAAATGTTTTCTCAATTTACTTTTTGGACATTTTGGGATTCGGGGGTGCTGCTGTGCTTGACCATGAGCTCATAGCACACACTGTACATACCTACACACAGCCATTGGAGGCCAGATTCACTGTGCTTCAGCAGTCTGTCAGCCATTTTATATGTGAACTGGGGTGCAACCCCCTAATTTTCACATTAATTAGAACTTAAAATGCTCATTTGGCATTGTGCATTGCAACATTTATTCCCAATCCATCTACTGCACTGGTTCTCAAACTATAGTTACACAAACTCCCTCTAGTGGTATGCAGAGGAATCTCCAAAACATTAAAAACAAAATAAATAAAATCAATTAATATATTAAAGTATCAACCAAAATAACTTACCAAGTAGCAAGTAGTATCGAAACATCTCCAGTCAAACAATACCTGCGTTTGATCCTTTTTACTTTGGGGGTCTGTTCCTAGACTGTCCCAGCATCCTGCCAGATCTGCAACATTTCTGTTGCACACATCTCCAAACTTGGAGTTGCTCTTCTCCTGGTGACAGTCAGTTCAACATCTGCCTGGTAAACATGAGCTAACACAGCAGCATCTGTGAAACATTTCAAACAAACTCACTCCAACACCTTAACGGCTTGACTCTGTCCTTAAACTCGTTAATAACTGTTAGGTAACATTAACTGTGTGATGCTAACAGTTAGCCATGTCACTGTGTGTGCAGCTGGGGGATTCTCACCATCCATCCCCAGCAGCAGCAGCAGCTGCAGCCCTTAAAGTCTGTGGTGTGGTGAAGTTGAGCGAAGTATATTTGACAAAGTTTGTAGTCCAACAACCACAGACTTTCACCCAGGAGGCCAGTCTTCGCTTCCTTTAAGATTGTAAAGCAAAACCCTGTTCGTCTTTCTAAACCCAACCATGTACATGTGTTGGCAAAACATAATTCAATTCAATTCAATTCAATTTTATTTATAAAGCCCAATATCACAAATCACAATTTGCCTCACAGGGCTTTACAGCATACGACATCCCTCTGTCCTTAAGACCCTCACAGCGGATAAGGAAAAACTCCCCAAAAAAAAACCCTTTAACGGGGAAAAAAAACGGTAGAAACCTCAGGAAGAGCAACTGAGGAGGGATCCCTCTTCCAGGACGGACAGACGTGCAATAGATGTCGTACAGAACAGATCAGCATAATAAATTAACAGTAATCCATATGACACAATGAGACAGAGAGAGAGAGAGAGAGAGAGAGAGAGAGAGAGAGAGAGAGAGAGAGAGAGAGAGAGAGATGCAGGTAATGACAGTAGCTTACAACAACATTAATGAAAGTAATAATATTATAGTTATAGTTCTGGCTACTGTGGTACAATATGTTGAAAGTATGTATTAATATCTGACAGTATACTTGTGTGACAATAGTCATATGTGTATAATAACAGTAGAAGTATGACTAATGACTAATGATGGCAGCAGCAGCAGGAGGCATCTGGCAGGACCACGGCAGCAGCACAACCACACACGTCACACTGTCCAGGCACCGCTGCGGTATGAGTTATTCTGAGAGACAGTGGAGCACAAAGGCTCCGGAGAAGAAGCCGAGTTAGTGACATCCAGAATGGCCGAGTTAGCAAGATGCAGTAATAGGATGAGAGTGAGAGAGAGAGAGAGAGAGAGAGAGAGAGAGAGAGAGAGAGAGGGAGAGAGAGGGAGCCCGGTGTATTATAGGGGGTCCTCCGGCAGACTAGGCCTAAGTCAGCCTAACTAGGGGCTGGTACAGGGCAAGCCTGAGCCAGCCCTAACTATAAGCTTTATCAAAGAGGAAAGTCTTAAGTCTAGTCTTAAATGTGGAGACGGTGTCTGCCTCCCGGACCGTAACAGGAAGATGATTCCACAGGAGAGGAGCCTGATAGCTGAAGGCTCTGGCTCCTGATCTGCTTTTGGAGACTTTAGGGACCACGAGTAACCCTGCGTTCTCAGAGCGCAGTGTTCTGGTGGGATAATATGGCACTATGAGCTCTCTAAGATATGACGGAGCTTGACCATTTAGAGCTTTATAAGTTAACAGTAGGATTTTAAATTCAATTCTGGATTTTACAGGGAGCCAGTGCAGAGAAGCTAAAACAGGAGAAATATGATCTCGTTTCTTAGTTCCTGTTAGTACACGAGCTGCTGCATTCTGAATTAGCTGGAGAGTTTTTAAGGACTTACTAGAGCTACCTGATAATAGAGAGTTACAGTAATCCAGCCTTGAGGTAACAAAAGCGTGGACCAATTTTTCTGCATCTTTTCGGGTCAGGATAGGCCTAATTTTCGCAATATTACGCAGATGAAAAAATGCAGTCCGTGAGGTTTGCTTTAAATGAGAATTAAAAGACAAATCTTGATCAAATATTACTCCGAGGTTTCTTACGGTAGTGCTAGAGGCCAGAGCAATGCCATCTGGAGAAACTATGTCATCAGATAAAGAGTCTCTGAGTTGTTTGGGGCCAAGAACAATAACTTCAGTTTTGTCTGAATTTAACATCAGGAAATTGGTGCTCATCCAATTTTTTATGTCTTTAAGGCAGTTATGGAGTTTAGTTAATTGATTACTTTCTTCAGGCTTCATCGATAAATACAACTGTGTATCATCCGCATAACAATGGAAATTTATAGAGTGATTTCTAATGATGTTACCTAAAGGAAGCATATATAGAGTAAATAGGATTGGTCCGAGCACAGAACCTTGCGGAACTCCAAAACAAACTTTGGTACGTAAGGATGATTCATTACGAATGTCAACAAATTGAAAACGATCAGATAAATAAGATTTAAACCAGCTTAGTGCTGAACCTTTTAGGCCAATTAAGTGATCCAGTCTCTGCAGTAGAATTTGATGGTCAATTGTGTCAAACGCCGCACTAAGATCTAATAAAACAAGAACAGAGACGAGTCCTTTGTCTGAAGCAATCAGAAGGTCATTTGTAATTTTAACTAGAGCTGTCTCAGTGCTATGATGCACTCTAAATCCTGACTGAAATTCCTCAAATAAATTATTATCCTGGAGAAAATCACACAGCTGGTCTACATAACCACGTGCATTTGTTGTTGAAGGAAAAAAATGTCAATTCACAGTGCTGTACTGGCATAGTGCATTTATTTTGAAAGAGACTGTATGCAAACTGTACATTTCCTGTAAAAACAGAAGTGTATTTTGAAAACAAACAATGCATGTAACACAGCATCCCAGAACCAACAAACCCAGGGTACCTTACACATCAGATGTCTATGTGGAAAGTCAATGGCCAAACGATAATATGTGACGAGGTCTGAGTGAGAATGTGTTGCCTAGGGCAGTGGTTCCCAACTGGTGGGTCGCTGGTCCATTTTGAATGGTGACTCGCGAATGTGTCAAGTTTGTAAAAGACACAATTTATTTTTAAGTAGCCTATAGTGAATTTCCGGCACAGAATTTTTTTTTGACGTGCCATTTCTTGCTGTAGATTGAGGGTTAGGGTTAGGGTTAGCTAATGGACAGCTACTTGACAGAGACAGCAACATAGCTCAATGATATAGCGAAAAGCAAGTATGGCACTTAATGTTAAACTGTAATGACTAAGGAGAAATCTGGACCCCATGGCTGGACCAGTTGGGAAACACTGACCTATAGAATATAACATTCATTCTGTTGTTTTGAAACATTTGTTAGGAAAGTAATCGAAAAGTCGTCAAATGTAATATGTAATTTAATGGAGTAATTAAAGTTGTTACATTATTTATTATATTTTTGATAGGGTAACTAGTAATCTGTAACCGATTACATTTCTAAAGTAAGCTTTCCAACACTGTACGCTACCTATTTCTCACCTAAAAAATGTTCAGAAACATATTTTAGTTTAATTTTCACTGTAATATGAAATTGCTTGTTTTTGCTTGTATTGCTTGTTGCCATATTGTTTCTTGTGGAAAAATGGCCAGGCTCGCATTATGTAACCTACCAGCAGGAGGGTTTAGTGGTTCAGTGCAGCGCAGTGTAGTTGTAGGTTTTCTATCTCTTGAGCAAAAACAAATGCCACAGCCCTTTTCCTGTGTTTTATGCGGTCATGTAGCGCCAATTTCAAAAGTATTTGTGTCTTTGTACTGCACAGACAGCTGAGTTTTATGAAAAGCCCATCTTTCCAGCAGTAAAATACTTTAAGAGTTAGAGCTTTAAACTATGTCACAGTCTGTTTAAAGCATTTGTGTCACACTCTGTGATGGAAACTGACAGTGATTCACATTTATTTTTTCTATTTAACTTTCCTTGAAATTTTGCATAACATTTGCAAGAAA
Source organism: Epinephelus lanceolatus (assembly GCF_041903045.1). Lineage (NCBI taxonomy): Eukaryota > Metazoa > Chordata > Actinopteri > Perciformes > Serranidae > Epinephelus > Epinephelus lanceolatus. The sequence goes on along the minus strand of NC_135748.1, from coordinate 5,752,994 downwards.
AACAACCCCTAAAAATATGTTTATATACTGGTATTTTACAACAGCAAATATGTTTTGGAAAATGTGTATTTGCTGTTTAGATTATGTTTTTTTATACTGGAAGGAGAAAGCATTTTTAATAAAAACATCTGCCTAAAATATCAGTGTGTGCTGAACCTAGAAACACCCCCGGAGAACAAGTACAAGTTAAACCACATACTGATCAATCTATCAATCTATCAATCTATCGCCATGTGTTAATTAATCTTAAACAGACTTTTCTCAGAGGAGGACTGATCTCCGCTTGGATCAGGAGCACAGTGAGGTAACAGCAGGCTTCTAAGGTGACTTTTGAAAAACAGATTAGAGCTGGGGCCAGATCAGGCTCTCTGAGATTTGGCACCAACACAAACCATGAAAACACACCATCCCTATTAATTCCTTGTATGTACAGCAGTGATTTATTAAGTGCTTCGCTCCACAGCACCAGTGAGATCCACAAAGCCCACAGCCAGAGTCATTAATCTTTTTTTTTCAGCAGCAGTAATTTTCTATTTCACAAATTTAATGCAACTTGGGTTTTTTTTGTAAACCATTATTTCTTTGACCTTTTTATGAACAGTTCCCAGCACTTGGAAAAACAAAGGTGGAGTCCAAGAAAAATTAGGTATTGAGTTAACTTTCATAGTAGATAAATCTTTCCTCCTTTTGCAAGCATTTTTGAAAAAAAGAAGAAGTTGTTTTTAATTTTTTTCTTTCTGTGGGCGAGCTGCTCTTACGTAAGCCCAGCTGATGATGCAGAGGCCTAATTTATTTACTCTTTTCTACCAAACACCTCCACATCTAACAGTATCAGAGCCTGTGTGTGTGCATGGTGGGCGGGTGGATGTCTATGAACGATGCTGTTAGTGTTCGGGGGTCTGGAGAGTTTTAGCAGTCATGGATTTGGCGGCTCGACTGACAGCTCTTGGGTGGATTCCCTGCTCTAAAGATAGACAGGGGTGTTGGCTGCTCTGTGGTCCACTTCCAGAAACATTTCGGAAAATGGTCTCCCTCATCACGGCTGACTCTCAGTCATAAACGAAAGCTAAGACAAATAACGCATATTTTTACAAATGTAAACTTCCTCCTATATTATTACCATATTTCACTGGGATGACGCGTGGTTTGGAGTGTGTTTTTGTTTTTTGTCCATGACTATCTTTTTGGCCTCTGGATCTTTCCAGAGAGCCTGAGCCTTGAGGCCGCATTAGGGCTGGATGGATACACTGATACGCATAAAAGCATGTACAAATACATGCTGCTACCACAGCCATTTAAATGCCCAACATGTGGCTGCAGTATATAGAGCTGCCCTGTTAACTCCCTCACCATCTCTGGCATCACATCCAAGAAGGTTTATTGAATTAAAACTTTCAAATTTTAATCAGTATTCCCCAAAACCTTATTACAAAACATCTTTCTCCCTTAACTATACCATGAGCACAAAGGCTCCCTGACATATCGCCAACCCAATCGCCAGAATAAATGTTGGCATTGTACGGTTCTGCAAACCATGGATACGTTACATTTGTAGCGGATACTTTGAAACTTTATGTTTCAACAATTTTGTGGTTAACTTGTGGTTAAGTTTAGGCAGAAAAACCACTTGGTAATGGTTAGCAAAAGGTCATATTTGGGCTTAAAATACCTATTTCTGTTGGCACAATCCCTGCTGGAAAATAGCAACAGGTCACCACAAAACACCCACGTTTGGTGGCTTAAAAGCCGCTGAAAACACAGCAATGACTTGCTGAATCACAACTGGTTTTGTTGTTTGTTTGTCTTAAACAGTGGTCTTTAGTGGTCTGCAGCTTGGCAGGCATCAAGAGCCTCTTTTACACTGCCTTTCCAAGGTGAGAATTTATGCCACCTTGCTGTTCTATATAAAGGGTACAATGGCAGCACAGGGAGACAGAGTTGTGTCACCTTTAAGCTGGCATTGGAGGTAGTAACAGTGCTGTAACAATGTCTGTATAAACAGCATAGTCAGCAGGACAGAATCATGGGGAGGTAAAGGCTTGACATTTTGATGACATGTTATGCATGCGAACCACCACGGGAGAACTGAAAAGGAGCTGTTAGCAGTTAGCATCTACCTCAAAGAAGAACAACCACCATAAATGTCCACAAACTGGGAAAACAATTAGGTCTAGGAGCTCCTTACCCTCCGGTCAGAGGAAGAAATCAGTCGCCATAGAACAGAGATGATAAATTATTGGTGTTGTCGTGTTAATACCATTGTTATTGTTTATAAAGTGCTGCTGACACATATGTTAATATGTCACACAAGAGGCTGACTCTTTTGCTCCTTCAATGCTAAAATGCGATCTAAAATCATACACTGGTGCGAAATGATGCTGCCATTGTTGTTGTCTCAAAATGCAAAGGTGGCGTAAAGAAGGGACTCTGTAGCGGCCCTATAGCACCATCTCTGTGTAAAAACCACTTGACACACCATCCCGACAAATTCTCACTCTGACCTCGGCACCTATCGACGTTTGGTCATGGAATATCCATGTCAGCATATACATCATATGTCGACATGGATATTCCATGACCAAACGTTGATAGGTGCAAGGTATCCTGGGTGCGTTGGCTGTTGATGCTCTAGGACACCTTGTCACCTTCAGCCTGTAACATGCATTGTCTGTTTTCAAAATACACTTCTGTTTCACTGGAGATGTACAATTTGCATACAGTCTTTTTCAAAATAAATGCACTATGTCGGTACAACACTGTGAATTGACATTTTATTCCTTCAACAACAAATGCATGCACATGGTTATGTTTGCCAACAAAAGTAAGTGGTTTGGTTTGGGAAACAAGAACAGGCTTTGGTGTTACAATTTTATGGGAAGCGAACACTGGACTCCTAGGTGAAAGTCGGTGGTTGTTGGACCCATTCATCACCCTATCCACCCACCCAACTCAGCCACCTTAACTTACATTGTTGTACCACCATTGCTGTACTCCCCTGATGCTGCTGGCCGCTGTTAAACAATAACAGCGACAGGCAGCGTACTATGCCAATGTGAAAGGGCTGTGTTTTTTGTCAGTGTCTGATGGCAGAAGTCACTGACAAAGTGCTGGTTTTCGACGACTTTGGAGTGAGACTGGGTTGACAGGTCATTGTTGTGTTGATAGCTTGTTCTGTTTCCCAAAGTGATCAAAAACAGCAGAAAAAAATTAATAAAGTTAAAAAAATATATAATGCTGCTGTAAGATTTCTTTCTTCCTTCTTTATTCTTGTTTAATCCACAGTTTTTTTTACTTTAGATTTCTCTGCGACTTTTAACTCTTGGTAGAAAAAGTTTTTAATCATTTTGCATTGTACAGTATATTACAGTAAATCCTAATCAGTATCCGTACAGACTGGATGGACCTCACTATTTCAAGGTATTCTTGATAAACTTTATCTTTTTAAAGTGCTTTCTCTGATTTTTAGCAACTCTCAGACTCAGCGTACAAATTCATTAAAAAAGCACTGTTCTCTTGCCTGGAATATTACATCTTATTTGTTTTATCTGAAATTGATAAACTGTATTTTATGTATTTTAATCACTCTTCCCTGACCTCTCCTGTAACAGTGTTGTCTTCTGACATTTCCCGATGAGAGGAAGGATAAAGAAATGTAATTACATTGCACGTGAACCCCACACAAACACATGCTATATTCAGCAGCATGGCAACACTGCTTTACAAATACTGAAGTGTAAGGATCCTTTTATTGGCCGAGTTAGCGCCCGCGAAAGCTCTTAACTACTGTAATGTTCTTTCTGACCAGCCGTGTAATTACACTGCCTGTCACCACACAAATCACAGCACACCCGTCATCTGCTGACTTCAATTAGCCACCCCCCCAGCACCCCCACCCGACTGCCTTAAAACCACAGAGGAGCCTTAAATCTGTGGAGCTATAGTGCAGGTCAGAGCCGACCGCTGCCAGTGTTCACTGATCACCAAGGCGGAGGAGGTGATCGTAAAGTCTATGACAACTCGGAGCTGAGCTGCCCTCCAGGGGACAAGACCTGCACTGTAAAAAATATCAAGGTACTACTACACCAAGACACAATGCTCAAAAATAAAAATTAATTCTAAAATGTATATATGTGTATATTGTAGCCTACTATATTTACCATGGATACTTTCCATCACTGCTTTGTTGTCATTTCTGTGTAAAAATGAAAATCAAGTTGCAGAGGGAAATCCAACTCTGCAAATATCACATCTGCTTTCACTGTTGTCGAAGTTACATTATCGTTGGCAGTACAAAAGTGTATATTGATTGAAAAAGTCTGCACTACATTACCACAGAGTAATAAACATAAGTTTGACATGAGGGTCACCAAAATCTGTTTTTATGGCCCACACAATGAAACTGAATATCTTACTTTATTAAGTTTTGAAGGGCTTTTTTTACCTCTTATTTTGGCTCAGGAGGTAGAGAAGGTAGTCCACTAATCTGAAGATTGGTCCAGTCCACATCTTGAGGGATCCTTAGGCAAGATACTGAAACCCAAATTGCTCCTGAAGGCTGTGCCATCGATGTGTGAGTGGGTATATATGTTAAACTGAGTAGGAGGTGGCACTCTGTATGGTTGCCTTTGTCACCAGTGTATGAATGTGAGTGTGAATGGGTGAACATGGCAAGTCCGGGTAAAGTAAAAATAAGTATGTGTTCTGAGTTTGTCACCAACGTTGTTTCAACATTCATGACAACTGTACAGGGGATGAATTTATATATAACTCACCTGTTCTCACCTGTAACTAATATGAGACTAGTTAGCCTCTTGTTAGCAGCTAACCCAGTAGTACACACAGGGCCGAATTCACAAAGAATGAACTGCAGCCGCTGATAGCACCTTGAATTGCACTTCACTTGTACCCGCAGTTTGCTCCGTCTTAACGTCCTGTTCACAAAGGATATTGCGGTAATAATATACCAGCGCAAACACGCCCACAAAGTTTGGCAGCTGAGTGCAGTTTGCCCCTGATTTGCCCCTGATTGCAATTAGCCACATGGCAAAGCTATTTTTTTCACTTTACTGTGTGTGGCTATTAGCGCTGGCATTAGTTAGGCTAATTAGACTTTGTTTGGCAAAGTACTGAATACTGTATACCCTTATTTAGTGATGTCTGCTGGTGAGTCAGTCTAACAGTGTCAGATGGGTTGAGGCTGTGGATTTGACCAAGTTTGACCAGTTTATCACTATTCCCTCTCACTTGTAGTTATTTTTTCGTTATCTTTTGAATTTAATATGAATTATGGAACCGTTTTTGTTCACGTTTGTTTCCCCCGTTTCGTAAAATAAATTATTGAAAGTTGCTTTTGAAGTGCGTGACAGAAGTGCGTTTTGAGAACGACCCAGTCTTTGAGAACCCAGTCTTGGGTTAGAATCAGTTGACAAAAACTGGCACTCTGTTAGTGACTTACAGCATCAGACACCAACGGAAAAAGCCGCCCTTTCACATCGGCATGATATGCGGCCAGTTCCCATTACTGTTTAAGAGCACCGAGCAGCGTCAGGGGGAAAAACGACGAAACAATAATGAAAGTTAAAGCAGCAGTCTGAGCATGGTGGCAGGAGGGGTGGTAGATGGGTCCAACAACCACCTGCTTTTACCTGGGAGGCCGGTGTTTGCTTTCCATGAGATTGTAAAGCCAAACCCTGTTCTTTTTTTCTAAATCCAACCATGTGCGTGTGTTGGCCAAACGTAACCGCATGAGTTTGTTGTTGAAGGAAAAAAATGTCAATTCACAGTGTTGTACCACAGTAGTGCATTTATTTTGAAAGAGACTATATCCACACAGTGTACATTTCCTGTGAAAACGGAAGTGTATTTTGAAAACAGACAATTCATGTAACAGGCTGAAGTTAACACAGTGTCCCAACACAGCAACCAACGCACCCAGGGTATCTCGCATGTCATATCTCAACGTCTAAAGTCCACGACCAAATGTCTAGGGCTGTAGTCAACCAAAGAAAATCTTGGTCGAATAAAGTCGCACATAATCTTCAACTAATCGATTAGTCGTGGGTAAAAAAAATCTGCACGTTATTTTTACTTCTGCGGTGGTTTGTCTGTGTCACTCTGCAGTTACACCTCCAAAACACTAGTCGGCGGTGGAGGACTGTGTTAACTGCTGTAAAGTTTAGTTCAAATCAAACTTTATTTATATAGTTGATTCAAAACACACATTAAATATGGCTTAATAGAGACGATTTCATACACAAGTACGCAAATTGGCTTCACTATAAATCGCAGCATTGACAGACAAACTCTTTATCTGGACACATTTCCCCCACCAATACAACATGCTAACGTTATTAGCACAAGTCTATGGCATTTTACATTGTATAAATTAGCCTAGTGTCTAGCGAGCTTTTCCTCTTCTTATATAAAACCAGGGACAACAGCAACATTTAACAAAGGTAACGGCACTCAATGTGGCTCCATTACAACTCACAGCATTCACCGACAAGACAACTGTCTTATACTAAACACGTTTTCCAAACAAATACAACATGCTAACGTTATTAGCGCCAGCCTATGGCATTTTACATGGTATACATTAGCCTAGTGACGAGCGGAGATTTCCTCTGCTCATATGAAGCCAGGATAAATCCCAAAGTATAAATCCCTGAAGGATAAATCACACACATGACTTAAAATGCTATTTTAGTGGAGGCTTTACTGTCTTACTGTGGTTTCAGCTTACAGAAACAGACAGGAAGTCTGCGTCACCGCGACGCTGAGCGTGAGGGTGGGCGAGTTCAACTTTCTGTCAACAACAGGGGTGTTTTGAAAACACCCCCATTTTCACAGGTAACTTAGCCTGTCCCCCCACCGCAGGAAATAATGGATTAATCCTGGAAAGTGGTTAGTACTTTTCTCCTTATGAAAGTAACACGGCAATTATTCGATCAATGAGAATTTGGTCGGACGAGAGCATAGTGACCAAATAATCGACTAGTCGACCAGGGGACTACAGCCCTACAAATGTCGATATGTGACAAGGTCAGAATGAGAATGTGTTGCTGATTCAGGCTGAGAAACTGAAAGGTACGTTAGTGACAGCTATTTAGCTTGTGTTTATTTGATTGTGGCATTTAACAGAGATGTTTAGTCATGTTAATAGTCTGAAAGAGCTCAGAGAGCTTGGTTAATGAAGCAAAACTTGCTGCTCACACATGGGATGAACAAAACAACACTGATGCTGTGCGCTCTAAAGTTAATTTTTTTTTATAGTAGGAGAGGGGTTATGTTAAGGATGGCTCCAGTGCATCATCAAACCATGACTTCAAACCTGCCTATAAAATCCAGTGCACAGAAATGGTGAAAAACAGTTTAATGGTCTAACTCCACAAGGTAGTAACACAGTTCACAGTCTTTTCACAAGTAGCCTATTTTCAAACGTACAGTGTGTTAAGAAACTTTGCTTAACTGAGACTTTAAGCGCTTTGAGTGGTCAGAAAGACTAGAGGGCATTTTACAAATTCAAGTCCTGTACCATCCATGTCTTAAATATTACTTAAAGGTTACTTAAAGGTTAGACTCCATTTGGGATTGTTAATAAAGTGGGGCCACCTTTCAAGTTAGCATTAGGAAATTAACTTAATTGGTGGATCACTCACGTTGCATGGGAATGTTACTGGAATTAATGCCTACATTCTGTTCTGATCAGGCAAGAGCTTCCATGTGTGTATATACATATATATGTATATATATACACATATATATGTAAACATACAATTTTCAGAACACGTCTTATATAAAAAATAATTGTCTTACTGTAAGTAATCAACTGGGGAAGTTTCATGGTGGTAAATATTAGTTAAAAAACGTACCCTTTTCACCAGGGGTGTCTTACCTTAAACCTTTTTTTTTAACAAAAATAAATATGATATGTCATTTGTTAAAATTCCCTAAATATAATATAATACATAATATATTCATTAATGTACCCTAAATACCTTAAATTCTAATTCTTAAATATCATAACTTAGGATAATTTCATAATGCTATAGGCTTAATGTAATGGCCATTTCTAAAAACATATATATTTTCAATTTGGTGAGGCTGATGACTTTAAATACTACCCATGAGCCACAAACACACACTCTGCAACTCTGGGGGAATTGTAGGAAAGTATTAACAGAGTAGATGCAGATGAAGCAGATGGGTGCAAAAAGTATTCAACTAAAAAAAAAAAAAAAAGTCAAATTCCTAGACTGCAGTGAACATGACAAACTGATGGTATGTGACCATGGCAGTGAATTAGAAGGTGACTTGGTTCCACTATGCTGCTCTGTGGTTTTATAGCACAACTTCTATTCTGGAGGTCTTTAAGCCTTGTCTCACTCTGCCTGGGGGGGGGGTATGATGTGTTTGCTGTGGTGGGCTCATGCCAAGGCAAACACACAATAATTTAGATGAAGTATACCTATCAAAACACGTGTCCGCCTCACCCGCCCTGCATGGAGTGCACCGCAGGCTGGGGTAATTGTGGTTTTTCAATTGGTTGGTGATGGAGAGCGGGACGGGCATATACTGGGATGAAGGTCTGACCACCTATTTCTGCGTCAGGGTGAAGCTGAGGCTGCAGGCCCTGGCCCAGGGGACAGGGTGTGGTTTAGGGTTTAGGGCCCACAAGGTTATAGGGAGAGTAAGGCATAAAGAGAGAGTGGAAGAGCAAAGAAAAGCAAGATATTTGGTGATAAATGAGAGGCGTAAGATTTACTGAATGAGGTAAAATGAGCTGGAGAAAATTGTTGCTGACACTGGATAAGCTACTGATTAGCAGTATTGCAAGAGAAAAGAATTTCATTTAGTGCTGAAAATATGAGAGTTAATAATGGACCAACATCGCGGAGCCATGTGACAATGGTAGGAGCTGCCTCCCACTGATGAACATGAGGCACAGCCATTGGGTTTATCAACGTATTCTCATAGAACGGTTCATATGACATCCTACGAATTTGCACCCCACATGTCACATTATATCTTTACCGTACAGTTATGTAATTAATGTAAAATTACGGGGGTTAGGTTTAGGCAATTAAAGTTACTATGGTTATGTTAGGAAAATAAACATGGTTGAGTGTCTTTAGGTTTAGGCAAGGTTAGGTTAACCTTAGGTTAGCTTAAGTAGAAAAAAAAGGTAAGGACATACCTTAAAAATTACTCTTAAGTTCACACAATCCACGGGTGAAAGTCTGTTATTTTTGGTGATCCATCCACCACAACCTGACTTCTTACAAGCACTCAGAACTGCCTCCTTGTTTACTGTCATCAGCGCACTGGTCATGTGATAGCAGCCTTTTAAAATATGTGGGATACGTACGAATTTGGGTGCACTGCTTTTCACAGGAAAACATGAAAAATTTGTGCCTGGGTTTATGAAAGCGACATCATTTGGCTGGCACAGTAAGGTGATCTTAAAAGATCCACTCTACTGATGAAATGCTTTGGGAACGCTGATAGACATTTGGTCATAAACCACAGTATTGAGTGAATTAAAAAATAAAAGGATCACCAAAACCATGTGGGGATATTTCTTTAGAGTGAAAACTTTGACCTGCTGCTGGTGCTATATTAAAAGTCAGAGGATTACCAGAATCAGTGGGATTCATAAATATTGTGGCAATCCTTCCAGTTGAGGCATGCCAAGATTGTGGCAAAAAAAGACCCAATATTAAATAGAGACAAACATTAAAAAAAACAGCAAACAAATAAAGAAAGGTGGACAAAAAACCCCAATTTGGTTTCACGTCAAAAAAAAAGGGAGAGTTAATCTGGCTAACCAGTCCACTCTCAATCTGAAGTAATCAAGTCCCACTGCTTTGTCACTGATTTCAGCACCAGATGCCAAAAGCCACCTTTCATGGCAGTATGATACACCAGCAGGTGGCATCAGTTTGTAATGCGCCTGGACATAATCCTTTGTGGCATATGGCAGAAAACGCAGTGATATCTTGGTAAAACACAACCACTTTTCATGGCAGCATCCAGACAGGCAATGCAGCAACCTCTTGATAAAACATAACCGCTTTTTGGGGCACTATCCCAGAAGGAAATGCAGCAACGTCTTGGTAGGGTGCTATCCCGGCAAGAAATGCAGAAAGGTCTTAAAAAATAACCACCTTTTGGGGCGCTATTCCAGCAGGAAATGCAGTGATGTCTTGATAAAAAGAGTTGACCTAAATCTACTGAATATAGAGAAGCAGTTAGTACCACTATCTACCTATCTACCTACCAACAATAAAACAAATAAATGAATAAAAATAAAGCTTAATAAAGAGAAAAAGCCAATAATCAAATGGCTTTCAGGGTAAGCTGATTTCTGTGGTTATGGTAAGTAAAAGAACCTGGCTACATGGCTGGGCTCTCAGGTTTATGTTTGGGTGTTGGGGGTGGGTGGAGGAATTGTAGGTGTACATGCCCTGCTGACCTGCAATGGAATGTTTGCCCCAAGTTCAATCCCACCCGCAGGGGATTTCTGGGTTTGTAGCTGCTGCTCACCTCTGTCGCCGACACTATCCAGAAAACCTTCACCACAGCACCACCTGAAACTTCCAGCAGGCAGCATATTTATATCACCCTGCAATGTCAACCCATCCTCCCCCACTTGTCTCCACCCAATAGGCATGGACTCACAGTAGATCGCTTGTTTTTGACCCTAGAGTGCCCCTCCTTGTCCTCCTCCACTCTGTCTCCTAGTTGCTGAGAGCGAGAGGTAAATAAAACAATGTGTGGATTAATGATCAAGTGATTTGAAGGCTGTGTTCTTCCAAGGGCCAGAGCAAACCGCTCTTTATTTACCCAAAGGATAAATCAAAATTATAGGCTGTATCAACAATAGAACTGCGCTCCCTAGAGGAAAAAAATAAATGATAGATCATCAGTGGAAAGAGTATGCTATGAATTATACAAAGTCCCTTCTGTCTAGTTATCTGATAATAGCTGCTCCTTCACACGCAAGAATATGACAAACTGATTAATCCAGGTTTCCTGTTAATCACTCAGAAATAAGGAAATCCACTGTGAATAATGTCACAAGGTAAGAAAGGTGAGGAAAAAAAGTCACACAGACTATAGTTTGACATGATTTTGGCCAGTAAACAAATCTACTTTGATCAAGTCTGACAGAGAAAAATCTTAACTCAAGGTTAATTTGGTGTTTTTCATTTTTGGTAATTCTTTAATAAAGTCCCTGTCTAAAAAAAAATCAAAAATTGATTTCCCCTAAAGAGTCTGACCTTGAATTACTGACTTAACTGTGCAAAGTTTGTCACTAGATGTCTGTGCACTTTAATTAAATTTGAGATTTAAACTTGGGCTACATTGAGAAAGCTAAGGTATGTCACTAATATGAAAGCCAAATGCTGTAAGGTTTGCAGTTTTTGGATGTAAACTGGACCTTGGAGCTTTCATTCATTCATTTTCCTTAACCACTTATCCTGTTAGGAGTCGGAGGGGCTGGAGCCTATCCCAACTGACATTGAACGAGAGGCAGGGTACACCCTGGACAGGTCACAATCATTCACATTCGCACTCACACCTACAGCCAATTTAGAGTCACCAGTTAACCTGCATGTCTTTGGACTGCGGGAGGAAACGCGGAGAACATGCAAACTCCACACAGAAGGGCTCCCCACCCCAGGATCGTACCAAAGACCCTCTTGCTGTGATGCGACAATGCTAACCACCACACCACTGTGCCACCACCCTCAAGCTTCCTTACACTATTACCAAGCACATGATATTAGATATTATTGTATGTTTGGGACCCACTAACACCCTGCCAACTAGTGTTAGTTAGCCTACAAGCTAACAAACATGTCTGCGAGTCGCCAATTTTGATGTTTGACTCTGGGTCTGAGTCTGGGTCCGACTGAGGCTGAAACATATGGCTGAATCTCTACAAACATTGGCATTGAGTCGAGGTGCTTTGTTGCAAGTAGCGGACTCACACAAGCCCATGAAGACATATCTATGCGCTTGAGCGACACTTCAATGGCGACATACTGCGTACACACCATAACACAACGCTGGCCATCTTGATGTGCACTGCTCTTTTATCATTCAAGCTAGTGCTAATCAACAGAACATTTTAACACCTTTTAAGAAATAATCTCCACCCATACTGATGCTGGGCATGCACATGCCAATGCAAACGGGAAGCAAAATAGTGCGGAGATGACAAAAAGAAAGACCAGAGATTTCTTTGCTTGAACAAATAAGGTTGAACTGTTACTGAAAGTTACACATGAGTATAAGGTGGCTAAGGCAACAGCAAACAGAAGGGAGTTAAGGTAAATTAAAGTGGTTACACAGGGTCAATCCTTTCGTGCATCCAGCCAGTTGACCACAATATCGCCAAGCAGTGACCCACAAAATTCCACAGAGACTGGACGTGGTTAAGCGGAGTTCAGTAACAAAGACTGTTTTCGGACGATTTAAGTAAATCCTTTTTCAATTACTGAGCTGTCTATGTAAGTAATCAAATCATATATCATCTTAATAACTGTCCTCTTGCCGAAAACATAGCACTGTTTTGAACTATGTGACCAACTCTCAGCCAGTGTTGGCTAGGCTGGATACAATTTAACAATTGTAAAAGAAAGGTAAGTTCCAGAAAAAAAATAGCTATTAATTTGTAGCAGAGATGTGTTTGTTGTTAGAGTAAAACAAAACAAAAAAATGTATTTCAAACTGTTTTAATAACATTTAGCTAAACCTAAAATGCGTTGGGTTGTGCCCGCTCTCCCCTACCTGCTGTGCTTTTCAGTTCAACATGGACACCTTTGTGGAGAGAATGGCCAAAAGGTTTACCTGTACAGACATCTCTATGACTCTTCAGTGAGACACAGGGACAGTCAAATTGCCTTAAATTCTTGAAAAGAAATATCCCCCACACTGTGGAAAGAAGAAGCTCTTTGCAGAGAGATCCCTAAAGAGCCAAAAACATTGTCTCATTGAAAGAGTGGGCACCCAGAGGGAAACAAAGTGGTATAACATAATTTAGACTTAGAGGTAAGCAACATTTATAGAAATAAAATTTCAGTGTATCTACTACAAAAATGTATATATGTAATATAGGTCTGTCTGTGGTTTGCATGTACGATCCCAGCATTTTTTCTGGTGATAAGGTTGTTATGTGTCAACACATCGCCTTATTACGGGGTCGAGAGGTAAGGGGTCCCAGAAAGGCTTCGGTAAACCCCGCTTTACTATTTTTTGTCTTTATCTTTGGTGCCATGTGGTTGTTGCTTTGGTGCCTTTATTTGCTGGTAAGTAGCATTTTTTTCTGTTCTGTGAGATATGCTCTCTGATGCAGCAATGGGGAAAATACATTTAGCTGACTCCCCCAGAGAAGTTATCATTGTCTCTCTGTGTCCGGGACACTCCTGTCGAAACTTCCATATATATCAAGACTTCCATGACTATTCCTGTGTCAAAGAGAGAAAGGCTTATACTTGTGGATTCCCTATATTTAGTGTTGAGGGCAGCGCTCAGTGTTCCCTATCTTTCAACATGTATGTCGTACACAGCTTCCCCCAGAGCTGCTGCTTCACCCAGGAACAGCTGTATCTGCTTATGGCTGACATGCAGGGAGTAGATCCTAATTGACTGTTGCATTAGATTTGCTTGTCAGGCTGCCAACTCCTGCTTTAAACAGCCAGTGGGCTGTTGTTCTCTGCTGAGGAGAGGACTGTATGAACAGTGTGAACATCGACTGAGGCACACAGCACAGTCATGGCTTTAAGTGTGTAAACTTTTGCAGAAATGTGTTTGTACAGGCTGCTTCCGCCCTCTTGTGGACTAAAGCTGTAATACAGTAAAGGAAGGAGCTGAGCTCTGTGAGATACAAGTGACTAATTTGTCTTACACACATTTGTGATTATATAGTGGCACAATGGTGCAGTGGGTTCTGGGTCTGAACCTGCTGGCCAGCTGGGACCCCTTCTGTCTGAGTTCTCCCTGTATTTGGGTTTTTTGGCCTCCTCCCACAATCCAAAGACATGCAGGTTAGGTTTATTGGTGACTCTAAATGCATGAGTGCATACATGAATGGAACCTGTCTCTATGTGTCAGCCCTGCGATAGTCTGGCAGTCTTGTCCAGGGTTTACCCCGCCACTCACCCAATGTCAGCTGGGGTACCACCTTGTAAAGGATAAGCGTTTCTTTCTTTTTTGTAATTTGGATGAACTGATCCTTTCGGTGACCCTTTAAATACCTTTAAAGAACGCTGTTTTAGGTCTTTAAAACATCCAGTAAGTGTACTACATTTAATTTATGTACATATATACATTACATATATATTTGAAGTGTAGTCTCTAATAATGCATTTACAAATAAATATCCTTTTAAATTGATTTCAGTTACATCTTTCATCTAACCTACATGTTTATGTGAATCTATACTGTACTCAGGAACTGAAAAGTCGGACAAGTTGTGTCACATTCCTTAATTAATTTTAGTGCATTCCTTTTATTATACATATAGATATTAATTATTGTCGACTCACCCAAAAACCTTTTAGGCCTAAAGCTCTAGTTGTGGCTGCAATGGTGATGACACACCATAATACAAGTGTTACACTGAAGAAACATACTGATGATTTTGCTTTTAGAGACTTAAGTCATCAATTTGGTTCACACACGCTGGAATTGGTTGGACTGGGTCCAACCATTTTTGTAACTTTATGGAACAACAACCTTTCTTTCAGGTTTGCGCTCTTGATTTTTATCTAACGCCTAACCTTTTGTGTGCTGGTGTTGATGATAATAATGTACTTGATTTGTCCCTTTAAAGATTTTCTTATTCTGTTGTTATTTTTCTTGATTTACACACACATACGTGCGCGCGTGCACACACACACACACACACACACACACACACACAGACACCAGGGGCATAAATAAAGACAAAGCAGGCAGGACAGTTGCATTGGGGCCTATGAGGTGAGGGGGCCCATAAAGACAGCAGGCCCTCCAACAGTATGTAGGGCTGAAAAAGGGGCCTTGTGAGTAATGCAGTTTGCCACTTTAGCTGTATGCCTGTGTTTAAAGAATGTATGTCTTCAAAATGGCAAACACATTCCCACCATGGTTTTCTTTTCTTTTTTTGTAAAATAGTCAGTTGCGATCTATGATAAAAAAAAAATGATATAAAATAAAAATGAATAAATAAGCTCTAAAAATACTCAGTAAACTCAAGTCCTTATTTTCTTTTTATTGTCATATACATATATGCGATGATGATTCCTGGGCAATATGTATGTTGGTGTTATCCAGTGTCAGGTCTCCATTTGATCATGTGATGAGATGATAAGATGATGGGAAAACTAGTTAAGGTGCATAAATATCAAATAGCATGCACTAGGGCCCGTCATAATAATGTGCACTGGGGCCAGTTGTAACTACCTCACGTCACTGGCACACACACATACACAGGTACACAGACACTGACACATGCACATTCCCGGGCTGGCCTCGAGTGCACTCGTTAAATTCCTGAAGGCCTGGCCAGCTGGTATGCATTTGATTGCATAGACATTCACATCAATATAACATTCAGTTGTTGGTTCTTTTTTTTTTACATATATTCCAATATTCAAATCAAATAAAGACATTAAATCATTTATTAGATGACTATATTTTGTATTACTGATTTAAGTTTTCAAAGTAAATAAAGCAGACAAATAAATGTAGTGGAATAAAAGTACAATGTTTCCATCTGAGATGTAGAGGAATAGAAGTATAAAGTAGCATAAAACAGAAATACTCAAAGTACCTCAGAATTCTCTATATTGTAATGATAGCAGTTGCAAATTATTCTAACAACTACTAATATCTTTAACATTACAATGCGTAATTGATCTGGAGAAAAATAAAAAAATAAAATAAAGATAGTTTCAGAGGGAAATAAGATGCCAGAGTGCTTTAAAAAAAAAACAAAAAAAAACAACTTCAAATTAAAGCTTGCTCATAAATTTTTCTCCTGGGTAGGATCCCCCAGACTCCCCTACAGAGGTCCATGCTCAGCCTCTAATGCCCAAATCCTAGAAATGCATAACATTTGCATAACATCCATAAGAAAAGCAATCCTTTCTCCTGAAGACAGAAATTATGGAAATATGTCTCAATGTAATGTAGTATAACACCACCTATAACTGTGACTTCAGTAATAATTATAATGAATGCAATGTAATTAAATTTACACATTTCCAACAACAAAACAACATTCTAAACTAAAAGCATCAGTCATCTGACGCTTCTGAAGAAGACTGCAGCAACAGTCGAAACATGTCAAGGTAAACTACATCTCCTTAAAAACTCATTGTCTGAAAAAAGAAACCTTTCTACATTGAATACGTTGTATAGAATTGCAATAGATTGCACAGGTGTAGCTAATAAAGTGGATGGAGTGTATATGTCTGGCATAGTGAAAATTTTCCACTATTGGTGGGTGCTGGTTTGGACTGCTATTAGATTGCCGGTCTGCAGCATTATCCCACTGTGGCCCTTGTCAGAATGATGGGCTGTTGCCCCATTCCTATTGAAATGATTATTTCCTCTCAACACTCTCTTTTTACCCAGCCTTCAGGTGTGGCCATTTGGAACAGGTCTAAACTTTTTTGCCTTCAGACGTACTCAGATGTGTCTTCGTACAGCCAAGTTTGTTTCAGGCACAGCCCAACCATCATGGAGCTAAAAAAGTTCGCTCCAGTGCTGCCTGCCAAACGTCAATGTTTCCATTCATCCGTTGAGGAGCCCCACATAGAATCTTGTTTTTTTTTTTGTTTTTTTTTTTAGGGAAATTATTTAACTTATTTCCTCAAGATAACTATGAACTTGGACAAATCAAGACCAGAGCACACACTGTCTATTTCTCTGGCTTTGTGGAAATCTGATGTTTGACATTTAAAATGATGAACAAAGGTAGATCAAGATACATACGTAGGTAGATTTTATTTATTTAAATTTTAGAATAATTATTTTTGGCACCTGACATTTATTTATTCATTTGTTTTATTATTATTATTATTATTATTATTATTATTATTATTATTATTATTATTATCATGTTTTTTATTTAGTTATTTTTAAAATAATTTATGAATGCATTCTCTAAAACCTTTGTACATGGATATGTACATGTATTGGAGATGATTTAGTTATATGCACTGCGTGGCACCAGGTTGTGGACCAACACATAATTAAGGTCAACGTTATTGTTCTGTTTGGTGTATAATGTTGATTTGTATATGTATTATGTTGTATGTTGTATTTTCGTGGCTGCAGCAATAAGAGCCCAAGGAAAGGACCGCGTATCATCACAACTAGAAGGAATCATTCCTTATTCAGACATCATAGCCGGCGAGGCAAAAAGCATATAATCGACAAATTAGAGTCATCATTCTGCAAAGTCTCATAAGCAAATGAGACTGAAACAGATGACCAGATCATTTGGCGAACAACAAGCTGTCAAAAAAGCAAGCTCCATCCTCCTCATGAAAGCCCATATGATGATCACACAGTTTTTTCCAAATGCTGAGATAACTGTGACCTAAGTCTAAGGTTGCTTTGTTTATCCAGGCAGATGACATGATATCTACCAAGTCTGGTGTTGCTCCCCCCCCCCATTCAAAGCTATGACTCTCTGAGGCCTCTCGGCTCCACATCCTCTCCTTCACTGCTCGGGAAAAAACAGCAAAGTCAGTCTTGACAGACAGCAGGTTTACAGGGCTCGTCAGGCATTAAAAGATTTGATCCGTACTGGAAGAGGAAGGACCCTTGGGGGGTATCGAGAAGGATGAGGGTCTGTTGAGGCCAGTTCCTGAGCCAAGAATCCTCACTAACTTTGTGGTCATGGTCAAGGAGAGGTTCATGCTCTCATGTTTCATTTAAGGCTGTGGGAGCTTGTTATCTCGTACTTCTATATCTATCAGCACTAAATGTCTTTACCATGAACATGTAAGGGAAAATTAAACCAGGGACAGTTGAGCTCATGGTTTTTACTAAGACTAACGTCAACATTGCTATTATTTCCTATACAATAATTACAGTAAATAGGGCACACTCATCTTAGGGAAAATATCACATTGATTATAACAAGATTTTCACACTGCAGAGATTATTTTGATACATACAATTGCAAAACATTACATTTTATATTATATATAAGTATATATACTTGTGATGTGAAATGAGGAACCCACAAAATATTATCACCAGCTCTGTAGTACTGCACAGCTGTACAAATGTTTTTCTTAATGAACTGCATCAAAATTTGAGACTGAAACTGTTGTCATATTTTGTGTGATCACTCTGCTGATGGAAGGTTGAGACAGACACAAGTCATCACCACTGGACTGTTGCGTTTTTCCAGTTTAGCAAATATGTTAGTGTTGTGATCATTTTGTTTCTGGTGTTATAGCTTTATTGTGTAAAGCCAGAAATGTGTGTGTAAATAAAACCAAAAAAAAAAAGAGAAGATTGTGTAAAGGGGCGTCCTAAAATGTTTTATTTCAATTAAGCAACTCTTTAACAATCAAACTCCCCTCCTCAAAGTTAATATTTGGCCCAAACTTTTTGAATAGGGACTTCTCAATGGACAGCATATTTGGGTCATTAGATTTTGGAAACCTAAACCAGAGTGTCCCTTACTATCTCCTATGAACTTGCAAAAGACAACATTCATCCAAACGCCTCTGTGATGTTCCATGAACTATGAAATTCACTTAAAAGGCAGCTAACACACAAGTATAAATATTTGACTTCAGGCGAGTTGAGTAAAAGGGTGGTTGGCTGTGTTTAAAGATGGATGACAAGATAAGAGGGAGGCTGGGTGAGGTGGGGGAGGTTCATAGAAGCTGATATAACTTGTAACTACAGTCATAACCACTGACCCCTGAAAGACTGCGGTGTTGGCAGCAGCTCCCCTGTCTAATCTCCTGCTGCTAAGTGAGTAATTGGAAGTGAGAGCTTATGTATTTTTGTAATGAGCTGACAGCATATTTCCACTCCTTGCCCAAAAGGTTCACCTAATCAACATGGTCACGCTGTTTCTCTGTCAGTGACAGCTCTTGCCACAATGGCCGTGACAAAACAAAATGTCAAGCAGTGGATGGATGTGTGTATATGTGTGTGTGTGTGTGTGTGTGTGTGTGTGTTTTGGGTGGGCTTCAACTGCTACCCCAGAGCTGCATCAACATCACTGCTTCAGTCTGCAGCCTTGATATGATAGATGATTTACATGGATGTGGCAAGTGTGTGAATGTAACCTTTATAAGTCACACCAAGCAACTTCCCAGCTACACACACCTCGACCCTATTCATTTGTAGTGACAGTTAGTGGCGAATTAATGCATGGGCCCAGGACCCTGAATCTCAAAGGGCCTCTGAATATCCATTAATAATATATAAATAATAATATTAAAATGAAACATATATAATATAGGGGGCGGCACAGTGGCCCAGTGGTTAGCATTTTCGCCTCACAGCAACAAGGTTCCTGTTTTGAACCCTGGGGTGGGGGAGCCCCTCTGTGCGGAGTTTGCATGTTCTCCCCATGTCAGTTTTCTGTGGGTACTCCAGCAAGACATGCAGGCTGATTGGTTTGTTGCCAGTTGTGTTGTATGTTGACACTCATTAGTAAGTGTAAGCAGTGCAGCTTGGGCAATTACTTTTTAAAGAAAAGGATTTACTTTACAAATGACCTAAGGCAACAGGATTTTTCAAAAAAGCTCAAAGACACAAACTGCCACATGTGAGTTGTGCCACTCAGCCACCCGACATCTAATCCCAAATGTTAGTATGGTGCCTCAAGAGAGTGGTCGCACCAGGGTCATGTGGCTCTATGTTCCCAGGATCTTACATTCTCCACATTTAGATGGCACATAACAAGAACATGACAAAGGTTAGGGGACACTCTTAGAGTAATAAAATTGCACTGGTACAGGTCTTTGTCTAAATATAGTTGCTCTTTCTGTAAGAAAAAATCCCCAAATAGTTGGAGTAAATCAAATAATTAAAAAATGATGAAAAGTGTGAATTAATTGAAAAATAACAAGTAACCAATCAAGAAAGGAAAAAGGGCTAACTTAGGTTACAAAAAAGGGCTAGAACCAGCTTTAAACCCCATTTCTAAAAAGGTTAAGGTTAGGAAGGAGGTCAAAGGAGGAGGTTAAGGTGAAATACCCATAACAATTCACTATTCTCATCTCAAAACAGGTTAGAAAAAAAGACTTGGAGAGGGGGATCCGAAAACCTCAAACACACTCTTAATCATAAATTTTAATCTATTTAATTGGAATAACTTTGATCTATATAAAGACATTTTAAGGACAGAGAATGAGAAGCAAGTGACATGATCACAAAAGGAGGGTTAATGTGTTAAGAGAACACTGAACTAGAGACTATAGGATGTGGGAGCATAGGACCTTGGGAACATAGAACTTTGGGAATGTTGGATGCTGGGAACATGGGACTCTGGGAATGCAGGACTCTGTAAACATACAACCTTGGAAACGTAGGACCTTGAAACATAGGAATCTGGGAATTAGGGATTATACGGCCCCAGAAACATAGAACCTTGGAAACATAGGGCCCTAAAAATATAGGACCATGAGAACATAGGACCTTAGCAATGTGAGACTGGGAACATAGAAGGTTGGAAACACAGGAAACAGAGAACCTTGGAAATAAAGAACCTTGATAACATAGAACCTTGGAAACATAGGACTAAGGACTAGGGACCATACGGCCCCAGAAACATAGAACCTTGGAAACATAGGACCCTAAAAATATAGGACCTTGAGAACATAGGACCTTAGCAACATGAGACTGGGAACTAGCGACCATAAGACCCTAGAAACATAGAAGGTTGGAAACACAGGAAACAGAGAACCTTGGAAATAACGAACCTTGGGAACATAGAACCTTGGAAGCATAGGACTAAGGACTAGGGACCATAGGACCCTGGAAACATAGAAGGTTGGAAACACAGGAAACAGAGAACCTTGGAAATAACGAACCTTGGGAACATAGAACCATGGAAACGTAGGACCCTGGAAACATAGGATTTTGGGAACATGGGGCTCTGGAAACATAGGACCTTGGAAACTTAGGGCCCTGGAAACACAGGACCTTGGAAATATAGGGCCATGGAAACAGTGGTCCAGAGGTTCTTGGAAACTAGAGGTCGACCGATATGGATTTTTTATGGCCGATGCCGATACCGATGTTTTGCCATCAGCCTCAGCCAATGACTGATATGTACTGCTGATTTTTTTGAGCTGATATTTGGAGCTGATATTGTTTTTTTCTCCCTCTATATACATGATAGAAATGTCACAATAATAACAATGATGGGTACACAAGTGTCAATTTTAGAAAAAATAACAAAAACACACACACAACACACACGTCTCTTTAAAAAAATAAAAAAAATAATATACACATATATATATATTTAAGAGGATAAATAAAAGATACAAGAAGTAATGGAAACTGTCAAACATTCAAATGAAAAAGGGATTTAGTGCACTTAGTAAGCAGCATTGAAGTATATGTCTGAACATAAATATGACTCAGTGAAGTGCTGCCATCAGGGGATTGCTTAAAAAAGAAGAAACAAAAACACAAATTCAGTATATTTTGGTCTAGTGCCTTTGTGTTAAACTCATTCTATTACCCCCGTATTCTGTGCACATTATATGGGTGCATCATGGTAACAGTAGTGTACAAGGCACAAAAGGCATCAGCATCTCAAAAACAGCCCTGCTGATAAATGGTTTGCTGGTAGATACTTTTATAAGTCAAATAGACATAATCTGGTTATCACAACAAAATGTAAAATAAAATAGGTTGTTAGGTTAATTAGGTTCATTGTCAACTCATCTTTAATGCTTTTAATGTTCATGTTCATGTAGCCATATTAAAAAGGAAAACATTCAACCGTTAAAAATAGTCATTGGAATGCAGTCTTTAATTTGTAAAAGAAGAGTGTCATAGTTTCCCTTTTTCCTACATAAAATAGGCCTAACCTTGTTTTATGCCTATTATGCAGCCTTCTTTGCAAAGACAACAGACTAGCAAAGGAAACATTGTCTGAAGTAACTGCCCATGCATATTGACAAACTCCATGAGGCTAGCTCTCTAGCCTAGCTCTAACATTTGCCTGTGTAAAATCTAGTTCACAAATCTAGTAACGGGGGTTACAGACACACGAACACACAAACAGGAGGGAGGGAGACAACAGAGAGAAAGAGAGTAGGCTGTAACCTAGGCACCGAGCAGGGGAGGGGAAAGCATATGCCTGTAAATCAGGCCCCGGAAAAAATAAAAAATAAATCGGCCAAATGCTCCCAGGTGTCAGCCAATGCCGACACCTTTAAAAAACCCAAATAAAGTTAAAGGCCCGATATATCAGCTGGACGATAAATCGGTCGATCTCTACTGGAAACACAGAACCTTGGGAAGATAGGACTATAGAAACTTAGGGCCCTGGAAACAAAGGATCTTGGAAACGTAGGGTCCAGGAAACATAGAACCTTGGCAACACCGGACCCTGGGAACATGGGGCCCTGGAAACATAGGATTTTGGGACCATAGGGCCCTGGAAACATTTGGCTTTGGAAATATAGGATTTTGGAAACAAAGGACCCTGGGAACCTGGGACCATAAGACCCCGGAAACATGGATGTGTGGGGATGTGTTGGGGATGTGTGAATGATTTTGTTAATTGGTGTCATGCTAGTTTTCTTCAGCTGAATACCAAGAAAACATTTTATTTTTGATTTCAGACTGAGCAGAGACACACACCAACATGTAGTTATTAATGGTGAAAGTATTGAAGTTGTCAATGAATATAAATATCTAGGGACAGTAATCGATAAACAACTGTCATGGGACTCAAATACAGCCGCCATCTATAGGAAAGGACAGCAAAGACTTTACTTTATGCGGAAGCTCCGACAGTTTGGAGTGGACAAACAAATACTGGTTCTCTTTTATCGTTCATTTGTGGAGAGTATCTTAACCATCTGCTTTATTGCTTGGTTTTTCTCACTGTCTGTAGGAAACAGGAACAAACTTAACAAGATTGTTAACATGTCTAGCAAGATTGCAGGTCAACAACAACGCAGCATGACACAACTTTGTGAGTCCAGAGTAGTGGAGAAGGGACGTTCAATCTTAGGTGATGTATCTCACCCTCTCCATGGTGAATATGAGTTGTTACCATCAGGACGGAGGTACAGAGTGCCGTCTCTGCGCACTTCTCGTGCCTGGAAATTTTTCATACCTTCCAGTATAGCTCTGCTGAACAAATTGTGATTGTGATACAAGGTGCACACTATGGTAGGTTTCTTAATTTTTGATTGTTGGTGATGCTGGTGTAAAGCACTGTTGTTTAATGCTGTCTTGTTATGTCTTGCTCTTGTTGTTGTGGTTGTACTTGTTTTATGGTTGTCTAATGTTTGTCCTTAATTGTAATGTTTCTTATGTATTTTTCTGACGATGCCACAGACACAAAAAGAATTTCCGAAAGACTAAATAAATGAACTAACTAACTTACTAACTAACTAATGAACTAACTAACTAACATAGGGCCTTGGGAACATAGGGCCCTGAAAACACAAGACCTTGAAAATGTGAGGCCCTGGAAACATAGGACCTTGGAAACATAGAACCATGGGAACATAGATATGCTCCCGCATTAGCCAAGAAGCAGACTAGCAGATATAGCAAAATGCCAGTTTTCAAATGTTTAATGAGTAATGAGGCTACATAGATTGTTTTTTTACCTGAGGCTCTTCTGTTGCCTGTAACTGGTATTTTTCCAAAGATCTGTCTGAAAGATGGACAATCAGTCATAGAGATTAGAGTTTTGGTTTGGTCATTGTACAAACATTACATTGTATACATTGTACATACATTGTACAAAGGTTCTTAATAATTTGTTACACGACTCATTATTACTCAACACTGATGCTAACTTGTCTGTGTCAGAGCACCAATATAATCATCAATCAAAGACGTGCATCAGGAGAGACTGAGCCATCTGACACTCGTCAATTGAGATCCATCCATTTTTTTTGTCATCAGAAGCCAGGCTGCAGGGGCAGCAGGCTGAGCAAAGTATTCCAGAGACCCCTCTCCCCAGCAACACTTTCCATTTCCTCCTAGAGTATCCTGAGGCATGCCCAGGCCAGATGAGATATATAATCCCTCCAGCGTGTTTTAGGTCTGCCCTGGGGCCTCCCACCAGTTGGACATGCCTGGAACACCTCTAATGATAGGCACCCAGGAAGCATCCTAATCAGCTGACCCCTCTTTGACGTGAAGGAGCAGCGGCTCCTGCAAGCTTTCTACAGATGCCCAAGGTCCTTGCCCTATTTCTAAGACTGAGCCCAGCCACCCAACGGAGGAAACTCATTTAGGCCACTTGTATCCACAACCTCTCATGACCACAAGAAAGGGTTGGGACATAGTTGAACCAGTTAACTGAAAGCTCCCTCTTCACCACAATGGTCCAACACAGTGCCCGCATCACTGCAGATGCTTCACCAAACTGCCAATCCATCTCATGCTTCATTTTACCCTCACTCGTGAACAAAACCCTCACTTGAGGCTGCAACTCCAAAACCAGAGGGGCCAATCCACTGTTTTCCATTTTTTGTCCATTGAGAGTGGAGTCTTTATTGAATAAGTCCTTGGGAACTGGACTTCAAGGAGTTAATGAGGAATTTTTCTGCCAAACAAACTAGGCATAGAAACTTTAAAGGGTAAACCAGCGTTTAATATGAATGCTTGTTGTTATGGCATTGATATGCTAGACTGTTTCTACGCCTTCCAATGCATCTGGTGTTATCTGTTGTATTGCTGATAGTGTTTGAGGGATGTTTGTGGCATTTGAAAGATGATATGAAGTATAAATGAAGTGAATAAATGTACAGTACGGTTGTTAGCAGCATCATTATATGCAGAGGTAAATGATTCGCTGTGGTGTGGGATATATGCTGACGGGCTAAGCCAAGCCCTGGGGCCTGTGAAAGGATTAAATCACACATGGTGACAGTAACAGCAGTTACAGATGTGTTTTCAGAATGCCTACAGTGATTGTTTAGGAGAAGCAAGTAACCACATGTGCATTCTGCTCAGCTGGACTGGGACCTCTTACACTCTGCTCTGCTTGCACAGTAACCAGCCATACAAAAACTGTGTGATGCTTTATTGAAGACATCATAATATTATATCCAGTTGTAGTGTATGAATGAAAGGAGACAGCTGGCCACCAAACATGATAGTTGTGCCACTGTAAACATCACTGTAAACAGGGCAAGTTCTTCAACATTAAATATAAAACTTCAGCAATGAAACGTTGTATTTAATACAGCTCCAAACCAACACAGATTAAATAAATAACACTTTATTTTAAAACTCAAGGTCCGTCTTGAATTTTGAAACTGTTTATAGATGTCAAAAGAAGCCAAAGAGTTAGTTGTTCTTACTTCAACTTTAAGTAAACGATTGATTCAAATGAGCTTTTTTTTTTGTTGTTGTTTTTCAGTAGAAGTGAAATGATGTCGTTATTGTTTAAGATGAAGCATGTTGATTTTAACTTGTTGCAAGAAAATTCCTGAACCACATAATTCTGTAAAAGACATTCAGTGCTTAGGCGTGATGCCATATATTCAACTTCCAATATGAATTCAATCAAATACAAGAATCAGTTGTTTCTGCAGCTGTTGGTTTTGACTCACTGAGTGTGAGTGTGTGTCAGTATGTGTGTATGTGTGTGTGTGTGTGTTAGTGTTTTGTGTGTCAACTCCACTGACCATCATTACAAGTACATGTTATAAGAGCAAGCTTTGTTCCAACACAAACACTCTTGACAGTTAACTTCTTATTTCCTTATTCATTTTTTAGCAAAGTGTTAATATCCAGCTTTTTTCCACTTGCACTGACATCCTGCAGAGAATCCATCTGTCATATTCTGCTGCATCCTGTTCTGTTTCATCTGCATCTGTATCTCTGTATAACAATTAAGTTGCATTATGGGAAATGTAGGAGCCAGTGTCTTGGGCGTTTGACTTGCACATCAGGACATTTTGGCCTCTGCTGCGCATATTTTGATCATTCTTTTTTTTTTTTAATTTGTCACTTGAAACTACAATACAATACCACATTGCTGTACCCCCCAGAAATAAGTTAGTTCCAATGAAAACAGTTGACATTGGTGTATCATGGTTGGTTCCATTTGGATGCAAAAAATGTTGCCCTGTAAAACTACATCGCAAACATCGAGTATGAATTGTCACACTATTTTTATGAACATATCTTTCTATTATAACAGTACTTCATTTAATTTTAACAGTACTTTAACTTTTTTATAAAAATATTTTATTTGACTTTATTATAACAGTACCTCAATTTTTTTTAATAACAGTATTTTATTTAACTTTATTTAACAGTACTTTAACTTTAGTGTAACAGTATTTTAAAGATTTTGTAAAAAATATTTTATTCATCATTATTATAACAATACTTTATTTTCCTTTATTATAACAGTACTTTATATTTTTTTTATAAAAGTATTTTATTTAACTTTATTATAACAGTACTTTAACTTTTTGTAAAAATATTTCATTTAACTTTACTGTCACAGTACTTTAGGAAACTTACATTATTGTAACAGTACTTCAACTTTTCATAAAAATATTTTATTTAACTTTATTATAACAGTATTTTATTGTAACAGTACTTTGAATTTTTATAAAAGTAGCTGTGTAACTTGATAATAACAGAACTTTATTTAATTTAATTATAACAGTACTTTATCTTTTATAACAGTACTTTAATTAACTTTAGCCTATTATAAATCTTCTTTAATTTATTTATAAAATATTTTTTTAACTTGATTTTAACAGTACCTTAAATTTTTTTATAAAAGTGTTTTATTTGACATAATTGTAACAGCACTTTACTTTTTATAAAAGTATTTTATTTAACCTTATTATAACAGTACTTAATTTAACTCTATTATAACACTACTTTAACTTTATTATAACAGTACTTGAGTTAACTTTATTGTAACAGTACTTCAAGTTTTTTAAATAAAAGTATTCTATTCAACTTTAATATAACATAACTTAAATTTTTCTAATTAAAGTATTCCATTTAATCTTATTACAACAGTACTTTATTTGACTTTATTGTAACAGTGCTTTAAATTTTTTATGAAAGTATTTTATTTAATTTCATTATACCAATATCTAATTTAACTTTATTATAACAGTACTTTAATGAACTTTATTATGACAGTACTTTAACTTCTTTTATAAAAGTATTTCATTTAACCTTATTACAATAGTACTTAATTTGTCATTTAACTATACTATAACAGTACTTTAACCTTTTTTAAGTATTTTAACTATATCATAACAGTACTTTATTTAACTTTTTAATAAAAGTATTTTTATTTAACTTTAGTAATAATAATAATAATAATAATAATAATAATAATGCATTTTATTTATCAGCACTTTTCAGGACACTCAAGGTCACTGTACATAGAGCATAAACAGTAGTTTAACTTTTTATAAAAGTATTTTAAATATATCATAACAGTACTTTATTTAACTTTATGATAACAGTAGTTAAGTATTTTAGTAGTCAACAGGAGTTCAGGGGAGATTTTAAAATATTAAGCTAAATATCATGTATTGCAATATGGCTTGGAATATATTATTTATAGGCCATATTACCTAGCCCTCTGTCCAGGAATAACTGGGACCACTAAAGTTCAACTCAAGGTGCTCAGAAAAAAAGGAATTTGTATTGAAAGCTCCAGAAGAGCTACTAAATGGACCTTGCTGTGGGATTGTTTTGACAACTGTTGTCTCCAAGATCAAGAATGAACCTTCAACAAGGACACTGAGATGCTGCTGCTAAATTGATTTTAAGACAGAAATTTTAAATCCTGGACATATAACACCGAAACAATCTTCACCACCAGAGGAAGGTCAGAAAATACGTTTAGTTTTTATCTGTGTGAGACAACCTTTAAATTGTGTGTTGCGAACAGTGATTTTGCTGCAGTGCTTCACACTAACACAATTCATCCCCCTCAAAACAACTTTTGAAAGTCCCACAAGTCTTTGTGCTCAGTCTGCAGCTGTAACTTGAGACGTCCGTGATTTCTTGTTGGATAGAGAATGCTAAAACCGGGAAATAACAGAGCTGAAAGAGGTGAAAAGGCAAGTGATACAAGAAGGGTCCTGTCCTTTAAATCTGTAATTCAAGCTGATGGGGCTACATGGGAAATCAGCTTTGGCCGAGGGCTTCGCGGATTAGACCCTATCTGCTGTGCTCCCTCTGGGCTGACGCCCCGACCGCAAACCCCAAGCCTTCTATCTCCACTGAGAGGATAGGCAGGCACATGAGAGGTCAGCGTGGATTGCTTACGGAGGTGTTCCATTTAAAACGCCAAAACAATTTCCCTCTGACCTGCTGAAAGTCTGTTTTGGAAGCCCTCCTGTGCCACTTCACCCACAATGCAAGTTCCTGACATGCGACACCGGTGAACCCGCGGTAACCTGTGAGGGGGGTTACGTTTGGTCAGGATCAGCTCTGGGCCTCACAAGCTGCAAACCACCAGCAAAAAGGGACAAAATACACTTGTGTCATGAACACCAGAGACAATCCCAGTGCGTTACATATTTCCTGGAGTCATTACAATCACCGCCGCTCACTCTTTTTCCCTCAGTGTGTCCTTGCAGTAATCTGGAGTTCTGCAGCACGGGGCACCAATCCATGCGTGACCATATGTAATATAATCAAAAAGTCAGCACTGTGTTTTATACAAGCAATCAGAGCCAATCAGTGTGAGCTCAGTGTGTGATGGGAAGGTGGAAAAGGGGGGTCAGGGGTTGCTGGGGCCCTGGCCGAGTGTGTTACTCATCAGTCTCCCAGGCCCGGCGCTCTGTTTGGATTGCTGTGTTTGGATAAAGCAGATTGGTTTGCACTTAACCCTGTAATATATGCAAAACTATTCTCCTGATAATACTCTTTAAGCCTGGCCAGTCACCACTGTGGCAGATGCCGTAAACGTGGCATGGCTTGAAGAAAAATGGCACATAATAAATTGTGACATGGTCGCTGAGGGGGCACATATGTCGCTGTAACCCCCCCCACCCCACGCCAAACCCTACATATACATACACATACCTCACTATGACGTTAACAAGCAGGATATGAAATATGGCATTGAGATTAACAGCTGCAGGTCAATGGGTCAGTTCGAAAGTGTGACACAGTGACAAACAGCAACAAAGCAACACCAGTCATTAGTCGCAGAGCAAACAAAATAATTTTTTGTTGGTGGTTTTCCTTAGTACTTAAAATCTAAAGTGGGATTTATACTTTTGCATCAAATCGATGCCGTACACCATAGCCTGACATGGACTTCTCCAGAAATGTAACTGCATGTCACAGCGATGCAGACCTCCTGTTTGTTTTTGTTAGTTAAAAACCATTTTGCTCAGTGGAAACATGGCTTTTATTTACTTTTATTTCACAGATAAGAAACAATAAACTGTAGAGACAAAAAAGCCTCCACACTTAAATTCCGTTGTGTGATTTATCCTGACCCAGGGCTGTTTCAAGACACTGGGGGCCCCAGGCAAGTGGCACCTTGGAGCCCCCCCCACATACCTGTGTACCGCCACGGCTCGGCTGTTCAGGTATTTCTGGGCAGTCATGAAATCAACAAAGAGGAAATTATTGGACCTGGAGCCAGACTTCTCCGTCGCCGGTAAGCCGTTATCTTGCGCCGTATTTGACAGGAATATGGCATCTGTGACCCCTGTTCAACCCACAACCGGCATGATTCGCCTTTCGTTTCTGCTGCGGGTTGAAATCTGTACTCGCACAGCGTGCTCCTGAATGATTGAAACTATTTTTAGTCGCAAATGCGAGTAAAATGCTAGCACCGTAGAGTTCTGTGGAAAATCACCGTAGCATATATAAACAAATCTAACCTATAAGTAAAATAACTTTCACTGCTTAAAGATACTCACCAGCTCAGCTAATACCTGAAATGTCACTGGATACAAACCACTGCAGCAGCATATTGAGTGCCAGGTGGCCAGAGCGCGCCGTTATTGGACGCCACATGGACACTCACTCTCTTGCAATTGGACTTTGAACTTATCCTACAGTAGTGGTACCGTGAGATACCGTAGTACTACAGTACTCCAACAATGCTAGCGTGGGTGGCAACCAATCATGCGGGACATGGTCTCAATTTGCGTGACGCATGAAAAGAGACAGAAATTCTGTGCAGTCCCGCACAATGCGGGACGTCTGGTCACCCTACTTAGCCACTCGCAAACAGCAGCTAGTAGGGGGCCCCATTAGAGGGGATTCCAACGTGTTGTCGTTGTTGCAGTGTCTATAGGGGTTCCATCATATTGTCATTGATATGGACCAATGTCAGCCGTCTCTGGGGGTCCCCTTCCAGCTCTGGGCCCTAGGCAATTGCCTAGTTTGCCTGTTTGGTTGCGACAGCCCTGTCCTGACCTCATATGAGTGGAAAACTTTGCTTACTGCTAGGCTAATATATGCAATGTAAAATGTCATAGGCTTATGCATGAAAATGTCAGCATGTTGTATTTGTTTGGAAATACATTACAATACAATCTGTTTTGTTGGCGAACCTTGTGAACTGTAATTGAGCCAAATTTTGTAATGTTACCTTGTTAAATGTTGCTGTTGTCCCTGACTTCATATGAGTAGAAGAAAACTCTGGTAGCTGCTTGGCTAATTTATACAATGTAAAATGCCATAGGCTTCTGCTAATAATGCTGTATGTTGTATTTGTGGGGAAAATGACAAGACAAACAAAAGACAAGTGTTTGATCGTGAATCTTGAGTTATAATAAAGTCAATTTGTGTAGCCTACATGTGTATTATCTTGTTGCTATTCAGCCATGTTTAATTTGCGTTTTAGGTTGTGTTTCGAATCAGTCAAACTTAACACTTCATAGAAACTCCACTGCCAACTAGTGTTTTTGAGGTGTAACTGCAGAGCCACAAAGGCACATCACTGCACTAGTATAAAAGCTTACAATTTCGTAAGCCACTTGCACAAAAAAAATGACTTTTGCCTGGGACTGTTCCCTGGAGTCGCATGTTCAAATCCATGTGAACTTGAAGTGAACTTTGAGTCATTTTAAGGTCCTCACCATGTTCTTTTTTCTAAACCTAACTCCAGTAACTTTTATTGCCTAAACCTAACCTCCATAACTTTACCTGAATTGCGTAACTGTATGTTAAGGATACAACGTCATTTGTGGGCAGTGTTGGGCAGTAACGCGTTATTAGTAACGTGTTACAGTAACGCCGTTAGTTTTGGCAGTAACTAATACTCTAATGTGTTAGCTTTGAAATTCAGTAACTCAGTTACCGTTACCAAACGCTGCGTTACACTGTTATTTTTGGCCAGGTTTTAAAACGGCTCGCAGCATGCAGTATTCCTTCACAAACTAAAGTTCGCTTTCACTAAAACATTTTAGCCCTAAACAATAAAAGATAGTCAAGTCAGATAGAGGTATGTGAACAATTCTTACCAGAGCGTCTTAATGAAACACGTCTCTCACCATCTCTGAAGTCACTGTCGACCTGCTGGTCTCACCACAGTGCTGTAATGTTACATTAAGCGGTAGTGCTTCTGTAGATTTTTAGTCCCAGTAACATTATATCCAGTGACGTGATATCCATTGTTATCCCAAGGAAGCTTTGTTGAGGACAGACAATGTCTGCGGTGGGCGACAGACTCGACATCATCATGTAGCTCTTCAAATGTTCTCTTTAGCTCATTTTCCATATTTGTATCCAAGTACCGTAGCTGTACAACGTTTAGCTGCCTGACAGCAAGCAACTCCACTGTAGAAGATGTTTGCTTGTTTCCTATACCGTTGTATAATTGTTTTGTCAAGTTGTAGTCTAACAGTCCCTTGGTTAAACTCCATCCACTGTTGCTTAGGCGATGTAGCTACAAGCCAGTACAGTTAGGAAATGTTTTGGGCTGCAGGGCTGAGTTGTGATTCCCTGTACAGCCCATACATACTACACAATTCAAGTAGCATTTTAATAGGCTTTTGTTTTTATTACATCACTGAAGTCAGATAAAGTCTGCACCCCAAGTGGACTCTCTGGAAGTCTGCAGAAAGTCCACTTGAGGCCCCTTGTGGACTGGTTACATTGTAGATTTGGACAGCCCTCAGCACTTCTTGTGAATGTGCCCGCAAAGTGTGGTGAAGTCCTGACATTTGGATTCAGCACATAATGTGTTTTTTTTTCCCTAACCACATGCTTTTGTTGCCTAAACTTAAGGAAATTAGGTAAAAAAAAGTGTTTTCCCAACATTTATTAGTTTATTTTGAATAAGACTGCATGCATGTAGCAAGCAGAAACTGTACAATTCCTGTGAAAATGAAAGTGAATTTGGAAAAGACACAATGCATGTGACTGGCATAAATTGACCCAAATGCAGAAATTACATCAATACAGTCAAGCACGTGCACGGATAAACCCCAGGTGGTGCTCAAGCACCTGCCCTATTGCCCTCTATCGAGATAAGTGCCCTTATTGCAAGATTTGTTTTTTTTTTTTTTCTCCTAATTTTATGTTTTAGTTTTTAAATTTGGTCCATGACATCAACTCTCAATTAAATCCGTGTTGTATGCCCGACAACCGCATTTGGGTTTTAATTCTGTGAGACTGCAGGAGCCCCTGCCCCTCTCTCTGCAACCTCCCTTGTTGTCACAGCCAAGTTAATGAACATAAATCGAGCTCCCTGCAGAGCAGCATCCACGTGTTCCTGAACTGCCTTCATGTACAGCCAGCTAACGATAGTGTTTGCCCTAAGCCTTGGCATTGTTTGTAACTGTTGTGAGAGTAAACCACTTTTTTAACATCTCGATACAGCTGGACTAATGTAGACAATAACCCACTATTAAGCTCAACAACAAGTAAGCTAGTCTGGCTTAAAATCATACCATCTCCCTCCAACTCTCTGCCTGATTCCAGTTTACCAACTGCCCGGTGCAAGGGGAGACAGATGCCGAATTACCTTCACACTTTCACTTATCTTTAAAGACCAACCTTAATTTGAAATAAGGTCTAAGTCTTGTATGCTGTACTTCTGATAATTTTTTTAACAAGTCTGAGTTGAGGTTTTCGTGCTGCACATGCTGGGGGCTAAAGAGCGCAGAGGACGAGAGAAGGAGCATGGTGCTGCAGCTGGATTCTTTAGAAATAGTTAAAGTGTTTTTTGAGGATAATTTTAAGTATAAGCATGTGACTTTTTAATGAAGTCATAAAAATAAGCCCTGCATTTAGGGCTTGTAAAAAAAACATCTTTGTAGGAGGTCACCTGCAGCCTGAATTTTGTGTTTTCCTTTACATAAATCAAGACATTTCCACCATAAATTCACGCAGAAAAATGTACTAAAATGCAGGAAATGAAGTGTCAGAGGCTCAGAATTTCCTGGGGAAGACCTCCCCAACTTAATATATGACCCCTGCAATGTTCAAATGAAATGATGCCCTTGTCTGCATCACTGTATGGGTATTGAATCAAATTAATAGATATGTAAGTTAAAAAAGATGTGCCACTGTGTGTAACTTTTGTAGTGGTAATTATGAGATGGCTGTATTAGGGATGTGATTATACTGTCATTTACATCCAATAACAGTCCAGAATGTAAACATTCATATCAGCAGCTGACCCAACAGCAGTGAGATGCATTTTGTTTTACAGTAATAAGAGTACAGTCACCATAGAAACATGTCAGATCTTTGAGACATGACAATTTTTATGCAGTGAAGTTGTTCTGCTGCATCTCAGCAGCAGAGGTTGGTGCTGAAGGCCATATGGTGTCACAAGTGATTCTCTATACAGCACGACTTTTTCAGATTACAGACTTGTGTTGTACAGAATAACGTATACCAGCAGAGGGCAGCAGCTGACTTTGAAGAAAATGAAGCTATGAAAACAATTCAGTCACACATCAACTGATAACATAGTAAATGATCATACTAAATCTGTTTAATTCAATAAATAGAGATTAAATATCAAAATACTAAGATCAAATGTAGATGAACAGATTAAAAATGTTCAGCCTACTTTGGTAATAATTTTACTTTAATATCACTATAAGAAGGGTAGCAGTATTATTAGATTATTTAAGGTGTGATATGACAGTGATGGGGGAGGGGGGGTTAAGTTGTGTTATTGTACTCAAAGCAATTAAGTGAATTCTGTGGTCTCTGTAATTTCACTGATTTAATCTATGATATAAACAAAAACCAGAGGGCATGTTATCACTGCAATGTTTACCACGTTAGTCTCTGATAGGTTTGTTGCAGAGATCTGCCAGAGGCACCCTTAAAAAATCCTGTGAAACCACCCACAAACAGGCAGTGTTACTTTTTCAGTCTGGAAAAAAAGCAACAGAAAATACAATTTGATCTCTGGAGAAATGTCTCAAACTGTGGCATTCATAGACAGCAGGATCTGTTATACAGGCTACAGTAACAGGCGGACATGGCCGACTAGTTGCTACGGAAACCATCACTGACTCACTTCATGTTGTAGTTGTCCTCAGTGAAATGAAAAGTATCAGATTGACTCTAAAAACTGTGAATGCTGCTTTTATCTTAGGGCTGGCCAACATAACGATATTACAGTATATCAATATCATGATATGAGACAAGATCATCTTAGATTTCGGACATAGTAACACAGTAAGTGTTGTCTTTTCCAGGGTTGGCGTCAGACACCGATGCCAAAAGACAAGTCACTGAGCTCTTCAGTCAACTCATTCTACCGCAAACATTTGTCAATGAAGAAGCAAGTTTATGTCATTGATTTTACACACCCCCTGCTAATGGATGTTAAGTTTCGGAAATACAGCGTGGTAGCTTTTCATTTTCCATTCATACAAACACAGAGAACATTCACAGTCACATACACTATTATAACAATGAAACGAGTGCAGTGAAGAAGTAAGTGTAGGTAGTTGAGTAGGATATTTCGCTTATTATCCCACTCTGATCTTTTTTTTTTTCTCAGTGCAGTTACATCTCTCCAGGCTACTCACAGCAGGGAGTGAGTGATATTTCTCACACAATCTGCATTTGAAACGGAAAATAGGGATTTCCAGTTGTCACTGAGATGTGTTTGATGTCAAATGAAGAGCAAAAGCGAATCACATTAAACTGTCTAACTTGTATCCAAAACATTTTGAAGGGATTTAACACTTTCTCACTCACACACAAAAAAGCCACGTGTATATAACACAGGAGATTAGTTAAGGTCACATCTCATTCATCACATGCCAATGAAAAGTTTTGAATTACCCTGATATGTGAGCAAAGTGCCAGAACTAACTAACAGCTTCCATTGCATTCATCAGATACAGAGCGTAATGAGAGCTATAGTAGATGGTCCTTCACCAAGCCGCTGTAGAAGCTGAAACGTTAATCACACTTCACAATAGAAAGGTAGGAAATGGAACTACAATATACCACTGATTTTGCTTGTTATTCTTTTATTTCGCAATTTCATTTGTCTTGAGATTACAAAATACAAAATGGAAATGTGTCATTGTTAGGGGAGAAGGTAGACTCTGTGCTGAGTACACTTTATAACAATGTACTTGGTAAAATTTATTTAGAAATGGAAATTTCTAACTATTGGTGCTGCCAAAGGAAATGGATTTCTAGCCTCACCAGGACATAGTGGATGGCGTACAAACTTGGCAAGCTGTGTTTGTGGAGACCAACCTGATATTTTAAGCCAAAACATGATGTTTTCTCAACCATAACTAAGAGTTATTTCTGCCCACATAGTAACGACACCATCTTCACAACATAAAATTGAAAATTGAAATGCAAAGAAACAAAACGTTTCAACATATGAGCTACATATGAAATGCAAAAATGCAATGTATCCTCATACAACAGTTCATATGGTATCTTTGAAAATCCACACACACCAGTTCATATAATATCCTACAAATCAGCACCCCACGAATGACGTTCCGTAACGTTACCTAGGTTAGGTTTTAGAAAAGAAACATGGTGAGGCAATATGTTCTCATCCCAAGTCATCACATATCGCCGCTTTGTCAGTGAACTTTCATGTCTATACATTACGCGCTAGGTGTCCTCCTGTATCTGTTGTTGACGCTCTGGGATGCCTCAACCAACACTGGGATGTCAACAAAAGCATATGGTTAGGTTTAAGCAACAAAATCAAGTGGTTAGGTTCAGAAAAAAACATCATGGTTTGGCTCCACATTCATACAGGAAGCAAAAACCCAGGTTTGGGAGGAGTTCAGGGAGGCTATGGAGAAGGACTTTCGGTTGGCCTCAAGGAAGTTCTGGCAGACCATAAGATGCCCCTGGAAGGGAAAATAGGGCTTGTCTCAGGCTGTGCTTAGCAGAGAGGGAGAACTGCTCATTGGGCATTGGAAGGACCACTTTGAGGACCTCCTGAACCCGGCTGTCACATCCACCGTGGAGAAGGCAGAGCCTGAAGACTCGGGGGAACTCTCGCCCATATCCCTGGCAGAGGTTGCTGAAGTAGTCAAAAAACTCCCCAGCAGCAAGGTGCCGAGTTTGGATGAGATTCGCCCTGAGATGCTGAAGGCTTTGGACACTGTTGGTCTGTCCTGGCTGACATACCTTTTCAGTGTTGCTTGGAGGTTGGGGACGGTGCTTGCAGAGCGGCAGACCGGAGTGGCGGTTCCCATTTTCAAAAAAGGGGACCGGACAGTGTGCCCCAACTTTCAGGGTATCACACTGCTCAGCCTCCCGGGTAAAGTTCACTCCAGGGTGCTGGAAAGGTAGCTCCAACCCATTGTCGAACCTCAGATTCAGGAGGAGCAATGTGGGTTCCGTCCTGGCTATGAAACAGTGGACGAGCTCTTTACCCTTGCGAGGCTGCTGGAGGGGTCGTGAGAGTTGGCCTTCCAGTCTACATATGCATTGTGGACTTGGAGAAGGCTTACGACGGCGTCCCTTGGGGGGTCTTGTGGGGAATACTGTGGGAGTATAGGGTAACGGTCTTGCTGCTAGGAGCCAATGCGGTCCTTGTACGACCTAAGTAAAAGCTGTGTCCGCATTCTAGGCGTAAAGTCAAACACGTTCTTGATGGGTGTTGGCCTCCACCAAGGTTGTCCAATTATCTGAGGCCATGGTTCTCTGCCAGAAAACAGTGGATTGCCCACTGGTTGGGGGAGAGTTACTGCCTCATGCGAGGGAGTTCAAGTATCTCAGGGTCTTGTTCACAAGTGAGGGTAGAATGGAGCATGAGATGGATTGGCGGTTTGGCGTGGCTTCTCCAGCGATGCAGGCACTCCGCCGGTCTGTTGTGGTGAGGAGGGAGCTGAGTTGGAAGGCGAAGCTTTCAATTTACTGGTCCATCTACATTCCAACCCTTATCTATGGTCATGAGCTCTGGGTAGTGAGATCACGGACCCTGGGGCAGACCCAAAGCACGCTGGATGGATTACAGATCTCATCTGGCCTTGGGGTCCCTCAGGAGGAGCTAGAAAGTGTTGCTGGAGAGAGGGATGTTTGGGGTGCTTTGCTTGGCCTGTTTCCCCCACAACCCAGCCTCGGATAAGTGGATGAAAATGGATGGATGGATGGATTCATACGGGAACAGACAGCAGCTCCCCGGTGAAAGTCTTGGGTTTGTTGGACAAATCCACCACCCCTACCACCTGCCCTATGAGGACTTTCCAGCTCCTTATGTCACCTCATTACTGGCAGTGTTTCAAACTGATGCTGTCCAGCAGTATATCATAACACCACAACAGGTGTTCTCAGGCGATTGGCAGGGTAACATAACAAAGTGGCATTACAAACTGATGCCGCCTTGTGGTGAATCATACCATGGTGAAAGTTAGCGTTTGCCGTTGGTGTCTGACACTGAAATCACTGACAAAGCGGCAGAATATGCCAACTTTTGAATGAGAACAGGCTGGGTGCGGACATACCTTAAAATGACTCCAAGTTCGATTCTGGATGCCAGTCTCCTTGGGAAAGTTCTGGGAGAAAGTCCTGTGTCATACGACTTAAGAATCTCACAGAGCTAGGAGCCTTTTGCAATGACAAATGGTTGAAAATCCACCAAACAAGAACTGAAAGACTCTTAACTGGCTACAAAAAGGTGTTATATGCTGTGAGGCTTGCCAAAAGGGGTGCTACAAAGTACTGACCATGCAGGGTAAGCTTTTGCTTTTTGCCCTTTTCCTTTTTTGTTATTTTGCAACTGTGTAAAAAAAAAAAACAAAAAAAAAATATTTAAAAAAATAAAAAATCTTGCGTAAAATATTGAAGAAATTTGTCATCAGTAATTTTTTGGCCTTTTGGAAATCTGTTTATCCTCTACTTGCTTGGCTTTACACAGTAAACACAATTTTGACTGGGGGTGCCCAAACTTTTGCATGCAACTGTAAGTTTTTATCTAATCAGATCTAAGGTCTATGTGCATGTCCATATGGGTTGCTTAGTTTTCTAAATGTACTATACCAAAGGTTTTTGGTGAACTTGCAGCTCAAAAACAACTGCCTTTGTGCTACAATCCTGGCAGGACAGGCAGCGATGTCTGAATAAAAAACATTTGCTTTTCGTGGCATGATCTCAGCTGGGAAAAAACAGCAATGAAATTGTTTAAAAATACCCACATTTGGTGGCTAAAAAGCTGCCAGAAGCACAGTGATGACTCACTAAGAAACAGCTGTTTTTTTTGTTTGTTGATGAACAATGGTCTGCAGCTCAGCAGGGGTCCCTAATATTCTGTAGATAGACACGTTTCAAGCCATGCTGCTTTGGTGTTGAAGAGCTCGAAAAACTGACTTGGCATAAGTAACATAGCATGTGTCTCTTATTTATTAGAATAAGCTGAGTTCTGTGTTTCTAGTTGCTTAAGTTTTTGCTCTGTATTTACATAAATCCAGATATACACACACATGTATAAATACTGCCATTGTTTTAGCCAGATAGTTGCATCAATATAAAACACAGCCAAACTTCTGTCAGAACTTTACAAAGCCATCTGAAATGTCTATCAGGAAGGTTAAGTAAGTGCCTTGCTGAAATATATCAAAAGCAGATGCTCAGAGAGAAGCAGAAAATAATTCATTCCACCACAGTGAAGTGAGGAAGGAGAGACGAATGCATTCTGTACGATCCCCTCCGTCCAAATGAGTCTCCAGGGGAATCAAAGCAGAAAACACATTGTTAGACAACACAGGCTAACGACAGGCCTAAGAATATCTCTGCTGTAAGCATCCATTACAAATCACATCACAGAGAGGAATAATATCTGAGGATGGTTTACCTCGGGGAGTTCACATTGTTACTGTTTACAGTGAAGTTTTGACTGTCTATGCATACTGGTGAGGAAAGAAACACCAACTGCATCTATGACTGTACTAATGAGGGAAATAAATAAGGCCTTAGCGACATGGATGGATTACTGAACATGCCTACCAGGCACAGCGGTTCAAGTGGTCAGGGGACCTCTTGTCCAAAGCATGAACTGGAAGTGACATATCTTGTTGGAAAGTAAATTAATCCACCGCAAAGAGATGCACAGAGAGGTGCTAAACCACTCCAAAGACATTTAATTTAATGCTAGCCTTAAACCAAATTTTCAATGTCACGAGAGGTTTTCTTCAGTGCAGTTCAGCTTTTTTTTCCTCTTGACTTTCCAACTAAAATCAAACATGTTTAATATTATCATAAGTTTTTAGTCTTGGCTCCAGTAAAATGATAAACCACGGTAAAATTCCTGACGGTTAGTATTACTGTTTCAAATTTTAATTATCATTAAAACCGTGTTTGATTACTGCACTTTGAAAAACTCACATTGATACTGCTCATGCCTGGAAAAGCAGCAGCAGTACTCAGACACAGGCGTGTATGCACAGTTTGTTATGTTTGGCCTCTGAAAACATGGCGGGAGGCATCCGCACGGACAGTGCTCCAGGGATTTTTTCCCCCTCTAAAAGGACAAAGTCTGAAGTCTGAACGTATTTTGGGTTTTTATAAGGATGCTGAGCGGAACCTAATTGAAGATAGTCATCCTGTCTGCAGAAAATGCAGAAAAAAAGTCTCAGCGAAGGGGGTAACACTTCAAATTTGATGAGCCATCTCCGTGACCACCACCCACAACTATCCAGCGAGTGTACCTGTGCCTGGTACACACTACACAACTTTACTGCCCGTTCTGAAAGTCACTATGTCACATTACAGGATTGTGGAGTCATAAAATCATGCTGTGACTTGGCTGACACACATGACACGCTACACAATGGTCCACACCAATTATCCCCGGTCGTCTTTCATGACGTGCATGATGTCATTGGGTTATTCTTGTCATGTTCTGTGTCTGTTCATGTGCCAGCCAAAATGTTGTAGTAACGTAAAAAGTGCCAGCAGATGGCAGGAGCAACATTTGAAGTACCGTACGCAAACATACAAGTCACCGATTCCTCCGCAAATGTTTCACAATAAAAGCCTATTTAGAAAATGGAGGGATTCTCTCAGCCGAGGTTATAAGGGGCTTTTAATTTGAAACAAATTCAGGGAGTGTTGAGTTTGAAATGACGGCGGCATGCATTATCTTTATGAAGCCAATGGGAGCGGATAAATAGTAAATATATAAACACACAGGGGGATTAATAAATAATGGACCGTCTATAATGTAGTCTGTTTAAATGAAGCTGGGAGCCTCTGCAGTTGTGGTGAGTAAAAGCCCCGCCGCTATTTGTTAATGTTATCACTTTATGTCTGTCTCCATTAGGAAGAAATAACATTGTTTGCTAGCTTGATGCTAATGGCAGTACTCCGCGGGTTGATAAAGTGCCTCTGCTGTTTCACACCATCATTTCCCCCTTTTACTCTGTGTGGTAACATCCCTAGAGGAAATATTAAAAACCTTCATAACTTTACGTTGATTAAATACATTTGGGTTAATGTCACTGGAAGGATATCATACAACCTGTTGAGTGTGCATTTTCATAGATACATAAACTGAAGTACGAGAACACATTGACTGGTGGAGTTGTGGAGTGAACAAGAGTCGATGTTTAATTTGGCGTGTATGACTTATTTTAGTGAGAAATCTTCATGCTACACCTCAAATTCCCACAGTCTCCTCCCACTAAAATAGCATAGCTAATGAACGGAGGCTGGTACCAAGTTGAGGAAAAAAAAAATCTAAAATGTGAAGTTTGTACACAAATACAGTTTATATTGGATTATATTGATACCATATTGACAGGAATAGGCCTACTGTCCACATATGACACCTTTTATCTTGTGTCTCTAGAATTATGCGCTTTTGTAGACAAGTAAGGAATTGATAACATGTCATATTGTTAAAGGGAGTTTGGAGTAAGATTTCCACCACGAGCAGGGTGGGAAATCTTGTAAATAGTGATCCTGCAAGATCCCCAGTCTTTGCAAAATTCTACAGTGTGTGACTAAAAATGCAGATTGCCTTTATTTATGAGAAGGAGTCAGACTTTAGTCTTTAAAAAATATTTTCTAAGTCTTATTGAAGTCTTCTAGTGCTTAGTAGGAATAAAACGATAATAAAAAGATGCTAAATGAAAATAAAGTGAAGCAAAACAGCAACAGAGACAGAGTTACACTAAAATATGACCACTAATGGTGAAGCCACGTCAGTTTCAGTCTGGTTGTTGGGGAGCTCTTTACATGTCTGTGTTCATGGGACAAATGTCTCATTATCCATTCATGCTTGGAGAGGTGGATAGTTATGACTCTGAGCTTTCAGATACACTAGATAATAATGGATATCAATAATTAGATTTCTTATATCTAGTTGCTTCCTTGACTGATGACTACAGGCACCCTCTCTGAAATGTACACTGGTGCTCCTCTAGGTGGCACTAAGATGTCACACTTCCACAGCCCCTTACAAGCACACACTTGACAGTCCATTTCCTGCTTTCTCACTATTTTTATTCCTCACCAGCAGGGACCCTCAGGCAGAAGGTGGAACTTTAATATGTATATTTTCCAATGGCCGAGCCACATTTAAGTGTTTCACAAACAGGGTTAATTATTTGTGAATGGTGGATTGTGAGCACTCCCTACTGACCCCTTTGCTTTTAGCTGGC
This sequence comes from Epinephelus lanceolatus, assembly GCF_041903045.1. Classification (NCBI taxonomy): domain Eukaryota; kingdom Metazoa; phylum Chordata; class Actinopteri; order Perciformes; family Serranidae; genus Epinephelus; species Epinephelus lanceolatus. Next base: position 5,710,728 of record NC_135748.1, on the reverse strand, counting down.
ATGTGCCTCAGTGCTGTTTCACTGCGGTTTATTTGCCCTTCTGCTTCTCCCTCAAATCTCTCCTTTCAGTGGGGTTTAATTGCCGTGATCTCCAGTAGAACGAGGGAGCATTAAGACTAGTTAGGCCTGTGACAGCTGCTGAGAGAGTGTGAACACACTCACTCTCACAGATAAATGAGTATCTCCTCCATCCACAACACAATGATAGAGGCAGGCCTCAAAACCAAGTTGCTTTGCAAATATCACCTCTAACGAGTGGGAGATGAGCAGGGCCCTACTGTGCAGCTGTGGTCCAACTGAAACGTGATTACCATGCTATATTACCATGACACATTTACCATTACCATCTAACAGCCAGACAAACAGGCAGACAAACAGATAGATAGATAGAATTAGCTATAGAGACCAAAACTGTTTTTTGTTCCAGGCTGTACACATGTTGATTCCTGCTGTAAAGGTGGGCATTTTAACATAGGTGTCTATGGGGATTGACTCTGTTTAAGAGCCAGCCTCAAGTGTTCCTTTTTTTTTTTTTTTTGGCACTTCCACATTTGCTTCATTTTTCAGCCTCAGAGGTTGCCACTTGCAAGAACCTCAAAATTATACTTGACTAAATATATTTAGTTACTTTTCTACTGGATGACAAAAATACATATACTATGTCATGCAAGACATGTTAATAAATTCGTCAGCTGTGGACACAAAGGACCTCTTAAATGTGGAGCATCCGTGTTCATCTCAGTCAATCGACACACTGTTTTACAGAGTAACTTACAGTTTTATGTACTGTCTCTGAAGAGAGGATGGCGTCTATCATACTATCAGTTGATTTTAGTCCCAGTATAGCTGTCCTTTGCCTTTTTGAAGAGGAAAACAAGTACTTGGACAGCCATGTCCTATGCAGCATCTGTGATTCAATCAATAATTAAAACAGACATACAGCTGGGGAAAAGATGAGCAGAGTTGCCAGAAGATGTTTCTTTAAACCATACATAGGCTACTTTTGCATGTTTCGTATATATCATATCAACATTTCTAATGTGACATAGTATATGAGCTGATTTTGTCATCAGGAGGTGGAGGAGATGGTGAATGGCGTGACACCTGCCTAGCTGCAGACCACTGTTCAAGACCACCGAGTCATTGTTGTGTTTCCAGCAGCTTTTTATCTACCAAACATGGGTGTTTTTTTAGTTGCTCGTCCCTGGTTGCCACAAAATGCAAATGTTTTTTACTGAGACATTACTGTGTTTCCAGCAGGAATAGGGTCACCACACACAGGTATTTCAAGCCAAAACATGATATTTTCAACTACATAATGTACAAATCTCAAATGTTCAATGCCAACATTTATTCTGGTGAGTGGGTTGAAAACAGTGAGAGACACTGTCCAAGCTTTGTTCACAGATCAGCATACTGAAGGCTGCAAGATGTCAAACTCACTCCACTATTTTAACACTATATAAAAATTAGATGTCTACACTTTCAACAAAGTCATGGTGGGAAAAAAAACAGCAATTTTTTTTTTTTTTTTTTTGCTGTGTAGTTCGAATGGTAGGTTCTCTATTTGTTATCACCAACAATGACAACATATTCAGGCCACATACACAAAACAGAAACACACAGCTGAATTTGATAATCTGACTGCACCCCAGCACTTAATGCCTGTTTCATCATATTAAGTGACAATCAGAGCATAACACTTGCTCTCTTTTTTATGATAAAAATTGTACAACCTTATGCACTTTGAGTGATTTTGGCTGTGGTTTAATACAGTTGCTGCTCGTAAACACAAATGAGCATCTAGCCTCAAATGTTGAGATGGATTTTATAAATTGCCTCACTGGGATCAACAGCATAACAATAACTTTCACACTGTCATCAGCTTAATATTGTTGTTTGAAGCCTCCATCAGCAAGTGTAAATTCTCTGTCAAAGAGTAGAAAATATATTGCACAGAGACATCAGGACAAATGAGGAAATGAGAAAATGACAAGGAAAGTGAAAAGTGGCATTTCAGCCTAATGAGTTTAAAATTATATTGAAGATTGAAGGAAATTGCGGTGGAGCCCATCTTGTTGATTAGGACATGTTGACAAATGAGGATAAAATGAAATTGTGAGACGACTTTGCCAAAAAATGTGCAGTGGTGTCCACTTCTCTCTAACAAAGTACTGTGCAGTTATCACTGTGATGTCTGTGCTATGCATTGGAAACTTGACGTGGTAGTAAAGATGGTGACAGATATGCAACACAGGAAGCATATCATTTTAGCAGGGGCGTAGCCATCATTTCAGAAGTGAGGGGGACAAATTGTTCAGAGGTCTACTGAGTGATTCATCATCCTCTCACATTCGATTGCACCTCTCCTTAGCAGCTAAAGAACCACATAACCACAAACAGCCACAGTACAGCACCAGGGGACCGACTTTAGTTCTTTAAAATTATATACTACCAAAATCTAAAGTTTTAGCTGCCAAACTCTGGTTGAGTTGACACAGAATGACCCTCGAGCATCTACAGGGTAAGTAGCCAGATAATTAAGTGCCAAATACCTGCCTGGTTTCTCCCTGTCCCTCTTCTATCTATTGCAAAAATATTGGTAATAAATGTGCAAAGCAAAATTTATAAATAGAATTAGGAATAGTAGTGGTGACATAGCTATGGAAAATAACCTCAAAGTCACTTATGCTATAGATATTTTCTCTCAGCCAGTTACAATCTCTTCTCACCTGTGAAGACCCTGCTTGATCATCCTTGCTGGCCTCTGGTCCACTGTCTCCTCCCTGACCCTGCTCTTTATATTGTGGCAATAAAAAATATGTGCAAACTGCAAAGCAATAGTAAGCACAAGTTCTGCGTAGAAATTAAAGGGATAGTGCACCCAAAAATTAAAATTCAGCCATTATCTACTCACCCATATGCCAAGGGAGGCTCAGGTGAAGTTTTAGAGTCCTCACAACACCTATGGAGATCCCAGGGGAGAGGGGGTAGCTTAAGGCGCCCCAGATTCAAACGTCCAAAAACACATAATTGAAACCACAAAATATCTCCATACTTCTCGTTCGTAATGATCCAAGTGTCCTGAAGCCCCGACATAAAAAGTTGTTTGGAAAAATGTCATTTGAACTCTGTTTTTAGCCTCACTGTAGCCTGTAGCTCTAACTGCCTCTCTGTGTACTGCGCTCACGTGTGCGCGCTTGCGCAAGACCAGCGAAAGCACATGAACACACATGAACGCGATGCCCATGTGTCACGGTCTCGCGCAAGCGCACACACAAGCACAATTTTACAGAGTAACTAGTAATGTAACAAGTATTGTAACTAATTACTTTCTCCAGGGAGTAATCAAGTAAAGTAAGGGATTACTTCTTTTCCTAAGTAATATGTAATACATTACTTTTTTTTAGTAATGACCCCAAACACTGGTGATGCCATACTGTGTGCTATAGTGTTCAGTGTGTTTCCATGAATATAACGTCTACAACATATCCCGTTCTGCTTTTGCATCCTAAGGCTGCCTGAAAGCAGCAGGAATATGGAGCTGGCCCCCGACTTGTTTTGTCTTGTCTTATCTGGCCTGGGTGATGTTAGTATATGTTGGATATGTTTCCATTCACACCCCCTACAACCGTAGAACAACACCGGCACACAGTCCTGTTCTTAAGCATAACTCTCTCTCCAGTGCTGCTGTAGCTGACCGGGACACAAGGAACCAGGAGTTGATTCTTCCAGCTTCAGTGTTTTAATTTATGCTAGTCATAGTGACTGACTGGCATGCCAATCCATTTGTTGTACTAACCTCAACATTTGTATATTGTGTTTTATATCATAGGCCCACACATATTTATCCATATCTCATAATTATCAGATGCTGAGCCTCTGCCTGACCCTCCCTGTGTCCAAGGCTATTCGTTTATTTTAAAAGGTCTAGGCTATTTAATCATCCTGTATCTTTTTTAAAAATTTTTTTAATTTTAATACAAAGTGGTAACCACTGTATGCAAATGCATGAATGGGTCAGACCTGTAGCACTGGATCTGAAATGAACTGTAATAAACTGGAGCTTCTGTGCTTTGATTACCTGCTTTGAAACAACATGACCCTCATCCTCTTAAAATGAACATTAGTTCTTCTGAGCTCATTTTAGTCAAAGTAACACAGAGGTAATGTAATAAGTAACTTATCACTCTACACAGAGACTAATATTGTAAAGTAACTTGTTAGGTTCAAATGAAGGTAACCAGTAATTTGTAATACATTACAATTTGAGAAAAACCCAACACTGGATATGGCACACCACTACTGCTGAGCCATTAATCTCACATAGTTTGAACATACTGCTGAAAATACTAAAACAGTGAGAATCAGCAAATTAATTTACATCTATAATAGATTCTGTAATATTTGAAAAATACAAAGGGATCATCAGATACAGATTTCTGTGAACAATGTCAGTGCAGGCCTCTCAGAGAGCAGTCAATACAATGTGAATGCACTTCTCAGGGTATTTGTGTGAAAATCATGCATGCTGCAATTTCAACACTATTTCTTTTTGACAGAGTGAAACTGAGTGCACCAAAGTGTTGCTTTCGCGCAGTCACTGTCTGTATCACCGTGTTGATGCTGAAATGCATCAGTTTCCTTGAGGCAGTGTGGGGATGTGTTTTTTACTCTCTGCCTCTTCCATGTCAGTGGATCATAGGTGACCCATTAAATCTAAGTGTAATTATAATCAGCTGCACATGCAGCTGCATATAAAACTGTATTTTTATGAACACAATAAAATAGTTATATGTAGTGTTTTCATGCCTCATAGAGGGCTTGTTCATCCAGAGATGTAGTTTCACTGTAAACCTTCTTTACTGGAGCTCTTGTAGCCTTTACCGCATGCTGTGAATTCTTTTACTCACAAAAACCTGTTTGCTGCATCATCAAGACAAAAGAAATGACTAAACCTCCCAGTCCTAGTCATCTGCAGAATCTGTTTTCAAGAAAATATTCGGGCAAAGATAAAAAAGAAAACCTTTAATTTCAGTATGTTGAAAGTTATATCACTAAATGACAGGAGCACTTAGAGTGATTCTGAAAAAAAAAACAAGTTTTACCTTTTTAACAAAACCATGCATGTACATATACTAAACATGGAACAGCTTTCAGTTTACTCTGGGGATGCCTTGGATAGGCGTTAACTGTGACTTTAGGTGAATTTTACAGGATGCACACACAGGTAGACATGACCAGTTTAATTCTTTTTAAAATACCTAACCAATTTTTATAGTCTTATAGAAGTAAATAAGAAAAATGATAGACACAAACATGTTTCATTGCATAAATTCTTGTTCAAAGATCAATAAACTAAATGGGGGAAAAGACAGTTGTTTAATCATGTTATCACATCATAATCACGACTTCTCAACAAACCAAACATGACATATTGTCTGTTGCACATTTTAGACTCCCTTTTAATCCCTGATCAGCTAAACAGAGGCATTACAAAAGCTAGGAATGCACAAAGCACTAGTGATCAAAAAACTTCTATTAATATTCATAGTGCAAAGAGCAATAAAATAACAACAAACTCCTGCTGTTCTAAGCTGGAATCATGTGTTAGAATTAAACATGCTACATGCGAAATATGAAATGGCTGTGTTCACATTTAATTTGGATCCTGGATCAGTTAAACAACAGTAATACAAGATCTTCAAATGGCTTTTGTTTACCCTCTTTAGCATTTTAACCAATTGTTTTCAACTGATGATTATCTACTGTAATCACATACATTTGTTTAGTTAGTTATTCACAGATAATACACCTAGCAGCTGTTCTTTAAAGTCACCATAGTTGTCAAATCTCAGTGAGACAGTTAATTGTTCAAAGTTAGTTGCAGCTTTGAAGTACACTTGTGTTGAGTACTACAGGGACAGTTTGTGTGGGAGAATTTCCAGTCCAGACCAGAACTGATCTTGTTCCTTTATGTGTTCTTCTGAAACTGTGAAACAGGCAGACATCCAATGGTGAAATGGATTAAATGAATAACAGCATTCAGTTTTTTTTTGTTTTTTTTGCTGCTCTCCGGATCAAAATCATGATCATCCTCCCATACCTCTGAAGTTGGCAATTCAATGCTTTGTTAAAGGGTCAAAAAAAGAAATCATATGCAACGCTTACTGAAATATTATGAATATCCTAGCCCTAAGCAGAACAGTATGGAATTGTATTGCTGCCATGCCAGAGGAAAAAAAAAAGAAAAAAAGAAAAACGATTAGTATCAGGAAATCATCTGAAAATATTACTGGATTATTGGATACTCTCAGACCTGGCCGTAGAGGGTCTAAAGGCAGGGCCTGCTCACCTGCCACCTCACCACCACAGAGCCCATGTGTTTTTTCTGCTACTAAAGGGAGTATGAGGGGAGTGGCGGTTTAACAAGAGGGATGCCCTTGCTCATCCCACCTCAAATTGCCTACTGATCACATATTATCACTACAAGGTTCAGACAATACTGTGGTTGGGATTTAGGAAAATAAACACGGTAAGGACTTACCTTAAAATGACTCAAAGTTCACCTGAAATTCACTCAGTTCCAAACACATCTCCGGGGGAAAGTTCTTGAGGAAAGTCCAATTTTTTTGTGGCCCATCCACCACCCAAATGTGCTTCCTTACAAGGTCACTTGTGACTGCTTCCTTGTTTACTTACATCAGCGCAGAGGTCACATGATTGCAGACTTTCAAAATACATGGGAGATGGATGAATTTCAGTGCATTACTTTTCATAGGAAAACATGCAACAGTCTGTGAGGAAAGCCTGATTAATCAGACCACTCAGTTGCAGAGTGCTTTTTGACCTGAACTTCTGAACAGTTCTCTGTTAAAATCTGCACGGGGAGGCACTTAGGGACAGTTTTTTTCTACACGCCTCCCCCTGCTGATTTCAACAGAGTTGTTAACATCCTTTTTGGTGTAGACCTGCGGAATGCATAGTTATCACAGAATTATCCACAGTGCTCAGTAACAGCAAAATCTCATGCTATTACCTGATATTGATACTTTTTTTTTTTTTTTCCTGGCGTGGCGTACCTCAATGTTATCTTCCTCTGCACAGGGGAAAAGTTGTTAAGTGATGCCTCCTAAGGAATTCAAGGATGTGAGTCATTGAGTCCAGTTTTCATCAGCTGGATTTTGGTTTCCTCCACTCAAAGCTTTCATAATAAATCAAATTACAGAACAAATACCATAGCCTCTATTGTGCTTGTTTAATAGATTTGCATTGTATCCTGCCATATCCTGTAAGTCCACTGAACAAGCTGCCGTATTTGATGAATTGGGATGAGAATGTGTTAGATGAGGAGGACACCACATTTTATTTCATCATTTCATCAGTGTCAGAGTCCTCAGGAACTGATGAGCTGCTGTCCCTGTCCTGAATCATTCAAAGCCCCTAGCAAGATATATCTCGAAACAGTGAATAATGCCTAAACCTGTGGGAAATTCTATTGACTTTAAAGTGTCCGTCATGAATATACTTCTCAGAAAGATACACCAATCAAAACCTAATGAGTGAAACAGTTAGCATGTTACCATGTGACTATAGCAGGGATTGGTACTCAGTGCTTCAACTCTGTTGTGACTGAGTATTGTGAAAAGTTTTATGTTTTGCAATATTTGATTCACACATTTTTTTCTTATCTCGTATTACTTGGCAGTGGATACATAAAGAAGTATAAATTATAAGGTTTTCAATCAATCCTAATGTTGCTTATCCGCTGTGAGGGTCCTAAGGACAGAGGGATGTCGTATGCTGTAAAGCCCTGTGAGGCAAATTGTGATTTGTAATAGATAGATAGATAGATAGATAGATAGATAGATAGACAGATATACTTTATTCCAGACTCAGGGTCCATAAAAACACACACAATACAAAAGATTAACAAACACAATAAAAAAAAAAAATAGTCTAGTGACCTATTTTTAAAAGGCACTTATACCAGTTCTCCCAAAGCTGAGACACTGGTACTGTACACAATGTTTACCAGTACCAAAACAATTTCATTTTCAGAATCATTTAACCGGCAAATAAACCTATACATTAAGTTTCTCAAAACAGATTCCAGAGTGTTTACTCGAGCAGTCACAAACATTTCAGTAGCGCTGGTCCATCTGGGCCTTTTTAGCACTAATCTCAGAGCATCATGATAAGCCACTTGCAGTCTCTGAAGGCTCGATTTTTTATAATTCAACCACAGATGTGCAGTGTACAAAGGAGAACAACATGCTTTAAACAGAGTCAGCTTCACTCCCTCAGTGCAACAACTGAATTTACGTGACATTTGCTTGCACATACAACATACGACACTGACGATAAATGTCCTCGTCATCTGTCAGCTGGTCTGTGATCACGTGTCTAAGGTATTTCACTACACTGCAGATATTCAGTGCCAGTTACCTGCCAGTTTAAAGTCAGGAAACGCCTTATATTTATCTTCCTTAGTTCCGCAGATCATAATAACACTTTTTGCACTGTTATACTTTACATCATATTGTTCCCCATACATAGAACACACATTAAGAAGCTGCTGAAGACGGGCTGAGCTCAGACTAAGAATCACACAGCCGTCCGCGTACATAAGATGGTTCACCACCATACTGCCAGCCATATAGCCAGTTTTACAGGGGTTTAACTGTTTAGATAACTCGTTCATGTAGAAATTAAACAGAATAGGAGATAAGATGCTCCCCTGTCTGACTCCATTACTGACCTGGAAAGGAGCAGACATACAGTTGTCCCATTTAACCTGCATGGTCTGTTGAGCATACCAGTAGGCCAGGATTCTAACTATATATTTAGGGACACCTGCTTGGCTCAATTTTTTGAATAATTTCCCATAGTTGACCCAATCAAATGCCTTGGATGCATCTAAAAAGCACATAAAAATGGATGACTTTTTTCTCTTATAATTACTCAGCAGTTCCTTTAAAACATATATACACATATCCGTGCCATGCCTCAATTTAAAACCAAATTGATTATCTGTGGAAATAATTAATTTACTGATCCTCTCCAGGAGAATTTGTTCAGTAATCTCAGATAATATGCTAGCCAGAGCTTTAGGTCTATAATTGTCTGAGCAGGCTACTTTTCCTGCTTTATCCTTGGCCACAGGAACCAACAAGACTGTCATCATAGAGTCTGGAAGTAAGCCATGAACCATGAGAGCAGTGAGACAAAGGGCAAGAAGTGGAGCTAACTTTGTGCTTGCAAATTTAAGATGTTCAGCAGAGACAGAATCCATACCTGCTGTTTTATTATCTGCTAAGTTTTTAATAGCTTGATAAACCTCATGAGTCTTAACTGCATCTATACTTTCAACATTATGTACTTGATAGCCTTCCGTCTGGATACAGTTAAACAGTTTACTATAATGCTGTCGCCAGAGCTCAACAATAGATTTTGCGTTTTTACTAATGAAACATATAGCATATTTAAATTTTGCATTTGTACTTTTCTTGTATTCAAAAATGGGCCCCTGTCTTGGTTTACCAGCCATTGCCCAGGATTTAGTTGCTTCACAAGCTTCAGTGTAGAATTCAATCTGCACACTGAATTAGAGCTCCCAGTAAGTTTTTAATGACTAAAAAAGCAACGTTTCGACCCAAACGGTCTTCCTCAGGCAACTTCAAAAGAATGAATGAAAGGGCAGGTGGCAGGTATACATATAGGCTAAGAGCCAGGTGTCATCCCACTCATGTCATCTGTCAATCAAACAACCAGACAGTCATTCAAGTGAGCCATATATAGGCATATGATGGCTACTTAGTATGCACAAAGGATTTGCATATCAATAAGTGCAAAGAATACAGATATACAAAATAAACAAATTGTTATTGGGGAAACACATAATACAAAAGAGACAACTTTACTATTAGACAAGAAACTTTTTAGAATATTTTAGTAAATATTTTAAGATTTTTTATAATTTTGTAGAAACAAACAAAACAAACAAACATGGGATTGCAGTTTTAAAAAGAGTACAGTTTTAAACAGGAACACTGCTTGGAGAATAACAACACCAAATACCAGGCCTAATGTCAAAATCCTCATTAAGGCCATTAGGTGACATGGTATTGAGAAAGAAGATCCAGTAGGTCTCCCTTTGAAGGAGTCTTCTTTCAATATCACCACCCCTACGTTGTTTTTTAACCCTCTCCACTCCTAGATAGCGCAGAGCACTGACATTGTGGCCTGCTTTTTTAAAATGGGCCGCAACAGGGCTGTGCTCGTCGTCTAATCTGATCTTGCTCCTGTGTTTACTGATTCTGGTACGTAATTCCCTGGATGTTTTCCCAATATACGCAAGGCCGCATGGGCAACAGATCATGTAAGTCACATGTGTGGTACTGCATGTGATGGTCCCACGAATAGAAATGTTGCGACCTGTGTGTGGATGGGTAAAAGTCTTGCACCTCTGCGTGTAGACGCATTGGGAGCAGCCCCCACATTTGTAGTTACCATCTGGTAGACTGAGAGGTTTTGGTGTGTTGGGGGCTGATGTCAGATCTAACCAGGCTATCCCTGAGGTTGTTAGGACGTTTAAACACTAGTTTGGGTGATTCAGTGAACACATGCTTGAGTTTAGGGTCTGAGTTTACAATGTACCAGTGTTTTTTGATTGTCTCCCTAAAGTTAGCACCAAGGGGGGAGTATCTGACACAGCACAAAGCAGAGTTATGTTGGGGGGGGGGGGGGGGGTAGGCAGGCTTTTGATAAGTGGTTGAGGGTGAAAACTGTCTCCTCTCAACATGGTGTTTCGATCTGTTGGTTTATGAAAGAGGTCTGTGTGTAAATGATCACCACTTTTTCGTATCAGGACATCTAAAAAACTGATGCTGATTCTTTGTCATATTCAAGTGTGAAACCCAAGTGATCATTACATGAGTTCAGGTACTGGTGAAACTCATTCAGCTCTTCTACAGTGCAGTCAACAATGATAAAGATGTCATCAATAAACCTTCGGTATAATAAAATCTTTGACCAAAAAGGGTTTGCTGTGTTTAAAACATATTTGTTTTCAAAGTGACCCATATATAGGCAGGCATAGTTTGGTGCCATCTTGGTGCCCATAGCAGTACCCTTTGATTGTAAGTAGAAGTCATCTTCAAACCTGAAATAGTTGCTGCTGAGGACTATGTGAGCTAGATCTAAAATGCATTCAGTACTCGGTGTGGATGTAACTGGGCGTTGGCTCAAAAAATGCTCTAATGCCTCTATACCACCCCTTTATGGAATACAAGTATACAGTGACTGGCCATCAAAAGTAGCCAAAAGAAGAGAGTCAGTGACATTATCAAAAGATTTAAGTGAATTAATAAAATCATTAGAGTCCTTTATATAGAAGGGCAGAGTAATGACCTCGGGTTTAATAAAATGGCCCACATAGGCTGAAATGTTTTCAGTGAGGCTGCCTATGCCGCTCACAATGGGTCTGCCTTTTAGGGGAATGTCTAAGCCCTTGTGTATCTTAGGGAGTGTGTAGATAACTGGAATGACTGGATGTTCAACTGACAAAAAATCAAAGACAGTCTTATCAAACTTATTCTCCAAGCAGTGTTCCTGTTTAAAACTGTACTCTTTTTTAAAACTGCAATCTCATGTTTGTTTGTTTTGTTTGTTTCTACAAAATTATAAAAAATCTTAAAATATTTACTAAAATATTCTAAAAAGTTTCTTGTCTAATAGTAAAGTTGTCTCTATTGTATTATGTGTTTCCCCAATAACAATTTGTTTATTTTGTATATCTGTATTCTTTGCACTTATTGATATGCAAATCCTTTGTGCATACTAAGTAGCCATCATATGCCTATATATGGCTCACTTGAACGACTGTCTTATTGTTTGATTGACAGATGACGTGGGTGGGATGACACCTGGCTCTTAGCCTATATGTATACCTGCCACCTGCCTTTTCATTCATTCTTTTGAAGTTGCCTGAGGAAGACCGTTTGGGTCGAAACGTTGCTTTTTTAGTCATTAAAAACTTACTGGGAGCTCTAATTCAGTGTGCGGATTTTCTTCTTCTTTCTGCATGGACCCCCATTATCCAGCACCTGACCTAAAGCAGGATTGGATGTGCGCACAACTACTCTGTCTTCAGTGTAGAATTCAGCCACATATTAATCTCTCAAGACAAATTCTGCAATTTACATTGTAGAATCTGTCAGCAGCCCTGTGTGAAAGACGACTACAGAGGGGGGAGGGCGGGGCTTTGAGTTTGAACATGCTGTGCTTTAGCCAATCACAATGGCGGGGGCGTGGCCGAGACATGCAGGTGTCCCCAGGAAATGTGTACCTACAGAAACAGCCAGCTCCGCGTCCATAGCGACCGCTCCACCCAAAACGCCGTCTCGTCAACGTGAAAAAAAAAAAAAATTTTCCAGCAGATGTCTGAGTTACAACATGATTGAGCTAACTGGAGTAGTTTCATGGCTTTTAACAGATGACGTCCTGATGTTAGCTTTGCTGCTGCTGTTAGCTGTCCCTGTCAGCTGCAGCCACTGATGCTTTCTAGACATCGTGATTTCCCAAAACTGAATAAATACCACACATAGCAACACAAAACTGCTTTGCTAGCTCAATCATGTTGTAACTAAAATATCCGCTGGAAAAAATATTTTATTCACGGACCGTTTATTGAGTTATTACCTTATTTTTATACAGTCTGTGGTTATTACAGACACCGCTAACGGCTAACGTTAACAGCTAACTGTTAGCCCAGCTAATCTACGATAACCATATTATTGATTACAAATCGTGCACACAGAAATAGTAACGTTTGTTCAATCATTGTGTTTATAGACTTTACAAACATCAGATTAGTCCGGTGATATAGTGATGTGAAAAATGTGATATATAGCTAAACTCTGCTGGTTTTCTACCCGAAGTATTTGTAAACAACACGGGGATTCCCTGGGGGCACCGTCGGAAGTGAAGGGCGTGAGTGATCGCCGAGGCCCCTGCACTTCCGTTACTACTCTTCCGTTACTTCCGTCACTACTCTGGGCTGTGCCTCCAGAGGTAAAGGAAGGAATTTTTTTTTTTTACCGATGGATTTCCAGATCGGCCACATATGAATTCCAGCCAGGCCTTACTTTTCCCTTCTTCTTATACATTAGGTGAGGCTTGCTGGCTTCAAGTAAAGCTCTGACAATAGCTGTATACACTGCAGAGATATCTGTTCTATGTTTAGTATTTGTACAATTACTTACTTTTACACAAGAGTGCCTCTCTAGGTAAATATATATTGCACAACAATTGATCAGTGCATTCATAATAGGAAGCAATTTCTTCATCTGAAAGAGAGGACCAGTCCAATAGATCAAGATTAAAATTGTTCGCACATTTTGACGTTGCAGGTATGTTATCGAAGCTAATAACCATCTTCACAGGAATGTGGTCAGCAGTAGATACATCGTATAAAATTTCCATGTGTGCCGAGGAGGCGTGAGCATCAGCTGTAGAGAGACAATGGTCTAACCAAGATGTTGTGTGCCAAGCCTCACTTATATGTGTGTAGCTTTCGGATGGCAAAAACTCACTACTAGAGAGTATGAAAATATTATCACTACAGAAATGATGCAGGTGCTTCGCAAAGACTGACCTCCTGTCTGAAATGTCAGCATTCATATCCCCAACAATAAAAATATGCTCAAAAACGCTCATTTTGTAGATAGGAGCTAATAAAAGCAAGCTTATTTATATAGTCCTCTTCATTATGTTGGCATTCATATGGAATGTAAACATTTAAAATGACAAATTCCTTATCATGCTGTGTCAAGTGTACCACAATACACCAGGCCAACCCCCAGCCTTATGATATTTATCGCAGAGTCTAGTTTTTTATTGCACAACATTGCCACACCTCCTGGAATTCTGTCCCATTTTATGCCCAGGCTGAGGTCAGTGGTGGACTCTCCAGCACCATGAAATATTGGGCTTTATAAATAAAATTGATTGACTGATTGATTGAAAACTGATGCTACAGGTGTACCTATAGCGTTAGTCAGTACATTTACATGACATTAGGTGAAAATTGACTGTGTTAGTCTAACTAAAACCGGACTTTTAAAATACATGTAAACGTTAGTCCGACTGAACAGGGGCGGCTGGCCAATAGAGGGCGATAGGGCGCCACCCCTCCTTGAGCCACAAAAGAAAGATGATGATAATAAATGTATGATCATTATCATCATTATTGTCATATATACACACAATATATTAATTATTCTGATCATTTTCACTTGAAACAGCTCGTCCTGCCTCTGAATATCCAATCAGATGCAGTGTGGAGTCACGTTCCAGCCCTTTGGGCGATATCAGCCTGACTGGACTCACTCTCATAGACTTCCATGTAAAATTGCAATCTCTATGTGTTCCGGGAGGGCTTGCCCCAACGTGTTTTTGTCATACGTAAACCACCAAGTATCATTCATGTGCTCCTCGGATGGTCCGATTTCCCATGTCAGGAAGTCGTTCTTACTTCATTGTGTGTTCATGAGCATTTAGGTGGTAATGTGGAGACATCATGGACATTACAAAGAAGATATGTTGTATTTTATCACTCAAAATGTTTAAAAAAACATGTCGTCAACCGTTTCCACTGAAATATTGCTTTACAGTCGCAAACTCATTTTTCCGATTATTCCGACATCACATGAGGCAGCGCCACTGTGCAGCGGTCACATTCAAGATCAACATGACTAACGTTTCCAGCTGATCCAAGAGGCTTTTTAACCATATAGGTTATAAAGTAACGACGCATAGTGCGTCATTACTTTTTAACCTATATGGTCACACCCGTTCTTCTCTATGGATATTCTCCGCGACCATTAGCGAGAAGCCACACATCACGTGAAACAGCGGAACTGGAGCGCAGGACCGGAGCTTTCCAGTGATACCACACACATCATTGTGCCGTCATCCCATCATGCTACAAATACAGATCAATTGTCTACAAAATAAAAACCTGACGAATTTCTTTACAACCCATTATACAGATCTTGTTATCAGTCACTTCATATAGTGAGGAATATCGTATCTTACCACATCTTAGGCTTGCGTGTGTTTCTCCCTGTCTATCTACATTTGTAGTCCGGCTTTCAAGATGCAAATATCTCCATATTGTCCAGTTGACACTCCATCAAACTTTGTATGACAAGACTAGCACACTTCACCTTTGCGCACCCAACTGCAGCCTAATTATGCATGCATGACAAAGTGCAAAGGTATTTATGTGGGCAAACTGATGAAAAGTAGTCTGTTGATGACCACAGTGGATTGTTCAGTCATTGTAGAGCCAAATTAATTCAAATGTACCCATTGAACGGCTCACCTCAGCGATCATCACAACAATTGCCCCCCCTGAGAAATTTGGCAAGAGCTGCCACTGCGACTGAAATCATACTGAATCGAATTTGTAAAGGTTCCACCCCTGGCTTTGACCCAGATGTCGAATAGCATTAAATGTGGAATAGCAAAAGAAGCAGGTAACAACATGGTGAAATCTATGTGCAGATTTGTGCATTTCTGGATGGATGAAATGTACAGATCTGTGAAGTTGTCCACCATGGTATCAATTTGCCGCTAACTAACCATAGTTAACTTGTTTGTCGATTATTTGATCTGTGACGTAATAGGTCAACTAGAAAAAGGTCCAATACTAACAAGCTGAAAGGGGGCATATCATCACCTATCGTAGTGGAGTTGGACATACTTCGGTCAATAAATCAATTCCCCTCCCATGCTTATATACTGGGGCAAGGACAGTAGTCCAGTTAAATGGACTCATTGAGCTATAACCATAGCTCCACTTAACTGTGGATGTAAATGTACTGACTGAAGCACTGGCCACTGACCAAGCTGCTGTATTTGATGAGTTGGCAGTGAGAACGTGATGGACAAGAGGTCTGTATCAATATTTTACCTTGTTGCACAACTGTTAATAAATTCAAAGACAAACTTGCAGTGCATGTTAGTAAATGGAATATTTCTTGAAACATACTGGATCCCACATCATTATACACTTTAGGCAATGTAGTAAAGGATACATCAACACGTCTTCTTGTGCAGATCATATCTGCCAGCCCCAAACTTTTTTATAGTAGCTGTTTACTCCTGCATGGATTCCTCTGTCCTAATTGTATTTTTTATAACAAGCCTGTGTTCAAAGAATCTTCAGTAATCTTTGCTGTTTGAGATAGAAAAATATCTTTGTGCTCTGAACTCCCTCCGACTTTGAAACTTGCTGCTAAAGATTGCTCCTAACTCAGTGGTAATTTCCTTATGACTTGTTTTTCCCCTTTCCCTGGTTAATTGTTTGTGCAGGATGTGGCCCTGCTATTAGCAAATCCTCAAATCCCCAGCAGTGTCTTTTCACAGGCTCAGGGGAAGCACTGAGGCACGCTAATCCTTTCTCAATCAGTTCGTTTGGAGGCGAGAAAGAGCTGAGCTTCGATAACCAAAGCCATCTTACTCAGCTGCAGCAATACATCGGTGCCATTGCATAACCAAGACAAAGAGCTGTGAAATGTGTTTCCACGGCTAAGCATATTTACATGTTTTTCCACTGTAGACATAATTAGGTCAAGTGTTTGTTGTTCTGAGACATGTGACTTAATGATGAAGTGAACTCATCTACCATTTTCAAGGCACTGCAATTTGAGGATTTGGGGAAAAAAAAAGATTGCCTCTAGCTTTCAGTGCTGAAGTATGTGATAGGCAGCATTAAACCATACAACTTATGCAAATAGTATTCAAATCATTCAGGAATACCCCATCATGACACATATTGCTTGTCTTTGTTTAATTATTAACTTCAATGGGAAGCCCCAGTCAGTAAATCCTACTTTAACTAACGGCATAACCAGCACCACAAGCAGTCCTTCTTAAGTGGGATTTATACCTCTGTGTCCAATCGACTCAATACCTACAGCGTAGGTATGCATCTACACATAGCCTACAGCGTAGGCTATGTGTAGATGCATACCTTACACCATAGCCTGATGTGGACCTCCCCAGAAATGTAACTACACATCACAGGATGCAGACCTCCTTTTTATTTTTGTAAGCTGAAACTATTTCCCTCAGTGAAAACAAAACTTTGGTCTACTTTTTTTTTTACTGATGAGACACAGTGAATTGTGAAGACAAGAAAGCATTTTAAATCCTGTGTATAATTAATCATATGAGTTAGGGATGTCCCGATCCAGCTTTTTCACTTCCGATCCGATACCGATATTACAGCCTTGAGTTTTGGCCGATACCGATACCAATCCGATCCAAGCGCGTATTATACATATTCACTTATTTTGTTGTCAGTCATGTTAGAAAAGGTTTGATCAAGCAATATTACTCTAACAAGAACAACTACTTAATCGGGTTAGTTAGAATGATCCACAACAGTTGGTATGAGAAACTGACCTATTTATTGTTAACAGGGTTAAATAAACAAACTTTAAATTTGAACATTAACATTAAATAAAAAATATAGCTGGTTTGCTTTGGCTGCTTTGGCCCCTTAATAAATAGAAAATAAATCAACACAAGAAATCTTTAAAATGTCTAACATTGAAATTAAAATTGCAGCAAGACTCCACACACTTGTGCTTTGGCCATCTAATAAATAAAAAATAGATTAACACCACAAGACATTGCTGGCATTTAACAAACAATGCAGCCTTTCCTTTTCAGTTATTTTAGTAGTCAGGGCCAGCCTGGTGCACAGGCACACAATATTGTACAACTGTTTAAACAAGCAATAGTCCATCCATGGCTTCAGTTTCACTAATTGTGCCCAAAACAATGCCATCAGTGCTCTTTACTTAAACAGTGTAACAGAGTGTAAACCAAATAAAAATATCACTCTCAAAAAACCAGAGCAGAAAACAAATAGTCAGTTAACTAAATTGACCGCTACTCTTCCTACCCTTCCCTCCGTGTGTGTCTGCCATCTGCATGCTTGCCTTGTGAATTGATAGTAAGAGCTGGAGCGGATCACTGGAATGGACTGCTTGAATCATGTAGTGCTGGGCTGGCCGGAAAACCTGGAGCGGATTCCATGAAAAACTGGATCGGAGTTCTTGGATCGGCATTTTTCCATGCAGTCCGATCCGATGCCGATGCCTGTTTTTTGCTAATATCAGCGGCCGATACCGATCCGAATATCGGATCGGGACATTCCTAATATGAGTATTGTAAACTTTGATAGCTGCTAGGCTAATTTATGCAATGTAAAATGTCATAGGGTTATGGTAATAGAAGAAGAAGAAGATATCCTTTATCAGTCCCTGAGGGGAAAATTCAGTGCTTTCACTCTGGTCTCATATACAAACAGGCCTGAAATACACATGCATGCACAAACAGGACCTATACGTGTGTTGGATGGAGGGATGTCAGGTGCCTTGCTCGGGGGGCGGACAGTGCCTGGGGGACGGGTGGTGCCCAGGGGGCTGGTGGTGCCCAGGGAGTGAGCTGGCACCTCTGCAGCTACCAGTTCATGCTCCATGTTTGGGGACTTGAACCAGTGACCCTCCTGTTCCCAAGCCAAGACCCTATAGACTGAGCTACTGATGCCCCAATGCTACTAACATAAGCATGTTAATAGTATTGTTACTGTTGTCATGTTATTTGTTGATTAGGAAACCACCTTATGTGACTGTAAAAAGAGACCTTAAACTCCCACGGCTACTATGCAAGTTTTTTACACTGTGGCTTTAGTTAACTGGAGCATCTTCACTGGCCTGTGCAGTGAAAATTACATTCTAAGTTTCACCTGGTGTAGCTAAAAGCTTGGCAGCTTGGCCTAAACATGATAAGAAAGTGTTTGCAAATAGGTAGGCTAACATTAGGTAGCTCAAAAGTGAGTGATGTGATAACTGACTGCATGAGCTGATGGCGACGTCCTTCCCTCTTGTTTGCTCTGGCATTAAGAAAGTGACTGAAGCTGTGAATCTGAGCCATCTCCTCTTGGAAATCTTGTGGATACTGGAAAGGATGTATTGGAAGTGGGATCCTTCCCTTAAAGACCTGTCCAAGGTTTGCTCCAGTCTTGTCTGGAGATTTTGGTTGCCAGCTGGGGAAACATGGATGAGATTGCAGAACCCTGAGCAAGGTATTTAAATGAGGGTGCCACAGCTCTGTTTGCTTAGCTACAGGGGGGTCGATTTTGCTACATGCCAAGCAGCCAGAGGCTGGGATGATGAGCTTGTGTGAGTCCCATGTGTACTGACAAAATGTTAAGCTAAACTGTCTACAATAGGGAGCAGCAGGGAGCCTACACTGTGCTTCGCAGAACTGAAGGCTTGAAGTTGAGCTGGGGTGTCCACACCACAGTGAGGTTGGCAGTCGCCGGGCGGAGGTGTCTTTGGATCTACATCACCAATCCACTGGTAGCCGGGGCTTTTGTCATCGAGATGCTCCAGCTAGCAGCAAGACTAGCTGGCTACGGACACCAGGTGGAGGAGTCTAGGGATCTGTATCGCCAGCTGCTGGGAGCCAGGGCTTTTGACATCCAGGTGCTCCAATTGGCCAATTAATGTAATATTGCTTCATTCACATCCTCCCATGACCCTCTACCACTGTACCAAATTTCACATGGATTGACCAAGTCAGTGAGGAGAAAAACGTGGAACAGACACACAGACACACACACAGACACAGATGGAGTTTTCGTCATTATATAGTAAGAGAAGATTAAACCTTTAAGACTGGACTGATTGTATTTGGTGGAACCTATAGCAGCAGCAGCACTAAAATAGTCACAAAAACGCAGGATTTATCTAAATGGGCTGATTTTTTACAGCCCATACTCCTAGAATCAGCTTCCAATCATTGTTGTCACATCGTGAGTGACAGGTGTCGTGACAAGTCCCCTTGATTTACTGTCCAGTTGGGCTAAATTAATTCAGCCCAGGCCACTGACTTTTGGCCAATGAAGGTGCGTGGAAGTACAGTGAGGGCCTGCCCACTGTTACTGTAGTGGGAGAGTGAGCGTCGAGTCTTGTGAATTGCATTAGCATCATGCTGAATGAGGTGGATTATTTTAAATGCTGCCTATCGAGCAGAAAAGGTCCCAGAAAGGCCGTTGATGTGAGCTTCTCTTCAAATAAGGTAGGCCCAAGCCCTAACCTCTTATTAAAGGAGCATTACTCCTGTCCTTTCTTTACCTTTCCTGTCTGTGTGTACAGTGGAATATAGTCTGTGTGTGTGTGTGTGTGTGTGTGTGTGTGTGTGTTATTTTAGTTTGTTTTTAACAATTTGCTATTGGCCGCACTAACAAAATGTGCTTGTGTAAATTGTGACTGTAAATTATAACAGTGGTGAATGAGAGAGTGTGGACAAAGCAGACTGAAATATCACTTTCTACATTCCAAACACGTGTATTGAAAAAGCACTGGCTTTTTACTGGCAAAGGTTTATTGCGCTTACTTACAGTAACAAGCATAGTTGTTGTCAACTAGAGTAATCTTAATATATTATATTATATAATTATTATATTCTCTTCATCTGCATTGCGACCTCTCTACTGTTCTCTGACTTCACTCTGTGTCGTGTTTGTGTGTGTCTGTATGTGTGCTGTGTGGGGGAGGTCAGCCCCAACATGCAGAGAGCAGGAGAGAGGCTGCAGCATGATAATTCATGAAACCAAACTTTAAAAAGTATCGACAAAAGAGCTGATAACCTTGGTGCTTATTAATGCTCCGGCCTTGATTAATTTTGACCTGGGCCGTTTAATACCAGGTCTCGGAAACCATTCCGAGCCGGGCCACTTGGAGGTTGACTCTGGGTCTGATGTGGCCTGTGGGTCGTTAATTGAATAGGCCTAGAGTAGGCTAGAGGAAAACTCCGCCAGCTGCTAGGCTAATTTATGCAGTGTAAAATACCACAGACTTATGCTAACAACATTAGCATGTTGTATTTGTGGAGAAAATATGTTATGCCAAGTGTTTTGACTCTTGTGAGTTACAATGAATTTGATTTGTGCACTTGTATTTGATCATGTCACTATTAAGCCATGTTTAATGTGTGTTTATGGCACTTCACAGAAACTCCACTGCCGACTAGAGTTTTGGAGGTGTAACTGCAGATTGACACAGACACACCACTGCGCAAGTATAAATGCTCACAAAGGTGTAGGCCATTTGCGCTGGCTATGGCATAGGCTCTGCGTAGAGCTATAAATCTGCCTTTAAAGTAAGCTATGGTTTAAGATCTGATGAGGCACCATTGGACAAGATTCCATGTACTCCCTCACTGTCACTTTGACAAATACCCTGTACTTAACTCATCCTTATAGGTTCAAACTGACCATAATCAGGATAAATGCTGCTTGCTGGCCAAATTAGGCTACATCCATCTGGCTTGGGTCTCATGTTTTACCTTTACAGAAATCAATAAGTTATTCATTGTGGCCTTTCCTCCTGTGATGCTGAGAAACTGTAAGGAACCATCACAGCTAAGAAGAAATATGTGGGCATTTGATTCAGTTTCCCAATCATCATAAATGCTCATAAAAAGCATTTGGCCCTGATAATGTTAGATGTGTAGGAGTAATTCATGTGTGTTTTAGAGTATCTTCGCTCTGTCGTTTTAGTTGGATAGAAAAGACTCAGTATCTGTGCTACAAAAATGATCAGACGTGAAGCAATATGTGTGTATTGTCATGGTTTGGTATTTTGAGAGGCCTCAGAGTCCTTCACACTTGGCATGCTTTATGTGAGAAGGCTCTGTAAAAGACTGTTTTGAGTTGCCTCTCACTGTGCAGAGGGAAATGTCAACAAGCACTGCGCTGCCTATAAACATAGTCTCTTGTGTGTGCACTACTGTGTGTTCAAAAATGTGTAAAGACTTTTGCTTTCATATATTTGTTGGCTGTCTCAGTAGTGGAGTTTATGTTGTTCAGACATGTCTGTGTTAATGCCTTGGTGATGTTTCATTCTGTTAGTGAAGTGGTTGTTCAATGTCAGCCTTATTTGCGGTCATCAAATATCGCTGTTTGGTCAGTGATTTTGGTGTCAGACACCATTGCAAAAAGGCACCTATCGCAGTGATGTGATACACTGCTGGGTGGTGTTTGTTAATAACACCGCCACACTGCATCACTTTCAAATAGCGCCAGTTTCAAACTGACGCCATACCTTTGGCATATAACGCCACCAGATGGCATCAGTTTGAAACAATACCAAAGTAGGATAAGAAAATGGAAGGTCCCTACAAGGTTTATATGATTTATAAAATGATGTGTATGCCTGCCAGTACGTCATTTTCTATCAGAAATCCCAAATCAACTTGGAATTGCCCGCCCATGGACCAGCCTCATATCACGCCCTCTACAGGCCCACACTAAACCATAAATGGTTGATGGAAAGCATCTCATTAATGCTGATGCATAGACGCGAGCCGGCAGGTCAGTGTTTTTTTTACAGCAAATCATGGCAATGACCGAACACAAATATTCTTGATGCAGGAATTGAGGGGCTTGTGGTTGAGCTGGAGGTTAGAAAGCACAAGGACTGTTGTTTAGTGGGCAGGAGGGTCACAAACTAAAGAAAAGGCAGCAAGTGGGAACATGTTACTGCTGCTTTTAGTGCAGTGAGTTCATCAAACAGGACACTACCTGACTAAAGGTGGTTGCCAAAAAAAAAAAAATAGAATTGCACCCTGACATCTTTGTTTATGTAGGCTACACAATCCATATGTGCTGGGTGAGAAGCAGAGTACAGCAGTGTCTCCAGTGCGCTCTGTACACTTGACAGCAACTCATGTTCCCTGCAGCCATTTTACACAAAAAAAAGTATCTGAAAACTAGAATGGTACTTGGTGATATATGCACAGTCTTAGAAGAGACTACTGAAAACTGTTGACACAGTGTACTGCAAGTATTTAATACTGTTTGTCATTTTGGATTTCTACATCTGACAAGGTTATAGTAATTTGATCAGTTAGCCTGGTTAATGTGGTTGAGGTAAAAATGACTCAGTGTATTCACGCTGGTTAAGGAAAGCCAAACTTTCCTGAATCCTGTAACCTGCCACAGCCTGGCATCATCCAGCTGCACATGGTGCTCTCCACAGCTGACCATGAGTGTCAGCAGCATACAGCCTGGTCCCGACCCTCTCCTCTGCAATGGTGGGGAATGTGATGGTGAGACTTTAGAGAAAATTGTACGGGATTTGATTTGAGATTTAAGGTGACATGTCTTTTGTAATCAAAAGGATGGAAAAGTTATGGCCCACTAACACAAACACAAATAACACTGCTGCATCTCAATGTTCATAAAGTGTGTCAATAAGAAACGTGTGATATGAGGTTAAGTTAAATGTGTGGGAGATCATTAGACATATAATGATTCCTCTTACGTGTAATCTCCACAATCTGGCTTCAATTCACCACCTCACCATCTGTGTTGCCATGGGTCAGAATTGCCCTAAATTTATGCATGTTTTATGTCCTGGGAGCCTGCTGTTTGCCTTCTGTATGAATATTGAGTTAAACCATGAATTATTTTTTTTCCAAACTTAACAATGTGCTTTTGTTCCATATGGAAATAAATGTAAATACAGTGGCTCTACCAACAAGATTGTATTGTTGCTCATTTTTGTGTTATTGAGTATATTGAGTTTTGTGATTTATTGGTGTTGTGTTTTTTGATTAATTGTAGTAAAGCATTGACGTAGTAGTAAAGTTTTATATGTATAGATGATAATCACTTGTATGTTGTTGTATGCTTCAAATGCTTTTCCTATAGAAAAGGAATTTATTGTTTGGGTCCAAACATGAACTACTGTTAGAACCTTATTGTTTTTGTTCTCATGCTTCATCTTCTAATTTTTCTCCACTAAATATGTTTGTGCAGCAAAAACCATACACCAAATGTCATCAAAATTGGCAGCTGGTTTGTAAAAAAACACACGGAGGGAGAAAATTGTGGGTGTGACAGCAAGTTAAAGACAAATTTTTAAGAATTTCTCCCTTCCCACCCAAAAATGTTATTTCAGCCCACACACTTTGTTCTTACTGTGTAATTAAAAGAATGAAAAGAACTATCAGATTCCTCATTAAACATTAGATAACCTATGTTTGATCCACTTTTATCTACATGTTATATCATTACTTGTCATTGTCGTCATCGTCGTCCTCCACTTATCCGGGTCCGGGTCACGGGGGCAGCAGCCTCAGCAAAGAAGCCCAGACAGTCCTCTCCCCAGCCACTTCCGTCAGCTCTTCCGAGGGAACCCCGAGGCGCTCCCAGGCCAGCCGGGTGATGTAATCCCTCCAGCGTGTCCTGGGGCGGCCCAGAGGTCTCCTCCCGGTTGGACATGCCCGAAACACCTCCCAAGGGAGGCGTCTGGGAGGCATCCTTACCAGATGCCCGAACCACCTCAACTGGCGCCTCTCGATGTGGACGAGCAGCGGCTCTACTCATCCCTCCCAGATGTCCGAGCTCCTCACCCTATCTCTAAGGCTGAGCCCAGCCACCCTGCGGAGGAAACTCATTTCGGCTGTGTGTACTCACGATCTCGTTCTTTCGGTCACTACCCAGAGTTCGTGACCATAGGTGAGGGTTGGAACGTAGATCGACCAGTAAGTCAAGAGCTTCGCTTTCTGGCTAAGCTCCCTTTTCACCACAACGGACTGGTTAAGTGCCCGCATCACTGCTGACGCCGCCCCAATCCGCCTGTCAGTCTCCCGCTCCATCCTACCCCCACTCGTGAACAAGATCCTGAGATACTTAAACTCTTCCACCTGAGGCAGGACCTCCCCTCCGACCTGGAGTGGGCAATCCACCCTTTTCCGGCTGAGGACCATGGCCTCAGACTTGGAGGTGCTGATTCTCATCCCAGCCGCTTCACACTCGGCTGCGAACCGTCCCAGCGAGAGCTGGAGGTCACTGTTCGATGGAGCTAGGAGGACCACGTCATCCACAAAGAGCAGGGATGAGATCCTCCCGTCAACGAACCTGACACCCTCCACCACTCGGCTGTGCCTAGAAATTCTTTCCATGAAAGTTATGAACAGAACCGGTGACATAGGGCAGCCCTGGCGGAGTCCAACCCTCACCGGGAACAAGTCTGACTTACTGCCGGCCACGCGAACCAGATTCGTGCTCCTTCGGTACAGGGACTGGATGGCCCTTAGCAAAGGGCCACCAACCCCATACTCCCAGCACCCCCCACAGGATGCCCCTGGGGACACGGTCGTAAGCCTTCTCCAAATCCACAAAACAGATGTGGACTGGTTGGGCGAACTCCCATGCCCCCTGGCGAGGGTAAAGAGCTGGTCCACGGTTCCGCGTCTGGGACGAAAACCACATTGCTCCTCCTCAATCCGAGGTTCAACTATCGACTGGACCCTCTTCTCCAGCACCCTGGCTTAGACCTTACCAGGTAGGCTGAGGAGTGTGATCCCCCTGTAGTTGGAACACACCCTCTGGTCCCCTTTCTTGAAGATGGGGACCACCACCCCGGTCTGCCACTCCATAGGCACTGCCCCCGATGTCCACGCAATGTTGCAGAGGCGTGTCAGCCAGGACAGCCCTACAACATCCAGAGCCTTGAGATATCCAGGGCAAATCTTGTCCACCCCCGGGGCTCCGCCACCACGTAGTTGCTTCACTACCTCGGCGATTCTGCCCCAGAAATTGGACAACCCGCCCCCGAGACCCCCGGCTCTGTTTCCTCACTGGAATACATGTTGGTGGGATTGAGGAGCTCCTCAAAGTATTCCTTCCACCGCCCCACAATGTCCCCAGCTGACGTCAGCAGCTCCCTGCCCCCACTGTAAACAATGTGAGCAAGTTGCCTCCTTCCCCCCCGAGGCGCCGGACAGTTTGCCAGAACCTCTTTGGAGCCGATCTATAGTCTTTCTCCATGGCCTCACCGAACTCCTCCCATGCCTGAGTTTTTGCCTCCGCGACTGCTGCTGCTGCGCTCCGCTTGGCCTGCCAGTACCTGTCAGCTGCTTCTGGAGACCCACAGACCAACCATGTCCTGCAGGCCTCCTTCTTCAGCCTGACGGCTCCCCTCACCTCTGGTGTCCACCAGCCGGTTCGGGGGTTGCTGCCGCGACTGGCCCCCACGGCCTTACAGCCACAGCTCGCAACAGCCGCCTCAACAATGGCAGAGCGGAACAAGGCCCATTCTGACTCAATGTCCCCCTCTGCCCTCGGGACGCGGTCGAAGCTCTCCCGGAGGTGGGAGTTGAAGATCATCTTGACAGGTTCTTCTGCCAGGCGTTCCCATCATACCCTCACTGCTCGTTTGGGCCTGCCAGGTCTGCGCGGCGTCCTCCCCTGCCACCTGATCCAACTCACCACCAGGTGGTGATCAGTTAACAGCTCTGCTCCTCTCTTCACCCGAGTGTCCAGAACATATGGTCGCAGGTCAAATGATACGACTACAAAGTCAATCATTGACCTGCGACCTAGGCTGTCCTGGTGCCACGTGCACCAATGGATATCCTTATGCTTGAACATGGTTTTAGTTATGGCCAAACTGCAACCCGCACGGAAGTCCAATAACTGCACACCACTCGGGTTCAGATCGGGCAGGCCGTTCCTCCCAGTCACGCCCCTCCAGGTCCTGCTGTCATTGCTAACATGAGCGTTGAAGTCCCCCAGCAGAACAATGGAGTCCCTGGTCGGGGCACTGTCCAAAACCCATCCCAGGGACTCCAAAAAGGGCGGGTACTCTGAACTGCTGTTCGGCGCATAAGCGCAGACAACAGTCAGGACTCGTTCCCCGACCCGAAGGCGCAGGGACACAACCCTTTTGTCCACTGGGGTGAACCCCAACGTACAGGCAGAGAGTCTGGGGGCTATCAGAAAGCCCACCCCGGCCCTCCGCCTCTCACCCGGAGCAACTCCATCAAAGGAGAGAGTCCAACTCCTCTCAAGGACTTGGGTTCCAGAGCCGGAACTATGTGTCGAGGTGAGGCCGACTATATCTAGCCGGTAGCGCTCAACCTCTTCCACAAGCTCCGGCTCCTTCCCCGCCAGAGAGGTGACATTCCATGTCCAAAGAGCCAACTTCTGTAGCCGAGGATCAGTTCCGCCAAGGCCCCTGCCTTGGTGTGCTGCCCGATCCACACTGCACTGAACCCTTCTGGATCCCTCTGTGGGTGGTGGGCCTGCAGGGGGATGAGGGCCCGGCCACCAGGTGCTCACCCACGGGCCCCAGCCCCAGGCCTGGCTCCAGGGTGGGGCCCCGGTAACCCTCCGGGCCGGGTACGCCAGCTCTTGTTATTTTCCATCATGAAGTTATATTATTACATCACTGCTTAATACTAGTTTAAGCTTAACATGGTGGTGCACTTGAGGAGGGTTTGTTTTCCACTCCAGCCTACCTGTTAAGAGCGGGAGCGTATCTATGTTTCCAGGGTTCTATGTTTCCCGGGTTCTATGTTCCCCACTTAACCAAGTGGGAAACATAGAACCCTTTTTGGTTGAGCGGGGAACACAGAACCCGGGAAACATATAACCCGGGAAACATAGGGATGACCCCATTAAGAGCTGCTGCAGTTCTGGACGAACATGCCTACTAGGAGCAGATTTTCAAAATTATAGAGCCATTTCTCCACCCATTGTTATTCCAAATTATTCAAGAGGGTAGAAGACATAGGCATAATAAATCTCTTTCTCCCATTTTGAGAATTAAAAGTGGTCTCTTGCTGCTCTTTGACGAAACCAAAGTTTAAAGCTACATTCATCATGGTATGTTTGCCAGTCAGGTTTGTGAGAAAACACATATTTCTTATACTCTCCATAACTGACCTTAATAAGTCACTGCAGTATAGTAATTGGTCCCATAATCTCTAAACAAAGTGCAGCTGAATGATATGTCGTCTTTGGAGATGAGAGAGTGTAGTCTGGAAATTGATGGCCTATTTTTCAAAGTAGAAGGTGATTCACAGGGGTTTCAGCTGGGAGCCGGTGACACTGAATACACCTGTATGATGAAATAGAGCTTGGCATTATATGCCCTACCTCTAATTTGTCTTTTTCTGTCCCTCCCTCTGGCTTGATTGCTCTTTCCCACCTCACATCTATGTATCTATGTCTTTTCCCACCCGTCTGTAAGAAAGACTACTTACTTTCTGTCTTTTATTTTAGCTGCTGAGAGTGGGCCGAGAGGATTTTGATGTCTGTTGTACTTTTGGTCTAGAGAACGATATTTCAACCTCTGCTAGTCAAATCCAGATGTTTCAAACGTTCTTTACCATCAGGATCTGCTCTTACCCACGTGCACTCAATGATGAATCCCACTTGACCATAAGTAACCTATTGGCATAGGTAGTGCCCCCTAAACACTACATAAGGGCAGGTGAAAATACTCTGGCACATGCACAAGAATTGTAGAGATGCCACCAAAAAAGCTGCAAGAAGAACTTCTGCTGTAGTGAAATTGATGTACTGTTAAACAAAGTAAACATGTTTTTCCCCAGCTTCAGTACTGGGGTTACAGGAAAATTAAAAACCCAGCAATGACAAACATTTGTGATGCTGTAAAAGCTGTGTCAGCAGCAGTGGTGGAGGAAGTATTCAGATCCTTTACTATCCTTAACCATATGTTACTTAAGTAAAATTATTTAAGAACAATCAGGGAAATATTTTTAAGTATTAAAATTAAAAGTGCTCACACAGAAAAGTTTTAATAAGTTTGATAAATCAAAATCATAATAAACTAATTGAAAGCAAAAGCAGCAAGTCTTAATTTTTGAGAAGGAGGAACCGTGACGTTTTTTATTTGTTTTTTTGCAGGAGAAATGACAAAATAGTTGCCAAATAATTTTGTAATTAACTTTCGTTTCACTCCATCATTTCAGCTGCTCTTGTATATTACCATATGGTTTGTGTGTCAAAATCTTAATTAGTGAAGTAACTAATAACTAACATTATCAGTGGTGAAGTCAAAAGTACAACATTTCCCTCTGAAATATAGTATAGAGTAGAAGTAGAAAGTGGCCTGATATGTGGTTATTTATTATTGCATAGTTTTACATATTGTTTAAATTATTTATTACAGTGTTTTTTTGTTATTTGGTTGCTTTTAGTATGATATTGCATTTGCTGTGTTTGTACTTCCTGCTGAGAAAAGTGATTAGCATGAGTACCTCCACCAGGGAGCTCTTACCTTTTTGTACAGACCCCTTGTTTTATCCAGTGAGGCTCGAGGAGGCAGGGGGAGCAACGAATGGTGTGCTGGGAGACGAGGACAAAACAGCTGCTACATGCCGCAGACACCAGACACGCCATGGACCCATGGACGCCAAAGCACCAGGTCAGGAAGCAGAAGGAGAATGGTGCCAAGCAGCGAGGTGACCTGAGCGCGAGGAGGAGCGGCCGGGCAGAATAGAATGGTAGGCTACTCCGACATCACGAAGAGACAGGCAAAAAGAGTTAAAAACCCCCCACTATTGAAAGTGCTGTGAAAAAGAAACAAAGTAGGCCCAGCGTCTTGGACTTGTTACTGCCGCTTCTCTCTCCACGAGGACAGCGTCCTCAGCACCAACGAATCTGCACCCCCAAATTAAGACACTGTGGATTGCTTGTCATGAGCCTTTTTTTTTGTTTGTTTGTTTCAAAAGAACTGATTTGAAGTCGCCCCTCTCAGGACATTTTCATTTCTTTTAAGCCCCAATTGCTTTTAGGGTTTTGTTGTCAGGTATTAATAAATTATTGTAAACTTGTAACCAATTCAAGGTCATGATCACTGGGTCTCCCACACCTGGGATTGAACCAGGAACCCTCTTGCTGTGAGGCAACAGTGCTAGCCACCACACCACCGTGCCACCCTATAGTGCTCTAGTGATGATGTTTTTCTGTAGGTTGATGTGGAAGTTAGTGTTGCCCTGGTACCCTTGTCAAAAAGCCTATGGGATTTAAAAGCAACACCCTTTAATATATGCAAGGAAATATATATAAAAATGTACTATGTATCATGTATTATTTTGACACTTGATTCAGAATTTGGCTGACAAAAGCAAAACCAAGTAATGACTCTTGCGACTTATAGACAAGCTTAGTGGAGCTGCAGGAACCACCATTACCTCCATATTCAGCCAGTGTGCTGCTGGGAATGGACGACCTGGGGACGGGGTGGTTTGCTGGTGATTAATAGACTCGAGGATGAAGTTGTTGGATCTTAAAACTACAAACAACAGACTTTTTGGCATGTTGCAGACTTTACACAAGTGTTCAATACAATGAGCAACCTGGTCTCACTCCGAAGTTGTCAAATACCAGCGCTTGGGCAGTGACTTAGGCATTAAACACCAAAAAAAAAAAAAAAAAAAAAAAAGGCCTTTTGTGTTGGCATTATATGCCGCCATTATTTTGTAACGGCCCCAAGTAGTGTCAGAGGGAAATGCAGTGGGACAATAACATAAATTAAGGGGGCGAAAGTCCAAGTAGGTTGGGCAGGAGGGGAGTGGATGGGTCCAACAACCACTGACTGTCACCCAGGAGGCCGGTGTTTGCGTAAGTTTCTGAAGCCAAACCCTGTTCTTTTTTCCTAAACCCAACCACGTGCTTTTGTTGCCTAATCCCAAATGTGTGTGTGTGTTGGCAAAATGTAACCACGTGTGTTTGTTGTTCAAGGAAACAAACGTTAGTTTGCTGTATTGTATTGGCACAGGGCATTTATTTTGACAGCGACTGTATGCAAGGTGAACATTTCCTGTGAAAGTGTATTTTGAAAACTGACAATGCATGTAACAGGCTGAAGTTCACACCGCATCCTTGAATGTCAACAACCAACACACTCAGGGTACCTTGCATGTCATATGTCGATGTGGAAGGACTATGACCAAACATCAATATGTGTCGAGGTTGGAGTGAGAATGTGTTGTGAGTCTTCATAGACATTGTTGAATTCTGACAAAACATTGCCCTCTTTTCAGATAATCTCCACTGTCCTCTCCATAGTGAATACACACACACACACACACACACACACACACACACACACACATTTGAAAACGACCTATGTTCCCAAATCCCTCTAGCAGGCTCAGTTTTTGGACTTCTGTACTTCTAAAACTCTGCACACAACCCTGAATCACAGCACTCCTTTCTACTCCACTGGCACCATCTGGAGCCATATCTATATCAGGCTTTCTACAGAACATGCGCTCGCACACGTTTCCTCACCACTACACTGGGATGGACAGACCAATTTGAAGTTGTGGATAGTGCGTGTCAGGTCCTGCAGACTGGAAGCATTACCTCCTGGAGCTGTGTGGACCCTCCAGCAGCAACACAGAGCCGGGTCCCAGACAGCGTGTTGCTCAGTGATATGCTTGGCACTGCTTTCTGAGCTGTTGTCATGTTTCAGGCTGTCACTCACTCCTGATGAAAGTCTAGGAAGGGACAGAGGAGAAAAAGCTGCCTGCATGACCTATGATAATTGGACATGGAGCACTGAGGAGCCCTGGGGGAAAGGGGGGAAGTAAGGAGGAGGAGGAGGGATAAAATGTGTCTCAGAGTATGAGGGGAACACAGAGAGCTGTAGGAAAATTGGAGAAAAGAAAAAAAAATAAGGGACCTTACAGAACTTTTTAGACGGGGCATGGTCAGAGAGAATGGCCACAGGTCATAAATATGTGCATATGCAGATGACCACAACTGTGCCTCTGTAGCAGGGCTTATTTTCACTTAACCAAAATAAGCTAGTAGGTAAACAGACCCACATGTCTGTTGATGGACAGAATAGATGTGGCTATAGTTTAAGTGATTGAAGGTTATCTCTACTGATGTGCTGCATTTTTCACTAGCCTAGTGGCTCCTTCCATCACATTTCCTCCTAAATAAACAGAAAGCACTATGTCATATAAAGTAAGGTTATCACAAAATACCAGTTCAGTTCACAAACACAAACACCTGATTGTCCCTTTTTCCACAGTTAATTGCTAACACTTTAAAATACAATGCATAAAGATTGTTGTTACTTAGTTACTATGGAACAAGTGAGGAACTACTAGAGAACAGATTGGGAGATCCTAAATTAATTGATCAGTAGGTCATTTTAGTTCATAAATATCTGTAAAGTTGCTCCTGAAGTGGCACAAAACTCATTCACCACTAATTATTTACTGTATGTGCACAAAACTTTGGAATCTATACAGTACAAGTACAGTACATACATGACAGTATTACACTATAGAGTGTCCAAGGATGATGTTTTTTGTAGGCTAACGCAGAAGTTGGCATTAACCCGGGTTCCCCCATCAAAAAGCCTATGGGATTTTTCCACTGGACTTTGGATCACTGCAGAAAATAAGCTCTGTGGCACGTTTACATGTTTTGTTCAGCAGGATAATCTCCACAAATGAATACCTCTTTTATCGACAGAAGTAAAAAGTTAGGCTATGAAAGAACTACACCACGGTTGCATGATGTCGTCGCCATCACAACAAGGCTGTTAAGCCGTGTTCAACGTGATGACATTCTGTTGTCTCATTTAGCCACTTGTGAGCAACTGTCTTTTTTAAGACAAGTAAAGGCTTCAGAATTTATGAGTGAGGTATTTACTAACATTATGTCATAGAACAAAAATTAAAGTCTCTTAAGCTTGTGTTAACCACAGACCTTATTTCAGGCATCAACCATAAACCCATTCAAAAAACTAATTGACTTCAAGAGGAGGGAATCAGGACTGCTGAAATGCTAACTTATTTCTGGGGTTTAGGACTCATTCCTGGAGCACTGTATAGAAAATCTGACAAGGCAAAACATTTTTAGCAGTTGTGCGATGGTCTACAGAGGCACACATCTGCATTTCCTGGCTGTCAAATCATTAGATCATCACATGACAGCTTCTGAGTGAGCCCATGACTCCTGTTGCCTTTTTGGGGCCATGTCACCTCACAACTGGGCGAAACTTTCCTTGAGGGCTTTCTACCAGAAAGGGATGTCTTGGTTAAGGTTAGAAAAAAAGTTGTAGTTAGGGTAAAATGAATAGATTTTTGTCAGAAAGTGCTTTCTTGGAGAAAGCCTACAAGGAAAACATCTCCCATGTGCTGTCACCTCAGCATTGGTAGTAATTACCCATAAGGCTTCAGGGCAGTGCAAGGGCAAATCACAGGGAGCTGGGGGCACCATAATCCATTTCATTCATTCAAGCAATTATATTTTTTATGCCGTCGGATGTAATGGTGCCTATTGTAGTTGTGCTTTGTCTTAAATTTAAACAATTCATCATAATTATGATATGTCATATTATGACTGATGATCATAGTGGGCTGTTTTGGTGCCCCCTCCGGCTTTGGTTCCTAACGCACAGCACATGATGTGTGTGTACATTATGTTGGCACTCTTCCCATTCACATGCCATATACTATACAGTTAGACAGATAAGGTAACTTGTGCTGGAACCTGCTTTTAGTGATCATGACTGCAGGGACCACTGCTAATACAAATGCTGTTTAAATAATTTGCATATAGTAATCAAGTACCCTTGCAGTGCTCATTTTGAGTCTTTTTATACATGATAACATCTAGAAAAACTATTTTAAACTATGGTCATTAATTTATTTTTTACTTAACTTCTGTAATACTTTGCCTTGTGGTAATCTGTCTGCTTCCACCTGACTACTTGAGGCTGGTGCTGCATGCAAATTGAAATCATGATGGGGAAGACATTTTCTCTCAATAAAAAAAAAGTCTCCTCAAAGTGTATAACTGAAAACAAAACAAAACAAAACAAAAAAAGCGCAAGAGGACAGCACCTGTGGTTGAAGCTGCTTGATCGTCAGGTGGATTGATTATGCACACCCATGTAGTGCCCCCACTTAATCACTTACTGCCTCTAATTATTTTAAATTGATTTAATAAATATACAAATGTCAATCAGATGGTAATCTACACGAGAAAAAAAAGAAAAAGAAAAATGGTACCATGATGAAATTAAGACAAAATATTGCAAAATACTGAATTAACCCTTTAAAAACGGACATCCCGTGACAGCCACGAGAGATGGTTGGTTGCATGATCCTGTTTAAATAGATGTAAATTGAGTACCATGATAGACAGAGCATTCATTCTTTTAGCAGCACAAAGCTAAAGTTTCTGTCTTCCCCATGTCATGACCTTATGTTACCTTACCTTACTTGCAGCGCAAACATAGTATTTCGCTGTAACTACGCTGGTATTTCGCTGTGGTATAGGGCAAAGGGATAGTTGTGTCTACAATCCTGCATATGTTGATCCAAAATAAAAACCATAAGAAGTATAGCAGTATTTTTTTTGCAGCATCTAAGGCCTCTGTCTCCCCCATCATCACATTGTACACTCATAATGACGTCACTGCGTTACATTACATGTGGTGCAAAACCATGCAAAAATCATGAATCCATCATAATGCTTTTGCATAAAAATGAGCATATCTCAAAAATTAAATAATGTGCATAGTGTTAAGAAATAGCTTGTTTGTGGTTTTAAATGTAAAAATCTTTTGGATTAATATTTTGTGTTTTTAATTTGTAAAATCTGATGAAAAAACATGTCAGATTTTTGTATTATTTTTTAGAATGACACCATTTCAATACTTTAGTCAATTATTATGGGTTATTGACTTACATTACTCTTTAGGTTTGGTTGTAAAAAAAAATAGGGATATGAAGCATTTGAAGATACTTTAAGAAATTACATCACAATAGCAAAAAGACCAATGTGAGCCCTGGCAGACCATTTTCACTGCAGATTTTAAAGGTTTAAATGTGAAAGTGCGATGAAAATATTTTGTCCCTAAAAACAGGAAATACTTCAGATGAATATTGATTGAAGTAATCGTCCTTATCATTTCGGCCATAATCATACAGCACTAACAAAAATTAACCCTGGTTTTTAGCAACATTTAGGCAGCTTCAGGCCAGGCAGGAGGGTTATAGAAGTGGGGACAGAATTCTGTACAACCAGGACAACCATTCTGTACAACCAGGTCAGAAATACTTTGACTCTGATGGAGATCAGAGGAGCAACAAGGAGCTATAGGCTACTGAAAATCTTTTTTTTTTTTTAACCAATAGTGGAGTCTGCAGGACATCACAAACTACAGGAAACAATTACCTCTCTCTGTGGAGACCCATCAACTGCCCAGTGACCTGAATTTTTTACTCCAGGTTTGATGAGCCCACCTCCACACCCTTCACCTGCTCTGACATCAGACAACCACCTGCACTCATTGCCACCCCCCTCACATCTTACTCATCTTATGATCTGTGAAGAGGATGTGCCCCAGCTCTTCCACAGACCTGACCCAGGTAGTGTGTCTTCCTCAAGTCTGAAAGTCTGTGCTGACCAGCTGGCCCCCACCTTTACACAGATCTTCAGCAGATCACTGAAGCTTGTGAACACCCCTCCTGCTTCAAACGCTCCAACTATCATCCCAGTCCCCAAAAAACCCTCCATCACAGGATTAAATGATGGTGTTCAGCCACCTGAAGGACATCACAGGCCCCCTGCTGGACCCCCTGTTGTTTGCCTACTGGGCAAACAGGTGACCGGATGATGCACTACATCCTGCAACACCTTGACTCCCCAGGTATGTATGCACAGGACAGGACATATAAAGATCCTGCAAGTCCGACGCCGAGATGACTATGTTGCTGATTGAGAGGTGAGTTATATGCTCGTTTTCATGCCTTTTTTAATTTGTCACACATTGTTTTTGTTGGCTCTGTTATCGTGTGTAGTCACAGTCACTATATATAGTTACCAAAACGTTATTGTTTCAACCATAACCCCATTCAAATAATGTAAACAGGGTTAGCCGAGGTAGCGTTAGCATTTCACAGCCTGAGTTAGTATGCACCTTTTCAGAGTTATGTATAGCAAACTTTATGCTTCACGTCGAGAAGAGGTGTTGACTTACTAGCGATTAGTGTTTGAAAGCAAAGTCAGCCCATGTCAGGTTTATACGCTGGCGTTATACCATCGTTTTATTGATATTGTCCCGAGTTGAGGTTACAGTAGCTACTACGTCTGCTAACGTTACTTTTAGGAGTGGTGCTTGCACATACTTTGTTGTAGGGCAATAGTTTTAATTCAACGCTGTTGGAAACGTCTATGTAAACATAATCATAACTAATGACTTTATTTATTCCAGCTTTGTAAATAGACGAGTTGTATCAACTCCAGGCAAGGAACATGCAGAACCCCCACCCCTGTCCTTGTCCAGCTTGACGGAGTCAGACCGTGAAAGGTATGTTTTCATTCAGTAAAGTTGTCACTTCTAAACAAGTACACTTCATTGCATGGTCAGATGTGAGTATTTTATTGTTTTATAGAGAAGAGTTTGCCATACAGGGTGTGCAGCCACTGACTGAGGAGGCAGAAAATGTCTTAGAATCCAGGTAAATTTTTATCGCATCTGTGACAAAGACACATTTGTGTTGTCAAAATATTTACATTCTAATCTAAATTGTATGTTTGTGGTCTGGTTATAGCATGCATTCCCTGAAAATTACTGCAGCTAAATTATATTTATTTTGCAGGCCACAGTGCACAATAGTGCACTTATACCACCATTGAGCAGGAGTCCTGGGACATTGTGCACATTGTCACTGTTGACAAGAGGGAGACAGACCGCAATTCTTCAATCATGGAGAAGGAGTGTTTCATCCGAACCATGGATGTGCTACTCCGTGAAATACCTGTGAAGGAGGTGGTGACAGATGCCCACTCACAGATAACAGCATTGCTCAGTAAGTAAAGACGATGTAAAATTTTAATTTATGATTTCATCACACTTATTTGGCCACAAAAACTTCATTGTCAAGTTGTGCATAAGCCCCTGTTTTTGCTTCATCTCTCCCTCCATTGCCCCTCTCTGCTCTCTTTTCACATCAGCTCCTCTACTTGATTGTCAACCCACATAAGATTCAGCCTTTCTGCTTTCTACGTATAGCATATATTACTTGCACTCCTAAACAATATAATTTGAATTAACATGGCTGCACTATTTGTTACAGATCTGGAGTGTGGCAGGTACAAAGAATGGGGTTTACAATATTCCCTCGACATCTGGCATGCTGCAAAGAATCTAGGCAAAAAGCTGTGACGGGTATGTCATCTTACATTGCAACTTCTGTCAATTTTTTCCCCTAAAGATAAGATTTTACCATTTCAAACATTACTGTATAAGGAAAAATGTAGCACAGTAGCATGTGCTTTAATATTATTATTTTTTTATCTTCTAATAAGGCTGGCACAGTGAAGGACCAATCATCAATATTGATTTGGATTAAACATATAGTGAACCACTTCTGGTATTGCTCCAACCAAGCAGTAACCAAGGAGCAGTTCAAGGTATGTTGTTAGAAACTTTGTGTAATGCCACACAAAACCAAAACCTCATATTTTGTTTGCATGTTTCCAAGACTTTATGTGTGTGTACCGTTTATAATTTTTTTTCTTCTCTTCATAGATGATGTGGATTGGTGTGTTGCATCACGTTCAAAACCATCATGTGTTGGCAATGGGTAGCTGTGACCATGAACCTTTGGATGACAGCAGCCAGGACAAGCCCTGGATAGAGCAAGGTAATTCAAATTATCATGCATGGGGTGTGTTCGCCTGCTACAAATGAACCATGTCACTCTAATTACAAAGACGTTTTGTGAATACAGGTTCTGCAGCACACCAGGCACTTACAGCCATTGTCCTGGACAAGCGCTGGTTGAAAGATGTGAAAAAGTTCATCACCTTCAGGTGTGTCTCTAATCATGCAAATGCTCATATTTACTATGTGTCTTCTGACTAATTTGCATTTTTGCACCTCTACATTTCATTTTTCTTTGTCATATAAAACAACAACAGACTATATCTGAAATGAGAAAAATGACTATAGTGTACATAGAGTTCCTATATTGCTAAAGTTGATTTTTAATCTGAGGCTTCTGCAGAGCTTATATTTTTTAACACTATAATGTAAAAGTAAGTAATATGACAGTAACAGAGCTGTTGTTTTCTTCTTTTTTTTTCTCAACTAACAGGACAACTTCAGACTTGGAGAACTTTCAAAATCACATACTTATGTATGCAGGAAAGCGGTTTGGCTTCAGCCCACCTGTATACAAAGCTCGGACCTTGCTTGCAGCGACTGATTACAACCACCACAACCGCCGCCTTCCTGCACGAAACCGTGATGGACACAAAATGTAAGTTTTTCAACATCACACGTGTCTGACACCTGAATAGCTTTTTAGTGCTGTTGCCTTATCTTGTTGTGAAATTCTGGAACAGCTCTAATACAAAGTTGTTTTTTTTTTTCAAGTTACCGACGGTTCTACAATAAAAAATCGAAGAGCTGGAGTGTGTATGCCCTAAAAGAGAACAAAGACTACGGCTACATCCCTGAACTACAGAAGGCCATTCTTTCAAAGAGGCTTCAGAGTGAAATGGGCCTTCCCAGGAGACAAAGTCTGAGGCCTGGAGATCCGAGGCACCTGGGTCTGCTTGCCGCATCACAGCCACCTCCTACACATGAACTGGTCAAAACTAAGGTGTCACATGGAGATGCAGGTCCTCGTGATGACAGCTAAAACTCTGATTGCCTGTTGTAGCTGTCTCAGGACTCAGGCCCACCAGAACAGAGCTCCAGAAATATGGCATTTTTTTTTCAGAACAGAATAATATAATTCACGGACATAATCTCTTGTTCATACCTTGTCACAATCCCTAAATAAATAAATGTTGCTCTAATTGCAAATTATCTTATATATCTGGTATTTTATGTTATCACAACTTGTTTTCTCATAACTTCTCACTTGACTAAAAACCTCTGGGAGATGCTCTGCATTTGGTGTTTTTCACAATGAATATAATTCAGATTGGAAAGTAATACATTTTTATTCTGTAAACAAGGACACATCTCAACATTTCTATGATTTGGACATAATATTAACAATATAAAAAAGTTATGTAACATATGAAAAAATAAATAAATAACAAAATAAAAGGTATAAAAATAAAAACTATTTACATTGAAAGTGTAGTCAGGTTATAAACTGTAATTCACACCAGCCGGCGCATAAGAAATCCTGTGTACTGGCCTGTTGGGTTAGGAAACTTATCTCTAATCTTCCAAACGACACAGCTTGGGATGACCACCCGGTTTCCTTCCCCTAAGCGGCCATGCTGCCACAGGACAAACTGTCTATATGCAGCATGCTGGAACTGTCTCTGCTCCACTCCAGGCTCCTGGTGGTCATCGATGGCAAATATGTCGTTCCAGGCTGCCCGGGCCAGCCACAACACCCCCTCTTCTAATATGTAATATTGCATGTGTGCCATATTACTAATACAGTTCGGAGGTGCCTGACGGCAGCAGAGCTTCTCCAGGTCTGTAGGCATATCTCTGCAGTTTGTGCAGATGCACCAGTGCAGCTGGGGCTCATCTGGACCACCTGGACTTGGACGCTCAAGTAATGCCATCACATCAAACATCAGGCCTGGCAGTCTGGTCATGACCTGCTCCAGAAGCGTGACAATCTGTGGTGGAGTCAGGGCTTGGAGTTTTGCCTACAACATAAAGCATTTATTTTATGTAATAAATAAATAGCTGGGTACATACCTATATGCAGTTGGTAATTACTCATATAAAATTCGTGCAAATAACAAACCTGCATGTCAGCTGTCCTTCTCTCCTGCAGGTCCTGCAGCCTCCTTTGGTCATCTTCATCGATGTCTCTGTGCCTCACACTGCTGCCTCTCCCTCTCCCCCTCCCCCTGCCTCTGGATCCCACACCTCCCCTCCCCCTACCTCTCCCTCTCCTCTGACTTCTACCTCCAGAAGCTGTTTCTCCAAAATCATAGGAGGCTGAAGTCGAGGTTGAATCCTAACAATAAGAAAAAAGATAACTGTTGTAAAAACAAGCCTCAAACATTGTGACCAATGCATAAATAAAACGTTACACAACAAAAGTAAGGTTGTAAACTGTTTATAGACTACTAGCCAACATTGACATATAATGGTCTGACTCACGGCTAATTAGAAAGCAACAAACGATCGTTAGGGTGGAAAGTTACATCCCAAAAATTATTATTCATAACACATAGCGGCGTAAGTTGTAAACTAGAGCTATCTGTGTTATCATTGTATCATGTTTACGAGATTTCCTGGATGCCGGGAGTTATCTAATCCAAATTTGGTCGCAGGTTTACAATCAATCAAACAAACAAACAAACAAACAAACAAACAAACAAACAAATAAATAAATAAATAAATAAATAAATGTTACACCAGCAAGTTGGCTTTGTAACTGTCTTTCCACAGGTAGCCCAACCCTTATAAGTTTTGACCCTTAGAAACATATGTCAACCAGCAAGTAATAAATTACCCTCTCTAATGTAAATGCTGTGATGTAGTCATGATCTGCAGACATCAAGCCAACATTTTGTTTACATACTAACATGCTCCACATGCAAACATTATGCTAATAACAGGCTAAAAATGCCAGGAAAGTCATATTTGTGCCAAAATCCGGTAATATTACTGTACCTTGTCGGTCAACATTGCTCCTGTTTGTATTTAGAGCCTCAGGTTGCAAACAAATACACTGTGTTTCTGAGTGGGAGGCGACGTCTCAGCCGGCAACAGCGCTCTGTGTGTTTTACAACAGTGGTGTTGCGCTTGTACTTGCTCTAGTGGCCTTTAGTGGCCACTAAAGCGAACGGAACTGGATTTCTACATAATGTGGCTTTAACTGCTTTACAAACAGCTGCACTTCAGTTCACCCGTCTGTTAAAATCCTAAAATTTTCAGACGACACAATGGTCATTGACCTCATCTGGGATGGAGTCTGCATACAGACTATAAAATGTATTCACGCTTGATACAACCTCTTATCTTATCTATATTCAGACAGGCAATCATCCCACTACATTGAACATATTATGATATTTGACACGGCTGGCATCAGACACCTTAACACACAATCATTTCTTTCTAATGGCCTGCATTCCACTAACATTTTTTAAACAGAGTAGGACCCAATTATGTTCCAGCATTAATATTCATCAGCAACGCATTCCACCTTATTAAGCATTTAGAGAAAATAAATTGTTCAGGATCATTAGAGACGAAATGTAAAGACAAAAGGCGGTAGAGAGGAGCTGAGAGAGGCAAAACACAAGCATGAGTCTCTTGCAGCTGCTGATAAAGAGCATGCTCCAGCTAAGTGGATTCATTATTAAAATGCTGCTGGGATCTCTTGTGATTCAGCAAACATTAAGGTCCTTTATTATGTGCAATAAATCACATGAGGTGTATACAGACTGGCATTTTTTATTAGTAAAATAAAGGAGCGACACAGAAAGAGTGTCTGGGATGAGTCATACATGACTTCATTCATCATGATGACACTGACAACACAACTGACAGCTAGATGACAGAAATGTGTTTTTATTTCTATTTCTTTACTAATTTGACTGTTTAATAACATCTTAATATTCTGAGGTTTGCTGACTTTTTCAAGGTCTAGGTATACATTTCAGTAGAGTAGAATTGTTTGGAACTACATCTGGCATAGGAGAGACTCATATTCTATTCCTTTTAATCAGAGCAGGTTTTCCTCCCTGTGGACATAATTACATGGTTCATAATCCAGACCTGGCGCCCTGTAGTGGGCTCCACATAACATAACACTTGTTTCTGCCTCACAAACATGTTCTCTGTACCTTGACACAATAATTGTTGGATGCTAAATCTAATTATTACCTTGAAAGCACAATTTTTACGCAACATGCTGTTGCAGACCCTGTATCCTTAACATATCAAACATAATTTAGTGGCAAAAAAAGTATTTTCTGACTAAGACATGTATACTTTGTCAGTATTGTTAAGGCCTGATAAATAGTGAAACCTCTCGCATCTTTAATATCTCACAAACAGTGGATTAGGAGTGGGTGGCACAATCTATCTGGTCAGTGGCTGCGCTAGCTTGCTAGTAACACTTTGCAAGTATCCTCTTACCTGTAGTGCTATTTGTCAGTCTTGATTGTTTTGGAGTACCAAGTGTTGAAGATATTGGTTCTAGAGATGTCTCCCTTTTCTTAAATATAATGGAACTATGGCACTCGGCCTGTGGTGCTTAAAGTTACCATTACATCAAGCATTAGTTTGTGGATTCCTGTTTTGAAGCCTCAAGTTTAGCATCTTGGCCATCACCATCTTGGTTTTTTGAGCCAGAAGTGACCATTTGGGTGAGAGGATGGAGCTGTGGAGGAGTGAGAGGTGGATCTGACAGAGAAGTCGAGGACGCTATCTGCAGACAGTCTCTCAGCGCGGCCCCGCCCTTAATAACGCCTAACTTTAAGCCTTAAAGCTATAGTTGGTAATGTTGGAGAGCTAGCAAGATTTGAAAGTGGCACCTCCTCTAAGCTCCACCCCATCCTCCCCCGCCCGTCAGTGCTCCATCCATAGCCACGCCCCCACAAACTTGAACGCACATCTTGCAGTACACTGACAGAGAAGCTAATGTTAGCACTGGGCTAATACGGGCTACAAAAGTAGCTAAGTTGGCTAATGTTACATATTCCATGAAAATAACAAATCCCCCTGAAGCAAAACAAATAATTACCTTTCTAACAGAAAGACAGCAACCTCTGCATCACTTTTCAGGCCCTTCAGCTCCCTCAGTTGTCTCCACCATTCAAAAGCTACACCGATGTTGACTCTGGTTTGTCCTCTCGCTTTATCCAAAGCCTTTTCGTCACAGCCTTTTCTGCCTCCGACTTTCTTTTCTCAGCCTGTTTAGCGGGGCGAGCCATTACAAGTAATGCTGGAAGTGGTACTTTAGGCTGCATTTTCTCTGCCATTGTTCAGCAAACTCCTGCTAACTCAGTATTTCTGCTGAAGAGTGTGCTGAATATTTCCGGCAACTGTGACACGTGATGAGTGCACGCAGGGAGGGGGGAGGGACAGAGGGGGGCTCGGGAGACATGAAGGCATCCGATTGGTTCTTTCCATTCGCACCGAATGGCAGGGATTGGTCAGAGTTTTTACAGGCCTGCAGCTGCCACAGAGGTCGGATTTTTTTCGTTCCTTTTTCTGAACACATAATGTATTGACTACTCTCAGGATGGAAGGACCATTTCAACCAGTATAACAAAAAGTGTTTCTGAACAGGATTACCAACTATAGCTTTAACAAAATGTAAAAAAAAAAAATCAACCCCCCATACAGTTGTTACAAATGGGGACATTAGTTATACAGACCAAAATGTTTTTCGTACCAGGCTGTAAACATGTTTATTTCTGCTGTTAATTTGGGCATTTTAACACCCCCAACCTATCAGGGTTGACTGGCTTCTGGAGGCAGCCTCAAGTGGCCATTAAAAGAACTGCAGTTTTTGGCACTGACACATTGGTGCAGCGTCTGCAGTAATGGACCATCGTAGTGAAGAGGGAGCTGAGAAAGCTTTCGATTTGCAGGTGGCATCTATGTCCCAACCCTCAGGTATGGTCATGAGCTTTGGCTAGTGACCAAAAGAATGAGGATTGTGGATTCAAGTGGCCAAAATTTGTTTCTTCCAGAGGGTGGCTGGGCTGAGCCGTAGAGATAGGATGAGGAGCTCAGACATTAGGAGGGAGCTCAGAGTAAAGCTGCTTCTCCTTTATGTCAAAAGGGGCCAGTTGAGGTGGTTTGGGCATTTGATCAGGATGCCTCCTGAGCGCCTCCTGTTAGAGGTGTTCTTGGTTCATCCAGCTAATAGGAAGCCCCCAGGCAGACACAGAACACACTGGAGGGGTGATATATCTAATCTGGCCTTGGGAGTCCCCAGGAGGAACTGGAAAGCGTTGCTGGGGAGAGGGGTCTCTGAACTACTTTGCCCAGCCTGTTACCTCTGTGACCCAGCCCCGGAATGGTGGAGGAAAATGGATAGATAAATGGTTTTGGCTTAATTTTACAGCCCAAGTGGTTGCTGGTTGGCTAATACGGTTGGCAGGTATAGTTTGGTAGAAAGAAAATAGTTCTTACATGAAACTGCTCACAGCAAGGTCTGTGGATCATTTTAAGTGATTTCTGGAAAGGGACAGTGCCATTGAGATTCTCAA
Source organism: Epinephelus lanceolatus (assembly GCF_041903045.1). Lineage (NCBI taxonomy): Eukaryota > Metazoa > Chordata > Actinopteri > Perciformes > Serranidae > Epinephelus > Epinephelus lanceolatus. The sequence goes on along the minus strand of NC_135748.1, from coordinate 5,666,621 downwards.
AGGAATTGTTTTTAAATATATTTTTTGTTTTTGCTCTTTGAGCCCCATAAGCTGAGTGCCATTTAGTTCCATTACACTGGAGAGAAGGCAGACATCTCTATGGCTAATAAATTGACACACCATCCCTGAACGTCCAAAACTGACACAGGAGGGTACCAAGCGCATCATATCTAGATGTGTAGAGCCACTGAAGGAAGTCAGAAAGTATGGAGAGATAGACAGGTCAAAGCATGTGCAGAGCTCCTAGGCCAGTTTGGGTCAGACTGACTCTATACATGCAGAAGTAATTCAGCTTTCAATTGCATTATCTGGGTGTGTATTTTAAATGTCTCATTTTAGTAGGATGAACACAACAAATTCATTTTTTCAAATGTCATGTAAACGTACTGAATGGTACTTTTGGTCTTTTCATGGAATTTGTTAGACTCAGACGCTTTGCTTAACTAAAGACTGATGACTTTCTCCCTGATTTTGTGTTTAGATGGGTGGATACAATTTCAGAGTTTAAAAAAACTCCTACGTTGCAGAACCAATAGTAAATCCACAGGGCGGTCCTTTGGTGGCTCGCTGAACTCTTGTACTCGTAATAGTCCGATTGCGTTAAAAGTTTTAAACAAAGTCGCTGTAAGTCCTTCATTTCCACAATCTTGTGAACTGAGCACACGTTGGATAAAACGGAGTTAAATCTCTCGGCATCCATTTTCAAGCTCTCTGTGTGTTTGTTTCCTTGTGGACGAGAAAAGGGGGTGCGCACATTTCCGGGAGGGCGTGTCCTTTTAAAAAATGCAAGAGGCGTTGCTTTGTTGCCGTCCGTTTTCGCCGGTGTGTTAAGCACACTTTAGAAAGGAGTGTCCCCAGACTATCAGAAGGCGGAGATCTCTGATTGTCTGGTGGCGAGACTAGGAATTTGTTGACAATTAGAATGTAAAAAGGAGTACAGTAAAAAAAAAATGCCAGCCTTATTATTCAAAATTTGTCATGAGAAATGATTAACCTGATGGTGAGTCATTGACAATGAGCAATAACACCAAATGGCCAGCATTTACTAAGATGTTTTACACTCTAACTCACTGTGTCCAACCAAGAGACATTACTATCCAATGTTGTCACCAGTATTGGGTGTAAAATATTAACTTTCATTTGAAACCTCATGTCCAGTTTCATTTTCTCATATTGCTGGAATTCACATCTAGTACCGCCATCAACTGGACTACTTGCCAAATCAAACCAAGCCAGGGCTATAACAGTAAAGAGTTTCTCATCAGCAGAATGATGCCTTTCATCCCTTATCAGTCAGCCCTCATGATAATTGAAGCCAATGCATTGTAATTCTTCAAGCAAAACCTATTGTGTGGGACACTCCCCTGGATTTATACGAGCAGAACTGCAAGAGAAAATGCTGTCATTCTACGAGGAGAAATAAAGGGGACAGCTTAATGGGCTGTTTCCTTGATGAGAAAGATGACTCTATGTCAGATATGCAGAATTGAGATAATTACAGGCAGGCGGATAGTTCAAGGAACGGCCAGACAGAGATGCACTGACAGCATGCAGTACGCTCCAGTAGACCATGAAGGAAACTAGGAGGAGTAATGTCTTTGGTCCTTCTTAATACAAGACATTTGATTCTTTGAGTTCAGTCCATTTAAAGCCAAAGCCAAAGGGACATGCTCTACTTTCTGAATTGTCAGCCGTCAAACAAGCTCTCACAAACCTCACTCCAGATTTTGTGCAGGGGGATAGTTAGCTTGGATCCAGCACTGCACTGAGTACTGTGGATGTTAGTTTGTTGGAGACTGTTAAATGTTTTAATAGTTTTTGAAGAGTAAACACAGGAAGGCAATCCAGGCACTCCAAAAATAGATAAATGAGGAAGGAAATATTAAAAAGCCTTTGTTGTAGTGGCTAAATCATTAGATCTAATTGGCTCTTTTAATGATTCAGCCATTACAATAAAGTCTTTAATATTTCCTTCCTTGTTTTTTTGTTGTTTTTTTTTCGGAGTGCCTGGAATGCCTTCCTGTGTTTGCTGTTGTTTCCTGTGTTCAGTGAGCACCCGACACTACATTGTGTTCTACATTTAATTATACAGACTAACCAATCATCTCTCTCTTTTTGAAAGTTTTTGAAGAGCGTTTTGCAGGTGCTGTAGAGCTGTAAGCACCAAACATCTCTTTATTTGGTTGTGCGCAGCAGGGGGTAAGAAAAGATAAAGTGTATTTGAACCATGAGTGGCAGAAGGTCCTCAGAAGGTCTACATATATCTGTAAATGTCAAATTGTCTACCCAATTTCACTGCTTAATGCTGGTTTGTTTTAAGAAAAACTAGACCAGCGATCGTCAACTGGCGGCCGGCGGGCAACATCTGGCCCGCCAAAGCTTTCCATCAGGCTCGCAGAATATTAATTAATTCCAAAAATATGAGTAGGGTAGGGAGTAGGGGAAAAAAATGTGATATTGTGCAATGGTAGACTGGCATTCTGGTGTTTTCCAGTGTCTGTTGGTTATTTGTTGTAATAGACCAGGCAGAGATGTATCTTTGCTTGGTATTTTATACACATTATATACACAACATACACAACCTAATTTTATGATACACAAGAACTGAGCAGCTTTCTATAAATAGTAAATGTATTGAGTTGTGATGGACTGGGTAGAGATCTATCTTTGCTTGATCTATTGTAACATAATTTAAGGATAAGCATAAGATTTGAGCTGCTTTCTATAAATAGTAAATAAATATATTGTGTTGTGGTAGACCAGCTAGAGATGCATTTTTGCCTTGTCGATTATAATATGGTTTTGTACTTATAACATGTAGGGTGTTTTGCACAATTAGTGAAATGTATGACATGTCCACAAGCATTATTGGTTTGTATTTGTTTGTATGTGTATGCTCGGTTTTTACATTTCTGTATTGTATTGTCTGTAATCATTACTTTAATAAGATGTATTTGTTTATTGTACATGATTTAATTGTATGATGGCCTTTTACTGCATATTGAAATACTGCATGTATGAAGTGTTATTTTTGCATTTGTAAAAAAGACATTTACCCACATGGATCACGTGACCAATCAGTACTTAAGAACACCTGTGTATGCCTGGACCACACCTGTGTGAACCTGATGACACTACATGTGAAACGCGATGTTCACAAATAAAGATCTAGAGTAAGGTCTACATATCAGTGTGCGGAGGTTTATTCCTATTATTGTTATATACATATTCCTGCCACCTACCAGCACCTGAGTCTACTGGCTGTGCACGGATACCCACCTATCTTCCTAAATTGAATCAACTTGTAATGAGCACGACTTGAGTGTCAATATAGTGACATCACGCTCCTGCTTCTGGTAGTCAGAGCTTGGCTTTCGTTTAGGGGAGACACAACCCAGTCTCACTCCGAAGTCATTGAATACTGGCCCTTGGTCATTGACTTCAGCTGTCAGACACAGATGAAAAAGCTGTCCCTTGATGTCAGCATGATACGCAGCCAGTTGCCGCCTGGCAGCATCATGTGGAAACAAGGTTGGGCAATAACATAAGTTAAGGGGAAAAAGTTCGAGTGGAGGGGGGTGGGTGGTAAATGGATTCAACAACCATCGAGAGTCTGGTGTTCGCTTCCTGAATGAATGTTAAGCCAAATGTTCTTTTGTCTTAATCCCAACCACAAGCTTTTGTTGGCTAAACGTGACCACATGTATTTGTTGTTGAAGGAAAAAAATGTCAATGTGTCGTGTTGTACCGATGTAGTGCATTTATTTTGAAAGAGATTGTATGCAAACTGTACATTTCCTGAAAAAAGGGAGAGTGTATTTTGAAAACAGACTGAAGTTGACACGGCATCCCAGAACATCAACAACCAATGCACCCAAGGTACCTTGCATGTCATATCTCAACGTGGACAGTCCATGACCAAATGTCAATATGTGACGAGGTCGGAGTGAGAATGTGTTGGAGGTGACTGTCTGAGACATTGTCACTAGTTCTGTGTTATAAACCTCTTTTTGGATGCTGAAACCTGACCTGTGGCACAACGTCTGCCCACAATAAAACTACAGTAGACATATGAAGATTTGGTGGTCTGTGGTTTATTAATCTCTTCTTCAATTCAATTCAATGTTATTTATAAACCCCAATATCACAAATCACAATATGCCTCAGAGGGCTTTACAGCATATGCCTCTGCCCTTTAGCTTTAATAACTCCCCGCAGATCAACCACATCTCTACAAACTCCTGAAACATTTGATAGAAATACTTTTATTAGGAATGATTTCCCATGCTCACATATGAATATTTGATCTGCAGGTACTTTAGAAGTTAGAAATCCATCCGTCAGCTCATTTTTAGCAGTAATGATGCCCCAGGATTGGTAAGCTAAGGCTACTAGAAAAATATCAAAACATCAACTGTCAAAAAGTGACAAAGCAGCATCCTGAGTAACACATACATACTGCAGCGCTCAGTCTGTGTCTCTGTCCATGTCTCAGTTCTAACAATTATGCTACAATAATGGATAGTTTACAGGTCAGGTTGGGTTCGGGTGGTTGATTAATCCAGATTTTGCTGATTGGGTGGTGTGGATTGGTTAAGTGAAGCTGAAACAAATTCCTGTTTTTTATAAAAAGGATGCTGCTTGGGTCATATCTTTATGCAAGAACAGGGACAAACTGATGGCTCAGACCCACAGTCAGGTGATTACATTGAAGCAGCCCATATTAACAACGATTTTACTATTTTGGGCAACTGACAAAAACAAGTACACCTAATAAAAATAATAACACATTTTTGGACCACCCTGATCACTAATCACACAGCCGATCCATCGATTACAGCCACAAGTGATTGGTGCGGCTCTGATCCCAGTGCTGCTAGGGGATGTGAACAGGAGGAACACAGACATCCCTATGTTTCCTCTTGAGAGCTTTTGTAATGACCTTGCCACCAAGGCCAGCTTCCTGATGCCAAACACCTTCTGAAGGGCACGCATCCTCGTCAAGAGGGCTGGCAAAGACCTGGAGTAATGTTTAATAAAAGGTGACCTTTAGGAAAAAAAATCAGTTTTTCCCAGCAATAAAATTCCAGGACACCAAATGAATCTGATGGAACTGCAAGGACTTTATACAGGTCCATTCCAAGGATCTACCACCATTTTCTCTGTCCAGATGGTGTCACTGTGCATGGAGATTGAAAGGCAGGTCTCTCATGCTTCAGGAACCTGGGGAAGTACAGGGATCATGGGATCGCATGGATGGAAATGGTGTCCTTACACCCTCTCTCAAATGTGCAATCCATCTGCATGTGGTCACCTTCATCAGCTGTCTGGACAGCTCCAGATTTGATCAAAGTTCACCTTAAATAATGTAGGAGCAATACCTTTTTGAGAATGTTTGCACTTGTAATAAAATTTGGAGCACCACCCTCCTAATGAGGGAAGCGACTAATCAAATTAATAACTCTGTAAACCAATTATTAATTTGTCAGCACACTTATCAATAATGAATCAATCTCAATATCTGGGTTATCCATACTGTATTCTCCATACAGTGATCTTAATTCCTGCTCAAAAGAAATATCCACAGACAACAATTGGCGATAAATGAAAATTTATTTAAGCTAAATGGGTAACAACTGAGTAAATGAATGAGGATAATATGAAATAACACAAAATCAACAGTATGTATAAATGGATTAAAACAGGAAGTAACACTCGTGTGAGTTATTTAATCTGGCAATAGTGAGAGAGTATGTGGCTATAGATAAGTTGGGAATGCAGGGATGTGCAAAATATTTATCTAAGGAATCCTAAATTAAGATTAAGATAATTAAATCTCCTATTCAACATCAGCTCTTACCACTGCCCAGCGGGTCCCCTGTGAGGGGAATTCTTTGTCTCCTTTCTTAGCAGCGAATCATGCAGATGTTTCTCCTGAGGACCCTCAGATTATCACTTTGCAACTCCCCGCTTCACTTCATGGCCTTCCAGCAGGGTGATACAAACTGGAACGCAGCAGTGAGGGACGGTGGAGCCTGGTGGCGGTGTCCTGTGGGTGGTCTCCACACGTCAGTGATATTGGGCTGCAGGTTGGCTTTGAAAAAGAGTCCCTGTGACAAGCGGTTGGCAGCCACAGGATCTGATGAATCTTTGGGTGAAGAGGCAGGTCGAACGGCGCTTCTCTACTTTGTTATAATTACTCGCTTATAATAATGGTGAAAACAATATCGTTGGCCGTTAGATATTGTTATCAAAGTTATTATTAATGCACATAAAAATGTTGAAAACACTGGAGATAAAAGAAAACTGGATAAGCAAAACTTAAAAGTTTAAGCAGGAACTGAGTATAAGAGCGTAAGGAACCGTAAAAACAAGAAGAAGTGTAGAGAAAAGCAGAATCCAAAAAAAAGAAGAGAGTGAGATGCGCCGGGAACTGCCCATTGGTCCGACATCCCACTGGTCCGACATCCCATTGTTCCGATCATATTAAACCCATTGTCCGAAGTCCCGTTGTTCCGAAATCACCATGATGCCCTGTGGTTAAGGTCTGGTTAGGTTAAGGCACAAAAACCACTTGGTTAGGGTCAGGAAAAGATCATGGTGTGGGTTAAAATGAAAAAAGAAAGTGGCAAACACATAAGCTGTGAGCCTGCTTTGCCTCAAGCCTTTCCCAGCTGACCCAGAGCCGGTCGCGGTGCACCATCAAGGCAGAAATACGCCCGCCGGGAGCCGTTCAGCACTACGGACCGTCAGACTAATGGGATGTCGGACCAATGGGCTGTCGGACCAATGACATGGACCCAATGCACCAAAGGGGGGCTGGTTTGCCAAGGCCGTCTTCTTAGTTGTAAAATAGGCTTATTACTTTATTTTAAAGGAAACTTAATGTTTCTATTATACGAGATCATATACTTTAACATGTTACGTGTGATGGACACATACTTTTCCCATTATGGTCAAAATCGGTTCTTAACATCCAATTAAAATGAATACAATTATTATACCGCGTTTATCAGCAAAGTACATGTATAGCCTAAACTGCTTCAAATACACACACTCTAGACTAACCTATAGTTGCAATATATAATGAAAAACAAAATGAGGAAGCACATATTCATGAAAACAAGTTGATTAATAAATCCAACTATTAACTATTAACTATTTTAACTCTAAATATGATATGGGGCTCCTTATGGGAACCCACTTTTACTACCGTCACAAGATGACAGTATGGCTCCATGTTAAATGAGGGATTAAAATCTTTAATTCATAATTCCCTTAATTTTTGCCTTACAAAAATAAGAAAAACATCATTCAACTAACAAACAAGGATTATGCACATTTACAACGTATAACATGGATGAAATGTATAATTTCACTTTCAACAGACATATCAGGTTTGTCACACAGAAACATTTGGTAAGAGAGGGGAGGGTTTGATTCCCCAGGGTGGTGCGAGGGGACATCATGGGACATCTTAGAAAGCATTGTCTTAAGATCCTGGTCTTAAGTCGTTAATCAAATGTGTTGCGTTGCCCCCAGGGTGGATCCTTTTAAAAGATGACATCGGGAACTTTGGGGGGATCTCAAGTGAACTTTTTACCTCTTTGTGGCCTAAGGATGGCTGAAAGAAGTGTTTGTCAAGACTGGGGTGATACAGGGGTTGAGTCCTAAACATTTGACCCTCCGGTGGCTTCTCGTAATCTGTTCATTGATAATACTGGTTCAAGGTAGGTCAAGAAAAGGGTTGTTCCTTTACAATAAGCTGTTCAACATAGTGGTCTGAAAGCTTCATTAGGAGATCCCCATTTGTGTCCAGAAACCACCACCATGCTTATGTGGCCTAGACCACCAGCAAAGCAAGCCTTGGAGGAAGAAGTTGTCCAGGCTGATGATGTGCAGGCTGAGGATCAGGATGACATTGGCGTAATGGTGCAATCCGAACTAATGTGCCTGCCTGCCAATACTTCTAATGCTGCGTTCACACTACTAGCAAGCAACAGGCTACAGTTCAGTAGGCTCTGTGCACAGGCCATGCATGTCAACTGTTGCGTCCCCGCTTGTATGCGCCTGAACTTCCGGTGCATCTCATCTGCTGTCCTGAGTTTTTGTGGTTTTCCTTGGACATAAATCAGAAAGGATTATCAAAATAGTATCCCACGAGTCACCGGTGGCTTAGTGGATGGGGCTGATGCCCCATGTGCAGGGGCTTAGTCCTTATTTCAGTGGCCGCAGGTCCAATTCCAGTCTTTTGCAACATCTCTTTCCTTCCCTCTCTCCCCCTTACTGCTACACTGTTCTGTCATTAAAGGCAACAAAAGTCCAAAAAATAATCTTTAAAAAAAAAAGAAAAAAAAAGAGGAATTCCACAGAACTGCAGGTTTGTCAGTGTTAATCAGAAGTGAATCTACGTGGATACATTATGCAATGATTTATGAATACTTTTCATATAGCCTTTAAAGATTCTGCAGTATAATTGGCTCATTTATGGGACTCACATCCCCATCATAGCTCCATCTGAGAATGAAGGAGTTTACATGAATCGGAAGTAATTTCACAGCAGTTCAATGAACCTCAGCCTAATATTGCCAGAATGAACTAAGTATAAGTAAAATTTTTACAAGTTTGTACAATATTTTTGTGTTTGATTTTGAGTTGCTGCTTAGTGTCTTTGGGCTCCATCAGATTACAGCTGAATATAGCAAATTATATCAAAATATGTGAACTCTGTTAAGATATAAAATGTTTCTATATTTCTGTATATTAGACACACATTAACGCATCACGTTACATAGCGTCACTTCACATCATCCATTAACATGCTCTGCAATCTTTCCTATGCCACCTCACGCTGTTTAGCTGCAGGGCTAATAGATTTTTTTTTTTTTCATGTCTTCATTCGCGGTCATTAAAAGCTCTAATTCAGTTGGGATGAAATAAGTGGCTCTGCTTTTACTCTGCTCTCTACCACTGAAAATCCCGTTATCTGCACTCCACTGATCATGTCTGTTGGCGATCACCGTGAACGAGCTTCCCTCAGGCTGAACATACTCAGAGCTGATTGAGCTGATTCTGATAAGATGTTCTGGAACCGAAAACTCAGCTCAGGCTCAGTCAACTCAGAGATCGGGATTAGGCTCAGAGTTTGTTGAGCCTGCTTTCTAAAATAGGGCCCAGGGGTCCGTTTCACAAAGCAGGATGAGTGAAAACTCAGAGTCTGTTAACCCTGAAATGAGGGAAACTGAGTTTTCTGTTTCAAAAAGGGAACCGGAAACTCAGAGTTTCCTATCTCAGAGTAGATCAACTCAGAGTTCAGGATTAGACTCAGAGTTTGTTGAACCTGCTTTGTGAAACAGACCCCAGGTCTTAAAGAAAAAAATGGCATTTGTGTTTTGAGTGTGAAACTGTGTCCTCCAGCAGGAGTCGTTGCAGATTTTATTTTGTCACCAGTTTTTTGTTTATTTTTTTCTCACCATTGTTTTCTTTTGGAAAATGAATGTCCTCCAGCTGAGGAGGTTGCAGACTTTATTTTATCATGAGTTTTTGTTTTCAGCAGATATATCAAAATTCAGTAAGCATATGGTCAGAATACTCATTAAGAATATCATGATTTCTAAAGGAACAGCACTTTCCTCTGGAAATGAATGAGATTTCTTCTGGTGCCACTTTTGGGATAAATGTCGAGTCTGTACATGTACAAGTTATCTGATAGTATGGTAAAGCAATTTCTGTTCACATTGATGCTCCTGGAGGCTAAACATTTTCATTTAATGACCCCATGACCTCTCTCACCATTCACATTCTCAGCAAACTTCACAATATTAGTCCCAACATGATATTTTTGTTTCATCACCTCAAATTTTTTGATGGTTGAATGAAAAGAGATATCCTGGCAGTGCACACTGTAATCAGAGACAGAGGGTTGTGTCATCACTGTCCCCTCTCCAATGTAAGACCTTGCTCATTGCCAAAAAACATCAGATAGAAACTGATGAAGCGGTACAATTATAATGCCCATTATTCCTCAGGCGCAGGCTCTGCAGAGGGATTTCACCTCCAGACTTCAAATAGAGACTCTTTTATCCAATGACATGTCTCCTGTCTCTTGGGGAGTTGTTACAAGCAATTATCAGTCTAACAAGGCAATGCAAATCTCTGGAGCCCCACATCAACATACTGTAATTAGCCACTAATGTCGAAACACCGCTTTTCTTTCTCTAAAACAAGACTCAGGCTGTGGACCTCAGAGATCTTTACGTACTACCATGGGAATGGGCAGAGATTTGAGATAAATGACACAGTTTACCTTTTGCAAACTGTTGTGAATGCTAATTCAAGAGGTGTAGGCAAGTTTAACAGGACAATGCAAGAGGAACATGGGAGAGGCTGAAAGATGTTCACATGGTCAAACAGAAATTTTAATGGAATGCGTGGAATGGAAGGTTTCTTGGTGAAGTACCTCTGGGGTGCTGTCTTTATAAACACCACAACTTCTTATTTCATGAGCTACACATGAAAACATTTCCTCAACTGAATATACCTTTGAGTTATGCTCTATCTCTTTTTAACAATATTATCAGCGTATTTTAGGTATAACTCTGCTGCATCCAGTGGAAGCTTCCAATTGGGACTCGTATACATAGCTGCACTTTCAGACCTTAGGGTGGAAACAGGTAACTAACAACTTGTAACGTGGGCCCCTCCATTCACCCCAATATCCTCACTCTGTCAGTTGTGTCACTTTGTGCCACACTAACCAGGATTTACACTTTTGTGTCAAATTGACACCATACCTATGACGACGTAGGCTCTGTACAGATGCATGCCCTATGCCATAGCCTGACATACACCTCCCCAGAAATACAACTACATATTGCAGCAACACAGTAAAGTCCCCACTAAATAGCATTTGAAGTCTCCGCTAGCCACTCGGCTAATTTATACAATGTATGCAAAATGACATAGACTTGTGTTAATAACATTAGCATGTTGTATATGTGGGCAAACCGTGTCTAGTATAAGATAATTATTTTGTCAGTGAACTTTGTCTGTCACAATGGAGCTCAGTTTTGTAACATTACCTTTTTTGAATGTTTCTGTTGTTCTTGGCTTCGTATGAATAGCAGCTAGGCTCGCCGCTTGGCTAATTTATGCAATGTAAAATGTCATAGACTTTAGCATGTTGTATATGTGGGAAAACCATGTCTAGTATGAGATAATTGTTTTGTCTGTGAACCTTTTGAGTTATAATGGTGCTGAATTTTGTAACATTATCTTTGTTAAATGCTTTTCTTTTTCCTGGCTGCATAAGATTAGAGGGAAACTCACCTAGCAGTTAGGCTAATTTTGCAATGTTAAATGTAATAGGCTTATGGGAAAACATTAACTTGTTGTATTTGTTGCTAAGACGTCTCGCCAAAGACAGTTGTTTTGTCTGTGGACCTTGTGAGTTATAATGGAGCTGAATTTTAAGCGTTTAATATTGTGGTTGTTAAGCCATGTTTTATGTGTGTTGTGGGTGTGTTTTGAATCATTTAAACTTCACAGCCCTTTACAGAAACTTGATACAGTGGCATAGAAACCCCACTGCCAACTAGTATTTTGGTGTGTAGCTGCAGAGCAACACAGACACACTGCTGCACAAGTATAAATTCTCACAAGGGCATAGCCACTTGTGTAGGCTACGTCGTAGAGCCTATGCACAACTATAAATCAGCCTTCAGGCCCTCCTTTTCTCCCGTCATATTTATTATGTCCACAGGAGGGCTTTGTTACTTACAACATGCAGTTAAATGTGTTGCCGCACTGATGCCTGCATGTCACAGAATGTAGGTTTCGGAAAGTAGGTGCCAAGGACTGACTTCACTGGTCCACCTGCCAGCACCAACAACATAAGTCATCTTTCATTTAGCTGTGTTTGCAGTTGTATATTGGCCAGTGTCTGGAACATATCTAGAGGTTGTGCAACTACGCAAGAAGAAGATGCTGAGTCAATTGTCTTTCACTATGATAAACTACATTACTGGGATATCATGTAATTTACTCATAATACCAACTATTTTGCCCTTGCAATTAGATATATGTACTGTATCATGAAGCACTTGGCTGCAGTTCACTATTTTACTGGCACGACTGTTTTCTGTTTTTTTCCCTCTATCTTCATTGCAGGTTCGAATTCTGCTGAATCTGGCCAGACTTTTCGTGCTCCAGGTCTTTCTGCAACAGCATTTCTCCTGAATGTCTCCATTACCACTGCACTACATCTATTCAGCCACAGTACTGCTGTGGGTTCAGAAGCATTCTGACAGATCTCACAGCCGTGAGCTGAAACATGTCCTTTGTACACAGAATGTGAACCTGAGGGTAGGGCGCACAGGGAGGTACTGACAGTATGTCTGGGTTGTGGGCATTATAACAGCCCACTTTGCCATGTTTAATATCAAACCATGTTAAACTACATGTGAAAATAAGTACAATTTGCATCACCACTTTTACCCTGGCTGACTTACTGGTCTTTGCATAAAATCTCTATTTGGGAAGTCTTTTTGAGTGTATAGAGTTTCTTACTGTCTGTGGTTGGCTGATTTTACAAATGTTCTACCTTTCGCTATGATTCCCTGCCTCCCACCAGTACTCTCTTTCCAACCTACCCTACACTCTTCAAGGCTCACTTCCCATGAAAAACAAACTAGTACCCCAGACCATTAATAATACATAATGATGTAGGGGTTAGCTCACCTACACACTAAACCCTCCCTACACCCAATCCTTAGACATGTATCCAAGTTAAGCGATTCTGCACACTGAAGTTCTGAGGCCTTCCATGTTATATTTCCTGATTTATGACACAGGCTCTGAGCCGCAGAAGTTGATATGCCCTTCATCTGGTGGAAGGACGTAAAAAGTAGTGGCCATGATACGTGAATAAAGGTGGTCTCTGCAGGGCAGGAAGGCGGCCTCAATGAACCATTAGAAAGCCATTATTACAGCTGTGTATGATTGATCCTTTCTCAGGGACCCTCAGTACGCCTTAACAATTAACCCACAAGCTATTAAATGTTGGCAGTGTAGCAGAGTGGCAAATAAATCACAGTGTTTTACACCTACAGGATTCAAGATGGGTGAGAACTTTGTTAAAGTGGCATATTGAATTAATCTGAAATCAAGCAAGGGAAGAAGTGGTTGTTAGCTCACAGGCTACTGGATTGTAGGTGAATGGATAATGGACTTAAAAATGCCATACCATTAGATTTATTTACTGGCTTTATTTAGCCATTTACTGGCTTAAAATAAGTTAAACACACAGGCTGCATATTTATGGATGAATAATGTTGTACTTTCATGCTGGCTTTGTGACCTCACTTAAAAAAATTGCTTATGCTATATATTAAAAGCCACTTGGGTGCCAGTTTTACTAAGCTCAGGTCCTTTTATGTTTTTGCCTTTCCATAACAGAAATACAACTGTAGCATGTATCTCACTATCACTATTCTTATTCAGATTTCAACAAGCTACAAACTATATCCAGCTATAAAATAAGCTTGATAAACTTTAAATTACAACAGAAGTACAAAGAGTTAATTTCAATTTTGATCATTTATTCCTCACATGAAATTATACCAGGTACAACTCCACTGAAACGTGATCCCATCAGCTTATTTTTTTGTGCCATCTTACATTGTTGGCTGCTGCTTTATAATTGTCAAATTTTTGGATAGTTAGGTAATCCATGATTTCTGATTGTGGAATGATTTAACTGTTCACACATAACTATTTAACTGTTGACATTCTGAACAAGGGCAGCAGTGATCCATAGCAGGACTAGGACATCAGGTCACAATCCCATTGACACACCTGTCCTTATTCACCATAAAGCACATGCCTCGTCTCTTTCAAAAAGGAATTAGCACATCAAAAAAGAGTCACCTGGTCAAATGGTGCTGTCCAGGATTAGCCATGTTTTTGTGAATCAAAGGATATTACAGTTCCTGATATCCTGTTGGAAACTGGTGTGGCATGGAGATTGTCAGGTTTATTTTCAACATCTTTACAATGGCTAGCAGGATGCTGGTTCAGCTGGTGCCCATCTTCTCCTTGATGTTTACAGATGTTTCCATTTGAAAGAGTGTACAGACTGGTGAGCTGATAGCCCTTTTTAAATAGGAATTGTGCAAATTTGCAAGAAAGCTCAATCAGTCTTCGTTCAGCATTGGCAGTATAAAAACAAATTGGGGAGTGCGGCAAAATGCCGTCTGCCTACTTGTGTTTATACAGAATGTGCCTTTTTCTCGCCAATCTGGCTTTGTGTGTCTAAATGCTCACAGCTTGCCTGCAAAACGGCCCGACACCGGCATATTCCACGTCTTAATAAAAAAATGCTAAATTTGGACAAAGGCCTATTTCAGAAAATCTAAACTAAAGATGCTGTTTACATGACCCGCATCAAATCCAGAATATTGTCATTTACAGAATAATAGTGAAATATTAATGTGCATGTAAACATACTCACTGACTTTTAGGTGGATAAAGAAAATTAACAGTGATGCTTTGCAATGTTTTAGTCAATTTAGAGTCCACATTTTTCTTCCTACAACAAATACTGTGAATAGTTGTCTTATGGCTTATTACTGATCTGTAATGCATAAATAAATGATTAATTACCATCTATAAAACAATAGTTACAGATTATAAAGCCTTTATAAATGCTTTGTAGAAAGCGTAACCATACTTTGTTTCCTTGCGTTTTTCAGTGTTAGATTGGAGCTTGGTCAAAATAAGAACTTGAATGGATGGTACAAACCACTGACAGTCTTTCATTTAAATTTGGATGGAATTGCTCAGTTTGGAGGTCTGAAGCATTATCCACAGTGCACAGAGAGAGACAAGCTGGTTTTGGCAGGTTGGATACCAGCAGCAGCGATAGGCTGACAGCACCAGACATGCACCACTGTGCTGAATCTGAAGTAATTGCTTCTCTACTTTTCGTATTAAAGAGGCCATCATGGCTCATCTAAGAATGGGGATTTCAAATCTTCTTTTGTACCGCAATTTCATGATGGACCTGGGCTACATGATATTTAATGGCCTTTCATTTTACCCAGCACTCTCTTTAGCCCAAGGACTTGAACATGGATTTTTACAAAGGTCACAGACATAGTCAGTGGTTTGTGTTGAAGTGCTTGTGTACAGTGGTATTTCTTAAAACAATAAAAAGTGAACAGTGGTGTGACAGGTCTGGTTTGCGAAATGTAAACTTGACAAACATTTATAAAGTTACAGTCTAATTGATAGGTGGCAATATCCACCTTGTGCCATTTCCTGTTACTACACAACAGCACAGTGTAAATAATTAAATGTTCTTGTGTACTAACTGCCAGTACATTATATTGTGAAGATTACTGTACATAGTCTACCCTTTATAATATTATCACATAATATAACAGTATGCTGAATCAAACACTAGGATGGGTCTCACGAGAAATAGTTTCATTTGTGACTAGAAAAGTGCACTCAGTAAAGAGCCAGGCAGCAGCCTTCAAGCTTTGATGTCGCAGCATGTTGCACAGAGCCAATTGAGTTGTGCGCCTGCTAACAGGCACTTTATGTGAAAAAATAGCTATGATCTAATTATGAGGATAAATGCTTTTTTCAATAACTACATTATAGCCACAGATTTTGGTCCATCATAACTGGACATTTGACAGTATTTACTTTGTCTGTGGGCTACTGCACATTAAAGTAGGAAATAACAACAATTAATACAATTAAAACAGATACAACAACAACAAAAAAAAAAAATAGCCATCTTACTTACTTGTGGTAAAAGCACAAATTTTAATGAAAAGTGACCAAATTTAACAAAATCTGCAAATGTACAAAATTGAGCAGCCAGAATACTATGCTTTTGAAATGCTCCGTGAGGTAGCATGACATATGGCCGACATTTGCTGTTGCCAGTGGAATTGTCCCTCCTGGCTCCCTTAGATAACAAAAAAAGGGATTTATTTGTCTCATATTATACCTAACTTTAGTGGATAATAAAATATCAGGAATGGCATTATTCTTCAAATGCTCTGCTTCAAAATGAAACCAAACCTTACTACGGACGCCAGTTTTTGAGCCTCAACAATGGCCAAAATGTTGCCCTCAACAGACGAGGTAAGGCTGGTTGTTTTTAGCAGAGCTGATTTGTGGAAAAACTTGCGGCCCTTCCCAGCCAGTTAAGTGGAGTGAGGAGTTAGCGGTCAGTCACGATATGAAACAGTCAATAAAAGCTTTTTTTTTAAACAACTGTGAATCATCACAACAATGAGAGGTTCTTGAGAATACAGTCATAATTGTGGGTCACAAAGTATTAGGCTGATAGGTCCTGTAGTTTGCAAGTTTAGCTGTGAACTAGTCTGAGTGGGCGGAAGTTTGCTGCATAGATCAGCCTCTCATTGGGCAGAACGAGCCACCCACTGAAGTCCCGCCCTACCACCTCCGGTTGTGTAGCAGCTTTTAACACGTCCTTTACTAACTTTTGCGGTGTTTGATCTTGCGGGGATGTAGCCATTTTTCTGCCATGGTTTGAGTCCTGTAGGCGATATTTTTGTGGGTGTGTTACATCAAAACCTGTTTCACCCAGGCAATATTTTTGCAAGCACACTGTTGCTGTGTCACCGCCCAGAACGACTGTGATTGGTTGAAAGAAATACAAGCAGCCGGGGCGTTTTTTTCTCCAATCATAAAGTGAGAGTCGGCCCAGCCAGACCTTTCTTTTCTTGAGAAAGGTCTGGTGAGCGAGACTAGCTGTGAACACACAGATACATACATACATGCATGCACATACAGACCCAAACGCATGATTCAATAGGTAAGGATAAATATGAGACTTTAACCTGCTTGTTATTGATTTTTGGGTTACTTGGGAGCAAAAAAAAAACTAAAAATACTACGCCTGTGTCCAAAACCTTTTACTGATTTGCTACTCCCTACTCATAGGGAATTCTATGTAGAGGACTATATTGTGAACTCATCTGCAATACATAAAAACACTTTTGGACACCACTCAGATAATTTTCGGTGCTGTTACTGATATATATTTGTGATAAAAACATGAAATTATACTGAGCATATTTTCCCGATGTTAATGAGTAACGCTCTGCTCACATTAGACATTGGCCTGTTATTAATGTTATACTGGCAGACAAATAGGAGGAGAGAGAGCAACATGATTTCAGCATGCCTACTAGGGATTAACGATACCAGAAACTCACGATACGATATTATCACGATAAAGACTCCACGATACGATATATATCACGATATTTATACAAGGGGAAAAAAGAGAAAATTTATTGTTAAAAATAGCTCTTGTATTCAAAAATAGTGCATGTACACTGTACAGCATGTTATTTTTAACTTGAAAGCATATCATAAACAAATCAACACACAGTTGAACATGTGCTTTCATTTCCCCCCTATTACTGCTAGGCAGGCAGACATTAAAGTGCCATAACAAAGTCATGTCAATTAAAACTATAGTGACAGAATATGAAAATGGAAACATTCAGTATTTTTTAACCTACTCTGAACAAAAGTAGTGTAGTACTATTACTAGAAAGTCATCTGAATGACATCAAATTGAGGATTGAGTAGTCTTAATATTCATCAAATATACAGAACTTAAAACAATCAGACCCTGCAACAACAACAAAATTAACAAATCAGAAATAATGTAAACTCAATAACACACAATCCCTCACTCGCAGATACACAGAGAGAGAGAGAGAGAGAGAGAGAGAGAGAGAGAGAGAGAGAGAGAGGTGGGTAGAGATGTGTGTAAAAGAAAACCAAAATAGATAAAGCCCAGCCATTTCCCTGGAAGTCATAGAAAAACTCAAAAACACACGATTCACTCAGTTTGTTCATGCCAGGTTGACAATCTTGACATCAAGGAGACCCTAACACTTTCTCAGAACGGGATATGAGGAGAGGAAAGCTCTGCTCTTGCACTTTCATGTGATATGTGTGGCATTTCTGTGCGACCCTGCATTTGTGAGTAATCCATCCAAAAGTAATGTGTGTGCAGAGCTGTATGAAAGCTCTGTCATTCATTATGTTAGTGTAACTTTATCATTTTTTTTCGCTGTGAAAACATTGGACTACCGACAAGTGCTTGGCCTTGTCGGAAAGCCACGATGTTTCACGTCATATGCGTGGCTTCTCGCTATGACGCACGGTCCTGGAGAAAATCCACAGAGGAGAACAATCAATCTCCTTACTTTTATTCGCTGTTTCCTCCGGTCACGCACGGGTCAGAGTCGGAGGCTGAGAGGCTGAGCTGCATGAGTCTGCTCTCACCTGCGCGCGCAAAAGCATGCAAAGGATTATGGGAATGTAGTCGAACAGTCATATTACCGGCTCTGTAGGAGAACGCAGCTATATAACTACTGTGGCATTCCCACGATGGTATCGAGAATTTATTTTATCGCGACACCGCGAAACTTGACATATAGTTACATGCCTACTGCCTACTGATGTCAGTAATTTTCTGTTTAACCTTTGTTCGGGGACCCACCACTACACATTAAATTGACAGTTTATTACAAACTGGAAAAACAAACTTTAACATGTCATTATAAGCAGAGTTGGGTAAGGGTTACTTTAAAAGTAATCAAATTACTTTATTGTGTTACCTTTTTGAAAAGTAACCAGTTACTTTACTGTGTTACTCCCTGAGTAAAGTAACTCAAGTACTTTTTAAGTACTTCCAACGTTACTCCCCGAGAAAAGTAACTCAAGTATTTTTAAAGTACTTCCAACGTTACTCCCTGAGAAAAGTAACTCAAGTACTTTTAAAGTACTTTTGAGTATTCTACATTTCCTGTTGGGCAATGGACCACAGGGCGCTTAGCCTACATTTTTTTGTCTCCAAAATTAAAGTTATGGACCACTTGCCCTTCACTGAGATCCAATTCTCCCATCACAGCCGTCACTTGGACCAGTAGAAACACACAACGATCTGCTGCCGTAGACAACTGTATGAAAACAACACCCCAGCATTTTTAATATTTCCTCTAGGGATGTTACCACACAGACAGGGGCGGATTGGGGCAAAAAAGAGGCCCGGGAATTTAGTACCTGACTGGCCCACGCAGGGGGCAGCGAGTGATGGCGGCAAATGCTGGCGGCGGATGATGGTGGTGGATGATGGTGGTGGATGATGCCAGCGGATGCTGGTGGTGGAACAAATATGTTCACATATATGTGGGAGACAAAAAAATATACATGTAAACATTATTGAAGGGATAATGACACATCATTTAACCTGAGGCCTTGATTAGAACAAATATGTAATATTTTTAATGTTAGTTAAAATAGTTAGTCTGCAATAGTCGCTTAATAGTGTGAAGACTGGTGAACATGTAAGTCACACCAATAATGATCATAACATAATAATAAACATATCATCACCTTACTGAAGTAGCAATTTCTGCAGCAGATAAGTAAACACAGGTGAAAAAGTGTACTATGTAATGTACTATACAGTATGTGTTTTATTCACAAGCACACAATGGTCTCTAAACCAGGTTTAGTAAAAGTTAGTAAAAGGCTATGATGGTCTTGTCTGAATGCTTCAAAAAGATGAGGCTTTAATTCATCCAAAACATTCCAAGTGTTGTGAAAAGAGAACATGTTGAAAAGTAAACACCAACAGTACACATCATCTGAGTCACCATTAAGTTGATTTTATGTAGGCTGCATGTGAGTGAACATATTATTCTGTAACCCTACTAACTGTTAACAGTAAAGGCACTTTAAATGTCAAAATTTACTTACATGTATTGAAGAACATTCTCCTACATCATGTTGTTTGATATTTATGTTTTAAATATGCAGGAATATTACTCTTTGAATATTTAAATTTCATTTATATTATATAGAAAAATGTTTAACACATTAACCTATGGTGCCTCAGATAAGCACAATTACATGTTCTTAAGTATATACTGAATAAGTACAGCTTACTTCAGTTTTATAAACTGCAAATAATACACTTTAAGAACAACACATTAATGCACATTTCCCCTTCACAGTGCATGTAGCCTGTCTCAATTTCTATATTATCCAACAATACCCACACAAACAATAAAACTGACATTCATTTTAATGTTGATGAATTAGCAAAGTAATATACAGCAGAGCAGCATTTAGCTCACCAGCTTAAGGGAAATACACAAGAGATAATGTTAGATCAGATGTTCAGCTATTTTATTAGTTACTTAGCCATGCTGATGTTGGCTAATGCTACTGAGTGTTGCCTGGCTCTAGTAACGTTACACAATAATGACGTTTTGACAACCAAACTAGCCTACATGCGTTGTGCTAAAAGTTAACAAGCTAGCCAAATAATGTTATCACATTAGCTTACAGCCACCTCACCTGACTAGCATCCCCCTCCCGGTCACGTTGTCCTCCTCCTGCAGACGGCGACGCGAGAGCTGCAGGTGCTGCTGCGGATGCTGAAGGTCCTGCTTGAGATGCAGCAGCAGAAAATAAATGTGTCAACTTTTGACACTTGGCAGCATCTTCCTGTAGTGCCTGCCTTTTTTTGTCTCTCAACTTCTCTGCTCCTCCTTTCTGTTTCTTCTCCATTTTTGCATGTGTGTATGATTGATTGATTGATTGATTGACAAATGCAGAGGGAGGAGGGACCGAGGCCCTTGGCCTTCGGCTGTGATTGGCCAACAGCCCCAGGGCCGAGGTGAAAGGGGTGTGACACCCCCAAAGGGGCGCCAATGTTGATTAGCGGCTAATCAATATTGGCCAATCAAGTAGTGGCCCTGTGGGTATTGATCCGAAAAGAGGCGTTGGAGAAGACAAGTGCATCACCACCCCTTGGATATTTTGGAATAACCTCAATGGCCATGGCTCTCAGAGAATCTGGGTTAGTGTGGCCAACTGTCCTGTAGAGCTGTTCCGTGGGGTATAGATGGTAATGGGTCCTGATGGTAACAGCCAATCTCTCCAGCAGCTTGTGTTTTGTGCGGTCGATATAGAAGGGGCCACACTCGAGCTGGATTGAACTCAATTTTTCCATTTTCCTTGTACACAC
Organism: Epinephelus lanceolatus; assembly: GCF_041903045.1. Lineage (NCBI taxonomy): Eukaryota > Metazoa > Chordata > Actinopteri > Perciformes > Serranidae > Epinephelus > Epinephelus lanceolatus. The sequence goes on along the minus strand of NC_135748.1, from coordinate 5,645,521 downwards.
GCAAACACACACCACCAATACATTTACAGCTTTCCGTCTGAGACGTAATTAATTCAAGAACTAACAGTAGAGGAAATGAACACACCTGCCCTCTCTCATTTCCATACTGTATTCATGGCAGTAGCTTTACAATAACTCCTCCTCTACACACAGCATCAAGATACATCAGTTGCTTAAAAAGAGGAATTTTCTCCACTTCTTTATTCATTAGATCAAATAAAAACACATTCCCTCAGCAGGATACATGCTCAACAGCAGTTTTAGGTTGACCTGGGATGACACTAATGACATATGTATGAGCAAATTGCTAAAAATCCTTAAACATAATTAAAAATCTAAAGCCCTGCAAGCAACACCCTGAGTATCGAAGTGCTTAAATAAAACAGATAGATAAGCCATCATTAAACAAGTGAATGAATTGCATAAAATAATTAAATATGCCATTATTATGGAATTTATTTTATCACTCTTATTTACATGGAGACAGTGAGATTTTTTTTTCAGTGTTATAATTCCACATGAGATTTTTACCAATGATACCTGTATCATGTAACTGCTGCCTATTTTTGAAAATAGGAGCGATGAAATAATATGTCATAACAATGAGCTGAGTTTTAGAAATTAAATGATTACACAATTTATCAGTTCAGCTACACATTTTGCACTTTTCATTCTGTAGCATGCTGTGCAGAGCTTTACTTCCCACACAGAGAACTGGGTAAATTTCCTTAACCTTCCTGTTTACAAGTCTAAATCAATTCTGAGTCAAGAAACGGCCCGCAGGACTCATGTAGGATGACCAAAGCAATGTTGAGTTCCAACTGGTGATGGACCTAAGCTAGTTTACCAGCTCATTCTCGTTCTGACATCACCAAATGCTTTGTCAGTGACTTCAGCGTCAGACACCATTGCCAAAAGCCACCTTTTGCATTGGTATGATATGGTATGGCGTCAGTTTGTAACATAGCTGGATGGTACATGTCCCAGCAGTATGACATGCGAAGGGCAGCATCAGTTCATGACGTGGCCGGATGGCACCTGTCACAGTGGTAATGATATGCGACAAGACAGTGTCAGTTCAAAACGCTGCCAGTAAGGGCATAATACAAGGAGCTGGAAAGTCCCTACTGGTGGGGAGGAGGGGAGTATTAGCTTTAGGTATGAATGTTAACGTCCCAGTGTTGGTTGTCACATGCTTTTGGCTGTCACATGCTTTTGTTGTCTAAACCTACACGTGCACTTTTGTTGAAGTCCCAGCGTTTGTTACTGCATCCTGGAACACTAACAGCAGATGCAGGATACCTTAGCGTGTAATATGTAGATGTGAAGTCCACTGAGAAAACAGAAATATGTGATGACTTGGGATGAAAATATGTTGAATATAACTGCTTTCACTGGTTGTCCCTTGCACAGATCCTTCAAAGGGCCAATATACCACAGTCCAGGATGCTACTCTGAAATCCATCAAGTACAGCTAATGCACTCGGGATAGAGAACAAAGGAACTGTTTTTATAATGCAAAACTGAATGTATGATAATTGATATGGTATATTTAGGTAACAATATAGGAAAAGTATTAAGCTTTGATTCAACATACTGATTTTGATGGAGAAACAATAGAAACTGACCTAACAGGACCTGTTAACACATATCCACTAATCTGGAAAAAAACACAGATATGTTGCCTGGGCCATAATATAAGGATGTGAATATTTCAGCAATATCAAGAGAGGCAGTACTGTCCTGAATGTCAGCATAGCTGTGATTTGATCGAAGGCAAAGAAACTGTAATTGGGTCAGCACTGGGTGTTACATCCCTTATAAATGTGCTTCAGTTACCACTAACTCTCTAAAGATGCTAATAATTTCCCTGTACCTGCATGTAGCTATTAGTGCCAATCTTTGTGAATTGGACTGCTTTTGCAGTGAGGTTTATTTGCATAGTAAAGGGCCAATTTTGCACCAAATGTATGCATATTACCTAACTGAAATAAAGTGGCATGTAAAAGTTTGGGCACCCATGATCAAACTTAATTTGCTGTGAGTAAGGAGTAAGCAGAAGATTAGTTAATAGTATGTAGAAGATGAACTGATCTCCAAAAGGCATGAAGTTAAAAGATAACATATTTCATCAATATTTTAAGCAAGATTACTTTTTAATTTCAATCTTTTACAGTTTCAAAATAACAAAAAGGTAAAGGGCCTGAAGCAAAAAGTTTGGGCACCCTGCATGGTCAGTACTGAGTAGCACACACTTTGGCAAATATCACAGCTTCTAAATGCTTTTTGTAACCAGCTAAGAGACTTTCAGTTCTTGTTTGGGGGATTTTCACACATTCTTCCTGCAAAGGGCTTCTAGGCTTCTGCACTGCTCTTTTCAGGTCTATCCACAAAATTTTAAGGATGTTTGGCATTTAATGATGCCATGGCAAACCTTCAGCTTGTGCCTCTCAAGGTAGTCCATTGTAGATTTTGAGGCGTGTTGAGGATCATTGTCCTGTTGTAGAAGCCATTCACTTTTGACCTTCAGCTTTTTTTACAGATGGTGTGATGTTTGCCTCCAAAATTTTGCTGGAATATAACTGAATCCATTCTTCCCTCTACCTGTGAAATGTTCCCCGTGCCACTGGCTGCAACAAAAGTCCAAAGCATGATGGATCCACCCCCGTGTTTAACAGATGTTCTTTTTATGAAATTCTGCACCCTTTTCTATCCAAACATACCTTTGCTGATTACGGCCAAAAGGTTCAATTTTAACTTCATCAGTCCACAGGACTTGTTTCCACAAAGCATCAGGTTTGTTTATATGTTTATTGGCAAACTTCTGACACTGAATTTTGTGGTGAAGGCACAGGAAAGATTTTCCTCTGATGACTCGTCCATGAAGTTCATATTTGTACAGGTGTCACTGCACAGTACAACAGTGCACCACCACTCCACAGTCTGCTACTGTAAATCTTCCTGCAGGTTTTTTGCAGTCAAACAGGGGTTTTGAATTGCCTTTCTAGCAATCCCACAAGCAGCTCTTTTAGAAAGTTTTCTTGGTCTTCCATACCTCAACTTGACCTCCACAGTTCCTGTTAACTGCCATTTCTTAATTACATTATGAATGAGGAAACAGTTACGTGAAAACACTTTGCTATCTTCTTAAAGTCTTCTCCTCCTTTGTGGGCATCAGTTATTTTAGTTTTCAGAGTGCTAGGCAGCTGTTTAGAGGAGCCCATGGTGATTGTTGGGACAAGGTTTCAGGAGTCAGAGTATTTATAAAGCTTTGAAATTTGCATCACCTGGCCTTTCCTAACAATGATTGTGAACAAGCCATAGCCCTAACAAGCTAATTAAGGTCTGAGACCCTGGTAAAAGTTGTCTGAGAGATTAAATGTCTTGGGGTGCCCAAAGTTTTGCACGGTGCTCCTTTCATTTTTTCACTATGAAATTGTACCAAACAAAAATAATACACTAATCTTGCTCAAAATGTTAACAAGCATGTTTCATCTTAACTTCATGCCTTCTGGAGATCAGTTCATCTTCTGCTTACTAAACTATTCACAGTAAACAAAATTTTGGCCATGGGTGCCCAAACATTTGCATGCCCTTAAATATAAATAGCACAGGAGCACCAAGACACTATTTGCTTTGCAGCACAAGTTGGGTGCAGCCTTTGCTTTCTTTTTGTCTTACTTGTGCAGGTTTAATGGCTACAAAAGCCATGCAATCCTTTTGTGAATTTGTCCCTCATTTTTAGGAGGTATAAAGTTTGCACCATTGGCATCAGAAGGTGCCATATTAAAAACAGAGCAGGTTGTTCTTTTTGCTTATTGCAATCTAATTTCATGGGGTATCTTCAAATGCTTAATTTCTTTAAAATCTGTTCAAGATAAGCTAAAAGGTTACGCAAATCAATAAACCATATTATAACTGATAAAAGTGTTTAAATTGTGTCATTTAACAAAATAATTTCAAATTCGTTTATTTTTTTTTACAAAATAAAAACGCAAAATATATCAATTCAAAAGATATTTACATAAACAAAAATTTGTAACACTCAATAAGTTATTTGAACTAATTGCATTATTTATTTTTTGAGATATGCTCATTTTTATGAGCAGAGTGCAAAGACATTGTGATGGATTCATCATTGCTCATCTGACACCTCTATTTGTTTTTGCACCACATGTAACGTAACGCAATGACTTCAGTATGAGTGTGCAACATGATGACACAGAAGACAGAAACCTTAGCTTTCTGCTGCAAAAAGAATGCATGGTTTGAATTTTATACAGGACTATGCAAACAACAACCTCCCATGGCGTTATGGGGAAATTCCAGCATAATTAGGGCAAAATACTACATTTGCACCGAAGGTATAAATATAGACAGTGCAAGCAGTGTGGTTGCAATGTGGTGGGGTGGCCCGTAGAGAGAGTGATTGGAGGGCCTGCTAGAGCAGAGAACGAGCCCTTGCGAGTGATTCAATTTGCCACCTAAGAAAAATGTCTGTGATCCAAGAAGAATACATCAAAATACAAATGCTGTCATCTGCTATTTATGCCCTCGAGAAAGCAAACCCATCGCCGTCAGTGTTTCTTATTTTTTTTTCTTTTGGGAAATATTCAGTAGAAATCTATAACAAAATTATACACTAATTTTACATAATCTGTATAAACTAAAAATAAACTATTTAAAAATCAATGAATAATTTCTTATTTTACTTGGTATTTTTACAAATTTGCAGTGATGATCGGTAAAATGTGTGCTGATGTTGTCCAACCTCAAGGCTGTATTTGATTATGTGATGGTACTATAAAATATATGGGAGCTGTTTCAACACAAAATCTGGCACTAGGACCCGTCATAAAAGCCTGCACTGGGGCCCATCATCACCACCATATGCCACTGATTTGCATCTCACTTACAATAAGGTAACATTAATGACATAATGACTGGGAAGACAGAAGCCTAAGCCTTCTGTTGCAAAAATAATTTATGTTATGTCTATTATGTTTTGTTTTGTTTTAATTTTAGATCGATAAATATACAGGATTATGGAAACAGCAATCTCCTGCAGCTATGGTAACATTAAGGCAATACAAGGTCATGATGTGATGATGCAAACAATGATCTACCGGAGGTCAGTTTTGAAAGGGTTAATTACATGACTATATGTTAAGGACATGACGTCATTCGTGGAACCTAATTTGTGGGATATCATATTAAGTGTTGTATGACGATACGTTGACCACAGACTTTGAATGGCTTTGAAAAGCAAATGCTTACATGCAGATAATGTGACTAGATGTAGTGTGAACAAAGACATGCATAAGACCTACATCTGGATGAGAAATGGCTCCACCACAGGAAATACACATTAAGGCCCTGTTTAAACGACAATGGTTTCTCTAAAAACGGAAAAGTCTGTCCTTTGCATTTTAAAAAACGTATGCGTTTATATGACAATGTTATTGAAATGATCCCCGTTCACACGGAGCCACAAAATCTACTGGAAACGCTGTAGTATGCACGCCAGGCCAATGGGTGGCAGTGTAAATTTGCAAAGCAACACTACGGCATGACGAGCGCCTGCGCTGAAGCGCCTTCCTCGACAACGCAATGATTACAAACCAAAACAAAGAAGACACACTGGCGAAAGCATGCACAGATAACTTTGTCTGGATGGACGACGAGGTGGAGTTGCTACAGTAACAGATCTACACTTCACTTCAAATCAACAGGGTGAGCAGCACAAACAGAGCTCGGCATTGTTGTTGTGAAAGTTGACTCTCTTGCGCATGCCTAGTGATTGGAACCGTAATGCGCATGTGCGAAAAGTCTCCGTTTTCAGGAGAACTGCATATTGCAAGTTTACATGACAACGGAGACGCTGCCGTTTCCAAAAAGTTGCACTCTGGAACCCATTTTCAAATCATTGTGTTTTCAGGCACCCAAAACTCCGCCAAAGTTTACCGTTTTCAGTTGAAATTGTTGTTGTATAAACGGGGCCTAAGATCAGATAGAAATCAATGATGCAGCTCGTTTTGTTGTAGATTTGACTTCCTGATAAGTATGCTCAACAGAACAGAAAGCTCTCTTGTCCATATAAGGGATGATCTATTCTGTCTGTGTCTATTAAGCTCTGAGTCATCTGTGGCACTCAGAAGACAAGTTGGTGATTGCAGTCAAGGCTGTGAAGAGAGGCTCCAAGCTGCATCTTATTTATTCACAGTGGCGGCGTTAAGGTGTAAGAGATCTGACAGGCTGGGAACAACTCTCATATGCGTGAATTATATTCTAATTTCACTGCCACCACTTGCCTTGATTATATCTCCTCTTACAGTAGAGGGGGAATTAAACTGGAGAGCGCTGATGCAATCTGAGTGAAATGACATGTCGGTGTGCTCACCACCGTATCCCCTGCTGTCTCTATTGATCTTGGCATTTCTGATCTGCGGGACAAATTGATATGATTAAAACATGATGTTGCTTTGACACCAACGCTTATGTGGAACATGGGATTGGCATAGAGTGACACATTGTTCAGTGAGTGTGTGGCATGTGCTCACCTCAAGGCAGGGTTTTTTAATAAGTAATAACTGCTGCAGGGGATAAGGTATCACCTATCCCCCAAACTATGAAATTTTTGTTGTTGTAATTGACCAGACATGTTATCAGTGTGTCCTAAAGCTGAGAGAAACTGCACTGGAAAGATGCTGATTCAACTGTGTGATCATTTTCGAGGCAGTTTGTGGTGCTGTTGAATTGCATTTTGTCAAACTGACAGGTGTTTCTATTATTTTGTCCAGCCAATTTATATCAGTGAGAGTAGGCTAAATAACAAACACTTGTCAGTATGATGCAACACCCTTCAACAGCACCGCAAACCAGATGCTCCCAAATGATCATACTGTACAGTAAAATCAACCCCTTTCAAAAGCAGTTTCAAACAAAAACACTGGAACCTTCACAAAGGGAGGATTTACTCAAGGTCTGTTGTATTAGACTGCAATAGTCTGAGCTAAGTGTACCTAATAAATGTGCAGCTAAGTGTACAAACCAACTAAACTGTGTCGCTGTGAACACACACTTAAACGTATTCTCATAAAGCGACTCAAATGATATCCTATCCGTTTGTATATCCGTATATCCGTTTGTACGATATCCCACAAATCTGTGCCCCACAAATGACGTTAGATCCTCAACATACACTGACGTGATTAACATATAGTTACAGAGGTTGGGTTTAGGCAATAAAAGTTACTGTGGTTAGGTTTCAAAGTTCACTCAAAGTTCACACTGATCCATACACGCGACTTCAGGGGAAAGTCCTGGGCAACAGTCCGCTTTTTTGTGACCCATCCCCACCTCAACCTGCCTCCTTACAAGTGCTCAGGACTGCTTCCTTGTTTAATGCCATCAGTGCATTGGTCACGTGATCGCAGCCTTTGAAAATACATGGGATATGTACGACTTTGGGTGCATTGCTATTTGTAGGAAAATATACAGAAATTTGTGAGAATAGCCTGCACACTTATGGGTGGCAATTCTGAGACCTGCATGTGCGCCACGTGCACATTGGCCCTAATATCAATCTAACGTACAAACCAGTGCAGATCTGAACACAGAAATCATCTTATGATAAGGTTTGCTTGTGATTCATTAAATGTTTTTATCTCAGAAATCGCACTGTAGCGATGATCGGGTGTTAATAAATGTGGCTGCTGAAACAATCGTTATTTAAATATTACCAATATATTCTGGGTTAAGAGGCCTTGCCCCTAGAGTTTACGCCCTGGAGAGGCATAATATGGCCAAGAAGACAGACTTTTTTCAGTTAGAAAAGGAAACGCTGAAGTTCCAGTTCTAGTTTAATTTTTTGGTTCTATTTGACAGCCGAAATAGTGCCATCAAAGCAAGTCAGAAAAATGCAGTGTCAACAGAGTTGCAGAGGACAAGTGAACTACTGTTGAGGCTTGAATATTTAATTTATACATCTTAGATATGGGTGGTGTGGTGGTTAGCACTGTCGCCTCACAGCAAGAGGGTTGCCGGTTCGATCCCGGGTGTGGGAGCCCTTCTGTGTGGAGTTTGCATGTTCTCCTCGTGTCAGCGTGGGTTCTCTCCAGGCACTCTGGCTTCCTCCCACAGTCCAAAGACATGCAGACTGGGGACTAGGTTAATTGATAACTCTAAATTATCCGTAGGTGTGAATGTGAGCGTGAGTGGTTGTTTGTCTCTATGTGTCAGCCCTGGGATAGTCTGGCGACCTGTCCAGGGTGTACCCTGCCTCTCGCCCAATGTCAGCTGGGATAGGCTCCAGCCCCCCCGCGACCCTCAAGAGGATGAAGCGGTTAGAAGATGGATGGACGGATGGATCTTTGATATGCATAGATCTATGGCTTACAAATGTTAAGGCTATATATATTAGAATATTGATATTAATATGTATTATTATATTACATAAAAGCTTACAATTGACCCAGACTTAGAAGCGAGTGGCAGCACGTGTAGGGTCTGTTTCCATTTCAGGCATAACAGGTGGTGGAGGAGACACAGACACACCACCTGTGTACAAGCTGGACAATGGTAAAAAAAATATAGCCTATAGGCTATATTTAAAAAGAATGTAAGATGTATAACATATTAAGTGATTAATATGTGCATGCAAAGTTAGAATATGGTCTACTAACTGTTTCCAACTCAGCACTCAAACTTTGTACACAAGTTGACTCATGCCCGCATTGATAAATGCCGAGCTTTACGTGAAAATGGCCACACACCAAGTTTTCTATTATATATTACTTTGTAAATGAGGGCCACTGTCTTTGGCACATGGTCCTTACAACTCTGTGTGTGTGTTCTGTGTTTTCCTGATCATCCAACATGTAGCTGCTGATTAAAGACCTAATGCTGAAAATACGAAAAATACTGGTGTTTGATCATTTGTACAAAACAGACTTTGTGCCAGGTGTGTGCACAGTTGGATACAGATCAACTGACTGCTTACCTCTTTCTATGTAGGTAACCAAGCCAAGCTATTGAAGCTGGTGTGGCAGAAAACCTCAGGGTCTAAGTAGAAGTCAGAAATATTTATCATTAGTTGCTGATGGCTGTTCCTTATCTTAAGCAGAAGTACTCTTAAATAACTACTTAGGTTATATCTTTACTCATATCTTTTAAACCACCCCCTAAACACACACACACACACACACACACACACACGCACACACAGGGTTCTACCAACCAGGACATATTGTCATAGCTTTGTGTCTGCCTGTGGCATGACTCCGTATTGTCTGTGGCTGGTACTGGGTGTCTGCTTTGTTTGGACTATGTACTGTTTAAGGTGATTTTGTGCCAACACCGCAAACTCATTTCCCTCTGGGATTCTTCAATGTAATTAATTTATAGTCCATCTGTTGCCACAGTTACATCAACAATTGTCCATGGTAATGAACATGAAGACCTGGATTTCCATGAATTTTGATATGGATATTTATACTCACCAGATGTTGACCCTTCCTTCAACAATGCTGAACCCAAAGGGGTTTGTTTCAGTAATCCATGACATACGTATTACTGAAACAGCCCTCAGAACACCCATGCTGTGAGACTCTTCATGCTCAGTTACAGAGACACATACTACAGCCCCCTCACTGGTACTGGAATCCTTAAATATCATAGAAACTTCAGAAGTGTATGCGAGGCATGAAATAAAAGAGTCTGTCTAATTCTCCGGGGATACCAGGCAAGATCACATGCAAGACAGATAAAATCAGAACATCATGAAGATGTAACAAAATCTAACTAAAACTAGAAGCTTGTCCTTTCTCAGGAATACATAGTTGTGCAGAGCTTTTTGCTTGGGGCCTTAAGTTGTGAGCACTTTAAGCAATGTTGGATTGACGAACATTGGATATATTTTACTTTAAGAGAAGGGCAATGACTTCAGGAGTGTGGTCTTTTCCTAATGAATATCGAATACAAAGTTATTACCAAACTTTGTATAACAAATGGATGACCAGAACAACCCAAAGTAAATAGCATGAATAATGTTTTTTTTAGATAACAATAGGGCAATAATGTGCGCTCCAAATAAAAAGGGTTATTGTTTAATTTTAATGTACTGATTTCATTGTATTGCAGATTATAATGCTGATGGTGTGTTATAGCCATTAAAACCATAAAGACTTGGTATGGTATGGTATGGTATGGTATGGTATGGTATGGTATGGTATGGAGCGTCAGAGTGGCCATAGAATGCAGGAAATAATAAATTGAGGCCAGGTTTTAATAAAAAAGTACTTCACCAATTTTCAACCAGTTTTGTATAAATGTGGTTCGTGGAAATGAACTGTGGTAAACTTCCCTCCATTAAAGGAGTGCCTAGATCTCCCTGCTTTCCTCCAAGAGAAACTCCGCCAGATGATGACAAATGCGTCATCCGGTGGACTTTCACTGGCTCTCGGGCTGTTGCTTAAACTACAGGCTGTACTTCTGCGTTTTTGTATCGCCTACCAGCCATGCTACCACCACAGACACGAGTATAGAAATGCATCAAAAGCAGACTTGCCTCTCTCTCTTTCTCTCAAACTTAGACCAAACGTTAAAACTAAGCAGTGCTGATAAAATATGAACCAAGATTCTGATACTGCACTGCATATTTCTCACCTAAAAGGGTCTAGAGGCACGTATTTTACTGCCCTGTTTTGCTGTAATGAGTTGTGAATAGGAAGTGGGCGCCAAACTGTTTCCTGCATAGTGAAATGAATGAGAAAAGTCAGATGAAAGGTAAAACTAAGCAGGGATGATCAAACATACACAAAGATTCTGTTACTGCATTTCCATGTCGCCTCAAATGTTTTCTGAAACATGTTTAGCTTGCTAATTGTAATATGGGATTGTCTGTTATCAGCTGGTGTCAAACACACAAGTTCGCATTACATCAGCTACCCATGGCAGCATTTACTGGCCTGGTGCGGCGCAGTGCATTCTGGCAGTTGTAGGTTTTCTACTTCTTGAGAAAAAGCAAATGCCACATGTAGTCATGTGGTCATGTAGCACCAATTTCACCAAGTATTTGCATTTTTATATGACATAGACAGCCTAGATTCATGAAAAGACCATCTTTTCTATGGTGAAATACTTCTTTATTTAGTGAACACTAGATGTAATTTGTGGCTTCACTGTAAGTAAAATGTTCCCATGTTTTGTTTAGTTTGTGTGCACAATATAAGTGTATATACAGAGAGCTACAGCACACCCCAAGGTGCAGGAGACCAAAGATGCAGACTTAAGTTAAACATTCTGGGGGCAAAAATGTCGGTGATGTCTGATGACATCATGTCATGAGAAGAATATGTGCTTTAACAAAAGTTGGGCTGTTTTGGTAATTATTGCTATCATAGCTTGCAGGCATTGGGAAGGGTTCTTTTGAACATGTAAATATCAACACTTTTGTTCTGTGGTGCGCCTTTGTACTTTATTGAAGGCCTTTCTTTTACACTGGTGACTCCCCTTCACCAGTCGTCTGAAGGCAGCTGGTATCTGTTCCATCTGCAGTCTTTAACTGGAGAAATAGCAATTTGTGTTTCAGCCACCACCATTTTGAAGTGAGCAAAAGTACTAAAACTGATTACCGAAATTTATTGATTTGAATAATTATATAATAGCCTACCTAATATTTCATCCATATCCTTTGCATGCAGCTCTACTCCTGTCATTGTTTGCATTGAGAGATAACACTACAGGTACATGAGAAATCTAAATACAGCAGACAGTTTGCTGTTACAGTGTTGTGTCTCTGCATTGATGCGTCCTCCATCTGCTTAGCTCAGTATTCCTCCTGAGTATTAGTCTTGTAATAGCACTAATTGTTTGAAAGCTTATCTCACAAGGCCCTAGGGACTGCTGACTTATTTGAATGAGCACTGCTGATCATCAGAAATTCATTTTACTCCTCAGTATTGTATGGATTTGTAGATTGGAGAAGCAGCATTAACATTGGCAAAAATAAGTGAAGAAAACACATCATGTATATTGTGAGTGTAGTGTGTAATTTTCACAAAAGAAATCAAGTCCCTTCACATAATTATGGATATCTGACGTGAAACACATGTGCAAAGTAAAAAGGAAACCATATTTAGCCACAAGGTGTAATAAGAATCATAATCAACAGGGTGTTACAAATCCAAAGTGGGACCCGAATGCAGATGACAGGCATGTAGACACAAAACAAGTTTTTTTATTTATTAGGGTGGACTGGAGTGGTGAAATGGAAGCAGGCCAGAGTCTTGGCTGAGGTAAGGAGTAGTTGTTCGAGATGAACGGCTTTGCAGGAATCCGGGAATGAGAGCTGGCTGGCAGGCTTGGCATACTGGCAAGGCAAGTAAACCGACTGGTGTTTCTGGAGATAAGAAGAACAGGTGTTTGTCACGAGCAAGCAGGCAGGCAAAAAATCTGACCAACAGCAGGTGGAAAGGCAAGCTAAACTGTTTGAGGACCTGGAAGCGCGGCACATAACAAACCTTGTATGGCAAAACAATCTGGTGAGGACCGGCAGTTGGTGCAACGTACTTGTAGTGGAGTGGAGATGGCTTGAGTGGCAGACAGGTGTGCTGATTGCAGACAACAGTCAGGTGCGCAGTGAGCAGGACAGTAAGAGTGAGAGACAGAGGACTGTAAGGGGGCTTGACAGGGAGGCCAACAACAGTCAAGATGACAGTCTTAAGCCCCATTTCCACCAAGCAGTATGGTACGGTTCAGTTCAGTTCGGTGGTGGAACGTTTACTTGTCATGTTATTCAATGCATGAATACACCTTAAATTTCAATATGACAACTTTGACCATTACTTTATTTTCTATTGTCTTTTGGATGACATGCACTTTTAGTAATGAGTGGATCTTTAAGCATTTTAAAATATATATATATATTTATTTCGACTGGATTCTGTGGACTGCATATATCCCAATCTTCACTTGGAGAAAGAAAAAGCATTCCTGTGGACTATGGCAACACTAAACCACTGAGCTTGCCTAATAAGGACTAAATCCACAAACCTGCTATTTTTTAAATATCCCATCAAGAGAGACTCTCACTGCAGTCTGTTCTATTTTGTTATAAAAATGTTGGTGTGCAACCCCGTTCTGTGGACGAACAGTGCAGACTGATAGGAGAAGAGACAGTGAGTGCTGGACAGAGCAGTGGGTGACAACAACCCCACCCACATGAAAGAATACTGTTTGCGGTGGAAATGCCTGAAGGGTTATGTTGGGTTTGGTGGAAATGGGGCTTTATGAGCCTTTTCCATTGTCACTTTTGGCTATGCTGAGTCACGCTGATTTGCATTTCCTTTGTCAGTTTTGATATGCCAAGAGAGCACCAGAGGTGGACCTTCTCTGAAGTAGGGCTAAAAGCACACCCACCTGCCTCCAAGTGGGTAGCAGTGACATCAGTGACAGCAGCCAACAAAACCCCCAACAACTCCTCTTCTCTCCCTGAAACAAGTGTGTGTGTTGTGAGACTCAACTCTCATCTGTCTTTGAGAGAAAGGCGTTTTTAAAAGACTGTGTTCAGCTCTCAGAACTTTTGTGGCTTCTAACTGAATCTCTGTGGTTTGGAGTTTAGTTTCTCTCTGGTGTCCTGTTTTACTTTAGACAATCAGCTTTATTTTACTATTTTATGTTTGCTTTCAACTGCTGCTGATGAAAACCCAACATTTCCTTATTTTGCTGGTTCACAATAAAGGCTTTTACACAACAAAACAACAGGGCACTTCACTTCCCCTCAGCCTCGCAAGCGATGGCTGCAAAAACACATACATCTGAAGCTATGCAATCAGAGTAGTTGGACACACACACTCCATACACAGTAAGTTAATGTGAAGTTAAAAGAAGAGTGCTCATTAGAGTTGAGACTCTTTGTAGATTGGATATGTACAAGGTTCTTATGGTAAGTCCATACTAGAAAAGGTTACGCAAATCCTTCCAGCCGTTGGAGGAATGCCACCATTCCTCCAACGGCTGGAAGGATTTGCGTAACCTTTTCTGGTTACAAAAGTTCTGCTTCACTGCTTGGAGCTCTGAGTTTCCCATATCAAAATGTATTTCTGCAAGAGGAGAGACAGTAAGACAGAAAGGCACAGGGATGTAGCTTACCATCCTCAGATGAACGTTGTGAGAGGACCTGGGACAATGGGTGCAGAGGCGAGGTTCTTGAATTCCTGGAGGAACCAGGAATCTTTGCAGTTGCTTATGGCTGTCTGGGCTGGGCCACTCTAGGACCACTTTTACCTTTGTTTTGTCCATCTGATCTTTGGCAATGATGTAACCCAGAAGGGAAACTAATGGGGTATGAATCTCATATTGCTCTACTTCTACAAACAGGCAATTCTCCAGATGCCCTTGGAGGACATCACAGAAATGCAGAAAATGCTCAGAAAGGTCTTTGGAAAAGATCAGAATGTCATTCAGTTAAATAAACACAAGACAATCCAACAGGTCTCTAAAGACATTGCTTATCAAGTGCTGGAAGATGACTGGGCACTGGTGAGTCCAAACAGCACCACAAGGATTTCATAGTGACCCAGGGGTGTATTGAAGACCGTCTCTCATTCATCTCCTTCTCACATATGAACCGATGATATGCATTACAGAGATCCAGCTTGGCGACAGCTGCAGCTCCCTGGAGTGAATCAAAAGCAAAGTTCAGGAAACGGCAGGGGTTATTTTATGTTTTACTATAATGTTGTTTAGTCCTCTGAAGTCCATGTATGGATGGAGATTTTTATCCTTCTAATCACTAAAGAAGTAGCCAGCATCAAGGGGCAAAGAGGAAGAACAGATTATCCCTGCAACCAAGAAGTCATTAGAGAAAGTCTCTGTAGCTTCCCATTCTGGCTTGGAGAGGTTTTAAAGAAAGCTGAAGGGATAGGAGTTTTGGGCAACAGACAGATGGTGCAGTCCTAAGGGTTATGAGGAGGTGGAGAGAGGACTTCTTGCTTACTGAAGACTGCCTGGAGGTCACAGTACTCAGGAAAGACCAGGAACATGTCTGGGGTCTCAGGACTATGAACCAGATGAGACACAGGCTCAGGCAGAGCAGATTGCACAGGAACATTGATATAACATCAATAAGAAAGCAAAGGGCAGTCATGGGTCATATTCAGTGTTGGAAACGTTACTTTAAAAAGTAATTAGTTATAGTTACTAGTTACTTTCCCCAAAAGTAACTGAGTTAGTAACTGAGTTACTGCACTATAAAAGTAACGAATTACCTGGAAAAGTAACCATAGCGTTACTTTTTTATAAAATGCTCAAATATGTCAAATTGCTTGGACACCCCCCCTTAATGGAACTGTAATGAAACTCAACTGTATATAATGAAACAATTAAAGAACCTCCATTAATCGCACGATTTAAATGTGAAAAGTCTCACTGACTGACCGTCACCTGTGTGTATGTGGAGAAGGAGAGGGGCAGAGGGAGCGGAGCTGTGGAAACATCCTGCAGTCCGACATACTATCATGAGTTTAAATAACTTATTAGACGGATATATATAGAGAAAGGTGAAGTTTAGAGAGCAAGCCCAAATAAGCAACTCCACTTTAGAAACAAACCCAAAGAACCGCAACCCACAACTACCAATATTTGTAAGCGACTTTACAAAAAAACAAGCTCAAAGTCGTGGCTAATAAGCAGACCTGACAACCCTGCTTATGTGCTTGTGATTACCCACCCTACTCTGCCTCTGATTGGTTTATGATGAAATTTTACTCTCCCTAAGCCAATCATCATCACTTATGCTGCCCCCTCACCTGCCATCACCAAAGAAGAAAAACGTTAGAGCTCTGCTGAGAAGGAGCTTGCTTGGGTGAAAGCTGCTTCAGTGAACTCAAGTAAAGCCGAGTAACGGCACATTTTATTCTGAGTAATGGTAACAGTGGTATAACGGGGGAGACGGTAACATTTTTGATTACTTGTTACTGAAAAAAGTAGCGCTGTTAGTAACGCCGTTTATTTATAATGCCGTTATTCCCATCACTGGTCATATTATGTAAAAGAAAAAAAAACCATGCAAACATTATACTTTGTACTTACTGTAACAGGTTGTGTTTGGATCCAGTTGCAGCACACAGGAACACTACAGCAAAGTCTCTCCACAAAGACTCTGGAAGCTAAGCTGGTTTGGCAGGCTAAACTGAGCCAGGAAGCAGGAGAGTGGGCAGTGATGTTTGCCCAAACACACACACACTGTTGAGTTCAATAACAGGCAAAGGTACCATGTAGGGGCAGGCAAGAGACGTAATCGTGAAGGCAGAAGATCTGTAACCAAGTAAGTGCACAGTCCAAGCAGAAAAACTAGTAGGGGACAGGCTGAGGGTAGGTCGAGGCCAGGCTGCGGATTGAGAATGCCAAGCAGCCACAGGCAAACAGGAACCAAGGACACAGAAGCAGATCTCAAGGTCGGGGACAGAAGGCTGGTGCAATAATTAGGAATCAGAAGAGGCAGGCAGGGTGAGCAATGGGAAATCAGTCTGGACAAAAAGTGCTGGAGAGTCTTGCATGGGTGGGGAAGAACAATCTGGCAAAGTGTGAGTAAGGCTGGGGTGTACACTGTATACTGCCAGTGAGTAACAGGTGAACCATTTTATAAATACAAGCAAAATTCTGCATTGCATTTTGGGAAAAGTTTAGAAAAAGAGTCCCAAGGCTGAATATTTATATTTGATTGAATGATGCAGCCATAAAAACATGTAGTTTTGAGTTTGAATATTTCCCTTAGTGTAGACATAATGTAGCATCCATAAATACCTGGAGCAGTCATTCAGAAATGTATGACACTGTCAGACAGCGTGAAATAAGATGATTTTACCAGCCTTGGATGGATGGATGGATGGATGGATGGATGGATGGATGGAGACTGATGATATTTCAGTGTATCTGGGGGTAGAGTAGCTCTTTAATGACCTCAGAGTGTTTCCCTCCACACTCTAACTTCTAATACAGTCTACAACAGTGTTTCAATCACTGCTTTTTAATTTGCTCTCCAGATTTGCCAATCCATTCTGCCACAGACAATAATATATTCTCTTCTCAGTCTCTAATAGTCAGTGCCTGTGGAAATGATCTGACAAGACAATTAGAGAGAGAATGCAGACTGGTTTCAGTCCTGTTTCGTTCTGCAGGATTAGTAATGAGGAACATGGCAAGACAGTAATTTGACAGGGGATAAACTTTGAGCCACTCAGCTTGTCTCCTCGGCTTGCCGTGACAGTTTCGTTAAGTTCCAGTAATTAATTTGTCATTGTTTATTTGTGGAACTGAAGAGCCAATCCTATTCAGCCATCCACTCAGCACGCACATGAGAGTTTGGAATTCTTATTACAGTGCAACCTCATTTATTTGAACCCTGAGAGAATGAAGGTCAATTGAAAATTTTAGAGCATTTTCGTTATAGGGGCTGGAGATGCAGACGGAGGCTTTTAGCAATAAACAACACTGATAGAAGTGATTGTAACAAACCCCTCAACAAACACAATGCGGATTATTCATTTTATATTTTCTATAATACAAAACCTCTGAACCTTAAATGGCAGGTTCAATGTCAAAATAAATAAAATAAGCATTCATACAACCGTGCTAGTTAAGATTGTACAGGGATGACAGATTGACACTTTTATACAACCTGAATCAAAGTCTCTGTCATCAAATCAGAAAGCTTCCACACCCATCCACCACCCCCATCTTACCCCGAAGCTTGATTTATAGTTGTACACTAAAATCCCTGAAAACTTGGCTATTACAAGTACTTCATTCATTCAGTCATTAATTCATTATCCGTAACCGCTTATCCTATTAAGGGTCATGAACCTGTCCCAGCTGACATTGTGTGAATGGCAGGGTACATCAGGGCAGGGGTGGGCAATACCACAAATTGGTTTCAATCCATTACCAAATAATACAGGGCCAGAATCAGCGATACCCATACTGATACGCTCCTTTTTTTTTTAAAGTGGCTTTTTTTATGTGGGGGGAAGTGGTATTTCATGATTTAGGTAAATATATCAATCTGCTTAGGTAAAAGCAAGTGATGACCAATTACACTGAGCCTCTCCAAACAGACTCTGTCAGTGAACTCTTTGTCAGAGGTCTGGATGCTGAGGTGTTTCCATCCTCTCCCCTTCTTTTAGTTGCAGCTCCAAGTTCACTTTCTCATGTTTTTTCCTCTTTCATTAATCCATCACTGCTATAATGTATTGGATAAAAGTAGTCAGGCTCGGAAATACTATCCACATTAAATGTCAGCGGACAGCTGCAGTCACACTGATGCGCACGCGGTTCTATTCATAGTACAATTGAGGGTCCACATCATCTCACAGCAGTAAATAGGAGGGCTAGGAGGTGAGCGTATCCTACTGCTGACATCGGGTGAAAGTGAAACTAAGAAGACACTGCTGGATCTTAAGTTGACTGAGTGAACACAAGATCAGTGGTGAAGAAGTGAGTACATGCACTAGATGTGTTCACGACAAAGGAATGTTGTTTACACAGTTTTGCTCTCAAATACAAATAGGTATGATGTAGAAGAGATTATTGGTATCAATCCTATTGACGCTAACATGGATCTTCAAAATGAAAATGTAGTATCTGTAACAGGTGAGTTTAAGACCCAAAAGCAGCACCGTAGACAGACTGAACAGTTTAAACTGAGCTTTAATGCACCAATTAAACAAATACAGGGAGAACAGGGTGGTAAAGCTGCTGAGAGAGTCAATGTTCATGTTCAGAGCTTTCAGGGATTCGGAGGCAGTCCACAGACCTCGGCATGGTACGCCAGAGCGGAAAACAAGTGAGGAGCTGGCAGTTGCTGGACACAAACACACAGCAGACAGTTAAATTATGTGCAATGGTACTATGAGGGGGCAGACAGAGAGTGATGTCAGACGAGCAGGAATTTGAAAACAAGGTGTAGCTACTCACAGGAGGAACAGTCTCACCGATGCGAAGCCAGCCATGGATGGGGCAGCAGAGTTTGTCACCAGCAATGATGAGTGGAATCTGCAGCGCACACAAAAAGGCGGAATGTGCAGCCAAGCAATCCACAGCACGGAATGGTAAAGGATGGTAAATGGACCTGCATTTGTAGAGCACCTTTCTGGCCATCTGACCACTCAAAGCGCTTTTTACAGTACGAGCCACATTCACACACACATGCATTCATACACTGGTGGCTGAGGCTACGATACAAAGTGCCACCTGCTACTTGGTTTTTAACACACACACACACACACTGATGGAAGCATCATCAGGAGCAATTTGGGGTTCAGTATCTTGCTCAAGGATACTTTGACATGTAGACTGGAGGAGCCGGGGAACTGCTGATCTTCCAGAAGATCACAGGTAACTGAACTGGTAAACTTACTTTGGAGAGCTGTCTCTCGCCACAGAACACAGGTGAACAGGAGCCAGGAAGGCAGAAGCAGAGCTCTTGAGGAGGACAGAAGTTGGAGTGGTTTACCGGGGAGCAGATGAAACAGGAGAATCAGGGGCAGGCAGGGGAAGTGATGAGGAAGTAGTCCGCAAACAAATGCTGAAAGGTCTTGCATGAAGGCAAAGAACAATCTGGCAAGGAGAGTCTGTGATGTGAGAGTCTTTATAGTGACAGGTGGTAATGATCCACAGGTGAGAGGCACTGGAAATGTGAGGACAGGTGATAAGCTGGCAGGTAGGTGTGGTGGAGAGGTGGGGAGAGTAGAAAACTACTGAATGAGCTGAGAAGATGGCATTTATGGCAGGTAAACAGTGCCCACTGTGACAGTATCAATATTTAAGGAACCACCCTAATTTTTTAGAGTCACCAGTAATCTAACCTGCAAGTCTTTGGACTGCAGGAGGAAGCCAGGGAACCCAGAGAAAACACAGGCTAACATGGGAAGAACATGCAAACTCCACACAGAAGGACCTCTAGCTGGCAGGCGGGTTAGAACCCAGAACCCTCTTACGGTGACGCAGCAGTGTTAACCACTGCTCCACTGTGCCACCTTAAAAGTATTCTTTTAGCATTGCATATTAATGACATGAGCATCAAAGTTGATGATCACTACATTTAGGCAGGTAAAGAAGTGGATATATCAGTATTTTATTTCATCTCCATCTGCTGGGCCATCATGAAAAGAGTATGCATGCATAATATGATGATAATTCCACTCCAGAAGAGACTTGATGATCACTAAAATTAGGTGGGGAAAAACGTGGCTATATCAGTATTGGTATTGGTTGTCAGCCAAATGAGTTGATATATGGAGGCATATTGGCAAAAAATCCAATATCGTGCATCCGTACTCTCAAGTTATATGGTGTATATTTGAATAAACACAGAGTCTTCCCTATGAATTGCCATCTCTGATAAATATGCATTTAGAGGGAAAAACCGATGAGACTCACCTGCAACAGTGGTATCTAACTTTGGCTATGACCGGATGTAAAATCCTAAAATGAGGCAACCTCACCAACCAATCAGCATTAAGTCTGGTGCATAGAGCCCACCCTCAGACAGCCCAACACACAAATAGAAATAAAAAATAGTCCAATTTTCAATTATTCTATTTTCTGTTTATCTATTCAACATTCCACATATAGAAAATTGGAAAAATGACTTCAAAATCTTAACTATACATTGATTCGACAGAAGAAAAATACAATTTTGGGAAATTGAATTCATTTCTTCAGTTTCCTAATTTTCATTTTTTATGTGGAAAAATGAACTGATAAGCGTCACACGGATCATTTCACTTGATACTGACTATAGAACCACTAACTGACCAAAATTACCAATTGTCCACAAAAAATCTGGTAGACACACTTGTATACGTCAAGCTTTTATTCTTTTGTCTTGTTCAGACTATCTTTTGTTTCATTTGCATCTCTTGGTTCTTTCAACAAATACACAGAGTAAAACATTGTTCTGCTTACACACCCACAAACACATTTTAAGGTGGGCTATCTCTGATTACACTTCATGACAATAATTACACAAATCAGAGAATGCAATCAAGTAAACTATAAGCTATCAGCCAGAATCAAATAAAATGGAAACAGAATACATCAGTACAATAAATGGGCAAAACAGAGTATAGCATGCAGCTATTAACTAAGGAGTCTACATTCTATCATCAAAACTGGCTTATCAAATGCAAAACAGACAAAATGTGAAGAATTATAATGTGAAACATTAAGAAAGTCAGACAGATCCCAATGAAAGCTCAAATAACCTGCAGGCAGTCGACCCCTTGGAAAAATGCCCCAGTTCAGAAGTCTCTCTTTAGGGACATGAAAAGAAGAGAAAAAAAAAGCACGTTAAAAGTTCACTCTTTCAGTACTGTTTTTATTAATGTTAATTAAATTACAGATTCTGGGCAGTCCTGGAATTAGTATTCATTTTCATCACAGGATGTGTTAGAAGAATGGCTCTGGGAGACAATTAGTTCCAACATGCAAAGTTTTAATTAGTTGACTCAGGCCTTGGCCCAGTAATGCTTCTCCAAGCCCAATCAGAGTGCTGACTTCACTCTCTGGAGAAGTGGGACTGTGAGGTTAGACCAATATGTTCAGGTGCTGAGATATTGGAGTGACATTAATGCTTCAGTAGCATTCTGATATCAGCCAGTGGGTATTGTACAACTCTGGTATGATGCCTTTAACGGGAGCAATATATGAATGGAATTTCTATGGAATGTAGCAGCAATGAGTGATAATAATAAAGACAGATCCCCTTTTTCCTTAACCAATACCATAGTTACTAACAAAAACATAAACTCATCTGTGGATATATTCGTTGCTCGTTTAGTTTTTTTTTTTTAGCTTAAGGGAAGGGCATACAAATTTGGATGGTTGTATTATGGATTTATTTTACTGGAGATTTTTAAAGAAAACTAGATTATATATATATGATTATACATATATATATATATATATATATATATGACTATAACTTCTGTTCCCTGAAGGAGAGAAAGGAGGTACAACAAATATACTATGGGATATCATGTCCCTACCCTAAGACATCTCTATTCATGCCTTTTAACCCTTTAGGTGCAAGAGTTTATTTAGGAAAAAATAAATATTCATTTCAACATTTCAAAAGGCTGTAGCTTGAAAGTGGTGAGAGATCAAGGCATACTGTAAATGAGAAAACTATTCATCATGACCCAAAGTTTGTGATGGTAGTAAATTAAGTCATCTAATTTGCGTATTGTGGTGTCACTAGGCGGCGGCCATATTGGATTTCATGAATCTCAGTAAAACAGCATTTTGAACATATTTACACAGTAGATTTCTTTTGTTTTGTGCTGTTTTTGTCTAACGACTCCAACTACCACCGTTGCAGCAGGAGTTTCAGTGACCGTCGTTGACACACTATAGGAGCACTAACAAACCAGTGACATCATTGGCCTTGTGAAGACCTCCTCAGAGGTTAAATACCTGGGTTTTTTCCACACCAGTTTGTCAGACTAGTTCCAGCCTAATCAGACAAGCATGAACTGATGAAGCCTCTTGGATAAGAGGTGAAACGTCTTCTAAGACAAAACTAAGTCCAGTTGCGTTCGATTCAATTGCCTTGAGCTTACTGGGGATGTGTTGAGGTGTGTTTACATATCTCAACCTCAACAAGGTCGCTCCTCCTGTACACAGGCAGTGCTGTAATGCCATGACACAAAGTGTTTATTCTCCTTGTGGTGCAGGGCAAGCAGGAACAGGACAGCACCTCACATTCATATTGTCACACCAGTCCTTATTTATCAGTAAGCACACACCTCCTCCCTTTCTCTCACCAGAGTTTTCTGCTCTGTCAGATCACTAAAAAGAGTCACCTGGCTGAATGACACTGTCCGTCCATGCCTATGTCTTAGCTGTCCATAGGCAGGTGCAGCATCAGATTCTATTTTTAATGGAGTGGAAATGTTCTAATTTGTTTCCTTGGCTTGAAATTTTTGCAATTAACTCCTAAACTCAGAACCAGTTTGATTTATCATGAGGGATCCACCTAAAAACAGTTTATGGGTGGTCGCCATTTTGAAAGTCCAAGATGGCTGCCACAGAGACTTTGAAAAAAAATGGAAACATTGGTTTTGGGGTCTGTCACACACTACACTTTCCAAAAATAGATAGTTTTTAAACTCCCCAAAGATTTTGAACGAAGGTTGAAATCAGGACATAGGGAACCATATTACCATGAATCTTCTTTTCTGATGCCCAGGACACACACGTGACTACCTCTGCTTTTCAAATTAGAATATAAGGTCTAACCACAGAGTATATACAAAATACATGTGGAAATATAATTAACTGGATTTTATTCACAAGAAGTATACAATTTAACAATTAGTGGATGGTGGGCCTGCTTTGGAAAATGTTGTCCCCTGCCCATATTTCCTAATGACTGACCTGCACACACATTGAAAGATGAAACGATTACATTTATGATAATTATATGATTTTTTTTTATAATAACCCATATGATACATGAAGCAGCTGGCCCTCAGGTAATTTCACATTATCTAATATGGCCCCCTTGCAAACAAAATTTGGACACCGCTGTGTTAGACAGAACATTTCTGTCTGTAGTACTGTTTCATTTTACCATAAAACTTCAATTATAGGAGTCCCAATTAAACAGCAAGTCCCTTTTACTAGCTGGGCGTGGCTACACATTTTGACAAATAAACACTGGTCTCAATTAGACGGCGGGTCTGGTTGGCAAGCAGTTCATTTTTAGAAAAGTTCTTTGTATGTATAAAACTTCTTAAAGCCCACCGAGTTGTCGGCTACCTATTTGAGCTAACATTAAGTACCTGCTAAGATCGCGCATATACATTAGTATATATACATATATATATGTATATATATGTACTGTATATACAGTATATTCAGATTATAAAGCAGTCTCAGTCTTTCAAACACTACACTAATGTTCACTAATGTTCACTTTTTTTTTGGAGAAACCATACCAAGTACAGAGCCTAAGGCTGGGTAGGTCAGGTGACCCACAATAGTTAGGCACTCCAAGCAAATACACAGAGCTGAGCTGCCTGTTAGAAAGCTTAAAATCTCAGCTGACCCTGAGGATATGAGGTATTGTTGATGTGACTGCTCTCTACCTGTTTATATATTAATGCAGTATACCATATCATTTGAGTCATGTGTCTCTTCCAGCATGATAAAAGATTTTTAGAAAGCTGAAAAGTCCAAACTTCTTTCAGCTCACAGTGGCCAACTTTTTCCAAAGTGCTGCTCAAAAGTTGGCCAAGTGTTAGACCAAAGTATCTACATGTCACTACATTTTAATTATGTCTTTCTTAATGCAAGGGGTGAGTGTGCATTTATATGTAAAGTAGCTGCCTGGCCCTCCCTGCCCGCTGTCAGAGAAATATCGCAATCACTAAAAGTTGGTGTGATTACTGGAGGCAAGGACACTGACAACTTGTGCTGTCTTAGGCAGAATTACAACAGGGCTATCAATAACAGTTAGAGGCCAGCAGGCAGAGGAGTCACCACAAACAGGAGTCACTTTCACAAAGTTCCAGTCTGGATACACTGATGTCGCACACCCTGTACTTGCAGTTGCACAGAGTTGGAATGCTACTGAATGTAGTAATTTTAGGTTTAGGTAAACAATAGTGTCATAGTCTGCAGTAAAGTGTTATATGTTTCTGTGAATTGTTTATTTATTTTATTGTTTTTCATATTATCATTATTATTATTATTATTATTATTATTATTGTTAATTTTTATGTATTATGCCATGTCCCACCACCAAGTGAGCGTCTGGCTATCGCACCACATCACGATATATTGGACACTCTCTGTCGACACTGGTTCCATTAAATATAGTACTCTGTCATTTCATGTAAACAGACCACTAACCTAGCAGCTGTGGTCTCAGAGTAACCACTGAAAAAAAGGGTGAGTACATACTTCTTTATTATTTATATCCACAGCAATACTATCATGGGTAACTTATAGATATCATTGTTGTAGATACCACATCATACCATGATCTCCACTTTAAACAAGCTAGCTTGCCAGCAAGCTCTGCTTGGCATCCCACAAAATACTTCCCAGAAACATTCAGCTCACTGGTGATCTGCCTCCAGCCAGACGCCAGCTTGTTAGGTGTTTATAGTGAAACGAGTATGTATTGAAGATACCTGACGCCAAAAGCCTCCTTCTACGGTGCTATGACCTGCTGTATTTTTTTACAAAAATATTGTCCATGACTCTCCAAATACTCCCTTTCAAATGTAATTCAGCAGTAAAGTCTGTTCAGTTTTACAGAGTTGTACATCAGCTCACCAAGACTATCTTTTCTTATCTTTTCAGAAATTGGCAAAAAGCATAAAGCCACAAGACACTACATGCACATGATAGGCAGGATGAGATGAGATGGGATGAGATTAGATTCTCATGCACTGTTCGTACGTATACCTACCAAAGTAATGTGCCATAATTTGTATCCCATGTAATACTGAGCCAACAATTAGTGTATGACCAATGTTACTGAGAAGGCTGCAATGACATGACCAATATGCTGATGAGAGTAACACAGGACTTTCCGACACAGGTGTTTCCCCCATGAGACAGGTGTTCAGAAATGTGTGAAACCAAATGAACTGTCATTTTAAAGGGGCAGTGCACCCAAAAATGAAAATTCAGCCATTATCTACTCACCCATATGCCGATGGAGGCCCTGGTGAAGTTTTAGAGTCCTCACATCCCTTGCGGAGATCAGCGGGGGGTGCGGCTAGCACACCTAATGGCAGACAGCGCCCCAGACTAACGTCCAAGAACACAAAATTGAATCCACAAAGTATCTCCATACTGCTCATCCATAGTGATCCAAGTGTGCTGCAGCCGCGACATAAAAAGTTGTTTTGAAAAATGTCATTTGAACTCTGTCTCTCTGTTTTTAGCCTCACTGTAGCCTGTAGCTCTGACTGCTTCTCTGTGCAGGTTAAGAGTCAGTACCTCCAAATCTGAGGCCATGGTTCTCAGTCAGGAAATGGTGGATTGCACCTTCTGGGTTGGGTGAGTTACTGCCTCAAGCAAGGGAGACGAACTGGCAGTTTGGTGCGGCATTTGCAGTGATTCTGGCGCTGTGCTGGATCATCACGGTCAAGAGAGAGCTGAGCCAGAGGGCAAAGCTTTCGATTTACTGATACATATATGTCCCTACCCTCACCTATGCCTCCTCTGCGCCTCCCTTAAGGGGTAGCACCTAGCACGTTCCACTGATAGGAGGTCCAGGGGCAGACACAGAACACGCTGGAGGGATTATATATCTCATCTGGCCTGGGAACAGCTCAGGATCCCCCAGGAGGAGCTGGAGAATGTTGCTGGGGAGAGGGGTGTCTGGAATAGTTTACGCAGACTGCTGCACTCGTGACCGGCTTCAGATAACCTGTTCAAAATGGATGGGTGGATGGATTTTGCACAATATTAGAAAATAGCAAATTAACACAATTGTTTACACAAATGTAAAATACTGTTGTTGCCAAATTTGAACAGAAATTTAGATTTTTAGATTTGTGCACAATACTGTATGTTATGTCTTATTATAGCCCAAGATACAATATCAGTGTTGTCCATCATCTCAAGAATATAAAAAATAGTCTTTTGTCTGGTCGAATGTTAACAGTAGGCCAAACAGAAAAAAAATATAGGTTGCTCTTGCTCTAGCAAAGGTGGTGAAGGAAGCAACAGTGCTGCAGGCGACAGTTCAGAGTCAGAGCAGGAACCTTCAGGTACAAGAGCACAAAGTCAAACATTTAGACTATGCTTTTATATTTACAGGTGCTTTATTAATGAGATTAATAAAGCACCTGTAAATATAAAAGCATAGGTGCTTTTATATTTACAGGTGCTTTATTAATGAGATTATTAGTATGACTGTAATCGGGGCGCATACAGTCAATGACTGCACCAGTATCACAAAATCGAGTTTAGGTTTTTTACAATGTTAATCTCATTCTGCAGAGTGACCAGATGTGCAACGAGTGAGTGAAAGAGGGAGAGTGGTTCAGAGCCCATTACAGGGAAAAATAAAAGGGACAGCTAAAGTACTGAAAATCAGTGTGATCATTTTGCCTGTCCTCAGTCCAAGGACTTTGACTTATTTTTTCAGCACCCCTCACAGAGTCAATGCCGAGGCATTTCACTCCAAAGATGACACAAACAAAAAATTGCTGAAATACAATGAAGTCACTCACTGCTTGTTCTGCTCAGTATGTCTTGCATTCACAACATCTTCATCCAGTAACAGTGCATTTATCAAAGGAGGCACGCAGGCCTGGAAATATGTCCATCAGATAATACAGGAACAAGAGAGAACCAAGGCCCATAGGGAAAGTTTCCCCCAGAGTCAGCAAAGCAGACATCCGTGCCACTCTGAGTGAAAAGCAAATGTCTGTTCAACAAGACCAGGTCAGACAGAGGAGGCAGGTCATTGAATGGTGACTGATGTAGTTAAAGTTATTGGTAAATGTGGGCTTAGTCACAGAGGACAGACATGAAGCTGCATATAACTTGGAAAATATGTCAGTCAATTGTGGCAACTTTATTGAGGCTATAATGCTGCTAAACAAACATGATGTCCACCTACAAGAACATGTTAGTGGTTGCATTGAGAGAAGAAAAAAGCAGAAGGGAAGTAAACAAAGAGGGTCCTTGGTAACTAAGATGTCCAAAACAACAGCAAATAAAGTAACTGAAGTCATCAGCCTGGCTGGCTCCAGGCTGGCTACAGGCTTCAGCAGAGGCTGAGCAGCTGCAGGCTTCAGCAGAGGCCCAGCAGCTACCATCTGGCCAGCTCCAGACCTCAGCAGAAGCCCAGAAGCTACCATCAGACCGGCTCCAGGTTTCAGCAGAGGCCCAGCAGCCACCTTCAAAATGGCTACCAAAAGAGACATGGAAGAACTAAAAAGATCGAATGAGGAATTAAGGAAATTGGTGGAGTTCATGGGACACCAAATGGAAGCAATGACAAGTAAGCAAGATACTTTAATGGACATAATAAAAGAGATTAAGGAACTGAAGAAGCAAAATGAAGAGAAAGATGCAAAGATTGCACAACTGGAAAGTAGATTATCTGATGTAGAGCAATATACTCGAATGAATGATGTCATTGTTACTGGGTTGCCAACGCGACCCCCGTCATTCGCTGCTGCAGTGAAGTCCAGGGTTGAGGGATCAGTGCCCAGTGACCAAGATGTGGACTCAGCGGAGCAGCAGGTGGTGGAGTTTCTCCAGCACAAGGGAATTAGCATAAATAAGGAAAATATAGAAGCTTGTCACCCTCTCCCTCAGAGAGATAAAAGCAAACCGGCAACCATCATTGTAAGGTTTGCAAATAAAAAATTTAAAATCAAACTTCTGCGACAAGGGAAGATGATCAAGGGAACAAATGTTTATCTTAATGAACATTTAACCAAGAACAATGCCGAAATTGCTAAAAGAGCTCGGTATAGTGCCCTGCACGGGCCTATTATCTGGGCCCGGGCCGGCCCTGGTCCGAGGGGGTGGAGCCCCAGCCCGGCCCGGCCCGACAGGTTTTCAGAATTCTCATGCCCGAACCCAATAAAAAGCCCGACTTTTTTTTTTTTTTTAAAACCTCCCATAACAACATGTAGGCTGTTAATGTTGCAGACATTAAAATAGTTTAATTGGGGTTTCTAGCATGGTATTAAGCTATATTCATTATATTTTGATTGAAAGGATAAAGTTGCTTCAAAGTTACAGTAACTTCAAAAAACAAAATAATCAATTATACAGCCCCGAAAATGCTTCAAACACTTTTCTAAATAATCTTAATATTGAAAGGAAATGAAATATACCCACTTATGCCATTAAAAGTGCTTAGATAAGGTCAGAGGTCTATAACTGCACATATAGACCTCCGATCTTATCTGGGTATATTTCATTTCCTTTCAATATTAAGATTATTTAGAAAAGTGTTTGAAGCATTTTCGGGGCTGTATAATTGATTATTTTGTTTTTTGAAGTGAGTGTGTGTGATGCAACTGCTGCGCCTGATATTGCAAATCGTAAGTGGCAGGTCTATTAACAAATAAACACGTCTATCCAAACCTAAGCTACAAACATGAACAAAACAAACCTTATCACAGTGTTTATGAATGGGATCAGTAAAATATTGTAGCGACCCTGCAGTGAATGTTCTGTTGTAATGTCAATGTTCTGTGAGCAGGGTGCGAGAGTGACGAGGATGAGGGCTGTGTGAGTGCGCGTGCTTGTGTGTGTGGAACGAGCTGGAGGAGAGAGCAGCAGTGCATGGTTCGAGTTAACGTTACAGCTAAGTCCTTGTTTTGTGGTTGTTTTGGCGTGGTTACGGCCAACAGTAACCTGTACTGTTCAGTAACAAACGGTGGTTTGACGAATAACTGCGTCATCCTTCCACACGTCCTGGCGGACACTACAATATGATGAGTAACGTGCAGCGGAGAGGGAGAGGCACAGCAGCTGCTGCGTTCAAGTGTTGCTGTTTAAATCGGTTAAACGCTTTTTAAAAAAAAATGATGTGGTAATTGGCCCGAAGCCCGGCCCTCGGGCCGTTGGGCCCTCGGGCCCCTCGGGCCTCGGGCTCCAGCGCAGGGCTCTAGCTCGGTACCTACGCAAAGAGAAAAAAATACAAGCAACATGGACTTCCAACTGCAGAATTTACATAAAGTTAAAAAGCTCAATTGACAATACAAAGGTATTTATACAAGGTTATAATATAATTAGACTTGATAGAAACATATCCGGGGGAGGATTGGCCTTTTATGTACAAGATCACATTCCAGTAAAAAGAAGAGGAGATCTTGATTGGCCAGATGTGGAAGCAATGTGGATTCAGGTTCACCTCCCACATCTCAAGTCATTACTAGTATGTTGCTGCTATAGCCCACCTAACGCTAACGCTGCATATCTTGAAAAAATCTGTACAATGTCGCAGAATGTTTCTGATACAGACAGAGAAATTTATTTTGTAGGAGATCTAAATATAGACTGGCTTTCAAAAAACTGCCCTATGAAAAGGAAGCTTAATGACACTGCCACTGTATGTAACTTATCCCAAATGGTAAACCTACCAATGAGAATTAGTCTCGCCACCAGACAATCAGAGATCTCCGCCTTCTGATAGTCTGGGGATACACCTTTCTAAAGTGTGTTTAACACACCGGCGAAAACAGCCGGCAACAAAGCAACGCCTCTTGCATTTTTGAAAAGGACACGCCTTCTCGGAAATGTGCGCTCCCCCTTTTCTCGTCCGCAAGGAAACAAACACACAGAGAGCTTGAAAATGGATGCCGAGAGATTAAACTTCGTTTTATCAAACGTGTGCTCATCCGTAAAGAAATTTTTTTTTTCCAGCAGATGTCTTAGTTACAACATGATTGAGCTAACTGGAGTAGTTTCATGTTGTATCCGACAACGGGAGGCTTTTAAGAGATGACGTCCTGTTGTTAGCTTTGCTGCTAGTGTTAGCTGTCCCTGTCAGCTAGAGTTGCCACCCGTCCCGTTTTTCCCAGAATTGTTCTCTTTTTTCATCAGCTGTCCCGGAAAAAACAAAATCTCTCCCGGGACACAATTTGTCCCGTTTTTTGGGGAAAGTGCAAAAATCTCATTTGATTTCCTTCTTTCTGTAGTCTAGAAAGGCTCCC
Source organism: Epinephelus lanceolatus (assembly GCF_041903045.1). Lineage (NCBI taxonomy): Eukaryota > Metazoa > Chordata > Actinopteri > Perciformes > Serranidae > Epinephelus > Epinephelus lanceolatus. Next base: position 5,614,811 of record NC_135748.1, on the reverse strand, counting down.
GTGGTTCCGTGGCTATTTAAAATTGTCTCCGTTTTCTTCCCATCTATGCGTACGTCATACGCACGCGCACGCATTTCAGCGCTCAAAGCAGCTCAAGCAGGGAGGGAAACATGAGACAGCTAGCTGAATTGACCGACGTCCATGCTGAGGTCTTCTTTTCACCAAGTTTTGGTGTCTTCATTTGAAATCGGAGGAGAGACGACTGACGAGGAAGGAGATGGAGCAAATACATGCAAGCCACCAGCACGAAAAAAAACGATATACTAGGTACAATCCTGACTGGGCGAAACTTTCAGGCTTTGAATGGGTGCGGCTGACTCAGGGAGACCATTTTTCTGCCGCATGCATTTTGTGTCCGGCGAAAATCTCCGTACAATATGAAGGGAAAAACGCATTGGAAATCCACGCAAAAACAAAAAAGCATCAAGTTGTGGTATCAAACAAACAAAAACAGGCAGCCATTGCAACTTTTATGACCAAAAAAGGTTCACCAGAAGAAGACAAGATTGCAGCGGCAGAGCTTACCAGTGTGTACCATGGAGTGAAACACAGCCACAGCTACTTATCAATGGATTGCGGCAATAAAGTAAGTGCGATGATCTTTAATGATTCTACTCTTGCCACAAAAATGTCATGTGGAAGAACAAAAAGTGAGGCTTTAGTTCAAAATGTCCTAGCTCCTTACAGCCAGGAGCATTTAGCCACAGAACTGCAAGATGCACCGTATTTTTCTGTCTGTTCTGACGCATCAAACTCGGGCAATGCAAAACTGTATCCATATACAGTTCAGTATTTCCACGCAGAGGAGGGCGTTAAATATGGGCTGTTGGAATTTTACGAGGACCCCCATGAAACGAGCAGTGCTATCTATGAGCAAATTGTGGATATCACAGAAAAAAATGGCCTGCGTGTAAGTCAGATTAGTACATATGGAGCTGACAATGCATCTGTGAATTTTGGCAAGCATAACTCAGTTTTCCAAAAACTGAAAGAAGTCAATCCACACATCATGAAGGGAAACTGCAAATGTCACTTGATCCACAACACCCTGAAAAACGCAAACAGAATTCTCTCTGCTGCAGGTTACGATGCTGAAGCTATTGTATTAAAAATCTACAGCGAATTCTCATGCTCAGCCAAAAGAGCAGATTCTCTGAAGGAGTTTTGCGAGTTTACTTCAGTACAGTATAAAGAGATACTGAGGCATGTTCCAACCCGTTGGCTATCTCTGTTGCCTGCAATTCAGCGGATTTTGGAGTGTTGGCCTGCCCTGAAGTGTTACTTTTTGTCACTGGGAAAGGAGGACTGTCCTGACATTATTTGGAGGATTATGTGCAAGAGTGCTGCTGATGCTGCCGCCGACAGCAGCGATGAGGATGAGGTGACAGTTTCTGAATGTGTCCTGCTGTTCCTGCACAATGTCATGCAAGAGTTTCACTGCGCAATTCTGAAGTTGGAAAATGAGAGTGCTACTCTACTGGATATTCATGAAGTAATGAGTCGACTGCGCAGCCAATTAATCTTGTGCCGTGCAGACAGGTTCTATGGTCATAAAACAAAGCAAGCAACCCGAAAACTGAGTGCAAGAGAACAAACACTGGCTGACCGCTTCTTTGAAAAGGCTGTTCTGTACCTTGAGGCTAACTTTGATTTTGAAGATCCAGTTTTGTCTCACACGAGCTGTCTGCGTCTAAGTGGTCTAATGGAGTGGGATGCACTCGAGGGATTGGTCAACAAACTAGCTCTGGACATAGATGAAGACAAACTGTACCAAGACTACACTGTACTTAACAGTATCTTTGAATGCATCCCAGAAGACCTGGCACCAGACAAGAAATGGGTGTTTTTTTTTAAGAAGGCGAAAGCTGCAACCGAACTGCTCAAAGTGGTGTCTTTTGTTTTCTCTGTACCTGTCAGCAATGCCTATGCTGAGCGTGTGTTTAGCCACATGGAGGATGCCTGGTCAGACAAAAGAAACAGGATGTCAGTGGGGCTGGTCAAAGCAGAACTTCAAGTCAGACTAAACTTTAAAGTATCATGCTTGGAGTTTAAAGCGTTCATTGAGGGACAGCATGGAATACTGAAGGCAGCAAAGGGGGATGCCAAATACACATGGAAAAAAAGGTGAGTGGTTGCCCAAATTCATTAAGTTAAAATGTTTGTAATGCATTATAATACAATTACATTCAATCATGTTTTCATCTGTATTTTTTTAAATCTGTATTCAATGTAGAAAGGGACAGCAGCAGACAAATGAGTTCAGAGTGAGTGCAGGGTCAAGAGCATCTCTATCAGGGAGAGAATCAGTGTCAGGACAACAAATGGGTAAGCAAGGAAATAGGGAGTCTTACAACTGTCAACCTGGTATATTTGCACGCCCAATCATGTTTTAATCTGTATTTCAAATCTATATTTAATGTAAAAGATGGTAGCAGCAGACCAAGGAGTCCAGCCAGAATCAGTGCAACAGAGTCAACAGCATCAGTGTCAGAGAGACAACCTGTGTCGCAACAAAGAGGTAAGAGGAGCTGTGGGAAGTCCTAACAGTTCACTTAGTATATTTGCACATCAAATCATGTTTTAATCTGTATTTTTTCCATTTATATTTAATGTAAAAGATGGCAGCAGCAGACCAAGGAGTCCAGCCAGAATCAGTGCAACAGAGTCAACAGCATCAGTGTCAGAGAGACAACCTGTGTCAAGAAGAAAACAAAGGTACAATATGAGAGGCAAAAGGGAGTCCTACAACTTAGTATAGCCTAGATAACTTAGTAGTCAACGTAGTATAGTTAACCTAGTATTTGCAAATATGCTGCTGTCACATCCTCCACCTCCACTGCATAACTCTCCTGTGATGTCTCCCTCTGTGTTCTAGTGTGTTGGCATGGCTGCTGGACTCAGATGTTTCAAGGCTGAGGTGACTCATCAAAATTATCAGCTGGTGTACATCCACCCTGGTTTGCTTAGCAGTCAGCATCGTGTGTGTGAGAGTTTGACCCCGGAACTAATAAATGTATTATCATGACTTTGTTTCTGTCTCCTATGTCCAAATTTCATGTTCATTGGTCAGTCTGACCTGGTAATAATGGCCGAGCCCTCCGCCCCAAACATTTGGTCGAGTGTCCCTTTTTTTCACAAATCCAAGGTAGCAACCCTACTGTCAGCTGCAGCCACTGATGCTTTCTAGACATCGTGATTTCCCAAAACTGAATAAATACCACACATAGCAACACAAAACGTCTTTGCTAGCTCAATCATGTTGTAACTAAGATATCCGCTGGAAAAGATATTTTTTTCAGGGACCGTTTAATGAGTTATTACCTATTACAGACACCGCTAACGGCTAACAGGGCTAACAGCTAACGGTTAGCCCAGCTAAACGTGCACACAGAAATAGTAATGTTTGTTCAATCATTGTGTTTATAGACTTTACAAACATCGGATTAGTCTAAACAGTGATGTGAAAAATGTGAGATATATATGTATATATCACATTTTTCACATCACTGTATCACCGTTTAGACTTTTAGCTATATATATATATATAGCTAAAAGCTCTGCTGGTTTTCTACCTGTAAGTATTTGTAAACAACAAGGCGATTCCCTCTAACGTTATAGTCCAGCCGGACGGATGAGTCATGGCCTTGTAAAAGATTATGTTTGTTTCTTTTAGTTGGTGAGAATGTGTCGCCGCAAACGCAACAAACATCCACTAACTTTGACGGCGTTTTTTGCGAGCATGGCTGAGCCATTTTGTACCGCTACACGTGTTTCTAGTGGGACTATATTTACAAGCACAAGAGTTCAGCGAGCCACCGAAGGACCGCCCTACGGATTTACTATTGGTTCTGCAACGTAGGAAGTTTTTTCAAACTCTGAAATTGTATCTGCCCATCTAAACACAAAATCAGGGAGAAAGTCATCAGTCTTTAGTTAAGCAAAGCGTCTAAAGACTGACTTGTGAGTCTAACGAGAATAAACATCAGCAAGTCAGGTTTATCATCAACTTGCATAGATCATCTTTTTACAAACTCAGTAGATAAATGTTCAAACGTTTCAGTGCCAATTGGGTTTAGTGATCATAATATGATTGCTATGGCAAGAAAAGTGAAAGTCCCCAAAGTGGGACCTGAAATTATATATAAAAGAATCTATAATACTTTCTGTGATAATGCCTTTATTGAAGACCTGCACAACATACAGTGGGACAGTGTATTTAAGTGTACTCATACTGAAGCTGCTCTACATGAATTCATGAAGTTATTTTCCTCTGTCTGTGACAAGCATGTACCCATCAAGAAACTCACCGTCAGATCTGTCAAAACGCCATGGCTTGATTCTGACCTGAGAAGCTTGATGAAAGAAAGAGATCAACTGAAAAGAAAATGCTTTCTTGGGCTACTCACATTAATAATATAGTAATAAAAATAAGTAAGGAGTATTTCAATCATAAGAAGGAGTGCTTATTTTCTAACCAGCGCAACAAAAAAACAAGTTATACAAACCCTTGTCTTGTCACATCTTGACTATTGCCCAGCAATCTGGTCAAATGCATCTGAACAAGAACTAAATAAAATCCAGTTTACCCAAAATAGAGCTGCGAGATTAGCTCTGCATTGCTCTTTTAGGAACAGCATTGAAAAAATGCACAATGAATTGTCATGGATGAGAGTCAGTGAGAGACTAGCTTGTAGCATTATTATATTTTTGAAAAATATATATATCACGTAAACCTACTAGTCTCTTTTCTCAGCTGTTGCTCGCTAGTGATAGTCACAACTATGGCACTAGACAAGCCTTGAGAGGTGATTTCACCTTGCCTAAACCTAAAACTGATGCCCTCAAAAAAAAAAACAGTGATGTACAGGGCAATCACATACTGGAACAGACTTCCACAACATTTAGTTTTAATTTCCAGTAGAGTTGGTTTTAAGAAAATACTTAGAAGAGCTGTAATGCAGAAAGAGGTTGTTGTAGATTGTGACTAATGTTTTTGTCAGTTAATTGTATTCTGTTATGAGTTATGTATGTTTGATTTTCTTTATACTTATTTTTGTTTAATATCAATTTAGTGTGCTCAGTTAGGTTATCATTACTATATTGATATACATTTTATTTTTGTTTACTTCTGTATGTACTTTGTCTGTTATATTTTAATTTATCATTCTTTGTCATTTAGGATAATAGTTGTTGTTTTCTTTTTCCTTTGGTAGATGTGTGAATGTATATATTATATTTGTTCTTTAATTTGTTTTGTTTTTTATTAGGTTTTTGCTTATGAATTTATAATTGCATTGTAATTTTTAATTGACCCCAGGAAGAATAGTCACTACTGAGGCAGTGACTAATGGGGATCTACAATAAACAATAAACAATCAGAATGTTGATTGGACATTTGCTGTTGAAGTGACAAAGGCAGGGGTGTTCTCAATACAAATGCACACAACACAGGACTTAACATCCAAGGACCAGTGTGCAGGAGTTCTGCAGTAAGTCACTAATGTTGTCCATGAGAGACTCATTGCAGTCACTGACTGTGAGTCGTTGACTGGACTGTGCTTTGTGGACCTTGTGAAACAGACCCTTGAGAAGATAGACAAAGACGTCAAACAGTGTGTTGGTAATGCAACAGGTGGAGAAGCTAATATGCACAATACAGAGGCTTTTCTGCATTGCTCACAGGAGAGTACTTACTGAAAGGTGTTACTGAAATATCATCAACCTCATGCTAACTAACACTTCTTGGGTTGCTGATGCAGGTGAAGCTCTTTTCTCATCACTGAATGACATTGCAGTGTTTGTCGAGACTCCTGGAAGTGCATCAAGCTTTGAGAGGAAACCAGTAAGGACAGGATAAAGACAGCTTGGTGTCACTGGTGAAACCTGCTGGTGGGCCAAAGACAGGGCCTTGAGGAAATATTTGAAAGCCTTGCAAAGCCAGATGGGCAGTGTCGTGGTGTGATGGTATACTGGGGTATTTAGAAATCCGGATGGTATGATTTTCATTATCTTCAAAAATACATAAGCTCATCTTTCTATTAAACCCAGAGGGAGAGGCTGTATTGAAGATGTATTGTATGTAGTGCACGGCACATGCCGCCAGAAGCTAGTCTCTACTGGTGGAACATGCAGCTGAGTTAAGAAACCACTATGGGTGGTGGGGATAACGGTACAGGATTGTAAACAGCCACAACGGCAGAGAGAGAACTTGGGGAAAAACAGCATATTTTCACATCAAACTTAGTGAATTAAGAGTTAATTTTGACCAAACCAGTCAGTGACTGTTGGAACAGTGACTAACTAGATGAGTAAAAAGACAACCTAAGAAGGTTTTGGTGAGTTTCATTGTTTTTGTCTAGTTTGAATGAAGTGTGTTTTATAATGGAGTAACAAGGCAATTAAGCTAGTCTTAGGTGAAAGAGAGAACCTTGAAATCAGACGGTGTATCGTTGCATTTCTCTATTTAATCATTAATAGGTGTAAATATATTAGGGGTCAAAAAGTATGAAAGGGTAGATACCACCCAAGCCTAATGTGGTCACCACTATGGAGAAAAACTGAAAAGGATGTGACCATAAAAACTGCCATCAGAGGCAAGGCGTAGGGGTACGAGGTTGCTCCTCTACAGCTGAAGTTTTTCACAGAATTTTTAGCAGTCATCCCCATTGGGTCATGAATACAGTAACAGCACATCGCTTGGTGACGGAAATGGAAGATAACCTGGAAAAATGTGTCCAAGACTTAGTGGGCATAAGGAGGACAGCAGATGACTATGTTGAGTGGGCCAGTGGCATTCTAGAGGAGCAGCAGGACTGTGATACCGAGGCTCAGACTGAGGAGAACCAAAAAAAAAAAGTAGAAAAAAAGTAGAAGTAGAGTTACAAAATTTAAGATCCACAATGTGATACAGGACACTGTTATTGATAGTCTTCACTGCTGTAATGTAGTGCTGTGTGCAGATGTCACCTGCACAGATCCAAAGCATTTTCCTGAGATCTCAACTCTAAGAAGAACTGCCTAAGAACATCATTGATGAGAGGGCAGAGAGCATGCTACTAGTGTCCCTGAATGATTTTCTCTCACTCTACAGGGTCCTAAAGGCATTCCCCCATTTGACTTTTTTTTGTTGGTTTGTAACTGTTGTTTATCTGCAACTTTGTTCAATATAATGCTGCCTGTCTTTGCAATGGCACTCATGTAGATGAGGTATAGTTTATTTTTTCAATGAGGCTTTTCCAGCTTATATAAATTTTGGTTAAAAAAAAAAATCGGAGGCATTCTGCATTCATGGTATTCCTGCTGGGTCTGGGTTGTTGTGGCAACCTCTTCCATCTTATTTGAAAGAAAGCTTACATTCCTGATTATGATGGATTGATTAATGGGTTACTATCTTCTCCTCCTGGCTCTCCATATGGCTCCAGCCTTGCATCCCCTTTGTCTCCGCATCAGCTCCCCTGAAATTTGGACCTTCGCTCCAGGTAGTCAAGTCGCAACTCAAGTGGCACCATCTTTGCCTTTCTAGATACACATGGTTATTTGTGTGCATGTAGCATCACGGCATCTGTTTGCAGTTTTTGCTTCGGTGAGCTGGGGCTGGATCTTAGGGGATGCTGTGGGGTGTAGAAGTTCCTTCTTTTCCTCTACAGACATTCTGTGAAGGTTCCAGGCATTTACAGTTGTCACTGTGTGGGAATACACTGCAACACAATGATCCATGAGAGCTACTCCTTCCATATGCTGATTTTACAGCTACAGGGAAAATGACCATTGGATGTTGAGCATCTTTTTTTCTTTCTTGCTTTATCTCTGGGCCACATTTGGTGAGGAATGGCCAATGCTAGAAGAGGCCATGTGGATAATAGAACTGTCTAACCAATATGTGCAATGATGTTTCAGCATTGCCTATGTGGCAAGTTGAACGGAGCAGTATACCAAAGAATTGTATTGTATTGTCGACAACGCCACCTACGGAAATTATTAATTCAACCCCTACAAGGGACACCAAAAATCCAAAAAAAAAATCCAAAAAAGTATAAAGTTTATTTTTCACAAAAAATAAAAAAAAAATTAAAAAAAATTAAAATTGACAAGTTTTCAGTAGTAAAACGGGTAACTGTGACCAGGAAATTCACTGTGTAGGGGCCTAAGGAGCAAAGCCGCGGAGGACAGACCAAAAGAGAACTACACACCACATGTGAAGTCAAAATAAACCAAACAAAATCAAAGCACTGCAAAAGAGGATGAGTGAGGGGGACACCACCACCAGGACGTCTGCCTGCCACCGGCTTGCACTCCACTGCTCCTGCCCAACAGAGGAAAACACAGTTAAATAAGGCTCATAGGGGCCACTAACCAAAGACAATGGCCAATGGTAATCACACACACAATCAATAAAACACGCGTACACACCTAGATATAAAGGTGAGTGGCACCGCTCTGCAATCAGTGCGCTGATGGCTGATTGAAAGCAACCCGCTGCCAGTTGAGTGAGGTGGAAGAAAGGAGAGGAGGGGGAGGGAAACTCAACCTGCCACACCTACAACAGAGCAAAGTCCTCCTACTTCTTTTTTGAGTTGCTTTTCACTCTTCAATTTCAGTTGTGCTCTATGGAACCTGTTGATTATGCCTGTGCCTGTGCCATAGATGCCCTGTTGTTGTAAATGAGCTTGTGATTCTTTTGCTGTGTGTCATCACAGAGGCATATGACTACATCTGCGGCCATTTCCAATCGACTGACCTCTCCAGGCCCAGGTAAACCCTGATACACCTTAAGTCTGTACATGTATCCAAAGGTCCCTGCTCTCACCCACACTATCGCAATCCAGGAATTGTTTTTTTGGGGGGTTGTATTGCTTGAGAGACAGGTGGCCCTTGAGGGAGATTATCTCCTCATCAATTGATTGGAACTTTTCAGAATCGACAGATAAATGGGAGGTTTTCACAAGTGCATTTAACACTAGTCTGATTTTGAAGAGCTTGTCAGCATTTCCTGGCTCCCTGGCACTTCAGAATCTGCTTAAATCGGTTCACTGGCATGGCATTTGCTATCAAATCAAGACAAAACCATTCCTCTGATAATTAGAACCCTACTGATCTTTGGTATCTGAGGTGTGACATATATCTACTATATAATGACGAAAACTCTGTCTGTGGGTGTGTCTGTCTGGGGTGTCTGTTCCAAGTTTTTCTCCTCACTGACTTGGTCAATCCGAGTGAAATTTGGCACAGTGGTAGAGGGTCATGGGAGGATGCGAATGAAGCAATATTATATCAATTGGCCAAAGGGGGGAGCTATAGCAACCGATTAAAATTGCAAACTTTGAATGGGCATATCTCATGCCCCCGTATGTCATAGAGACATGAAACTTTGCACATAGATGCCTCTCCTCATGAGGAACAAATTTGCCCCAAGAACCCATAACTTCCAGTTATATAGATTTTGCCATTTTGAATTTTTTGAAAAACACTTAAAATTGATCTCTTCCTAGGAAGTTTGACCGATCTGCACGAAACTCGGTGAACATAATCTAGGGACCAATATCTAAAGTTCCCTCTTGGCAAAAGTTGGAAAACTTACTAAAACTGAGCTTCTATAAGGCAATGAATATTGCGGAGGGCGTGGCTCATCACATAAAGGTGTATAACATCTCAAGGGTTTCACCGATCACCACGCAACTTTGTAGGCATATGACCACACATAATCTGAGGGGACCCCTCCATTACTGACCCCATCAAATAAAATGGGGGCGCTAGAGAGCTAATTTCTTATCTAGGCCTAACCACCATATCGATTTTTACTAAACTTGGTAGATATGTAGAACAGGACGCCTCAAGGTGACTGGAGAAAATTAACTCTAATTGGCAACTGGGTGGCGCTATAACAACAGAAAAATGCTTAAAAATGGCTAAAATGCGTTCAATCGCTGTGGCTCCCCCTGTGGCCGAATGTTGTTGTTTTTTTCTAATTTTTGGTATGACTAAGTCATGGTATGGTATGCTGTACATAATCACGGAAACTGTCAGTCAGTCATTCAGTCAGTCAGTCATTCTGTCTGTCCCACGTTTTTCTACTCACTGACGTGGTCAAGCTATGTGAAACTGCACATAGGCATTGAGGATTGGCATAGGTAGAAGGTGACAAAGCTACCAATGGGTATGGACTAGTATATATATATTACTTTGTGACACTCCATTATAGTACATGCATGTTTGATAACTAGGGCTGAAAGCCTCATGAAGCTCCTCTTCCATGCATTACCAGTCATCATATACAAGTAAAAAAAAAAAAGATAACATTTTCATTTAATGCATTGATTCAGCACTTGTATGTAGGTAGGTCATGTAAACTCAATACAATGTTACAGAAATGTCACAGATCTGTTGTTCTTTGCAGGGCAAGTAGCAGACATCTCGTTACCCCTGCAGCCTTGTGCTGCATTAATATGGTGTTGGAATAATCTTAAAAATTACTTACTGATGATATTTTATGGCTTAGCTGATCTGTTTCCTTTGCTCTTATTATCAATGTGTTGTTTAAATGCTCTGAGCAATAAAATACAGTACATCTTCTTTGTAGTGCCTATGTTGTTTCTATGTTACAACAAGAACACACCGAAGTCAGAGGCATGAACATATGAGGAGCACATAAATGCACCACTGGCCTTGGCTGGGGGAGGTCTCGACTCATGTTTGACTTAATTGGTCCTTGCTCGTTCTTTGAGAGAACAGTTCATTTCGCCTCATTCAGTGAGTATAGCTGCCAAGCTGTTTGGACCTGAGTCCAATTCAGTCGCTCCTTGTTCACTTTGCATAGCAAGCAACATGAGTAGTACCCTAAGATAACAGTGAGTAGGCATGTGGGAAAAGTGGGGTATTCATGAGCACTTGGATGTGCCATAGGCTGACCCGGTACATACCAGACACTGACATAAGTCATTCAAAAAGATTTGTTTGTTCATTTCATCATCACTGCCACTAGCATCATCCTCACTCACCTCAGATTGTATTTCTGCCACTGTCCTGTAGGTCTTTTTATCATGCAATGCACAACTCTACAAAATGTAAAGAGGCTGTCACTCACATAATGAAACTCATCTGCACAAAATATTGTTTTTGTTAAAAAACTTCAAGTTACATTGTAAGGCCCAAATCCTACAGAAAGCATTTTAAGCTAGAGGCGGTTTTATGTAATTGTTTTTATTAAGAATTAAGCTTTTTGCTAGCTGTTTTTGCGCTGCTACACACCTTATGTGTCTGTGCTCTAGGTGCCTGTGTCATGATAACGTTTGTTTTGGTGTTTGGTTTTGTGTTTGGGATGTTCTGTGTTTTTTCTTTTCTCTTTCCCCCTCCCTTTTCTCTCTCTGGCAGTGTCTGTGCAGCTGAGGGTGTGGCTGGCTGGCTCTTCATAATGAGGCACACCTGGTGTTCATTCAGTAATCACTCCTGCAGTAAAAGCCTGGTCAAGACGCCACTCCTGTGCCAGATTATCCCGTCTCAGTCAGTAACATAGTGGCTCAGCCTTTTGTGAAAAAGTGAATTTCGTGTTTCTTCGTTACTCTTAAGCGTTCGTTGTTTTTTGTGCAGCTGCCGGTGTGGCTCCTGCCGTACCTGATTGCAGCTTCCTGTGCTTCAGTGTCTCCGCATGCTGAGTCCGTTCCAGCAACGCCAGCCAGCCCTCCGCTGCCTTTATTTGGCCCTTTTTCTGATTTTTGAACTTCGTGTTTTTCAATAAACACTTTGAACTGTTTTTCCGCTTCCGTCTCTGCATTTTGGGGTCCAAACACAAACCAAATCATAACAGACTGGCATTTTTGCCTGTGCACCCTGAACTCCTTGAGTTGAAAAAACTGCAACTCAGCAGAAAAGCGCCCCACGTCATCTCCACCATTTAACCTTTGTAAAATCAGATGATTTGAGAGGCGGGCCTTCTGTGGTGGTCATGACAATAAGTTTACAGTTGGTAAACAATAGAGAAGAAAATGGTTGTACTCCCTGTATCCACCCTCTTTTTTTAGGGTCTAATCTACCAACTCTTTGTTTACTTAAGCCCAGCAAACTATTTGCTGAGGCTTCTTACCCTCAACCAGAGCTAGAGCAAGGTCTCTCTGCCTGTCCATTTTAGTAACTAGCTAATAATTACTGTGAAATAAATAAAATAAAATAAAATTAAATAAATAAATAAATGAATGGTAGCTTGATTACACGGGAAGATTAGGGCGAGGAGGCGATGGGGTGGCTGCCTGGCAACGATAACCGGTTCAGTAAGCATTTTTTTACTAGTGACATTTAAGTTAAAAAGAAAGAAAGGCGGTGCAGGGTGACTCGTGTTTTGCAACCTGCGAAACATTTTCTCTGTTATCAGAGCCTTATAATATAAGTCAATTTATTTAGAGCCAGAATAGTTAGTGCAGACTGAGTATTTTCAAGACCAGTGAAGTTCCAGTAATCGTATGCATTACAGTTAAAATATAGACAGTGTTGCATGATGGTCCAATTTGGACAGATGGTTGTTTGTAATTTCTGCTCTGCTTGTTAGCCACAGAACAACAGCGGAGCAAGCAGTAGGAGGTAGGAGGCTCAGTTATCTGTGAAGGTAGCTGTGCTGTAAATAAACACTCTGAACTCAATCAGTTTCCTCTTACATAGATGAAAGTTTAGTTTTGATCCCCAACTCTGAGAGGAAACCTCCAGACTAACATGTTGCAGCTTAAGAAAGAATTTAGGCTTTTATTAAGTTATCATTTTGCTTCTTAACAATGAAATCGGTGAGTACGAGTTTTCAATGAACCTGGGTACAAATCCTAGTTGTCTCAGATTGGTTGTTTGTGGAGTCAAACTTTTTTAAAAGCATAAATAGAGAGCGGTTGAGTTTTTCAAATGCTGATCAGTAAGTGTGTGCCTGTAAATCACCCCTTAAACCTGCCAAACACTGCTGGAGAAATGACAGTTTGTAAATATGTAGAAGATAATTGTAGTTGTATAAAAAATGGACTAAATGAAACTTTTACACAACCTGTCACCTTGATTCTAATTTTTGATAGATGAATTAGCCTAACTGGATTAGTTTAAAGATAGAAAAAAACATGTAGAAAACATTATGACTAAAAGTTGAATAAAATGATTTGAATTTTCATCAACTACACCTTTTAAGTATAAAAATGACTCAAATGTGACGAAAACTAATAAGAATTTTTGTCTCAAGCCTAAGACTTAGACTGATTTTAAAATAACTGTCAAAATTAACACTGTCTCCTACCACAGAAGTACTGATAAAATATTAGTGGGCTGCACAGCATTTCTGGTCTCCTATTTATATTGGTTTTGACTAATTTGTATTGCATTTACAAAAGCTGGCCAGTGGGTGGCAGTGTATAAGATGACACACTAGCATCCACTGTTGTGACTGAAGTGCTACTATACCATCCAAACCCATGTATATACAAGAGAATGGCTTTTCAATAGCTGTCCACTGTAGAGACCACTATGCATGAAGGGGTTAAGTGTTTATATTAGTGAACATTTGGACATGAGCTATTTATAATGTGTGTGGTACTGGTTGTCATTTATGTACATCATCACATCATCAGTGTTTTTATCAGTGTAGAACTAAACACAAAGTACAGAAGCTGATGGGAATGTCATTGGTTTTGCAGGTATTTGTAAACTTAAGTATTGGACAAATTGAAACTTTGACCTGGTAATAGTCACCAAATCACCAAAACATTTCAGTCTAGATGAAAATAGTAACTGATTAGTAATATATCTTAACATACCAAAGGCTTGATGTCAAACCTGTCCAAACTGTCTCAGTGGATGTTCAGCAAAGCCATATATGTCAGTAGTTGTTGTGTTGTGGTCATTTAAACCATGTTTTCAGCCACTGAAGTGTGGAGAATCACCTCTCTGAGGAGGCGAGAGACAGACAGGCAGAGACAAAATTCCATTAACCATTCCACCTCTCTCAGCACTTCCTGAGTTTGTGGATGCAGTCCCCCTTACAATCAGCAATTGTTCTGAGTCCTTTTTTACTTAGTTACATCACCTAGAAGTGTTAGTTGCATGTGCAGGCAAGATTTGTCAACCTGACAAAGGACACATGCAGCAATGTCATCCATGCCTGAACAGAGGACATTTGCAGGATCTATTACAGGTCTGATGTTACAGGATCCATGGTCTAAAAGAATTCACATTTCCTCTGTTGATGTCCTGTGCATGGTGCAACGTTCTGCACTGTCTATGTATCTCTCAAACAAACTCTGCTGTTTTTGTGGATCAGGCATGTGTAAATTGTTCTGTGCTACTGCACGCACATTTACTTTTGTCACTAGTTTTTGTACATAGGTATCTTCTGTCAGGGCATGCATGCACTGACTGAGTACACTAATACACTCCAGGGCACCCCCTGCTCTTGCCTTTTTGTGTTGGAGCATTTTCTGCTTTACATGGCTCAAGCAGGGCTTCACAGCCCAACAGGTCAAACTATGTCCTCCCCTTCTTTGCTTGCCTGGACTGACCAGATAACTTGGCTCATATATCACCTGTCATGGTTTTGTCCTGGTGCACCACCTTAAGTATCTCCAAAAGCACTGCCTATGATGGACATACATGCTTGATTACCCATGTGCACACAGGCTGTCTTGTTGGGCACAATGATAGTGCACTAACTTTAAAAAAAAAAAACAAAAACCAAAAACAACAACATCGGATTTACTTAATTGTGGACATTGGTTGCACACAGATTGCAGTTACATGGACATGAATAACCCATTTATGAAGCTTATCCTGGTAATGAACGTATGTCAGTCATGACCACATGACTATTTCCATTTGCAGTATTATATTTGGTTGTATGGTCCTGTTCTGGGGCCTCTCTGCCCTTCCACGCAGTTACATGGAAAGCCTAAGGTGCAAAGAGCACACCTCTCTGCCCTTCCGTGTGTAAATGAGGAAAGCCTAAGGCAGAGAGAACAAGCCTCCCTGCCCTTCCATGCGCCTACATTGAAAGGCCAAGACAGGGAGAGCAGCAGCAAAAACCCCTTGGGAAGAGAACAGTGCCAGCATCAATGTCAAACAGAAATGCAATTGACAGGTCAGACAAAACATGAAAAGGAGGAGCTGGGGTGGAGGCAGCCTGCAAAGTGGCTTGCAGAGGAAGCCGCAACAGTAGGCTGGCTAAAGCCATTTAAATATCTAAATGAGATTTGCCAATTTGTTGCATAGAAATGGATCATGTGATCCATCAGCTGCCTCCCTTCCATCAATCAGCTGATGTAGGTGGGATGTAAGCTGAGCTTGACATGGGTCCTGCCTGAACCAATGGGATATGGTGTTTACATGAGCATAGAGAAACCAGGTTATTCATATTCTCCATATACAGTACAGGCCAAAAGTTTAGACACACCTTCTCATTCGATGCGCTTTCTTTATTTTCATGACTATTTACATTGTAGATTCTCACTGAAGGCGTCAAAACTATGAATGAACACATGTGGAGTTATGTACTTAACAAAAAAAGGTGAAATAACTGAAAACATGTTTTATATTCTAGTTTCTTCAAAATAGCCACCCTTTGCTCTGATTACTGCTTTGCACACTCTTGGCATTCTCTCCATGAGCTTCAAGAGGTAGTCACCTGAAATGGTTTCCACTTCACAGGTGTGCCTTATCAGGGTTAATTAGTGGAATTTCTTGCTTTATCAATGGGGTTGGGACCATCAGTTGTGTTGTGCAGAAGTCTGATTAATACACAGCCGACAGCCCTATTGGACAACTGTTAAAATTCATATTATGGCAAGAACCAATCAGCTAACTAAAGAAAAACGAGTGGCCATCATTACTTTAAGAAATGAAGGTCAGTCAGTCCGGAAAATTGCAAAAACTTTAAATGTGTCCCCAAGTGGAGTCGCAAAAACCATCAAGCGCTACAACGAAACTGGCACACATGAGGACCCACCCAGGAAAGGAAGACCAAGAGTCACCTCTGCTTCTGAGGATAAGTTCATCCGAGTCACCAGCCTCAGAAATGGCAAGTTAACAGCAGCTCAGATCAGAGACCAGATGAATGCCACACAGAGTTCTAGCAGCAGACCCATCTCTAGAACAACTGTTAAGAGGAGACTGCGCCAATCAGGCCTTCATGGTCAAATAGCTGCTAGGAAACCACTGCTAAGGAGAGGCAACAAGCAGAAGAGATTTGTTTGGGCCAAGAAACACAAGGAATGGACATTAGACCAGTGGAAATCTGTGCTTTGGTCTGATGAGTCCAAATTTGAGATCTTTGGTTCCAACCGCTGTGTCTTTGTGAGACACAGAAAAGGTGAACGGATGGATTCCACATGCCTGGTTCCCACTGTGAAGCATGGAGGAGGAGGTGTGATGGTGTGGGGGTGTTTTGCTGGTGACACTGTTGGGGATTTATTCAAAATTGAAGGCACACTGAACCAGCATGGCTACCACAGCATCCTGCAGCAACATGCCATCCCATCCGGTTTGCGTTTAGTTGGACGATCATTTATTTTTCAACAGGACAGTGACCCCAAACACACCTCCAGGCTGTGTAAGGGCTATTTGACCAAGAAGGAGAGTGATGGAGTGCTGCGGCAGATGACCTGGCCTCCACAGTCACCGGACCTGAACCCAATCGAGATGGTTTGGGGTGAGCTGGACCGCAGAGTGAAGGCAAAGGGGCCAACAAGTGCTAAACACCTCTGGGAACTCCTTCAAGACTGTTGGAAAACCATTTCAGGTGACTACCTCTTGAAGCTCATGGAGAGAATGCCAAGAGTGTGCAAAGCAGTAATCAGAGCAAAGGGTGGCTATTTTGAAGAAACTAGAATATAAAACATGTTTTCAGTTATTTCACCTTTTTTTGTTAAGTACATAACTCCACATGTGTTCATTCATAGTTTTGATGCCTTCAGTGAGAATCTACAATGTAAATAGTCATGAAAATAAAGAAAACGCATTGAATGAGAAGGTGTGTCCAAACTTTTGGCCTGTACTGTACATCCCAGTTTCTTTTAGAGTACTCCAGCTGGAATATTTGGGTTTCTCATTAACGGAATATTTGCTGTTTACATGCTCAAACACAAAAACAGGATACTCAAGAAACCTGATCATAAATGGGTTATTCATGTCCATGTCAACACACTTTAGCAGCAACTTAGAGAATTGTGCTGAATCAACACAAAAACTATTTATGTTCAACCAACAGAAATACATTTTGTGGATAAAGTAACTGAAATTTGATTTAATAAAGTAAATTTAACACTTTGACATTTTAGTCCAACACAATTGGAATTTCAATCACATTATTCAAACACAATTCTATTCCTTTTATTTCCACACTATTTGATTACTTCAGCCCAACATTATTCGATCACATAACTCACAAAAGTTTTGTTATTTTAATATTCCCATGTTAATTACATGTTTTCGTAATTTAAAAAAATTAAATTGAATAAATGGGTGGCACAGTGGTGCACTGGTTAGCATTGTCGCCTCACTGCAAACCCAGGACGGGGGTTTGAACCCCAGGTTGGGGAGCCCTTCTATGTGGAGTTTGCATATTCTCC
Source organism: Epinephelus lanceolatus (assembly GCF_041903045.1). Taxonomy (NCBI): domain Eukaryota; kingdom Metazoa; phylum Chordata; class Actinopteri; order Perciformes; family Serranidae; genus Epinephelus; species Epinephelus lanceolatus. The sequence continues at coordinate 5,597,238 of NC_135748.1, read as the reverse complement.
CCATGTCAGCTTGGGTTTTCTCCGGGTGCTCCCACAGTCCAGAGACGTGCACGTTAAAGTCTGTGTAAAGCAAATTCTGCTATTTTCTTCTAAACATATTAAATAGGTCATAAAAGTATTCCTCAAAATGTGTAAAATAGCCTTTCAACCATTTACAATTGAATTGTGGAGCTAGGCTTCACAAACTGTGTTTCTAGGTTTCTGTGTTCTGGATTTAATGGGCGGGCCTTAAATCATAGCCGCGTTACGTAACGGAGCTATCCCTGCTACAAACACGCCCGCCGAGGCTGTAGCAGTATAAATACACACTCTTGTACAGTAGGTGGCGGTATGCACCTGGAAGTTGTTTGCGATCCGCCAATAAATTGAGAGAAGAAGAAGAAGCAGTATAAATAGAGGGAATCACCTCGCAAATACTTTCGGGTAGAAAACCAGCAGAGTTTAACTATATATATATATATATATATATATATATATATATATATATATATATGTATATCTCACATTTTTCACATCACTGTATCACCGTTTAGACTAATCTGATGTTTGTAAAGTCTATAAACACAATGATTGAACGAACATTACTATTTCTGTGTGCACGTTTTGTAATAATAACATGGTTATCGTAGCTGGGCTAACCGTTAGCTGTTAGCCGTTAGCCATTAGCCGTTAGCGGCGTTTGTAATAACTCAATAAACAGTCCGTGAAAAAAATATTTTTTCCAGCGGATGTCTTAGTTACAACATGATTGAGCTAGCAAAGCAGTTTTGTGTTGCTATATGTGGTATTTATTCAGTTTTGGGAAATCACGATGTCTAGAGAGCATCAGTGGCTGCTGCTAACAGTGACAGCTAACACTAGCAGCAAAGCTAACATCAGGACGTCATCTGTTAAAAGCCTCCCGTTGTTGGATACGACATGAAACTACTCCAGTTAGCTCAATCATGTTGTAACTAAGACATCCGCTGGAAAAAATATTTTCAGTCAGTGGAGCCTAACCGACACTCTCCCTCCCTGGATTACATCCTCCCGTTCCGCCCGCTGGTACAGGGTTACGTTCATGTACAGTACACGGAGGGTGCTTCCCTCCCGCGAGTGGGCGTGAACTGAATGGCTGCAGCCTGGAGTCATGAGACACAAGAGGCTGCAGACATACCCCTCCAGACACACCCCCAGTGTTTCACAGCAGAGAGAAGTGCTTGTTTTTCCATTATTTTGAGAGCTAATTTTATATACTTAGCGATTTTTTTAATCTTTCAAATTTGGCTCAGTGATTAATGACACATATTTCTGTGATGTGACAAACTTATAACAGACATTTTTTGCTGCTTTACACGGACTTTAAGTTAAGTGGTGACTCTACATTGCCCATAAGTGTGAATGTGTGTGTGAATTGTTGTCTGTCTCTATGTGTCAGCCCTGTGATAGTTTGGTAACCTGTCCAGGGTGTACCCTGGCCTCTTGTCCTATGTCAGTGTCAGCTGGGAAAGGCTCCAACTCCCTTGCGACCCCTAACAGGATAAGCGATTACAGAGAATGAATGAATGATTGAAATAAAAAAAAATAAAAAATCTTTAATTATGAACATAATTTAATGGAACTGAACTGATTTTCAATAAATAAAAAAAATACAACAAATTACAATCAGAAGTAATCTTTTTTTTTTTGTAATTAATTTAAGTAGCCTAATCAATTACTTTGTTGATGTCTAATACAACAACTTTTTTTTTTTTTTTTTTTTACTTTTTCTTAATATTACTTTTTTCCCCATTGAAAACAATGACAGTTTTGTTGGTCAATACCTTTATTCCAGAACCTGGAGACGCCAATTTCAAACTGTGAAAAAGCAGTTACAACTGTAATACATCAATGGAACCGCTAAGTCTTTGCAAAACATCTCATCTCTAATCTGAGAGACAGAAATTACATCCAAAGACAAAGAAAATAGAGGCAATAAACGCTACAAACAATAAATGTACCTGACAGTAACAAGTCAGTGCTTTTGAACCCACAGTCAAATCCACAGTGACTCCTACAAACAGCTGTGTGGATGAACAAATAACACACCTGTAGGTGAGCTCAGTCATGCAGAATGACAGGAAGACAGAGGAACATTTGTGGATATTCTGAAACCAGAGAGTTAGTTCCAAGGAACACCTCATGCCATAAAAATAGTAAACTAACAGACTGAGTTAGCAGCCTTCATGTTAGGATACTGAAATATTTGGCAATTTTACTGATATGGAATGCTGATATTCCAACATGTATCCTACAGCAGAACCAGTGCAAGCTCTGTAAGATACAACTGCATAATAAGACTTAATGGCATAAAATTACCCTCAATTAGGCATCAATAACCCCTGACTGGTTGTAGCAGTCCAAACAACTCAGTTCAGGAGTGCAGACTCTCCAATTTCCTCTACTACAGTAGCAGTGTAGGAAAAAGGAGTGAAGAACATCATCTGTGAGTTCTCCTCACTGGTGTGGCTTAGTTTTCAAGCTTTGGGCCTTTTATGATAGCTCTATTTAAGCCGAGTCCTGCACTGGGTTGGAAACCTACGGGTACAGATCATGGCTCTGTCTAGCAGCTCTATATTTTTTAATCTGGTGGAAGGATTTTTCAGTCAGAGTTGAAGCAACAAAGATATGATGGGTTATAGTGTGATTTGCTGTGCCCGCCCCCAGTCTGGCTCCTCGAATGCTGTCACTGTAGTCATGACCATTCTTTCTTTTATATTTTCCTTGGCATCTTAGTCCCTCCCAACAGGAATGCATGGAGAGATGTGAGGAAACCATATGAGGAGAGAATAAACAAGGAATTATGATTTAGAGAAGATGCTGTTTCCTCTAAGCTGTCAAGTGAAGCAACGTCTGTTCAGTCAGCTTTAATAGCTGTGAAGACTTTCAGTGGAGTTACTGTCTGTATACATGTACACTGTGCTCATACTAATAAAGGCACATAGTTCTCACTGCCAGAGTGACTGTAGGCTATTTTCTCTCTGTTTAACAAACACCTGCACATGAATAATCTGCATTCTATATTTACAATATGTATGTACTGTGTCCCGTTTAGAGGCGCAGAATGACTTTATATTATTCATTCATTATTTGCATCTTTATGTATTGATATTCTAATTGTGAATTCATTATTTAATAACTTAGAATATGATAAAAATATATTTAAGTGTACTGTTTAACTGTAATTTCTGGCTGCCATATTGTTTTCTGTGTCAAAAGGGATAAGCTCGCAATATGTCACCCACCAGCAGGAGAGTTTATTGGTTTGGTGCAGCGCAGTGCATTCCAGTAGTTGTAAGTTTTCTACCTTCTGAGCTAAAAAAAAAAAAAAAAAAAAAGCCACAGTCCTTCATCTCTGTTTTCTCTGGTCATGTAGCACCAAATTCAAAAGCATTTGTGTCTTTCTACTGCATTTTTTAAGATAGCTTTTTACCATGCAGCTTTGTCAAAATACTGAGATACACAGGTATGTCTGGTTAAATGAAGTTCTTACTTTTTTTTTTTTTAATAAACATGGATAAACAACATTTTTATTTTCTAAATTTGGCAAAAGCACCGCCTACTTTTTACACACTCACCATGTACTCCTGCACCAGATCCTCAGGATGCTCACTGAGGTAGATGCTCAGTCCTTTAATGATGTACTCCCTGCAAACTCTCAAATTGTCAGTAGCAGGGATGAAAGTGGGCAAAGACTAACAGTCTGAAACTTGTGAGGCTGGCATCTGCATTAATAATCTGAAAAGCAAATCAAACGCAGAGGCTCCTCTCTGTTCAGCTTTGGAAAACCATAATTAAATAGCTTGGTAAAGAAGCTGACCTGATGATGAAAGGGCAAAAATGCAATTCATAGTTTTGATTTTGTTAACAAATTTAACACTGGTAGCAATTTCTTTTTGTTTATTTTTACAATTTAAATAAGATTACTATCAGTCCCATTAACAGTGATATTTGCCTATGCTTATCTCTCTAAATTACATCAATGAGAGCTGTATCATGAATACCAGCAGCTATAGCTGAAATCAGCCTAATGAACCTTCATTAAGCCATCTCGTGATGACCCAGAGATCACACTAATAGAAGTGAGAAGCACTGAGTGACTAACAGCCACTAACAAGCCTCACACAGCCCTGATTTCATTCTGCTTTTACCTTGATTGTTGCAGTTCTTCCCTTAAAACTACCACAGCGTTCCACTACACAGAGCACTGTGGCAGCTTGATAGATGGAGTTTATAATGGACTTCATATACAAACATTCATAATTCCCATGAGAGCTCAGTAGGTGCATACAGATTGATTAATTGAATCCTTCTGCCTCAGGCTTTTTTTTTTTTAAAGACAATGAACCTTGTTTGGACCAATCACAGTGATATTCAGTAAAGCTGTTCATTGATCACAGTAAGGGAACCACTGGTTGATCATTAAGTAGTTTTTATGTAGTTTATGGTGAATTACGGTCAATATTAGTACCTACAGCAGCCAGTTTGGCACACAAGCTCACAGCTTAACTGGGATTTGAGATGGACAAAATGTATTCAGACTATCTCTGCACTTTTGTTTTTCTCTTTGGCTGTAGCATCTGCTCTCATACAGTATGGTAAAAAATTCAGGGTCTGGCCCCGCAGTTGATCAATTATGGGTGTCCTCTGTTAGGAGAAGCAAGGGCGCTTCACAGTAATAGTTACTTTAATGAATGTAGAGATGTATACGTTTAAAACAGGCACAACCTTAACAGTCCAATACAGCAGTGAGGAAACAACACACAGCCATAAATAAGTAGCTTAATCTCCTGTGAGACGTTTTTTAATGCTATTGTGCCTCCACATTTTACTGCAGTTCCAACTAATGTTTGAACAGGTCAAGTCCAGTCAGCCAGTTATCGCTACCAGTGCTGGCCAGTAACCCATTACTTACTGTTGCATCACTTTTTTTTTTTTTAAATAAACTTTATTGAACAATTTAGATTTACAACAATAAGGCAAGTCCACCATATTATCAAGGTATAGGCATGAAAGTGAGTAAACAAAAAACAAATAAACATAAATAAAGATATAAATTATAAATAATACAACATAAATAGGCTAACTGAAAACAGTTCAGTTCAGTAATAGATGTTACAATCCCTCAATGCACATACTTGAAACTCTGAGTGGGAGCATAGCGACAGCGTTGCCAGGTGTACGATAATTATCGTATTTAGACGATAATTTGGCCCTCTGTACGATGTACGATCAATAATCTCAAGGCCAAATGTATGATAATTTGACCATTTTATGAATGTGTGGTTGTAATCAGTATGCCGGAGTTTTTTTTGTTAGCCCTGAAGGCATTTGTTCCCATGTGACATGTTTCCAGCCAATCGCACTTTGCTTAGCGTGAGATACGGGTGACATTTGTCTCTGAACAATGAGCACGATTGGCTGAATGGTCAGCTGTACCTGCCCCACGAGGCATTATGACCCGTCAGGAAGTCGAGTGAGATTCAAAACAGAAGAAGAGAAAGAGGAAAAACAGAAGCAAGGAAAATGGAAAAAAAGTAAACCAAAAAAGTAAACACTAGAGTGACTATATTTGCCTAGAGCACATCAGTAGGATTGTTATTTTGGTTATTATAATATCCCTCAAAATATGATAATTTTGAATCTCTGGTACGATAATCCTACATTTCCCACCTGGCAACGCTGCATAGCGAATGGAAGAGCTAAGGAGCGACATCTGTGCTGACTGAACTCTCCTGCCGGACCGGACCGTACACTCTACCTTCCCCTTCTCCCTCATTTTGATGAGGGAAGAAAGGGGAGAAGAGAGGGGAAACTAACAGGAGGAAAACTTACCTAACTTTAATCCAGGTGGAGTTTAGCTGATCAATTCCTTATTACTGCACAAACTTGCAGTTGTGAATGATAGTTGGGGCCATGCTGGGTGAGGGGGTGGGGGTTTAGGGAGGGTAAAAGCTTCATCGGGGTCATCAACACCTTCAGAGGACTCATCAGCAGGTGTGCCCCCCTCTGCTTTAACTCCCTTGAACCCTGCTGTCTTTCTTTCTTTCTTTCTTTCTTTTGTAGTGTATTATGATCTACTCTGAAGTTTTTGAACAGATGACCAGTTAGGGGCCCAGGGTCTAAAGCATATATAGTCAGGGTCAAGAAGATAATTATGGCCTAGGTCAAGGATTGGTGAAGTCCAACTAGAATGTCTCTCTGACGTCTGTTGTGCTTTGTCTCACATTTCACAAACACCACCAGGTCTATATAAGCAGGGTATTTGGGGCTGTTTTTCAGAGCAGTTTATATTGGCTTTGAACCCTCTCCAAGCATTCTAGATGCTTGATAGATGCTATACTTCTTGTAATAAACCTTTTCTTAATGCAAGCAAGACGGTGTCATCGGAGTCTCCTTCATCACCTTCACATCATCGCTATTTAATAAACAACAATGTTAGAGTCACGAACAGGATGAGCAGAAGGCACAACAATTTCTTTCTTTCAGATCCCCATTAGCACCCGTATACACTTCTTCCTGGGGTCCACAACACATACAGTCATACACATTTATACACACAACAACATCAAAAACAAAAAACGCTCATCTCACTGAATAAATCATATGAAGAGAAATAATATTATCATCCTCTCAACAGAAATTCAGCCAAGTACAATATCAGTAGTAATTCATAAGTGATATAAATCATTTGTTCAATGGCCTCCTTTAGTAATAACTATCATTCCTTTCTCACATGTAATTCCAAGGGAAACAAAGGGTTTAAAGTCATTCAAAGATTAGTTGACTAACCCTTGTAGCCTACTTCAACCGGGCAAACCTTCACTTCTCAGCCCCGTTGCTCAGCGTCAGCTGCCAGCTCGGTGCACTCACGGCTCTTGCGCTCATAAGCCTCATCCACAGCATCGTCCCAGGGTACAGTGAGCTCAATGATGTGGAAAAGGTGCAGTGAGGAGGACCAAAGCATGAGGTCTGGTCTGAGGATAGTAGAGGTGATCTCAGATGGGAAGCATCTGACCAGATTTTTGCATTTATGATCCTGCTTAAGCCTACTGCCTTTGGGCACCTTTGTTTGTGATTTTGGACTGATTATCTGTGCACCAACCCCTTTTTTCAGCAACAAGACCTTGTGTTTATGAGTCCTGAGTCTTTTCTTTGTTGGCCGCAGTTTTTGTCCAAACAGTTCTATTTTTAACTTCACAGGACTTGTTTCCAAAAAGCATCAGGTTTGTTTAGAGGTTCATTTGCAAACTTCTGATGCTCAATTTTGTGGTGAGGACACAGGAAAGGTTTTTTTCTGATGACTGATGACTACATAAAGGTCATATTTGTATAGGTGTCGCTGAACAGTGGAACAGTGCACCACCACTTCGGAGTATGATAATTCTACCTGCAGGTCTTTTGCAATCAAACAGGGGTTTTGATTCGCCTTACTAGCAATCCTACGAGCAGTTTTCTTGGTCATCCAGACCTCAACTTGACCTCCACAGTTCCTGTTAACTGTCATTTCTCAATTACATTACAAACTGAGGAAACAGCTACCTGAAAACACTTTGCTGTCTCCTTATAGCCTTCTCCTGCTTTGTGGGCATCAGTTATTTTAGTTTTCAGAGTGCTAGGCAGCTGTTTAGTGGAGCCCATGGCTGCTGATTGTTGGGACGAGGTTTCAGGAGTCAGAATATTCATAAAGGTTTGAAATTTGCATCACCTGGCCTTTCCTAATGATGATTGTGAATAAGCCAAAGCCCTAACAAGCTAATTATGGTCTGAGACCCTGGTAAATGTTTTGTGAGAGCTCAAATGTCTTGGGATGCCCAAACTTTTGCATGGTGCTCCTTTTCTTTTTTTTGACTTTAAAATTGAACAAAACAAAACTAATACAGTAATCTTGCTTGAAATTTTGAAAACCATGTTTCATCTTTAACTTCATGCCTTTTGGACATCAGTTCATGTGATTGATTTTTTTAGTTCACATTGATATACAGGATTATGCAAACAATGATGCACAGCGGCCATTTGGAGGAAATCCCCAGGGAAATTGTGGTGAAGTAGTACATGTGCACGACACATAAGGTAAGGTAATGTAAGGTCATGACATGATGATGAGAAAGACAGAAACCTTAGATTTCTGCTGCAGAAAGAATGAATGCTTTAGCTATTTTGTTTTTCAGTTTATATATATATACATATATATATATATATATATATATATATAGTTACAGGATATGCAAAAAACAATATCCCACCATAATCATGATCTGATAACATCAACAATTTATCATTTCTGAACTTTTTTTTCTTTTTTTTTTTTTAATTATCGTTCGCAAGTCACAAAGGCAAAGCCATCTGCCCGGTAAAATATTTACACTTTAGGCTGGCTGCTTATTAAAACACAATAGAAGATGCAACATGGGGGTGTGGTGGCTCTGGTGTTCATATTATCAGCTTACACCATATACAGACCCTAGCCAACAGTTTGGTAAAGACTGTGATGAGATGGACCAATGAGGCAAAGCTGGAGTGACCGGCCTGCTTTGACTTACTGATTGGAGTGATTTAGGGCTGCAGCTAGAGACCTGGATGAACTCACTAGCCCCTTTTACTCTGCCTGTTCAAGGCATGAATGTCATGCTGATATTTCTCCTCGTCATTCTGTATAAAAGGTACAGTTGCAGAATGGGTGGACAGAGTTGTATCGCCTTTAAGCCGGCAGCTGGGTTAGTAACAGTGCCGAATCAATGTCTGTGTAAAAGGGACAGCTGGCAGGATTAGATCATAAACGGGAATGACTTTTTGACAATGTGTTATGGGCGCAACCCATTGACAGGAGATTTGAAACGCAGCTGATAGCAGTGAGCAGCTAACTCAAAGTAGAACAACAGCTGAAAATGTCACGAATTGGGGAGACAATGAGATCCGAGAGCTCTTTACCCTTCAAACAGAGGACAAGATCAGCCGTCACATAACAAGGGCAGCAAATGATTGTTCGTGCCATGTATGTGTTATATGTCAAATTTGAGGCTGACACTGTTGTGTTACACCTCACGTCCATCACTCTTTTGCCTCCAGGATGCTGGTATGCAGTCTAAAACCACACACCTGATGGCATTTTTTGGGGGCAGGTGCTAAAGCAAAATAAGAGCTATCCTCTTAGAATTTTTCATTAAAAAAATTACATACAGTAGCACATCTATTACTTTCAATATCCATACAGTGATGCAGACAAGGGCGCCATTTCATTTGAACATTGCAAGGGGCATATATTAAGTGGGGGAGGTCTGCGGGTGCTCCATCCACGTTTTTTAGGAGAAGAGACTTTTTTCTGGGGAAGTTTGGATCATTTGAAAATTAATTTCAGCCTCCTACAAACATGATTCTTTTCTACATGCCTAATTGCAGGGCTTGTTTTTATATTTTCTCTTGTTGTTACTTTTCCATCAGAAGCCTTTCATTTACCTGCGATCCAGCTAAATTCTTGATTTTCTGTTTGGTCATAAATAAAAATTAAATTCACTTTTGTTTTTAAGTTGTTTTTTTTTATTATTCAATCCACCACCTACGACTTCGTAAACAATTAAGTTTGTGTGTAAGCGATAACTGCTGTGATTTCATTAAATAGTCACGTACAAATTCTTATGATTATCTTATAAATAATTAGAAGCCTATTCTTAAAGAATTCCAGAGAACAGATGCCTGCAGTGGCTGCACTTCCACACTCCTTCTCTCCTTCTCCGTGCTCTTTGTGCACAGTGTGCACAGCACCAAACCACAGGTCTGATTTGTTTAAACTAATTATCAGAGTCACAGCTTGGGAGACTTAAACCTTGTGTCAAGTTAAGAAACCTGAATCTGACAGAGAGTTGGAGGGAGATGGTGTGATTATACGCCAGACTAGCTTACTTGTTGTAAAGCTTAATGGTGGGTTATTGCCTATGTTAGTGTGGCTGTTGTTGGGAACATATTTTTAGGATTCACCAAGGGGCACCAATTAGGTTGGGATCAACACATTAGGCCTCACACAGGGGCACCAAATATGTTGTGAACATAAATTAGGGCTTCACGTGGAGGCACCAATTATGTTGCGGTCAATTGGCTATCGGAAATAATTAATAATTATTAATTAATAATTATGTTGAATAATGTGACTTAATTAACATTAAATCACCTCTGCAGTCTTTGTTGTGTCCTTGTTCCAAAGGTTCTGATCCGAGGAAGCCAGTCGCTCGGGGTCCTTGCAGAGTTAGACGCTGGGTGCTAACTTACTTAGATCCTTGTTGCTGGAAAGCTTGTGCTTGCAAGTCTAACTTCTCTGGTTCAGATTTGCCTCAGCCTTGAACATGGGCAAGTCATGGTCCAGGAAAAAGAGAGTTTGTGAGCAATTGCCCTCCCATTGATGGTTCAGGGCAAGGAGCAAGGGTCTGAGCATCTGGGCTGTTCCAGGCCCAGCAGGAAAGAGGTGTGAGCTGTTCAGCAGCTCTAGAGTAAGAGAGAAAGACTGTTTGAAAGGAGCAGAACCTAGAGCTTAGAGTTTGGTGACATCACAGAGGGGCATGTCACTGTAACAGTACTGTCCAATCAAGCTTGACGACTGGTGTCTCACTGAGGTGTGAGATGACCTCCTGTGGAGATGAGTGTCAAACAGCTCTCTTTGTTCGAAGACAAAAAGCACGCAGAGAGGAAAAGCCTGTCAAGTTTAGAATTTAACAAATGACAAATCATCTGTGGTCCTGTGAATCCCAACACTGTATTGATAAGCTTTAATAGTGGTTTGATCTCACAACAGTGACAAGCCATGCTGAGGCTGAGGGCAAACACAATCGTTACCTGGCTGTGCATGAAGGCGGGTCAGGGAGACGTGGATGCGACTTCGCAGGGCACTTTATGTGTGTGCGTTAAGTTACAAAAAGGGCATTTATCTACAGAGGGCAAAAGGGCAGGTGCTTGAGCACCACCTGTCATCTACCTGTGCATGTGCCTGCTGTCATTGTTTGGGTTAGTGTAAAAAGCACACATACTTGGCAATTAATGCTTATTAGGATATATGTGCTTGTTTTCAAATTTTGTTTAAAGTTCTATTTGTACAGTTCAGTCTTTTTGTTATATGTATTCATTCCCTCCTATTTTGTATTCATCCTATTTCCTTCTGTGGTTTATTTTTTCATTACTGTTTGATGGCAGTCTTGCTGTGAGGTGACAGTGCTAACCACCACACCACCGTGCCACCCGCCTAGCTACCAACAAATTCCAAAGAGCCAAAATTTACTTTAAAGTTAACAAACCCACCTTGCAAGGAGATGTAAAGAGATGCAAAGCACATAAATCATTACAACTTCCTCACAATTTGAGAGGTGATGGAGAAAGATTCACATTAATTCTGGACAGATGAAAGAGAGAGGGAGGGATGAAGGGTTGTACCCCCCCTGAGGCCAGAATCCAAATATTCTCATTGATCCCTGTTTAAACACCTCTTCATTGAATTATTGCCATTCCTCTGAATACTCATTTTGCCAGCATGGACTCTTTCCAGACTGAATCATTCTGTATTATGGATGCATTCAAAACACTGACTTCTCACACACACACACACACACACACACACACACATGAATGCACACACAAACATGCTCACACAAGACTAGTGGCCTCACTTTTGTGATTGATTTCTATGGCTCAGGGTGTGAGGGAGGGCGGGAGGGCAAATTGATCGTGTCATTGGCTGGTAAGCATGGGGAGGGAAGAGGGAGACATCACACATGCTTTGTGTTCATTGATCTAACCTCTGAGATAAATTAATTTCTCCCTCTGCTCAGTGTTGTGCTGCCAACTCCTCTGGCTCATCAGTGAGAATGAAATTATCTCTGGGACCACCAGAGAGGGGCTGTGATTCTCTTTGTTAGATGATGAATACCCCTGAAGATAACATATCATAGCTCAGGGCCCTTCAGTGATTTAATCTATTTCTTAGACCTGCAAAGTCAGTATGGAATGTCTGTTAATTCAACAGCTTCTTCGAGTGCTACACAGGCTTTCAGTAATCTGTTTAAGACAGAAAAGCATAATAAAAATATAACCCTAAGTGGTGACTCCAGGGTTCACACCTACATTAAAAATAACTAACAGGTTTGATGATCAGACAGACGCTCATTCATTTACGTTCAAATTGCTGCCAGGCCATGCTCTTCTTTGGCAATGCCAAAACATGTTTTCATGTTATGATAACATTTTGGGAACATTTCTGAGCAGCTTAAAGAAAAATACCTGCAGAGTGTGGTGATTTTTGGCCTAATGTTGTGCCAGGCCAAGGCACTTGTTTGCATTGGTGTCGCATCCCCCCCCATTGAGCAAATATTAAAATGATTTTACAAACATGGTTAAAAACTGTTATTAAAAATATCATGTGAGTTTTGTAACGACTGGACAAACAGTGTCTGATGTATAGTTTGATTTGTGTTAAGCCACGACCATTATTTGCATTCGTAGCACCCCTTAGTGGTCAATTTGAATGAAACTCTCAGAGTACATTTCAGAAACATGTCTACATGTCTTGCAAGTTTTATGATTATTGAATCTATGGTTATGGTGATGTGGTAATGTTAATGCTGCAACGTTTCTGAAACATTGCAGACTTTTTCTTCCGGCTTTCTTACAGTGCAGATGCTCTGCTGCTTGCGCTCCGCTTTGCTTACATTCTTGTTTTTTCCTGCTAAAAGCTACAGAAAGTAGATCCTGGATACTTACAAAGCATTGGGACCTTAATTTGTGAGAGATACAGAGGACTACTGCCATATTTTCACCACTTTTTCACAACTTTAGTACTGTGTGAGCAGGGCTGAGGCACAGTGCAAGCCTGAGTGGAGCCGACTTGTGAAGCAACCCGTAGCAACTTAGCTTGGTTTGCTAAACTAATGGCTACATCCAGCCCTCCCGATGAAAACCAGCAACTCGTTAAGAAAAACAGGATCATTGCCAACCTCAAGGAAGACATCCGAAGGCTGTCAGCGGAACTCAAGTCCCAATCTGAGCTGCTGACAAACACCCTGGACGTGGCTCACGAACAGTCTCTATAGATCGCCTCGTTAAAAGCTACTCTTCAGGACACAGTAGCCTGGGATCCTACCTCCTCTCCTCCGTAGCCCAGCAGTTCAACGCCCCGTCGTAAGCCGCAATGGTCGGAGGTGGTGTTACGGAGCAAAAAAAGGACCTCGCTCGGCGTCGGTCTCTCATCCCACCTCAGCCTTTCCAACAGATTTGAGCCTCTGTCATCGCGAGTCGAAGCGCCGGACTCCGATGAGCTCAAGGATGATGCAGCCCGTCCCACATCTCCCCAGTCCGGGAGTCATCCTCTGCCGGCAGCTCCCCTCCCGGCAGCTCCCCTCCCGGCTAACAGCTGGCAGCCTCCGCGCGGACAGCTCTGTGTCCCCCCTCACACACACCATGGAAACAGAGCGGCAACAGAGGAAACAGAGTCGCTTAACTCATAAAGGTGAGACTATGAAACTGAGCAATAACAAAGTTAACAGGTCACAAGCCAGTGCCAGGCCAAGAGCCAGAGAGCATTCTGCCAAAAACAAAGATAAGAGGACAGACACTATTCTGATTGGGGATTTTATAAAGAGGCAGGTGGAAATGGCCAGGACTGAAAATCTAACTGTGAATAACACATCAGTCAGAGAGGTGGCAGCTATGCTACCAGACATTATGTCTACACGGCCACATATTAAGAAGATTGTTATTCATGCTGGCTCATTTGACATCCTCACGAATAAATCTGGGTCTGAAACCCTAAATAAAGACTTGTTTTTATTGGAAACACTTAAAAAACTTCACTCAGGAGTGTCTTTCATCTCTGGACCTATCCCAACACTCGGCAGAGGTTGCGAGTCTTTCAGCAGACTCCTTGGCTTAAGTACCTGGCTGTCATCAGCCTGCCTTGAGCAACAGGTTGGATTTATTGACAATTTTAATATTTTTTGGAACATAAAAAGCTGCTTCATGTCAGACGGGATTCACCCAAACAACCTTGGCTCCAGATATCTTGGCTGCAACATACGTCACACACCATCGAGTCATCTTATCAGAACATATATGCACTGATAAGCAGGAAGGTCAGCACACAGGGAGCAGACAGACAGACAGTTACTGCTCCAAAAACAACAACCGCCTCCCATGATGATGACGTCACGGTCTGTGACTCTGTCCTCCACATTACAAGAAACCTGCAGAGATTGTCTCTGTCCCAGCAAGAATGTCAAGAAAAGAAGAGATAGGACAGTCATCATGCTGCTTTCCCCCTTATGCCGGCAATTTCACTCAGCCGGCGGCATGGCGAAAATAAAAACAACTGCAGAAAATCAAGGACAGTCAACCCATCAAATCTGATATGAATCTCATGTCAAACACAGTCTGTCTCTAAACTTATGCCAGATAACGTTTCACAACTAGCACTTCTAAATATCAGGTCTCTGGCTGGCAAATCCTTCTTAATCAATGATTTTATTAACAAGCACAAACTTGATTTTATTTAGTTTCTTTAGTGAAGCAAGAATACATAAGAGAGGAGGCGGAGTTGCCACTCTGTTCAAGGACAGCTTCCAGTGTAAGCAAATGTTTTATGGTCAGTTTGACTCCTTTGAATATGTTGCCACTCAATTAAAATCCCCCTGTCGAGCAATTTTAGTGACCATCTACAGACCCCCCAAATATGATGCAAGGTCTTTTGAGTTTGCCAAATTGCTGTCTATTGTGTGCATGGATTTTGACTGTGTTGTTTTAGTGGGAGATTTTAACATTCATGTTGATAATCTTACAGATGGGTGTGCTAAGGAACTGTTAAATATTATGGATAACTTTGGGCTTTCTCAGCATGTCACAGAACCAACACATAACGGAGGACACATATTAGATCTAATTATTTCCAAAGGTCTGGTTGTGGTGAACGATGTCGCTTTATCTGACCATTACTGTGTTTCATTCAAAATGACCACCCTTGCTAATCCTATGAAAAGTGAAGCGGAGGTGATCAGAAAGCTTTACAAAAATGATAACACCTGTGCATTATTCACCCTGGGTTTTATACCATCACAAACCCTGCCCTCAGCTCTAGTTGATGACCTTGTAAGCAGTTTTAGTTCCAATGTTATGACTGTTATTGATTCTATCGCCCCAATTAAGACCAAAGTTATGTCAGGTAGGAAAAAGGCACCCTGGAGAAACGCCATACTGGTTAAAGAATACAAAAGAGTATGTAGACAAGCTGAACACAGATGGCGAAAAAACAAACTCCAGGTATATTACGACATTTATAAAGAGAGTCTTCACAACTATAACCAGGAACTGAAGAATGCAAGGCAATCATATTTTTCAGAGATTATCAATAGAAACAGTAATAATGCCCGCACACTTTTTTCTGTAGTGGACAGACTGACCAACCCCACAGCATCACTCCCTCCTGAACTACTGTCTAACAAGTCATGTAATGACTTTGCAGCCTTCTTCACAAACAAAATATTACAGATAAGACAGGCAGTGTGCAGCTCCAGCTCAGGAATGATAACACTTGTGCCTTCCTGTCCTCCGGTTAATCTAGGACATTTTAGCCTCCTAGATTACACAACTCTAACAGAAACGGTTTCAAAATTAAAGCCCACAACATGCTGCCTTGATATTCTGCCTTCAAACTTTTTTAAAACCATTTTTATCTGAATAGCTCCAGATGTACTGCGGATAATAAATACTTCTCTTAAAGCAGGCCAGTTTCCCCAGGCCTTGAAAACTGCAGTAATAAAACCTCTCCTAAAAAAATCAAATCTGGACGCCACAACAATTAGTAACTATAGGCCAATATCAAATCTGCCATTTTTGGGGAAAATCATTGAAAGGGTTGTCTTTCAGCAAATCCATACTTTTATGATGCAAAACAATCTTTTTTAACACATTTCAGTCTGGATTTCGGCTACATCACAGCACTGAGACTGTACTTAAAAAAATCTTAAATGATATTCATCAGAATAATGATGCATGCAAATCCTCTGTCCTGGTATTACTAGATCTCAGTGTTGCATTTGATATAGTTGATCATAATATACTACTTAGCAGATTGGAAAAGTGGGTAGGACTCACTGGCGCTGTGCTACAATGGTTCAAATCTTACTTACAAGATAGGGACTTTTTTGTGTCAATTGGTAACCATGAATCTGAGCGAACTACGATCACATGTGGGTTTCCTCAAGGGTCCATTCTCGGACCACTTCTATTCAACATCTATATGCTACCCCTAGCCCAGATTATGGAACATCACAACATCTCCTATCATACGTATGCCGACGACACACAACTCTATATCTCAGTGTCATCACATGACTACAGCCCCTTACTCTCATTGAGTAACTGTATTCATCAAATCAATGACTGGATGTGCCAGAATCTTCTCCAGCTAGAGGTATTAATTTTTGGCCCTAGAAATGAAAGGGCAAAGATCAGCACCCACCTTGGCTCTATGTCATTGACAGCTACAAATCAAGCCAGAAATCTTGGTGTTATTATTGACTCAGACCTGAACTTCAACAGCCATTTAAAGTTTATTACTAAATCTGCCTATTACCACCTGAAAAATATAGCTAGAATTAAGGGGTTTCTGTCTAAACAAGACATGGAAAAACTTATTCATCCATTCATTTTTAGTAGGTTGGATTATTGCAATGGCTTATTTACAGGCCTTAACAAAAAATCAATCAGACAGCTGCAGCTGATTCAGAACGCTGCCGCCAGAGTCCTTACAAACACCAGGAAACTGGACCATATTACACCGGTCATTAAATCACTACACTGGCTTCCTGTGAGTCAAAGAATAGATTTTAAAATCTTACTGCTGGTCTACAAAGCCCTAAATGGTCTCGGACCAAAATACATGCTTGATCTACTGGTTCCCTATGAAGCATCCAGACCCCTTAGGTCATCTGGAACAGGTTTGTTGTGTGTTCCAAGAACAAGAACCAAGCAAGGTGAGGCAGCATTCAGTTATTATGCTCCTCACCTGTGGAACAAACTTCCTGTAGATCTGAGGTCAGCTCAAACTGTCAGCTCCTTTAAATCAGGGCTAAAACCACTATTGTTTACTGAAGCGTACTCTTAGATTAAATACTTACCTGCTGTATTCTACTGCCCGTACTTTTTAACTACACACTGCTGATTTATGCCTTTTATTATTCTACTTCTTTTCGTATCCTGACTGTTCAATGTATTGAGCCTGTTTTTATTTTATGTTACTGTATTTTCTCAATTTCTATTTCCCTTTTTAATCGACTGTTTTTATTGTTTTAAATTGTGTCTTGTTAATTTTAATGTCTCTGTAAAGCACTTTGAATTACCTTGTGTTGAATTGTGCTATACAAATAAACTTGCCTTGCCTTGCCTTGCCTAAAATCATTATTCTTGCAAGTTAGACAGTGTGTGGGAGTCTTTTCTACAAACTATAAAGGTAAACTGTATTTGCCATCAAACTTTACAGTTTAGAATTTCTTTGCCTCAACTCACAATCAGTGTCCACTAGTTAGCTGTGCTATGTCAGTGGAGGGAGACTGTGGGAATGAGAGGCTAACCGTTTAAAAAATTAAAATTTCTTAGAAAAATAAGTGCTGGTTGGTGGATCAGATACACACAGAATTAAAGACTGACTCTTGTTAACTCCATAATTCCACTAGATTATCCTCCTTTGCCACAAAGAACCAAGACTTGTTCACAATCTTGTGTCCTGTCCATGTTTACTGCCTCCTTGGTTTGCTGCTTCCTGTTTGGTGTTGGAGAAAGTGCAGTGACTGGTTGACAAGGTTTACATAATTGAATGTGTCTATTTGCTTGAGCAAAGACTGAAAAGCTATGATTTACACTGAATATGTTTGATTTTATTGGAACAATAATACAAGACTGTTTTAAGCTTGGTCTGAGGCTACTTCCAAACTAATCCAATTTAAAATGCATTACTATTGCTACATTTACGTACGCATTTTGTAACACCTAAAACAAAGACCTTTAAAAACACTTATGATCCTGTTTTAGTTTGAAAACTGAGGGGTTGCATTTTAGTCTGGATGGCCGGGTAAAAAGCTTCTTTAAAATGATGATTCAGACACCTGTGTTCGTTTTTCGATTGGGCCTTATCAGTCACAGCTTTCCAAGTCAAAACATTATAGCTAGGTTTGCATAACTTTTGTGATTTTATGTTTCTTGTGTGGGTAGCCTAATGTCATTCCTTTCCTATTGCCATGGCATCCTGCTTCCCTGCACCCTGAGGTTACTTCTCTAATATGTCGCAGTATTTGCTTTGTAATGATTCCCAGTCTATTTTGTGCCACCTTGACCTCCTTATACCTATAATTCTTTCGATGATATGATACCAAAGTTCCAAACTGTCATCAGCCCAAGCAAAGAAATCTCTAGTCTTACCTTTCACCACCTCTGTAATGTATTCTCTAAGCAATCAACTGCAGAATAGACAGTCTGCTTCCCGTTTACACCAGTACATGCATGCCCAGTATATATACATGTAAATGTTCACCTGATATGTGTTTTCAGGCGTGCTAGTATGAATGGAGATAAATTCTGAAACAGTGCTGAAACACTCATGTGTATGGAGATCGTTTTCATAATCTTGCTGGGAGACTTGGTTTTATCAAAGACACTGTTAGTTGAAAACTGTGTTTTGCTATTGCTGGAGAGGTTTGCCAAATTCTGTCTAAACCATCCTGCCACACCAGATCACATGGACACATCAAGTCCAGGACTTTGACACCAGAGGCCAGGCTTCACACTCTGCATCCCAACTGCTGTTAAGTTTAGGCTGCTAAAACACTCGCTTAGGGTTAGGTAAAGATGGTAGTTTAAATGCTGAAAAGTCAACAGGTCCTGTCTCATTCTATAAGCAGTGGCGGTTCTAGGCCAGTTTCAATGGGGGGGCCAAGCTAGAGCCAGTCCTTTTGATACAGGGGCACATACAAGTACGGTCAAATATCTAGGTCTGAACAATAAGATATACAGTGGTGGAAAAAAGTTTTCAGACACCCTTAAAATTTTACACAATCTCAAATATTATCATGAAATATTTGTGGAAAAATCTTTTTTGTGTTTCAAAAGGTGTGGCTGCATTAGACAGATACAAACAAATACAAATTATATTTTTTTGTTTATTGTTTACAAGAAAAACTAACAAAACTAAATTCTTGACAGTTTCAATATGTCAGTTCTCAACGTTGTCGGTATCAAAGTCAACAAATAACAGAATGTGTTCAAAACTGAACAAAAAATAAATAAACCATCACATCATCAAATTAATATTTAGTAGTCCTGCCATTGGCACGTAGTAGCGCTCTAATCATGGCTGGCATGTTCCCCACGAGCCTTTCACACTGTTGAGGGGTAATCTTGTCCCATTCTTCTTGAATTACTGCTTTTAATTCTTCTAAATTCTTTGGTTTATGCTTTGAAACAGACCTTTTGATAATCCACCACAGATTTTCAATGGGGCTCATGTCTGGGGATTGAGCTGGCCACTCTAAGACCTGGATACTGTGCTCCTGCAGCCATGTTCTACTGGCCTTGGATGTGTGGCAAGGGGCATTATCTTATTGAAACATCCAGTTTTTACCTCGACGGAACAGTGCACGCGCAGAAGGGAGCATGTGGGTTTTGAGAATAGTACAATACTTGGTAGAGTTCAATGTGCCATCACAGACAGTGAGATGACCAACACCAGCAGCACTCATGCATCCCCAAACCATGATACTGCCTCCACCATACTTGACAGTAGGTACTGTACATGCTGGAGATAATGCTTCGCCTGGCCTTCTGTGTACCCTCACATTAGTAGGAGGAAGATAAAGCTGGAAACTGGACTCATCTGACCACAAAATCTTCCAATTCCTGGCTGTCCAGTTCTTGTGTGCCTGGGCCCAACGACGCCGGGCTAACCTCTGTCTCTCATTGATCAGGGGCTTCTTGATAGCCTTGTAGGACCTTAAGCCATGATCTAAAAGTCGGCCACGTACAGTGCAGGTGGAACACTGGACACCAGTTTGGTTTGACCACTGCTGCTGAAGCTCCTGTGATGTCATTCGGCAGTTTTGCCTGCACATGCGGATCAGGATGCGGTCATTTCTTGCTGAAGAAACCCTTGGACGCCCAGATCTTGGTTTGTCTTCCAAGCTGTTGGTTCGTCTGTATTTCTGCAGAGTGTATCCAATTGCTGAAGGACTGCATCTGCACTTCCTGGCTATCTGGCGGCAGCTGTACCCTTCCTGGCTGAGAATCTTTATCTTCAGGCGTGTTTCCTGCCTTAGGTTCCTTGTTTTAGCCATTTTTGTGTCTGAGGAACTTTCAAATGTGCTGGCTTTATGTAGGCACGAAGCTTGGCAACAAAAAATGTGTCTTTTAATAAAAAGAACGACCTTCATCACTGGTACCAAAATGACCCAATACTCAAAATTTCTTATGTATTTTTATGGAACCAATCAATTTTAAGTTTTTAATGGCTTTTTTAGGATTTATTTAGTATTTTGGCTGTGACTGTACTAAAAGAAATTGCACTTGAAGACCTAAGAGTGATTCTTAATGCAATATTTCACAAATGCATGGGGTGTCCGAAAACTTTTTTCCACCACTGTATATACGTGTAGGGTGGTCCGGGGGCATGCTCCCCCGGGAGAAAATTTTGTATTTGATTTAAAGGCATCAATCTGGTGAATTCTGAGAGCAAAGTTATGATGGCAGAATATGCCTAGATTTCAACATCTTTGTGCTTTTTATGTGTGAAAAATGTTCTATTTTTACTGATAAAAACACTAGTGGTATGTTATGGTGAAGGGTTACACTTAAAATACGGCTAAGTATTAGTGGTTAAACATTTCAGTAATCAAAAGAAAAATGACTGATGTACTGATCTGCCTCTGGAGGGCTATTTTAATATTTAAAATCATGTGCAGACAAAATATTCTTTTAAAACTCTCACACTCACAAGTACAGTTCCAGATACGCAAAACAATACAAAATACGCAAAACGAAAGGAAAACAAAAGGTGAGATTCAAATAAATTACACACAAATGTTGCACTCTGGAAAACAGGGATAAATAATCACACAAGTGATGCAGTGTTTCCTCAATCAGAGCTTTAGTGAAGTGAGGCAAATCATATTTTACAACAATACCTTCATTGAAACAGAGTACATCTGCACAAAAATACATCTGCATATACTGTATAAGTATGTTTACAGCTCAAATAATGTGATTAATGCCACTTATTTTTTAAACTGCACATTAATTTAACAATCTAAACCTGCAGTCTTTTAATACACAAATTGCATTATACAACAACTGAATCTAAATTATTAATAAAATAAAATACAGCATTCCTCAAACGTAATTCACATTTTCCCTATTAGTTCATTCTCCTCAGTAAATCTGATGAAAAGTAGCTTAGTGAACTCACACCCTTTTCTTATACAAAAGTTGCTAATTAAACAAATAAACTTGAACAAATCAAGTAACTACATAAACAGGATATAAACTGTGCAAAATACATTCACTTTTGTGCATTTACACACGTAAACAATGAAGACACTTGGTGTATTTATACAAGATGGCGGCAGTCTCGCTCGCTCGTACTTACTTTTAAATACCCAGTAAACATAGTTTTAACTTACTCAAGCATCATATAAATGTTCTCCTCACAGTCAAAACGTCTTATAAATTTATCAGAAACAGTTTCACAGTTCACAATATTGACACATACCTGGAAAACAGGGATAAATAATCACACAAGTGATGCAGTGTTTCCTCAACCAGAGCTTTAGTGAAGTGAGGCAAACATTGCGCGCGATATCCCTTGTATGAGGGCGCAGACAAAAATAATCAATCCCCGATTCTGACAGATCTAGACCTCCTTAGTGGAAGACAGAGATTATTATAGCTTAGTTTTTAACTGTAACAAATAAAACAAACAATGAAATGAATAAGAGATTATGTAATATTTTAACCCCTTCTTAAACATCTGATGAGTTTACAGTTTTTAAACCATTTTTTTTAACTCTTCACATTTACTGTTTTTTAACTCATATTTATAGTGACTTTATGGTCTTTTTTAATCACATCTCAGCCCTTTTTTTATGAATTGTTTCTTTTACCTATATGAGCTTTTTAACTTCAACAGGATTTTAACTTATTGCAGATTAATATATTACCTTTTTTTAAACTATTACACACTCCCCTACAAAATTAGATGTCGTCCCGACATCACTACGTCTTGAGGGTGATAGTAATGCAATCACTGTGTTGACATTGAATACAAATATGGATGTACTGCCCATCTCTGACCTCAGTGAATGCCGTGATCTCTTCTCTCAGATCAAACAGTCTCTATCTCTATTACACAGCCCAAATCTGCTACATGCCTAATATCCCTGCATAAGCAAAGGTTGGTAAAATTGGAATGGGTTGGCCCACATTGTCACTGGCTGAACTTGTCTACATAGTCTAGGCTGATACTGGTAAAACACTTCGTTTTCCTGTGCTGTTCCGTAGCAGGACAGAGTCCCAAGTTGGTCATAGGTGAACATTTTCGGGGCCCTCCTTTCTCTGCTTGGCCGCTGGTCCCTTGGTCCCTCCTCTTCAGCACCCTTGCTGTATGTTGAGTGTGGGGAGGGTGGCACCTCCTCTTCCTCAGGCATCTCAACTGGCCTTTCATCACCGTTATGATAATCATTCTCTTGTATCTCAAGATTATCCTGATTTTGGGGCTCATTCCTCTCGTGTGCTCCCTCAAGTTCTGACTCAGTGTTAGTCACCTGTGTTTCAGACTCACTGTTTTCTGGTAAGTCAGCATGCAAAGTGTCTGTCTCTCCACCAGGAGCACCAGTTGGTCTTGTGTGAGGATGTGTTAGGGGCTCAATGAAAAATCCATATTCTTCCTGTTCATCCTCCTCCTCTATGTCTGTGCCTGCATGGAGAATGACTGGTGTGCGTTTCTTTACTTTAGGCTTCGACTGGAGATCCACTTCTAAAGGCAGGTTATCACACGGTAATAACAGGTTGCGATGTAGGACTTTCGATCGTCCCCTTCCCTGCTCAGGCTTAACCTCATATACTGGGATTCCCTCACCCATTTGACGGACTACCACATGCACACCATCTTCCCAGTGGTTACGAAGTTTCCCAGTGCCCCCTCTGGGTGTCAGATTCCTGACAAGAACACAATCGCCTGGATACAGGATAGAACTTCGCACTTTCCCATCATAGTTCCGCTTGCTTTTCTCTGTCGCTCTTCTTGTGTTTTCTCGTACTATGTCATAGGCTTGTTGCATTTCCTGTTTCCATTTCTCCACGTATGTCTTGTGATCTGTGTTCTCACTCTCAGAGGTGTGGCCAAACATGAGGTCAATCGGTAGCCGTGGCGACCTCCCAAACAGTAAGTGGAAAGGTGAGAAACCTGTCACTTCAGATCTGGTGCAGTTGTATGCATATATGAGTTTATTCAGTGATGCCTTCCAGTTTGATTTATCTTTTTCAGTGAGTGTCTTGAGCATTTGTAGGAGCGTCCGGTTGAAGCGCTCCACCTGACCATTTCCTTGCGGGTGGTAAGGTGTCGTTCTTGAGCCTGACACACCGCAGTTCCTCTTTAGCTGGGCAAAAAGTTGGTTCTCAAAATCCGATCTGCCACCGTCTTCGCAGATTTTGAGGTGGTCGGGTACGCTTGGGCGAACCGGGTAAAATGATCAACAATTACCAGTATATATTCATACCCGCCTGGGCACTTGTCCAGATGAAGAAAATCAATCGACACAAGTTCAAAAGGCTGTGTGGTGACGATACTGACTAGTGGGGCTCTTATTTCTCTTGAAGGTGTCTTTTGCTTGAGACAGGTGCATGCTTTGGTGACATAATGTTCTATGTCCTTTTGCATATAGGGCCAAAAAAATCTGTCTCTCACCAGTGATGTTGTTCGATCGATGCCCTGGTGGCCCATCTCATCATGCAACTGTTTCAGGACTGTGGCCTTGTATTTTCCAGGCAGCACTAGCTGGATGTTATTCGCTGCCTTACGGCGGAGGATACCATCCTCATCTAGGTGGAGTCACTCCCAGCCACGAAGAAGGCATTTACTCTGATTTGACAGGGCTCTTATTTCCTGTCCTGCTGGTTTTGTGTCTGTGATTTTGAACTGCATTACAGGTCCAATATGTGGGTCAGCTTGCTGTGCTTGCCGAATATCTGCTGTTGAGAGTGGCTCTAAGCTATCTGTGCAGTCCACAGCGCCCAACACAGGTGATGTAATCATTGTGCAGGCCCAGGGTGAGACATCTTGGGTCTGAATAGCTTGGATTGCTGCTGCCACACAGTCAGATGAGAGCTCTTTTGTGCATTGACTCATTATTGTTTCTATGTCGACAGGCATTCTGGACAAACTGTCCGCATCCACATTTTCTCTGCCTGGACGGTATCGAATAGTAAAGTGAAAATCGGCAAGTTCCGCCACCCACCTGAATCCGGTGGCGTTGAGCTTGGCACTTGACAGGATATATGTCAGGGGGTTATTGTCACTGAACACGGTAAATGTAGGGGCATAATACAAATAGTCCCTAAATTTTTCTGTGACTGCCCACTTTAATGCCAAGAATTCTAATTTACCTGAGTGTAGGTGGTAATTTTGTTCTGAGGCAGTCAGTGTTCTTGATCCGTAGGCTATCACACGGAGTTTCCCCTCTTGATGTTGATACAAGATGGCCCCAAGCCCCTGATTTGAGGCATCTGTATGTAAAATGAAAGGCTGGGAGAAGTCTGGGAACCCTAGTACTGGTGGCTCAACCAAACAGTCTATTAGCCGCTCAAGTACTGCTTGATGCTCATCAGTCCATACGATCTGTGTGTGTGAGGGCACACCTTTGTTTTTCCCTTTCACCTGTCTCGTTTTCATGTTTGCCTTGTCCTCTTTTACTTTGTCACTGTCCGGTGTTTGTTTTAATAGGCTGTAAAGTGGTCCTGCAATCCGAGAGAAATCTTTTATGTATTGCCTGTAGTAGCTTAATAGACCCATTACTGCTCTCAGTTGTCCCACTGTACTTGGTCTCTTATCCTTCAATGCTCTCACAGCTTCTGTATCAGCTGGGTCAATTTTACTCCCTTCAGCTGGCACAATTCTCCCTAGGTAGCGAACCTCACGCCTGAATATTTCGCAGTTGCTTGGTTTCAGCTTTATCCCATATTTTCTCAGCTGTTGGAGTACCTGCCTCACGTGGTCCACATGACTCTCAAAAGACTGGCTGTATACCAAAGTGTCATCAAGGTATGGCACACAGATATTGTCTCTTAAGTCCTCCAGACACTCTTCCATACAGCGTTGAAACGCCGCTGGAGCATTCATCAACCCGAATGGAATTCTTATCCATTCGTAGAGGCCCCAAGGGGTCACAAATGCAGTCAAGGGCCTACTTGCTTCCTCCATAAAACCTTGATGGTAGGCCTTCCCCTGGTCTAATACTGAAAACCAGCTGTTGCCCCCCAGGCCATCAACAATGTCCTGCACCCTTGGGATGGGCTGTCGGTCAGGGTGGGTTTTTCGGTTTAACTCCCTGTAGTCTATACAAAGACGCAGGCTCCCGTCTTTTTTTCTCACACAGACGACAGGTGAAGCATAGGGAGAGTTGGACTTTTGTACCCACCCCTGGGCAATGAGGTTATGGAGGTAGTCTTTTATTTCCTTGTATAGCGGTTTTGGCACTGAGAGGTAGGTGCGCGCTACTGGATCCATATCTTTTAGAGAAATACTCAGTTGCAGTGTTGGGATTTCTCCGATGTCATCATCAGCTTTGGAGAATGAGGCACACTCCTCACGCAGCATGTTCTGCACCTTTAGCTTCTCTGTTTGACTAAGGTGGCTCAAGTCGACAGGTGGGTCCCACACACTGTCATTCAGTCTCTCACTACTGACCTTGGTCTCATTTATTGCCACTGTAGGAGAGGGAGTACATTTTTCAAAGACACTAGCTGGATACACAGCTTGCACTTGGTTTAGGGTGCCTATCACAGTTTTTCCAGCCAATGTGATATCGTGATCAGTGGGATTCTGGACATCAAGCACAATGTAAGGTGGGGTTCCACTTCTCAAAGTTACAAGTGTCTCACAGAAGTCAAGCCCTTCAGCCCACTGAGGGTTCACCTCTGGCTCAAAGAGGAGTGTGGCATCCTTTTTTAGGGGCTCTGTCTTTACCTTGCTTTCAGCCTGAACAGAGGAGTGCTTTGGAACGTTGACTCTTTCTTTTGCTGTCTTTACAACATATTCACATGATTGCTCTGCACTCACTACATCAACGAAAACAGGGACACTTGTCTTCCCCAAGCTTGGAAAAGTAGCTTTAAGGATTGTGTGTAGCTGCTCTCTGTTTGTCTCATCTGGATTGCTCACAGCCGTTGTCACAATTTGTTCAATTACATTATAACCTATAATGGGCTGACAAACCTGCCGACCCTTCATAACTAGCATAGGAACGACAACTTCCTCTGCAACAGCGTCATCTGCAGCTAGTTTAAAGGTAGCCTCAATCCAGCCCTTGTACGGCATGTTTTGTCCATTAGCGACTGCTATTTTTAGATCATCTGGCCCATCAATCAGTTCTGACACATTTCTCAGTTTTTCAGATGGCAAGTGTGTTTTTTTCCACTTTTCATTCACAATCGAGACTTGGGAGCCAGTATCCCATAATGCCTGAGTCTTGCAACCCTGGATGTAACAGTTAATGACACAGCGTTTTCCATCAACTAGCTGAGGCTGTTTGTCTTTTTTTGCAATGTGATTAGAATGTGTTACAGGATGGATCTCAGACTTACATTGTTTTTTGTGCTTGGACCAATGTTTTACTTGGCAGACCTTTGAACAGTACGTACCCTTCTTACAGAATGAACATACTCTCAGTTTTTGGCACGGTGAAGTGACACCACAGCGCAAACAGTTCTGTTGGGACTCTTTACTGTGCCTGGTTACTCCCGGTCCCGTGGAGGTAACCCTCTCTCGTTTAAATGGTCTGCCGGCTTTGTCTCTTTGGCTCTGCAACCAGCAAGGTAGTGCTCCCCACTGCCGCATCTGTAACAATGGGTACAGTACTCAACATTGTTTTGGTGACAGCCGACACATTTTCTCTGACGTGTACGCTGTGAGGGATAATAGTGGTGCTGTGGGGCAAACCGTTTTTGGTATTGTGCTGTATCACCCCTCACACCTGGCCCTGGGGGAGGCCAGAGGTTTGGCAATGGCTGCTGAAACTGAGGGGCAGGGGCGTACTCTTGCACTGCTGGTGGGAATGAAGTTTGCACTGGTGCTGGAGGGGGCTGTCGGATTGACTCTTTGATCTGTGCCACTTCAGCACTGAGAGTTTTTAATAATGCCATGTCTGAACGTAGCTCTTTAAGTTCACTCAGTACATTTGGTTCTGTTTTGCTTGAGTTGTCTCGTTTTGGCTCTTTGTTTCTCTTCTCTGTGATTTGATCATCTGACTGAGTTGAATGCACAGCGGCTGGCCGTTGCTGCGTTACCTGCCTTCTTTTATTCTGTCTCTCAGTCTCATTTGCACAGGCGATGTTCAGTTTCTCAAGGAGCAGTTCATCGCTACAGGTTTGCTGCTGTAGGTATGGTAGGAGGTCATTTCTAATACTCTCATTCTGCAGGCCTGTGAGAACAGTGTGCAGGAACATGCTCTGCACAAGGACAGGGTCATATTTCAAGCCTGATTCAGCTTCTTGGGAAGCAAACAGGATCTTTTGTCTCAAGTTGAGGGCCCGAATCACAAAGTTTTGGGGGCTTTCCTTGCTACTCTGCACCTCTGAGGTTAACTGTTTGTACAACTCTGTCGCCCCTTTTTCCTGATAATGAAAGCGGAGAATTCGCCTCAGTGTGGGTAAGGTTAAATCTGGTTTCCCCTCTAGATAACTGCGAAGCTGTAAACCTGGCACAATGGCCCGGACCACTGCATCAACTATCTCTGCCTCAGGAAACCCCTTCTTTATGCCTTGCTCAATTTGATGGGCCAGACTTGAGAAACTAAGTTTATCCCTCTGTCCTGGCTCCCCAACCTGTCCAGAGATCTTAAACTCTCTGCTCCACTGCACTGGAAAACGTCCTTGTGACAGCTGCTGCTGGACTAGGGCTTGGCCTTGGTTAACGCTGTTCCCACTCATCTGTACTGGTACCTGACCTCCATCTGAATTTTTATGTAGGGTTAATTTCAGAGCTGAGGTAACTGCTTCTAGTTCCTTTTGCAACCTCTCCTGTTCTGAGAGCTGAGCTGCCTGCTCCCGAATCTTATCTGGTTGTGCTACATTTGACACTGCGTCTTTTGGGCCGCTAGCTTGAACAGACTCCTTCAGTTCACCTATTTTGTCCCTCACCATTAGCAACTCTGCCATGCCCTCATCTTCTAGCTCTTTCAACTCCTCCCTATCTAAGTGACGCCCGATAAATGCAATGAGGAAGGAGCGACTTTTATCAGTTATGTCTAGCAAGCTCAACTCTCTTATGTCAAGAATATTGCAAAGTTCCACGAGGACATCTTTAGTCAAAGTGTACAATGTTCCAATCACCTCCAGTTTAAAATCCTCTATCTCTGACGAATCCATTTTTTCAATGATGTGAAATCTGTCTCCTGTGTCGTTATGGTGGCTTTGAACACCTTCGGATCTGTTCTCACTGTAGCTGGCTGTATGCAGGTTGGTGTTGCACATCCACATACCCGTGTCACAGTTCCTTGTGCTGCCATTGTTCGCCACACACTAGTGTTATTGTTGCACTGCTACTGCTGGAACACTGCAGGCTGTCACTGAACCAC
Source organism: Epinephelus lanceolatus (assembly GCF_041903045.1). Taxonomy (NCBI): domain Eukaryota; kingdom Metazoa; phylum Chordata; class Actinopteri; order Perciformes; family Serranidae; genus Epinephelus; species Epinephelus lanceolatus. The sequence goes on along the minus strand of NC_135748.1, from coordinate 5,568,364 downwards.
CGCAAACTGCCGATGAACTGCAGCACGCTGCCGACACACCACTGCTGCTGCTGGAACGCTGCCGACCACTGCAGCCTGCTGATGAACTGCCGCGCGCTGCTGACACACCACCGCTGCTGCTGGAACGCTGCCGACCACTGCTAAACCGCTGCAAACTGCCGATGAACTGCCGCACGCTGCTGACACACCACCGCTGCTGCTGGAACGTTACCACACGTTGCTGGATGTATTGGGAGGGATGAATAGTGAGAGAGTCAGCTTCAGATGATAGACGCCACTCTCACTATCCCATCCCAGCGGTGCCTCCAAATGTTGCACTCTGGAAAACAGGGATAAATAATCACACAAGTGATGCAGTGTTTCCTCAACCAGAGCTTTAGTGAAGTGAGGCAAATCATATTTTACAACAATACCTTCATTGAAACAGAGTACATCTGCACAAAAATACATCTGCATATACTGTATAAGTATGTTTACAGCTCAAATAATGTGATTAATGCCACTTATTTTTTAAACTGCACATTAATTTAACAATCTAAACCTGCAGTCTTTTAATACACAAATTGCATTATACAACAACTGAATCTAAATTATTAATAAAATAAAATACAGCATTCCTCAAACGTAATTCACATTTTCCCTATTAGTTCATTCTCCTCAGTAAATCTGATGAAAAGTAGCTTAGTGAACTCACACCCTTTTCTTATACAAAAGTTGCTAATTAAACAAATAAACTTGAACAAATCAAGTAACTACATAAACAGGATATAAACTGTGCAAAATACATTCACTTTTGTGCATTTACACACGTAAACAATGAAGACACTTGGTGTATTTATACAAGATGGCGGCAGTCTCGCTCGCTCGTACTTACTTTTAAATACCCAGTAAACATAGTTTTAACTTACTCAAGCATCATATAAATGTTCTCCTCACAGTCAAAACGTCTTATAAATTTATCAGAAACAGTTTCACAGTTCACAATATTGACACATACCTGGAAAACAGGGATAAATAATCACACAAGTGATGCAGTGTTTCCTCAACCAGAGCTTTAGTGAAGTGAGGCAAACATTGCGCGCGATATCCCTTGTATGAGGGCGCAGACAAAAATAATCGATCCCCGATTCTGACAGATCTAGACCTCCTTAGTGGAAGACAGAGATTATTATAGCTTAGTTTTTAACTGTAACAAATAAAACAAACAATGAAATGAATAAGAGATTATGTAATATTTTAACCCCTTCTTAAACATCTGATGAGTTTACAGTTTTTAAACCATTTTTTTTTAACTCTTCACATTTACTGTTTTTTAACTCATATTTATAGTGACTTTATGGTCTTTTTTAATCACATCTCAGCCCTTTTTTTTATGAATTGTTTCTTTTACCTATATGAGCTTTTTAACTTCAACAGGATTTTAACTTATTGCAGATTAATATATTACCTTTTTTTAAACTATTACACAAACAGGCACAAATTACTGCTTTCCTCCCTCCCTCTCGATTTGCAAGTACAGCACCCTGAATCAGAGCATTTCAAAAGCCCTCTGGTAATTGAATGCCTCTGGGACAGGCCCATTTATGGCAACCCACTGGATCCGTGGCGTGTGCGATCTGGCCAAGGCGCGGGTGCCGGAGCTAATAGCAGCCATTCAAGAAGCTGCTCCACCAGCCGCGGCCTAGAAGCGGCTCGGTGCTCCGCTCCGTTAAAATGACGCGCCAGGTCTATTTCTGACGACGCATCAATTTGCACAGACCAAATGAGTCAAACAGGAAGTCAGGCGCAGAAAAGACGAGAGTATCCGGTCGATTTTCAAAATAAAAGACCCCTGAAAACTCCGGATTGTATTTCACATCGCTACATCAACATGATGTGACAGGCATGAGTCAAATGAAAAGGAAAAAGTTTTCAGAGCTTACCTCAATGGTGCTGTATGTTGCCGTGCAGGCTCAGAGTTGTTCTTAAATACAGCCACACAATTCTCTACTGATGTTTTCTGGGGGTTTTCAAGAATGCTCACGAAGTGGATGTCAGTATTCTTCAATATTCCGCTTAGAAACGCGGTCTGCTCTATCAACTCAGGCTCACATTAGCGCTAGGAGAGCGACGTCTGTGGTGAGGCCGGGGAGGGTGAGGGGGAGGGAGGGGGGAGCCGAGGAATTCTCAGGAGGCAGGAGGTGCTCCAGCTGGTGCGCTACAGAGTGACGTTCATTTACCGGAGGCATTTTATATCTGGCCAATTTTTGGAGACTGTGGCAGGGCAAATTAGTCAATGTATGGGAAACAGTGTGTTTAAACACTAGAAAACTCAGGCCCTTTTCCTTCTTGTGTGGTGTATTCTGCACGATTCACTGGGTGCGCCTCTTTAAGTGGTCCGACTGGCAACCTGTTGAGACGATTTAGTTCTGCGTTCCTCCTCCGACTCCTCAGCGGGGGGGCCACAGGGGGAGCCGGACTCGGAGTTACGGGGGCACTGGCCCCTGCTGGCCCCCGCCCAAAACCGCCATTGTCTATAAGTTGGCATGTCTTTTTCAATAATTAATCAGACCACCATCTTTCCCTAACCTAAACCAAGTGCTTTGAGTGGACAAACATAACCATGACAATGTTTAGATGCCAGGAGTGGATTTTTTTAGAAGAGCAAATTAAATATGTTGACACGCCTCACTAAGGATCCTTGTGTCCTGAGGGTAGAGTCTCTTCCTGGGCCTCTCAGTGCTGGCCTGGTGTATCTGGTACCTTCTTCCTGACCTCAACAGGGAGACAAGGCAGTTATTCAAGTGGTTGGGATATTTTATGATTCTCCTGGCCTAATTCCTACAGTGCCTGGTGTAAACATACTTTAGGCAAGGTAGAGCAGCGCCTATAGTGTGTTCAGCTAAATGGACCACTCCTTGCAGGGCTTTGCAGGCTTGTTCAATGCTGTTTCCATCTTGATGTTCCCCATCAGGACTCTCTTGATGGTGCAGTAAAGAAATTCCTCAGTATCTGAGGGGATACCCAGAATTTCCCCAGGCTTCTGAGATGAAATAGTCTGCAGAATCCAGGTCAGGCTCCCAGTGATGTGGACACCAAGAAACTTGAAGCTGTCCATCCTCTCTACCCGTTCATATTAAGGGGGGTATAACTCCTTTGCTGCTTCTTCCCAAAGTCCACTATCTTCCCTTTAGTTTGATAATGTTCAGGAGCAGATTGTTGTCCTGACACCATCGCATCAGGCTATCTACTTCTTTCAGGTAGGCCTTTTCATTGTTCTTTGTAATCAGGTCCACCACAGCTGTGTCATCAGCAAACTCGATGATGGTGTTAGAGAAGAGGCTACACAGTCGTGTGTGTACAGGGAGTACAGCAGGGCACCCAAAACGCAGCCCTGGGGTGCTCCACTGTTAAGGATAAGGGTGAAAGAGGTATGTCTGCCCACTCTCACCACCTGGGGTCTGCCTGTTAGGGAGTCAATGACCCACGTGCACAGTGAGGTGTTTAATCCAAGGTTCAACTAAGCCAAAAAGCCCCAAAACAGAAAGTCAGCACCAAAACAGATACAATTTAGATCCTGACTGTGTGGGGAAAGAATTACTTTCTAGTAGTAGGTAGTCATGTTGATGCACTGCCCTCAGCTGTAGGCAGCATTGTTGCTTGATAAACTGAGTCAGTTGAATACTGTCATTAAAGCATTTTCATAAAGCCAAAACATGTTTGTACTCAGTTCTTTCTTTCTTTCTTTCTTTCTTTCTACATTATTGTATCCAGTGCCAACCCTGTCTCCTAGAAATAATATTTGGATATTAGTGAATGCTTTTCATAATTAAGGTGTGTATCAACATTTTTGTGACTTGCATCATACATCAATCAGTATTTCCTATGTTAATAGCAAATGTATTTGCTGTTTCAAATCAGATGCAAATTCCAGGAGACGGGGCTGCCAGGAATAGTTAGATAAAAAGACAGATAAACCTCCAGTCAGGTACCATTACAGGATAACAGTGTTCCAAGAGAAACTGAAATCAGGAATGTTTTCATAAATATTTATGTCCTTCCCTCTTTAGTGAGTGAAAAAATGTAATCAATTTGATAGTTGACTTTTTAATTTAAGCCAAACAGTGTGAAACCACAAATTAAAAAGGTGTGTAGAGTTGAGTCAGATGGTTTGCCCCCACTGCTTCCCAGCCAACATCTAAATAATTAACAACAGTTTTATTGAAACTTCTTTCAGAGGCTGTTTCAGGTCTAATCTGAAGGAGGCATAACAACACAGCTGTTGCCAGATGGTTCAGGGCACGGACCCAGACTCTCACTACTTTGTTTCTATTACTACCACACTACAGCAGCCCCAGAGGTGCTTTCCTGGCAGCTTGCTGCAGCCCTGGAACAAGACCTTGGAGACTCCAGGACCCAGACCAATTCATCACACTCTCTTCTCATGTCTCCAGTGTTGAGGACTGACTGAGCCTGTCGTCACAGCAGCTCTTAACAACCCCTCTCTCCAATGTCCCCATGCAAAAGGGACACTCTCTGGAAATAACTGTGCCCTCATAGGGCTTTATTACCTTACTGGCTGACACACAGAGAGCCAACAGGATGATCACAGTGGAGAAGCGGAGAGTCAGACTTTTTGTTAAGGAGGACCCAATCCCAATGGAGTCAGTTGATCTTTATTAAGGGTGCACAACCCTGCATATCAGATAATGCCTTAATGAAAAGGCAACTGAAGGAGATAATGATGAAATAAGATGGAACTTTTATACCTCAATCATTTTCAAAGTGTCCAGTTCTTTTTTTCAAACTTTTTTTCAAACCCGATGTGAATTTTCGTATTACGTTACTCAAGCAATTTGAACACTAGAATATTTTATGTTGACTCGCTTCATATACGCAAATAACTCGTGTCATGTGCACGTAAAACCGCTGAATCTCTGAACTTCAGCCAGTATGTACTCAGCCATGTTTCCATCAGCCTGTTTAGATGCGCATCTAGAAGTATCGCATTGGAAAATTATGATGGAAACACCGAAATTCGAATTAAAATCCCCTGATTCCCACAAACTAAAATACACTCGCTTTAGCCGGGTTTTGGTTGATTTGAAAAAACGTTGATTCGCAAAACGGGGGATGGAAACAGTTATGTTTCCGTGAGCAGTTATGAGCGTAGGTGCGCTACGCTCTGACGTATCGCACCTCTCTTCATTGTGATATCCACACTCCGGGTCGGGAAGGCGGTATTGCATTTACAAGCTGGTTGCCAACCGCCAGAAAATGTAGAAGAAGAAGAATGCAAGCCTGGTTTTGTTTCCGGTTCTGCGGAAAACTCGTGCGAGTTTGTAGTTTTCACCAAAGTCCGTACATTTAATGGAAACACACAGGATTCGTATTTCTTTTAATGCGCATTTCCCAATGATTCAAATCACTTTTGGATGGAAACATAGCTAATGATGATTGGCCATCGGGGGGCAAATCCGCGCTGCTTGTAGTTTGCGCCATTCACATCGTCCATCGTGCTGCCCATCGGGATTTGCATCTAATTGCATCTTTACATTGACTTTTCATGTAATTCACTTGTGCAAATTGTTTAATTTGTGCCTGGTGTGAACACAACATTAGAACATGATTCAGTCCCACTTATTGATGCCAGCCTCCAGGACCCTTCAAGGTGAGAGGGGGCGGATCGGTTCAAGACCATTTCTTTTATTTTTGACATTTTAGATGAGTCTGTCCCAAACCTGGAAGGGTGATACGTAGCTCTTGTTTTCTTTGTTAATATATCATTTTAGTTTAGTTGTTATGTTTTCACATAACAAAACATTGTATTATCTAAATCTATGTGACGTGAGGTGCAGAAAGGGAACCCAGGAGCAGAAACGGAGCCGGTTATAACAATGATTTATTTAACAAAGGGGCGGGCGAATCCACAAAAAATCAACATTGCAAGAGTCCTTCAAAAAACACAAAAGACGTCCAGAGAGTGCTGGGCTGTGAGGGCACGGGAGGCACTGGAAAAGACGGAGGAGAGACATGATTACAAAAACTCATCAAAATGCACAAGAGAAAGTTCACAATGTTACCAGACGGGAGCCAAGCTGATACCACGGAGGTTCTCTGTATACTCTGGCGTCGAGGAGTGTCTCAGCAGGCTTAAAGTAGGCGGCTTGATTGGCAAAGCAGAAACAGGTGAGTCCAATCACTCCTCGACGCAGCAGGGGGGAAGGGTGCCTCCGGAGGAACAAAAGTAAAGTTACCCAAACAACACACACACAACCGGAACATACTATCAAAATAAAAGCAGCAAATACAAACCACAACAGTACCCCCCCCCATCAACGAACGCCTCCTGGCGTTCTCCCAGGCTTGTCCGGATGAGCCGCGTAGAACTCCCGGAGCAGAGAATCATCCAGAATCAGGCCCCGTGAGATCCATGACCGTTCCTCAGGACTGTACCCCTCCCAGTCCACCAGAAACTGGAACCCCCGTCCCTGCGGGCGAACATCCAGGATCCGAGACACTGTGAAGGCGGGATGGCCGTCAATGAGCCGGGGGGGAGGCGGGGCGACGGTCGGAGGGCTGAGCTCACTGGAGCTGACAGGCTTCAGCAGGGAAACATGGAACGAAGGATGGATCTTCATGGAATCCGGCAGTCTGAGCTTGACAACAGAGGGGTTAATCACTTTCAAAATCTCAAAGGGGCCAACAAAGCGAGGGGAGAGCTTACGTGACTCGACATCCAGGGGGAGATCACGTGATGACAACCACACCATCTGGCCGGGACGGTAGGCAGGGGCGGAGGAACGGTGGGCGTCAGCAAGACGCTTGTTTCTCTCCGCAGAACGGGTGAGCGCTGCCCTGACGGACCTCCACACCTCTCTCACCCTCCGGAGATGTTCCAGAACCGACGGGACCGCCACTGCAGCCTCCTGTTCAGGGAAGAGGGGGGGTTGGTAGCCCAGGCAACACATGAATGGAGACATACCTGTGGCCGAACTGGTGAGGGAGTTATGGGCGTACTCAATCCAGGGGAGCTGGGAGCTCCATGAGACTGGGTGATGGGCAGCGACGCAACGAAGGGCCGACTCCAGGTTCTGGTTGGCCCGCTCTGTCTAGCCGTTGGTCTGGGGGTGATAGCCTGATGACAGACTGGCCGTGGCTCCTACTGCCCTGCAGAACTCCCTCCAAACTTGTGACGCAAACTGGGGTCTTCGGTCCGACACCACGTCGAGAGGAATCCCGTGAAGCCTGAAGACATGGTTCTCTAGTAGACGGGCAGTCTCGAGGGCAGAAGGCAGTTTAGGGAGTGGCACATAATGAACAGACTTAGAGAATCGATCCACGATAGTCAATATCACTGTGTTACCTTCTGACGGGGGCAACCCCGTGATGAAGTCCAGAGCGATGTGGGACCAGGGACGACTAGGGATGGGCAGAGGGCGTAACAGACCAGTGGGGGGTTGATGAGAGGTCTTTCCCCAGGCACAGACAGAGCAGGCGGCAACGAACTCACGTGTGTCCCGGTACATACTGGGCCACCAGAAGCTTTGACGGAGGAACTGGAGAGTACGGTGAATGCCGGGATGACACGTGAGCTTCGATGAAAGGGCCCACTGGAGGACCTGAGAACGGACCGAGTCGGGCACAAATCTCCGGTCGGGGGGTCCGGTACCAGGGTCGGGCTGCCGCTCTTGTGCCTCCGCGACGATGGACTCGACCTCCCAGGAGGCCATTCCCACGAAGCAGGAGGGAGGGAGGATGGGGTCCGGACTCTCCGAGTCCAAGGGAGGAGAGCGGAGACGTGACAGGGCGTCCGGCTTAATGTTGCGGGAACCAGGGCAATAGGAGAGGGAAAAGTTGAAGCGACTCAAAAACAGTGCCCACTGGGCCTGGTGGGGGTTTAGCCTCTTGGCGGAGCATAGATAAGCGAGGTTCTTGTGGTCGGTCCAAATCAAAAACAGAACCGTCGTGCCCTCCAGCCAGTGCCTCCACTCCTGTAGAGCCCAAACCACAGCCAGCAACTCTCTATTCCCCACGTCGTAGTTACGTTCAGCGGGGGACAGGCGGCGAGAAAAAAAGGCGCAGGGGTGCAGCTTGTTGGTTTGGGGGTCTCTCTGGGAAAGCACCGCTCCAGCTCCAGAATCCGAAGCATCCACCTCGACCACAAACTGTAAGGCGGGGTCAGGGTGTTTTAGGACTGGGGCGGATGTGAAGAGCTCCTTGAGATGGGTGAAGGCCTGCTGGGCCTCAGGGGACCAACGGAAAGGGGAGCTCTGGGACGTGAGTCTGGTTAGAGGGATGGCCACCTTGCTGTAGTCTCGAATGAACCTCCTGTAAAAAGTTGCAAACCCGAAGAATCTCTGGAGCTCTTTGCGGGTCGAGGGGGTTGGCCAGTCTGTGACCGCTTGGATTTTGGCTGGGTCAGGTTGTAGCTGGCCCCTGGCTATGATGTAACCGAGGAACCCAACTGAGGTGGAGTGGAACTCACATTTCTCGGGTTTGACGTACAACTTGTTCTCCAGAAGCCTCTGGAGGACGAGTCGGACATGCTGTCTGTGCTCCTCGAGGGTGCGGGAAAAAAATCAGGATGTCATCGAGGTAGACAAAAACGAAGCGGTTCAGCATGTCTCTCAGCACGTCATTAATTAGGGCCTGGAAAACTGCGGGGGCATTGGTGAGACCAAAAGGCATGACCTGGTACTCGAAGTGTCCGAGAGGTGTGTTGAAGGCAGTTTTCCACTCATCTCCCTCCTTGATCCTGATGAGGTGGTAGGCGTTCCGCAGGTCCAACTTGGTAAAGACAGTGGCGGAACAAAGGGGCTCGAAGGAGGGGTCAATGAGAGGGAGAGAGTACTTATTTTTTATGGTGATATCATTGAGGCCACGGAAATCAATGCAGGGGCGTAGAGAGGCGTCTTTCTTTTTGACGAAGAAAAACCCCGCCCCCAGCGGAGAGGAGGAGGGCCGAATGAGTCCAGAAGCCAACGAGTCCTGGATGTACGCCTCCATAGCCTCCTTCTCTGGGCGTGACAGGTTGTACAGTCGACTGGAGGGAAGGGGAGCGCCAGGGAGGAGGTCGATGGAGCAGTCGTAGGGCCGATGAGGGGAAAGGGAGAGAGCCAACTCCTTACTGAACACGGGGGCTAGATCGTGATACTCTGGGGGCACAGAGGCGAGATCTGGAGGAGTAGAAGGAGTCACAGGGGGCCGAGGAGAGATGGGATTGGCCGAACGCAGGCATTGGGAGTGACAATGGGGACTCCAATTGGTTATACTGGAGGCTTTCCAGTCAATCTGGGGATTGTGGAGTAGTAACCAGGGGAAACCTAGGACCAGGGGAACATGGGGGGAAGGAATGACGAGCAACTGAATGTCCTCACGGTGGTTACCAGAGATGATGAGGGTGACAGGGACAGTGCGGAACTTTACCTGAGCAATTAACCTAGCATCAAGGGCGGTGACATTTCTAGGGGTGGACAAGGGCTCTAGGGGAAGGTTGAGCTGAGTGGCCAATTCGTCATGGATGAAACTCTCATCAGCCCCAGAGTCGATCAGCACCTTTAACGGCAGCGACTCCCGACCCCAGAGCAGACAAGAAGGGACAGTGATACGTGCAGAAGAGCTAGGGGAAGTCTGACTCACCAGTGCGCTCTTGTTCACTGGCGAGTCTGCTCTTTTGGCGTCTGGGGACAGGAAGCCAGGAAGTGCCCCGCCTGGCCACAGTAGATGCACAGTCGCAGGTTGAATCGGCGCTGACGTTCGCTGGGGTGTAGCCGGGCCCTTCCCAGCTGCATGGGCTCAACAGGGGAAGCGTTAGGGGTGGCATGAGCTTGAGGTGGAGAGGGAGGGCCGGGGGAAGCTGACAGAACTACAGGTGGCGCTAACTCTCTACCTCTGGTGGAGCTGGTTTGCATCTTCTCCTGACGCCTCTCCCTGAGTCTGTTATCAATACGGATGGCTAAAGAAATCAACGACTCTAAGGAGTCAGGCTCGTCTCGGGAAGCTAGCTCATCTTTGAGCTCACTGGAAAGCCCTCTTAGGAAAACCCCCTTTAATTCTAGCTCACCCCACCCACTCTCTGAAGCTGCGATCCTAAAATCGATGGACAAGTCAGCCACTGATCTAGAACCCTGAACAAGAGAGAACAAACGCTTAGCTGCTTCCTGTCCCTGCCGGGGGTGGTCAAAAATTCTACAAAGTTCACCAGTGAAATTGTCAAAGGAGGATAGGATGGGGGATTCCTGTTCCCATAACGCTGTAGCCCGCTGAGCAGCTCTACCCCGGAGTAAGTTAACAGTGTAGGCGATTTTAGCTCTATCTGAGGGGTAACTAAGAGGCTGCTGGTCAAACACTAAAGAACAACGTAACACAAAACCACTGGCCCCCCCAATCTCACCGGCATAAGGTTCGGGGGAAGGGACATAGGGCTCCTTGTGAGGGCTGTGGTGCGGTGAAACCGGGGCTGGCGGGGGAGAGGGTGCAGTACTCACAGAGGGCTGTTCAGGGGTGGCGCTGTGGTCCGAGAGGCGAAGCTGTTCAGTGAGGTTGGTGACTTGAGCACTGAGATCCCAGGAGCGGAAACGGAGCCGGTTATAACAATGATTTATTTAACAAAGGGGCGGGCGAATCCACAAAAAATCAAAATTGCAAGAGTCCTTCAAAAAACCCAAAAGATGTCCAGAGAGTGCTGGGCTGTGAGGGCACGGGAGGCACTGGAAAAGACGGAGGAGAGACACGGTTACAAAAACTCATCAAAATGCACAAGAGAAAGTTCACAATGTTACCAAACGGGAGCCAAGCTGATACCACGGAGGTTCTCTGTATACTCTGGCGTCGAGGAGTGTCTCAGCAGGCTTAAAGTAGGCGGCTTGATTGGCAAAGCAGAAACAGGTGAGTCCAATCACTCCTCGACGCAGCAGGGGGGAAGGGTGCCTCCGGAGGAACAAAAGTAAAGTTACCCAAACAACACACACACAACCGGAACATACTATCAAAATAAAAGCAGCAAATACAAACCACAACAATTTAAGTGTTTTATTTTTATTTTTTCATTTCACAATGTTTTTCATTTAAATATTTTATATAAATTTAGATATTCTAATATCTTATATTTTATTTTGTAGGTTACGGATTGTAATGGAGGCAGTTATGAGTTTGGCTTTTCCTTTGGTTCCCACATGAACGGCCCAACAGGCCAACCAGTGATGGAAAGTCACCAAGTACATAGTGCTGTAGGTGTTATACTCTTAAAGTTCCTTTCAAGAGATACTTTACAAGTACAGCTATCTCAAACAACTCCAAGTATTTCAATTTGATGCTACCTTATACTTCTACTCTTTGACAGTTAAAGTTGCGAGTAACTTTGCAAGTTATGATTCGACACAAAAGGGGGCCCTTCTGTGTTTAGTCTGCAGTGGAAATGCTAAATGGATTTATGGTCTAAGTACATGTTCATAGAGGTTACTTTTGGTTTTGAAAGTACTATACTGAAAGGTTTTGGTAAAAACGGGGCTTTTGTGTCAACCCTGTGATAGCAGAAAATATAAGACTTGCTGTCTTACGTAATGGTAGAGTAAAACAATCTATATTGCATCCATCATAAGGATTCCTGCAACACTTTAAATGGACTTTAATTGGAATAGTTCATACTATGGTATTGCTACTTATACTCAAATAAGTCAAAACAAAAGCATCTGAATTATTACAGCCCTGTCTCTCCTTCCCTTTCTCCCTCTTAATATAAAGAGATAAAGGGCGAGCCTTGAGGACATTTTGTAATTCAAGAATATAACACAAGCCAGAATAAGTTAAATCATTTTACATGTACCGGTTCTAAAATCGTTAGTATAAACTATGCATAGCTGTTAGGGGCCATCTTCCTTGGTGGCCTCAGGCAGTTGCCTACTGTGCCTGGTAAACTGCACCCCCTGGTGGGTAATATAAAACGTGCGACGGTGATCAAATATGACACATAGTTATGCCACAGAAAAAAGGGAAATAAGGATCACAAGAGTGAATTTGATGTTTCCTCAGTGAGAGCTTTACTTGAATTAAAACTTTACAAAAATATAACAATTTACAAAGTACAAATAAATAATACAACTTGCAGGAAATGTGTTTTCATAGAGAATACACACCATTTTTTTCAGTTAAAACATGCACAGTATTTACACTGAACAAAAATATAAACGCAATGCGAAGGAGATGTGTTGCACTGCGTGAGGCAAATGGTGGTCACACCAAATACTGACTGGTTTTCTGACCCCCCCAAGACCCCCCTCAATAAAGCAAAACTGCACATTTCAGAGTGGCCTTTTATTGTGGCCAGCCTAAGGCGCACCTGTGCAATATTCATGCTGTCTAATCAGCATCCTGATATGCCACACCTGTGAGGTGGGATGGATTATCTCAGCAAAGGAGAAGTGCTCACTAACACAGATTTAGACAGATTTGTGAACAATATTTGAGGGAAATGGTCTTTTGTGTACAGAAAATGTTTTAGATCTTTGAGTTCAGCTCATGAAAAATGGGAGCAAAAACAAAAATGTTGCGTTTATATTTTTGTTCAGTGTACTTGAGACATAAATTCCTGCTTTCTCACTCAACAAAATTTTTTAAACTCAACAGACTCTCACAAGTCAATGAAGTGCATTGAAACATATTACTAATACTGGTAACAGTGCAAAATATAAACCCTGTCTCACTGTGAAGTCATCAAATAATGGTCCTTGGTCAGTGACTTCCAGCGTCAGACACCAATGAAAAAAAAAATGTTCTTTCAAGTTGGCATGATACACTGGTCACTGTTATTGTGTTACAGAGGCTGGCAGCGTCAGGGGGGAAATGTGGCAAGACAACAACATAAGTTGAGAGGGTGAAAATCCAGGTAGGGTGGATGGGTCCAACAACCACCAATTTTCACCCAGGAGAGCAGTGTTCACTTCCTGTATGACTGTAAAGCCAAGCCCTGTTCTTTTTTTCTAAAACTCAAACAAGTGCTTTTGATAGCTAAACCCAACCATGTGTGTGCTGGCTAAATGTAACCACCTGCGTTTGTTGTTGAAGGAAACAAAGGTCAATACATGAAGCTGTAATGACGTAGTGCATTTATTTTGGAAGAGAAAAAAAAATTGAAAACATATGTGTATTTTAAAAAAAGACAATGCATGTAACAGGCAGAGTGTCAGCAACCAACACACCCCGAATAACTTGCACGTCATATCCCGCACCTGCCCATACCAGGCCGACCCAACCCATTACCCATCATTATGTCTAAGTCAAAGGTGCACCTGCCCATACCCATTTATAAAACTTCTGCGATCTGACCTGCACCTGTGATTAAACACACAGGCCACAGTCACTCACATTCAGCTGGGTTCTAAATCCAGCGGAGGAAAAGTCTCTTTCACTGGCTGTGCTTGAAACCGAGATGGTGAAAACATTCTGTGCAATCACTGCCAGGGTAGGACACATTTTAGCATGCTCCTTCCACCACCATAGAACCTCAAATGATTCTTCTTGGGTGTGTTGAACTTGATGTCGGCAGCCATCTCATTTTCGGGCTGCAAAGTTTCTCCGCTGGAGTCCTCCACGTCAGTGACGAATGTGACAACAGGGTCAAAATTTCAACTTGTGTCATTGTCTTTCAAAATAAAAGTAGCTGCAGCTTGATTATTGTGATTTAGATGTCAAAATATTACACATATACTGCACATCTTTAATTCTGAAAAAAGAAAAATATACTTTTGTTCTCACCCACTGCCTGCCCACACCAATGACTTCATATACATATCTATATATATATATATATATATATATACACACACACACACACACACACACACACATATATATATATATACATATATAAGTATACATACACATACATACACACACACACACACGTATATATATATATATATATATATATATATGTATATATGTGTAGAGAGAGAGAGAGAGAGAGAGAGAGAGAAATACATATGCATACATGTGTGTGTGTATACATATATATATATATATTACCCATTACACAGTTTTTTGCAGGTTACCTGTCAGACACCTGACCCTGTGCAGTACTCTGCTTTGAACATCACACAACTTGTATTATAGTTATGTATGAACACGACATTGCACAATCTAAAATGAAATTCTGATAAAAAATAACCATCGCATTTGTATTCTGTACTCACATTGTCCTCCCTAATACAGGACTCATAGCCTCGAATGAGAACATGTCTTATCTCAAGCAAAGGTAGGTGATGGATCAGAGTGAAAGGCAGTCATGAAATCAGTCAGTCAGCTGGTATATTATTGTGATTAGAGATTTGCTGCTTATGACCTGGGTTCATTTCCCCCAAACTTTGTTACTTTGTTATAGTGGTTTAGATTAATGTTGAAACCACTGTGGTAATGTGGTGTGGTTGATTTAACACTGTATTCTTGGAGGAGTAGATTTCTGAATATAGGAACAAGATGACAGCTCATCCTTTGAGTGGGGCTGTGGCATCCTCATCTTTAAAAGCCACTCTGAATCCCACATTATAATTTCACTTTTCCAGCGGTAATACAGGCTCAAGTCATTAGCATTCATTTTATGACTTGGGTTGCGCTCCCACTGATTGTTTCTTTCCCCTCAATCATCTGGAGGGGGGGCTGTGGACCGGGGCCTCAGGGGCCAACTCTGGAGGAAAATGAAAAATGGAATGGTAATTAAGTGTTAGATAGAGGTAGGGCAGGGCTGGCGGTGAGAAAATGAGGAAGTGAAGCATCAGGTTTGGAAAGGGGCTGAAACGGCCCGGCACTGCAGGAACTCTGCAGGCACAGTGGAGTCATTGTTTCACTGGTGACAGATCTCAGGAAGGCCCGGCTAATTTATTTCAGGACCCTTGTTACTCACTCAGACCCTCGCAGGTGTTGCGCTATTAAAAATGAGAAGCTTTTAACTCTGCTGGGCATACTGCAAGCTTATCCAGTGTGCAGGGAAAAACTTAAGGGAAGTTGACTGCAGTACCTAACTACTGATTCAGCTGAAAGTTGTGCGGGTGTTGGAGTGCACTGACAGAGTAAAGTACAGTAAAAGCACAAGTAAAAGCAAGTATTCAAATAATGGCAGTCTCAAATAATAGTCAGCCAAAACTGTCCATTTGTGGTTACATTAATGTACTGCCACTACCACCACTACAATTACTATGTTAAACAACTCAAAATGTACTGCCAACCACATTTTATCTTTTATTAACATAAGAAAAAATGATTTTAAAAAATGTGTTCAGTAAACATATTTTTAAAGTTGCAAAATGTTAATACTGAACCCATCGGTAAAATAGTCACCGACAACGTATTTTATTTGTTTTCCCCATAATACTGGTTATTTCCAGTGAAGTGCTGTCAGGGTAGGCAAAGTAAGCAGCCTATCCTGTCTCCGTTGTAAATCACATTTTCTAAACCAATAATATTTAATGTAAGAAATTTTAATTTGTAATATTAGTTTATTTTGATTTCTTTGATTTGCGTATTAATTCAGTAGTGTAGAGGTTACGATGAGAAATGTAGCAGTTGTGCATTGAGTGCAGAAATAAATGGGAGAAAGCCAGTGCTTTTAATCCCTTTTCACTGTGAATGAAAGCCAAAAAAGCATGTTGTGCATGAGCGCTTTGATTCTGCATTCCATAACATTTATGTCAAAAAGCAAAACTCTTCTGTGCCTGCTTTATTCAGTGTTTTCACTGATTTAAATCACCTCGTCCATTTGTTTCGGAGAGGAAGAGACCTCTGTGGATAATTTGGCTCTTGGTAAAAAAAAACCTCCTGAACAGTGAAGACTTAAGGAATTCTAAGGAGTAGTTTCAGCTGGTTGCAATCTGCAATCCTCACTTCTAGCTGCTACTATATCCTCTTACATTTTTCACAGTGGACCTTTGAAATACATCCACATCTACAATCCTGTTGCCCAAAGCATCACTGAAGGTGTCTTTTCATCCACCTGTTTTTATACACATTCTCAATTTGCACTTAAAAACTTGAGTGGAACCCTGTAAATTTGAAAAAACAAACAAATAAATAAATAAATAAATAAATAAATAAATAAATAAATAAATAGTTTAGCTTAAGTGGAAAAGTTGTAACAAAGAAAATTACAAGAAAGATCAATAGAAACAGATTTGGTGAAACAATCATGATGTACATAAAGCAAGATTCTGCTGCACCGAAGAGACAAAAAATGTCAAAAAAACAAAAGCATCAGATCTGTGTGAAATGATGAAAAAACTGTAACCTGCCTCACATTAATATACAAAAGAAATAAACCCCATATTTCCATCACCTTTTATATTGTTTCATTTTGTTTGAAGTTTGACTGGTGCTCTTGTAATTAAATTCAGCACCTACTGCTTATCTTGACAAACCAGTCCTAATTCAGTGTATGATTAACAGTAGTGATGTATTCATGCAGACAATGGCATACTCTTTTTCTGAAATGTGGGTTTAAATTTGAGTTCCAATGGATGGAAATCTGGCTTGAGACAGAGGATGCAAGTGACCTTTTTTGCCTCCATCTCTGGGCTTTTGGGTTCAACTGGCAACACTAAGCAGAGGGGGGTGGGGGGGGGGGGTGGGCTAACTAAGTCAGTGCAGATGGGAAAGGCACAAACTTTGGCAAGCAGCGAGGCTTCTTTTCTGAACTCTCCCTGACATGGCTGGTGGGGATACACTGTGTGGCATTGTGCCTTCAACTCACCAGTAACACAGCCTCTAAAAGTATGTAATCTGCTGGGTTGGAATCATCGTCTGTTATTTATTATTGAGATGCAGGAAAAAAGTTGACCACCTAAATTTACAGACATTGACAAGATTTGACTGGACTGGGCTGCAAAGTTTAGATAAATGGTAAAATATTTTCATGTCAGTTGATCCACAGTAAATCACCTAAACATATGGGAGAGCTCTCTGGCTCTGATAGTGCACATACTGGGGGAAAGATCTGTTAATTCCCAGTCAAGGCAAGTCAATGTTTATTTATATAGCAATAAATCATGACAAAAGTTACCTCAGGACACTTTTCACATAGAGCAGGTCTAGACCAGAGACCCAACAATTTAAATGAATCCTCACCAAGAGCAAATTGTGCAGCAGTAGCAAGGAAAAATTTTATTTGAACAGGCAGCAACCTCGAACAGAACCAAGATGGTGGGCGGCCATCTGCCCACTGAATGCCTTTTATTGTTCCATTGATTGATGGCTGTTTTGCTTGTTAAAGGGTTAGTTCAGGGATTTTTTAAGTGGCCTGTATGAGGTTTTCATCTATAGTCAGTGTATTTCCTTCTGTAGATGATGGTTGGCCCACCCCTAGTTTAGAATAGCAGGCAGGAGTCCCACTAGTGAAGCTCAGCATTACATTGCTGTGGACGGGGGTTGGCGTCAAAACATATTTTAGCCACCTTAAAGGAGGCCCACCTAAATAAAAATAAATATCAGTCTAAGTGGACACTGTACTGAGGATCTTTCACAGTTACCTCACCATCAGAGACCCCTTACATTTGATACTACATTTTCTCAACCACAAAACTTCCGTATTACTGCGCAGCTGCTGCTGCGCACTGCATTACCCTGTTAAAGTTACGTACTACAACATAAAATGTTATAGGCTACAGTTATCACAGTACCAGTGGCTGTAGATTGTGTGATTCCAGCAAACAGCTAACAGAAATATTTTGAAAAGATAAACATAGCCCATGAAGCTTTGGTTGTCGAATAACCAATCATAATCAAAGACTTACTTTGGAGACAACTTGTCATTAGGCCCTTCTGGTCTGGGACTTTTTTCCAATTTATCTTCAGAAAATTGAAGGAACACCAGCATCCAGTAAGGCTACGAACAGTGGATGGTTTTTTGATGCAGAGTCTGCAGACTGTATGTGAAGTGGTGGTGATTCACAAGGCAGCAGTAACATTATCTCTCTGGGTACGTGATCATGCATTTACCAGGGGCGGAAATCCCAGGGGGGGACAGGGGGGATGTGACTCCCCCTTCAGTAAAGCTGTCCCCCCTAGAATAATTTGAGACACAATTAATAATTTTTGAACAATGCAGTAGTATTTATTGAAAGCACAATGTAAACGGTGCTCATTATAATCGTGCAATAATGTGCTATTTAAATCTTAAAAGATTTAGTCCCCCCCTCCCATTCCTAGTAGTGGTATATCCCACACTCTTTCCAACGGGCGGGGCTGCTTGGCAGCAGTAGCAGCGTGTGGCTGGACCCGCTGCCCACATTGCGCATTGCAGGGTAAGATGTACACTCACACAGACACAGTTTAACTTACACAAGTTGCAACACATCCCATTTACTGTTACAACAAGCCCCAGGCCCAGGCTGATAATATAAACTGTCTGCAACATTTCTCCTGCATTGTTCAAAAGCCTACTCAATTACGAGTGCTGCTAAGCTAAAAGCTAATGATTAAGCTCAGAATTTAGTGATAGTCAGAGAGGACAGGAGAGAAAGAAGAGGGAGAGGACAAGACAAGAGCAGTCAGTGGCGGAGAGGCTCATAGCTAATGGGTACCTGTCTGTAGGCTCTCCACCTGTCAGTGAGACAAACATGAAAGACGTGCAGTTTAACCAACGAGGAGCGGTCATTACGTGCGACTATTACGCACGGTTGTGAGGTGCGCAGCGGCAGATCTCACAGCACACTGTTTATAAACCAGTTTACCAGTTTAATTGCAGGAAATGTTTAGTTGTTAAGCCATTTCTCATAAGTATAGACATTCACTCTGCCTGTTGGAGAGATAGAGAGAAGATTAAAGCGTCAAATTGCGGTAAAAGATGCTGTATAAAAGACAGGCTACAACTTTTTTTCCAATGGTCATTTCTCCCCCCACCACGCCACCTGTCAAATCGCTTTGCAGTGCTGCCGAACGACGCACCGGACCACCCAGGTGATGTGGGCAGGGCCTGCCCGGCTCTGGACCGTGTCTCCACTGGTGCGTCTCCTGATCCTGCTCACTGTCCAGCGGTGGCGATGTCAAGGCTGGTGGCTCTCGTGCTGACGTGTCCCCCCATCTTCCATCCTCCGTGGCCCTGGCCAACCATAGGCTGTCCTCCAAAGGTTCTCTCCAAACCCGAGGGGCGCACATCACTGAAGGGACCCAGACGTCGCAGTCGCTCCTGGGAGGCTCACCATCAACCACCGAATACTCGGCTCGGACCACCATCTGTGGTTGTTGTCGGCTCATTCATGGTTCGACACATCACCTTGCCAGCGGCTAAAACCTTCTGCTATCCAGGTGCCCAAGTCCAGGATATAGACTCCAAAGTCCCACAACTGCTAGATTAAAACCCACCTGCTTCAACCGTTGTTGTCCATGTGGGAATTAAAGATCTCAGGAATAAACAATCAGAGACACTTAAAAAAGGACTTCAGGAATCTCATCGACAACCTTTTACAATCAGATCGCCGGTTCATCATCTCAGGCCCGCTACCCTGTCCGAGCTTTGGAGATGTCAAATTCAGCCGTGTCTGTCAATTTCATACATGGTTCAAGGGATACTGCTGCTCGCTCAGCATACCGTTTGTTGACAACTTTACTACACTGAAAAAAAATATAAACGCAACACTTTTGTTTTTGCTCCCATTTTTCATGAGCTGAACTCCAAGATCTAAAACATTTTCTATATACACAAAATACCATTTTCCTCGCAAATATTGTTCACAAATCTGTCTAAATCTGTGTTAGTGAGCACTTCTCCTTTGCCGAGATAATCCATCCCACCTTACTTTCTGGAACCACCCATACCTCTTCAGACACGATGGAGTACATCCAAATTTTCATGGATCACGTCTTCTTGCCATGAACATGGAACTTGCGTCAAACTCCTCCCACACACTGTGAAACTGATGTTTGGTGAGTCCGATCCATCACTCTAATGACTGTCACTCTGCTATAAAAATTCCTGTAATTATTAACCATAGACACAGACCCCGTAATCTCCCTGTATCAAACAGGAATTTAAACAACTTACTACCGGTTCAGACTCTAATTGTCAGTCCCCCAAAAAGCCATACACCTCAAAAAATAAAAATGGCTTTATTAAATGTCAGATCGCTAAACAATAAGTAATTTTTAGTAAACGATCTTATTAATACTCACAACCTGGACTTCAACCTATTGACTGAGACCTGGCTGGACAGAAATGGCACAGTCACACTCATTGAAACTGCACCTCCTAACTTCAAGTTTATCCATACAACTATATCTGATAAGAGAGGCGGTGGAATAGCTGCCATCTTCTCTAATATGTATAGCTGTAAGGAAATCATCCTCGGAGAGTTCACATCTTTTGAATACCTTGCTGTATCTATACATTGTAATGCATCGATTTTAATAATTACTATCTATAGGCTACCAAAATCTAAACATGGCTTCTTTGATGAATTTTCTGAGCTGCTGTCCAAGGTCTCCACTATGATTGTCTGATTATCTCAGGAGATTTTAATATTCACGCTGACAATCAAACAGACCCTTTTACTAGAAACTTAATTTGTCTACTGGAGGCATTTGACCTCACTCAGCATGTTTCTGGACCCACCCACAATAAGGGGCATATTTTAGACCTGGTCATATCAAAAGGATGTAATATTACTGTACCCTCTGTCATAGATGTTGGTATCTCAGATCACTGTTACATTTTCTTTGATGTGTCTGCTTTTCCTATACAACAGACGTGCACTCGAACAATCAAAAAACGTATCATTGATAATAATACAATTGAAACCTTTAAAAAAACTGTAAATGAGTTGTCATTGTTCACAGCATCACCACCTGAGGATTCTGTGAACAACTTCAACTCCAAAATACAAAATATCATTGACAATATTGCACCTTTTAAAACTAAAAACATAGAAAAGCAAAAAGCTCCCTGGAGAAATGGAGTGTCTGTTCTGCAGTCTAAGAGAAAGTGTCGCTAGGCAGAACGACAATGGAGAAAAACAAAACTTCAGGTTCACTATGAAATCTAAAAGGACAGACTAAGTGACTGCAACAAAGAAATTAAACGGGCCAGACAATCCTTCTTTTCTAAAATCATTAATGAAAATATCAATAATACTAAAGTGCTCTTCTCTACTGATGATCAACTTGTAAATCCACCATTTTCAACCCTATCAGAGATGCTGATAGGCGATATACATCAGGCGGAACATTAGTGCCTCAAGATCCAGAAATGAACCTACACTCCAGTTCTCCAGGAATATTATCTGTGCTATGTCTCACTTTGACATTATAGATTTAGAAAAACTAGACAGTATAGTTGGGCATTTCAAGTCCTCCACCTGCTGCTTGGATTCCATCCCTACCACATTTTTTAAAAGTGTTTTTAACTGCTTAGCACCTGATGTTTTAGAAATTATTAACTACTAACTCCTAACTCCTAACTACTACTACTCTTCAGTCTGGCATTTTTCCTGCAGCACTTAAAACAGCTGAGTAACCTTGATGCAACAGTTATTGCTAACTATAGGCCCATTTCCAACTTACCATTCCTCAGCAAAATACTCGAAAAAAAAACAGTCTTTTCTCAGCTTAATGAGTATCTAACATCACATAGCCTTCTAGACATCTATCAGTCCGGTTTTCGATCTCACCATAGCACAGAAACGGTACTTACTAAAGTTGTAAACGATCTGCAAATAAACACATACTCCAATAAACTATCTTTTCTTGTTCTCCTGGATCTCAGCGCACCTTTCGACACTGCTGATCATAATATTCTAATAGGGAGGTTAGAAAAATGGGTCGGCTTATCGACCCGGTTCTAAATTGGTTCAGAACCTACCTACAGGAAAGGCAGTTCTTTGTGTCCATTGGCGACTTTGCCTCGGATAGAGTGGGTATTACGTGTGGAGTACCCCAAGGTTCAATTCTTGGACCACTACTATTCAGCCTCTATATGCTCCCACTCACACGTTATACAGAAACACAACATAAACTACCATAATTATGCAGATGATTCACAACTCCACGTATCCCTATCTCCTGATGACCTAGATTCCATACATTACCTAACTCAATGTATTGAAGACATTAATCTATGGATGTCAGAGATTTTTTTTTACAAGTGAACAAAGACAAAACAGAAATACTCATCTTTGGTGCAAAGGCTCAGAGACAGAGAATTGCAGCTCATCTTAATTCTCTGTCTCTGAAGAGCAAAAGTGAAACTAGAAATCTGGGTGTGATCATAGACAGTGATCTAAATTTTATGAGCCACATCAATTATCTCACAAGATCAGCCTTTTACCATCTAAAAAACATCTCCAAACTAAGGGGATTTCTATCAAAATCAGACTCAGAGAAATTAATCCATGCTTTTATAACAAGCAGACTAGATTATTGTAATGGTCTACTCACTGGCCTCCCAAAATCCGCTGTGCAGCGAGTACAGTTAATTCAAAATGCAGCTGCACACATTCTCACCAGAACTAAAAAGTCTGAACACCTTACACCTGTTCTTAGACCCCTGCATTGGCTACCTGTCAAAACCAGGATGAATTTTAAAATTTTATTAACAGTATACAAAGCTCTAAATGGCCTTGCACCTCACATGCTAATTGGATACCAAACAGCAGGAACTCTCAGGTGCACAGGCAGTGGTCTTTTAACCATCCCACGTACTAACTCTAAAGCAGGAGATGCTGCCTTCTGCACTTATGCCCCAAGAAGATGGAACACCCTGCCTGAAGACCTGAGAAAGGCCCCCACACTGAGCACCTTTAAAAGCAGGTTTAAAACCTTACTTTTTAAAACCCCCTATGGTTAAATTCCTTGTGTGTGTGTGTGTGTGTGTGTGTGTGTGTGTGCATATTTCTCTTCTGCACTTGCACTTTTATGACTGTGTTGTGATTGTATTGTAATTTTATGTTAAGCACATTGTGTTGCCTTGTGTATGAAATGTGCTATATAAAGATTGACTTGACTTGACAAACACAGATGTACACACACCATATTTGGACCATCAACCAAATAAATGGCTTCTTTATTGATTACAGTCGGTGCAGTTTTACCTGTGAAAGTAAGCAGAGAGGCACAACCACAGTGAATAATTTATCACGCTGTTAGCCGGAAAAACACAGTGTCACTGCTATTTGATTTAATTAGATTTGATTAGATTTGGTGGAATTATATTGATGCCTGTGGGGCAAATGGGTTGCCACAGCAGCTAATAGAAAAAGGATAGAGCAGAGGAAACAGGACATAAATAAGGAAAGAGGAGATGAGGGTTAAAGGATTCTACACAAAGTATTCCAACCCTCCATTCTATACAAAAGCAGCAGCATCTGGTATTTACGTAATACCTGTATTTAAAGATTCAAAAGATTATTCAACACAACAGAGGCTTCTTTGAATGCTTTTTTGAGATACTTTTTTTTTTTTTTTTTTATTTTTTTTTTTAGAAAAGGTACTCTCCTACTTTACTGATTAAGATAAGATACACCTTTATTGATCCCACAATTGAGAAACTCCAGTGATTGGTCGAGTACAAGCCAATGCAGCACTGGCAACCACTATTTTAAAAAATCTGTTAGCTGTGTAAACAACACAAAACACAAAGAACTTGTAACAAATAAAAAGTGAGATAGGTGAAATACATCACAATTTTGACTCCTCAAAGTGCAGTATAAGAATCTTCGACAGCATGAAGTTGCTACACCAACCCTCTTATATTACTTTCAGTGTTTCTACTGGCGATGCCACTGTAAACAGACATTGAGACCTTGAAGGTATGTAGTTCTTGAGAGAGCTAGAATGGTTTGGTCTTAAAACACCTTGTTATCACATCACCAGTGGAGCTAGATGAAAATTAAGCAATCATGGAAGTGATTACAATTCATTGTGAGGGGACGATGAATGTCTGTACCAAATATTATGACAATACATACAGTAGTTGTTGAGAGTTTTCTGTTAGGACCAAAGTGGTAGACCAACTGTCCAACATTACATTGCCATCCAAGTGCTACTAATGTTAGAAGAAAGATAATTAACTTTTCAAGTTTCACTTCATGTTAGATGTGTTCCGTGCACAGAAATGTTTGGGGTTTTTTTTGGCTTCCAAGCACATCCTGAATGCTTTGTGTTAAGGTGTCTCTAGTCTCGCCACCAGACAATCAGAGATCTCCGCCTTCTGATAGTCTGGGGACACTCCTTTCTAAAGTGTGTTTAACACCAGCGAAAACGGCCGGCAACAAAGCAACGCCTCTTGCATTTTTGAAAAGGACACACCCTCCCGGAAATGTGCGCTCCCCCTTTTCTCATCCGCAAGGAAACAAACACACAGAGAGCTTGAAAATGGATGCTGAGAGATTTAACTCCGTTTTATCAAACGTGTGCTCAGCCATAAAGAAAATATTTTTTCCAGCGGATGTCTTAGTTACAACATTATTGAGCTAACTGGAGTAGTTTCATGTCGTATTCGACAACGGGAGGCTTTTAACAGATGACGTCCTGATGTTAGCTTTGCTGCTAGTGTTAGCTGACCCTGTCAGCTGCAGCCACTGATGCTTTCTAGACATCGTGATTTCCCAAAACTGAATAAATACCACACATAGCAACACAAAACTGCTTTGCTAGCTCAATCATGTTGTAACTAAGATATCCGCTGGAAAAGATATTTTTTTCAGGGACCGTTTAATGAGTTATTACCTATTACAGACACCGCTAACGGCTAACAGGGCTAACAGCTAACGGTTAGCCCAGCTAAACGTGCACACAGAAATAGTAATGTTTGTTTAATCATTGTGTTTATAGACTTTACAAACATCGGATTAGTCTAAACGGTGATACAGTGATGTGAAAAATGTGATATATAGGCTATATATATAGCTAAAAGCTCTGCTGGTTTTCTACCTGGAAGTATTTGTAAACAACAAGGCGATTCCCTCTAACGTTATAGTCCGGCCAGACGGATGAGTCATGGCCTTGTAAAAGATTATGTTTGTTTCTTTTAGTTGGTGAAAATGTGTCACCGCAAATGCGGCAAACATCCACTAACTTTGACAGCGTTTTCTGCGAGCACGGCTGAGCCATTTTGTACCGCTACACGTGTTTCTAGTGGGACTATGTTTACAAGCACGAGTTCAGCGAGCCACCGAAGGACCGCCCTACGGATTTACTATTGGTTCTGCAACGTAGGGAGTTTTTTTAAACTCTGAAATTGTATCCGCCCATCTAAACACAAAATCAGGGAGAAAGTCATCAGTCTTTAGTTAAGCAAAGCATCTAAAGACTGACTTGTGAGTCTAAGGTGTCTCTGGAGCTTCAGTGGTTATAGCACCTCATTTGACCAACCTGATCTCACAGAAATACATGAAATGACCACGACCTCTTAACACCGCATTCCGTGGTGGCAGCACGTAATGGGTTGAAATTACATGCTGCCACCACGAAAACAATGCCAATGTAAAGTCAATTAGGGTCCTCTCCCGTGGTGGACACACGGATTCCCTGATTCAATCACGTCACGTCAACCTCGTTTTCCTCAATGATATCTTTAACATTCCTGTATACACACAAAAACGCGGAAGTGTTCTTGATATTAAAACGGCAAATACATTCCCCTGTTATAATTTCCCACCAATAATAATAATAACGATAATAACGTGATAGTTCGGCTGTTCTAGATATTTGTTATAGCCTATTCAAATATTCAATCACAAAAACGAGAACTTGCTAAAATATCTGAAATGAACCATCATGCCTACTTTTTCTTAACATATTTCATCTAGGTGCAGTGTCATTACTAGTTCAGCTTTACTAGACATTTGATATACTCAGTAGATGTATCTTTTTACGACCCTGTAAAAAGAATTGAAGAGTTGAGAGTACACTGTGGACTTTAAGGGGATGGTAAACACATTTGTGAAATCAGATTTTAAATATCTAATTTCTAAATGGGTGAAAATTAATTTTATCCATATTTTATCCATATCTGACAGCACCCTCAGTTGTTCACTACACTCACATGATAGTTGAGGTCAAGAGCTCTCTATAACAGTTGGTCCCATGTCTGTACCCCCTTTACTTGTTGAGTTATAAGCCCTCAAACATGCACTGAGGTCAAGGTTCAAAGGTCAATGGCTGAAAGCAGGAGCCATGTAGAATTTTCATACTGACATATGTCACTCTCCAGGTTGAGACCTTTCCAATGATGTATTTGGTTTAGCTCTACGACAAAGTTTAGATTTTTTCATTTTTTTGGACACAAGCCATGCCAGGTGTAGTTTCAGAGAGCACTTTGAAGGACCCGTGTATAAAATTAGTTTTGTTTGTTTCTTTGCTTGTTTTTTTCTTTTTTTACTGTAGATAGTTAGTAAAATAAGTCATCCTCAGACAATACAATACTACTAAAAAGTAAAACCAATAATAACAATAATGAAATAAGCAAAAATAATATTAATATCATATTGAAATGTTAAAATCTATTTACAGAGTGGAATGGTAGCCTAATAGATAACTTAGATAATATTTATTATTGTTTAGACACTTTATTATTGCTTAGATACTATTTAGCCTATTATTTTATTTACTTTTAGCATGTTCTACTTTTGAGTGATTTCCGAGAAGTTATGATAAAAAAAATTAAAAATTACAGACTATAGGAGACAACCTCTTCAATGTCTCACATCAATTAATTAACACGATTTGTCGGCTTTTTATAATGCCTTTTTTTTTTTTTTTTTTGCTGCTGTCTCCAGTTGAGAGTGGCGATTTGCTAAATACATTCTACAATAATAATTAGATTAACATTTGGTCTATAATATTGTTGGCTATATTACGCATTTTAATTAAAAAAAAACAGAAGAATAAAAGAAATAAACACCAAAATAATTACTTTTTTTTTATTGATACTCCTCTCTGACACACACACACACACACACACACACACACATTGAACACGCGATTGAATGAATGAATGAATGAATGAATGAATGAATGAACATTGGAAGTGGTTCAGCCACAGTCCCGCTGGCTGGCTCACATTGAGATTACATTTGTTTTTTATTACTAACAAAATGTTTTATATTGACCGTATGAATGGTTTCGTTTTCAAATAAATATTTGGAAACAAAAATATGCTTTGGTGTACTTTTACAGAGTTTTGCAATATGTATAGACTACCTGTATCAAAATGTATAATTTTCACCAGCGGTTTGTGTGACAGCTGCCACGGTCGGAGGTATAACCAGCGGGGCAGCCGTTCTGTGGCGCTGGCTTGGGGTCCACTCTCCCCTGGTGGAGTGGAGGGTGGCCGGGTTGCCAGGGGCAGACGGCTCCATGTGATGGTGTTTCCTCTCTGGTTCTTCCGTGCTCAGCCTTATTTTTATCTTCTTATTTATTTATTTATTACTGGCGTTTGGATTCAGTTACGGCAGACGGATGGCAATCTGAAATGGAATGAAGCCCACAGACGGCGGACAGCAGCTACAAAACAGTAGTGGAACGCGCCCCATCCGCCCACAGCACAATGCTCTTAAAGCCCTACGCTATCAAATGCTGGCAAAATACATTTATTTTATTTTATGGCCTTGACATTAACCTGTCATATTGTTGAGTTATCAAGGACACTTCCACGTTTTTGTGTGTATACAGGAATGTTAAAGATATCATTGAGGAAAACGAGGTTGACGTGACGTGATTGAATCAGGGAATCCGTGTGTCCACCACGGGAGAGGATCCTAATTGACTTTACATTGGCATTGTTTTCGTGGTGGCAGCACGTAATTTCAACCCATCTCGTGCTGCCACCACGGAATGCGGTGTTAATAGGTCGTGGTCATTTCACGTATTTCTGTGAGATCAGGTTGCATTTGACAGACAGGATTCCAAATTTAATGTAATGGTCATATTTCCTCACCGCATGCTTTGGAGCTTCTACTAGTGCAGGGTTGTCTCCCTCATCGTTTTTCTATTTCAAAATCCAATCCATTTCATGTCACTGTAAAATTTGCCATCTAACAGTGGCATAACACATTTGTCCTTACCTGATGATGTGTTGTAATTGGTGAGGTGACATTCAGATTAAACTGACCACTGAAATTATGCATTTTAATTTGTCTTTTTTTCTGATTTACATTATGTCTGGAGCATATTTAGATTTAAATGTAACTAGCTTTGTAAATGACCAAAAAATTTAATGTTCAATTTTAACTAACCAATTGGCAATACCTTTGCAGCCCACTAGATGACACTCTGGGGCCTACCCCAGATTGGCCCCCAATATTTTGTGTCAGCAAGCCTGGATCCAGCCGTAATTCAGTGTAAACAATAAAAAATAGCTGTACTATAAGTAGCACCAAGTCAAAACTATACAATGAAGTTTAATAATTGTAAAATAATAGAAAAATATGCTCCACTTTGTCTTCTTTATGGATTTCCTTAGGAGTAAAGCTTAGCCACCTGCTGTTTTCATTGTGTAGAAAAAGAGCTTTGATTGAACAAAGAGGGTAACCATGTGGATAAAAGCAGCTTCTGTACAGAACAGAATGCTTTCTAAACCTGTCTTTTCAAACACCTACTGTTGTAACTGAATCTTTATTTTCCTGTTTTTAAAAACCATGGGAGCTTTTTTTTCATTTTCATTTATCCATACATTTACTCTCTTTTTCATATAAAAAAATAAAACACTATTATCTATCTTTCCATTAGTCTACTTCTCTCCTCCCTCAGCATCCCTCCATGGAGATCAGCCTCTGCACTCCCCTCCACTCAGAGCAGATTGCTTTCCTTTGTTGAGGGCCCCTCAGGTCCAAGCCAATGTCTGAAGTGAAGATGAATGGAAGGAAAGCAAAGGAAGGGGGAATAAAATATTGACAAAGTGAGAAAAATGAGAGACCCTCTGAGTCATAAAATGTGGCAAGCCTGGACAAGTGAAACAGTGGAGTTTGTATATGATGTAGGAACCATGCAAGATTCTCCTCTCTATATCTTCCTTCCACTTCCTTATTCTGGGAACTTCCACAGTAAGGCAGGCCTTCAGGGACCCTAAAGGCCCCAGGTTCACTGCAGTTACTTTGTGGTATCTTTAGTACTTGCAGATTTGTTTGGGAATATGTACCACTGTACAATGTCAACTTAAATGGTGAGGGACCTAAGGAGGCTGCTATGAATGAATGAATGAATAATGAATGAATGAATGACTTTATTTCAAACCAAAATTTAAAACAATGTTGTGATAACAAAAAACGAAAAAAAAAAAAAACAACAGAAATGTTCGAAAAGGAGTAGGTAGAAGTAAAACTTATATGTCCCTACCCCTCTTTCACTTTTCTTCTATTAACTTAAATTCTTTACACCAATTTTCACATTTATTTCCTCTATTAACTTCAATTATTTGCACAATTTCTTACATGTAGTTACATATAACAATTAACCAATTTTTACAACCCAATTTTATAATTATATTACATTCCTAAATTATTTGCAATACACCTGATGATACTAAATAAATACAAATTTCCCTAAAACAGCTTTTCCTCTATCCAGTACCTGTCAAGGGTTTGTTTTTGTACAGTTTTTTAAAATGGTTTACATTTGTACTTTCTTTAAGCTCATCTGCCAACCTGTTCCACAAATCTACCCCACACACTGAAATACACAGACTTTTTTTAGTTGTACGAACACACTGTTTTTCAAAGTTACGTTGTCCTCTCAAGTTATAACCCCCCTCCCTGACACAAAGCATTTTTTGTATGTTACCCGGAAGTGAATTATAGATTTATTGTTTATTGTCCTTTCGGAAATTTTTCTTGTGTCTGTGGCCATCAGAAAAACAGAAAAAGATACATAAAACATTACAATGAAGACACCACAACACAAACACTTGACACTGCAGACAAAACCCTCAGACAATTCATAACATTGGACATTACAATAAAGACAATTTAAACATTCATCAAACAATACAACAAACAAAACAACCAAAGTGCCCACACAGCATCACCCAGGTTCACCCATTCTGTTTAATAGAGTTATGCTAAAAGGTATAAAGGACCTCTGGGCACAGGAAGTCTTAAGAGGCGGCACTCTGTACCTCCGTCCTGATGGTAATAATTCATACTCGCCATGCAAAGGATGTAATACATCAGCAAGGATTGCCCGTCCCTTTCCCGCTACCCAGGACTCACAAACCTCTGTCATGTTGCGCTGCTTCTGACCTGCAATCTTGCTGGACAATTATTTCTTGCTTTGAACATGATTAATGCAGTTTTAAATTTGACCAGATCCATACATTTCAATGCATGTGTGTTTGTGTGTTCCCTATACCCAACGTTATATATTATCCTTATTGCTTTCTTCTGAAGTATGCATAATGGCTGCAAGTTGCTTTTGTAAGTGTTGCCCCAAACGTCTACACAGTACTGCAGATACGGTATTACAAGTGAAGAATAGAGAATGTGCAGGGAATAGTGGTCCAGAAAGTTTTTTTGTTTTTCCAAGGATTGCAATGCTCTCTGCCAGTTCTCTGAAATAGAGTGCTCTTTCAATGTTAACATTGTCAATTGTCATCTGTACATCTGTGTGTACATTTTTGTTCCCAAACAACATAAACTTAGTTTTATTCAAATTTAATGATAACTTATTTCTGTTAAACCATCACTCATTTCAGACTTGACCTCCTTCAAAAGCTGCTGCGGATTTTCCCCAGAGCAAAGAACTTATAAATAAAACAAATTGAATTTTTTTTGTGAAACCATACATATATCATTTATGTACAAGATAAACAGTTTTGGCCCTAAAACAGATCCCTGCGGGATACCAACTGTTATGTCAAGGCATGTTGACATGTTTGTACAAACTGTTGTCTCTTTCTCATGTAGCTTTTCACTCACTCTAACACAGCCCCTGTTATTTTCCTAAACAATATGTCATGGTCCAAGGTGTCAAATGCTTTTTTTTAAATCAATAAAGACTCCTACTGTTTACTATACATACAACCAGTATTTTCTTCTACTAAATCCAGTAGTGCCATTGATATAGATCTATCAGCTCTAAAACCATTGACTGTCTGACAGTAAATTATGTTTTCAATGAAATCATCTTCCCTTTTAACAAACAGTTTTTCCAGTATTTCAGAGAATTGACACAGTAATGACACAGGCCTATAATTACTGAATTGCTGTTTGTCACTTTAAATTTCATTTTAGACAATACCTTTTACACAAGACAGTTACCATTTGCCCCTTGCAGTAGTAGGAAGAGGATCAATCAGATCCATTCCAAGGACACTCCATGCCTCCTGGACGATTGGGTGTAGCTCAGTTGCAGCTGTCTTCACTGTTTCATGACGTTGATGTGGCGCTATTAAGTCATCTATATGTTATAAAACAACCATTTCATAAATCGAGAATAAGTTAAGAGTTGTGATCTGGTTCATATGTGTTCGATGTGTTTATGAGAATAAGAGTGTTCATTATTGTTAAAATTTAGGGTACAGAGTTATTCACTACCATTAGTGTTACGCTAGTAAATCACCAGCAGGTGGCAGTGTCCCTACGCGAGCAGAGTGTAATCACAGGGAGTTACCAGGAAGTCTTTCGGTAACAAGTGGCATAATGGGAATCTCTGTGTACAAGATACAAGCAGAAAACGCTGTGTAGCGACTGTGAACCTAAAACTATACTTTTTGCATGTTGCAGGTAAGCTGGTGATGTTATTAAGGGTCCGGGGGCTAATATAATGTTTACACTGTACATCAGGGGCACTGTATTACGGTCTGTGAGTGTTGTTAGCGACTGTATTTCACTGTGTAATGCTAGCCAGTTAACAGCTAATGTACAGAGGGCGCCTGCCTTGGTAGTAGGGACGCGCGGGACAGTAGACTTCACAGTGAGCCCTCGTCACTCGTATCTTTTAAGACTGGGTACAGTAACACTGTGTGAGATTGTTATATTAATATTTGGTAAGACTGTTTATGTTAATGTTTTGTAGTACTGTTTATTAAGAAATGTGTACTGTGATTAAGAAATGTGGTGTTATACTGAATGCAGATTATTGGTATAGAAATGAATGAGACATATTACCCTCAGAAGAGTTTGAGATGGGGTGTAAATCTTTTATTTTATGTATTGATGGTATCTTGTTATTGGTTATTGTGAACAAGGGGCATAATGGGAAGCTCTGTGCACAAGATACAAGCAGAAAACACTGTGTAGCGACTGTGAACCTAAAACTATACTTTTTGCATGTTGCAGAAACTCATTAAATGTGTAGCACCAGATTGAGCCTGCATGACATGATTCTGTGCACCGCTACACTGACAGCGGGGGGACTCATCAGCCTTTAAAACAGGGTATTGTTTAGAAAATAACAATAATTTCTTGATTTCAATTCTTAGACAATAGACACTATTGAATACTGTGCTTTTGGAGTACTGTGTTTTAGCACATGGGTCACTTGAATACTCGACTGATTGTTCAAATCAGCGGTGGCCTCACTATACATCATCCCTTACTTATTTCAGTTTAGAGTCAATGAACAGTCACATTTCCTGCAGATACACTAATAACTCAGTCAAGAGCTCTCACCCATTTTGTAACATCCTTGTGCACAGTTTTCCAATGTTAGGACGCCCACACCTTGTCCAGTGTTCTTTTTTCTGCCCGAGTGACCCCCGTTGTCATGACATTCCCTCAACACCTCACACACCTGTTTTTGGTCCATCAGCACCAGTCGGGTTTGGTCATTCCATCTGTAAAACAGCTGCTCATCTATTGCAGCAGGACATTGAATATGAGTTTCATTTTGTATTTTATTGTCCCTTAAGCTTATATCATGAGTTGCATCAGATATTATTTGACAGGTGTAAAAACTCTGATTTGATGTGCTTAAGTGATGCAGAGAGACTCAAATGGATTTGCACTTGCTGAATATTTGGAGAAAGCTTGGGATTAATTTAACGAACAAAAACAACATATGTGATTATATTTTGATTTCTGGTGTAAATTGTGTAGCCTCCGATTAAAGGTGCAGTAAGTAAGTGCATTTAGCAAAAAAAGAAATATATTTTAAAAAGTGTTAAAATATATCACTTACTTCTGCTTTAAGTGAAGTGAATGTAATACTGTACACTGATGTTTTTGGTGTCTGACATAAAAATAAAAATGCATTCATTCATGAACCACACCTCACACAGTCACATTAGCCTTCCAGAGAGCTAAATCTGGAAGCTAATTTAATATTCTTTACCCATATACACCTCACACAGCCACGTTAGCTTTCCAGAAAGCTAAATTTGGAAGCTAATTTAATATTCTTTACCCATATACACCTCACACAGCCTCGTTAGCTTTCCAGAGAGCTAAATTTGGAAGCTAATTTTATATTCTTTACCCATATACACCTCACACAGCCACGTTAGCTTTCCCTTTACCAGATAGTTTCCAAGAAGCTAACTCACTTACCTTTCATCAGATAGTGCTTCGACTCCCTCCGAATCACTCTTTATCTGCTCTCCGCTTTCTCAGAGTTGATGATAAGTTGGTGGTACGTGTTATTTTCAATATTGTGTCTCAATTCAACATAGAAATTAAAATTTTCCCTTTCTTTCTCCATCCTTTTAGACTCGTTCACCATCCTGCTACTAATGCTGTTTTTCCTCTTGCATAACGCCGTTTCTCTCGCATTCAAATGCA
The DNA here is from genome assembly GCF_041903045.1 of Epinephelus lanceolatus. Lineage (NCBI taxonomy): Eukaryota > Metazoa > Chordata > Actinopteri > Perciformes > Serranidae > Epinephelus > Epinephelus lanceolatus. The sequence goes on along the minus strand of NC_135748.1, from coordinate 5,534,696 downwards.
GCCACTCAGCTAATGCCGTTCATCTATGCACCACTCAGCCAATGATAGTATGTCGCGTCATCAGAAGTCACGTGACCCTGGACAAATCTGGCAGCCCGGACACATTCCGTACCTACACCGGTGTATAGTTATGGGACAACGATCAGCAGAGCCATATGAGCAAGCCACAGCCAGCAACTTAATCAACCACACATGCGACAATTTGCCACTTACCTCAGTGAAGTCATGCTGTACATGCTAACTCGCCAGCATGTACAGCTCCCAGAGCCAGCAGCACAGAAGGAAAGTGGAAACTTCCCCTTGAGCCACCAGCAAGGAGAGTACAGTAACTCAAACCAGGACAGGATCAAATCTGGATCATCACCAAGTCAGATCGATAGTGTTACCCAACAACAAACAAACAGGTAGGGAAGAGGTAGCAAACACAACCACAGCACAAGCAGCGTGAACGAGCAGCATCCGCAGCCAATTTTTTATTTATTTTTTTGTTGTTCCAATGCACATGTCTGTGAAGTTGTTGGTTGCATGTGAGGCCTTTCAGAGCAGGGACCTGTTCACACTGATTTCAGATGTCAGATATGGGTCACTTCAAACATGAATGTGAGCAGTCCAGGCAGAAAGATGTGATCTGGGGAAAAACTGGAATTGAGCAACCCTGTAATGTGAATGCAACCAAAGAAAACAATTATTCCCTAATCTTAACCACATAATTATTGTAACAAAGGTTCCCTAACCTTAACCAAGAGGTCATTTTAACCCAACACTATTTAAACCAAGTGGTTTTTGTTTTAACCTAACCACACTGTAACCAAAGCATTGTTGAAACATTGCCTAAAACTGATTTATTTTTCAAAGGTGATTTCTAAGGGTTTTCGATGACAGACAAAAGATGTTGTCCTGCTGATAGGGGTGTCAGATAGGGTACTTTATCAATCCTCATAGATCAGGGGTGTCAAACATAGAGCCCTTGGGTCAGAACCGGCCCTCCTAAGAGTCCTCTCCGGCCCACTGGATGACTTTACACACCTAATATCGATGCACTTGTGAAGGGTAAGAGGGGTCAGGTTTCAGGAGCAAGTTAAACATTGAGTAGCCTACTTTATGTAAAATGCTGCTTCAGAGGCTTTTCCACCCTGTACAGAACACAGTTCTCTGAGGGGAAAAAAAACAAGGAATACTTGTGTTCAAGTTTAAAGATACTGAAAATTGTGCAAAATATTATCAACCAGCATCTTCAGTACAAAAGAATCTGTATCAGGAGCAAAAATGTTAGAAAAAATGCACATGTAATGACAGTGAGTACTAGACTGACTGAATGTGGAAAAACTGAGACATATGGTTGAAACTGCACTTAAAATCAGAGCATACTTGTACATCTTTACACTAAAAGAAAGGTAAAAAAATGTGGGGATGTTATTATGTATAGGTTATTAAGCAATGGTTTTACTGGCCCAGCCCACTTGAGATTAAATTGGGCTGTATAGCCCCGCTTCCATCGAGCAGTCCGGTACAGTTCAGTTCAGTTCGATAAGTTGTGGATGGCACCAATGGAACCGCTCCTCACTGTCCCCATTGTTGGTCACTCCTCTGTTGGGGTACGTAGGACACAGATCTGGTACTAACAGATGGAGCTGTGAACACTGCAGTCTGTTGATTGGTCAGTAGAGGATGGTCACTCTTGCTATGGGCTGAGTTGAGGCTGGTTTTGTAACCACTGTTTAAATTGTGGCAAGTTTTACATACATAAGTAAACTATAACCATAAAATCAAAGGCTGTTTTGCTGCCTCTCACAGCAGCTGTAGTCTGAGAAACAAAAAAATAATTCGCAGGCCTGACTGCTGGCAATTTCTAAGGTTGAACGTTTACTTGTAATGTTACTCAATATATGAGTTGATGATGTGAATCCATCAACACACCTTAAATGTCAATATGACAACTGTGACGATTCCATTAGTTTTTTTTGTCTCTCTTGGATGATATACTCTTTTAGTAATGAGTGGATCTTCAACCTTAAAATATCGGATTTGACCAGATTATGTGAGCTGCATATATTCTAATCCTCACTTGGAAAAAAAAGTGTTGCAGAGCGTCGCTCCTGTGGGCTACATTGGCTACGGTTACATGATGGCTTCTCATTCGGAATGAAATAAATCTGAATGAAATCATTTGAAATTAAAGTCTTTCCAGGTAGTTTACATGGGAAATATTCATTCCGAATGAGGGTTTACACGGGAGATCAGTTCAATCGCCTTTATTCAGGTCTGTGCAAGGTTTGGGGCAGGGAAGGTTTCTGATTGGATAGGGGACGGGGCGGATGTTATGTGTTTACGTTTACCGGAAGAAAACACTGTAGTCCTCGCTCCAGATAACAAGATGCTTGACGACGCCGTTCTTAGTGCGTTTTTCGGGCGTGTTTTGCTTATATTCTTGAAGCAGCAGTACGACAACAACCTTGTTCTGCTAATGCTTCATCTGTTGAGGAGGAGAAGGGAGGTAGAAGACCGTGCTGTGGCGAATGGAAACCGGTGAGTGCAACAAGTCCGACTGCTCTATCTCAGCCCGTTGCTATGCAGCCTGTTGCTATGCGCGCTATATACGTCATCGCGCCAGAAGGGCAAGGAAACGAGCATGCGCAGAAAGACCGGAATGAACTTAAAGAGGAATGAGTGTATACATGCACACAAAATTCTTTCATTCGGAATGACGAATGGAATAAACCACCCCCTTTAATCGGATTTAATCTTCAATCGGAATGACCGTTTACATGACCGCTTTTAATCGGAATGGCCTTTCATTCCGATTAAAAGTGGAATTAAACTGTGCATGTAAACGTACTGATTGACACTCCAACCTTGAGCTTGCCTGTGAAGGACTCAATGCACAAATCCACTATTATTAAATATCCCATTGGAAGAAACTCTCCCTGTAGTCAGTTCTATTTTGATCTGAAAATGTCTGTGTGCAACCTTGTTCTGGGGACAATAAATGAGGTGCAGACTTCCCTCTTTGTTATCAGTGAAGGGGAAATACAGCAAGTGCTGGACAGAGCAGTGAGTGAAAACAACCCCACTCACATTTAAAGGGCCAGTGTGTAAAATGGGTTGAAAACTGTTGGAAACAGTGACATCAGTGGTCAAATTCTAGATTGCAGGGCTCACTCGCTCACCCCTCCTGTCGGGTAAATGACGGTGGCCTCGTAGGGACAAAAAGCCTTGCGCACGAGTTTTTCAGGAGTAGGTCTATCTAGCGACGAGGTGAATGTTTATTTAGAAATCTAAACCATGTTACGATATTGTAATGAATCACTCACGAGCAGGAGACCAGAGGAGCGTTTATTTGAGCAGTCCAGAAACTCTGGTAACACTCCACTCCGTCCCAAACTCTGACTCTTCTGGCGTAACAGACACACTTCTAACTTTACACACACATACTCGTTTACGATACTAAGTGGGGACCCCCCTCCCCTCTCTGCTCCGCCAATCTCCAGCCCGCACACTGACTGACAGGGTAGCCTGTAAACAGTGCTCAGCTGTTTATTTAGCCTAGCAATATCTCCGGACTATAGTAGCTGCAATGGACGACTTTGAACGCGATTTTGAAGAGTTTCTTGTAGCGGACACAGATCCAGAGCCATACCTGTTTGAGCCGGAGCACACAGATGAGGAACTCCATGTGTTTGATGCTGAGCGGGTGAGAAGAGAGGCTGAATGCACAGAATGGGATTCGGTGCTACTGCTACCATTGTTGGGGAGATATATCATCAGGAGGAAAAGCGCTGCAGAGAGTGCAACACAAGGAGTGAAGTTGCATCTTCTTTTCCTCGCAGATGACGGTTCGGGTTCATTCTCTCCTGTTGTGGTAAGTGTGGTCCATTCGCAAACTTTATAACTAAAAAAACTTTTCACTACTCTCTATCGATGAACTACTAACACTCTCTGCTGTTTCCTCCTCCTTCTTCCTTCCTTCCGCTGTCTTCGTTGGTTCATTTATACACGCGAAACACGTTCTCTGGCTGGCTGGATTGTCCACTCGGTCTGCCATACATACATGGCGGCGCAAGATGGCGACCTCTCTAAAGCAAGGCCCTTGATATATATATATATGAAAGCATAATTATAAGGCTACGAAAACCAAACGAATTTTATTTTATAGCGATCATACACTTGTATAAACATATTAATGGGTAGAATATTCAGATTCAGATTCAGATTGACAATAAACCATGCCAAATATTACACACTGGCCCTTTAAGAGTACTGCTCGCGGTGGAAATGCGAAACGGACCAAGGGTCTGGGTATGTGTCTGAAGGGTTATGTTTGGTTCCAAAGGTACCATACCAAAAGTATTTGATAGAATCAGGGCCCAAGTGGCCCATGAACCAAAATTAGTTTGACACTGGTGTCATAGATTATGACGTCACTTTCCATATAAGCAGCTGTGACGTGTTTGTCTCAGAGTCAGTGTGGATGAACACATTTGAAAAAGTTGAAACCTTTCTGTTTCATGAGACAGACGAGTGGTTAGTGACAAAAAGGTGTCCTGTGTGAACTGCCCTTTAGTTATGTTAATCATAGACATCATGTTTCAACAAATGTACAGTGGATCCTGGATTAATACTCAATTAGTTTGGCTTGTTGTTTGAAAGACAGACTTTCCAGTGAAACTGGTGAAAATCATAATGCAACACTGGTATGTTCTAACGGAAATAATGTAATTTTAAAGGATGCACCCAAAAATGAAAATTCAGCCATTATCTACTCACCCATATGCCGATGGAGGCTCAGGTGAAGTTTTAGAGTCCTCACAACACTTGCAGAGATCCAAGGGGAGAGGGGGTAGCAACACAACTCCACCTAATGGAGGCTTACTGCGCCCCAGATTCAAACGTCCAAAAACACATAATTGAAACCACAAAATATCTCCATACTGCTCGTCCGTAGTGATCCAAGTGTCCTAAAGCCCCGACATAAAAAGCTGTTTGGAAAAACGTCATGTGAACTCTGTTTTTAGCCTCATTGTAGCCTGTAGCTCTGACTGCCTCTCTGTGCACTGAGCTCACGTGTGTGAGTTGTGTTGTGAGTAGATAATGGCTGAATTTTCATTTTTGGGTACACTATCCCTTTAATGAGACATGTACATGTAATTTATGCTGGTTTTACACACATTTATAAAGGTACAAACACAGGCTAGTTAATCAAGTTTCAGAACAAAGCAGAGGGAGTCAACAAAAAGAGATTGTTAAACTGATCATGAAGCCAGTATTAAATACATTTCCATAGAGTGCCGCTGTGTGATAATTTAATTCCACTCCACGTCCATTGGTTGTGATTTGCAGCGCTCTATACTGTCAATGTGTGCCGATGGTGTGTGTCAGAAAGTCCTGAGATTTAATAAACAACTCATTGGGTTTCATTCCCCTGTCTGGGATCATGCTGATGAGAACTCTCCAGGACAACATTAAACCTCCCCCATCAATTTCATCTCCCCCAGCCTATTCACATGACGGGAGTGATGAGAGATGATCACAGCATCAGCTCTGCAGTCACGGACAACTCCACACTGCCTTCCGAGCTCAGGGATTACTGTGGCTGCATTACAAATTACTGAGTAGCCAATGATTCATTGTGCTCCAACAAGAACACAATGGTGAAAAAAAACAGTCCTCAACAAGTAGAAACATACTGTTTATGCCAGAATAAACACATTGTAAGGGCTCAGTGGAAAACCAGATTTGAACCCAGATGCATGACTCAGGTTTAGGTAAAAGCTCACATGTACTTGTGGTCAAAAACAGGCAAAAGTCCAAACCAGGCAAGCAGATTGAGACAGGCAAACTTGTGCAAAAAGGGGACACAAGTCTAAAGCTCAGTAAGGCAGAATCATACTTTAGAGTACTATGACTTTTCAACCCTCTCTTTTCAACCCTCTCTCCTAAAATTTATTATTTTGAATGGTACTAATCTGCAACAGCAAATATATTCTGTAATATTATGCTATGTATTATCATTAAGTTTTTTTTATACAACAGTTACTTTCAACCAAGCAATTTGATTGGACAAGAGGCATGTCATGAGTTCTGATATATAGTATACCAGCACTGGGACTTTACTTTACTTACACTTTACAGGTGTTCTGAGCCGTTAATTATGTTAACCGTTAATTAGCCGACAGGTCTTTGTAATAAACTTTGCACCGCAAAATGAAACATATTACCACAAATAACATTTGAGTCAAATGTTATTTGAAGGTTTTGCCATGGCCCTCACAGTCCCCCGACCTAAACATCATGCAAAGGAAAAAGTTTATGTAGTTTGATATATAGGTCTCATGTTCATGAGTTGCAAAAGGATAATGTTCAGTTCACCATTTAACCAAAACATGAGCATGTTCAGTGAACCAGTCTTTTAGCACCTTCATGTACAACACTAGATTTCAGATTTCAGCACTGGATGATCAGTGTTGTGTGTAGTTTCTTCCCAAGATGGTAGACGCTGGCGCATTCTAGCTGCCCCTCCGTCTCTGATCTGAAAAGTTTGGCCATTTTGCCGTTTAATCTTCACTTCTGATTTTATGGCCTGGCCGGTTAACTGTCCTGTGATTCCATGGCTACATGCTACCTGTCATCCTCCTATCCAGACAAACACTTTTACTGGACTTGTATCTCAAGATCAGCTGAAAGTTTAACCTCCCACGGAGCTCCCACGTGGGAGTTATTCACAGCGTGGCTTTGTCGTCCTGCTACTGCAGCGGTCACTTCTCCAGCTTCTGCCTGACTGCATTACTAGCCAGCACAAGCCGTCCTGCTTGTCCCGTCGGGATCTTTCTGTCCCCCCTGCTAGTCACTACGACACCAGGCAGGCCAACACTCTCTGAGCAGGATCACAAGGCTAACACACTGGTAGCCTCTCGGGGCTACTTCTTCTCCTCTCCAGTCTGTTAGTGTGCTGCCGCTGCTATGCTGTGGATTATCCTGTGGATGGTCTTGGGGTGCACATCACTTATTTCCTGGACACCTGGCCCTCGGCTGCAAGTTAACGCTAGCCTTGTGATAGCATTACCCGACTGGACAATGCTGCTGCTGTACTCCGCCACAGAACTCCAACTCAACAACCATCAGCAAACGGACTGCATGGACTCTCTTATATAAGCTGGAATACAATGCAAAAAACGTCCTCCACACAGGGGCTTTGGCAGTGTGTTATAACCTCACGTCCCCGAACTCCATTCCATCTCTGTGATCTGTGACAACACGTGAATCTGTCCAATCTCCATCCACTTCCTCAGTCCTCAAAACCTATCATAAAGCAATGTCACCTGAAAGAGGCCTTACTTAACACCTGCTCACTTAAAGGAACTCTTACCTTTCTTGCATTTCACACAGCAGAAGAGAAAAAATTTGAACATCCACAACTCCCGCCTCCTTCCAAAGTCCCATCCCCCTCCTCCTGCAACTCCATCTCCCTCCAAAGGCCTACTGCCCCCTCCTCCATTATTTGCCATTTTTATGCGCAGCACAAAAACAAAATGACATTTCGCATACCCCAATCAAAAAGAAACAAAACATTTAAAAACAATTTTTGCAACATATAAGAGAGAACATATAGTGAAATAGTAAGGTGGAAAGGGTCGACATTTCACAATCAAAAACTCCACATCCTGAGAGCGGAACTGGGAGATCCTCTTCACATCACAGTACCATGAATTGTTTGTGTATACACCACGGAGCTTACCAGATGATGCAGCCTCCCTTTATGCTCTGTGTAGTGTTAGCCCTGTTAGCTCAACACCGGAGTCTGATATGTTACCATTCATCCATCTCAGTGAACACAAGGATGCAGCAGTCCCTCACTCCTCGGTGAGTGGATCTCCATAGTTGGATGTAATCCATTTTCGTGTCCAGCAAGCAGACGTTCGCCAGAAGGACGCTGGGAACAGCTGGTTTGATGGGGTTAGCTCTTAGTCTAGAGCTAATCCCTCTGCGCTTCCCCGCTCCCGCGTCCTGTCACAGCGCTGCCGGCGTCTCCCCGTCAGGACAGCTCCAGGCGAAACCACAGTCATCTCAGGGCTAGCTCGATGTAGCAGGCCAAGCTTGCTACACATCCTGAGCTCTCTCGGTTGTAGCGTTAGATCTCAGCAGCGGTTTCTAATGTCTGTTAGAAACTTGCGACTGTATTGCACTGAAGAATTTACTTCTTGTTGCAACGTGTTTACTTCGCTGGTGTACTCAGAGGCTGCTGCAAGCATTGGTCGCGCTGCCATGTTGATTCAAACTTAAAGACAAACTTAAAATACACAAGCGTCCCTGTTACTAGCCTGTTTGTTGTCTCACAGACACGGATGTGGGGAGGGTGGGATGTTTCGCGAGCGGTTACGTCAGTCGGAGGCCTCCACGTGGGGAAGACAGACAGGACAGGAGAAAACTCCAACCAGTCATCTGAATGCAATGATTGGTCGGAGTTTTCTTAGAACCATATGAGAATGGTATAATTATGAGTTTTCATCTTTGGTGGAATTCACTTACATTTTAGTGTGCCATCAGCTTATTAATAGCATTTTAACCTAAACAAAGAAAAGTGTAAAATTTCCAGAAAGGTAAGTGTCACTTTAACAATAAAAGCCTCATTCTGAATGAATTCATCACTGATAACAACCTGGATTTCCTCTGTCTCAATGAAACCTGGCACAAACCCCTGGACTATTTCTCAATCAGACCACTCCCATAGGACACTCATGCATTGATCAACCTTGCCTTGAGGGGCGGGGCGGTGGTGTTGCCCCTGTTTATAGAGAGGACATTAAAATCCCACCATCCCCATTCCTGCCGCTAATTCATTTGAACACATCGCCTATAAACTCTCTGATCCTACTCATTTAGTCACAGCCACTGGTCTTACAATACATCACTTCTCACCTCTCCACCAGTCCTCAACCTCCATATCTCTGACCACTTGGCAATTACCTTGGACATTGACATTCCTATCCCTAACCCCAAAGAAAAATGCAAAATATCTTTTAGACATGTGAATTCCATCTCCTCCTCATCTTTCTCAGCCTCTCTTGCCAGTGCAATGTATATTTTTGTTCAAACTTGTTTTTTTTTTTGTTTTTTTTGTTTGTTGTTTTTGGCAAGGGAGCATGGTTAAAGTGGCCCTCCAAGGTGTCCATAGTCAGGAATAAATGGAGTCCGCAGCACAACTTTCTGATGGGCTGGCCTCCTTAATTCCTGAACGTTAGCTTTCTGACTCATAGCCAAGCCAAAGGGTTCTATGAGTTGAGTGGACAAGAAATATCTAATACCTATCTAGAAATATCTCCTTTTGCCAAGTCATATCTAAGTTTTTTTACGATTTACTAGAGTAGTGAAATACTTTTCCAGTGCATAAGATCATAATAGGATGGTAATGATTGTTCCAGGCATTAGTCAAACACATAGGTGTAAACAGGGAAACCGAGGTACGGCATGTGATCACAAAATACATCAAATTATAAATGAATGGGCTTTTTTTCTTTGGCAAATGACCATGGTATACATGACCCTTGGAGGTGTCCATAATCAGGAATTAATGGACTCTGTGGAGGCAACCCTCTGAGGGGCTGTCCTCCCCTTAGTCCATTAATTTCTGATAACAGACACCTCGCCGGGCATTATCCCTTACTTAAATGCTCAATGACAATGTATTATTACTGGAATCCTTCCAGCTGAGCCCATTCTTGAAGGAATTAAGAGCCCTTTTTAGACAGTTGTACAGTGTCTCTTCTAAGTCTGCAAAATTATATCAAGGTTTACTCTAGAACATAGTGATAATATGAACTGCATTAATGGTAACAGCTTCGCTGCATGTTTGTAACCCACATGAATGCATGAACAATTAATAATTACACACTGTCCCAACAACTCATTACTCCTTTGTGTAGTCCATATCACTGAATGTTAGACAATGTAACTTTTCTAATGGTTACAAGCCAGCATATGTAAGTGTTTTACTACATCTCCAAGGTTGGATGACCGCAGCATGATTTCATCTTCACTGAAATCTTCATTAGTATGTTAAGAGATGCATCACGTTTAGTTGCTGGCTAATGTCAGTGCCGTCTGTAAAGCAGAGCACTGCCAAGAGAAGAAGAGAAGAGCAGCTCTGACTGTAATTTAAACAAGACTAAGTGTCTACGTTGTAAGGTTTAGTGGTCCCAGGAGGCTGCAGTGCTCATTAAACCCCAGAGAGCATACAACATACTGATGACTTTGGCCCGACAGAGCCTGAACAGTGATGGTGAAAGACAGGTCATGACATCATTGAAAATTAATATAGTTCATACTGTGGGTAGCATTCAGCAAAGCTGGATGCAATTTGACTATTTGATTGTGACATTTGGTGTCCAAAAGTTGAGGTATTGATCTGAGGGTGGCGCTGCCTGTGTCCATTAGATTTTGATATTGCATCTGTACCAATAAACATTTAACGTTCACTTGTCAAGAAAGCGCAAGTAATGCTTGAACACATATGCATGGCATGTGTTTGGTTTTCACACATGGAATGTTTTCTTGTAATGTTTGCAATATCTCATATGAGAGTCTGCCTGTTGTTCCTAGAGCTCCCAGAACCACAACATGTTGCAGAGTCACCAAAAGGACATGACCAATAAGAAGGCTAGACTGAATATCTGCAGCATGCTGGGAATTGATGTGTGAAAAGTATCAACATGCTTTGGCACTGTGGATAAGAGGCTGTTGAGTTTGGGGGTCTTCTGTGGCTATGACTAAACTAGATTTTTATTGTGGTTGAAATCTTTTCACAGCTGCTGCCTGAGGACAGCCTATATGACTGTAATGATGTAAATATTGAAAGTGTAAAATATCGCCGAGCTCCCGGCAGTGAACCATTTTACAGGCTGGAAGCACGGTAAAGCACCCTGCTGGGGCAGAGTAAGAGGCTGATTCAGGGGGCAGACCTGGGTCACATCACCTGCTACAAGTAGATTTCTATTTTGACCAACCTAATGCATACCGGGATCTGAGAAAAATTCCCATCTACTACTACTGTAGTTTGAGACTACATCCTTATTTCCCCCTTAAATCTACATTCTGTTATATTTAGCAACAAGGTATTCTTTGTGTATGACAATCAAACAACCCAGCTACGTTCCTTGCAAGATTGTCTTAGATCCATTCTCATAGTATACTAAACAAAACACTTATGTTTTTGTCCTCATTTTTCAAAAGTTTAAGATCTAAGACTTTTTATGAACTCAATAGATATATTTCTTTCAAATTTTGTTTACATATTTGTTAAAATCTGTTTGAGGGAGCACTTCTTCTTTTCATAAATTAGTCCATCCACCTGACAGGTGTGGCATATCAAGATGCTGCTTAAACAGCATCATGACTACACAGGTGTGCCTCAGGATGGTCACAATAAAAGGCCACTCTAAAACGTGCAGTTTGGTCAAATAAGACAATGCTACAGCTGTCACAAGTTTTGAAGGAGTGTGCCATTGGCATTTTGACTGCAGGAATTTCAACCAGAGCTGTTGCCCATGAACTAAAAGTTAATTCCACTAACATAAGACATCTCAAATGATGATCAGCACATCTGGGTCATGCCGTACTGTGTGTTATAATGTTCAGTGTGTTTCCATCAATAAAACAACAGCAAAGTGGTAACCACTGTATGTGAGTGCATGAATGGGTCAGACCTGCACTGGATTTGAAATTAATTGTAATAACCTGGAGCTTCTGTGCTTTGATTACCTGCTGTGAAACAACATGACCCTCATCCATTTAAAATGAACATTAGTTCTTCTGAGCTCATTTTCGTCAAAGTAATTCAAAAGTAGTGTAATAAGTATTTTATTACTTTACACAGAGAGTAATATTGTAAAGTACCTTATTACTTTCAAATGAAGGTAACTATGATATGTAATATTTCGAGAGTAACTGGCCCAACACCGATGACTCCTGATGACATGACATATTTATTTATTGCATCTGCTTGTTATGTGTAGGACTACAGATGGAAATGACCCTTTTGCTAAATCTAGTGCAACCATGTTTTCATTTCTTGTAAATGATTAATGTCACACACCCTGTCTTTTTATAAATCCAATAAACTAACTTAAATCAGCGTCTTGAAAGGTTGTCCCATTTCATTGAGGAAGATTTCAACCACAAGCCCTTGTAACTGTTCCAAGAGCAGGTTCACTAAACAAAGAGAAGATCAGCAGGGAGAATTGAACAGGTCAACATGGGGCTGCTATTGACTGGGCTAGACATTTACCTTGGCTAGAAACCATAAAACAGTCTTTAGTGCTGTTTGTGTATTTGTGTAAGGCCATTTGCCTTCTCTGATTATCTCCCAGCATTCTGCATAATACTGCCTGTGGAACTGCAGTCATGAACAACAGCATTATCCAGACCAAGCTCTGCAGCTACTCTGGATAATCAAATCACATTTAGATGAACACAGACCTAATGTGCTTTTTGAAACAGGAGGATTTAAAAAAAAATGTATTAAACAAATCAATCTTATCTTATTGCATTACCTGTGTCTACTGGGAGGAGGTTAAAGGTCACTGAGCTGGAGCCAGCAGAGGGCCACAGAAATTCACATCCAACACTGTAGACCATCTGGTAATTGAAATACTAAATTCCCTTTTTTGAGTCAGTAAATTTCCATTCATTCAAATTATTATACTGTCAATTCATCCTGGTCGTTCAGTGCTATATCCCAACACATTCTCATCACAAGTCTTCATATATCACTGCTTTGTCAGTGGACTTTCACGTCCAAATATTATGCCCTAGGTATCCTCCTGCATCTGCTGTTGATGTTTCAGCACGCTGCAGCCAACACCAGGATGCCAACAAAAGCACATGCATAGGTTTAAGCAATTGAAGCACATGGTTAGGTTTAGAAAAAACATAATAGTTTGGCTCTACATCCATATGGGACGCAAACACCAGCTTCCAGGGTGAAGGTCTGGGGCTGTTGGACCCATTCACCACCCCTCCCACCAGTCCTATTGTGACTTTCCAGCTCCTTATAATATGTTGCTACCAGAAGTGTTTCAAACTGAAACATCCAGTGGCATATTATACAGCTGTGAAAGGTGGCTTTTGGCATCGATTTCTGATGCTGAAATAACTGACAAAGGGGCGGTATTTGACAACTTCAGAATGAGAACAGGCTATATAGGCTATATCAGAGGTTGGACTAAGACAGTGTTTTCAAGTCTCAATTTTTTGCACTCAAATCACAAGTCAAGTCCCAAGTAAAGACTTTTAAGTTCCAAGTCAAGCCTCGAGTTCTAAACTTTGAGTTTCGAGTCCTGGACAGGTTATTATGTGCTCTTCACCAAATGTAATGCCATTTTAAAGGGGAACACCACCTAAATTACAAATTATAATATATTATTGTATGGTCTAGGAATGCTGAATTCATATTTGTGAACATGAGCTACTCTCTCTCAAAGACAGTCATAGGGTATAAAGTATAAAGTCTGGAGCTCCATAGACAATGAATAGGAGCCTAATTTTGTGGACCCACAGATTTTTTTCTTTTTCTTTTTTTTTTTTTTTTTACACCCTTTTCCTAAGATTTATTTTATGGTAGTCTTGTTAGTTGTGAAACAGAAAATGTTCCCATATATGTGGAGCCTTCCCTTGGCTGCTCTCCGTGTCAACTAGAACATCTTTCACCATTCATTATCTATGGAGCAGCTCCAGACTTTATGCCCTATGACATCACAAATTTGAGTTTTAGCACCTTTTTTTTGATTTGTGAAAGATTTGTTCATGTTTACTAATATTTTTGGACTTTTGGACTTGGATTTGTTAAAATAATTGTCTTAGGAGTTGTTGCATCTCTATCTGTAGTTTCCACCCACACACTTTGTGTACTGCAATTTGTTTATCAGTGACAATCGCATAATTTTAGTACAGAGGTGAAATGATCTTTGATTTAATTTTTTCCAACTGGCACTCAAAAAGGTAAAGTTAGTTCTGTTCGTTTCTCTTCTGCAACTCGAGCGAGTGCTCAGGGATTGGTTCAAACAAAGTGGATCTGAGGAATTATGGGTCAGCTTGCTGGGAATGAATAGTGCTGATGTTAGCTGATTCAGGAACTGAACTGATTTGTGGCTTAGTTTTTTAAATGACAGTTTTTAGCCTTTGGGTTTGAGAGAAAGGCATCAGTTATTCTTTTTAGTCAAAAGGCTCAAGTCCAAGTGAACTCACGAGTCACTGGTGGTAAAGTCCAAGTTGAGTTTCAAGTCTTTTTTGATTTTGTGAAGTCGGTTGTAAAGTCATCAAGTTTGTGACTTGAGTCTAACTTGATTCCGAGTCATGTGACTCTAGTCCACACCTCTGATTATATATCTTTAACCCTTTCAAAACAGATGTCCCGCTTACAGCCACTGTAGATTGTTGCTGGAATGATTCTTTTTAAATAATTCCAAAATAAGAACCATGAAAGCTAGAGCATTCATTCTTTCTACAGTAGTAAGCTAAAGCTTCTGTCTTCCCTGTCATCAAGTTATGACCTTAGATTACTCCACATTACATGCAGTGCAAATGGGGTATTTCACTGTAATTACACCAATATTTCACCTCTAGTCCATACCCATTGGTAGCTTTGTCACCTTCTACCTATGCCAATCCTCAATGCCTATGTGCAGTGTCACATAGTTTGACCACGTCAGTGAGTAGAAAAACGTGGGACAGACAGAATGACTGACTGACAGAATGACACACTGACAGTTTCCGTGATTATATACAGCATACCATACCATGACTTAGTCATACCGAAAATTAGAAAAAAACAACAACATTGGTCCACAGGGGGAGCCACAGCGACCGGTCGCATTTTAGCCATTTTTAAGCATTTTTCTGTTGTTATAGCGCCACCCAGTAATGTAAAAATCAATATGGCAGTTAGGCCCAGATAAGAAATTAGCTCTCTAGCGCCCACATTTTGTTTGATGGGGTCAATAATGGAGGGTCCCCTCAGATTATGTGTGGTCATATGCCTATAAAGTTGCGTGGTGATCGGTGAAACCCTTGAGATGTTATACACCTTTATGTGATGAGCCACGCCCTCCGCAATATTCATTGCCTTATAGAAGCTCAGTTTTAGTAAGTTTTCCAACTTTTGCCAAGAGGGAACTTTAGATATTGGTCCCTAGATTATGTTCACCGAGTTTCATGCAGATCGGTCAAACTTCCTAGGAAGAGATCAATTTTAAGTGTTTTTCAAAAAATTCAAAATGGTGGAAAATCTATATAACCAGAAGTTATGGGTTCTTGAGGCAGATTTGTTCCTCATGAGGAGAGGCATCTCTGTGCAAAGTTTCATGTCTCTATGACATACGGGGCATGAGATAGGCCCATTCAAATTTTGCAATTTCAGTCGGTTGCTATAGTGCCCCCTTTGGCCAATTGATGTAATATTGTTTCATTCGCATCCTCCCATGACCCTCTACCACTGTGCCAAATTTCACATGGATTGACCAAGTCAGTGAGGAGGACAACATGGAACAGACACACAGACACACACACAGAGTTTTTGTCATTATATAGTAAGATAAGATAAGATAATGGCTGTGGGAGATTGTTGTTTGCATAATCCTATAGGATATATATATATATATATATGTATATGTATATGTTAGGGATGGGTCACGATTTTCGAATTTCGAATAGTCGTTTTATTTTAGAAAAATCGATTTTTTAATGCGACTATTACTATTCGCCGTCTTAATTCCCCCCTTTATTTGACATGCAATTCAGCTCCTAACCGCACGAGGGCAGTATAGGATTGCTACAGTGGTGTGAGATGGGCTACCAGCTAGTTTGATGCTCTTCTACAAACAGGAGAAACATGCAGAGACTACTACTCCGTGAGGAATATCCGCAGTCATTCGGGATTTCATAGTCAAGCGCACTTCCGCGTTGTAGTTTCCTGTAAAAATGTCCGTGAAAAATCCCCGCGATGTGAAAAATACATGCCGAGCAGTCATCGGTGTGCGCACACAGGGCTTGCTTCCGCTTTGAGTCCGCGCGGACCTCAACGGAGTCCGTTCCGCTCGAGTGTGTTCGGGCCTTTAAAGATGAATGGATCTCTGTGTGCGTGGCTCCGGGGGTGGGGGGGTGGATTATTCGAAAAATTGTCGAATAGTTGCCACGATTTCAGCGATTTTGCAGCGTTCATGGGGTTAAGGCAGTGAGTGAGTTGTCATCAGCCAGTAAATGGGGGAGGGATCACTTGCTACTTTATAAAACCAACAGCACCCAACATGAAATGAGCTGTCCATGGGCCTGGAAACATATTGCTCTCCCTCCACTTGTTAAGACAACAGCATGGGTCTACAAACAAGTACAGTACCAAACTAATCATCGTTCTTTAGGTGTTGATGTGTTCCAACATGTTCTGCTGGCCAAGAGACAACTGCTGGATAGCATTAGCAACTCCATCTGTAATCTTCCTTTTATATTTGCACTAGTACCAGTCCTATTAGCTAAGCTAGCCTCTGGCAGCCTGTGCTGCTACTGCTGCTGTGGATCCAAACACCAAGACATCCATTTGCTCCCAATTTTCCGTGATCTGAGTGCAAATCCAAGTGATCCCGTGGCAAGGCCTAACACATTAAGGCACTGCTGTCTAAATGACTACAGGATCGTGGGTAAACAGTATCCTCCTGGCCAGGCAATGAACCTTTCTGAGAAACCTTAATCACAGAGGTTAAAAGCCAGTGTACAGCTATTAACCCTGGCCATCTAAAGCCTGCACAAGTTTCCTTGTCTCTGTACTTATTTACAAGGAATGCACACTTCTCCCTTCCTTCAGCTCCCAGTCTCATATTTCATTTTTCCACTTACATCGCTTACACAAACTGTCCTATGTGACAGCTCCCAAATGGTGGAAATATATGAGCAGACAAAGCCTGACAGTCTTCTGGAAAGCTCGCTAAGGAGCATGCTATTCAAATTGAGAGGGGTAAAGTGTCAACCCCCATCCTCACCACCGTCATCACCCCTGCCGCCAACTACACCCCCCTCCCACTGAAACTATGTCTTATTGTTTTCTTATGAGAATCTTTTCCTGATTGCCTGCTCAGATTCTGCCTTGTTCATCACTTCCACGGCTCTTCTGGGACACGATATGATAGCTCCAGCCCCGATGTCTCTGTTTCAGCAGAGAATTGTGTTTCTCCAAAAGGAAGGCATACTCACAAGGGCTCTGGAATCTTTGAATTCAGACAGACTTGTGATTAATTAGGCCCTGGATCCTGTGCTGCCCTCAGACCTCGGGGGAAGACTCGCTCTCATCCCCCAAAACAGACTTTTTATCCTGGGTTGGAGACTTGAGCTAATCCCCCGACAGACTTACGTTTGGCCTCGAGGTGCCTGTCCTACATTTCACACAGCACTGTGTTTTTATATTCTTTGTATTGGGCAAGGTGTTGTGCATATTAATGCACTCAGCCAAAACGTACAACATTTAGACATTCAGACAAAGTGACACTACGAAGCATTCTTGATGAGGAATCATGTATGAAAAAATGTCAAGTTGTCATTGGATATGTCTAAAAGAATACCTCAATTATTGAAATCATCTGAGCAGTTGAAGACTTATGCCATCGAGAGCCTTGAGCATCACACACTGCAGGGTAATTTCACTGACAGAGTTCCAGCTCTTGTCATGTCTGTGACAAATAGACTTGCAGACATTTCAAATTACACTTGCTGCAGTCTCTTTAAATGTGAATTTGCTTGCACACACCGCAGCAGCAGATAATGAGGGCAAACTTCAAAGCCTGGACTATGATGTACATTGAATCAGTTTCCTGCACTGATAAAGTTTGGAACGATGCAGTCATATCCATGTCAAAGTCCACTTGATCTCGTTTTTGTATACCCTGCTGTTAAGGTAGACATTCTAACTTAGTCTATAACATAAATGTACAAAGGCTAGGTAGCACCAATGAGGATTAAATCTTAAGTTAGTTTAAATAAGAGTTTAGAGTCAAAATCCCATCCATGAGTGTATGTGTGCCGTGGTTTTGAAATTCTATACCTCTATACCATTCACAATCTGTGAGAATGGTTTTGTTAATCTGTGCCTTCAGATTC
Organism: Epinephelus lanceolatus; assembly: GCF_041903045.1. NCBI lineage: Eukaryota > Metazoa > Chordata > Actinopteri > Perciformes > Serranidae > Epinephelus > Epinephelus lanceolatus. The sequence continues at coordinate 5,516,567 of NC_135748.1, read as the reverse complement.
TAGTTTTCTACACAGCAACAAATGGGTGTGGTAGACAAGTGTAAAAACAAAAAAAAGGGTCATTTAGCATGATGCCAAAGTAGCTTTGTTTAAATCTAAATTTGACATCATGATGTGTGACAATGCATTGTCAAACATATTCTCATAGAATGGTTCGTATGATATTCATATGAAAAAAGGGAAATTAATCCAAAGTAATCCAGTACTGAATCTCTTCTGAGATTGTCTATCTGTTTTTCTGATTAAAAATGAGAGTTGATAAATGTTTTAACTTAAACCCTGTGCTTGTCAATGTCACAAGCCATCCAACAGCAGTGGAGAAGGGGCAGGACAAATACCACAAAGACGTACTGTCACAGAGAACAAATACAAGTGCTGAGCAGCTGGGAAAAGAAACACTTTGGTGGACACACAGCCTTATAAATTGCCCCAGGAATGAGTCCTAAAACCTGGGAATCAGTTAGCATTTCACCACTCACAGTTCTCTCATCTCGGAGTTCAGTGAGTGAGTGAGTTTTCTAAATAGGTTTTTGGTTAGATGCCTGAAATAAAGTTTAAAGTTGCTTTCATTTCCTGATAATTAATTTAATTTAATTGAAAACCACATTCTTTATTTTTCTTATTTTAATTTTTATTTGATCTCAGAGGTCTAGTCTTGCTTAAATTTAGCAGTTAATTGTGAAAAAAAACCACAATAACAAACTTATTTGTTGGGTCTGAGTGTTATATTGAGTGCTATTGGTGTAGAATAAGGCAAGTCCCGCCTTCCTCACATCAGTCACTCAAGCTAGTGTGACGCTGCATCCAGCATAGTGTGCAGAACTGCCGCTGTGCCGGATTAACTGGTGTGTGAATTAACTGGTGATAGAGACAGATGTGGTGTGGGCGTGGCCTTTGAGAACCCGTTGACAGCTAACCAGGAAATAAACATTGTGATCACTTTGCGTCTGTATTTCATTCATCTAAAGCTGTCCTTTGCAACATTATGATAGAAACAGTATGCTGGACATCACTCACATTAATGAATCGCCATTTCCACTGATATCCTCCAAAGACACGTTGAGTCACGGAGATATCAAGCCAAGACGAGAGCCAGGAGAGCACAATTCCCTGTGACATTCAGTAAATGCTTCACAATTATAAAAACCTGAATGCATCCAAAAATGTGAGCGGGTTGATATTTATAGTCACACGATATAAGTCTATACAATACTGACATTGGTCCGTGCCTCTGATGATTAGCATTTCCTGCACCTGTGCATCCAAATCGCTTTAAAATCAGAGTTCACAGTCATGCCAGATGTTTATGAATGAGTTTAAATGAACTGTAAAGAATATCGTTGTGCTGAGCGAAATTAAAGTGTGTAGCATTTGGCGTAAAACACGATCGATGATAGTATCACAAGTTAATCTGAACAGATCACATGTTTCCACAGTGAGCTGCTCCACACTACACGCCAACACTTCTGACTGTATGTGTAACTCACAGGCTGTGGGAAAGCACCAGCTCACAGATCCACTTGATATAGAATGAATAATGATATATGATAAAGACTGATGACAGGAACATTTTGTAACCAACATACTGACATTTACAGTTTTGTAAACATGCATTAACAGAGACACCTACGTTGCCCAGTCCATTGTGATCGATAATTCAACATACAGCGGATAGTGCAGGCGCCCCATGAACAAAGCCGTTGCTGCAGTGAGCTAGGCTCGACCCCAGCCTGAGTCCCCCTGTATGTTATGTGTTACACACTTTTATCTCTCCTCTCACAACATTATACACAATTCACTTATTCATACAAATTAGACACGACTGTCACCTCTTAGCTACGAGGACAACACTTGGCCTGCTATTATTATTCTCTTCCACCAATCGGTTTAGCTTAACCTACTACACTCCTGCATATTAGCCTACCATCCTCGCTAAAAACAACAGTTAGCCTACCTGTCATGTCCAATTTGTATTAATGAGTATTAGTGAATTGTGTAAAATATCGTTATAAGGCGATATAAGGAGATAAAAGCGTGTAGCCTTCTATATCTATGATTTAATTGAGACAGATGTTGAATCACAAGTTAATCTGAGTGCATCACAGTTTGCCACAGCAGTGTGAGCTGGGTGGAAACAGCTCACACTGTGTGTTTCACTTATGGCTGTATGTAACGTTAGCCTGTGTATAAAGTTCTCAGACCAACTTTACACTATGTTAGTGATGTTACAACTATAAGACTGACCATAGAAACATGTAGCCTTTATTGACATTTTATGAGCCGATATTTATTATATTTATTAACCTTGCCACTTTTTCTATTTATTGATTCCTGATTCCACTGTATTCCTAGCATCTTTGAATTTTTATTCTACGTGTTTATTGTATGTGTTGTCTTCACATGTTGTTGTGCTGGGCTGCTCAAACCAATTGCCCCGTGTGGGATTAATAAAGTTGTCTGAGTCTGAGTCTAAAAGATTTGCTGACGCTCGCTGTGTTTCAATCAATCAATTTTATTTATAAAGCCCAATATCACAAATCACAATTTGCTTCACAGGGCTTTACAGCATACAACATCCCTCTGTCCTTTGGACCCTCACAGCAGATAAGGAAAAACTCCCCAAAAAAAAACCTTTAACAGGGAAAAAAAAATGGTAGAAACCTCAGTAAATTAACAGTAATCCGCATGACACAATGAGACAGAGAGAGAGAGAGAGAGAGAGAGAGAGAGTAGTGTTTTGAACAGTAATCAATACTTCATAATTATAGTCCTCTCTGTAAGTGTCCTGAGATCTGCATCACAACCACAGCCTCACGCAAACATCTACCGACCAGTAAATTTAAAACTTTGTGGGATTCATTACATATTTTATGTATCTTTACGTTGAATTGCGATGGCAACGGACTGGGCAACGTAGCTGTCTTGCATGTTTACAAAACTGTAGCCTAAATGTCAGTAAGTTGTTTACAAAATGTTCCTGTCATCAATCTTTATCATATATCATTATTAATTCCATATCAAGTGGATCTGTGAGCTGTCTGTGCTTTCCCACAGCCTGTGAGTTACACATACAGTCAGAAGTGTTGGCGTGTAGTGTGGAGCAGCTCACTGTGGAAACGTGATCTATTCAGATTAACTTGTGATACTATCATCGATCATGTTTTACACCAAATGCTACACACTTGAATTTCGCTCAACACAACGATATTCTTTACAGTTCATTTAAACTCATTCATAAACATTTGGCATGACTGTGAACTCTAATTTAAAGCGATTTGGATGCACAGGTGCAGGAAACGCTAATCATCAGAGGCACGGACCAATGTCAGTATTCTTCAACGTGTCTTTGGAGGATATCAGTGGAAATGGCAATTCATTAATGTGAGTGATGTCCAGCATACTGTTTCTATCATAATGTTGCAAAGGACAGCTTTAGATGAATGAAATACAGGCGTGAAGCGATAGCAATGTTTCGTGGTTAGCTGTCAACGGGTTCTCAAAGGCCACGCCCACACCACATCTGTCTCTATCACCAGTTAATTCACACACCAGTTAATTTTGCACACTGCTCACCGCAAGATGACAACAGAGACTTTGCTAATTGAGAGTGATAATCCTTGATAAAAGTACTTGATATTACACCAAAAAACAGCAAACTACCCGACCAGATAGGAGTTAAGACCGCTGTCGAAGTGGGAACTGCCCATTGGTTCGACAGCCCATTGGTCCAAAGTCCCATTGTTCCGACCATATTAAACTCATTGTTCCGAAGTCCGTTCCGAAATCATCATGATGCCTTGGTTAAGGTCTGGTTAGGTTTAGGCACAAAAACCACTTGGTTAGGGTCAGGAAAAGATCATGGTGTGGGTTAAAATGAAAAAGAAAGTGACAAACACATAAGCCGTGAGCCTGCTCCGCCTCAAGCCGGTCGCAGTGCACCATACGCCCGCCGCGAGCTGTTCAGCACCGCGGACAGTCAGACTAATGGGATGTCGAACCAATGGGCTGTCGGACCAATGACATGGACCCGTCGAAGTGACACTGAGATCCTGATCTTCTGTTTGTTTTGTTTTTTTCTCTCTCTCCCTCGGTGAGTAACTTTATCGAACAATGACTGCACATGAGCACTAACAAAATCTCTGTGAATTAGCATAGCTGTGGTGTTAGCCTCCAGGTTACTAGCTAAGCCTCATGGTGATTCACTATGGAGCTGCTAAGTATTTTTGTGTGAAACGAGTGTGTGTTAATTTCATGGTATAAACAGCGTGATTTATATTTAGCTTTCTTTGTTTTGATTCAGCCGGCCATGGTATCAGCTATTACCGTCCATGGCCAGTAGATGGCAGCATGGTAACACAGAAATGTATTGTTTCACTCACATTATTCAATGTGGTGAGCATTTAATGTCAAAAACTGCAGTTAGCTTTACAGGTAGCCACAAAATCTTTTGAAGTTGTTTAAATTGTCAGTTATTATTTTATTTGCACTTAACAAGTAAATGTCGTGATTTTATTTGCACTTTTGGGTAAATGTTAAATAAGTGGAAGTGAAGTTGACATTTCATATGTTAATATTTCAATGCAACAGTTATCCTAAATTCACAGGATAATTTAAAAGGTTGTATTTGATATTGATATTGATAAAAATATTTTACTGTACAGTTATAAAAAAGTATTAACTATAGTTAAAAGCTATTAAAAAGAGTTAATTGAAAGGACTAAAAGCTATTTAAACAGTTAAAAAAGTTAAAACAACATTTAAAAGAGTTGACTGGAGATACATCTGCTAAAAACCACCTGTTACGTTAATACAGGACTTTTTTTTTGGATACCCTTGGATTCCTTGCTTCCTGGATTGGACTTGGATTCGACCTTGATTCTCTCCCTGGAGGGAGAGTGGCGAGCTACCCATGTTGAGCTCCTGGATTGAGAACCTTCTTCATTCTTCATTCTTCTACCCTGCTGTGGTGCGGTAGGACGGTGACTTTTAGACTTCAGAAGGAAAGTGACTGTTTCCTTTCTCTCAAGGAGAGTGGACAGCTCCATTTTATTTTTCGAAGACAGTGCACCCAAGAAAAGACTTCCCAATAGGGAATAGGTTATTTGCCGGCTTAGAGTGTAAATTTGTGTGTGTGTTAATATTTTGTTAATACAAGTCATTTTCTATAACTGCATTCTTGTGTCCTAGTTACTCACTGGTGGCTCTCTCTCTTAATCATTACCCTCTTCCACGAACCTAGAGAATTCTAGCCCATCAGTGTCTCCCTCAGCGTCCAGGTTACATTAACATAAGCTGGAAAGACTTTTACGTTTTTGAAGCTTATAAGGCGGTTGCTAATAACGTCATCACACCAAACACAGCTTTATAGCCTTGTTGTGGTGGCGACATTAAGTCATTTTACTGTGGTGTAGTTCATTTAAACCTTTACCTTAGCTTTTTTCTTACAGCAGTTGCATTTAGGCTTAAAAAATCTGAAAAGAGGTGTTTATTTGTGAAGATTATGTTGCTGATCAAAATGTGCAAGTATGATAAACATTTGTTTGCCACAGAGCTTATTTTCTACAGTAATCCAAAATCAAATGGAAAAATCCCATGGGCTTTTTGACAAGGGAACCAGGGCAAAGCTAACTTCCATGTCAGCCCACAGAAAAATGTCATTCTTGGAGCATTCTATTAAAGTAACACCTGCGATAAGCATTTGGTTGGACAAGAGCATAGCAACCAACATACCAGAATTTGACAGCCCTTGTCAGTATAGATAAAATACATTGTATATTGTGACAAATATGCATGAAAGGGTCAATAAAAGACATTGTGCTAATGAGACAAATGTTTTTTCTTTGATTTCAATACAGTAGAATAGAATACAATAAAATACAATAGTCAAGGAAAACTACAATATTATAAACATGCAGCATTAACCATCAATTCAAGTTAAAATTATAACATCTTAAATCTCAAATCTCAGATTATTTCTATTGATTATGATGAAAAATAAAATAAGATGACTCAGTGATGATTTATTGTGTTAAAAAAAAAAAGGCGAACACTAATAAATGGCAATGACTGAGCAGTTACTGATCAACTACTTGATATTTGGTGTTTTGCATATATATGCTTCTTTGTTTTTGTTACAGTATAATGGTTTTCTGCTGCATGTTACACTGGAAGAAGCTGAAGAACAGGCTTTCATTATTATGACTAAAATGTATTTTTAAAAAATTATATTATTAAAAAAGAATATGATTTCATTTTCAAAATAAACCATAACTACCACAATTTAGGAATATATCTATTGCTCTTTTGTATATGCTTATTTTTTTTTATGTTGGCAAAGTTTGAAACATTCTGTTACATGCTTGGACCATGTTGTTAGACCTGTGGGGAATGTCAGGAGGTTGAAAGGTTGCCAACAGCTGAGTCTGTGTGTCTCAAAGTGCCATCCTCAGGAACCACTGAGGTGGTTGTTCTCAGTGTGTAGGAAGTAATGAAAAGGTCAATTTGGAATTAGAAAGACTACCTATCACCTCAGAGGTTGTGCCTTTGAAGGTCAACCCTGGTACTAAAAGACAACAGTAAAATTTAGAATGAACAGATACGGTGGAAAAGCTCCCATGGGCAAAATGTTGACGTGATTTGCAATGCCAGTATAATGTTAAGACCAGCTCACTGTTCATATATGATTTTATATGATGCCTTCTCCAAATCTAAAATCATGATTTTAGTGGGGACGCACGCGAGTAATTCAGGCTGACTTTACCTGTTTTCAGCGAACTCCTCTGGTAATTTTATTAAAAAGCATGGCATATAGGTCCACAGTAACTTATTGTTATTATTATTGGGTCTTATAAGAGTGGGCTACAATGAGTACTGGGCCATCAAATCACAGCATCCGCGGTGAGAGGACATGGAATTGTGTGCGCTTTAACGCACGCGGGTGTAGGTGATCACGGATCTTCGATGTGGGAAAGATGTAGCCAGATGTATTACCTGTTTTTAGGGGGCACCAAGGTAAGGCCGATTTATGCTCCCTTTACGTACGAAAATGTATACGTCGGTTTGAGCATAAATGGGCCTATACATGGCTCGTCTGTCCATCCGTAGCATGAGTCATGTGCGCCACTTCACCACCGACCCGTGCATGCATGTATGCTGCCTCCTCGTTTATTGTAGGTTTTACAGATATTGTAAAAAAAAAAAAAAATTCTTGCTCAGTCAGTTGAGGGTCCAGAGACACACTCTGGACATTGTTCTGCCCTTTGTTTTTATTCTTGAATGTGTTGATCTCTGTGAAGAAGAGGTTGACCGATATGGCCTTTAGGCCGATTATGCCGATGCTGATATTGAGAGAGAGCACGGTGGCCAATGGCCCATTTAAGGCCGATATCACTTTTTTTTCTCCCCCATCTGATAAAATACAATATTTTGTCATTACGGGTCTCCTGTCCCTTGCCTCAAGCCCAAGCTTCACCTGCTCTCTACCTCCTGAATTGTGCTTTTGGATCTAGGACTGAATATGATAACAAATGACACACAACTGTATAAGCTTAATGTTAAAATTTATTGAATGTTCTTGTAATTGACTAAATAAAAGAAACACTTAGTGTTTTAGTGCACTTATTAAAAGCAGCATTATCAGCTGACAGCAGCATCACTGAGAAAACACTTACAGAAATTATTGTATAAACTTGGTTAAAAAATAACCCCCCCCTCCCCCCCCTCTCCCTCCCACCCTCTCTCTGTCCCCCTCTCTCCCTCCCCCTCTCTCTCTCTCTCTCTGTCTCTCTCTCTCATAACATGAGCATGCTTGTGTTGCAGTTACCAAATTAGTTAAATGGGTTTTTCGTAATTACTGGGAATGGGAACTGGGAAACTTATAAATACCTATTGCAGTGTTTTGAGTAATTATGTTTACTATTCCATTACTGTGCCAATATGTTCTCCATTGTTCTGATGCTAAAACTTGCACAGGGTTAATGTTCACTCACTATTCTGTTGTGTCTACTGCTGCTAATATTTGCACTGATTCTGTCTTATACACTACTGCACTGTTGCCATGACATCCAAACAGAAATAGATGGCGCTGACCAGAGGAGAAACCTTAGAACAGTGTTAAACTGTTGCACAATGAGAGTGCAGAGTCCAGGCCCTCTTTTTCCAGCATCAACATCATTACAATAACCATCATAACCTCAGAGTCCTTTTCAAAATCACTGAATACATAATAAACCCTCCTCCTAAACAACAAACTAAAGTCACCGTAATGATTTGGGAGAATGTCTGTCTTCACAAACAAAATAACTGAAATTAAACTTCAGATCAGTCATGTCACTGGTGACCCACACATACACTGCACAAGATGGCTAAAAAAAGGAGAAATAACAGCGTCATATCGTAGCATATCATTTGGTTACAACACATTTGCAGTATAATCTGGTCTGCACTTGCCTAAAGGCTCAGTAGCTGGTGCACGATCACAGAACATGGGGATGATTGATTCGTTTCACTGAGGCATCTGCAGTCAGCCTTAGATCGGAATATATTTTATACAAAAAAGAAAGATATGAGGACCAAGAACTAAGCGCACCCAAAGAGCACTTGAGTGGACACCAACGCAGCTCCAGTTACATGTGTCATACCTCATAGCTCCCATGGGATAAAAGACTGTATCCCAGCCCTCATTTAATAGCCTCAATATTGCAGCTCCTCTGCCTTGCTGCCATTAGATGTTATGTCTTTTTTTTTTTTTTTTTTTACAAATTTCAATCAGGTTTTTATTTACATCATAGCTCTGAAACTGCTCTCATCAAAGTGACAAACAATCTTTTACTAGCAGCTAATGCTGGTGTTTGTTTTAATTCTTGATTTGAGCTCTGCATTCAACACAGTTGATCATCATGTTTACTGGTTTACTGTTAATTTATTATGTTGATCTGTTCTGTACGTCCTGGAAGAGGGATCCCTCCTCAGTTGCTCTTCCTGAGGTTTCTACCGTTTTTTTCCCCCGTTAAAGGGGTTTTTTTGGGGAGTTTTTCCTTATCCGCTGCGAGGGTCATAAGGACAGAGGGATGTCGTATGCTGTAAAGGCATACGACATCCCTGTGAGGCAAATTGTTATTTGTGATATTGGGCTTTATAAATAAAATTGATTGATTGATTGATTGATTGATTAATTGATTGATGTTCTATTGGATCGCCATGAAAAGTGGGTTGGCTAAGGTACACTTCTCAAGACTGGTGTAAGTGTTATTTATCAAACAAAACTTTCTCTGTAGTCATTGGTGATGTCTCCTCCTCTGTGGCCCCTCTGACCCTCTCCAAGGCTCCATCCGTGGCCCACTGTTGTTTATATACATGCTTCTACTGGGACATACCATGCATTAATGCAAAATCCAGTGCCATTGTTCAAGAAGATGACACACACATTTACGTCCCATAAAAAAACAATGAAGGATGTTATTATTTTTTCTGTCAGAAATAAAGTGCTAGATATCTACCAACCTTCTCAAGCTACTTACATATATACATACATACATACATGCATACATAAATACATAGGCCTAAAATAAGAGATAAGATACACCTTTATTAATCCTGCAATTGAGAAGTTCCAGTGTTACAGCTGTCAAGGGGAAAGATTAAAGATTTCAATATTTAAAAACTTAAAAAACTTAAAAAACTTAAAAAGCTAGGCATGCAAAAAAAGTACAAAAATACAAGAAACAGCAATACATAGTAATAATAACAATCATAATAATAATAATAATAATAATAATAATAAAAATAATAATGAGCAGTGGATAAAAAGTGAGCAATGGATTAAAGTGAGTATATTTAGTGCAAAGTGAATATTGTATGTGCAAATAAACATCAACAGCAAGGGGAACAATGCTTATAGTGGTGTTTATAAAGTGTCCATGGTGCAGTTTATTGTGAGCACTGCTGGTTATGTAGCCTGACAGCAGCAGACAGGAAGAACCTGTGATAGTGTTCCTTCACACACTTTGGGTGAATCAGTCTATCGCTGAAGGAGCTCTCCAGAGCTTAAATCTCCTCCTGCAGAGGATGGGAGTCATTAGTCCTCAGGGATGACAGCTTGGTTGTCATCCTCCTTTCTCCCACCACCTGCACAGAGTCCAGAGAGCATCCCAGGACAGAGCTGGCCTTCTTGATCAGCTTGTCCAGTCTCTTCCTATCTGCAGCCGAGACGCTGCTGCCCCAGCAGACCACTCCGTAAAAGATGGCTGATGCCACCACAGTGTCAAAGAAGGTCTTCAGGAGCGCCCCCTGCACTCCAAAAGACCTGAGCCGCCTCAGCAGGTAGAGTCTGCTTTGGCCTTTCCTGTACAGTGCTGTTATGTGATTAGTACAGTCCAGTTTATTGTTAAGATGAACACCCAGGTACTTATAAGATGTCACCATCTCAATGTCCTTTCCCTGGATGTTCACCGGTGTTGGGGGGAGGAGTCTGCGCCTGCGGAAATCCACCACCAGCTCTTTGGTTTTACCTGCGTTGATCTGAAAGTGGTTCCTCAGGCAACAGTCCACAAAGTCCTGGTTCAGTTCTCTGTACTCCCTGTCGTCCCCATCTGTGATGAGGCCGACTATGGCAGTCGTCGGTTTGTCCTGAGATGGCTTTCAAACCTCTCCAGACTTCGCTGACGTCTTCTTTTTATATTCTTCCTTTCCCCACCTGATGTTTCTCCGTAGCTCCTCCCTAGTTCCAGAGTGAAAAACTCTCCGCTTCTCCTTCAGGAGGGCTTTTATATCTGGAGTAATCCAGGGTTTGGTGTTGGAGAAGCAGCGTACAGTCCTGTTGGGTACAGTGCTTTCCACACAGAAGTTAACATAGTCCGTAATGCATGATGTCATACCGTCAATGTCCTCTCCATGGGAATCGCTGAGTACCTCCCACACAGTGGTCTTGAAGCAGTCCTTCAGGACCTCCTCGGCCTCATCAGACCACCTCTTCACAGTGCGGGTGGTTGCTGGTTCTCTCTGCGCCAGAGGTCTGTAGACAGGCAGAAGATGAACCAGGTTGTGATCAGCTTTTCCCAGAGGGGGCAGGGGGGTTGAGTGGTATGCCTCCTTGGTGTTGGCATGAAATATATCCAGTGTTTTATTGTCTCTGGTGTGGCAGGAAACATACTGGGTGAAGGTGGGCAGGGTGGTGGATGGACAGGCGTGGTTGAAGTCCCCAGAGATCAGAAGGAGGGCCTGAGGGTGCTGTGTTTGCAGCCTACTTGTAACAGAGTGGAGAATGTCACAAGCAGACTCAGCCTTTGCAGATGGGGGGACATACACTGCTACCATAATGACATGAGAAAACTCCCTGGATAGATAATATGATCTCATGCCAACAGCCAGCAGCTCAGTGTCCCTGCAGCAATGCTGTTCCTTGATAGTGATGTGCCCAGAGTTACACCATCTATCATTCACAAACACAGCCAGTCCTCCTCCTTTCCTCCTTCCGCTGTCCGCTGTCCTGTCGTGCCTGATGAGCTGGAATCCGTCCAGCCCGGCAATCGTGTCCGGTACTTCCGCGTTCAGCCATGTCTCTGTAAACACCAGCACGCTGCTCTGCCGGTACTCCCTCTGATGGTGAGTCAGCGCCGACAGCTCGTCCATCTTGTTGGGGAGCGATCTCACGTTCCCCATAACGACGGAGGGGAGGACGGGTTTGTACTGTCTCCTCCAGTATCGCCGCTGCACTCCAGTGCGACATCCCCGTCTGCTTCTCTGCAGCTCACAGGGAATATTGTGCCTCTCCTCGGGCCGCACCGCGGTGTGTCGTAGCACAAACAGCTGGTCCCGGGTGTAAACAATGGAGCCATGGCTGGGCGCTGGGTGCCTGCATGATCATATCCGTAGAAAAATGGGAGGAAGTCCGCTATGAAGAAAGCAGTCTTCGTCTCCATACCAAAACAAAACACAAGTGCTAGCTAGCTAAACTGAAAAAAAAAACTCCAAGTAAGAAAGTTAAGTTAAGTTAAGAAAAAAAAATTGAGAAAAGCTCAGCAGTGAGTAGGAGCTGCTGCAACAGGCGTCCACACTGGGGGTGCCATCTTGCCAAAAAAATAAATAAATAAATACATACATACATACAGACAGGCAATACACACAGTACATACATATATACAGTACAGGCCAAAAGTTTGGACACACCTTCTCATTCAATGCGTTTTCTTTATTTTCATGACTATTTACATTGTAGATTCTCACTGAAGGCATCAAAACTATGAATGAACACATGTGGAGTTATGTACTTAACAAAAAAAGGTGAAATAACTGAAAACAGGTTTTATATTCTAGTTTCTTCAAAATAGCCACCCTTTGCTCTGATTACTGCTTTGCACACTCTTGGCATTCTCTCCATGAGCTTCAAGAGGTAGTCACCTGAAATGGTTTCCACTTCACAGGTGTGCCTTATCAGGGTTAATTAGTGGAATTTCTTGCTTTATCAATGGGGTTGGGACCATCAGTTGTGTTGTGCAGAAGTCAGGTTAATACACAGCCGACAGCCCTATTGGACAACTGTTAAAATTCATATTATGGCAAGAACCAATCAGCTAACTAAAGAAAAACGAGTGGCCATCATTACTTTAAGAAATGAAGGTCAGTCAGTCCGGAAAATTGCTAAAACTTTAAATGTGTCCCTAAGTGGAGTCGCAAAAACCATCAAGCCCTACAACGAAACTGGCACACATGAGGACCGACCCAGGAAAGGAAGACCAAGAGTCACCTCTGCTTCTGAGGATAAGTTCATCCGAGTCACCAGCCTCAGAAATGGCAAGTTAACAGCAGCTCAGATCAGAGACCAGATGAATGCCACACAGAGTTCTAGCAGCAGACCCATCTCTAGAACAACTGTTAAGAGGAGACTGCGCCAATCAGGCCTTCATGGTCAAATAGCTGCTAGGAAACCACTGCTAAGGAGAGGCAACAAGCAGAAGAGATTTGTTTGGGCCAAGAAACACAAGGAATGGACATTAGACCAGTGGAAATCTGTGCTTTGGTCTGATGAGTCCAAATTTGAGATCTTTGTTTCCAACCGCCGTGTCTTTGTGAGACGCAGAAAAGGTGAACGGATGGATTCCACATGCCTGGTTCCCACTGTGAAGCATGGAGGAGGAGGTGTGATGGTGTGGGGGTGTTTTGCTGGTGACACTGTTGGGGATTTATTCAAAATTGAAGGCACACTGAACCAGCATGGCTACCACAGCATCCTGCAGCGACATGCCATCCCATCCGGTTTGCGTTTAGTTGGACGATCATTTATTTTTCAACAGGACAATGACCCCAAACACACCTCCAGGCTGTGTAAGGGCTATTTGACCAAGAAGGAGAGTGATGGAGTGCTGCGGCAGATGACCTGGCCTCCACAGTCACCGGACCTGAACCCAATCGAGATGGTTTGGGGTGAGCTGGACCGCAGAGTGAAGGCAAAGGGGCCAACAAGTGCTAAACACCTCTGGGAACTCCTTCAAGACTGTTGGAAAACCATTTCAGGTGACTACCTCTTGAAGCTCATGGAGAGAATGCCAAGAGTGTGCAAAGCAGTAATCAGAGCAAAGGGTGGCTATTTTGAAGAAACTAGAATATAAAACATGTTTTCAGTTATTTCACCTTTTTTTGTTAAGTACATAACTCCACATGTGTTCATTCATAGTTTTGATGCCTTCAGTGAGAATCTACAATGTAAATAGTCATGAAAATAAAGAAAACGCATTGAATGAGAAGGTGTGTCCAAACTTTTGGCCTGTACTGTACATACATACAACAAACATGCATGCAAGAATTCATACATACATACAAAATATTGTACATACATACATACATATGCAATCTTTTGTACTCATAATCCTCCTTTTATCATGTGACTATGTCAGCAAGCAGTGTGTGATATCCTTTCACTGTCTGATGTTGCTAATGAAATAGATGATATTAGATTAAATTAGATTAGATTAGATTCAATTTTACTATCACTGCAGTACAGTACACAGACTGAGGCAAAAGAATACGGTTTAGAGTCTATCCACAAGTTAAAAAAGCAATTATATAAATAACATAATAGACAGTAAGGGGTGGATATGATTACATTACTGTATACAGTATTAGCTGTATGAACAGTGTGTATGAATACCCCATATAGTATACAAACAGTAGAGAATGTGCAGCAGTTACAGTCAGCACTGCAAGTATGAGGATAAAATAGTTAGCGCAGGTACAAGTAATGCTGAAATGATATGAATACAGTGTATACACTATAGATCCAACAGTAAAGTATAAACAATGGTATTACATGAATACTCTAAAATTCAGAATTTACAGTATTAAAAAAGGTCGGTATGGTACATAAGAAAGTAATAAGTACACTATCCATGGTGCGTCTCCTCTGTCCTTGTGATAACAGTAGATAATTGCAATTACACTGAAACTAGAAATTGTTCTCTGCCTCATTAAAGCACAGCTCAAGTGAGTATCTACACATACAATCAAATACAAGGAGTACTAAGCTGCTGCAGAGTTTATCTGATCCCTGATCAGTTCACTGAATGATCTGTGTGGGTGAATTACAGGCCATGAAGATGATAAAACTTGTCTCGTTGGTAGTTCATGAATAAAATTCATTGGTGTGTTAGGTGTGCTGATAGAGGCCTGACCCTTAAATCTGTCATATCATGTCCAGGTTTTTCCAACACTGTTTACAATTTTAGATGTTTATAACTTTAGAAGAGAAGAGCATTGACTGAGCCAGTATGGTATCACACAGTGGACTGGGGAATACTGTAGGTAAACTTTTAATGAACTCTGTGCTTAATACAGAGCTATACTGCTGGCTGATTATAGTATTACAGAAGACGCAGCACAGCTCAGCTTGAAAGACAGGTAAAGGAGGCAAAGTGAAGGTGGAAGACAGATAAGAGGGGATATGCAAGAAGAGAGACGAGAAGGACACAGCAGGACATCAAGGTGTGTGAGAGATGAGAAGAGGGAGGCAGTTTGTGGAGGGAAAGGAGAGACAGACTGACTGAGAGAGACCAACAAAGTAGAAGAGAAGACAGAATTACTAAAAGTAACAGAATGAATATATAAATAAATGCAGAGACAATAAATCACCATACATTTGATTAGACTGAGATGAAACCCTTAGAGATCCGGTTGAGGAAACATCTGGTTCAGTAGGAAGTGATGATTTGATATAAAGATGACAAAGAAAAGATTAGGAATAAACAAGATTAAAACCCTAAAGACAGGAGCTGTTGATGAATTTGCTCTGGATCCAGAGTTTTTGGAGAGACACAACTAGATCAAGTCAAGTCAAACTTTATTTGTATACCACAATGAAAACAACCAGAGTTCACCAAAGTGTTGAACAAGCACAAAATACCAAAACAAATGAATACAGGAGCAAACATAAAAAAGAACAGAATATATATGGTGCATTTGGCAAATACTCATTCCAAGTGGCAGAGCGCCCTCTGGCATAAACTGGACCATTTGTAAATTCTGAGCGATGTTGGAATGTACCGTTCGGTTATCCAGAGCACTGCAGTCTCTGAGAGTGAGAGCGGACTCTGTGCTCTCTGTCTGGGGAGACGGAGCAGCAGAGCGGAGTGACTGTATGATTAATCTAATCTTCATATAGAAATAGAATGCTCCATTTCTTCAGTCAACAGGGCTCTCATTTTAGTGTAGAGCGTCAGACTCAATTTATGAACACACCATGTCAGGTCACTCACTCTCCGGGGCCGCAAGAGTTGAATAAGTAAACACTGACCAACAGGACCAGACTTGCCGACTGGTATGCTCTCACTCAGTGGATGGATGATTTGACAGGATTGCTGAGGGTGGGATGGCCGGCTTTGTGGTTGATTACGATGCCAGTCTTACAAAGGAGGACGACACTTGAACAGTTTCCTCCAGTTTGTTTTGCTATTGAAGCTAATATTAGCTAATATGCTAAAAAAAAATTAATTTACCTACCCAATGTCTGATTAGGTGGACATGATAATCCTAAATACACATTACATTATTCATCCCTACAACAGTAAATACTTTTTCCCTAACCTGATATAAAGTGTACACTGCACATGCAAGCAATTTTGATGATCACCTCCAGTTCTTTTGTCTTATCACATTCAACTATAATTGTCTTTGTTTTTGTTAACGGACAGTGGCGGCTGGTCTGCGATAAAATTTAAGTTTTGAACCATGACTCCTTCTATTCTAGCTCCCAATAACACAACAAGACGACATTTTAAGACTCCTATATAACCTACAGCCCTGTGGTGGCGAGTTGTGTTTTGCGTCCAGGTAATAATAATATGACATCATGGGCCATGAGCACATTTTCTTCTTGATGACATCTGACAGTTTGGTCAGAAACATGCACACCAGTAGCCTGCTGGAGGTCATTTTGCAGGGCTCTGGCAGTGCTCCTCCTGTTCCTCCTCCCACTTCTACAACACTGTCCAGCTCTCCTTGTGTTATGGCCGGTCTCACAGCAAACCCTCTTGCAACCAGATGTATGGATGTGCCATCCTGGAGGAGCTGTGCAACCTGATAGGGCTGCAGGTACTGCCTCATGCTACCAGTAGTGACAAGGACACTCAGTGGCGCTGTATTGGGGGGGAAAAGTTAAGACAATTCCAAGAGCCCCTGACTGACAGGGGCCACAAAAATAGGTAAAAATTAGTAATGAAATAGTGAAATAAGCTAGCTACAGAGTAGTGTTAGCCTTCATTTCACTCCTTTTTAACCTACATTTAATCAGTGCAGGTAAATGTTTAGCAAGATATTCATATTAAATCAGTTGTCCCTGCCCATTTTACCAGACTCAACAACAGATGAGTCAGAAGCAGCAGCCCTGTCTCCCCATAACTTTACCCCTCCCTGTCCCAATGAAGAAGGTGAGTAACATCGTGTTGAATGACATGCCAGTTAGCATCATTGCAGTGAGTCTGTGGGAATTTCTCTCTCTCTCTTGCTCTTTTTTACCATTACAAAAAAGAAAATGAAATATTTTTTAATGACAGAAATTCAAACAAATTATTGTTCCACATAATGATTATTATGAATCAAAAACAGCCTATGACTGTCTGTACTGGATGCTGGACAGTTGGAAACATTAAGTAGTTGTTCTTATTCATACCATGTTAATCTACCTTTTCATTTGATGTCACTGTTCAGGTGTAGAAATATGACCGCCGCTGCTGATTTTTCTTTTTTTTTTCATCTTAGCTCTTTAGAAACTACTGTTACATTATTTTGCGCTGCGGACAAAACCACAGTTTGCTATGATTTTTATGTCATAACATCAAGGAACACCACTGACCACTCGGTGAGTTTCATGGCTTTGAAAACATATGTTTAGGGGGTTTTTCGGACAGATATACACATGGCCATAGGCAGCACTGTTAAGCCAGGTAGAGGAAAGCCAAATTCTCTGAAAAAGAGCAATCAGCACAATTTTGGTCTTAACCACTCTATTTCATCATAAATGACCCAGAAATGGGGCTCAAAGTGCAAAATACTGTACTTTTCCTTTAATCTTGCATCAAATAGTGAATTGCATACTGTCACTGTTGCATGTACACAACAGTAAATATTGTACTGGTAGTATTGAACTACAAGAAGCAAGACAGTTGCAAGCCTTCAAAGTTAGAGTTATGTAAAGCTTTTAATGGGTCAGTTAGGTCCTAGAGATGTGGTGACAACAGCTGCCCTATGTGATTTTTATTCATGGGGCCCAAAATCCCTGACGGCACCCCTGAGGACACTAGCAGAACACAGAACTAGAGAAGAAGTCAGGGAGGATAAGGATGCTGCAAAGTTAAAGCTAAATTTTTGTGAGGGTAAAAGGAACATTATTTGATTAATGTGATATTTCTTCATTTATGATTTGATTTTATGATTCAATGCCTTGCAGTCATTTCTTCAGTCAATTATTGATTTTACTTTTCTCTAATCATTCATTGCAGGGCATTTTTTGGCCAATAAAATTCAATATACGTGTGGAAATATGATTAATTGGATTATAATTGTAGGAAGTATCAACCTGGTGGCGGTGGATGAGAGACTGCAGACAGAGCAGAATGAAACATTGCTGTCTAAATGTTTGCATGTTTATGCTCGCTGAACACGTGCATTGATAAATTATTGGCTTTTTACTTGCAAAGGTTTAATTGCACTTACAGTAACGAGCATAGTTACAGTCAACTCAAGTAATTTTCGAGTTACCATCACTTTGTCTCCACCGCGGCCTGTTTCTGTTTGACAGGAAGCAGCATGTGAAGCTAGCTAGGTGTTTTTTTTTTCTTTTTCAGTTACATATTTTAGCACCTAGAGTGACTGCTGATGGTTATGTAATCTTTGCCTTTTCTTTATTCAAATATTCCAAACCATTAGTTTCACAGAGCTTTATAAGCAGATGCTGCTCTGTCTCAGAGATGTTAGTTTGATATACAGGTCTACAGATGATGCGGTCACACAGTCTGCCGGGTTTTATTCTCTAGTATAAGCTGCACTGCCTTCTAGCTGTGATGCATTATTGTAGCACACAATGACACTTTGAAACGCATACGCAACTTTGTTTAATTTTAAAAGAACATTGATCACACAATACTGTGCTGCATCTTTATCTATAAATATACACATAAAAAGTTAAAAGACAATAAAAAATTGATAAACGAAGTTGACTGCCTTGCTTTTTGTATCATCTCTAAAGGTGGGCACAAAGGATTTCACTTTTACTGCTGACTGCAGTGAATGTATGGAAGACTGACTGTGTGTATGTGTGCATGGAAGGTCTCTGCCCTCACTTCCTGCAGGATGACTTGTGAATGGCTGTTTGGACAAACTCCAGCTTACACTTGGGGATATTGCTTAGAGTGCAGGGAACTCTGCACTTCTTAAATGTTAACAGAGTTTGTAAAGTGGAAGAATTACTGAGTCAATGCAGCAACACAGTGGAACGTACTCTCATGGCTTGGGTTACAGACCCTGTCGGAAGATTGTATAAAACTGCTTGGCTTGTCACAGAGCTCCAGCGTTTCTCATTCAGTTAAAGCATTTTTTTTTTCTTTTATTGGCAAATGTACAGATACACAGGCATGATGGGGGGAAATAAGTGCCAGAATTCTCCACTTTTAAATGGGTTTAAGTATGTTGAAATTAATAACAATAACTACAACTATAACCACTTGGCTATGGGTTGAAGATGGCAGTAATGGTTGCATGATAAGCTTTGCTTTACCTTGGTCTACATGCACACTATTGCAAATTGCCAATGCAACACAGCTGAATATGAATGTTTTTCTAATTAGTCTGCTAAAATGACTGTGTTTCCATATTATAAAACTAATTAGAATATAACTATTTTAATATTAAACCTTTCAAAGGCCCATGTTACACCAACTAATGTGTTTTAATTAGTTATGCCAAAACAGACACCAGAATGATGGACCATCCTATTAGTTCTGCACCTGTGTGTTAAACTTGCTTAAGTGTCAATTACAGGTTTTAATTTTTAAGAAATAACTGGGAAAAAGCAGAAAGAGCTGGGTTACTTAAACGTGTCACTTTTATTAAGATGGCAATAGTTTATATTTCACTACTAGCCTGGCTGCTAACAAAGCAACTGGATGTGAAGGAACAGGACCTGTTGGTAAACTGTGTAGCTGTAGCCAGGGCCTGTATTGTAATCATCAAACTACCAAAATATTTTTTGTCTGAAGTGAAACATGGTAAAAATGACTTTTAAACAAATTTAGGAAGAAAAGCTTTTTTTGGCTTTAAATTGCTCTGACATTAAGAAGGGGTCCAATGGTCTCTGAAAATGTTTGAGATTAGTCTGTTAAAGTGCCACATGACTAGAGTACAGAGACAATGGTGAGCATTCTGAATTAGATTTGTTTGGGATAACTGTGGAAAATATCATTGTTGATGGTGGACAATGCAATATCTGAAGCAGTAATTCACCCTTCTTAAGCCCCACCCCTTTTAGTGGGGCAGCATAACCGACAAATTGTTCATTTTGTGATGAAAGCACCAAATTTGGTATCTTAAAATATATCAAAGACTTGACAAAGAGCCCGACAAACCCGCTGCTTTTTCCCACTTTAACCTGAATAACAAACTGGGGCTCGGTGCTCCGGTTGGCTCCAAACGGAGAGCCGGGGCTAGCTGGGAGGCCAGTGGAGGCTAACTGGCTGTGCTTCCCTCCGTGTATGCTGCGGCTAATGCTCCGCTAGCCTCACAGCTAGCCCCAGTTTGTTATTCAGGTTAAAGAGGAAAGAAGCAGCGGATCTGTCTGGCAGCTGAGTGAAGTGGAGCCTGAGGAGGAAGCAACGGTTAGCCCCGATTTCACAACAGGCAGATTCACTCGCTACAGGGGCGAGAACCTGAACAGGCAATCAGAGTGATCTCTCTCCCGCCGATTCAACATGGTCAATCGGCTGAAAAGCCGCCGATGGTGAAGTGCCGATGGTGCAGGACACACCGCAAAAACTAGGGCGACAGACGCTCACAGTCTTTGACCGACAGCCAACCGTCAGCTTAGTGTGTCAGGGCCTTTAGGTATGTGAGGAAATGGTCTGAGGAGACCAGCATGGCACTGAGGGACTGTTTTGGAACAACTGACTGGGCAGTGCTCTGCAGTCCACGTGGGGAAGACATTGACAGTCTGACTGACTGCATCACAGAATACATAAACTTCTGTGTGGAGAACACTGTACCGATCAGGAAGGTACGGTGCATCTCCAACAACAAGCCGTGGGTGACCCCTGATCTGAAAGTGCTTCTGAATGAGAAGAAGAGGTTTTTTTGATCAGGGGACAAAGAAGAGCTAAGGAGGGTCCAAAGGGACCTTAAGAGAGAATTAAGGAGGGGCAAGGACAGCTACAGGAGGAAGTTGGAGGAGCGCTTCAACACAACAATGTAAGAGAGGTGTGGAGAAGCCTGAACACAATCTCTGGCCACAACAACAACAGCGGGAGGGGTCCAGAGTCCGGAAACCAGGGGTGGGCGAATGAACTGAACCTGTTTTTCAACAGGTTTGATTCTGCTCCCTCTCCCTCCCCCACCCTCCAGAGCACAGACCCAGGGCCCTCTCACCCTCTCTGGCACACCTCCTCCCCCTCCCTCAGGACATCAGGGACATCAGCTGCATCCTCCCCTCACCTCTTTACCCCCCTCCACTTCACACCTCCCTCCCCCCATCTTCCTCAGCTGGAGTCTCCCCCCACCCCTCGCTGCAGCCTCTCCATAACAGCTGACCAGGTGAGGAGGGGGCTCATGAAGATCAAGGCGAGAAAGGCTACTGGTCCGGATGGCATCAGCTCCAGACTGCTGAGGGACTGTGCAGTCCAGCTCTGTGAGGTGGTTCTGCTCATCTTCAACCTCAGCCTCAGTCTGGAGAAGGTTCCTGTCCTGTGGAAGACTTCCTGTGTGGTTCCTGTACCAAAGACTGCACACCCCAGGGAGCCCAGCCACTTCAGACCTGTAGCCCTGACCTCCCACTTGATGAAGACCATGAAGAGAATTATACTCAACTACCTCCGACCCCTGGTTAGAACAGAACTGGATCCCCTGCAGTTCGCATATCAGACAGGCATTGGGGTAGATGACTGCTCCACCAATCACTATCTCACCTGGAGAACACTGGAAGTGCTGTGAGAGTCATGTTTTTTGTCTTTTCCAGTGCTTTCAATACAATACAGCCATCTTTGCTCAGGGGGAAGCTGGAAGGAGCTGGAGTCGACCGCCACCTGGCTGCATGGGCCATCGACTACCTCACCAACAGTATGTGAGGCTTCGTGACTGTGTGTCTGATGTGGTAGTCTGCAGCATGGGGGCTCCACAGGGGACAGTCCTACCTCCCTTACTCTTCACCCTGTACACATCGGACATCAGATACAACACAGACAGCTGCCACCTCCAGAAGTTCTCTGATGATCAGCCATTGTTGGGCGTGTGTCAGAGTGGAATGATCTGGAGTACAGGGGGGTCATCACGGACTTTGTCAACTGGTGTGAGGTCAACCCTCTTCACATCAATGCCAGCAAGACAAAGGCGTGAGTGATTGACTTCCCCAGGAAAGTGCCCTAGACGTCCAGGGTTTGGACATTGAGGTCGTGCAGGAGTACAAATACCTGGGTGTTCACTTCAACAATAAACTGGACTGGTCCTCGAACACCAACGTCCTGTACAAAAAGGGCCAAAGTCGTTTCCACCTGCTGAGGAGGCTGGGGTCCTTTGGAGGGTGCAGGACACTGCTAAGGACTTTCTATGACACTATGGTAGCATCTGTCATCTTCTATGCAGTGGTCTGCTGGAGCTATGGAAGCACAGAGAGGGACAGGAAAAGACTGAACAAGCTGGTCAGGAGGGCCGGCTCGGTCCTAGACTGCCCCCTGGAGACCAATGAGGAGGTGGGTGAGAGGAGGATGTTAGCCAAGCTGATATCCATCATGGACAACACCTCTCACCCCCTACATGAGAATGTCCGTACACTGAGCAGCTCATTCAGCAGTAGGCCATTGCACCCACAGTGCAAGACGGAGTGCTACCACAGTTCATTTCTCCCATCAGCTATCAGCCTCTTTAACAGCAACATCTGATATAATGTAGCACTGTCATGTCTGCTGCATAACACTGTTTAATCCATCGCTGCTAAGACCCTGTGCAATTTACATACTCTGTGCAATATCCCATATCTTTATTATACTGTGTATACATTGTAAATAGTCTTGTGTGTACAATAATTAAATTTAGTGCCTCACTGTACATGTATATATGTATATGTATATATATATATATATATATATATATATATATATTTATCTATATGTACATATATTTATATACAGTACAGGCCAAAAGTTTGGACACACCTTCTCATTCAATGCGTTTTCTTTATTTTCATGACTATTTACATTGTAGATTCTCACTGAAGGCATCAAAACTATGAATGAACACATGTGGAGTTATGTACTTAACAAAAAAAGGTGAAATAACTGAAAACATGTTTTATATTCTAGTTTCTTCAAATTAGCCACCCTTTGCTCTGATTACTGCTTTGCACACTCTTGGCATTCTCTCAATGAGCTTCAAGAGGTAGTCACCTGAAATGGTTTTCCAACAGTCTTGAAGGAGTTCCCAGAGGTGTTTAGCACTTGTTGGCCCCTTTGCCTTCACTCTGCGGTCCAGCTCACCCCAAACCATCTCGATTGGGTTCAGGTCCGGTGACTGTGGAGGCCAGGTCATCTGCCGCAGCACTCCATCACTCTCCTTCTTGGTCAAATAGCCCTTACACAGCCTGGAGGTGTGTTTGGGGTCATTGTCCTGTTGAAAAATAAATGATCGTCCAACTAAACGCAAACCGGATGGGATGGCATGTCGCTGCAGGATGCTGTGGTAGCCATGCTGGTTCAGTGTGCCTTCAATTTTGAATAAATCCCCAACAGTGTCACCAGCAAAACACCCCCACACCATCACACCTCCTCCTCCATGCTTCACAGTGGGAACCAGGCATGTGGAATCCATCCGTTCACCTTTTCTGCGTCTCACAAAGACACGGTGGTTGGAACCAAAGATCTCAAATTTGGACTCATCAGACCAAAGCACAGATTTCCACTGGTCTAATGTCCATTCCTTGTGTTTCTTGGCCCAAACAAATCTCTTCTGCTTGTTGCCTCTCCTTAGCAGTGGTTTCCTAGCAGCTATTTGACCATGAAGGCCTGATTGGCGCAGTCTCCTCTTAACAGTTGTTCTAGAGATGGGTCTGCTGCTAGAACTCTGTGTGGCATTCATCTGGTCTCTGATCTGAGCTGCTGTTAACTTGCGATTTCTGAGGCTGGTGACTCGGATGAACTTATCCTCAGAAGCAGAGGTGACTCTTGGTCTTCCTTTCCTGGGTCGGTCCTCATGTGTGCCAGTTTCGTTGTAGGGCTTGATGGTTTTTGCGACTCCACTTGGGGACACATTTAAAATTTTTGCAATTTTCCGGACTGACTGACCTTCATTTCTTAAAGTAATGATGGCCACTCGTTTTTCTTTAGTTAGCTGATTGGTTCTTGCCATAATATGAATTTTAACAGTTGTCCAATAGGGCTGTCGGCTGTGTATTAACCTGACTTCTGCACAACACAACTGATGGTCCCAACCCCATTGATAAAGCAAGAAATTCCACTAATTAACCCTGATAAGGCACACCTGTGAAGTGGAAACCATTTCAGGTGACTACCTCTTGAAGCTCATGGAGAGAATGCCAAGAGTGTGCAAAGCAGTAATCAGAGCAAAGGGTGGCTATTTTGAAGAAACTAGAATATAAAACATGTTTTCAGTTATTTCACCTTTTTTTGTTAAGTACATAACTCCACATGTGTTCATTCATAGTTTTGATGCCTTCAGTGAGAATCTACAATGTAAATAGTTATGAAAATAAAGAAAACGCATTGAATGAGAAGGTGTGTCCAAACTTTTGGCCTGTACTGTATACATACACTGTATAAACATATTTTACTGGTCCATCTACATCCCAACCCTCACCTATGGTGAGCGGTGGAAATGAGTTTCCTCTGTGGGGTGGAGGGTGAGGAGCTTGGACATCTGGAAGGAGCTCGGAGTAGAGCTGCTGCTCCTTCGCGTCGAAAGGGGTCAGTTGAGGTGGCTCAGGCATCTGATCAGGATGCCTCCTGTGCGCCTCCTGCTGGAGGTGTTCCAGGCACGTCCCACTGGTAAGAGGCCCCAGGGCAGACCCAGAACATGCTGGAGGGATTACATATCTCGTCTGGCCTGGGAACACCTTGGGGTCCCTCAGGAGGAGCTGGAAAGTGTTGCTGGGGAGAGGGATGTCTGGGGTGCTTTACTTGGCCTGCTGCCCCTGCGACCTGGCCCGGGATAAGCGGATGAAAATGGATGGATGGATGGACATATTTTATATTTTTAAATCTTTAATTTTAAACTTTTATTCAAGCAACATTGTCACCTCTCCTTTTTCTGTCTGTGCTTTGAGCTGCTGTGACGTGAATTTCCCAAGTGTGGGATTAATAAAGTTTATCTTATCTTATCAAATGTGAAATGTTGAGGAAACAATAAATGTAGCAATGCTGTGTAATACTATCAGCTTTTAATTAAGTAAGTCAAATTTATTTTATAGCACTTTTCTCAGACATAGATCACAAAGTTCACAAGGGCATTATCTGACAAGAGGGAAATCATAGAGACAAAGTGACTATATGGGCCACGTCATGAAAAGTGCACATGAAAACTATTTGCACACACACGAGAAAGCAGAAGAGACAGAAGAATTTACACTACACAGCAACTATACACAAAATTTGAAAAATACAGCTCTGGTACACACAAGTTATCCAAACGCCTGTCTAAACAGGTGTGTCTTTAGCGGGCTTTTTAAACAAACCTCGGAGTGGGAGGGAGGAAGACAGCTTCATTTAACTAATCAAATCCATCAGATCAAGCAAATTGATGGCTTAGAAGGTGTCCAGAATGGTGTAAGATGTAGAGGGACGACAGCTGGGTGGACAAGTCCTAGACTGAATACTGGACCTTATAGTCATTACCTTATCAACAAAGAAGGTAAGGAACTAGTTACAATCATCAGTAGAGAAACATGGTAATGCAGAGGGCGGCGATAAAACAATATTATTTACAGTGTCAAACAGAGTTGTTGGATTTCTTTTCGAAAAAGAAATAAAGTAAGCAGTCCAGGCTTCCTTTATCATTGCATTATATGCAGTACGGAGGTCCTTGAGATATAGGCAATGCACCTCGAGCCCAGTGGCTTTCCATAGTCTTTCAGACCTGTGACACTTCTGTCTCAGGCAGCAGACAGCATCTGTTATCCATGGAGAAGGTTTGCAGATAGCCCTAGTCCTAACCTTTAATGGTGCCAGTTTGTCCAGCAATGAGGAGCAATGCTCATTAAAAGACTGTGTTAAAAACTCTACATTGTTAAAGTTTGTATTAATATCATTGCAAAAAAGAGAACTGATCAGCCGTACTCTGAGTGATAATGTGGGAACACATTGTTGTTTTAGGATGTGGAGGGTCATCAATTTTAGAGAGGTCAAAGAAAATACATTTATGATCACTGATCAGTAGGTCCTAGCAACTGATACGATCAATATCTAGGCCCAGAGAGAAGACAAGGTCCAAGGTATGACCACCCAAGTGAGTGGCACCAGAAACATGTAAGAAATTAAAAGATTCAGTAATGTCAATAAATTCACTTGTGGCACCATTTGTGGCATATTACTGTGCAGGTTAAAATCACAGACTAACAACACTTTTTCCAGCTTAATAATGGATCTAAGAGAGTCAGTGAACTCAGATAAAAACTGACCAGCTGGACCAGGAGGTTGAAAAACACAATAAAATGGCCTGACCTACTTTACTCAACTGTAATTCGAAAGTAGTAAAAGGTTAGTGTTCATCAATTAGCAAGAGAACTGATGATTCCAGACCACAGCAAGACCTCCACTTTTTCATTCCCAATAAATGAACAACCCGGAGGGCACAGTTCATTCAAACAGAAAAATTCCAATGCCTGTTGCAAGGTATCAGTCACAAATAAGAAAAATACATTTTTCTGTGAAAGTAAGTCATTTAGTATATGAGCCTTGTTCGCCACAGAGCGTGCAGTTATCAAGCACATTTTGATTGAGGGGGCCGCCGTGTCATTATCAACAGAGGATGCTTTAGGGGTGCACGCAATTGGACGAATCACTCGGACACCACGGCGCCTCCGAATATAACAGGGGGAAGCAACACCTGACTACAAGAGGCAGCTTCAGCGGCTTCATCATCTTTAGCAGCAGGACAGGAATGAGTAGAGGCATCAAGCACACTTGTAATTTATGCCGGACCAATGATAATTGTGTCCATGAGCTTCTCGGCTTCCTGGATCTGGTACAGTGTTGAAATCCTTGCTTCTAGCTCTGACACTTTGTCAACCAGGTGGACACAGCTGACACACCAGGATGGAGAGGTGAGGGGAGCCATTGATGTGGACGGGGTGGCTGTGGAACAGAAATAAAAGAGGCCAGTATAGGGCTGAACATGCTAAAAAGTTTAAAAGTTAGTGACTAGCTGCAGATGGTAGCAGCCGCTAACATGGAGGCCACAGGCACTTACACACAAGGGCCTCTAGTTTCGCAGACCGCGGAGTGGGTATTACACAGCCGATTCACATCACACCAATCAAATGAGCCCCTCTCCTCGCCCTTAAAGGTGCCGCGCGAGGGCGTAATGAGAGCTCAATTCACCATGGCAGAAGAGAGCAGCAGCGTCACACGGCCAAACTTCTCCCAGGAGGAAACTGATGTTTTGGTCCTGGAGGTCCAAGCTCGCAGTGTCCAGATATACAGAACTGCGAGCAGACCTCCACGGGCTGATGATGCAAAGGTAGCCTGGGAGGAGGTCACCACAATTGTAAGTCAATGTTGCATTTCTCTCGTGTCTTTCTCTCTCACAGTCTCACTCTGTGTTGGCAAAGTAGGGCTATACAGCGGCACAGCATTGTGAATCCAGAAATTAAAACATCAAGCACCGAATCCGAGGATGAAAGAATTAAAAAAATGTGAATCGGAGACGCTCTGCCATTTCCCCTTTCACCAACACACAACTGAACTCAGCTGTGGGTGCAAGGCCTTTTATTAAACACGCCCACAAATGAAATCAGACAGCTGGCCTGTCAGTTAATCAATCAGTCCTCAATCAACTGAAACAATCAATCATTAAACATGACATTACATTTAGTTTGCACATCATAAACACAAAATAACAAATAAACATTTAATAATTGGGAGCATCAGCTCAACACCCCCACTTGCTCTCACATTATTACATCAAGTAAAAAACAAAAATACATTTTTTTTCTGTTCTTTTCAGTTTTTTTTTTCAGTTATCTCCAAACATAAACTTGGCAAACTTAATCAACTTAAATTTTGTTGCAGGTTTGGTCATCAAATCTGCTACCATCTGATCAGTAGGACAATACTCTAATACAGTGGACCGTATGAAGTGGTACTTGATGTCCACATGTTTACATCTCTGTCTACTGACAGGATTTTTGGCTAAGGCAACAATACCTTGGTTGTCCTCATACACCTTAGGCAATGCATATAGATGTTTATCTATGCCCTCTAAAAGATGTTTTGTTTTCTTTTGACTTTTCTATGACAGTTGCTGAATATATACTCCCTGTCTGATACTGTGGCTGTTTGTGGTTGGCTGAGAGGGATGTGAACTCATTAGTTTGCAGCTGTGTTAATCAAATCAGGTTGGGTTTCCATTACGCGTGCCAAACGTGCCAAACGGTGCCAATCCCCTTTGATCTGACATCAGATGTGACGGGACAGTCGATATAGAGATACATTTATGTGCTGATTGCAGATAGTTGCATTGAATAGTGGTTTTTTGGGTATTTATTGCCTTGTTAATGTGCCTATGTGAGGTTTTGGTGACGTGTGCGCACTGTCCGCTGGTCAGCCAAACTTCCACTACACCGGCTGTGCCCCACCTGCGCTGACAGTAGACCTGGTTTCAGCTGGCGAGCTTTTAGCGCACCTTCGGTGAAGCCTTTTGTTACAACACTGTCACTGCGCCAAGCTGGATCTGTCGACACCTCCCCCTGCTGCGCCACCAAACCCATCTCAGCGCACCTCGGTCTGCCAAACTACCAAACTAAGCACGCCTTGGGTTGCGCTGCTTGAAACTAGCTCTGTGCGGGGTTCGCCACCCTGCGCCGCGCCGGGAAACTAGAGGCCAAGGGCTCCAACACTGAGCCCATTGCATTGTTCTAGTTATAGCAGCACAAAGGAGATTCATATAGGGTGGCAAGACTTACCGACAAGTAACCTCGCTGTGATGGTTAGCTCCCAGTGCTAAAAACAAATGGTCACTTTGTTAGCACAGACAGATAAAACCAACTAAGACCTAAAAGTGTAGTGCAAGATATGGCTTAAAAACTGGGTAAAAAACAGATAAAATGTCAATTCATGACAAGCATTCACAACGCCAACGCATACTCATGCATAGAGCTTGGTCAGCTTCCCTGCTGGAAAGCTCTGCAGGTATCTTATTTAAGCAAAAGGTAGTGTAATTGCTTGTGTCATGGTCACAAATATAGTGAAATGACACTGAGCACACACTGTGTCTTTCCTGATGTTTTATTATCACAGGAGTGATTGATGACCTGCAGTCTCCCTCTCAGTCTGAGATTCTCTTCTGTCATATAGTTCAAGTCAAAATGAAATGCACCAACTGACTAAAGTGACTGCAGAGGGTAATGATGCAGTTTGGCTCCATCTTGAATATAAATAAAATGCTCAAATCACAGATAGCAGCTGTGCTGATCGTGGAATGAAATGGACTGATGGTTATATGGGGTTTGGGGGCACTGGTGCACATTTAATCAAATCTCAGCAGTCTAATGCAGTCATTCTCATACAGAGTTCCCCAAAAGTCAATGGTGGGTTATTTTCTGAAATACTGCTTCCCCTCTCAAACATTGCTTTGTTTAAATCATTCCTCATAGTCATATCCTACGTGTTTACTTACAGCTGTCAGAGGCTAAATTTGTGCTTTCATCAAACTTCACAGTATGATTTTTGGGTCAATTTCTGGTTTCGCCAGTCTGGTCCTGTGTATGGGCTTAAACTGATTTGATGTTAGGCAAACCGGCTGACTCTGCATTTGTTATTATAATATCTTCTGGCAAATTAAAAAAGTACACTATAGCAGCGACCTGTGCTAACAGTGTTGCGGCACCTAATCCAACATGTATTGCAATAATAAGCAATTAGACACTGTAATTAACATATTATAATGATTATAAATGGACTAACAAGCCACTAGCGTCCGAAAAGCTGTGAGCTGAGTATAGTGACATGAAGGAGATCATACATCAGTAGACATGGAAGGGGGGACGAGCAGTGCACTTTCTGTTTGTTTACTAGAAAGTTCATGTGTTTTTTGAGTTGACGAGATGAGACATGGCAGTGAGTCTATTAAGAAAACTAAAACAGTGCCAATATGGCAACATTTTTTTTTTTTTTGAATCCGTCAAAAAATGTGTCCTACTACACTTTCTACACTGAACAGAAATTTGAATGCAACACTTTGTTTTTGCTCCCATTTTTCACAGATTTAGGTTAAAGATCTACGACTTTTTATGCACTCATGCACTTTTATACACTTCAACAAATTTGTTAAAGTCCGTATTCATGAGCACTTGGACCTTCGCCATGAATATCAATCCACCTGACAGGTGTGGCATATTAAGATGCTGATGAAACAGCATCTTTACTACGCAGGTGTGCCTTGGGGTGGTCTCAAAAAAAGGCCACTCCAAAATGTGCAGTTCGATCACACAACACTATGTGTGTGCCATTGGCATGCTGACTGCAGAAATGTCCACCAGAGCTGTTGGCCGTGATCTAATGAAGGTGAGGATGATGAGCATTCATATGTGCTTCCTTGAGATAGTTTCAGTTTGTGCAGAAATTCTTAGGTTGTCTAAACCAGCTGTTGCATCAGCTGTTTGGGTGGCTGGTCTTAAACAGTCTTGCAGGTGAAGACACTGGATGTGGAGCTCCTGAGCTTGTTTTGCCAAATGTGGTCTGTGGTTTTGGGGCCAGTTGGATGTATGGCCATATTCACGAAAATGACATTGGAGACAATTTATGGTAGTAAAATAAACATTCAGGTCACAAGCAACAGCTCTGGTGGACATTCCTGCAGTCAGCATGCCAACTGCATGCTCCCTCAAAACTTGTGACATCTGTAGCATTGTGTTACAGATAATGACCTTTCATTGTGACCATCCAAAGGCACACCTGTGTAGTAATGATGCTGTTTAATCAGCATCTTGATATGCCACACCTGTCAGGTGGATGGATTATCTTATGGAAAGAGAAGTGTTCAATAACATGGAATTTAACAAATTTGTGACAAAATTAAGAGAAATATATCTATTGAGGGCATAAAAAAATCTTAGATCTTCAACTTAAACCTGTTAAAAATAAGAGCCAAAACAAACGGTTGCTTTTGAATTTTTGTTCAGTATGTTTATCTGTTGCTCACTTTGCTTTGCAATGGACAGACATGGCTGATTCTTTGAGCTGAAATGAGGGATTATCCACACTACAAAAATCTAAACAGAGTGGTAGCTAGCTAGCGGGGTTGCCAGGGAGCTGAAAATTTCTGCCAACGTAAATGACCATGCTAATAACAAGCCAGGCTACTTGTTGGCTATATTGTATGTCCTTTCCAATAAATATCACAATATAATATGTGTTTTAAAAAGTAATGTCACAAACATAAGAAGATAGCAAGTAGGTTACCCAACCATCTTTTGTTAGTGGTTACATCACCAGTCTGATCTTGAGTGCATAGCTGATGCTACATTTGTTTACATGACAATTCAGAAGTGCATATTAAAGGGATAAGTGCAGATGGAGAGCTCTGATGTTATGCAATGCAATGTGATAATCAGATGTTCATTTGCTGTTGGGATACGGTGTCATGTTCCACTCAGCAGTGGCACATGGAAAAATTCAGTACACCAGTCCAATCTAGTGTTTGGCTAAATATTAAACCAGTTTGAATATTTACACTGGCACAACCCTATACAGGACTCACTTAAACTACCACTGGATCTGCACCCTAGTTTATAGTTTCCATTGCAATATAAGACCTTTCCCAGAGAAAGCCCAGCCCAGATGGCAACCAGCATAATCAGATGTTGATATTTGGTTGAAATTAGACTGTTGTGTCAGGTGGCCAAAATTCAATTTCAGGACAATCTCTATTGCCAATGTCAATGTGATGTAGAATACTAAGGCCATTAATATCTTGTTGGTTTTAAATTGTGTTGTTAAGAAACCAAAATCCAAAGTCCTCAAAGCACCTCATGCTAATGTCATCTTCTAATATGTCATCGTCTAACATTTAGTTGTAAGGTACTGTATGGAGAACATACAGTGCCCTCCAAAAGTATTGGAACAGTGAGTCCAATTCATTTACTTTTGTTGTAGACTGAAAACATTTGGGTTTGACATCAAAAGATGAATATGAGACAAGAGATCAACATTTCAGCTTTTATTTCCAGGTATTTACATCTGGGTCTGATACACAACTTAGAAGATAGCATTATTTGTAATGGAACACAAAATTTTTAGGTGAGCAAAAGTATTGGAACATATAAACTTAAAATAGATTAAAGTGAATGAGACTTAATATTTAGTTGCAAATCCTTTGCTTTCAATAACTGCATCAAGCCTGTGACCCATTGACATCACCAAACTTTTGCATTCTTCTTTTGTGATGCTTTTCCAGGCTTTCACCGCAGCCTCTTTCAGTTGTTGTTTGTTTTGGGGGGTTACTCCCTTCAGTCTCCTCTTCAGCAGGTAAAATGCATGCTCTATTGGGTTTAAGTCTGGAGACTGACTTGGCCAGTCTAAAACCTTCCACTTCTTGCCCCTGATGAACTCCTTTGTTGTTTTGGCAGTGTGTTTTGGGTCGTTATCTTG
The DNA here is from genome assembly GCF_041903045.1 of Epinephelus lanceolatus. NCBI lineage: Eukaryota > Metazoa > Chordata > Actinopteri > Perciformes > Serranidae > Epinephelus > Epinephelus lanceolatus. The sequence continues at coordinate 5,484,009 of NC_135748.1, read as the reverse complement.
CTGCATGATGAAGGATCTCCCAATCAGTTTGGTTGCATCTTTCTTTAAATTAGCAGACAAAATGTTTCTGTAGACTTGTGAGTTCATTTTGCTGCTGCCATCATGTGTTACATCATCAATGAAGATGAAAAAGCCCATCCCAGAAGAAGCCATGCAAGCCCAAGCCATGACATAACCTCCACCGTGTTTCACAGATGAGCTTGAATGTTTGGGATCATGAGCAGATCCTTTCTTTCTCCAAACTTTCACCTTTCCATCACTTTGGAAAAAGTTAATCTTTGTCTCATCAGTCCATAAAACTTTTTCCCAGAATTTTTGAGGCTCATCTCTGTACCTTTTGGCAAATTCCAGCCTGGCCTTCCTATACTTCTTGCTAATGAGTGGTGTAGCCTCTGTACTTTTGTTCATGAAGTCTTCTGCGAACAGTAGATTGTGATACCTTCACTCCTGCCCTCTGGAGGTTGTTGCTGATGTCACTAACAGTTGTTTTAAGGTCTTTCTTTACAGCTCTCACAATGTTTCTGTCATCAACTGCTGATGTTTTCCTTGGTCTACCTGTTCGATATCTGTTGCTTAGTACACCAGTGTTTTTTTTCTTCTTCAGGACAATCCAAATGGTTGTACTGGCTATGGCCAATGTTTGTGCAATGGCTCTGATTGATTGTCCATCTTCTCTCAGATTCACAATTGCTTCTTTTTCACCCATAGACAGCTCTCTGGTTTTCATGTTGGTTCCACCTCTAAATGCAGTCTGCACAGGCAAAACCTATCGTACCCAGTCTGAAACTGAGCTCAGACATTCAGTGCTATTTATTGTTTGAATAATCAATGTAATTGGGAGACACCTGGGCAACAAAACACACCTGTCAGTCACATGTTCCAATACTTTTGCTCTCATGAAAAATGGGTGGGTTCAAACAAAAGGTGCTATCTTCTAAGTTGTGTATCAGATCCAGATGTAAATACCTGGAAATGAAAGCTGAAATGTTGATCTCTTGTCCCATATTCATCTTTTGATGTCAAACCCAAATATTTTCAGTCTACAACAAAAATAAAGGAATTGGCCTCACTGTTCCAATTGGAGGGCACTGTAACCCAATGTCTGCAAAATCTCACAATTCTAACATTGTTGTAAAAATGTCATTCCAACCAAAATCTCACATCTGTCCAATGCAAGAGTGCAACATCTTTCTGAGACCATAATAACGTCCGGTGGCAGCTGGGAGCATTTCTGTCATCTATACCAAAAAATGTGAAATGGTACTCCAGGTCCCAAACCATACTTCATTTGACTAACTGATGATGTTAAAATATTGACTTGTGTAGCTTTAAAAAGACCAGTACCACACTGTAAGAAAGGAAGTGAAATGCTTGCTCCTGTGTCAGCTACTGTAAGACTGCTCAGATAATAGGATAAGAAAACGGTTTTATTAGGAGAAAACAGGCTTTTCAAGATTTAAATTGTTCCGTGAGTCTCTAGCGTGACATCTATATCTGTTTATCAGGCTGGGTCAGGTCATCTTTCCCCTACCCCATCAAAGCAGCTCCACAAGCCCATCTATTCTGAGGCTGGAGGAGGTCAGTGTGATGTCTGAGACAACAGTTAAGAGTCACTTCTGCTGTGTGCGTTATATGGTAACCTTGGGCCAATGATGGATAGAGAGTGATTTTGAGGGATTTATTGACATGGGATGTGGCTCATTATGAGACTAAAGGGCAGCATTTGGGTGACCATCCATCCTGGGGCAGATCAAGCCTTTGACAATCACCTTTTTGAAATGCCTCACTGTACCTCAGCTGCAGTATCTTAAGGTCTGCAAAGGTACTCACTGCGTTTATGGGGTCTGAAACAGTGTATGGAGACCCTGGCTGAATTGAATAGATTATTATAGGGATGTAATGTACTGACATTTAGGAGGTATAAAAATTACATGACAGATTCATGTAAAGCCCCAAGGGTTACAACAATTTCAATCACTGTGGACATGATGTAGATGTGTAGTTTAGTAATTAAGGTACTTATGGAAACGCACATGAAGGTATTGGTCAGTCTCAGTGTTGCCAGATCTCGCGAGACAAATAAGCAACCAGGCCTGTGAAAACAAGCCCAAGACAAGCGACTTTTTCTACGGAGCCCCCCTAAGTTCCGGGGAGAGAAAAATAAATAAACTGTGTGCACGGTTTTACAATCCGTGGGGACGGATTTGAAACTGTGGGCACAGATTGTCAATTTACATCCATGTGGACAGATAAGTAAACTGTGCGCAGTTTTGCAAAACTGTACCCACAGTACACAGTTTATTTATTTTTCTCCCCCCTGAGCTTCAGGACAATGACTATAAGAGGGAGTTAAACTACCTTTTAACATGTCTTATCATGTCTCTCTGTTTAACATATCCGTAAGCCTCATTGTGGAGAACGGTGCTGCATTTTTTTATGTTTTTCAGTGCTAGCATGTTGTACGAGGTCCGCATGGTGTGCACATATTTCACACTTACATACTCTGCACAGTGCTTTTGAGTCATCCCCCACGACGGGTTGAATCCATTCTTTCACTCCTTCCTCTTTCTCACATTCTTTGTTATATTTCTTCCCATATTTCGCCCACTTTGTCCCGGGCATTGTTCCTCAAAAACTCTCCTACAGTCCACCATCAGTCGCACTTATTTTCATTTAAACGTCACTGATGTTTTCCTAACCAGAAAAAAACAGATTGCCCTGCTCTGCCTCTGATTGGCTAGTACTCGTTGCCATCAGGGTCAGAGCCAATTAGATGCAGGATGCGGGTGGGAAAAAACTCTGCTGTCTCCTGTGTGTATGGGGAAAGGGGAGGAACAGAGGGAACAGGCAAGACAAACTATCCTACGTCTAAATAACATATCGAAAATATCTGCTTGACAACTTACTATGGAGCTGGGAACAAGCCTAAATAAGCAACTGTACTTTAGAAACAAGCCCAAAAAAAATGCGACCCACAACTACTAATATTTGTAAGCAACTTTACAGAAAAACAAGCCCAAAGTCACTTATAATAAGCAGACTTGGCAACACTGGTCAGTCTGTCTGCTTTGCATCACATTTTGCTGCAATAAAAATGATTAAAGTCAGATGAACAGACTGAAAACTTTATCATATGAGGTAAAACTGATTTTGACAAAGTTTTTCTCTGGGTAGATCATTTGCAGTTGGAAAAAAGGAAATAAATCACAGTATGTTGCAATATATTTTATTGCAATACTCAGCATATTGCAATATCCAATAATATTGTATCATGGGTCCTCTGGTGATTCTCATCCTTAGTACTTAACATAAAGTTACCTAGGTTAGGTTTAAGAAAAAAAACATGGTGATGACGAACCTTAAAATAATGGAAAGTTCACTTGGTTTCACACAGGACACAAACACTGGTCTCCTGGGGAAAAGTCCTGTGTTGTTTGACCCATCCACCATCCAAACCTATCTCATTGCAAGGATTTTCATGCTTTGTACTACTTTCTTCTTTACTTTTGTCAGCAGCGCTGGGAGGGTTGCTATTCCACCGCTGATTACACGTCCTAATGTAATTTGTAATGCATTCCATTAGATAACTCCAACTAAGTAATGTAGTCTCAATGTTTCCCACAGGATTTTTGGAGACTATGGTGGTGGGTGCGAACAATCTAGGGGGGTCCGGGTACATGCTCCCCCGGGAGAAAATTTTGTATGTATTTGATTTAAAGGCATCAATCTGGTAAATTCTGAGAGTCAAGTTATGATGGCAGAATATGCCTAGATTTCAACATCTTTGTGCTTTTTATGTGTGAAAAATGCTCTATTTTTACTAATAAAAACACTCGTGGTATGTTATGGTGAAGGGTTACACTTAAAATACAGCTAAGGATGAGTGGTTAAACATTTCAGTCATCAAAAGAAAAATGATATCATACTGATCTGCCTCTGGAGGGCCAGTGTTTCCCCTATATGCAACTAGCAGCGTCCTCGACTTCCTCACCGGCCGACCACAGACTGTGCGCATGGGGAGAAAGGTCTCCCCCGGCATCACTCTGAACATCAGTGCAACACAGGGCTGTGTGTTGAGCCCCTTCCTCTTCTCCCTCTACACGCTCAACTGCAAACCCACCCATGAGGCCAACACCATCATAACGTTTGCAGATGACACCACCGTGGTAGGCAGGATCACGTCAAACAACGAGGCTGCCTACAGGACAGAGGTTGAGAACCTGGTGAGCTGGAGACGGGAAAACAACTTGATCCTCAACGCAGCAAAGATGAAGGAAATGATCCTGGATTCCAGGAGGAGTCAGAAGTCCCTTGCCCAGGCGAGGCAGTGGAGGTCGTGCAGAGCTTCCTCAGAGTCAACATCATCAGCCACAACCTAACCTGGACCATCAACACCACAGCCTCTACAGCATTGTTGTGAATATGATAGAAATAAAAATATGGCAAAATCTTAAATTAAAAAATGTTCTGCTAATTACAAGTGTTTTCTTTGTAATCATTCTATAAGCATTATTTCTGCCTAAACCCTCCTCCTGATCCGGCGCCAACTCAAATGACACCATGAAGAAAAAGTGTCCCACATTCTCAGTCGGCTCCAAGTTGGCTGACAGAAGGACACTCTCACATGTTGCCAGCCTGCATGTGAACGAAAGTGTTGATATCAGTAAGCTATAACTTCAGTGATATAACAAACTTATTTGACACAAAAGAGAGAGATAAATAAAAGATAAAGCCACACTTTTCTGTCCTACATGCTCCTGCTATGCATGAATGAACAGAAAAAAAAATATTTGGCTAGCTTAAAGACCCAAGGCATAAGAGTGAAAATGACTTGCTTTAATATGTTTTCATTACTAATCATGTTTTTTCTTGTCAACAAACATTCCAGAGAAGTTCCAATTACTCTTTCTTTTTATCTTTTTTTGTGAAACCACAAAGACAATAAGCCCAAGAACTTCCAGGGATCTGTATTTGTGGAATGCCCAGTGCATAGGGGGCACGATGGGAAGTGCGTGGCAAAGTGTATCAGGCACACTAAGGCATTTGGTGAAATTTAGATTAATAAATTATCAGAGGGTGTGTTAGGAGCTGGGCTACTGTTTGGAATCAACTTTTTGACTCAACAGGCAAGAGTACTGGTAGATAGAAAAAAGTCCAATGGCTAGGCAAGTCTTTTTAACAGCCTTAATAGTTTATTACCTTTTTTGTGTGTCATATGCATTTGTTTCAGTACATGTCATTGATATAATAAGGAATTATGATGAATAGGAACTTACAGAAGAGGCCAGAGCAAAATGTGAAGTAAAATTATTTTAATATATTAAACAACTCATCACCACAGCCTCAGCATGTGGATAAGTTCCCTCTGGTAAGCAGTAATGCAATGTAAACAGTATGTCTAGGGCTTTTAATGTGAAAGGTAATAACAGAAGGAGCTTAGCTAATGCACTGCCATTGAGAGTGTGGAAAGCAGTCATGGTTCATACTACAGAGCCTATGGGTTCTAGTTTCCCAGCGCAGCGCAGGGTGGCGAACCCCGCGCAGAGCTAGTTTCGAGCAGCGCAACCCGAGGCACGCTCAGTTTGGTAGTTTGGCAGACCGAGGTGCGCTGAGATGGGTGTGGCAGCGCAGCAAGGCGAGGTGTCGACATATCCAGCTTGGCGCAGTGACAGGCCTGTCCCGTCACATCTGATGTCAGATCAAAGGGGATTGGCACCGTTTGGCACGTTTGGCACGTTTGGCACGCGTAATGGAAACCCAACCTGGTTTGATTAACACAGCTGCAAACTAATGAGTTCACATCCCTCTCAGCCAACCACAAACAGCCACAGCATCAGATAGGGAGTATATATTCAGCATCTGTCATCTTAGAAAAGTCAAAAGAAAAGAAACAGAGTGAGACTGCGAGAGAGAAAGAGAGAGCGCACACGCGCACGAGAGAAACGCAACATTGATTTACAATTGTGGTGACCTCCTCCCAGGCTACCTTTGCATCATCAGCCCGTGGAGGTCTGCTCGCAGTTCTGTATATTCGGACACTGCGAGCTTGGACCTCCCGGACCAAAACATCAGTTTCCTTCTGGAAGAAGTTTGGCCGTCTGACGCTGCTGCTCTCTTCCACCATGGCGAATTGAGTAAAGTCTCATTACGCCTGCGCGCGTCGCATTTAAGGGCGAGGAGAGGGGCTCATTTGATTGGTGTGATGTGTGTAAAACCCACTCCACGCCTTCTCTCCTCCCTCTTTCCGACTTGCACCCGTAGGAGGGATGGAGGTGGGATAGAGGAGTAGCTGCACGAGGGTGCACGGTGTGCCAAACTTACAAAATCTGCCTGGCCACACCCAGTTGGCAAAGCACAGGTGCGCTGCGCCTCCGCCACGCCCGGTCTGCAAAACTAGAGCCCTTTGTGTTATTATTTTACTACCCTCACATGTGTGCTAAATCTCCCAAGCTACAGAGGGATTTCCATCGTAAGTGAAATATTTGTTCATAGTTGTTTAGTTTGTTTCATAGTCTGTTTTCTTTTCTGTCTGTTATGCATATTATTTCCTTCAAATTATCTTGAAATTACAAATATTCATACATGAAAGTGGTGCAGTGTTTAGGTCTGGGGCTTTTATTGTGAAGAGTAAAATGGAATAAATTGAGCTTTAATGCACTGCCACTGCAGCACACCGTGTTTCGCATGGATGCTTATCACTGTTGCACAATGCGCTTACGCTGTGGAAACATTATGTGAAGAAGACATTTCAAAGTCATATATGAATTTTCAAAATAGAAGCTGTGCTTTGATAGCGCAGATTGCAAAATGATGTAATCATTTCAAGCTGAAACAAAACTGCTTTACCTTATCCAGTGCATTAGATATGTAAAACTCCTCAAAAAAAAAAAAAAAAACTGTTTAAAGGACACAACTCAACAGTCTGAGGCAACATATCCTCATGTAATGGTTTGTATGATATCCACAAAAATGCAAACACAATGGCTCATATGATAACCTACAAATTAGTGTGCACGAATGACTTAGCGTAAAGTTACAGAAGTTGGGTTTAGGCAGATAAAGTTAGTTTGGTTAGGTTTACGAAAGAAACATGATGATGAAGTACCTTAAAATACTTAAAAGTCAAAGTCTGATCCCAAACACCAGTCTCCTGGGGAAAGTCCAGTGTTTTGTGACTCATCCACCACCCCAACCTGCCTCCTTACGACACTGCTTCTTGCTTTATTCTTTACTCTAGTCAGCACATTGGTCACATGATCACAACCTTCTAAATTATGTGGGTTATGTATGAATTATTGGCCCATCATTACGTGAGATGTGTACCAATTTTGGTGCATTACTTTTTGTAGGAAAACATACCAACAGTGCATGAGAACAGCTTGTCAGAGGAGTAGCTTTGATTATTTTGCTAATAGCACTGTAAACAGCAGATCAGCCTGCAGTGTATTTGTTGACATGGTCTCACACTCATTTATTCATAGTGAAGTACCCTCATGTACTGCAGACACACTCCCAACACTATGTGTTTGCTCATGGCAGATGAACCAGTCAGTATTCTGTGTTCAGTGACAATCACATCAGTGTATCTGAGTGTATTCTTGTCATAGTAACTCAGACAATTTGCCTTCCATTCATATTTTAATTTTATGTTATTTCTATAGTAAAATACCTTGACCTAAAATCACTCCAGTCAGCAGTCTTCTCAAGTACTTAATTTAAAGAGCAGTTCTAACCTTGGATGTTAATCTGCCGCCCTACATTATCAGTTCATTATGTTAGGTGCATTGAGGGTACTATTATAAGATCAAGTGTTATCGCTGACTAACTTTAATCCATCACCCAGAGCATTCAGCTACAGTAAATGGCCTTCATTACACACAATATAACTTCCTAAATAGTTTGTGACATTCTGTTGTGACCTTTACAAACTATTTCACAGTGTAAGGTGCTACAATATTAAATCTGTGGCTTTATGTTATTACAAAATAGACATTCACTTATATTATAGCATAGACATTTTATAAAACATCATAAATAGGCATTTGCTTTGGGCCTCAACCACAAAGGGTATTTTTGAACGTTTTTTTTGGTTATTTATTTGATAGTTTTTTATGAAAAGTCTTATCTTGTTTTGTCACTTTAAACAAATGATAGTCTCAAATACATGAAAATAAGTTGGTCTATCTGTAAATGTGGGTCTATCCAATTAAATCACTTTATTTGTCAATCTTTATTCGCACACATATTTTGCATTTAATGGACTATTGACCTTTCTGTGCCTTTGCATGTGTCATTTGTACCAAATCAAATGACGTAGCAATTCAAGGTACCATCAGAGACAGTCACTGAAGCATTGTCAAAGTTCATTCAGAACTGAAACAGGAAGAAGAAAAGTAAGTTTGCCGAAACAGTTAAAATTCTTCAATAAACAACCAGAGACTTTATTATTATTATTAATATTATTGCTATTATTAGTATTATTGTAAGCTCCCAGGAACAGCACTAGGCTTTGAAACCAATTTGACATAGTGGCCACCCCTGTGAAATGACTTCGTTTCACTATCATTCGGTTTGATAACATTCAAAAAGTCTGCAAGAGCTGCATGATTGCATTGTTTGTATCTCCATTTTTAAGTTAGCAGAGGGCTGAACCAGAATTTAGCTGCTTGGCTGGCAGAAGTCTTTAGTGGGCCCCACAATTTTAAAAATTCAGGTAATTTTATACTGTAAAAAAGCTTTTTGGCTTTAGGCACTACAGAGCAACTTTGATAAGAATGAACGGGGGCCTGCTTACAGAGCTGTATTCACTTCTCGTATGTCCATGGTCACAGCCTGTTCTGCACCCACTGTTCCAGCTCTGCATCCAGCAGCAGAAATTGCACTACCACCATCACAGAGGCAGGCACAGGCAACAAGTCTGCTAGTGACACTTTGATCATTCGTTAAAACAAAGGCCCCAAAAATACAAACATAACCCCTAGAAGAAAACTGTGAGATAACAATAAAAAAGGGGAGAAAATAACAGTGAGGTGGCTAATGTCTTCAGTCTGTGCACATGCTGTATTTTGTTTTAACTATCGTGTCTTCGAAAAAGAGAAACAAAGCTCAGCAGAAATGGCTTCCGGACATAAAAAATATGAGTACCTATCTGAAAATTTATCAAGTGCAGCAAGAAGGACAGAAAATATAGACATAGAGATTAAAATCAAGCACCACTATCCACTCAATTAAGAGATTTTTCACCCACTAAATGATGATGTGTATATCAATTACTCCGCATGTGTTACGTTTGAATTTGTGAAAAGAAAACGTTTTTTCTCTCATGCCTCCATGGCAAACAGAGAAACCAAAAATTAGAAAATTAATTAAAATGGGGATTCAAGTAGGCCTGTCACATAACAAATTTTGCTGGGTGATTAATTGCATCAGAAATTATTGCGATAAGTGATAATATTGCATAATATTGTGCTTTAAGACCATTTTTATTAATTTTGTAATTTTGCTGTTTTTAGACCATTTTTAAAACTTATATAATGATAATAAAGGCATAATGATGCAAGTACACCCTTTTAAAGAGAAATAAACATTTATTTAACAAGAATATTTATGAATGCAAAAAAGAAAATTTAAATATCTGAAATAACACATACAAATATCGAAATAAATAAATAAATAAGTACAAAAAACAGACTCTTACAGCCGGGCTCCACCGGGCACGTCAGCGGCACAACACATCTGCAGCGTGTGTCCCGTAGCAGCTCGCCCCCCTGTTAATCAATTACAGTTGCTCCACCGGCAACGGGAGCAGCGTGACAACCCCCGTCTGTCGCGCGACAACTTTCTATTTTACGCGGCTCTTCTATTTTTGTCGCCCTACGCTCCCCTACGCGACCCTCCAGCAGATAAAAACTACATGAAATAGTGTGCTAAATGAGCACAATGTGGTTTTAAATGAATAAACCATTATCAGAGGTGATATGTGATGATTTTTTTTCATGCATTTACCCATGTTTATCCGTGACATTGTGTAAATGTCCGTGGCGGACATTTAAAAGCGAGTAGATGACAAACAGTACAGTAAACTTGTAGATAACTCAAATATATGTAATAACTTAGGTGGAAAATGCTTTAACATTTCATGCAACATACATGCAGCCTCTCGGCTCAGCAAACGGTAAACAACCCCGTTGGCTTCTCTACGTGTCGCTTCCGTACACAGTCAGTGGAGCCCAAATGAATAAGCCGCGACACTATGCTGACGTGACGCTTACGTTTGCAGCCGGTGGAGCCCGGTGTGTCGGATTAACTGGTGTATGAATTAACTGGTGAGACAGATGTGTTGTGGGCGTGGCCTTTGAGAAACCCACAGTGGAAATAAACATTGAACTCCTAACCTGTCGATCGCATTCATTTATGTTCACAGCCAGTCATTCTTTTACTCATTCTGCTATGTGACGGTGCCCTTTCAAACACCACGATAGGAATGGTTTGCTGGACATCCCAAAGTTACATCCACGGAGAATTCGAAGCCAAGCGAGCACGATCCGCAGTTGTCTTGTGGCATACACGTCTATGAACGCTTCACAATAATAAAATCTAAATGCATCCAAAATACCAGCAAAGTGAGGCATCACACATTGTAGCCACATGATAAACTGCCAGCAATACCAACGTTATGTTATGTCCCTAATCATGTCTGTCCACCTACCTGTGCGTATCACAAGTTAACCTGAGCGCTTCACACATTACCACTCTGTACATGCGCACTCCACACTCCAGTATGGCATTTAACACTCCAGACTCTGTCTGTGTGTCACTCACAGGCTGTATAAAAGCATCATCAGTCCTCAGAAACACTTGACTTCAGATAAATAATGATATGGCGCACACGTAGTTCCATCAACAGGAAAACTCAGCAAACGCTGTTGGTATTGTGAACAGCAGGCATTAACACAGTCACTTACGTTGTCAGTCCCAATTCATGAACACCGCAATACCAAGATACAGATCACTGCAAATGTCAGTGAATCCTGTAGAAAATGTTCAGTTGTCAGTCCTGTAGTTTGTATCATCTGATGTCAAGTCGATGTGCAGTCTGGATATGAAAGTCTGAGTTATTTACATCCAACTCGAGCGCAGCGCGGTGATTGCCATGAGCTGTGGCAAATTGTGATCCACTCAGATTAACTGGTGATACATGTGTAGGCTACATACCAACAATCATGCTGTATAGTAACAGCCACAGACAATTCAGTCACCTACACTATTCAGTGCAGACATGATAACCCAATATGCAACAAGAATGAAATTAAAAAATAAATAAATAACAAAAGTCAATGGGATAATCACACACAGGTGTAGGTAACTATACTCAGGTGTAGATAACTCCAATCATCAGGGGGTAGTCTTTATAAGGGTGGTTAACAGATCACAACTTTGTGGGTTTGTTCGTGAGGAGTTTGAACAGTGAACAGAAAGAGAGAAAAATACAGAGTGCAAGAAAGAGTGAGTAGTGATTGTAAGTGGTGATTGTGACAGTTAAGTGTGCTTATTTGTGATCTAAAGAGAGTGGTATTGTAGGTTTGTGTGTGTTGTGTGCTAGTGTGTTGTGTCTGTGAGGGTAGGAGTAGCGAGGGTAGGTAGGAGTAACGAGGAGTAGGTAGGGAGGAGTAGGAAAGATAGGGACAGAAACATGGATCCAAAAATAATGAAAGAGTCGCTGGAGTTGAAACTCCACAATCGGTATCCTGAGGGGTCAACCAGCCGAGACAGATTTGTCATCAATAGGAGAGCTGACACCTTCAGGATAAAGGGTAAGGATGCATGTCACATGGACTTACGAACACAATAATTATCTGCTATGACGAAACTCCAAGTACTCTAATATGATGACATTTAAACACCAGATGGAGACCTCTACTATATCTGTCGGCGAAAGCAGAACAAGGCCGAGCACCTTGCCAAAGTGGTCTCCACTACTGAGGAAGCTAACAACCTCTTCGTGGAGTTTCACGCCAGCGACTTGGGTGGGCACTGTGGGGTGGAAAAAACCTAGTACAACTGTCTAGTGCCATCATTGCCCGCTATTATTGGCCTGACATGGAGGATGACATTCGCAAGTGGGTGAGTTGGTATTGTCATAAAACTGCCAGCCAGCTGTCGTGCTGGCTCTGGGTATCGCCATGAGACAGCGCCTCTCACAAAAAAAAAACAGCCTGCAGTCATTCAGTTTATCAAACACGGAAGCGTATCGTTTCTTTAGCAACAACTCGTTTCAGGGGTAACTGTCTGCCTTTCCGAAACCTTGCCTCTTCAAACATTAACTTCCATTATTCGGACTGGCGGTCCTTCACCTTTTTTTCACAAGTCCCACCATTACGAAAATTCCTACCTTTATTATTTGAAATGTCGGCCCTTCCTCTTTTTTCTAAAGGATCCGCCATTCCGAAGTTTGGATATTGTGGAATATGGCACAGCTGCAGTGCTGCAGTGCAGACATTCACATTCAGTCGCACACTGCGTGCGTCAGCAGCGGGCAGCAGTATAGAACTGGGCTTTTACTGATGCACTTTCTGAAGGCTATTTACTTGATTAGACTTCTATTTTCGTTAGGATATTATTTTTTTCGTTATTGTATAATTGTTTTCAGTTAATCCGTGAGATCACATCTTCAAAAAATGTCTGAAAGAAAAATAACTGAAAAGGTGTAATACTGAAGATTTCGTTTGTTTACAAGTTATTTTGAATTTGGAAACCTGTTTTGTTGACCTTTTGGTAATAAATTACAGAGCTCGGCAGTGGCCATGAGAGAAAAAAATATACATTGTGCGCACGTTTTAATTAATTTGAATCCTCATTCATTCATTCAGTCATTCACTCTGCACTTGCTGCTTTGCATGGGATTGTTGTCAGCAAAAGGCAATTAACGAGGATATTGAGAGTTTTAGAGGATATTCTGTTTGTAAAACTGTGTTTAATATCTTATATTATTTGTGTTCTTGTGAAGAAACCCCACTGGCTCTGCTGCGCCTTCCCAGTTGAATTACGCACGGCACAGGCGCTCGGATGCGCGTAAAAACCCATGAATGAAGCAGCAGTCCTGTTCTTGTGTCCTGTACACTGATGTCTAACGTTTAACGTTTGTTGAGCCGTCATCACGTTTAATTGGCACAGCTCTGACAGCCGAAATACACCGGGTACCGGCGCTACAAGTCAGTCAGCGGAGTGGTGCGGTTTTTTTCTCTTGAAAACTTTTTAATTTCAACTGAGAGTGCAAAAATAATAAATTGATGGTAGCCTACTGCATGCTTTTGCACACTCGCAGAACCGTGGAGCTATTCCTCAAACAAATTGCTGAGGTGATCCTCTTTTTCCTTTCTTTTCTCTCTTCTCTCTGTCCAAAACTGTCATTGCGCCCCACGTGACCAGCTGACTTTGCTACGAGCTGATTGGCAGTTGAAACAGGCGACTTGCCTTATGATCTAAAACCAGCCACTGGCAACTGCATGAAAGGCATCTGTCAATAAGTCTCTTCAACGTCTTGAATAGAATCTTGTACAGTAGCCTACCTGTATGGATCTGGTCAATACACAGTAGGCCCTACGTTAAGACTTTACTTGTAGACTGAATAATAATCACAACTTTACAGGATTTGACAAGTAGCCGAAGTTTTCACATACAGTACAAAGCCCCCTCTGTTTTGACGGCGGACAGTCTAGTCAAAATTAAAAAAAATAAATAAAGCGTCCCGGCGCAGTTGTTTTTGCTATTTTGGGCAAGAGAATAAAAACAATTATTAAAGGGGATGCTGAGCAGTAAGATCCGTTGTGTAATTAAAAGGGATAATGCACATTCAGCCGCACACTACGCTAACAGGCAGGGTCCCCTCTGGTTTACACATATTGAATGTTGTCGGCTCATGTCGGCTGCCGGAATGTGCGCGCTGTAAGCTGCCCTTCCCCCTCCAACGCCAGTGATTTAGCATAACTATGCCGTACCCTTAGCTTTTGTCTGTATTTGCGTACTGGGATATTTGGAATGCGGAGAGAGAGAGAAGACATTTCTACACTGAGGGCCGAATTCACAAAGAATGAACTGTGGCCGCTGACAGCACCTTGAATTGCACTTCATTTGCACCCGCAGTTTGCTTCATCTTAACGTCCTATTCACAAAGGATATGATATACCAGCGCAAACACACCCACAAAGTTTGGCAGCTGAGTGCAGTTTGCCCCTGATTGCAATTAGCCACATGGCAAAGTATAAATGCTGGTTTTGCGCCAAGAACACCGTGGCAGAACATTGGCAAAGTACTGAATACTGTATACCCTCATGTAGTGATGTCTGCTGGTGAGTCAGTCTAACAGTGTCGGATGGGTTGAGGCTGTGGATTTGACCAGGTTTGACCACTTTATCACTATTCCCTCTCACTTGTAGCTGTTTTTTTCGTTATCTTTTGAATTTAATATGAATTATGGAACCGTTTTTGTTCACGTTTGTTTCCCCCGTTTCGTAAAATAAAGTATTGAAAGTTGCTTTTGAAGTGCGTGACAGAAGTGCGTTTTGAGAACGACCGCAGACTGTCACCTGTTCAACGCATCAGTATCTTCGGATGCCATTAAAGTAATAATGATTATAATAATAATGTCAAAATATTATTTACAGACTGATTTAACAGACGATCACTGCTGCCACGATCACTGGAAAGTCTGGGCGAGAGGCTTCCACAGAGGAGCACCCAGTTTGCACCAGCTTTCTAAAGACGTTATTTACTTCACCCAAACTGCGTGTGGCTATTAGCGCTGGTGTTAGTGAATTAGACGTTGTTTATCAGTGAGGCTGATTTGCATAGAAATGGGCAATTTTTCCACCAAATATATGCATATTACCTCATTTAAATACGTGCAAATAACACCGGAGCACCGAGACACAATCTGCTTGGCAAATATATTCCTGTTATAATTTCCCACTATAATAATAATAATAACAACAACAACAACAACAACAACAACAACAACAGTTCGGCTTTACTAGACATTTGATTTAATCAGTAGATCTATCTTTTACAACTCTATTTTACAACAAGCCGCAAAAAACCTACCTTCCCAAAAACGCCGTTTTTAGCGTTCTGTCGAAAATATCTGAAATTTGCCAACATCCTTGCTTTTTTTCTTAACATATTTCATCTAGGTGCAGTGTCATTACCGGTTCGGCTTTACTATATATATATATATATATATATATATATATATATATATATATATATATACATATATATACATATATATATATATGTATATATATGTATATATATGTATATGTATATATATGTGTATATATATATATATATATATATATATATATATATATATATATATAACAATATATAACAATATTAAAATTATATTGAAACTTTAAAATCTATTTACAGAGTGGAATGGTAGCCTAATAGATAACTTAGATACTACTTATTATTGTTTAGACACTATTTATTATTGCTTAGATACTATTTAGCCTATTATTGTATTTACTTTTAGCATGTTCTGCTTTTATCTACTGTAGGCTTTATGTTTTAATTAATTTAATAACGAATTTATTTTATGTTAGGCCT
Source organism: Epinephelus lanceolatus (assembly GCF_041903045.1). Lineage (NCBI taxonomy): Eukaryota > Metazoa > Chordata > Actinopteri > Perciformes > Serranidae > Epinephelus > Epinephelus lanceolatus. The sequence continues at coordinate 5,468,400 of NC_135748.1, read as the reverse complement.
ACATCTTAATATTTTATGTCATTTATCATAGTTTAGTTCTTAACTCCAGTGTTTCCTCAGTGGGAGCCGTGTGCGCTGGGGGGTGGAGGTGGGGGGCGGCGGCCGCTGGTTCTGTGGCGCTGGCTTGGGGTCCGCTTTCCCATGGTGGAGTGGAGGGTGGCCGGGTTGCCAGGGGCGGACGGCTCCATGTGATGGTGTTTCCTCTCTGGTTCTTCCATGTTCAGCCTTATTTTTTTCTTCTTATTTATTTATTTATTTATTTATTTATCTATCTATCAGTGGCGTTTGGATTCGGTTACGGCAGTAACTGCTGGCAAAATACATTTATTTTATTTTATGGCCTTGACATTAACCTGTCATTAACCGTGGTCATTTCACGTTTTTCTGTGAGATCAGGTTGTTTCTCCTTGTGAGTGAGTGAGTGTGTGTGTGTCATCGTGGAAAAGTGTGGTCCACGGCTGCCTTTTACGCACAGAACACACATAACCATTATGCCATGTCTTAGTGGGACTGTCCAGTGATTTCAGGCTTTTAAATTCTTGTATAGTAACTAATGCCGAAAACTAAGTAGTGAACCAACTGCATGTAGGTGCAGCGTGGCAACGCGTCTCCCTGCTCCAGCTGCAGGTAGCTCGTACGGATCGATCTTATTTATTTCTTGGATCTGCTCCAAATACCTCAGTTTGAATCATAATAACACGGCAAAAAAGTCACACAAAGCAAGGTAAATGAGATGGCGTTTAATTACACTGGGGTAGCCTAATTAACGGGAAACACAGGGACAAGTATAGGTTTTGAAAGATAAAAAGAGAGCGTCCTTTTGGCTTTTCACATGGTAATATTATTTTAAAAAATATGGGTTGCATACAGTAGTTGTAATTCGACCTAGTCATAAAATGCTACTAGGCTAAATAGTGGCTCCATGGAGCCATGGACCAGCTGATAAGCCGTCTTTCCCAAATCTGCAGATATTACAGTATTTTGGTGATGATCACTGCTCCTCCCTGTGGACAAATGAAGCATTGCAACTGGTTTTCACACAGGTCTCTAGGGGCGTTACAAGTCAGGGCTGCATTTCCTACGTCATCATGGGGGATTACATTAACTCCACGGAGCATGCGGCAGGCTTGCACGGAGCCGTCACTGATCTGCCACGGACCTGCCGGGGACCTGCCGAGGTTCAGCCATGGAAACAGGGGAACTTTTGAGTGGCTCCTACTGTATGCCTTATATTGTGATACTGTATGTGTATGTGCAAAGGCCAACCATGTCAGTCTAAATCATTAACAGTTATTTAAAAAAATATTTGTCTCAATGTTACAATCTTTGTCTGTTTAGATTGCTCAGTGTCCCCAGTGCCAGGCCAGGAGGGCTACCATCAAGGAAAAGCAGGAGTACAATCCAATAGAGGTAAATTACATATGACATGCAGTCAAATCTTTCAATCACATCAGTAGTGATACTGCAATACTCATGATTGTTTCTTCCTCCCCAGGTAACCGAGCCTCTCGACCTGGTTGGAATGGACTTGGTGGGTAAACTCAATGTAACAGATGGTGGCAACCAGTACATATGTGTCATGGTTGATTATTTCACCAAATGGGCAGAGGCATACCCACTAAAAAGCAAAACAGCAGACGAGGTGACAAATCGTATTCTTGATTTCTTTTACAAATTTGGTGCACCCAACAGGCTGCTAACAGACCAAGGCTCAGAATTTCGCAACAAGGTATAGTGATTATGCAATATGGATCACCAACATTTAACTTTTGCTGTGCTAGCTCAGCTCATGTTCATTTGAATGGTCATTTCAAGGTCAACTATGGTCTGTGTGAGAGGCTGGGCATCAAGAGGAGCCTGTGCTCCCCTTACCATCCGCAGACCAATGGCCTTGTGGAAAAGCTGAATGGCACGATACAGAGGTATAGTTTTGTTGTCAGTACTTGAACTTGAGCCCTTAATAGCCTAACACACTTATGTCCTGTTGCAGTCTGAACAGGTAATCATTAATGGCACTATCTGGAAAAGGGTTGCATTATCATACATGACAACCCAAATTATCTTCTGCCTCCTCATGCATGTACCTGAATTCTGCATTTTAAGGTCCCTGAACAAACTGGTGGCTGAGCACCCCAACCGTTGGGACCAGTATCTCCAGCCAACCATTGCCTTGAGGACCAAGAAGCAGCTGTCTACACAATACAGCCCGTATTACCTGATGTTTGGGAGGGAGGCCAGGTATCCCTCAGAGGTCTCAAATGAGTATGAAGTAAGACTGCCAATTGTTCTCATCTGTTTGGGGTTTGAATTTGGGTCATCTGTGTCCCCCTACAATGTCACTGATTTCTTCCTGGCAGGTGACCGAAGAGAAGGTCTGCAACCTCATAAAGACAGGAGATCTGCAAGGGACTTGGAGATCAGGCCACAATCTACAAAGAGATAAATATCAAGGCCAAACAACAAAAGGTCTGCAAGAGGAAGGAGGACAGAGGTCAGGCAGACAATTTTAAAGTGGGGGACCTTGTTCTGAAAAAAAAAAGTGCGGCAGGCCATGAGAAAAGGGGACAAACTGGAGGCCAGTTTGGTGGGACCTTTCAAAATATCAAAGCTGGAGGAGAAGACTGCTCACCTGGTGTCAGAGAGGGGGAACAATCAAGAGTCAACATCGACCACTTGACTCATTACTTCCAGCCAGAGGAGAGGATCCCTGCCAAAATCAAAAAATTGTCTGATCCTACTCCTCTGGCTGGTCCCCACATTGACCCACCCACCACATCAGTCACACCCCCAGCAAGGCAAACCACGAGCTGCAAAGCCCAAGGACCTCCACTCAGTGCAGATATTTGTAGGTACACTGATAGAGTACACCCCAAATTATCCAATTCATGAATAACTGCCATAACAATGTTTTTTATTTTTATTTTACAGTAATCAGAGACGTATGGGCAGGAAGGCGAAGAACCACACTCTGGTCAAGGCTGGGGCCATATAAATTATATATGGAGAACCTCTTGTACCTGGGCCCAGGAAAGGAGTTGGAAAGTCAGGTAGCCTACTTTAAAGAAAAATTATTTGACTGATGTGTGTCGTTACAGAATAATCACATTGTTGTTTTCATAGATCATTAATGCATACCTAACAATGGTTGGGAGGAAGAGTGGTGCTGTCATTATAGACAGCTATGCAATGACAGCAGTGTGGCAGGGCAAACAGACAGGCTTGAAACGGGTGAGTAGGATTCATTTTTATGCCTTTGCAATCCAGTGAGTTTTTCTCAGTTAGATATATATTGTATATCTTATTTGATTTTTGTTGTAGTTGGCCCTTGATTGTGATGTGACTGCAGGAGCAGTCTGTCATGAAGGACACTGGACACTCATTGTGAGTATTCCTAAATGTTAACAGATGCGGACACAGTAATGACACTTATGTTTAGGGGTTGCTAATATTTGTTTTGCATTTCCATAGATCATGTACCTGAAGGAGATGAGGTCCTTATACCTTGATCCGTTTGGAGCCACTCAGCAACAGATTGAGAGATGTCAACATGTAACAAGGTGAATCAGCTGTAATTTGTGCATTAGACATGTATGTATTCATGCATTTTGGATAACCTTGGGGGAGCAACAGGCGAATTACATCATTTCCCTTATGACTATACTATTTCACTAGACTGGCATAAGCTTGTCCTTTTGAGGGCCTTTAACACAATTCAAGTGGTCTTAAATTTAAAATCCTCTTACCTGGGCTTATGTTACAATTTCCTGACTGTGGTCAATCTGTGTTCTGTGTAGGGCACTGGTTCGCCAGAAGTGTCCTGCTATTGGTAGGTGGACATGTTCTACAGTGGCCCATACAAAACAGCAGGACACAACATCATGTGGGGTGTTTGTGTGCAAGGTAATGACTCAGTGATCTCTGTGCCTGTCATTAAAGAGTCATTCAAATTATACTCATCAGACTTTTAGCTTGCAGAGCAGATTTTGCTGGCCCAGCAGATCCACTATGCGGTGGACCAGGAGGGTGTGGCCATGCTAAGGATGGACATGGCTAAAGCTCTGCTGGCAAATACAGGTACAAAGGACTCTTGCAGGTTTACTTGTTTGTGTCTGTAATGGCAACTGGACTATATGTATGCCTGTGTTGTAGATGACCTATCCCAGCTGTATCGGGCTTGTGGGTAGGAAAGCTCCAGGGTTGCGATGGACGAGTGGGCAAAGAGATTAATTCATGTACCGGCCAACGTTGGTTGGACACCTTGGATGCACCTTGGATGGGTTACCTCACCGTCACTGGGTGAACACTCAGTCACACAGCTATTGTTAATGTGTAGTTTAATTTACTTAACCTGCATGTCTTGCACTCCAGCGGTCACTGGAGCAGCTGAAGGAACATGAGAACACAGACGACCACAGCTAAGATTTAAGTCTAGTATCTGACAGACATTGCCATACAATTCTAAGCATTATCATGATTTCTCATTAACTGTTTAACTGTACAACCTCCTGGGATGAATGATTACCTGACACACTGCTTAGCTTCTGAGGTCTCTTTTCTCTTTTTTTTAGATTGAGTGCACCACCTGCTGTCTGTGGTACCATTCACAGTGTGTTGGACAGCCCTCACCAGAGCAGGACTGGCTTTGCACTGCTTGCGCCACATGAATCGGCACTGCAACAGTCCGGTCTGTTGCTCTTTCTGAGGTTACTACCATTTTTCTTCCCTGTTAAACAGGTTTTTTTGGGAGGGAGTTTTTCCTTATCCACTGCGAGGGTCCTAAGGACAGAGGGATGTCGTATGCTGTGAAGCCCTGTGAGGCAAACTGTGATTTGTGATATTGGGCTTTATATGTAAAATGGATTATTCTGTACACAGCATTTGTCAAATTCCTTAAATGTGTATATGTTCTTGGCCAATAAAGATGATTCCTAAAGATCATTGTTGTTGCATTTGCTTCTTTTATGGTGGTGGGTGAGTTTGGCTATGTGACACAGTGCTTGCGTTTCATATTTGGACTTGAATTTGGCCACTGTGTTGGTAACGTGAAATTTGTCCACGTTGTGACTATGCAAGATTGAAGAGTATCTGAGTGGGTTGTTGACACTTATGTTGTATAGCATTTTGGCTACAGTATGCCTTAATTTGGTCACGGCTGCAATCATAAAAACTCTCTCTCTCTCTCTCTCTCTATATATATATATATATATATTATATATTACTCACTCACACACACACACACACACACACACACACACAGTACAGGCCAAAAGTTTGGACACACCTTCTCATTCAATGCGTTTTCTTTATTTTCATGACTATTTACATTGTAGATTCTCACTGAAGGCATCAAAACTATGAATGAACACATGTGGAGTTATGTACTTAACAAAAAAAGGTGAAATAACTGAAAACAGGTTTTATATTCTAGTTTCTTCAAAATAGCCACCCTTTGCTCTGATTACTGCTTTGCACACTCTTGGCATTCTCTCCATGAGCTTCAAGAGGTAGTCACCTGAAATGGTTTTCCAACAGTCTTGAAGGAGTTCCCAGAGGTGTTTAGCACTTGTTGGCCCCTTTGCCTTCACTCTGCGGTCCAGCTCACCCCAAACCATCTCGATTGGGTTCAGGTCCGGTGACTGTGGAGGCCAGGTCATCTGCCGCAGCACTCCATCACTCTCCTTCTTGGTCAAATAGCCCTTACACAGCCTGGAGGTGTGTTTGGGGTCATTGTCCTGTTGAAAAATAAATGATCGTCCAACTAAACGCAAACCGGATGGGATGGCATGTCGCTGCAGGATGCTGTGGTAGCCATGCTGGTTCAGTGTGCCTTCAATTTTGAATAAATCCCCAACAGTGTCACCAGCAAAACACCCCCACACCATCACACCTCCTCCTCCATGCTTCACAGTGGGAACCAGGCATGTGGAATCCATCCGTTCACCTTTTCTGCGTCTCACAAAGACACGGCGGTTGGAACCAAAGATCTCAAATTTGGACTCATCAGACCAAAGCACAGATTTCCACTGGTCTAATGTCCATTCCTTGTGTTTCTTGGCCCAAACAAATCTCTTCTGCTTGTTGCCTCTCCTTAGCAGTGGTTTCCTAGCAGCTATTTGACCATGAAGGCCTGATTCGCGCAGTCTCCTCTTAACAGTTGTTCTAGAGATGGGTCTGCTGCTAGAACTCTGTGTGGCATTCATCTGGTCTCTGATCTGAGCTGCTGTTAACTTGCCATTTCTGAGGCTGGTGACTCGGATGAACTTATCCTCAGAAGCAGAGGTGACTCTTGGTCTTCCTTTCCTGGGTCGGTCCTCATGTGTGCCAGTTTCGTTGTAGCGCTTGATGGTTTTTGCGACTCCACTTGGGGACACATTTAAAGTTTTTGCAATTTTCCGGACTGACTGACCTTCATTTCTTAAAGTAATGATGGCCACTCGTTTTTCTTTAGTTAGCTGATTGGTTCTTGCCATAATATGAATTTTAACAGTTGTCCAATAGGGCTGTCGGCTGTGTATTAACCTGACTTCTGCACAACACAACTGATGGTCCCAACCCCATTGATAAAGCAAGAAATTCCACTAATTAACCCTGATAAGGCACACCTGTGAAGTGGAAACCATTTCAGGTGACTACCTCTTGAAGCTCATGGAGAGAATGCCAAGAGTGTGCAAAGCAGTAATCAGAGCAAAGGGTGGCTATTTTGAAGAAACTAGAATATAAAACATGTTTTCAGTTATTTCACCTTTTTTTGTTAAGTACATAACTCCACATGTGTTCATTCATAGTTTTGATGCCTTCAGTGAGAATCTACAATGTAAATAGTCATGAAAATAAAGAAAACGCATTGAATGAGAAGGTGTGTCCAAACTTTTGGCCTGTACTGTATATATATATATATATATATATATATATGTATATATATATTTATATATGTTTATATATGTATATATGTATATATATATATATATATATATATATATATATACACACATACAGTCAGGTCCATAATTATTTGGACAATGATACAGTTGTTGTCATTTTGGCTCTGTACACCACCACAATGGGTTTTAAATGAAACAATGAATACCTGCTTAAAGTGCAGACTCTCAGCTTTCATTTAAGGCTTTTTTCAAAAATGTAGTATGAACCGTGTAGGAATGACAACCATTTCTTCATACAGTCCCCCGACTTTAAGGGCTCATAAGTATTTGGACAAACTAACATAATCATCAATTAAACAGTCAGTTTTAATACTTGGTTGCAAATCCTTTACAGTCAATGACTGCCTGAAGTGTTGGACACATAGGCATCATCAGATGCTGGGTTTTTTCCCTGGTGATGCTCTGCCAGCCCTTTACTGCAGCCGTCTGCAATTCCTGCTTGTGTTTTGGGTGTTTCGCCCTCAGTTTTGGCTTCAGCAAGAGAAACGCATGCTCAGTTGGATTCAGGTCAGATGATATGACTTGGCCATTGCAGAACATTTCACTTCTTTGCCTTAAAAATGTCTTTGGTTGCTTTTGCAGTATGCTACAGGTCAATGTCCATCTGCATTGTGAAGCATCGTCCAATGAGTTTTGAAGCATTTGGTTGAATCTGAGCAGATAATGTAGCCCCAAACACTTCAGCTTTCATCCTGCTGCTCTTGTCAGCAAGACAAGACTTCACTAGAATAAATACAGAGGGTTTATCACAAGATGCAAACCATTGGTTAGCCTTAAAAATGGAAGGCCAGATTAGAGTTTGTCAAAAACCATCTAAAAAGCCTGTACAGTTGTGGAACAGCATACTATGGACAGATAAAACAAAGTTCAACTACCAGAATGATGGGAAGACAAGAGAAGGAAGAAGGGAAGGAACTGCTCATGATCCAAAGCACACCACCTCATCAGTGAAGCATGGTGGAGGTACTGTTATGTCATGGCCATGTATGGCTGCCAGTGGAACTGGTTCTCTTGTATTTATTGATGATGTGACTGCTGACAAGAGCAGCAGGATGAAAGCTGAAGTGTTTGGGGCTACATTATCTGCTCAGATTCAACCAAATGCTTCAAAACTCATTGGCCGATGCTTCACAGTGCAGTTGGACAATGACCTCAAGCATACTGCAAAAGCAACCAAATACATTTTTAAGGCAAAGAAGTGGAATGTTCTGTAATGGCCAAGTCATATCATCTGACCTGAATCCAACTGAGCATGCGTTTCTCTTGCTGAAGCCAAAACTGAGGGCGAAACACCCAAAACACAAGCAGAAAGTGCAGACGGCTACAGTAAAGGGCTGGCAGAGCATCACCAGGGAAGAAACCCAGCATCTGATGATGCCTATGTGTCCAACACTTCAGGCAGTCATTGACTGTAAAGGATTTGCAACCAAGTATTAAAACTGACTGTTTAATTGATGATTATGTTAGTTTGTCCAAATACTTATGAGCCCTTAAAGTCGGGGGACTGTGTGAAGAAATGGTTGTAATTCCTACATGGTTCATACTACATTTTTGAAAAAAGCCTTAAATGAAAGCTGAGAGTCTGCACTTTAAGCAGGTATTCATTGTTTCATTTAAAACCCATTGTGGTGGTGTACAGAGCCAAAATGATGACAACTGTATCATTGTCCAAATAATTATGGACCTGACTGTGTATATACATATATATATATATATATATATATATATATATATATATATATATATATATATATATATATATATATATTTATATATATATATATATATATGCTGGCTGGTGACCGTGCTCTCAATGTGACTGTAGATGGCATCAGTGGGAAGGATAGCAGGGACACGACTTTCAGCAGTTCCACTCGGGCATTAGTTTCATTTTGTAATGTAATGGTGATGGTTTGTATTTCCACATGGTTTTGTCGGGAACATGACTGATGTCCAGCGAACAGTTCCCATCATCATGATTGAGACGAAACCGGCAAACGTGTGCGTTAGGAAGGCAAAGCGATCATGACATGTATTTCCTGGTTGTTTGCACGGGACAAACACAACGGGTCCACACAGGCCACGCCCACACCACATCTGTCTCTGTCACCAGTTAATTCCACACCAGTTAATCCGGCACACCGGCTGTTAGTCTCTCACTCTCAGGTGTGCAGTTAAGTTGGTCATATTCACTCTTTTTGTTGAGATGGTTTTAGAACAAACCCGGCACACCGGCTCGTCCAAATAACTGGGCTCCCCTCTGTCATTTGGTTTAAATCCAAAACACTCCCACACAGGGGCCATGGCATTTGGTTTAGGAACAAGTTCCCTGTCTTTTACACTCAACTCTCTGTTTTCTTCTCCGCCTCGTCTCCCCCTCATGAAGATGGCACTGTGTGTGTGTGTGTAGCCCATAGCCCCGCCTCCCCCACAGAGACAAAGACACTCGATGACAAGAGCTTTCCCTCCGTTCATTACTCTAATGAACCAACTCACCTGGCTGCCAGACGATGCACTGCAGTGAATGCTCTTGTCGTCCAGTCTCTTTGGTGGAGAAAGACGAGGAAAACAAACACGCATGAATATGGCAATTAATCGCGGCCTGAAAAGTTACCGTCTCCCTTTTAATTTACCCTGCAATTAACCAACTTATCACATACCGCGACAGGCCTACTTGTGGCATCGGTTGTGTGATCATACTTTACATTTTAGAGTGTCCTTTTACTGTGGTGAGCCAAAGGCACGCCTGTGTGGTAACGACACAGTTTTATCAGCATCTTGATATGCCACACCTGTCAGGTGGATGGATTATATTGGCAATGCTCTCAAAAACATGGATGACCATGAGAGACCGAAGTCTTTGGGTGCCTAGAAAAAGAGGATCTTTTATTTTAACGCTTGAAACTTCTGTAGCTAGCTGATGAGAAAACAGAGCTGTTTGTCAGCCTGAGTGCATGCAGACATGATTTTCAATGTCTACATTTCAACTCATTTGAGGACAAACTTTCTACTTTTGTGGGTTTTTTATGACTGCTCTTTCACATACAGAAAACAAATTGTTCAACAGCACTCAGAGGATGCGGCCGTGTCATGGACTGGTAATCAAAAAGTATTCACTTGTGAATAGTGTCTGAATGAAAAACAGTTTCCATATTCCCAGAACCATCATAAGTCTATAGCCGCTTCTGAATAGGAAGGCAGATGTGAGATAATGCATGTATTCACCTGTATTACAAGGATATGTAAGCGTGCTTCTATCTGCTCCTGCAACCTTACTGTGTATCGTTGTTTCTCAAATGCTGTTAGAGCTGTGTCGCCCCATTCATCATCCAAGGCTGAACCCATATTTACCCAGCAGCCCTGGGCCATCTGCTTTTTGATGCTGTAGTTGCAAATGATTTTATACTGTTATTGATTTGCCTTTAATTATAGGTAAAAGTCATTTTTTGAGATTGATATATCAAAACATATAAAATGCATGCAAAATCACACCTAAAATAATGAAACTGATCCAAACTGTGCCCCACATGTTATACATTAATGCAGACAAAAATTGTGACAAAAATTGTAGGAAAAAAAACCATTATATTTTAAAATATAACAAAAATGATCATATCCTGGGAAAACAAGTCCAGTGAAAGATGGTTACCAATGAAGTGGCATGAGTTTCTAGCCCTGATTGCACAGTGTTGGGAACTCTTGGTTCAAATATTAATATGGCTATTAGAAAATAATTATTATTTATTTTAAATAATACAATTTAATTTTCATTAACAAAATAACGGAATGGTCAATGGAAACCAAAATCACTGAACCACTGACGGCTGAATTAAAAATCACAAAGTCAAAGTCAAACATTGAAATTACAGGCTGATACAACTTACAATTTATCTCTGCAACTCATTATGTGACTCGGTAGTGTGTTGATTGAGAAATGGCAGAAATGACATACTGTGGATTTAAAACTTATTCTGTTTACAATGTCAGCTAAAACACTTTGACAGAGTCAAAGACATGTTTTGACATGCTCTATTGTTTCATTTATTGACATCATTTTGAAAACACAGGGTGACTGAATGGTTTCTTATTGGTCCCATGTAGGTAGTAAATGGGCTGAAAAATGGGCCCCCAAAGGGATTGTCCATGGGTTCCATATTGGACCCATGCCAATTGCTCACATGGGTGGGTTATCTTTGTGGGTCCCAGTTAAGATGCCCATTGTGGACCCATGTCCACTTGGTACCCAGATATCACTGGCATAATCCAAGTGGGGCCAACTTGGGTAAACCCACTCGTGGGTTACTGGCATGGGGCAATATTGAACCTGGGGACAGTCCCATTGGGGGCCCATTTTTCAGCCCATTTACTACCTACATGAGATGTACATACAAATGTTGGCTATGTGAGTAGTGGTGTAAGGATGAGTACTACAAAGAAGACTGCCAATGACATCCTGAGATAAAGACCTAAGTGCAACACACACCGCCGTCAAAACGCCCGCCTCCATTATATTCTAAGAACAAACCCACACCGGCGCCGGCCGACGTGTCGCTCTGCTCTGCTTCAGCCCACTGCTCTATTTCCAGCGCGGCTGGCGCTGCGAGAAAAGCCTTTTATGTGTGTCTCCACCGCCGTAGTATCAACTCCAAAAGCTTTCAAAGGGGTATCTGGATGCTTAACGTAATCAAGTTTTTCAAATTTTTATCAAGACGATTTTGATAAGAAACTCACCTGTGAAATCCAAGTTGTTGTTGCCTCAAAGTTTTCCTCTTCTTCTTCCGTTACTAGCAGTTGGCAACCATTGGCAACTAGTGTAGGTACCGCCACCTAGCGGGCTGGGGTGGGAAATACACTTTAGTGTCAACGGTGCGCACCGCTGCGCACCGCTGACAATGTGTGTTGGGGGGGCGGCACTTGACGGCCACAGCGCCGTGCTGGCGGCAGTGTGTGTTGCACTTTAGAGAGCCTGCATGCCTCCTCCTCTCTCATATCAAAGGAACCATACGGATTCTCTCAGCTTGGTAATTTTTCCAGGAACATCATCATCCTGTCATCCTGTGCTGCCATGTGTTTAACTGAATATAAACAAACCTCAGCAGGGCTTGGCCATCGTTTGTTAAAAATGTGTTTTTGTGTTTGCCTGTAGTTATGCCAACAGTGCAGGCAAGAAGTGAAGCTTTCGTGTTCAGCTGGTAAGATAACAGCATCTGGCAACAGCCAACCTGTCTGTAAGTGTGTATCTAGATAGCACTTCCTGGCAGTCAAAGGATCCAAAACTCCATCAGTGTCATCAGGACCTTTAGATCAATGCCAAACCAATGTACACACATCGTTGAGATTTTTTGTGCATACACTGGATGACAGTTTTGCATACTTCTGACTGTTCTCATCCTGGTGAATGATGGTTTGTAGACTCCTGTTTTAAAGCCTCGAGTGTTATGTTGTGTGCAGCAGGTTGACACAAAGCTCAAAAAAATCACTCTTTATTCACGGGAAACAGCATTTTAACATCACACAATCAAATCAAGGATCTAACAAAGACTGAACTGAAAACCAGGACTGAGCTGATTGGCTGGGGAAAAACTCAGTAGCAGGGAAGGACTACTATGATGATAACACAGGGCAGGTGTGTAGCTGGTTAAATGAGAGAAAGGCACTAATTAGCTTAACGTTAGTTCCCAAAAGACAGGCTTAAGACCATTAAAACAAAATGTGCTTACTTGAAAACTGAATAACATTAGAGGTCCTTTAGAGGTTTTTTAGTATAACCAAACACTGGCAATGCCTATACTTTGGCTATACTCGATGTGTCTCAGATTGAATACTTCTGTTCTAAACTAATATTTTGAGTGCACAAGTGTGCTAGGTGCATTCACACTGCATAGTGCACACTCAAAACAGTCTAAAAGTCTGAAAGTGTAGAATGATGGAGACTTGTAGTCTCTATATTTGTGACGTAGCGGACAAACCATCTGTTTGCAATTCACTGTTTAAGAAGAAGATGAAGAAGACTAAAAGGGCGGTTAAAACAAAGCCGTTGTCACTTCTGGTAAATGCAAAACAGCAGTTGGGGATTTGAGACAACACTACCTGTTGAAAATAGTGTGCCACACAGACATGTAACTGAGTGAGTGAAATCACGACACAGATGATGATGAAATCTTTTCATCTATACTGGGCTGTTTTCATGCACTGTTGTACATTTGTTTGTTTGTTTGTACAAAAACTAATGCACCAAAATTAGTATATCCCACGTAAGGACGAGCCAGTTATTTGTGCATAACCCTCATATTTTGGAAGGCTGCAAACATGTGACCAGTGCGCTGAGTAAAGAAGGAAGTGGTCCCAAGTAGTCCAGTTTAGAGGCAGGGTGAGGTGATGGATATGAATGAGTCACAAAACTCAGACTCGTCATTCATAGGGCGCTAATTCATAGAATATCATACAAAACATTGTATATGTTGTCTGAATAACAGTCTCTCCTCTGTGCTGCCAAAACATGTAACTTGACTAACCTTTTACATGGTATTATGATTCCTTTGTGCTTTAGTGGACTCTGTGGAGATGATGCAGTGTTGGACTCCTCCTCAGGAGCTGTGTGTGTTAACCTTCCTTCCTGCCTTTGTTCTATGGGAATAGAGCTTCAACACTTCAAAATGTAAATCAGTGCAACCTCCGTTAGCTGTTCGTTGCGGCCACTAGCTGCTTAGAGGTAACAATAACTAGCTCTCCTTCTGCTGACTTCAACATGGATTGTTTTGTTGTTGTTTTTGTTGTTGTTTGTTTTTTCATGTTCTTTCTGTCCACATACACTCCTCTCAGCAGTGTAGTGATAGTTAAGTGGGCACAAGAGAGCTTTTCTTGCTAAGACAAGGTAGCGATATAGTGTGTTTCGTGGGTTCATGTAATGTTGGATAAGTTGCCCATCTCCCTAAGAGAGCAGGTAAAGTGTAACGAGCTGGGGAGGGGGGCCTGGGGGTGGCAGGAACCCAGAAAAAGGCTTCTCTATAATTTAGCCAGCTTTGCTATGTAAAGTTGTTGTGGCCTTGTGTACTATTTCAAAATATTATCTTACTATATAATGACGAAAACTCTGTCTGTGGGTGTGTCTGTCTATGTCTCTGTTCGATGTTATTCTCCTCACTGACTTGGTCAATCCGAGTGAAATTTGGCACAGTGGTAGAGGGTCATGGGAGGATGTGAATGAAGCAATGAAGCGGTTATATAGATTTTCCACCATTTTGAATTTTTTGAAAAACACTTAAAATCCATCTCTTCCTAGGAAGTTTGACCGATCTGCATGAAACTCGGTGAACATAATCTAGGGACCAATATCTAAAGTTTCCTCTTGGCAAAAGTTGGAAAACTTACTAAAACTGAGTTTCTATAAGGCAATGAATATTGCGGAGGGCGTGGCTCATCACATAAAGGTGTATAACATCTCAAGGGTTTCACCAATCACCACGCAACTTTGTAGGCATATGACCACACATAATCTGAGGGGACCCCTCCATTATTGACCCCGTCAAACAAAATGGGGGCGCTAGAGAGCTAATTTCTTATCTAGGCCTAACTGCCATATCGATTTTTACTAAACTTGGTAGATATGTAGAACAGGATGCCTCAAGGTGACTGGAGAAATTTAACTCTAACTGGCAACTGGGTGGCGCTATAACAACAGAAAAATGCTTAAAAATGGCTAAAATGCGACCAATCACTGTGGCTCCCCCTGTGGCCAAATGTTGTTGTTTTTTTTTTCTAATTTTTGGTATGACTAAGTCATGGTATGGTTTGCTGTACATAATCACGGAAACTGTCAGTGTGTCATTCTGTCAGTCAGTCATTCTGTCTGTCCCACGTTTTTCTACTCACTGACGTGGTCAATCTATGTGAAACTGCACATAGACATTGAGGATTGGCATAGGTAGAAGGTGACAAAGCTACCAATGGGTATGGACTAGTTATTATTATTAAAAATAATTGTTTTTCTTTCCTATTTGTGGCACCCACTATGGATGATGGCACCCTAAGCATTCACCAATACTCCATATGCCGCAGGGCGGCACTGGGAAAAGTCCTTATGATGAATGAATGCAAACATTCATACACACATGCAAAAAAACAGACACTGGGGTTTGAAGACAATAGCAGATGAAGTGCTCATGTGGGTTGCAGTATCATGGTATCCAGGAAGGTGCTCTTTGGTCAGGAAGTGTAGTACATCTTGAAAAAAACAAAATCCAAGGCAACTCTTCTCTGGTGCAAAAGTTAAAAGGCCTTTATTAAATGGCTTGTTCATGATGAACATTAAAATCACCAACATGTTTCGGCCATGCTCACTGGCCTTCATTAGGGCTTAAAGCTGCAGGGTTCACAGGTGGCCTAAATGAGGCCCTACTCAGACATGGGTGGAGCCAATCAGCACTCCATTTGCCAGACTGCAGGCACATAAGCAAAACTCCCTTTACACAATGCACTCACACTGGGGTTTGTTCTGTCTTCTTAAATTTAACTCTCAATAGAGTATGGCACTGACATCACCAGAGACAATCCCCACTCACTGGCCTGAAGGTTTAGTTCAAGACAAACTCTAAGTTGAGTTGCTCACTTTAATACAGTTCACAGTATTTGTTCCAGTAAAAAGCAGCACCATGGGGTGCTGCCCAGAAACAAATGGGTTACTATAAGCAGGTCACTCAACAGTGAAATTAATAAAACACTGGAGGTGCCTCTAATGCAAAGTGTGAATAAAATTACCCCGAGGCTGACTTGGCTGCTGTTATTCAACAGCCTTTCAAACTGTGCCTTTCCTTCTGTCTTGGAGGAAAATGAACCACTGCATAAATATGCTCTTTAAGGAGCTTTGGCAAATACAGTATGTGATTATAATACGACACATACGCTCACAATTAAGGGTGTGGAGAATAAAGATGCAAATGAGTTTGCAAGCTTCTGACTCTTGTTTTACAAGAAACATTTTTGCTATTTAAAGTTCAATGGACCAACCACTGCACACAACATAGAGCACTTCATTTACCCGCAAACTAATAAGAAGACAATGCTTCAAGGCATATATAGTATTTATTTTAAATATATTGCAAAGTCTCAAATAAAACAGTGTAATCAAATATTTCTTTACAGCCAGCATGAACTGGCTGGTTTTTAATAGAATGCTGGATTAAAAAAAAGAAAGAAAGAAAGAGGGGAGGATATTAGCGGTGCTGGCTAAGATTCAAAGAAAGTAGTTATGTTTCATCAGCCCCCTGCAGGCGGGCTCTAGGATAGAAAAACTGTCACTGTAGACTTTCCGTCTCCGCCATCTTTTCCCTCGCTTCAGAAAAGATTAACTATGAATTGGGACAGCTCTCTACATGGTGAAGGTAAGTAAAACCTATCAAATATCAGTCAGAATTAGAGGTAGTGTTTACATGCCATGTTTTAAAAAGTTAAGGTTTTTATTTGCTGGTAACATCGAGCAAAACCGAACCCATCTTAATGCTAATGTTTTCTATCATTTGCTGGCTATGCTAATGATAGTCCTAAAAGTTCCTTGTATGTGTTTTTTATGTCTATGAATGTGCGTGCACGGTAATGTTTCATGGTTTGGACCTGAAAATTCATAGAGCATAGTTCCGCTCATCTTTTCAAATCTGCATTGCAGTGGCTTAAATTGAGGTATTAACCAAGCTAGCTAGTAGTGCGGGAGGAGTGGTACTTTCGGACTTCACTCTGACATTGGCTTTGGCTTTGTTGTAATGTACATATACATACACATATACATTTCTTTCTCTAAAGCTTTACCAACCAGTTGGAAAACTAAAATTAAAAAAAACCAAAACATTTTAATGTTGTTAAGGTGAAGGCTCTGTGATTGTGAACACTACTCAAATGTTTTTAATTAATTCTTAACTAAACTGTAGGTTGAATTGACACTTGGATTAGCTGTTAGAGTTACATAATGAAATACTTCATTTCCATAAAGCTTGACTTTGTGAAAAACAAAAAACAAATCACATTTAATTTTGTACTGTGTAGGTATCCTCCAGCCTAGGCCAACGTTTGACCTCTGCTTTGCTCTGAGTGCTGTTTCAAAGGCCCTGTTGTAGGGGAGATCTGGTACGATTGTAGCAGGGGGACAGTTGTAGCACGGGCCCTTATTCGTGTTACACGCGTCTCCGGAATGTGAAAGTTGGAACACGCGATTGTCTTCCAGTGACCACTTCTGGTACGAAGAATCACTTCATTCCGACTCATTTTCCCAGAGTTATCAGCGAAATACTCATTTTCGAATCCTTAAGTAAAATATCGACACCAAAGGTGTTTTTCCATTTTGTCAAATAGTTTATTTATACAACACTGCAAACATATGTCATCTGTTAGACCCATCCGTAGACTTAACATGAGCAATTCATTCATTTAGCAAGCTTGCTTAGTTTTTCTGTTATCCTGCCTAAAATGCAGGGAGACGGGGGGGGAGGGGGGGGTACGGTTGTAGCACAGGGCCTTAACTTGTTGATTATTCATGTTTCTTGACATTATGCTTGCAGGAAGTGCCCTGGATCAGAGTGAGGAAGACAGCCAGGGCTCAGATAGACCCAGACCTGTATGATAGAGCCTGGCAGGCTGTGTTGGAGGGTTCTTCTGTTCTTTATTTTTGAAAAGGGACTTTTAAAAACAATACATTACAGTTCATGGTTAATATAAACTCAATAAATACAATGTTAAAATACTTAAGTTAAAAATTTAAATTCATGTTATAAATAGACCTACAGGCTAATTGAGTTCATGGTTAAAAAAAATGAGTTAAAAGACAATGTTACAGTTCATGATTTACATAAATACAATTCTAAAATGTTTAAAAAATAAGTTAAAATATTAAAAATCATAAGTAGGACTATATAAATATGGTTAATGTGTGGTTAAAAATGTGTGATTAAAAATCATTATGTGCTCTGCATCATCTTCAGGTCCGTCACATTTAACAAATGTTTGACAACAGGTGACAAATGTGAATGTACCCGTTTGCTGAAAGGCTGCTTTTTACTGAGAGTCCCTTTGCCTGATGTTAATGGGCATCCTAGTATAAATTAAAACAGCAATAAAAGTAAAACTGAGAAGTATATGCCAGAAAAATGTGTTAACTTGCGGGGCGAATGTATCACTGCGCACCTTCCACTTTCAGCCTGATCACGCTCGATATATTAATCCGCGGAACTTCGTTGCTGTTTGTATTGACGGAGGACACATGTAGGTTGCTTGCATACAAATATTGGCAATCTAAGTTGTAATTTTTTTTATGTAGAATGGTGGAAAAACAAAAAGTGCTACAATCGACCCGGATCTCCCCTAGTGGTGAGTATTCTTAATCCAATGCTTTTGTTGGTTTACTTGATGTATTTAAACAAGAATGAATGAATTCCTCAGCATGATGATAATATTAATTTCAAAAATATTGTGACCTAAAATAATTGCAGTAAATGTGTGTGTGGGTGAGCTGACCTTCCATTTATTTGTCTGTCTTTCTCCAGTAAATGTGGCAATGTAAAGGGTGTTAAGTAGCTGTTCCAACTAGGTCCGAACTAGGCTACTTAGCTGTTACAAACTCAAACACCCACATTTTGGACACACCATCCGCTATCCATGTACGTATTCTAAATGTCTGTGTACATTTAAGACATGGAATGCTTCAATCATACATCACAGTAGAGTGCATTCCACACAAGATAATCAGACACAAAAATAGTTGTCTGTATTCAGCTGTCACTTATGTGCATGCAAAAATGTAGCTAATGAAAGGGAGTTTTTTGTTTACATCTGAAGAGAAATGAAAATGTCTGTTGCATGTTTGTTGGCTGTAGTTTTCAAACCAGTATTTATGGAACCTTTCAATCTCATAAGAGTCGCTGACACACACCTCACACATTAACTAATTTCTTACCAGGTATTGTGAAAACAACTCCAGTAGCATCTCCATCATCACATGATTTGTTTGCTGATAGACAGGATGAGAAATGTGTGGAAGAGGAAGCTTCTGATACATCCTTAGATCAACACAAAGCACTTCCAAGTGTAACCAGAGATATTGGATGAAGCGAGATACCCCACTCAGCTCACTTCCTGATTCAGTGACGTCAGCGCCACGCCCCCGTAGGAGACTTGCAGCAGCTCTGAATGTATTGTCGTCAATGAGGAAAATGAACGTGATCACAATTTATGGTCAATTCTTTCACCTTATAGTCACTAAAGTAAATATTGGGTTCGTTTTCCACAAGCCACACGTCTTACCAACATTCTGACACTAAAGCTGCATTTTTCATCCGCACAGATCAAGAGAAAATTAACTTTGAGCCCTGTCCGTCTCAGAAAACAAGTTCTCGCGAGATCTTGTGATCTTGATAAACAGGCGGTAAAATCACAGTTAGCTTACAAACAGTTATTTACCGCTAGTAATAAATAAAAAATGCCCAAGTTTTGTGCAACAATAGGCTGCAATAATAGGAAGAATGTATTTTCATTCCACCTGCTTCTCGATCCGCATACACAGACATCCACAGAGCCTCTGTTAAAGACGGTGGTGGGGAGGGGGGGGTTGAGGGAGAACAGGCTCTGATTGGAGGGAGAGCTAACCACGCCCACTTAGGAGACAGGAAGAGTAACCGTTTTCTTAACATTGGATAAGCCTACAGTGGGGTATCTCCCTTCATCCAATATCTCTGGTGTAACTGACCTATGGCTTCGTCCCACCCTCAGACGCGATGAGCCAATCACAGTGCGTATAGCCATTCCAATACACTCAGACATTCTCTGCCTATATGTTCACTGAAATGCATTACAGAAAGTCAGTTTTGTTCGATTTGAGCTTTTTTTATTTGAAGTTTAAAAATGGTCGGTGTGCATGGGGTACATGCAAATCTGACACAAGGTATCCTGAGAGGCTGGGCAACGGGGTGTATTTTTTACACTTTAAACCACATCTCAACCGAGAAAAGTGTCTCCTTTGGATAAAGTTGTGCGGTAACATTAGACCACAACATCAACTCAATGTGAATAAGATTAACAATGATGTTTACATCTGTTCTAAGGTAAGTCAACATTGTGTTTGAGCCAACATATTGTAACTTTGCTGGAAAGAAATATAAAGTTATCTTTAACATCTCTAGCTAACGTTAGCTAAAGTTAGCCTAACGTTAGCTCCTAGCTGCGTTGTTCATCATGTCACCTTGTTTGCTGGGAGTTCATTAACCTATTTTGTTCTAGTTTTGTACTTTGTACATAATTGTTAGCTGTTGTCCAAAGGGCTCTAGTTAAGCTAACGTTAACTTCTGGAGCTTAGCTTCATTAACTTATCTGTAATTGCAGAGATAACAAAGGTTGGCAAAGGTTATGCTGAATGATTCAGTGTAAATACTGTAGCACCAAACTAACACGAGAGACACTCTTGGTAAAAAAGGCTATTATCCTTTTCTCATATTCTGAGCCAAAAACCTGAACTTCAGTGGCACTTTAACTTGTTGTCTTTGATGGTGACGGCAACGAGATGCGGTTTATCACGCTTACACTGGGACCTGTAAATTTTGTCTTGTAATTTAAGCTTTTCATCGACCTTCTCAACAATAAAATGATGAATATATCCCTCCAATGCATAGTTTAGGCCCTTTTGGTTACTTCTCAATGACATCTGATCGTTATGTCTCCAAAAATCATCAGTTGCCTCCTGCGAAATGCCATGTACTGTGACACCTGCCATAGCCTGGTCACTGAATGTTGATAGTTTGTCCGAGTGAGTGGAGGGGGGCGTGGCTTAGCCATAGGTCAATTGAGCAGCAGCTTGCAGCAGCCTTACTGAAGTTGGAATATTTAGTCCATGTGCATGGTACAGCACATGGATATCCTTCAGCATCACAACCTACAAGCTGATGACTCTGTAGTTACAGAAATCACCACAGCAGTGTGCTCATCTAACCCTGTTCCAAAAGCACTTCATATCAATGTAAACAATATTATAAGGAAAAATTTTGTGTTGTGGAACCAATTACTTACATACTTGATCATAGAAAGAAACACACCTAGTCAGTATGTCCCACTGTTACAATCTAAATCAAATTTTAAATAGCAAGGTCATTGTTGGTATTTTTATATCTCCACTGAACAGTGGATACTTGGTCAAGACCCCTGGGGATCATGTTCCATTATGACATCATGGTGTCAGAAGTGCTAGGCTTACTGATGAATGGACAACTTAGACTAATTTTAGTTGGCCCAAGGTCAAGTTAAATGTGTCAAGGCACCATTTTAGGTAATAGTATACTTGCCACCACCCTATACAAGTTGTGTCTCTCTCTCTGTTCATATCATCACATAGCTTCTGCATGTAGCCATGTTGATCTGAGCTCGTAATTAAATGTGCATTAAGAAAGAACTCCGTGATCGGCTTCATTCTTGAATTCTCCAGATCACCACAGAAACACCTACTCTCAATGGCGTCATGAAAGGTCAAGGTGCACCTTTCAATAGAGATAAGTAGAATTTTTCTTTATCTCTCATACATAAGGTTTTTCTGTTTACCTTCAAGGCACATGTGAAAAATAGTAGAGTAGTTCTGTGGATGATTCTGAGAAATTATTTACATTACTTATAACTACTTTATTCTGAAAGGCTCTGTACTGCTGCGTATCAAAATTGCCACACATTTTATGGGCATGCTCAAAAAATAGGCAGATAAGTGATGCTTTGTGTATTGTGGTGTGAATAAGGTAGTGTGTTGTAAGTTTTTTTATAGGACAGAGATAGACAATCTTAACCCTTGAGGCACCTTAAAAATGACTTATTAATCAGTGACAATGTACCTGGGACCCCACAGAGTTTAATCAGTGACAGTGTTCCTGGGACATCAGATACTTTTGACTTTGACACTGATGTGGACTATTAGTCTACTGAGTCAGAAAATGAACCAAATGAAGAAGCTGAAGTGACCAGCAGCTTTGAGGACGACCTGAGACAGTGGGCCTTGGAGCACAAATTGACACACAGAGCACTTAATGGTTTATTGCCCATATTAAGAAAGCAAGGGCACTTATTGCCTGTGGATTGCCGGATACTCCTTGCTACACCACAATGTAACACAACAGAGTGTAAATGTGGCGGGCAGTACAAGTACTGCGGCTTAGAAAAGGGGATTTGTCGTTATTTAAGTCAGATGGAGAGTAACGTTGTGCAGTGTAAACATTGATGGCGTCCCACTTTTCAAAAGTAGTGGTGTCCAATTCTGGCCAATACTTGTGAAATGTGGCCAATTTGATCCATTTATTGTAGCTATGCTTACTGGACAAAGAAAGCCAAGTCCTCTTGAGGAGTATCTAAAAGATTTTGTGACCAAGTACAAACATATTAAAGACAATGGTATAGTTTATGAAGGCCAGACTTACACTGTCAATATTGATGCTCTGATCTGTGACGTACCAGCAAGGGCATATCTGAAATGTATTAAGGGTCACACTGCCTATGAGAGTTGTGAAACATGTTTAATCAGAGGTGCTCGTGTTGAGGAAAGAGTAGTTTTCAATGAACAGGAATGCATGTCTCGAACAGATGATGGTTTCTCCAGAGTGGAGTACAGTAACCACCAAACTGGTGTCAGTCCCTTCATTGCTGCAGGAATTCCTTGTGTTAGCTCATTTGTCTTGGATTATATGCATATGGTCTGCTTGGGAGTAGTTTGAGGCCTGTTAATTTACTTGACTTGTGGCCCAAAAATCTGTTGTTTATCTGTGAGGCAAAAGGATGCAATTTCTCAAAAATGAATTGCACTGAGAGGGAAGATGCCGAGTGAATTTGCTCGGCAACTGCGGGGTTTACATGAAATGGATAGGTGGAAAGCCACTGAACTAGGGGTGTAAATCACCAGCATCATCACGATACGATATTATATCAGTTTGTTTGGATGACAATATGATGTTTGCAGATTTCACAAAGTCTGTCACGATACCATTTCGATTCGATATGATTCAGGAGCCTGCAGTCGATATGACGCGATATCATATGACCACGTAATATGAGTGCCACAAAAACAGAAAAAGCTATAATGGACAAAATTAACCCCAGGATGACTGGATGATGTTACCATTAATCAAGATTAAAATGACTTCAGGCAAGTTTTGCTTTGAGGAATAGAAAATTAAATATATATCCAAGTCAAAATATTGAAGAAATGTTTTGGTTTTTTTAAGTTGAATTGTCTAACTTCTAGCTAAGCGTTGTGAATGCAACAACTACAACCTGACCAGTCAGGCTGAGGAGGAGGAGGAGGAGGAGGAGGTGGTTAGACTGACAAGGACCCGCACCAAAAAAGGAATTCCAGAGGATTTTGTTACAAATGGTATGTTTCTCATTCTCAAGTAATTAATCCATTTGTAATATAAAATCTTTTGACACAAATCGGGCCTCAAATGTTTGTAAACATTTTATGCAGAATTCACAGATTCAGATGAGGAGGTGGAAAGTTTCAGGGGTAATTCTATAATGAGTTTATAATTCCAGTTTCAAAATGAAAGAAATTCTTTAAGATCATGCCATTTCTTTGGAGATGGATATGCTTATTTTTACTTTATATTACCTCTGTATAGGCGTCAAGCTACCGAACTACCCTACTGCACCAAGGAAGCTGCAGCCCATTCAGGACACCAACATGTTACACAATGCTTGTGTGAGTACTGATGACAACCTATGAAGCATGGTAATGAGCTGTGTATACACAACATAATAGTTACAGGCTGATTGATGTGTTTTAGCCTCTGAAGATGGAGCCATGTCTGTCCAAGCAGAGCATGTGGGTAGTCCCCGGGCCAGGGAAATGTCCACTCCTTGTGAGTATTTACCACTGCACAAAGTTATTGTCCATTCAAGATGGGTACTTTCTCACTGCTTGTGAGACTTAAGTATCCACAACATTATAGTTACAGGTTGTTTTTATGTGTTTCAGACTCTGGAAATGGAGCCTTGTCTCACCCACTGAAGCATGCCAACAGATCCAGGGGGAGAGAGATGACCACTCCTCGTGAGTATAATTACATTTTCAGTTGCACCAACCATCCCACTGCACAAACTTAAAGCGACTCTTACCTTTCAGTCAAGTCACACAGCACTTTGAACATGAACAGCTCCACCTCCCTCCAAAGTTCCACCCTCTTCCCCCTGCCTGACCTCTGACACGCCCCTCCTCCCCTGACTCTTGCAGTAGGAAAGTGAAGGTAAATAAAAGTATCTGTCAAGCAGAAACCCCGCGACCATCTCATCCCTTTTTAGCTCCAGATGAAGCTGCATTAGCCTCTGCTATCGCTCGAAAGCAGAGCCGATGTTGACTCGAGTCTTGCCTCTTACCACATCAAGTTGTCTCTTTAGTGCAGCTTTTTGGAAAATATACATCTTTTTGCCGACTGATTTCCCTGTGGGAGTGGCAGGAGGTGGAAGCGGAGGCTCGTCTTGGTCAGTCATTGTCAGTTCTTCCCCGTTCCTTGCTATCACTCTCAGACCATTCTGCAATGACAGCGGTAGGCAAGCTGGAGAGGGGCGAGGTGACAGATGACAGCCAGGAAGCTCGGCAAATCATTTTATTCGGACCGAATGAAATAATTGGTCAGACTTTTGTCAGAACCATATGAGAAAAGAATACTGATGAGTTTCAAGACCTGGTGGATTTCTCTTACATTTTAGTGTGCCATCAGCTTATTAAGCATTTTAACTTAAGAAAAGAAAAGTGTAAAATTGCCAGAAAGGTAAATATTGCTATAAGTAAGGTAATTATTAATTTAGTATATACAACATGAAAGTACTTACAGGCTGACTCGTGTTTTAGACACTCTACATCAAACCTTGGATAGCCTTGTGGAAGACTTCTCTAGCCCGGAGCAGCGTACTGCCGGATCTCAGCGCAGGGAAATGTCCAGTGAGTTCAATTTATCCATTGCACCAACAATTGCAAAAGTCTATTCAGGACAAAGTGTTACTCACTGCTTGAGTCAATGATTTCTTTACAAACAAGACAGTAGTTACAGGCTCAATCACATGTTTCAGACTTGTCTGGCCTAAAGGAGCGTGCCAGTGGATCTCGGGGAAGGTTACCGTTGACACCCAGTACGTATCCATCACAACTGATGCTCACCTGAATATTCTTTCTTTTTTGGTTTTCAAGATGCAAGCACAGCACCTCGGCGCAGAGACTTGTTGACACCCAGTGAGTATTCATCTCATGACGCTTTAAACAGTCACTTTTTATTTTATCAGGCCTTGTGAAATGTAAGAACATTCTTTGTGTTTTTCAGGATCTCAACATGCAGAAAGAGGTTGTGCGAGGGATGGCTATTGCTCCAGGTAAAGAAAGGATATGGCACAGCATCAGGCATCTACTGGTTGGTCTCCAGCCCTTATTTTTGGCCAACCAGTAGGGGTTAGTCTGTTTCAGTGTTATGACATGGTATTGTATTATGTCAGTTGCTTTATTATCAGTGTTTAACACAGGAGAGGGCGACAGGAGGTCGGCCACTTCCAGAGGGTGGAGGGGGAGAAAAATAATAATTAAAAAATGAATAAAGGGATGGACAAATAAAATCTCTCTCTCTCTCCCTCTCTCTCTCTCTCCCTCTCCCTCTCTCCCTCTCTCTCTCCCTCTCTCCCTCTCTCCCTCTCTCTCCCTCTCTCTCCCTCTCTCTCCCTCCCTCCCTCTCTCCCTCTCTCCCTCCCTCCCTCCCTCCCTCCCTCCCTCCCTCCTGCTGAGACAACCAAATGAAGCTATAGTAAAATGAACTGGAACACTATGCCACCTTCTGAAATGGGACTACAGTTATGCACAGAGCCTAGAAGCAGTGTAAAAGTAATGTCTAAAATGAGTTTTAATTTGACGTGGAAAAGACGTCCGCAACGACCTCAATTGGACTACAATTAGCCCTTAGTCTACGTTTGGTAGACGTCGGAAAAAAGACTCTCTGCACCTTCAGGGGACCAGAATTGGACATGCAAAAACGACCTAGAAATAACATCGTTAGGACGTCTCTTTGCGCAGTGGGCAGAGACGCTGAGGCAGAACTTGTGGTCAGGGACAGAAGGCTGGTGAGTTTACCGGGAAACAGATGACGTAGACAGGTCACGAACAAGCAGGGTCGGTACCGGAGAATCAAGCCAAGAGTGAGAACTGGAATGTCTTGCATGAGGTTGAAGAACAATCTGCCAGTGAGTGTGTGGAGAGCAGGAGTCTTTATACTGAGCCAGTCAGTGATTGCAAGCAGGTGAGTGGAGTTGGGCTGATTAGGTGGCAGGCTGAGTTGAGCAGGTGAGCAGAGTTGCCTTGATGAGATGGGTGTGGCTGGCAGTCAGAGTGGAGCAGAGGTGGGGTAAATGGATAAGTACTGCATGAGGTGAGCAGAGAAGCAGAACTGTGACAAAAGCACAACCTTTTAAAGTTGTATGTCTCTCTAAGCAAAAAAGCTCTAAGCTGTAAGCTCAAAAAGTGATTTGACATGCCTCTCCTGTTTTGCACCATGTTACGCCCCAGTCTAGGGGTGTGGGTGCGTAACATAAGGACACACAGGAACACGGGAGTAAATGTACAGGTGGGCAATTTATTGCTACACACTCCAAAAACACACTGTACAATATCGCACACAAAATGGAGCAAAAGACGTCAGGGTGAGCCCAGGCCAAAACAACAAACAAAAAGCAACCTGTCTACCAACCGGCAAAATAACTAATTCCTAACAAAAACAAAAGAAACAAAAATACAATACTAGGCCTAACTCCCTAGGCTAACGAAAAACATGAGAAAACAGGTATAACAAAAATAGCAGCTCACCCCTACGCTCCGTGCAAACAATAATGTGTGACAATGACTATTTCCAATATACACAAACGACTCAGTTGGCCCTAAGGCGCTGGTCTTAACAAAAGAATTAATTATTTAGCAAGCAAGCTAAATAATCACACGTAGATCACACAACAAAGTACTTATCAATTACAAAATCAGAGAACGATACAATGCGCTGCTGCCATGTACGAGAGTGGTCTCGCGGCTTCCATGTGGCCGGCATATGAAGGCCGAGCCCCTTGCTCCTCCAATCCGGCAGCGGTGACGTCACGCTGGTTATCCAGTAGGCGACCGTTGACACAGAAGGCCGAGCCCCTTGCTCAGCCAATCCAGCCGGAGCAACATCACGATCGTCCAGCGAATCACCTGCACACCTGTTAACACAACACACACGATCTCCGGACAGAAAGAGAGGTCTGACTCTCCACTAAACATGATGATCAAATCCATAGACTACATAGACATAAACACATACACATAATAAATACACAGGCGGCCGGGGGACGTAACAACAATCATTCCCGCCCTCATAAATAACAGATAGTCCTTTAATAAAAGCCTTTAAACAAGGTTCACTGCTGGTTAGACTTCGCACATTAGACAAGTGCTGCGATTCATCGATTACCAACTCTTTATCTTCATATGTTGATGTGAAAGACTCATAACCACAGAGGTTAAGAGCTGATCTCTTTCTGACTGCTCTGACCACCATCCAGGCATCACAGATCATTGGTAAGCACTGCAAAGCTCCATCTGTTGAACTGAATGCTGTATGAGTGTATTTTAATCAAGAAATCAGCTGTAGCTGGCATGAGAAGATGACGATGGACCTCAGACAGAGAGGAATACTAAGTGATCAATGAAAGACAGACAGAAGTTAACATGACACTTCAGCAAACTGAGGTGGCCTTGTGGCTGTGATAGACACGGATTGAGAATGAACAGCTTGACAAATAAACAAGCCTCTGTTTGTTAAGACCATGTGCAGAGGCAAGTGCATTGCCAAAGGTTCTGCTGTGAACACAGGCAAACAGAGTTATGATAAGACTATAAGAGTCTTTCATTGTTTGGCCATGTTTCAAATTGGATTTCACTCTGGAAAGTGATAGGTTGCCTCGCTATTTGTACTTGGCTTGACTGCTGTTTACATTTTCTGTCTTTGTGGAAGAAATTTAATTTTCTCTGTTCCTATTCTACTTTAAATGAGGGTGTTTTTTTGAAGGAGATCATGATTAATCCTTTGAATTTTTCATCAAACTGGCACAAGCCAGTCAATGTGACAGAACTCCTGCTGTGGATTTAGTTACAGATGGGACACTGATAATACTGCACCAAGGAAAGCAGATATCAATGAACACACTGCAGACGTTCACCTCGGTTTGGCTACACTACTCTAAGGAGAGGAGGGGGATATGACGAGGAGGGGGATATGACGTATGCCGCAAAGCAGCCAAATTTTGTAGTCCTTTTTCCTACTCGAGCCCCGAAACCGCATAGTGCCAGTGCAAGCGAAACAGGCACTCTCAAGCAATGACGGAGGTGTCATCCAACCTATTGTGAGTTGATGTACCATCACAACGATCTTGGATATATATTTGAGGGCTCAAAAACTCCATCGTGTTGCTTTAAATGTAGTGACTGTTCGGTATGTTAAGATATAGTGGATAAATTACGTCTCTGTGTGTTGTAATCCAAGCATCTCTGTCCTTTGTTGTGGTAGATGGGCTAACCACACATGCTTGGACTCCCTTGCATCCCACTGGCTAGCTAATTGCTGCCGCTCCACAATGGGCTTATACTGTGGTTACCCTGACTGATGGTGGTGGGCCAGTTCCACCCAAGCTTAACATTGTTTGCTCTGTCAGCAGCTTTGCGTTGATAGCATTATTAGCACCATAAGTGTGGCTAGCACTGATTGCACCTGCCATTTTTGCTCAGCCACCTCCATGTTGTTTATAATGTCAAAGTTAAGATCCGTGTGCAGGCAGTCCTGGCCCAGACTCTGAATGTTATAGGAGCAACCGAGCTGGACGTAGTTGCTGGTGGGTAAAAACACAGATAGTGCCAACAACAATACTACCCATTTATAAACGTGGTGTACGCACAGATGAAGGTGTTGAAGTTTCGGATTTCAAAAATCAAACTTGAAAAGAAAATGTGCAGTCTTCCACAGAAGCTCTGATCCATGCATACACACATAAACTGGAGACACGAGGAACTGCGACCCCATGGCAGGAAGATGAAAAGGAGGAAATGTTGTGAATTGTCTAAAATAAAGAGAGATATGATCTCTCATGATTCATATATTAAGAGTGTACTTGCAAAAATGGATAAAAATGAATAAATGGACAAACATGCCTTTGACTGATGGTCACTAGTGTGCACACATGAAAAACATGAGTTATGAAACTAAATACAAGCAAATGTCTGTTTTAAATAGACCTCCTCAAGTATGTCTTGTAATCATTAAATAATCTGATGAATTTTATTCTCTGAAATAATGATGTGAACAGTTGGACAGATCAAATGTACATTGCTGCCATTTTCAATGCCTTAGTCGGACAGATTGGAGCGCAGAGTGTCGCTATTATCCTGTATGAGCCAATATACAGTGGCATGCAAAAGTTTGGGCACCCCTGGTCAAAATTTCATTTGCTGTCTAGTAGTTAAGTGTAGTTAAGTAGAAGATGGACTGAATTCCAAAAGGCAAGAAGTTAAAGATGACACATCTTCAACATTTTAAGCAAGATTACCTTTTAATTTCAATCTTTTACAATTTCAGAATACCAAAAAGGGAAAAGGGGCCTGAAGCAACAGTTTTGGCATCCTGTAAGTAACACAGCTATTAAATGCTTTTTGAAACCAGCTAAGAGTCTTTCAGATCTTGTTTGGGGGATTTTCACCCATTCTTCCTGCAGAAGGCTTCTAGTTCTGTGAGATTCATGGGCGCCTTACATGCACTGCTTTTTTTAGGTCTATCTACAGATCTTCAATGATGTTTAGGTCGGGGGACTGTGAGGGCCATTGCAAAACCTTTGGCTTGCACCTCTTGAGGTAGTCCAGTGTCAATTTCAAGGTGTGTTAATGACCATTGTCCCATTGTAGGAGCCATCCTCTCTTCATCCTCAGCTTTTTTTTTTACAAACTGAATTCATTCTTCACTCTACCTGTGAAATATTTCCTGTGCCACTGGCTGCAACAGAAGCCCACAGTATGATCGGTCCATCCCTGTGTTTAACAGTTGGACAGGTGTTCTTTTTATGACATTCTGCATCTTTTTTCCTTCAAACATACCTTTGCTTATTGTGTACAAAAAATTATATTTTAACTTCATCACTCCACAGGACTTGTTTCCAAAAAAAAGTTTTCTTCTGATGATTCTTCCATGAAGGTCATATTTGTACAAGTGTCACTGCACAGTAGAACAGTGCACCACCACTCCAGTCTAAATCTCCCCGCAGGTCTTTTGCAGTCTCCTGCTTTGTGGGCATCAGTTATTTTAGTTTTCAGAGTGCTAGGCAGCTGTTTAGAGGAACCTATGGTTGCTAATTGTCGGGACTAGGTTTCAGGAGTCCGAGTCGTTATAAAGCTTTTACATTTGAATGGCCATTTTCTAACGATGACTGTGAACAAACCATAGCCCTAACAAGCTAATTAAGGTCTGAGACCCTGGAAAAAGTTGTCTGAAAGCTCAGATGTCTTTGGATGCCCAAACGTTTGCATGGTGCTCCTTTCCTTTTTTCAATCTAAAATTGTACAAAGCAAAAATAATATACTAATCTTGCTCCCGGCTGGGGCTTGGGGATTACTTGGTGCTGATTGGATACGCTCAAGGAGGGATGTGATGTCAACAGAAAGCAACAAAATAGTTGGCATTTTTAAAACTCAGCAGCGGATTAGCTCGTTCATATATAGCTTCCTCTGCCATGTAAAAAAAACTCACTAAATGGACCGTGAAAAAAATATTCTTTCCAGCGGATATCTTAGTTACAACATGATTGAGCTAGCAAAGCAGTTTTGTGTTGCTATGTGTGGTATTTATTCAGTTTTGGGAAATCATGATGTCTAGAAAGCATCAGTGGCTGCAGCTGACAGGGACAGCTAACAGCAGGCTAACATCAGGACGTCATCTGTTAAAAGCCTCCCGTTGTCGGATACGACATGAAACTACTCCAGTTAACGTTAGCTCAATCGTGTTGTAACTAAGACATCCGCTGGAATTTTTTTTTTTTTCACGGGCCATTTAGTGAGTTATTACAGACACTGCTATGGGCTATCAGCTAACGGCGTCCCTACGTCGCCCCGGTAAATGGTCGCGCAACGATTACGTCACATCCAGAGCCCGTAACTTTACAGGAACCTTCCTCCTACTCCACTCTCTCAGTGGAGACACGGCGGTTGAGAGAGCTGAGCGAGAGGACGTTCCTGTAGTAGTTCCTGCCCCCCAAATAGTACCAGGAACTTCTTCAGTGGAAACGGGCCTACTGTCTTTCAGTCTTGAAAAGGTCTGCAAAATTGTCAGGGCGTGTGCTGTGCTGCATAATATGGCACAGCTGAAAAACATGCCACTACCACCTGACAAGGATGTTGGCCCCGACCCCGAGCCCTATCCCCAGGCATTTGAGCCAAATGCTGCTGTTGCTGCGCGCCAGTGTCTGGATATGTTGTGTCACTTATGAAAACACGAGGCATGTTACGGAATAATTTGAGTCAAGAAAATCATACTGTTTGTCAAACAGTGCTATGACACAGGAAATAATTGGAAGGTGAAGGTCCACACATCGTTTCCCCCATTTAGAATGTCCATTTCAGGCAATCAGCTGGAAACATCCCTCGATTTTCTGTCTATATAAATCACAGCGAATGGGAGCTATTTTTTTTTTTTTTTTTTTGTCATGTGTGCGCTACCACTGGTTGGACTGAAATCAATAATTCATCCTTGAGACAAACTGGGTGATACGTGGTAAATGATTAAGTGCAGAAATGGAAAACTGAAAAACCCAGTGAAAATATGGGGAAAGCTGATCTACTGAGTAAAAGTTTGCCCCTGCAGAAATAATTTAGATGGACAAAGGAGGATTAGGGCCATGTTACTCTCTGTGTAGAGAATATTGTTAAGTAACTTATTAGGCTATTTTTAAATGAAAGTAAATATTTAGAGATTTAGAACAATTTAATAGCCCTAGAAACCCATAGCCTTGGACACAGGGACAGGCAGACAGAGTATCAAAGTCTGATCAGTAATGAGATAGGGATCAATATTTTTGGCCGATCATATGAGATGTAATAGACAAGTGCTCAGATTAGTCCAACAAACAGAATGGCAGGGTCACTATGACAAGCGCATATTAATACACCAGAGCTGGAAGACAGACCTGCCTGTTCCCAGTGCACTGGTCAGCTACAGCAGCACTGGAGAGGGAGTTATACATAACAACGGGACGGCATGTTGCTTCGCCGTTGTAGGGAATGTGACAGGAAAGACATCCAACATACTTATGCACAATGGCGAAACCAAGATGTGCAGATCAATGAGACGAGGAAAAAAACTCACCAAAGGCCAGCTCCTCATCCCCGCTGCTTTCAGGCAGCCTTAAGATGCAAAGCAGGATGGGATACGTTGTAGGTAGGCTATATTACTGAAAACACATACATGATGAGGCACGGTGCAGCATCACCCAAATGTGCTATCACTGGCAGCACCCTTCTATAATGTAGTCTGTAAGTTGACATAACAACCTTCAGGGGATATTTTTGTCTGGTGGCGCGCACTGGTGGGCTGCGGATACAGAAACCTCCCCATGGTGCAGCCTGGGAAGCGCTGATTGGTATAACCTGATACCACCAGTACGCCAATTTCTGTATAACTACCTGAGCATTCTACTGAATGACGATGCCAAAGCACCACAGACAATCGCCCCCCTCGGGGCCTGCACTGTCAATTGCCTGCATCAGTGGAGCTGCCAGAGAGTTGTATGAGGAGATACCACATCAGCATCGGGGACTTCAACTCCCACAGCACATTGTGGGGCTATGAAGTGAACGACCGAGATGGAGATGAAGTCGAAACCTGGCTTGAGTCGAAACACCTGACCCTGATTCACGACGCCAAACTGCCAAAATCTTTCAACAGCGCCAGATGGAAACGAGGATATAACCCAGACCTTGTATCATCCAGAGCTGTGAAAGAGGTCCTAGACCCTATCCCCCACACTCAACACCGGCCAATCACCATAACCATCAGATCCATTCTCCAAGCAACGACTGTCCCTTTCTGTAGAAGGTTCAACCTGCGGAGACAAATGCAGCTGTGGAGCAGTACAGACCATGTCCCACCTACTGGAATGTGTTGATGCCCCCCAGTGCAGCCCCCAAGACCTGGCTGAACCAGCCCCATTAGCTGTGACCTGCGCTACATACTGGCAAAACGACATTTGAGATTGCAAAGGACTCGAAGAAGACTGGTGGAAGTGTAGCAATCTGGATCAGCATGGATGAATGAAAAATGAAAACAGACAGTTTTCCAGTGGTAATGCGTAACATAACATTGTAAATGTAATATCACCCGAAATCCTGTTGGTAATGCATAGTACAAACGTATAGTACTGTCACCATCAACACTGTACATACTTTGTCAGTTTTTATACCATATTACCCATATTAATCTGTAGCCCTTTTTAGATAGGATTTGTGCAAATTTGCAGGAGAGCCCAATCAGTCTTTTTTCAGCATTGGCAGTATAAAAACAAAATCGGGGAGTACGGCAAAATGCCGCCTACCTACTTTTGTTCATACAGAATGCGCCTTTGTCGGGGCAACGGGGGGGGGCGTGAGCAAGTAACAAAACGTGTAGCTCAGCATGTGACGTAAACAGTGACATGGGAGGCGAGTCTCTCGTAAGTCGGTCCGTTCTTCACCATTCCTGTCACTTGATGGTTAATGGCCTCTTTGTTTGCGAGGACAAGGGGGAACCTGACAGTGTCTGTCAGGTTTGCGTTTCCCTCTTGCTACTAGCTGCTCGCCTATTCCTGCTATCAGCTGTTTCCTGTTTATCCACTGGCAGTGGGTCGCACGTGCGGCGTCATCAACAGCTCCTCCCACAAGTCTTCAACAGCCCCTCCCGTTGCAGAAGGCCGCCTCGGTCTGATTCAACTAACAAGGTTCCGCTAATATGACTACCCTACGAGGCAGAAAATTGGGCACCTCGGATCAACTCACCAATCTGGCTCTGTGCGTCTAAATGCTCGCAGCTTGCTGGCAAAACGGCCCAACATTTGCGGAAAATCTGGCAGTGTAGAAGGGGCGTGTGACTTATGTTCTCCTTAAGTTACTAATTTAATCTTGTAATATTTTGACTTTATTTTTGTAGAGTTCCCACTTTATTCTTGTAGTGTCATGACTTTATTTCTTGTAGACTTTATTCTCAAAGGCTAAGAATTTTTGCTAAGATTCTTTCTTTAACATAATCCCAAATTCCCATTCGCAAACACATTTTAAGAGAAAATGGGCCATTGAAACAAAATACTATTTACTGATAGACCGTTTCAGTGTACAATTTATGTCACACAATACATACTTTATCTCCTGTAAGTCAATGGCCACCTTGTCAATTAACTGGATTGCTTCCCTCTGGATCTGCAAGAGTGAATCAGTGAGGACATGTACTGGATGGCTGAGGCACACAAGTTGCGGGGTAGACGTTGGGTGAACTCTGCTGAGCTGCATCACCACCAACCTCACTGAACACCAAGGGACTACAAGAAGGAAATATATATTTTTTTCATTTTGAGTAAAGTCAGTTGTTCTGAATAACGTCTTTGTTGTGTTTGTACATAAGTGTTTCAACCCAACTTCAATGCACGTGGTTTACTCGTTTCAAACAAGAGAATACAAATAACCTACCAGAATCATTCGATCACATCTGTGTCCCCCTCCGCCTCTGTGACCACTCCTCTCGGGAAGGATTCACTGATGATCCCTGCCAGTTTCTCACCCAGACGGGTGCGCTCAGGTGTTCCTTTCACCTTCTGGTGGCGCACACACTCTCTCTTGTGTAAGGCTATGTGCTTTTTGCCCTCCACCTTAATATTGGACCACTTCTTGACTTCTAACATAGTTCGAGGCAGTAGCATGGGCTGCCAGCTGCCGCTCAGCTTCCCTTTTAGCATTAGTACTGCCAATATTGAGTTTAACGAACAACGTTTTCTGTTTTCAGCTTTACATTGTGCATTTACCATGCTCTTCTTCATGTGGTTTGTGTTCATGAATATTTATTCAGGGTATTTCACTGGCCATTTATAGGCACCTATGTATGGGGCAAGATGCTTGCTCACCTGTGCCAAATTTCAAGTAGATTGTGATTCATAAAGGGGAGCAGGTATGGGATATGTGTATGCTCTGCTTAATAAATCAGGATATTTTTATGCGTAAGCATTTTCTGTGCTTTGTTTGTACACCACCTGTCCTGTGCACACTTTTATAAATGATAAGGATGAGCGAATACACCACTATCTGTATCTGTTCAACCAACTAAATTATCTGTATCTATATCCATACTCAAAGGGGGCGGGGTTTGAACCGGACGTGGGTGGGGTTTAAATCGGAAGTTTGTGTTTTAAGCCTGAAATTGATATGGGTTGAAGTTGCTTTAGTTATTATTAATTGGAAACATATCTACATAGCAGCCTCAGAATTGAGCTTCCGGACATTTTATTCAGAAGAACACAAGCTTTTTTTAACAACTGTTTTTCAATTAAAGTTGCTGTGGTATAAAAGCTTCAGATCAATGTTTTTGAGTAAGATAACTAAGTAAAATTTGACCATAAATTTCAAATTTATGGTCATGTTTTTTTCTTTAGTTATGTGATGCTGTTCTACACAATGAAACACAATGTTTAATAGTTATTAGGTGTGAGTGTGTGTGTGTGTGTGTGTGTGTGTGTGTGTGAGACAGAGAGATGGATGGAAAGAGCGAAGGATCGAAGGATGGAAGGAGAGGTGCAGTCAAACGTGGGCTATGTAACAGCTCAATAAATCCTAATATTTAAAGTTTACATAAAATAAAGCCCCAATGTGTAATATTTATGACACTATTATTATCATAATTATAATAATAATTGTTATTATTAATGAGCTAAAGAAAAAAGAAAAATAATAGACCTAATATCGTATGTGTATGTTAAGCATCCTGTATGAGCCAAGTTCTCCAACTAACTCAGCTGACTTTGGATATTTTCTACTAACAAAGGTAGGAATAAGCTGAAAGAGGAAAACTGAACCAGAACCAGAGTAGAAGAAAACAGTAAGAGTCGCGCTGTTACTAAATGGCTGTCTGTGATGATGGCGAGATAGTGTGTTTGTGTATGACAGCCAAATGACAACAGAGCTGCAGCAGTTGTGTGTGTAATGGAAGGAGCCACTCTGTCTGTGTGTGTGGCCAGCTGCCTGGCCTATATGAGGCGTGACACAGCAGCTACCAGATACCCAGTTTGATGTTTTATTTTAGTTCATCAGGAGCATGGATATCGGCACCTTTTACTCAGGTGATATTCATGCTCATTAAAAGCTCATTATCTGTACTGGATACTAGTTTCATACAAGTGTCCAGCTCATCCCTAATAAATAAGGCCCTTGGTCAGTACACAAGGAAATACAAGATAAGCACTCTAACCATGGTACAGCCTGTGATACGATGTACAAAAAGAAAATATAAATGAGAGAGCGCTATCAGAATATTTTGGCACAGATTTCCCCTGAACATCACCAAGAAAGAAAATACAGCTGTGAAAAGAAAGAATTGGACACCGGGATCAGACGATTATATTTAACAGCTTGCTTTAATCATGTTTAATGTAAGCATGCCAAACACTAGCCAGCTAAGTATCTGGATGTCACTAATGTTCAGGAGTGCATACTTATCAGGGTTGAATTGCATGACAAGGATGGCGCACACGTGCGGGGGGTGGGTTGAAGGCATAATATACAGAACACACATGAACGAGCAGGTATATTGAGTACATTTGCTTAAGTACTGTACATCAGTACAAAGGTATTTTACTTGTGTATTTCATTCTATGCTTCTTTTTCCTTCTCCTGTACTATATCTCAGAGGTAAAATATTGTACTTTTTACTGCGCTAAATTTGTCTGACAGCTTTATCTGACATATCCTTTACGTACAGTGAAAAACGTACTTCCAGATGTGTTGATGTTGAATGTTTGTGGTAAACTAAAGGCTCAATCGACTCTTCAAAAACCCCCTGGAATCAGCTGAGTCATCCTCATGAAGCTGAAAACAGAGCTGTTTTTCTGACTTTACAGAGATGTATGGTTCTGACAGGACAGCCACACAACAAACATATGGTGATCTCATAGAATATGATGCATTGATGTAGATTAAACTAAACTGCTTTGTAGATTACATTAAACTGCTCCAGCTTGTCCTTCACTACCTGTCAGGTGAGAGATCAGCTGAGGAAGATAAAGACGAGGAAGGCTGTGGGTCCAGACGGCATCAGCTCCAGGCTCCTGAAGTCCTGCGCAGACTAACTGTGCAGGATAGTTGAAACGATCTTCAACCTGAGCCTGAGGCTGGGAAGAGTACCGCAGCTGTGGAAGACATCCTGCGTGGTACCTGTGCCCAAGACTCCGCACCCCAAGGCCTTCAGCAGCTTCAGACCAGTGGCATTAACATCACACCTCATGAAGATTCTGGAGCGCCTGGTCCTGTCTCGTCTCCGCCCCGCAGTAGGCCCTTCAATGGACCCGCTGCAGTTTGCCTACCATCCTGGCATTGGGGTGGACGATGCCGTCATCTTCCTCCTGCATAGAGCTCTTTCCCACCTGGAGAAGCCCGGAAGCTCTGTGAGAATCATGTTCTTTGATTTCTCCAGCGCTTTCAACACCATACAGCCTGCACTTCTGAGGGACAAACTGGAGCACATAGGTGTGGCTAATCAGCTCACATCCTGGATCCTGGACTACTTCACAGACCGGCCGCAGTATGTCAGGACCCAGGATTGTGTATTGGACTTGGTTGTCTGCAGTACAGGGGCCCCGCAGGGGACAGTGCTGGCACTGTTCCTCTTCACCCTCTACACTGCAGACTTTTCATACCACACCCCCACCTGTCATCTGCAGAAGTTCTCTGACGACTCTGCCATAGTCGGCCTCATCACAGATGGGGACGACAGGGAGTACAGAGAACTGAACCAGGACTTTGTGGACTGGTGCCTGAGGAACCACCTTCAGATCAACGCGGGTAAAACCAAAGAGCTGATGGTGGATTTCTGCAGGCGCAGACTCCTCCCCCCAACACCGGTGAACATCCAGGGAAAGGACATTGAGATGGTGACATCTTATAAGTACCTGGGTGTTCATCTTAACAATAAACTGGACTGTACTAATCACATAACAGCACTGTACAGGAAAGGCCAAAGCAGACTCTACCTGCTGAGGCGGCTCAGGTCTTTTGGAGTGCAGGGGGCGCTCCTGAAGACCTTCTTTGACACTGTGGTGGCATCAGCCATCTTTTACGGAGTGGTCTGCTGGGGCAGCAGCGTCTCGGCTGCAGATAGGAAGAGACTGGACAAGCTGATCAAGAAGGCCAGCTCTGTCCTGGGATGCTCTCTGGACTCTGTGCAGGTGGTGGGAGAAAGGAGGATGACAACCAAGCTGTCATCTCTGAGGACTAATGACTCCCATCCTCTGCAGGAGGAGATAAAAGCTCTGGAGAGCTCCTTCAGCGATAGACTGATTCACCCAAAGTGTGTGAAGGAACGCTATCGCAGGTCCTTCCTGCCTGCTGCTGTCAGGCTACATAACAGCACTGCTCACAGTAAACTGCACCATGGACACTTTATAGACACTATGGACACTTTATGGACACCACAGCTGTCTGCTGTTTTGCACATACAATCACTTGCACCTTATCCACTGGTCATTTTCATTCACTGCTGCTCATTATTATCCACTTCCTATTATTTTTATTATTATTATTATTATTATTATTATTATTATTATTATTATTGTTATTGTTATTTATCGCTGTCTCTTGTATTTTTTGTACTATTTGCATGCCTAGTTATTTAAGTTTTTTTAAGTTTAAATTTGAAATCTTTAATCTGACTTTCTCCTTGACTGCTGTAACACTGGAATTTCTCAATTATGGGATCAATAAAGGTGTATCTTATCTTATCTTATCTTATCTAACCAACAGTATATAAAAGAGTTAATATTAGCACAACCTTCAGCAGGAAAATGAAACACATGAATGCAGCAGGAATGTTAAGCCAAGACCATCAGATACAAAAAGATAACACTGACAGGAGCCATTTTGATGCACAATGACTAGTTTTGCAGTAAATACTCCAAGTAGTCTGCGTTTTGCTGATAATACTTAGATAATTAGGCCTACTTTTACTTAACTATGATATAACATTCAGGACTTTTACATATAGTGGAGTGTTTTCATGGTGTGGATTAGCAGCCTGCCTCTACTGTAGTAAAGGATTTGAAGACTTCCTCTAGCACTGCCTATTTGTTGAGTATCTGTGGTAAATGCTGCAGCTCATTGTACTGACATTGCTGTCAATCTCTTCTCATCCCTTATCTGAAAAGCGGCACTTCTCTGTAAATTTACTTTTAACTGAACTTCCACCGTGCTGAAATTCCTGCCTTTGAACTTGTTATGATCATTTCTCTATTCAAATTTTCATTATGTTTCCATCATCAATGCCACTTTGAACTAACTAACTAACTAGCTAACTAACTAGCAGCATGATGCTCCACCAATTTAAAGGGCCAGTGTGTAATATTTGGCATGGTTTATTGTCAAATCTGAATCTGAATATTCGACCCATTTATATGTTTATATAAGTGTATAATCGCTATAAAATAAAATTTGTTTGGTTTTTCTAGTCTTATAATTATGCTTACATATATATATATATATATATATATGTATATATATATATATATATATATATATATACTATATACTATATACTATATACAAGGGTCTTGCTTTAGAGAGGTTGCCATCTTGCACCGCCATGTATGTACAGCAGCCCGAGCGGATAATCCAGCCAGCCAGAGAATGCGTTTCGCGTGTATAAATAAACCAACGAAGACAGCAGAAGGAAGGACGAAGGAGGAGGAAACAGCAGAGAGTGTTAGTAGTTCATCGATGGAGAGTAGTGAAAAGTTTTTTTAGTTATAAAGTTTGGGAATGGACCACACTTACCACGCAACAGGAGAGAATGAACCCGAACCGTCATCTGTGAGGAAAAGAAGACGCAACTTCACTCCTTGTGATGCACTCTCTGCGGCACTTTTCCTCCTGATGATATCTCCCCAACGATGGTAGCACCAAATCCCATTCTGTGCAGCAAAATGGGAGCGGAGGATTCAGCCTCTCTTCTCACCCGCTCAGCATCAAACACATGGAGTTCCTCATCTGTATGCTCCGGCTCAAACAGGTATGGCTCTGGGTCTGTGTCCGCTACAAGAAACTCTTCAAAATCGCGTTCAAAGTCGTCCATTGCAGCTACTATAGTCCGGAGATATTGCTAGGCTAAATAAATAGCTGAGTTTTGTTTACAGGCTACGCTGTCAGTCAGTGTGCGGGCTGGAGATTGGTGGAGCAGAGAGGGGAGGGCTGCCCTGCTGGGTACTGTAAGTGAGTATGTGTGTATGAAGTGTGTGTGTTACGCTAGAAGAGTCAGAGTTTGGGACGGAGTCTTTTACCCCCTGGAGTGTTACCAGAGTTTTTGGAGTACTCAAATAAACTGGCCTTTTTCCCGAACGCTCCTCTGGTCTCCTGCTCGTGAGTGATTCATTACAATATCATAACGTGGTTTTAGATTTCTAAATAAATATTCACCTCGTCGCTAGATAGACCTACTCTTGAAAAACTTGTGTCTGCGCAAGGCTTTTGGTCCTACGAGGCCACCGTCATTTACCCGACGGGAGGGGTGAGCGAGTGAGCCCTGCAATCTAGAATTTGACCACTGATGTCACTGTTTTAAACGGTTTTCAACCCATTTTACACACTGGCCCTTTAAAAGTATTCTTTCATTCATTTTCTGTAACCGCTTATCCTGTTAAAGGTTTTGGGCGGGCTGGAGCCTATCCCAGCTGACATTGGGCGAGAGGTGGGGTACACCCTGGACAGATCAACTATCGTGGGGCTGACATATAGAGACAGGCAACCTTTCATGCTCACATTCACACCTAAGGCCAATTTAGAGTCACCAATTAACCTGTCTTTGGATTGTGGGAGGAAGCCGGAGTACCTGGAGAAAACCCATGGGAGAACATGCAAACTCTGCACAGAGGGGCTTCCCCACCCTGGGTTCAAACCTCCTACCCTGGGTTTGAACCAGAAAACCTCTTGCTGTGAGGTGACAGTGCTAACCACTATTTCACCGTGCCACCCTAGTTTAAAAAAAAAAAAAAGACAAAAAAATAAATAAATAAAGCAATCATATTAAAATATAAAATTTCTACCACCAGTTCAAGGTTTATTCATGTGGAAATGTTATTTTCCTGTGATATTATCTGTATTTCTTTGTATGACAACATGTGGGTATGTGTGTACCTTTATCTGGATTATAACAAATGTTGTCAAATCTGGTTCATTTAATGCAATAAATAATTTATCCACGTCATACTCAGCTATAAATTTAGTTGCCACAAAATAATATATTTTAACATGTACCTGAATTAATAATAAAATAAAATATGATTCATATTTGGACTCTGTTTTCTCTCCAAAATAAGTTTTGCTTACCTGAAGGTTTGTTTCCAGTGACCTCACTGGTTGTGTTTCATGATTTTGTTTCAGACTTTTTATTTTTATTTATTTATTGTTTTTTTTTTGGCAACATTACAATTTCCAGGTTCAGCAAGAGCCAGCAGAGGTCTGGTTGTGTAACTTTAGGTGACTCTTTTTACTTCGTCCAGCCATGATG
This sequence comes from Epinephelus lanceolatus, assembly GCF_041903045.1. Lineage (NCBI taxonomy): Eukaryota > Metazoa > Chordata > Actinopteri > Perciformes > Serranidae > Epinephelus > Epinephelus lanceolatus. The sequence continues at coordinate 5,426,636 of NC_135748.1, read as the reverse complement.
GTTATTAAGACTTATGTCATCTATTCAGTTTTATTTCTGAGGTATAGTCTCTCTCAAACAACACAGACAACAATGTATGCACTAACTGCACATTCTCAACTAATGTCTGTGAGGTGCAGTAAAAATCTACAGCAGCAAAAGCCTAGCACATAGAGAATTAAAATACTGATGAGAGCAGCCAAGAAGGTAAACACCTTCAGTTCTCACAATTTCAATGAACTGTTGTTCAATGAACTATGAGGTCTTTATAGTTTAATTCAGATTCAACTAGCCTTGCAATCTCTCAATGTTCCATCAGAGTGGTGAGTTAGATAAAGAGCGGTCACAGTAGATGTACAGCCTGCATACTGAAACAGACCAACGGCAGTGCAGACCATAGTGTGTTTAAGGACATGCAGGGGAACAATGAAGTGATTGAGTTGCAAGGCTCCCTGAGCTCTCAGCCTGATTTGCAGCAATAAAAGCCAAGTGATTATTTTGAGAGAATAAAGCTACTATTAAACACAACTGACTCCGGGCAAGGCTTAATGAGCATGGCACAGAGGTATAATGTTCTCTAACAAATATTTAACTCTGCTACTCTCCTGATAAATACGGCCAACTAATACACATCCTGAAAACCAATCCCTTTTCTCCTGCGCTCTGCACGAGGCACATGTGAATACAGTAAGTACTATTTTATTGAAATATACTGCATAGTATATATACTGTAAAGATATGAAATAAGTTCTGCAGAAAGGAGTTTATTGAAACTTGTGGGTTCCTGAAGGACACTCTTATTCATGACAATCACAGTTTGAGTATGACAATAATTTGGAAACTGAAACACAGAGGCTTAAAGGTATGCCATGCAGGATTTTCCTCAAAACCATGTATAGACTTATAGAAAAGTAATCCCTCTCAGTCATCACTTATGATCCACTAGAAATGGGTCATGTATTTATCTTGCAAGACAGTGCCCTCTGCCTGGATTTTCTTATTTTCTTATTATTTTGCTGTATCCACAACATTCCTGGGCACAGGGCATAGGTGAGATTGGAACTTTATACAAAGGTAACAACCAGGTGCCAGAACATAAGCAGCTGGCATCCAAGAGCAAGCTCCAAAAATTATGGATACAGTGCCAAAAAAACACAAATATAGTGAGGTAAAATGCCAATCTGACTGGCTTTAACTTTCACTTTTGTTGGGGATACTGTTTACAAACTGCAACCAACAATTCCTGCATAGTATCAAGAAAAAGAGCAGGATGTCAGGCTGGGGCAAAACAGTAGGCTGGCAGTTACAGATAAAGAATTGGTAATGGTAATGGAGCTTCTCAATACTACAGTTGTTAATATATTAGCGATCTAATTAATGAAATCTGACATCGATCTTTTTATATACAGTACAGGCCAAAAGTTTGGACACACCTTCTCATTCAATGCGTTTTCTTTATTTTCATGACTATTTACATTGTAGATTCTCACTGAAGGCATCAAAACTATGAATGAACACATGTGGAGTTATGTACTTAACAAAAAAAGGTGAAATAACTGAAAACATGTTTTATATTCTAGTTTCTTCAAAATAGCCACCCTTTGCTCTGATTACTGCTTTGCACACTCTTGGCATTCTCTCCATGAGCTTCAAGAGGTAGTCACCTGAAATGGTTTTCCAACAGTCTTGAAGGAGTTCCCAGAGGTGTTTAGCACTTGTTGGCCCCTTTGCCTTCACTCTGCGGTCCAGCTCACCCCAAACTATCTCGATTGGGTTCAGGTCCGGTGACTGTGGAGGCCAGGTCATCTGCCGCAGCACTCCATCACTCTCCTTCTTGGTCAAATAGCCCTTACACAGCCTGGAGGTGTGTTTGGGGTCATTGTCCTGTTGAAAAATAAATGATCGTCCAACTAAACGCAAACCGGATGGGATGGCATGTCGCTGCAGGATGCTGTGGTAGCCATGCTGGTTCAGTGTGCCTTCAATTTTGAATAAATCCCCAACCAGCAAAACACCCCCACACCATCACACCTCCTCCTCCATGCTTCACAGTGGGAACCAGGCATGTGGAATCCATCCGTTCACCTTTTCTGCGTCTCACAAAGACACGGCGGTTGGAACCAAAGATCTCAAATTTGGACTCCTCAGACCAAAGCACAGATTTCCACTGGTCTAATGTCCATTCCTTGTGTTTCTTGGCCCAAACAAATCTCTTCTGCTTGTTGCCTCTCCTTAGCAGTGGTTTCCTAGCAGCTATTTGACCATGAAGGCCTGATTGGCGCAGTCTCCTCTTAACAGTTGTTCTAGAGATGGGTCTGCTGCTAGAACTCTGTGTGGCATTCATCTGGTCTCTGATCTGAGCTGCTGTTAACTTGCCATTTCTGAGGCTGGTGACTCGGATGAACTTATCCTCAGAAGCAGAGGTGACTCTTGGTCTTCCTTTCCTGGGTCGGTCCTCATGTGTGCCAGTTTCGTTGTAGCGCTTGATGGTTTTTGCGACTCCACTTGGGGACACATTTAAAGTTTTTGCAATTTTCCGGACTGACTGACCTTTATTTCTTAAAGTAATGATGGCCACTCGTTTTTCTTTAGTTAGCTGATTGGTTCTTGCCATAATATGAATTTTAACAGTTGTCCAATAAGGCTGTCGGCTGTGTATTAACCTGACTTCTGCACAACACAACTGATGGTCCCAACCCCATTGATAAAGCAAGAAATTCCACTAATTAACCCTGATAAGGCACACCTGTGAAGTGGAAACCATTTCAGGTGACTACCTCTTGAAGCTCATGGAGAGAATGCCAAGAGTGTGCAAAGCAGTAATCAGAGCAAAGGGTGGCTATTTTGAAGAAACTAGAATATAAAACATGTTTTCAGTTATTTCACCTTTTTTTGTTAAGTACATAACTCCACATGTGTTCATTCATAGTTTTGATGCCTTCAGTGAGAATCTACAATGTAAATAGTCATGAAAATAAAGAAAACGCATTGAATGAGAAGGTGTGTCCAAACTTTTGGCCTGTACTGTATATCTGCTTTTTCCCCACAGATGTGTAGGCTTAAACCCTATTAATCTCGCCGGTAGTAAACGGGCCATGGCGCTAATATATTAACAACTGTAGTATTGAGAAGCTCTGACATTACCAGTTCTTTTATCTGTAACTGCCAGCCTACTGTTTTTATGTTTTGGTGTCACTTATTATCATGCTGCTGTCTGTGCTACTTATGCACACACACAGACACACAAACACAGACAGAGAAGAACTGATGAAAGCTACACTTGTCACTGTAAGTAAAATAAAACAAGCTCTGCAAAGAAAAAGTCAGTACTTTATCATTACACCTGATCAGCAACATTTAAACATGTTGAAAAACGGTATTTCAGTCTACTCCGTCCGCAGTCTCTCATCCAACGCCACTAATATTATGTTATAAACAAGCACAGAGGCTTTACAGCTAATTGCAAATTGTTACTAACAAGCTGAAACAACAACTTATTAACATTAATGTGAACTGCAGGCAGTGACTCTTCTCAGCAACAGAGGGAAGGGCAGAGGACAGGAGGACTGACACTGACTGATGTCTGTGTTCTTTATTCTTTCTAAACTTCACTCAGCATTGTGATGTCAGGAATATGATTTATTTCATTGACATCATAGATTTGTTTCCAGTGAGATATTACGTTTATATTGTGTTTTTGCTGTTTTAATTTTACTGTTGCTGCTCTAGAAACAATATTTAGTCATCAAATATTCAGTTTTATTCCTGTTCTGAATTTATTATTTTTAAAAAAAATTCCTCATAAAATGTACACTATTACTTCTCTGAGAATCTCTTTCATATTCTAGTAAAACTTGGTACTGTAACTGAAATATCCCCATTCAAATCGGTCTAGAATCAAATTGATAATCAGCAGACTTGGCGTGCTCACTCAAAAAGTCTCAAAAAAGCAATCGGGTGCCGGTCCAAAAAATCACAGAAAAGTACAAAACCCGACAGCACTCACTTATAAGTGTAACACTTTTAATATAATAAACTGCACAGCAGCAGATAAACAGACGCGTTTCAGCTCATAGCCGTCCTCAGCGTTCAATGGTTTGTGGGTGTGTCACCTTTTTAACCCATTTAAAAGGGTGACACACCCACAAACCAATCAAATTGAATCATATTGAATTGCAAATCGAATTGAGTCAGAACCTTGTGAATCAAAATTGAATCAATTCAGGAACCAGCCACTGAACCAGCCTTTCAGCTGCACAAGTCAGTGATGATGACAAACTACTGTCAGGTCAAGACCATGGTGAGGACAATGAGCATGCAGATGAGCTTCCCTGAGACGGTTTCTGACAGTTTGTGCAGAAATTCTTTGGATGTGCTTTTTCCATAGAACAGCAGGGTGGGTAAAAGAAGTTTACCTGTTGGAGGTGAGCTGTTTGCAGAGGTGCAGTAAGAGCCTGTTGTCTGCAGCTCTTCATCTAACATCTTACCGTGGCTGTCTCTGCTTTCACTCTTCCTCCCTGCTGTATTATTAGACTTGCCTTTATTGAAGAAAAACCGCTAACTAATTCAGTGATTAACACGTTTCATTTCCTATAGATTCTTCACAACAAAAGTTATTTTGCTGTGTAAAAACTTTTATTGTGAAGCACCAAAATAAGGAAATATTGAGTTTTCAAGCAGGAACTTCACAAGACTTATAATACTACTGGTAGCGCACATGAAGCAGTAAAATAAAGCAGATATGTAAGGAATAAACAGGATGCAGGAGAGAAATTAAACTTTAAACCATAGAGATTCGGTTAGGAGGTACAAAACTACTGAGAGCTGAATACGCAGAGGCTTTTAAAAACGCTTTTCTCTCAAGGCTCCTGCAGACAGAGGTGAGTAGAGTCTTACAACACACAGGCTTGTTTGAGGGGGAGAATGGGGTCGTTGGGTGACACACACTACAGTGCCATTAAGGTAAATGAGAAAACTTAGCTACTGTAAGTATTGGCATTTTTACACCTATAATTCATTTGCTGTGGTCCAAAGTTTGTAGACTTGGAGCATTTTCCACTGTGTTCAGTGTCTTTTCACACAGAGACAAAACCAAGCAAACCAAAATGCATCACTACAAACCACATGAGAACGTTCACTCCACTTATTGGTCAGATGAGTCTGAGCAGGAGCAGAAAAGTAATTACAGAAAGATGGTCCTCTGTTCTGCACTGGTGCATATTACTGTGAGAGAAACATTGCAGAGCAATTTAACATGAAGCACAACAGAGGTGGCATTTGCTCATAACCCTGGTAATTACCTGGGCAAACTATACCAACAGAATGCCGAATGCACTTCCAGGAAAGTCTTGAAAATGCTATAGCCTACTGCTTCACACTTTGCATAGACAATATGCTTGCTTTATTCTCTGCTTGCTGCCCCAGTTTGCATGCTCTAATGCATCCCAGAATGCAAAGCACACCTGGGTACACAAGTGGTTTAGCACAACCTTGCAGAATACCGTACACCTGGCAGTTCTGCTGGATAAAGGTTTGATCATTTCCCGAACACAAATGAACCGCTTCAAAGTTTGTTTTGAACTGAGTTCTCAAAGGTCTCTGACTCGTCAGCACCCGAGTGTGATCACACCTGCTCAAACAAATCTTGCCAAGGAGGAAAATGAGTACAATTTAGCTGCACTATGAAGCACAGTTGTGAAAACATATGTTGCAGCGGAGGCAGTATGGTCAGCGGTATCATGAGCTTCAGCATGTGCTTTTATTCGGTTCTTTCTACTCGATAAATGTGAGTTAAGTTTTCAATAACTCATTCAGTATTGAATGTGCTTTGCAACCAGCGACACACTGTCAGCGCCGGGCCGTTAGGCACACACACTGTCAGCACTCTGAGAGCCGATACGTGCACTGCTGGCTTTCTAAGCTCAGGCTCTCCTCTTATTTGTACGAGGTTTGATACTGGCACAGTGCATAACGACTGTTCCTGCCTGCTGTCCCAACACAAGTTCACTATCTGTGCGTGTGTGTGTATGTGTGCTTATCATGCCTTTACACAGTGACTTTTTTTTTTGGCCTCCCGTTCTAGCTTGGCTCGCATTTTGGATTCAAACAGCACATTATTATCTCACCTGCTCTCTCACAGCGGCAGGTGTGTTATGTGAGTGGAGACTATCACTCTGACCAGAGGGCTTGGAGAAGGAGAGGAAGTATTTAAATCCTTTACTCTTGTAAAAGTAACTAATACCAACCTGTAAAAATACTCTGTTACTCTGTTGCACTGTACTGCAGTGATACATTTATGTACAGCTTATTACTGTTTACTGTGAAGATGTGTGTGCGTGTGTGTGTGTGTGTGTGTGTGTGTGTAGATATTTATTTATTTTATATTGACATGGGTACATTTTATTTACATTTACATTTTATATTTTTTATAATGTAAATTTTTAGGGATGCTTTGTATGTACTTAATATATTTATACTTTTTTTAGATAAGCCACATTACACATTATGAACATAGGATTTGGGTTCTTTTAGGAAAATATTTTAGCTTTTGTGCGTAGTTGTTTATTTAACTGTGTCCTGTTTTTGTTTTTGTTTGTGTTGGTTTTTGTTTGATTGTGAATGTAGCTGCCCTATGAAGTAATTTCCTGTAAGGATCAATTAAATTTTTATCTGTCCACAGAAAAATACATTTGCTTTATGTGTTACATTACATGGACATTATCCATGGAACGGTTTCATCACACACAACAAAATTCCATGACTTTCCCAAAAACTTCCATTGGTTTTTTACTAGTTCCATAACTTTTCCAGGCCTGGAAAATGTGATTGTGTAATTCCATGAATTTTCTAGGTTTTTCATGACAGAAGGCACCCTGTGATATTTCTCCATTCACTGATAATCATTTGTTTGTTAATCCATCCAAGATATCTTGCTCTGGACCAAAGAGGTGGACTGACCGACCAACACTGCCACATTTAGTGTGTGGAAAGATGACATTTACTCCCAAGGGCAGTGCTAGAGGAAAGCTCATGAAGTGACCGAAATGGAAAGGTTGATCCACAAGGGACAAACTGATGAACAGACTGACAAAGCGATTCACCAGCAGTGACATCATTAGGCCCAAACTCTTAACAAGCAAAAGCACATTCTGAGATGTCTGGTAACAGTGCAGTTATTAAAGTGTGCACTGTGTCACCCTAATGATAATTTTATTCATTGTTAGGAAATAAATGTGACTTGGGTGTGAGTGGACAGAGAAGTCATCCCACCACAGATGAAAGGAAGGAGACATGAAGATTGCAGGCACCATCTATTTCCCATCGGCTCTGCAGACCTTGGCAGTGGCAGCACTATGGCAATATCTCTATTAGGAGTGATGGAAAGTGTGTCGCTTCCACATTATTAACTGTGCTGCAGGTCTGAGATCAGCATACAGTGGCTGAGAGTAATGCCTGCTGCCATCCCCTTAATGTACACTCCAGTGCTGCCACTGGCCTCTCCTTCTCCACATTGCCAAGGTCGTTTGACCTGATTGGTATCAAAACGTATTAATAAACCATTCGTTCCAATTACACAGAGGGCGAGTTGGCAGAGACATACTGCAGGAGGCAGGCTCAGGAGAAGCTTCAACAAACATAATGCACACAGTGGTGACTGCATTGTGTTACAGTCAGTGTTAGAATGTACTGCATCACTGCAGGTCTGCTCTGCAGCACTTAACTGATGACAACTCACCTTTGATATGGAACTGCTACATTTGAAAAGATTTCTTTTAAAAATTGCGGTCAGATTCATAAAGTCAATTGTAGAAGTAATCCACCTTGCTTTTATGATAATGGTCTCATCCAATTTTCATAAATTGATCACTGTTTTTAAATTTAAATAATACTCGTAGTGCCACAAGAAAATGAACATTTTCACTTATTCTGTAAAATCTCTACATCTACAAATTTGATAGCCATGAAAAAAAAAGAATAAATACATGTTTGGTACAGTGTTACATCACAAAATATAGCCTAACACATATTGTAAGTGTTTTTCTACTATGTATGGCTTTAAAGGCCGAGACACACAAAATCGATTTTAGAGAACTAGTGGTGACGAAAGCCCCCTCCTGCGTCGCCTGACATTGCTGTGTCTTTGCCAAAAAAGTTGCACATGAACACACAGCAAACACTACAGCAGACAGCCAACCAGCAAGTACATTCTGCGCCTGGGGGAGAGGAAATAACTCTCCAAACCAGCAGCCAACAGTAGTCTGTATTTGTCATTGAAAAAGGGAAACCGAAAGACCGCCTTGACACTAGTTAGCAAGTTAGCACATCAACAACACTGTCCAGTGTTGAAAGAGCAGAGAATATTTACCGTACGCCAGTGAACAATAACACAAACCATCAGGAAATGTTTCTGCTAAAGAGCTCAATGGATAAAGAAAAATAATCTCACTTTATGTAACAAATTTGTTTTGGTCTCACTCCCTCTGGACTTTACAGTAGCTACTTTTTTTTCCTTTCATCACTTGTGTTTCTCTTCTTGTGTGCTGAGCTGAACTGCCAATCAGTGATTTCATTCAGCGACAGGCTCCGGCGCTTCCAATGCCGATTCAACATGCTGACTCAGCCGGAAGAAAAGGCAATGGGGGGCAGCAAGTGGCAACCTGCACCGACTAGGGTGACAGACATTCACCAATGACCCAACACTGACCAACGGCCGACCGTTGGCTTAGTGTGTCAGGGCCTTAATAGTGTGTGTTCATGCTAATGAAGGAAAGTGTCACCCAGTGCGACAGTGTGTCTCACTGATGTACAGTACAGGCCAAAAGTTTGGACACACCTTCTCATTCAATGCGTTTTCTTTATTTTCATGACTATTTACATTGTAGATTCTCACTGAAGGCATCAAAACTATGATGAACACATGCGGAGTTATGTACTTAACAAAAAAAGGTGAAATAACTGAAAACATGTTTTATATTCTAGTTTCTTCAAAATAGCCACCCTTTGCTCTGATTACTGCTTTGCACACTCTTGGTATTCTCTCGATGAGCTTCAAGAGGTAGTCACCTGAAATGGTTTTCCAACAGTCTTGAAGGAGTTCCCAGAGGTGTTTAGCACTTGTTGGCCCCTTTGCCTTCACTCTGCGGTCCAGCTCACCCCAAACCATCTCGATTGGGTTCAGGTCCGGTGACTGTGGAGGCCAGGTCATCTGCCGCAGCACTCCATCACTCTCCTTCTTGGTCAAATAGCCCTTACACAGCCTGGAGGTGTGTTTGGGGTCATTGTCCTGTTGAAAAATAAATGATAGTCCAACTAAACGCAAACCGGATGGGATGGCATGTCGCTGCAGGATGCTGTGGTAGCCATGCTGGTTCAGTGTGCCTTCAGTTTTGAATAAATCCCCAACAGTGTCACCAGCAAAACACCCCCACACCATCACACCTCCTCCTCCATGCTTCACAGTGGGAACCAGGCATGTGGAATCCATCCGTTCACCTTTTCTGCGTCTCACAAAGACACGGCGGTTGGAACCAAAGATCTCAAATTTGGACTCATCAGACCAAAGCACAGATTTCCACTTGTCTAATGTCCATTCCTTGTGTTTCTTGGCCCAAACAAATCTCTTCTGCTTGTTGCCTCTCCTTAGCAGTGGTTTCCTAGCAGCTATTTGACCATGAAGGCCTGATTGGCGCAGTCTCCTCTTAACAGTTGTTCTAGAGATGGGTCTGCTGCTAGAACTCTGTGTGGCATTCATCTGGTCTCTGATCTGAGCTGCTGTTAACTTGCCATTTCTGAGGCTGGTGACTCGGATGAACTTATCCTCAGAAGCAGAGGTGACTCTTGGTCTTCCTTTCCTGGGTCGGTCCTCATGTGTGCCAGTTTCGTTGTAGCGCTTGATGGTTTTTGCGACTCCACTTGGGGACACATTTAAAGTTTTAGCAATTTTCCAGACTGACTGACCTTCATTTCTTAAAGTAATGATGGCCACTCGTTTTTCTTTAGTTAGCTGATTGGTTCTTGCCATAATATGAATTTTAACAATTGTCCAATAGGGCTGTCGGCTGTGTATTAACCTGACTTCTGCACAACACAACTGATGGTCCCAACCCCATTGATAAAGCAAGAAATTCCACTAATTAACTCTGATAAGGCACACCTGTGAAGTGGAAACCATTTCAGGTGACTACCTCTTGAAGCTCATGGAGAGAATGCCAAGAGTGTGCAAAGCAGTAATCAGAGCAAAGGGTGGCTATTTTGAAGAAACTAGAATATAAAACATGTTTTCAGTTATTTCACCTTTTTTTGTTAAGTACATAACTCCACATGTGTTCATTCATAGTTTTGATGCCTTCAGTGAGAATCTACAATGTAAATAGTCATGAAAATAAAGAAAACGCATTGAATGAGAAGGTGTGTCCAAACTTTTGGCCTGTACTGTATTTTTAATAATTTTTGGACAACAATGGAGCTCTGCGACAGATAGGGCTGGCCAATAAATCGATTTTATTGATTAATTTGAATTTGTAGTTTAAGTCGATTTGTTTTGATGAAAATCGAGTTTCTCTTTAACATTCGCCACCAGCGCTCCCCACTGGGCTCCCGTAGTTCAGAGTGGGCTCACCCCTCCCCCCTCCCCGGGCTTGATACACAAACAACATGGCAGCGAGCGGGGAAGAACTTGTTCCCAAGAAAGGGACATGACAGGCTGCTGTGTTGTGCTACGGCCTATTTAAGTGTTGGAATTTACATGACAACGCCTGAACGCAACGCAGGCTCCGCTACATAGACTCTGTGTTCAGTGCCGTGCTGCGGGTTCTGAAGGTGTGTGTGTGTGCCGAGGTGCCCCTGAGCAAGGCACCGAACCCCCCAACCGCTCGGGGCGCCTGACCAAGGGCAGCCCCCTCACTCTGACATCTCTCCACTTTGTGCATATATAGGTCCTGTCTGTGCATGTGTGTGTCTTTCAGACCTGTGTGTAATTGAAGAGCAAGAGTGAAAACATTGAATTTCCCCTCAGGGGGATTAATAAAGTAAATAAACTTAAATTTAAACTTAATCTCAATCACGATGTCAGGCTGTGCGATTACATAACTGCATAAAAGGCTGCGATTTGCGATTTAATGTAGGCTAAATAAATGTTAACGTGTGTGCCTGTGAACGTGACTGCCTCTCCTGTAGTGTGTGGAGTTTGTTGACATCACGCCCACAAGCTATCCTGGTGCGTGCAGCCGGCGTGCAGCAGTGACCAGCACAGACACTGAAGAAGAGCATGAGCTCGACCATGAACAGGCTGAGTTGGTGGCAAAAAAAACGTCTGTTACATGGCGATACTTTGGATTTAGGTACGGCAACATTGAACAGAAAGACGTGCTGTGTAAGTGTAAAAGTTAAAGTCGCCACGTCCCGCGGCAACACGACCAATCTATATCAGCACTTGAGACAGGATGTGGCAACTTTAACTTTTAAACTTTTACACAGCACGTCTTTCTGTCCAACGTCGCCGTACCTGAAAGACGTGCTGTGTAAAAGTTTAAAAGTTAAAGTCGCCACGCCCCGCGGCAACACGACCAATCTATATCAACACTTGAGACAGCACAGCACAGGGAAAAATAGGAAGAGTGCATGTGAGAGAAAGCCGAGCCGTGTAATGTTAAAGACAAAGAGACAGCTGAAAGCCGCCAGAGCCTCATAAAACAACATCCAAGTTAAGCAAACATTTGTAAGTGTCACAGGGAAATCATGGACTCCATAACAAATGAAAAATTGAGCAATTTTGCTCGGGTTTGGCCCACTTGACATGCTGCTGTGTTGTGCTATGGCGCTGGAATTTGTCATTTACGTGACAACGCCTGAACGCAACATATGCTCACTCCGCTGTGTGTACAGTTCCGTGCTGTGCTGCTGTGTGAGCAGCATGTTTGACTGTGCTCAGTCTGTTGATGGTCATTGACACACTGTCTGTCCATAACAATAACTGTCAGGTCAGTGCCCCGCTAATATAATGTAGGGGAAACACTGAATCAAGCAAAAAGACTCATGATACCATTTATTTATTATATTTTATTGTAATTATATTGTAATCGCAATTGCAATCGCAAATCGCGATACTGTCCACCATAATCGCAATCGCACATTTTTACCAAATCGTGCAGCACTACTGTTGTGTAGCCTAAACAAGATAAATGTCGATTTAAATTGTGAATCGGATTTGTTGTGAAAAAGTCTGAAATTTTTTTTTTTAGGACATATCGCCCAGCTCTAGTGACAGAGAACAAAAAGATCCACTATGTCTTGAGACACATACAATACCTGTTAGTGGATACATTCATTGTTGGTTTAGCTCTGTACAAGGGATTTTGTTTACCACTGTAATTGCTAAGACCGGACATGGACAGTTCCAGTCACTTATCTGTCAGCTCTGCTAAATATGTGATAAATTTAGACTCTTAATGTTTATTTTGCAAGTGTTGGTGATAATTTTCGTGGTTGGCTTTCGACAGTGGTAGTGTGTGTGTTAGGGGTAACATGTTACTTTTGTAAGCTAAAACGTGATATATTCTTGTAACACGTTACTTTTGAAACGTTTTAGCAGTAACAAAGTAATATACGCATTATCAACAGGATTTTGGGTAATATTATTACATTTACAATGTCATGTAATGCATTAGGCCTACCACCCAAAATAAACTGTTGTTTTCATTTTTCATTCATCCGCAGTGATCCACATTACTCCACTTCCACCAGTGTGCCACCAGAAAAAACATCTCCCAAAGGTTACTGTTTCCCGTCATGTCATTATACGTTACATTATAGGCCTAGAGGGGTGCCTGTTAATTGGTACACCTGGAACTGTGTGTTATCATGTTCAGTGTGTTTCCATTAATATACCTACAGCGTCTATAACATATCCCGTTCTGCTTTTGCGTCCTAAGGCTGCCTGAAAGCAGCAGGGATAAGGAGCTGGCCTCTGATTTATTTTTTCCTTGTCCTGATGATCAGCACATCTGGGTGATGTTAGTATATGTTGGATGTGTTTCCATTCACATCCCCTACAACTGCAGAACAACACCGTCACAGAGTCCTGTTCTTATACATACCGTAAAACTTGGTGTATAAGTCGCACTTTTTTTCCCTTATACCTATATACCTATAGACCAAGGTAAATGCTGACATAGGTAATTTGACCCACAAGATGGCGCTACGTCGTAGGCTGACCAAACGTCCTCTTTTGCCCGGACATGTCTACTTTTCACGTCCCGTCCGGGGCGGTTTTTATAAAGTGATGATAATGTCCGGTTTTCCGTGTGTTTGTGTGTGTGTGTGTGTGTGTGTGTGTGTGTGTGTTAGAGTGCGGCACGGGCAGCATATTTCTGTCCGAACCCGAACCGAGCCCGACATTATTTAATGACCAAAGCACTGAGTTTGTGTCACACAGTTGTTACGGTTACAGGCTATTTAACAGGCCGGGTGTGCGCCGCGGGTGCTCAGCTGCGGAGAGGGAGACCTCCGTGTTTGAGACGGGAGCGGGAGGCAGGAGGTCCGACGCTTCCAGCGAGAGGAGAGGGAGAAATATAACAAAATAAGATAAAATAGGAAAAACCTGTCTCCCTCTTTTATTTTATTTTCAGTGTTTAATCAAGGCGGAGGCGGGCGGCTGGAGGTCCGAGACTTCCAGCGAGGAGAGAGGTAGAAACAAACAGCCAATGTGTGTCTGTGTGTGCTATGTTCAGGTGTTGTCACGTAAATAACAGTGCCCAAGCAATAAACAGGACAGACAATAGGATTTTATTTATTTTTACACTACATTTTCACTGAAAGTTGACCGAATCCGACCCAAGCCCAAATACAATTTATAGCTACATTTTTGACCAAACCCGGCCCGACCCATCGAGTACCATCGGGCTCGGATCGCCACACTCTAGTGTGTGTATGTGGGCCTATCTGAATTTCTGTCTTTGAGAGATATTATTTTGTAATATCACTGAATTTTCTATCCATACATATAAATTTTAAATATATTAAAATTATAAGGCATCTTTGAGTAAACTGCGAGTATCATTTAAGTAGGCTATGTCGTGGCCGGCAGAGTGTCCTCTTTTTTGGAAATCAAAATATGGTCACCCTGCGCTACGTAGTAATTTAAACTCATTCGTTTTGGGGATTTGAGTAAACATGTATAGTTACAGCCCACACTGTAATAAGGTACTGTAATGCTGTCTTCTTAAAAAAGAAAAAAGAAGTTTAACATTAATTTAAACTCATTTTTATGGCTCAGATGTTGTTATACCGTAATTTTATTTCCTGAAGAGGTTGTTTGGAAAATTGCAATCTGAAAAGTAACCAAAGCTGCTTAATAGGTTATTGTGTTTTGAATGTGTTTCAAATTAAAAATAAAGGGAAACAGTGTAGGAATAACTTGTATAACGTTTTTATTAACAAATAGTAATATAAAACCTTGTTTTCCCTGTTTGAGACCTTAAAAAATAGACTGCAACTTATATGCCAGTGCGACTTATATTCCGAGTTTTACGGTAACTCTCTTCGATGCTATTGTAGCTGACTGGCACAGCGGGAACCAGCAGGTGGGTGCTCCAGCTATGGTGTTTTAATTTGTGCTCGTCATAGTGACTTATTTGCAAGCCATACTGTTTGTTGCGCTAACCTCAATATTTGTATATTGTGTTTCATATCATAGGCCCACACATATTTATCCATATTTCATAATTATCAGACTTTGATCCTCTGCCTGACCCTCCCTTTGTCCAAGGCTATTCATTTATTTAAAAAGGTTTAGGCTATTTACTTGCTCTATATCATCACGCTATTATTAATATAAGCAGTGGATTTTAATACAAAGTGGTAAGCACTGTATGTGAATGCATGAATGGGTCAGACCTGTAGCACTGTGCAGCACTGGATCTGAAATGAACTGTAAAACTGGAGCAGCTGTGCTTTGGTTACCTGCTATGAAACAACATGACCCTCAACCCCTTAAAATGAACATTAGTTCTTCTGAGTGCATTTGGTCAAAGTAATGCAAAAGTAGTGTAAAAAGTAACTTATAACTCTACACAGAGAGTAATATTGTAAAGTAACGTATTACTTTCAAATGAATGACTAGTAATATGTTATATTTTATATTTTGAAAGTTACTTGCCCAACAGTGCATATGGCTGCAAATCACTCATCGGGATTAGGAAATCAACTCACCAGTCTGTAAACTCTCCTGCCAACTTCTGCTAACTAGCCAGATCTAAGTTTTCAATTGAAAATGTCAGTAAATATCATGGAACAATGGAGAAGATTGGCACCAGCTGAACCAGCATCCTGCTAGCCATTGTACAGGTGTTGGAAAATCTGGACTTCCATGCCGATCATTTACCTGCAGGATATCAGGAACTGTAATATCCTTTGATTCACTGAAACTCATCCAAATCCTGGACAGCTCCATTCATCCAGATGACTCTTTGTCTATATGCTGATCTGAGAGAGCAGATGACTCTGTGCTTTATGGTGAATCAGGACCAGTTTGACTATCTTGATGAGGTTGGGATGTGTGGACTGGTAAATCATTCCACAACCAGAAACCATTGATAACCAGAACCATCTGGAAACATGGATAAACATGGGTATAAAGCAGCAGCCAACAATGTAAGAAGATGCACAAAGGATTCAATTACATTGCCCAAGTTAAAGGAGCTGATGGGATTACAGTTCATTGGAGTTGTACCTTGTATAATTCCATGTGACAAATAAATTAATAATTGATTAATATTTGCAACAACTCATAATGCAGCCAATCAGATGAGTTTTAAACAGTTTTAAATGCTTTGGCTCATTACATACTTGTGGCTCATTTGCTTCATTGATAATTTCAGTCATATTTCAAAGGCTTGGCCACGAGTCTGGGGACTTGCCAATCATGTAAGCTCCAGAAGTCTCTGCTGACATTCAGTGGCCTTTTCACATTTTCTCTGGGGAGCTGAAATTATAAATCCCATGACCTCACTGACCGACAATGCATCACATGAGAAGCAAAGGCAAGGGGAAGGTACATCAGGACATCCTGCCTGATATTTATGCAGATCGATTATCAACAGCAAATACAGTATGCAAATGTTTTCACACACACACACACACACGGTCACAGATTTTTTGAATGTGACCCTGAATTAGAGGGAGTGCATGAAAGAGAAGAACACATACAGGTGAATAAATAAACAAAGGTCACATACAGCAGCCCCCTGCAAGGCCTCATGGATCTGTGAGTAAGATGACTGGTTTTTCCAATATGTCACTGTGTATTCACCATCCATTATCAGCTTGTTCTGCTATATGATTATTGTCACTAATTCAATTCAACAACTGTGCACATTTTAAAAACATCACAACTGACCAACAAAGCACATTTGCTAACCAATAAAACACAAATAATTTGGTGTGTCTAAATCAGTGATATCTACAGATGATTTGCACATTAACAAATAAATAAATATGTAATGCCAATTCCCTAATATTTAAACTGTTAAAATGTGTGTGTCTTTTTTCTTTTTGGTGGCCAAATATACTGCACAAAATGAAGACCTTATTGAAGACAAGAACTTTGTGCTACATTGCCTGCTTGGTATTAATAAATAATGATAATACTTTTTTAAAGGCCAAAATGTTTGTAAATGTGCAAATGTAATAACAGTGAAAATAAGTGGCTCTGAAGAGCCAACAGCACCATCTGTCTCTGGACACACAACATCCACACTACTAAGTTACTACAGACAGAGCTGCAGCTGACCTATGAGCAATGTATGTGTTACGGGTCTCAGGAATGAGTGCCACGGTAAGAAATATGTAAACCTGTATGAAGCAGGTACAGAAGAGGCAATGAGGACAAGGTGCGCTGCGTTTCCTTCCAGATTGCTCCTCCTGCTTTTTTCATTAACAAGCCACATGTAAACAACAGATTTCAGTTCTATGCATTTCAGTTTCTTTTGTTCTTTTCAGTCTCTTCCCTATGTTCAGTCCATCACTTTCAGTATCTCACAATCCTCACAGCTTCACTAAAGCATCCATTTACCATTTCTGTGATAAACACAAAATGTTGACTTTTATAATTATTTCTCACAGTATACCACTGCTTAAATTATTCTTCACCTTAAGTGTAACTCAATGACATAAAATGTCCCCTTTAATACAGTATGCTAACTTCTGTAATAATTACAGGCCATTGAAACCAATCAATCAATCAATCAATCAATCAAACTTTATTCCAATAATTTAATTTAGGTCCCAGATTATTAATCTGGATGACATCCAAGCCACTATGGATTTAGTCATATTACTCTCACTCATATTCCTCATAAACCTGTGGTTTCCAATCCTTTTTGTCTGCAACCCCCTTAATTAAAAAAAATGTATTTTATAAAAATGTATCTTTATATCGTTTAAAGCAAAATCAAAAGCACAACTACAGCTGTTAAATAAACGTAGTGAAGTAAAAAGTACCCAATCACTTATCCAAGGCATAAACAAGGTAAACTGAAAGCTGTTCTTCCATCTTTAGTACATATATGCATGGTCTCATTTGAATGGTAACTGAAGTTTTTTCTCCAACAGCCAGAAGGCTATATGTTTTAACACACTAAGATAAGAGTTTTTTTGTTTGTTTGTTTGTTTTTTTATGTTCACCTGAATATTTTCTTGAAAAAAGATGCTGCACTACAACCGAAAAGTATTAGCTGGAAAACACAATGGTGTCATATCATGGAGCCTCACATAGTCCAAATTCAAAGTGCATGACATTTTACACATTCTTAAGGTTTGTCCAGGTGCTTTTCAAAAAAAAAAGAAAAAAAAAGAGGGTAAAACATTGTATTGAATGTATAATTATGAGTGAAAAACTAAACAACAAAGACAGAAATATCTATTTTTGACCTCACTGTATAAAAAAAAAACCTTCTAGAATATCTACATTAATGGGAAAGACTGTGTTTTACCTTAAAGCCACAGTGTGTAAGAATTTCTCCCTTCTAATGTTGAACTCATATATTTTATTCAAACGGATAGCGTATTCTAGCGCCTCACTGTTTCAAACGCAACAACGGTAGCCGCTGTGTACCATAAAGCTATGATAAAATTGATGAAACCATGTCATCTGATACTTCATGGAGTATTTATTCAGGCTCCTACACAGACACACGCGACGCGAGTTGACACACCCCGTCCTCACCATGCTGGCTGTGTTTACAATGTAGGACTGTTGGGGCGGATGTAAATTGAAACAAACCAATCATGTCTTTTGACAACTGACAAGTGGCTCAACCTCACACACCTCATCCCTCTCCTCGCATCACTGCGCCGCTAACAGCACTAACAGCGCTAACAGCTAACAGCGCGGCTAGCTGTTATCAGCCAGCGCCACTGTTAGCCGCTGTTAGCTATTAGCGCTGTTAGTGGCAGCTGTTAGCTGTGATTGCATTACCTTACTCCTTCAGCAGCTCTTTCCACCCAGGGAAAGGCTACCCTGATGTTGACCCTCATTTTCAGAATTCCCCAGTCACGTTGCCTTTTTGATTCCCTTGTGAACTTTCTTGGCGACGAAGATTCTGTCTCCCGTAATGCTGCATATGCATGATCCTGCATTATGCTCAAACGGTGGGACTTTGTTTAAAATTTGCCAGGGTAGTAGCAAAGCGCCCCTTGCTCCTCAATCACGCAGCGCTGGCCTGGCTCTCAATGAAAACGCCGAAGGTGGGGCTGTATGTCCCTTGCTGGCAGGTGTATTCTCAAGATGGAGAAATGTTATGGAACCCCCCCCAGACGACTTACCCGCACAATGTACAAACAAATCCGAAATTCTCCTTTTACGAGAATATGTCAGATTATTGGTGGAGATAATAGTACACCAATGATGACATATTTATGAATGCAGACATCAATTTTTGCCAATAAACAACTGAAAATGTCACACAATGTCCCTTTAACTAGTTTTATGTGATTTTAAGCTTCTAAGGCTTTACCATAAATACATTGGGGAAGTCACTGCAACTGAGTGGTGGTGAAAAAGTCACATCACGTGTGTTGATGATTTTTGGAATTGTAAAGTTTTCAGGCAGAGAACTCAGCTGGAATTCATTGCTCCTGTTCATTGCACCTCCTCTGAGCTCATCTCAGTTCTTACGCTGTGACTGTTACAAGATTCCTGTCACACAGCCACCAGGATGAGGAGAGTCTCCAGGGTGGAGGATGAAGCCGTGATGTTATCAGAGAGACAGGTTGACAGTGCCAGAGACTGGTATATTGACCGCGTAATCCCTGACAATAGACTTTGCCTTGATCTGGCATTGACACAGATTTACAGGTAATTACTGCTCCTCACCCAGACACAGAGAGACCAAAGGAAGAGAGACAGACATAACCCAGCCAGGCTACAGTTCCACTGTCTCTCATCAGAGTGGCAGCTGTGTGCACTTCCTCTCAGACACATGGCACAAGGGTCAAACTACCTGTTCCCACTGTAAGTTACCGGTTTCATGTGTCACTCTCTTCCGAATGACTGTGGAGATTTCAAAAAGGTCCAGTTGCATCTCTGTATGCAGTGGTCTACAGCCACAAAATACAGTGCTACCCGTGCTAAAATTCTACCCAAAGTTGTATTTTCTGTCCTTACAATTCTGACTGTGCCCTTGCAGGGGAAGGAAACTGTGTTGACCTAATGTTTCTCTGCTCTTGCTTAGAAGCTGTCCTGCAGCGTAATAAAGTGCACGGCACAGTTTTACATTTTTGTGTAAGAAAATGGAAGTTATATGGTTGAAAAAATGCAGTGGGAAAGGAAAGAGCTGTCTGACGGCAAGATTAAGCAGTGAAAATATTTTCATTATAATGTCCATATGTCTGATATT
This sequence comes from Epinephelus lanceolatus, assembly GCF_041903045.1. Lineage (NCBI taxonomy): Eukaryota > Metazoa > Chordata > Actinopteri > Perciformes > Serranidae > Epinephelus > Epinephelus lanceolatus. The sequence continues at coordinate 5,406,765 of NC_135748.1, read as the reverse complement.
GATTTTTGTAGGTAGGCTTTTTTAAAGTATCTAAAACATGTTTTGCTGTTGACCCTAATCCACAGCAATGCAAAGCTGAGCTTCTGGGGTGTTAGTCTCCTCTGCTTCTGCAAACTGGGAGCATGCTGACATTTACTGTATGTAATACATATCAACTATAGAAGTATCTCATACAGCCCCATTTCAAAGAACCTGAACTATCCCTTTACCATGTATGGTCATTCAACAGAAAGCAGCATTTTGAAAGGTTAAAGGTGCCACAATTTTATTTAATTTTTCTAATTGTCAGCAATTCCTATGAAGAGACCAAAACCTACTATCACAACACTTACTAGCTTCCTGTCTGTGGCTATCAGCCCCAAGCCCATTGGTTCCTATCAGTGTTGGGGGTAATGTGTTACAAAAGTAATGTGTTATGGTGATATATTACGTTTTAGCAGTAACAAAGAAATATAACTCCTTATCAACAGGATTTGGGTAATATTATTACAATTACATTGTCATGTAACATGTTACCACCCAAAACAAAGTGTTTATTGTTTTCAGTTTTCATTTATCCACACTGATCCACACCGCTCCACTTCCGCCAGCCACCAGAAAAAAAATATCCCCAAAGGTTGTTTGTGTATTATAATTTCATAAAAGGATAAATAAATAAAAGGGTGATCTACACATCTGGGTGATGTTGTACTGTGCATTATCATGTTTAATGTGTTTCCATTCATATACCTACAATATCTACAACATAGGCCTATGCCATTTTGTTTTTGTCCCAAGGCCCCTTGAGAATTAGGGGATAAGTAGTCTGGCTGCAGTGTGTCTTTTCCTTGTCCTGGTGATCGACACATCTAGGCACAGGCTGTTTTCACTCATTTTTCCTATGTTTTCCTATGAAGAGTAATGCACCCAAAGTCATACATTTCCCACATATTTTGAAAGGCTGCAATCACATGACCAATGCACTGATGGCAGTAAACAAGGAGTCAGTCCCAAGCGCTTGTAAGGAGTCAGATCGGGGTGGTGGAAGGGTCACAAAACAACAGACTTGCTCGGTTTTTCTCCTGGAGTTGCATGTCCGGATCTGTCTGAACTCTGACGCAACGTAAAAGTCGTAGGATATCATACGAACTGTTGGGCATGCATTTTTCATGGGATATCATATAAAATGTTCTACGAAAATACGTTGCTGGGTGATACCTTCAAACGTCTGTTAGCATATTGAATGTTTTCCATTCATATCCCCTATATCAGCAACACCAGCACACCGTTCTGTTCATAACTCTGTCTTTGGTGCTGCTGCTGACTGGCACACTGGGAATCAACAGTTACTTTTGGACAAAGGTAACTAGTAATATGTAACATATTACATTTAGAGAGTAGTTTGCCCAACATTGTTCTCTGCAGAGTTTTATGAATGAGCCCCCTGGTCACTGCAGTTTTTTGCAAATGTTACTATTTTATTTTATCTAGCCTATTCTTATTGAGTACACTGTAGCACTGAAGGAGTATTGTATATGAGGATGGTGATAATGTACTCTACCTTAAATCTTGCACCTGTACTATTTTCAGCAGTGGATTAATCCACATCCAGTGCTCTTGTGTTAAGCTTAATACAAAACGACTGGAATCACAATGCAGATCCAGACAAAAAAGGTTTAATATAAAGGCACAAAAAACAGTTCAGGGGCAGAATTGTATGGAAGTATTTCTGTGCCATCTGAGTTTGAATATGAATTTCTAAGATTGAAATTTTTCAGCATCAAAATCAGACTTTGAATTTTAAAAACCATCAAATTTCTAGCACTGAATTTTTTTTTGCCTCTGAATTTTTTGTTTTTTGTTTGAATTTTATTTTGTTGAAATAAATTCAGTGTAAAAAAAAATCGTTGTCTCAAAATATTCAGTTTTTCAAAATTCAACATGTAAAGAAATTCAACACCCCAAAAAAATTCAGTGTAAAAAAATTCAACGTCAAAAAATTCAGTGTAAAAAAAGTCAACATCAAAAAATTCAGTCTAAAAAAATTCAACGTCAAAAAATTCAGTGTAAAAAGAACCAGACTCAACATCCGGGTCACCAGGGAGAAGCAATCGATCCCTGTCTCAATTCAGCCAACGTCCAGCCAATCATGTTACCCTCCATTGGTCATGTGACACCCACTGGTCATGGCCACAAATGCAGGTGATGGTGCTTCAGTGAGTCTATTTACTTTATTTGCCATTTATGTTAAAAATTTAAAATAAATTTAGTAATAGATATTACTCGACATGTTGCACATTAACCGGATTTATTGAACAATATCTACAATGAACTTTTAATGAGGTGGCGTTTGTGAAAACTGCGTAAGTAACTAGCTAATGGTATGTGAGCTAGGCTACTTTCGGTTCTGAGGCAGCGAGTATGATGACTGACAGTACATTAAACCGTGATAGTGTTAACTGGTGACACAGTGTTTCCCACAGGATTTTAGGAGATGGGGGGTAATTTTAACACTGTACAATTACCGCGATATAGCGCATTTACCATTTATTAGCGGCCTGTCTGTGCGTGTGTGTGTACGTGCGGTGCGACCGCACGCGAGAGAGACGGCAGGTGGAGGGGCTGACTGGCAGAGATGATAGATGGTGAAACGCAGTTTATTTTTTTTTTCTGTTGGGAAACACTGGGTGACAGCATATCGTGGTTGCTCTAAGTTAGTGATGGCAGCTGTTGACAAACGGCTACAAGCAACAAACCAGTCTATACCCACCAGTCCTCCCATTAGCTGGCCTACTCTCCTTGCTTTACCTGTATTTGGCCCAGCCTGCTTACCAGAAGCTGCATTCATCAGCTCCTCTTTGACTCAACCAGCCCGAACCGTGGGTGTTGATACTCGGACCCGACGTCTTGGACCTCCCCGCTCCGGTAGCTCACCTGATAGAGCCGGTATCACCAGGGCTTCATGCTTAGGCTATAGGTTGATTTTCTACTGCATTATTATTTAATTCCATAGGTTTTTGTTTTTATTTTATGTTTGTACTGTTGAAAGTTGAACATAGATTATTTTAGGCATAATCAAGCATGTTGAAAAAGCCTATCTGAATTTGTGTCTTTACCTATTGAGGGATATTATTTTATTGTGTAACTTGTATAAAATCGTTGTGTAATCCATAAAGAGGAGGCATTCCTTAAGTGTCCTCTTTTTTGGAAATCAAAATATGGTCACCTTAATTAAAGTCCATTAACATTTAGCTGTTTAACATGATCTTTGTGCTGCTGGTTTGTAATACCCTTCTTACTATTTCTTTGTTGTTTGTGATGTCAGGGCGGTCATGGTGATGATATTTTGCAATCAGCCCGTCGCTTACTACAGTTACTGAGTTTGTCTGGTCAACAAGGTGCAGCCAGTGGTGGCGTCACAAATCAGCATATAAGGTTTAGTATTTAACTTTAATTCATGTACATAATTTTACTTATACATTGTAGATGTATTGATGATAAATAAATGTTTTTGGATACAATCCTGCAGAGAACAGAGACAGACAGCATCACTTCAAACGGAAATGACCAGGTAAAAAGAAGTTTATTTTAAATGAAGCCCTATGTATACACATTTTGACACTCTGTTGATTTGTACAGGCAAAATCAAAGTAATGATAGTATTATGTTGAATGCTCTGTATTGCAGATCTTTAAGTCTAAGTCAGTAAACACTGGAAGAAAGCATGATGTTTTGTGTCGATTCTGAAAATGTGTATGGTCCATTTCTCTTAAAGCTCCAGTTGGCAAGTTGATGAAAGTGAAAGTAAACTCTGCGACTTGGTCGGAAATTTCAGTACAATACTCTGTCAGGTCCCTTTATGAGCCTCTGCCAAGCGCCCCCCCCACACACAGACATACACAGACCATAGACTGTAAACAGACACACACAGACACACACACGTGCAGGCGCACACACACAAAGTAGCCATAAACGCACCCACAGAAGACGTACCGTATCCATAGCAACCGGAGACTCCACAACGATCTAACGTCTCTCTCACAATGAAACACACTCTTCTTGTGTGTCTACATGTGTGGAGGGAGGGGGTTTGACAGAGGTGAAAAGAGCGACCTGTGCTCCACTGTCTCTCAGATTAACTCGTATTGCAGCGGTGCCTGGACAGCGTGACGTGTGTGGTTGTGCTGCTGCCGTGGTCCTGCCAGATGCCTCCTGCTGCTGCTGCCATCATTAGTCATTAGTCATACTTCTACTGTTATTATACACATATGACTATTGTTACACATGTATACTGCCAGATATTAATACATACTTTCAACATATTGTACTGCAATTGCCAGAACTATAACTATAATATTATTACTTTCAATAATGTTGTTGTAAGCTACTGTCATTACCTGCATCTCTCTCTCTCTCTCTCTCTCTCTCTCTCTCTCTCTCTCTCTCTCTCTCTCTCTCTCTCTCTCTCTCTCTTTCTGTCTCATTGTGTCATACGGATTACTGTTAATTTATTATGCTGATCTGTCCTGTACGACATCTATTGCACGTCTGTCCGTCCTGGAAGAGGGATCCCTCCTCAGTTGCTCTTCCTGAGGTTTCTACCATTTTTTTTTTTTCCCCGTTAAAGGGTTTTTTTTTTGGGGGGGAGTTTTTCCTTATCCGCTGTGAGGGTCATAAGAACAGAGGGATGTCGTATGCTGTAAAGCCCTGTGAGGCAAATTGTGATATTGGGCTTTATAAATAAAATTGATTGATTGATTGATTGACCTGATAGTGTGTTGTCTTGAAATGTCCGACCAAGTCGCGGAGTTTACTTTCACTTTCGTCAGCTCACTACGATGTGTACGAGCTGCGATTGGCTGCTCCTCCTACTCCCTCTACCTGACTGGTGGAGAAGCTTCAGTCGCGGTAGATTTCAGCAAATATGATTACAGGCTGTAGGTGGAGCCAGAGGAGTTGGATTTTGTCTTAAATTACTCATTCAATGTACGACTATCAGAATATAGTGACAGTTCCAGCAAATATGACTGAATAATTGTTACCAACTGAAGCTTTAAGGCTAATGTTAAATTTGTTTATTAAATGAAAACAATCTCAATGATTTGATAATAATAAAGGTGCTTTTCTAATGTAATTACAAAAAACAGATGAGGTTGTTCATGTTTTATTTATTTTTTAAATTTTCTATAGGTCCTTTCCAGGTATTTTCAGCAGGGGCAGAGGGAAGAGGCACTTTCCCGCAGCAAGTCCTGTTCCTGCCAAGAGGCCTAAACCATTGGATGTGGCTTTCTATTTGTTGCCAAAGCAATGTGAAAAAACCCCAAAAGAGCAGGAGCAATTAGTCCATATGCGTGCAGGACTGGGCCGTAGGACTGCTCATCTAGATGAAAGCACAACACATGAAGAGGTGATAACATGCAATTAGTTATTTGGGCCACTTGTATTGTATATTGTATTCAGGCTATGAAGTTACAATGATTTGCTAGTTTGTAACGCTGTGTCATTAATGCCATTTCTGATTTGAATGATGAGTAGTTTTTGACGCTCTATTTGGAGAAGATTACAGTTGTTTCCATTTTTTTGTCACAGTTATGTGATGCCCTCAAAGTTTTATTCCCAAAATTAGGAACAATTACCGGTGGATGGCTACTATACAAATCTTCAGGTGGGCCAACATAAGTTTGTGTGTTAGTGTTGCTCTGTCATTAAAAAAAAAAAGTACATATGCAGCAGTTAACTTCACATTATGCAGTGCACAACACTGTTACTTTATGGTACTTAAATAAGACTTTTAAATATTTTACATGCCTACCTGCAAACCAGCCACTGCAAAGTAGAAATTGTATTTGTAAAAGTAAAAAACAAACAAACATGACTTATTTTGCTTTAAGTGACTTCTTTAGCTTGGTCTGTTGTCAGACAAGAAGTCTAGTTGCTTTGACTTAACTTCTACATGTAATCTATCTAATAAACTGTTGAAAGTTCTCATTTTCCTCTCCTCTTTTCTATAGGTGGATGGGGTAGCCGACAGCTGTCTCTTGTGACTCCCGATGATACCGGCTATACAGGCATGATGTTGAAGTCTGTAACTCGTGGGGCTAAAAATCTATTCATTGCCCCAATTCAAGAGGAACTAAGTACAAATCCCCTACCATTGACTGATGAAGCATTCAGTAACATGCCAAAAGCTGCATGTCAGAAGTGTGAAGTTGCAGTTCCCCTTCCGCTCCTGACAGAACACATCAAATCTTGTAACGTCATAGATGTTGACAGTGACGACAACCTGGCTAATGTGGATATCAGTGAGCCTGAAGAGAGAGACTGTAAGAAGTATAATATAATATAATCTGCTTTTGCAAGTATATTGTGTAGTATTTAATAACAGTTTTTTGAAAATAACACTATTTTTACCGGTAACCTCTCAACAGCAGACATGCAGGAATGTCCTGTCTGCAAAAATATGTTTCCTGCTGACTCCATCGAGGTACATGCTTCGTAATGTGTGGAAAGGTATCCATTAACTTTTTATTGTTAATGTTTTTTTTTTTCTCTAATCAGCAATGGTCTTTGTTTTACATACTGTGCAGTTGTAACACAAATACTTTTATGAGGGTAGGGCAGGAAATGAGGTGATGCATGAAAGCATTGTAATTGAGGAAGAGCAAGCAGCAAGGCCTGGGCCATCCACAAGTTCTGCAGCTGTTCAAGATGGTAGGTGCTGTTCATGCTTAGCAGTGGCATAGGGAAAGATACACAGTTTGAATGAATGGTTATTTTTTGCTATCTTTACAGTTAGCCATAGATAATTAAACAAACACATTTCTATTTTTTATTCATATTAGGCTGGTTAACTGTCAGTGACCCCACCAAGGCCACATCTCAGTGTGCTGACAGTTTTCGACGTATTCATGAAACAAAGAGTCCCTTACTTCTCAGCATGGACATCAGAAAAAGCCCTGCTGAGCAGGACATGGCACTTGTCTCCTTCTATAAACAACCTAATGTGGAATGGGGACGACCCCTGAATTGCAGACTTGAAGGTAGCTCCAATTACAAGTCACAGTTGTCCAAAACTAACTTAAGTATTTACTCTGTCTTTATTCTGTCAAACTTCACACTGTGTTACAGGAGATACTGCTATTGGACATGGTGTAACTCGTTTTTTTTTCTCCACATGCATGGAGAAGCTGAGGTCAGGCTTTTGCATCAATTTTGGTATGTATGTAATAGAATCCTTCCAAATGCAAGCTGTATTACCTTTTTTTTTAATTATTCTGTCCATAAAGGTTTATGGTATTTTGCTTTATCCTGAAAGTTCAAAGGGTTCTTCTAAATGTATAATGCCTGTATTGATAATATCTCTGACTCTGGAATGAGGCCTATTTCTTTGTTGTTCTTAATTCAAATTTTTGATATCTTGACAGCAAATTCAAGTCTTACTGGGCTTTTTGAAGGACAGCCGGGCCATTTAGTTCCCTCAGCCTCTCACTTTCTTGTGGAAAGTGACATGTTCATGGTGGCGGGTTGAATGATAGGCCTCTCCTTTCTTCATGGAGGACCATGCCTACAGGGACTCAGCCCTGCTGTTATTCATGTCTTGCTTGGTGGAAGTCCTGACACTGCAACAGTGACACTGGAGGACTGTCCAGATCTGGACATTAGAGAAACCATCAGGCTTGTATGTTTGATTAAAAAAAAGTTTTTTCTTTCAGTAATATGTTAAGTACAATGGGCCGCCCTTTTATTGTGTATCCATTGTCCCTTATGAATGAAATTTATATGACTTATTGTCTTGAAGCTTGAAGGGGGATCCATACTGTCCGATAAGGATAAACAAAGTGTCCAGGACTTGGCCTATGCGTGGGACCTCCCTTCCCTAACTGACAACAACAGGAGGTGGCTGTTTGAAAAGCTATTGATACATGCAGTGAGTAAAAGTTTGAGAAATGTCTGTTTAAAAACACAAGTCACAATTAATGTATTTTGGTTTTTTTTATCCTGTGGGTGATGTATTGGTTATAAATGCACATTGCTACGGTTAAAAAAAAAATTGTCTGAAGAAATTAAAATGTGGCACTTTCTCCTGATAAATTTGATTCCCAGGTTTAGTGGGTGGTCTATAATACTGCAAGTGTGCAGGACAACAGTATGATTATTTCCTCATTCACCAGTGGAATGCAGCATAATAAGTGTATTTAAATGAAAGTATTCTTTTCATAATTTACTCTTCAAGCTTACTTTTACATAAATGAATTTTATGGGTTATATTCTCTCTGTCTTATTACTATTAACAGGTACTAGGTCGTGTTATGAGGCAAATTAAGCAGCTGAGACGAGGCATTAAAGAAACCCCAATGTGGACACTGGTGACCCAAAGACCTGACACAGTGGCCTTGCTTTTTCCTAAAGACACGGCAGGGAATGTCAGCGCTGAGGTTAATTTGAATAACTCTGATCTTGTAACATTGCATTTGTAGTAAATATTATGGTTCATACCTGGTCAGCATCTATTACTGTCTGCAATACAATAAAAAATTATCCAAGTCTTTCTCATGCTATTTTTTCAATGCAGGTCCTTCTTCAGCGTATCACATGGCCTCCTGAGGGTGGCAGCGATGATGACGATTGTTCAGTTGAAACAACATGCCGCATGTCAGGGTATCTACGACAGTTCATAGGTGAAGGTAGGTTTACTTGTCTCAAGGGCTTGACTAATCTTCTATTCCGTGTGAACTGTTAGTGCCATAGTTGGCTATTTATCCTGATGACTAATCATCATCCATTTGAATCTACTCCATAGCAACACCAACTGAACTGACCAACCTGGTCAAATTCTGGACCGGATGGGAGGTTCTACCACCAAGTCTCTCTGTCGAAGTCGTCGAGAGCAGATACCTCACAGCCTCCACCTGCTTTGAGACCTTGCGCATCCCAGGGCATTACAAGGACTACACATCTTTTAAACATGACATCCTGGCATGCATTAGCACTTGCCATACAGGATTTGGTCTTGTCTGAGTGGCATCTGGACCTGTACACATGTCAGATAAGATTGTTAAAGTAATATGTTGATGTTTTATGCTTGTTAGCTGTCAAGTGTTCAGGTTCATCTGACAGTATGGAGTTGTTGTATTTGTAGAACTGTAACTTCAACTGTAACCCACATATTTCAGACCATGTACTGGAGATTCCTTGCTGTCCTTACTCTGGTTTGACACACCTGATGTTGAAAATATTCAAGTTGTTAAAAGGTGGACTTATACTTATTTTATTTTCAGTGTTACACAGTTGCAATTTCTTCGCATCGTTACAAAACATCTCAAGCTCAGTTTTCATAGAAAAATGTAAAGTATTTAGTCTTGTCTGAGTGACATCTCAACCTGTATTTACACTTGTCAGTTAAGATTGTTTAGGTAAAATGTTGATGTTTTTATGCTTGTTAGCTGTCAAGTGTTGAGATTCATCTGACAGTATGGAGTTGTTGTATTTGTAGAACTGTAACCCGCAGATTTCAGACCATGTGGGAGATTCCTTGCCATCCTTACTCTGGTTCGACACATCTGATGTTGTAAAAAATATTCAAGTTGTCAAGGTGGACTTACACTGATTTTATTTTCAGAATTTTGTGCTTTGCTACATTACATTGTTATTATTACATTACATTACATCTCAACCTCAGTTTTCATAAGAAAATGCGGTATGTTAAGTTACATGCATTTTATGATTGGCAGCTTAATGTATTCCTTGTAACAGTTTCTGCGCTTTAATAAACCATTAATGCAAGAGTTTAAAGTGCACTTGTACTTTTCACTGATAGAACTGAAGGGAACGAAAGTTTGCGAAAACATTAAAATATCAACACATAACTCAAAACTGAAGTCTTATCTGATCAGTTCTATTCAGAGATCAAGAAACTGCTCACAAAACTGAACAGCAGCAATGTAAATATCGCTGCCGTAGGACTGGGATGCGGCTCTTGGCTGAACTGCAGCTCTAAAAGCTGTCAGTTGTCCATCGGTCAGTGGGCATGCTGTGTGTGGAACGACGACGCTGAAGTGGTCTTCACAAGGAAATCCACTGTTTTCCCACTCAATGTCAGGAATATCCATGCCCTACAAATAGAGAGCATTTTAAATTGTATGCAGTGACAGTAGGCACACTTTAAAATACTTCAAATTCAACAGCTTACACATGAAAACCAAATGATTCATGTACCTCTGCGTTATCTGGTCTTTGAACTGGGTAGTGTCTATGACCCAGCTCCCACAGCTGGTTGGGGGTCATGTTGCTTTCCGTTCTGAGCGGATGGTTGTCCCAACCATTCCGAAATGTATCCAAGTCATCCTGCAGGCGTGGTAAGAAAACAAAGTGGCAGCAGAAGAGGTGTGTTGGATTGGCGATGCTCAGGAAGCCCTCTTCTTCAAGGTAGTGCAGGACATCGTAGTAGATGCAATTAACAGCTACCCACAGGTCTCTCCACAGCCGCTCAATCCTTAATTTTAATACAAAAAAATATTAATATTTACAATTTGTTAAATAATCCACAATGAGTGACCAACAATTAAAATGTAAAATATCCAACCTATTTAATAGCTGAAACTTAGTCTTTGAATTTCTTCTTTATTTTGTATTTATGCATAGCCCACTACCCACTTCTGCTGACTTATAAGGCTCTTAATGACAAAGCTCCATCCTATCTGAAAGACCTCATTATTCCTTACTGTCCCACCAGAGCACTCCGCTCCCAGAATGCAGGTCTGTTAGTGACTCCCAGTATCTCTAAAAACAGACTGGGAGGTAGAGCCTTCAGTTACCGGGCTCCTTTACTGTGGAACCAGCTCTCTCCATGGGTCAGAGAGGCAGACACTCTAACTACATCTAAGTCCAGACTCCTCTCCTCTCCTCCCACCAGAAGCTGCCTTCATCAGCTCTTGTTAACATTTCCATGTTTCCCACATTCTGTGTTATAAACTGTTTTCTTGTCTGTATACATCTGTTGCACGTCTGCCCGTCCTGGGTGAGGGATCCCTCCTCTGTTGCTCACCCTGAGGTTTCTCCAATTTTTCCCTGTTAAAAGGATTTTCCTGGAGTTTTTCCTCAGTGGATGTGAGGGTCTAAGGGAAGAGGATGTTGTTATGATGCCATGTAAAGCCCTTTGAGACAAACTGTTTGTAAAAACGGGCTATACAAATAAAATTGCCTTGCCTATATTTAGAATTAGATCTTGTTTCATGCATACTGCATGTTATTGCACCATATGCAAATGTGACAAATAATAGTACATCATGGTAAAGTCTCTCTAACTAAAAGGTAGGAAACAGGGATAATACATATAGGTTTTATATAGCCACATAAGTGTTATGAACAGTGTTTATCTTTGACCTGGTATTTTTCCCACCATACAACTCATTTTCCATACACATAGTTATACAGTTAGTACTGTTATAGTGTAAAATATCCTAGTTTATAATATTCATTCACCTGAGAGGAACACCAAACTTGTCGACAGATTCCTGGAAGAATGCCAGGGTGGTTGAGGCCATGTTGTTTGAGGCTGCACCAAGATACATTATCTGCAGCACAAATAAAATTACATGTCTATGGGGCACTCAAGTATTTATTAATTATAGAAATATGGGCACTTTGTCCAAACAATTGTGCTAACCTTACGAGAAAAACCATCAATGCCTCCGAAGACAACAATGTTGTAGCTGAAAGAGTGAAAAATGAATTTGTCAACTGCACACAACATACTGCAAGTTAAATAAAAGAAAGAAAAAAAAGGTTCAACACACAGTTGCTGAATGTAATAGTCAAAGTGTATGCCATTATGAGAGGTTAGCTGTTATGGCGCATATATAGTAACAGAAGCAGTATAAAAATGTGTGGATACTGCTAACAAGAGCTGCAACAATTAATTGATTAATCAAACAATAATAAATTATTAAATTACTCGTCAACTATTTTGATTTGATTCAAATAATCGGTTTGAGTAGTTTTTTTAAGAAAAAAAGTCAAAATTCTCTGATTTAAGCTTGTTAAATCTGAATATTTCTGGTTTCTTTGTTCCTTTATGACAATAAACTGAATATTTCTTTGGTTTGTGGACAAAACAAGACTTTGACAACATCATCTTGTGGTTTGGGAAACACTGATTGACATTTTTCAACATTTTTTCAATTTTATTGACCAAACAACTAATTGATTAATCGTTACAATAATCACCAAATTAACCGATAATGAAAATAATTGTTAGTTGCAGCCCTAATAACAACTATGTACTTTAAAAAACACCCTTGAAACTCAGACATTTAGTGAAAAAGATTGCTAAATATGAATTTACCGAATCAATTTATGGTTCGTATCAATGTGCCACAAAGCCTGGGGTCCGGGTACTGAATAGGTCCGTCTAGCTAGACACCCAACATGGACCATTCGGTTTATGACACCAATGGTGTCAACACGGTGCATGGAGGCTCTGACACGGTTATACTGCACCCTCAGTCCTCTGGCTTGCAGGAGGCCCTTCATCATCCGATATCCAGAGTTAGGCTGCCTAGATTTAATCTCTCTCACACACTGATCTAACTCATCATCTGTCATTGGGCTGTAGAGTGCCTTTACTGAGAGATCAGACTCAGCCATGCGTCGGTATACTGTACGTCTGGACACCCCCAAGAGTTTAGCAATACATGGAACAGACAAATTAAGTTCCAGAAGTTTGCTAAGGTAGTCTGGGGATATGGTCATCCGCTGTCGCCCTGCTGGTCCTTGCTCAAACTGCACAACTGCAATGTGTTGCTCCCTTTTGTCTTTTTCCAAATTGATGAGACTGTGTAGCTGTGCCAGTGCATCTAAAATAGCTTGACAAACAGTCACTTGACTGGATACAGCATTTAAGAACACAAGTTCTTGTGTGCAAGTGAACTCTAAGAAGTCCAGGTCCAGAGGCATGCGTTCCACAATATGTTCCAATCGAGAGCGAAGTCTTTCTAAAAGATGATTAAGCAGTTGTTCCTAGGAGAGAAAAACAAAATAGAAAATTAACAATAGAAAAGCAAATCCATGACTGTAACAGCTGATGTTTGAAAAGTGCAATTTGTAATAACAACAGCTTCATCAGATACTTGAATAGTTCAAAATCCAATGCCTGCATTAAAATGATTGCACAATAAACTCAGGTTAAACTCCGTGTTCACATAAACGGACTGCAAGCTCGACTGTAGCTGCACCGACTCGCGCGCGTGTACTGCCCGTGTAAGTCCCGACAGGACTCGACGAGGCGCGCAGAGGGTAAAGTTGTATATCCGGTAATCACGGTACCGAAAATGCAGGTTCCGACGAATTTTTTGCGTCTCGACATCTACTTGGTACCAAAGTATCGGTTCTTGTGACAACCCCAGCCTGTATGAAAACAATCACTAATGAGAAAAAATAGACGAGCGAATGGAAACATAGTAATTCTGGGATGCAGCTGGCCACAGTGGTCTATAACAGTTGTTTAAGGAGCGCAGTCCAAAGAATAAATACTCAGAAATTAACTATGTTTCATTTTAGTAAGAAGTATGGAAAAATATGGGAAATGGGAACGTTCAGTCAAAGAGGAGCTGATGAATGCGGCTTCTGGTAAGCAGGCTGGGCCAAATACAGGTAAAGCAAGGAGAGTAGGCCAGCTAATGGGAGGACTGGTGGGTATAGACTGGTTTGGTATTACAAACCAGCAGCACAAAGATCATGTTAAACAGCTAAATGTTAATGGACTTTAATTAAGGTGACCATATTTTGATTTCCAAAAAAGAGGACACTTAAGGAATGCCTCCTCTTTATGGATTACACAACGATTTTATACAAGTTACACAATAAAATAATATCCCTCAATAGGTAAAGACACAAATTCAGATAGGCTTTTTCAACATGCTTGATTATGCCTAAAATAATCTATGTTCAACTTTCAACAGTACAAACATAAAATAAAAACAAAAACCTATGGAATTAAATAATAATGCAGTAGAAAATCAACCTATAGCCTAAGCATGAAGTCCTGGTGATACCGGCTCTATCAGGTGAGCTACCGGAGCGGGGAGGTCCAAGACGTCGGGTCCGAGTATCAACACCCACGGTTCGGGCTGGTTGAGTCAAAGAGGAGCTGATGAATGCAGCTTCTGGTAAGCAGGCTGGGCCAAATACAGGTAAAGCAAGGAGAGTAGGCCAGCTAATGGGAGGACTGGTGGGTATAGACTGGTTTGTTGCTTGTAGCCGTTTGTCAACAGCTGCCATCACTAACTTAGAGCAACCACGATATGCTGTCACCCAGTGTTTCCCAACAGAAAAAAAAAAAAAACTGCGTTTCACCATCTATCATCTCTGCCAGTCAGCCCCTCCACCTGCCGTCTCTCTCGCGTGCGGTCACACCGCACGTACACACACACGCACAGACAGGCCGCTAATAAACGGTAAATGCGCTATATCGCGGTAATTGTACAGTGTTAAAATTACCCCCCATCTCCTAAAATCCTGTGGGAAACACTGTGTCACCAGTTAACACTATCACGGTTTAATGTACTGTCAGTCGTCATACTCGCTGCCTCAGAACCGAAAGTAGCCTAGCTCACATACCATTAGCTAGTTACTTACGCAGTTTTCACAAACGCCACCTCATTAAAAGTTCATTGTAGATATTGTTCAATAAATCCAGTTAATGTGCAACATGTCGAGTAATATCTATTACTAAATTTATTTTAAATTTTTAACACAAATGGCAAATAAAGTAAACAGACATACCGAAGCACCATCACCTGCGTTTGTGGCCATGACCGGTGGGTGTCACATGACCAGTGGAGCGTAACATGATTGGCTGGACGTTGGCTGAATTGAGACAGGGATCGATTGCTTCTCCCTGGTGACCCGGATGTTGAGTCTGGTTCTTTTTACACTGAATTTTTTGACGTTGAATTTTTTTAGACTGAATTTTTTGATGTTGACTTTTTTTACACTGAATTTTTTGACGTTAAATTTTTTTACACAGAATTTTTTTTTAGAAATTGAATTTTTTTTTACACTGAATTTTTTTGAGATGTTGATTTTTTTACACTGAATTTTTTTGGGGTGTTGAATTTCTTTACATGTTGAATTTTGAAAAACTGAATATTTTGAGACAACGATTTTTTTTTACACTGAATTTATTTCAACAAAATAAAATTCAAACAAAAAACAAAAAAATTTCAGTGCTAGAAATTTGATGGTTTTTAAAATTCAAAGTCTGATTTTGATGCTGAAAAATTTCAATCTTAGAAATTCATATTCAAACTCAGATGGCACAGAAATACTTCCATAGAATTGGGCCCATGGAGGGGAACATGGGCAAGGCAGTCCGAGGGAGGAGGGGAACAAAAACTGGGGCTGAGGCATGAGGCTGAGTGTTGCTGGCTGGCTGGAGGAGTGAAAATGGCAGGGCACTGAAAAAAGACAAAAAACAAAAACAGGTTAGCAAGGCAGCAGTACAAGATCCGTGAACCAAGAGCAAAATCCAAAGGTCAAAAACAGGGTCAAAAACCAGTGAGCAAAAAACACAAGTTGATAGCAAGGAATGGAGCCTAGTAGTTACCACAAGGGTTTCAACAACAAACTGGCAAAGAATGGAGAGGAGAACCAGGCTTTTATGCTGCAGTGATTGGAGTTGATGTGGAACAGGTGTGCTGATGACAGAGGCAGAGCAGGGGCCTGTATCACGAAGCAGGATTAATGTCTTAGCGAGGTAACTTAAGGGTTAACCCTGGGTTTTCGGTCTCACGAAGCCGGTTCAGTTCTTATCGGGGTAGATCACCATGGTAACTTACTCTGAACGGCTATCCTGCTCCGGAGCAGGGTAAGTTCAGGGTTGAATCTGATCCTATAAAAAGCACCACCCACTGGCCAATCAGCTGTTTGGAAAAAAAGACTCCGCTGACAGAAATGCAGCCCAGTCATGATGGGAAGTTTAATTCATTTGATTGATTTTGACTTGAAAGTTTATTTTGAACATTAAAAAAGAAAAGAAAGCAACAACAACAGACAATGAAAAGATTGTTCAAAAAGGAGTGGAAAGAAGTCGAAATTTCATCCCACCCCTTCATAAGAAAGAAACTGATCATTTGCGGACACTTAAAAGCACCATTAATTAGTGCCAACATTTTGTTTTGTTGGAGGAAATGATCCCTGTTAAAGATAATGGGCCTAATTGACAGCTTTGCTGCTGGAAATGTGGAAAGTAGCCTATCATGTCTACACTTCATGGTGTTTGAGGGATTTTCCTTTTTGTTTTTTAAAGAGGGAGACTAGGTGTATTTTTGCACAGCTGTTAATTTCTAACACAGCTCAATATCAGGATGATTTTATTCAGACTATCAATTTGGTGTTGATATGATTTAATTGTGGCGTCAGCTTTAAGCTTTATTGTAGCATATATAACGTTATGACAAAGAAGACCAATTTATCAGACGCAATGATGTTAGACGATAATTGTAATACACGCAATTCATCTGCGCAGCATTGATTTCATGGGATTCAAGGATGTGATCAGTGTCAGATGTACAGGTACAGGTACTGTAGCTACTTGAACCAGTGATGAGTCATTTAACCTACACATTTTATTTGCTACCTTGTTTTATCTTGATTTTTCCCTCTCTCCTCCTGTTTCTTCTTTCCTGACTCGTTTTTTTTCCTTCTCTATTATGTGATTTCATTGATGTTTTGACAGGGGAATTTCTTTGATAAGCTTTTAGTGGCTTCTAACCTCTCCGGCACTTTTCTTTTTTTAATCTTGTAAAATTTATACTGTCTGTTTTTAACATTATGTGCAAATAAACTAATCTAAACTAAAACTAAACATTATTCATCCCGTTATGCGTTGCCACGCATGTTTCCTCCTCCTGCAGCTGCCACGGTGTTGGCCTTTTCTGTAATGTTGCTTTTCTCCTCCTCATATTTTAGTAGAATTAATCTCTGATCCTCACATGAGAAATACTTTTTTTTCCTCACATATGGCGCTCTGTGAGGACACTCAGTGACGCTCAGTGACGCTGCGCTTCTCTCATGATTGTGATTGGTCCGCTGCGTGCGCGTTCACGGCTCTTGATAAAGCAACCCTGGGTTGAGTTACCGAGTTGATATCCAGCGTCGTGATACCGATTATCCTGATTGCCATTGTTAGGGTTAGTCAACCCAGGATAATAGGTCTGGGTAACCCAGGAAAGGTTGATCTCGCTTCGTGATACAGGCCCCAGGAGTGCAGAGATCAGGAGACTGCAGGGAGCCATGCCCAGCCAGGGAAAACCAAGTGAAGGCAGAACTGAAGGAGGGAGCAAAAAGAAAACAAAACACAAAAGGACAACAGATTCCTAACATCTTGTGAGTATTTGTGGCAGTAGGACGGTGTATGTGGGACTGAGTTGAAATAAACTACAATGTGTGTTTATGGTAATGCAGGAACCTGTCACTTAGTGCAATGGTAAGGCTCACTGTTGAGTATTTAGTAGTTTCTAGACAACAATGAGCTCTATGGCACTGAGGAAGAACATATGCCACACAATACCTGTTAATACAGTACAGGCCAAAAGTTTGGACACACCTTCTCATTCAATGCATTTTCTTTATTTTCATGACTATTTACATTGTAGATTCTCACTGAAGGCATCAAAACTATGAATGAACACATGTGGAGTTATGTACTTAACAAAAAAAGGTGAAATAACTGAAAACATGTTTTATATTCTAGTTTCTTCAAAATAGCCACCCTTTGCTCTGATTACTGCTTTGCACACTCTTGGCATTCTCTCCATGAGCTTCAAGAGGTAGTCACCTGAAATGGTTTCCACTTCACAGGTGTGCCTTATCAGGGTTAATTAGTGGAATTTCTTGCTTTATCAATGGGGTTGGGACCATCAGTTGTGTTGTGCAGAAGTCAGGTTAATACACAGCCGACAGCCCTATTGGACAACTGTTAAAATTCATATTATGGCAAGAACCAATCAGCTAACTAAAGAAAAACGAGTGGCCATCATTACTTTAAGAAATGAAGGTCAGTCAGTCCGGAAAATTGCAAAAACTTTAAATGTGTCCCCAAGTGGAGTCGCAAAAACCATCAAGCGCTACAACGAAACTGGCATGTGAGCATCACATCATACTGAAGGCGATCACCTTCAATATGATGTGATGGTCCTCTAAAAGGCAGTGTAAAATTTGCCCGACCCATCCGGAGCTCAGGTAATTTTGACCCTGAATCAGAGACCTGTAATTGCCATTTTTCTGGTCATCAGAGGCCAGGCGATCAATAAAATATTCTAGAATACCTAAAACAAAACACAAACACGTGCTGTTGTTGTTTTTAGTCACATAGCCTGTCCATAATGATTAAATGTCACGCTGCTAGCTTGCTAACGTCAGCACACGTAACGTATGCTAATGTTATATTACACAGTGTTTAATGATACAGTCTATCTCCCTATTACTCTAATCTTTCCTGCTTATCGCTCAAACAAATGATTAATTTCTATATTAATATCGGTACTCATTTAAGATACCTTCATCAGTTACCGGAGGCCACTGTCTAACATCATCAATCCAGCTATTCATGATGCTGTCATTGTAAAGAGTCAGTTCACAATGACAGCATAATGAACTGATGACTGACATGTCACCGCAGCAATGGTGCCGCCACAAGACGGCGGCATACACAAATCACTCGCTGAATTCGTCTATAGGAGCAGGGGATACTGCCATTTGTGCAGAGTGTGACCAAGTCTTTTTTTTTTTTTTTTTTTTTTAAATTTAGTGCACTGATCCCTGGTCGAGATTTGTTCAACTTTTTAGCCCAATTGCATGTGAACTTCTTGTCTCCTGTGTCCCAATTTCAAGAATGCGGAATTCATCACTAGAAAGTTCATACTTGAATTGGACACATCTCTCCTGTCTCGGCTCCACGTCTCTCTCTCTCTCTCCTGTACTGCTGTAATACATAAAAACACATATAAACTATTTCTATAATTATCTGCAGATCCCCCCCCACACACACACACACACACACCCCAATAATAGTTAACCCCCCTTACCTTCATCTGTCATATAACAAAACAGTGATCAAATACCAACATGCTGAAACATAGGCCAGTAGTTTAGTAGCTAGCAACTAGCCTCCACTCCCTAAAAACTAAACTAGCCAGCTAAAGGCTAACCTTACTGACACATGTAACTGTTAAAACTTATCCTCATCAGTCTGACTCACAGCATTTTCTATAATACATAAACACACTATGTAAACTGTTTCTGTAATGATCTGCAGAATTTCCCCCCACAATAGTTACTCCCCTTCACCTGTCTTATAACTAAACATGCTGAAATAGGCTACTAGTTTAGTAGGCTAGTTAGGCAACTAGCTTCTGCTTGCTAAAGGCTAAACTAGCCAGCTAAAGGCTAAAGGATAACTTTACTGAAACAATGTGGAGTTAAAACTTACCTTCATCACTTAGCCTATTTCTGGTGTTTGAAATAACTGTGACAATACCTCTTCAGTGTTAAACACCACTTTTCTGTGGCAGCCTTTTCTAGTCTTACATATACTATCAGCCATTTTGACTTAAGTGCTGTCTTCAGACTTTGCCCATAATACATCAGTATTTATGCCCTTTTGGCTCTAACTGCTTCTGTATGTTCACAGTTAAGACCTTTGTTTTTGTTTTTGTTTAATAACTCTAAATTTATTAATATTTTACTTCCATAATTTTGTCAGTAGAAAGAGCTCATCAAGAGCTTTCAGGTGATATATATAACTCAATTTTGACCAAAATGTCACTTGGTTCTCAGCCCTCGATATGTAAGATGTGGGGAGTAAAGGCAGCAGAGGTGCCACTGGTAATCGGAGCACTCGGGGCTGTGACCCACAAACTGGGAGAGTGGCTCCAGCTGATTCCAGGTACATCTGAGGTCTCTGTCCAGAACAGTGCAGTCCTATGAACAGTTAAGATACTGCACAGAAACCTCGAACTCCTAGAAACAGTGAAAGCACAGATTTACCATATTTGCGTTTTTTTCCACAATTTTCGTAGCTTCCTCTTTGATGTGTGCTGCTCACAGTCTGGCACCTGGTCACTACCTTTTTATTAAGTCCTGACCTCACCTGCGTGCTGTGTCCAGGAATGTCAATACAGCAAAACAAAAATAGACGGCCAAAATCCAGGCAGAGGGCAGAGTCTCTGCAAATAAAAACAAAGCCACATACTGAGAGTTGGTTGTAAGTGATGATTTAGAGGCACTGCTTTGTATGTGTCAATACTTTATTAGAAAAATCCTGCGTAGTAGCCTATACCTTTAAAGGGACATTGTGTAGTGTTTTCAGTTGTTTATTGGCAAAAATAGATGTCTGCATTCATAAATATGTCATCATTGGTGTATTATTACCTCCACCAATAATCTGACTTATTCTCATAAAAGGAGAATTTCAGATTTGTTTGTACATTGGGCAGGTAAATCGTATGTGGGGTTCCATAACGCCATCTTAAAAATACATCCGCCAGCAAGGGACATATAACACTACCAGGGAATAGCCCCGCCTTCAGGGTTTTCTTTGAGAGCCAGGCCAGTGCTGCATGACTGAGAAGCTGAAGCAGAGGAGCAAGAGCCTGCACTACTGCAGCAAAACAAAGTCCCACTCTTTGATATGATATGCAGCATCACGGGAGACGGAATCCTCGTTGCCAAGAAAATGGAAAATGAAATCAAAAAGGCAACGAGACCGGCGAATTCAAAAAACGAGGGTCAGCATCAGGGTAGCCTTTCCCAGCTGGAAAGAGCTGCTGACAGGGAAAGGTTTTAAAAGGGACGCTAAAGTTGCCTGCTTTCTTCTTGACAGGTAAGTAACGTCGTGGTCTTGACTGTCGCCCTCCTCCTCGTCGTCGTCCTCCTCCTCCTCCTCCTCTTCCTCCACGCCTAGCTCGTACCGATCCTCTGTCTCTCTGTCTTCTCTCTCTCTCCCTCTCCATCTCCCTACCGTTGCAGGCATTGAATCACCAGATGAATATCTCTAACAATACACTCACATCAAAATATAAATGAATAATGTAACCCGACTAATTCGTACATAGTTCATGGTTGTTACACTCCAAGGATCATACAGTGTCGTAGAGCAATATTAGCCCTTTGGGAACATTTGTTTGTGTTTGTTAGCAAGTTGCTAGATGCTATGTGGTACCAAATCTCCCCACACACACATACACACAAAACAGCGCAATATAATTCACTATCTTGCTTTTTGGTACACAGCAGCTACCGCAGTTGTAATGAGCATTTGAAAAAGTGAGGCGCTAGAGTGCGCTATCCGTTTGAATGCAATATACAATTTCAACATTAGATGGGAGAAATTCTTACACACTGTGGCTTTAAACATTTTCCATGTTTTATCCCATTAACTGTAAATTGCATGTACTTAGACTTGCAGTGTTGTTGGCTGTTTGCTAAAGCATACCTCAGGTTTGAGATTAGTTTCCTACCTTGCAGGCATCCATGGGTTTCCTTCCATTCTTAAAGACACAGGAAGCTTGAATTAATTTTCTATTAAAAGTGAAACCCGTTGGAGGGACCCCTAAGCTAGCTGGGATGAGACTGTTGATTGCACTGGAAAGAGTGAGCCAGGAGGGATATTTGCCAGGGAAACAGACTAGAGATGGGACTCTAGCTCTGAGCATGTGACACTAGTAGCAGGGGAGGAGACATCCTGCACCCAAAATAGCAGGACACAATTATAGCCGGAATGAGTCTTGCATACTGTGGAGATAATGACAGGAAGCTGGGTGTGATTGATGGGTCTAGACTTTTCAACATGGTATGGAAAACAAAGAATTAGGTATTCATTCAAGCATCCTCACAAAGGACATTTCATTATCTTGAGTGCAATGTAAAGCAAGCAGACATCATTCTTGCCTTGGTGGTGTATTTTAAGATTAGAACTGCAAAACAGGAAAACCAACTTTTTGCAAACTGTATTAGTTTTCTGTTGTTGCATAAAAGCCCATATGTAGGATTTTAAAGTTCTGATTTACCTGTAGATATCACACTTGATCTTTACCAGTTATGTAGTTGTG
Organism: Epinephelus lanceolatus; assembly: GCF_041903045.1. Taxonomy (NCBI): domain Eukaryota; kingdom Metazoa; phylum Chordata; class Actinopteri; order Perciformes; family Serranidae; genus Epinephelus; species Epinephelus lanceolatus. The sequence continues at coordinate 5,384,677 of NC_135748.1, read as the reverse complement.
TGGGGGGGTTTGAAAGAATAGATATACTGGAAAAACTACATCTCAAATTTCTAAAATATATCCTAAAAGTTAAGATGACTACCTGCAATGACATGGTCTATGGGGAGTGAGGAAGATATCCACTCTGTATTGCAGTTAAAAAGAGAATTATTGGCTACTGGGGGAGGCTGATAGAGGGCAAAGAAACTAAACTTACTCAAATAATGTACAACCATTTGCTCAGCCTTCATAATACAGGTGTATATGTGTTGCCATGGGTCTTGTATGTTAAGCAGATGCTGGATGAATGTGGCTTGTCTTACCTCTGGCTCACACAAAAGTGTAACAACATCATCTGGTTAAAACTAACTGTAGAACAGAGGCTAAAAGATCAGTTTATACAGAAGTGGTACAGTGAGCTCAGAATGTGATATATATGTCGAAATTAAAATAAGTTTAAACTGAAGAAGTATCTGTTGCATGGAAACCAAAAGTATAGACAGCCAGGTGACTAGAATTCAATGTCAGCCCAACATCGAGTGGCAACTTCAATTTGACGCAGAATAGAAGTTAGGTTTAGGAACATAAACATGGTAACGACTTACCGTAAAATGACTTGAAGCTCACACGGTTCTGCACACTGGTCTCCTGGGGGAAAGTAATGTGTATTGTGACCCATCCACCACCCCAACCTCCTTCCTAATAGACCCTTTTATTATTAACTATCAGTATGACATTTTTGGTGGGCGGGACTTAGCTGGAGGCAAAACAGTTCTCCACAGACATTAGCTAGCAAGAAAAGTGCTAGAAAGTTTTGTTGGCTTGTTTTTGACAATGGAGAAAGATTATATGAGTCCCTCTGAATAGGGTGCGTTCAGAAATATTAATTCCGAGTGCCACAGCACACTCTGGCACAAACTGGACTGTTCAGAAATTTGAAGCGCTGTTGGAATGTACGGTTAGGTTATCCAGGGCACCACACTCTCGGAGTGCCAGAGTGCACTCTGGGCGCCAAGTGGAGTGAATGTGTGATTAACTTAACTGTTTGTTAATTCATGTAGAAATAGAATGCTCCGTTTTTTCGGTCAACAGGGCTCTCATTTTAGTGTAGAGCATCAGACTGAATTTATGAACACACCATGTCAGGTCACTCACTCTCTGGGACCATGAGTGTTACCTGAAAAAGTGAACACTGAACAATGGGACCAGACTGGCCAACCTGTATGCTCTCACTCAGTGGATGGATGATTTGTTGGGATTGCTCAAGGTGGGATGGGATTACTATGCCAATCTTACAAAGGAGGACAAAATGGTTTCCTTCATTTTGTTTTGCTTGTGAAGCTAACATAAGCTTATGTACTAAAAAGTTAGCATTACGGAAAAATCCAATATTCCTCTTAATACCTCCCCAGTTTCTGATAAGGTGGGCATTACAACCCTTAATACACATACCATTATTCATCCCTACAACAGTAAAAATCTTTTTCCCTGATCTGATATGAAGTGTGTGCTGAAAATGCAAGCATTTTTGATGATGGCCTCCATCCATTCCTTTCGTCTTATTGCATTTAAACATAGTTGTCTTTGTTTTTTGCTAACGGGCAGTGGCAGCTGGTATGTGATAAAATTTAAGTTTTGAGCCATGACTCCTTCTACTCTGGCTCCCAATAACACAACAAGATGACGTTTTAAGACTCCTTTGTAGCCTCCAGCCCTGTGGTGGCAAGTCGTGATTTGCCCCCAGCTGATAAAATGATGTAATTGAGATGTCAGTCATAAAAGGGTCCTCTTTCTTTAGTCCCATCAGCACACTGGTTACATGATCACAGCCTTCCCAAATATGTAGGTTATACACAAATTACTAGCTTATGATTATGTGGGATGTGTACAAATGTTGGTGCATTACTTTCCACAAAAAACAGTGGATGACAACAGCCTCCACGCCAACATCCCCACTTAATATTTATTCCAACCAAAATTTAATGTCTGTCTGATGTTAGAGTCCAATAGTACTGACAGTACAACAATAAAACCCTATAAGCAAAAGAACAACCAGTCGGGAGTTTGCAGTGTGGGTTCATTTCAAGTGAAGTCAGCATAGTTCCACCAAGCTGCTTTAAACAATGTAATGTCAGGGAAACTGCAGTGGGGGCAGTGCAGATGAAAAAGAACTGATACACAAAAAAAATGCCATGTCGATTGTGTGGGCTCACTTTGGCTTCAGTCAAACAAAGCTCAATGGAAATACTATTGGAAAATAACACAGTAATGGTCAGACAAGCAGAGCAGTGCAGTGCAGACAGAAGCAAGTTGTGTCAGACCCAGCAGTCTGTTACGCAAGCATTCCCTAAAACATATATTTAATTGAATAATTATTAATAAGGGGTCCACTGCGACAACAATCTCATGAACAGGTTTATATCTGTCTTTATGTCCAATAGTTCTAACCAAGTTAAATGTGAGCGTTAATCATGATATTGTTACAAAGTATTATCAGCAAGTTTTTGGACTTAGAAGTAGTTAGAATTCAGTGCATTGTGCTACATGTGATATAATACAGTTAATGCGACAATTTAAACAGCAACTTTTCCAGATTTTCATGAAAGTAATTTGTATGGAAGCCCTGTGAGGCAAGGTGAAAAAAATGTGGGTAATTTTAGCCAAAGTGTTTCTTCTTTGCATGAAATATTATCTCCTGCATAGGAGATATTATCTAATGATATTAAATAATCTCCTATGACAGATACATTATCTCAGGAAACAAACTTTTAGGCTTACTGAGGTTTTAAGAATGACAAAGCATGCAGAATGTAGTGCTTAGTGCACTATACAAAGGGCATAACTTAATATCTCCTACATATGAGATAATGGGTACGTTACCAATCGCATAGTTTTTATTTTTACTTTTAGTAGGTACTGCAGCTGCAGTACTGTTGCATATAGTATGCACACAATTGGCACATACTTATTTCTCATAACATTACACCCTGAACTTTGACCCTCTTGCTTTTATATCTGTTACCTTGGAGATAAAACAAACGCCACCTACGTTCACCAGAGATGGAGATAAACCCAGAGAGCTCTGCTCGCTACTTTGCAATGTATGTAGTTTAATTTTAAAGTTATAACTTGTAAATCTGAACATATTACATTTGTGACAATGAAATTACATCCACAGTTCTCTTTCATTGTTATTTTTATAGTTATGTCCTTTTGTTGTTTGTAATATTTATGATTATTTTGTTCACAAAATTTAATTTTCTATTATTAGTGTCCAACTGATCATCAGTTATTTGAATGCGCTGTCATCCGTCACTGTGGCTCCTGACAGCTGTCAATCAGCTGTAAAACAGCTGCCAATGAGCTGTCAAGCTGTCCTATGTTTGCAGGTTAGTTGATGACTTTCGTCCGCTGCGCAGAGGATTGTGGGTCAGAATAGACAGAAAAGCATGCTAGCTTGCATACTGCAAAATCAGACCTGATTTGGTAGAGCACCCTGGTATTTTTGGCATATTGCATCTTGGGACATATTAAAGCAACACAATGGAGTTTTTGAGCCCTCAAAATATACATCCAAGATCCTTGTCATGGTACATCAACTCACAATAGGTTGGATGACACCTCCGTCATTGCTTGAGAGTGCCTGTTTCACTTGAACTGGCACTATACAGTTTCGGGGTTCGGGTCGGAAAACATGCTCAAAAAAGACTACAAAATTTGTCTGCTTTATGGCATACGTCATATCCCCCTCCTCGTCATACCCCCCCCCCCCCCCCCCCCCCCCCCCTTTAGAGTAGCCTAGCCGAACCGAGGTGAACAAAGTTAGACGTGGTTGACATGGCTGAAGTGACAAAGAAAAGGAAGAAGGTGTGTGTATGTACAAAATGCCATAAGGCTACTTTACCTGTTCAGAAGACATGATGATTGCGCATTACACGGCCAGCTTCAGGAAGTTCACCGGTATCATTGGCTTGTCAACAAATGCACGCGCAGAAAGATTTCAGCGACAGTTGTAACAGACAATACCGTTTTTGTCTATAGGGGGACCTCGTGAGGTAAGAAGAGCAATCCTCCATTGTGCTGCTTTAAATCATTTTATGGTAGCAGGGTATTGGAAGTATCTTCTACATACGAGATAATTTCTCCTATATATGAGATAATATCTCCTACATATGACATCATTTCTCCTATGCGGGTGGTAGATATTGAGGTACAAATTGTAATGAGCTACAATTATTCCTCAGAAAGCTATGGTCCTTTTTTAAGGTGCATTACCTCCTGCATAAATACCTTTATGTGCAACTTATTTAGTAATCCTGTCTTGACAGAATACTTTTACACCTTGTTAGATATTAAATTCAGTTTGACCCATCCGTGTCAGTCCTGCCAGGCAATCAGGTTGCTGTTTCCAGCCTCCAAGCCCCTGCAAAGCCTCCACCATTGAAGAGAGCTTGATTAGACTGAGGCAGATAAGGGCCCAGGCTGCCCGGGGAGTGGACCTGTGTGGGAATGCATCTGAAGGCAGCACAGCACAAGATGAACTAGATGTAATAAACCTCTGCAGCATCTCCCACTGCCCCAATCCTGGGCCTGTCCAATAGCTCATCACAGGCTGATCACTCCACTCCAGCAGCTAATAGCTCCATCGGGCCTCTTCTAGCCCTGCTCCCCCTGTCTGAACTGAGGCGTCATCTCTTCCCCAACCTCCCATGATGGACATGTAATAAATTTGCTGTGATGGTGGTGCAAGCAGAATGAGCCAAGCTTGATTTGATTCATTGATTACCTCACTCCAAAGCTGACCAAAAGCTTATTGTTCAGTTGTTGTTGGTGATGGTGGTGTAGGGGAGGCTAAAAGGCTGGTGCAAAGATCACTTTCATCATCAGCATGTTTTCTGGGTTTAGAAAAGGACATAAGGGCACTTAGTACCTACATGGATTTCTACACACTTGAAGTAGTATGTATGTCCTTAGGATACAACTGAAGTTTCAAACTAGTTGCACACTTTATTTGCTTGAATGGGTACTATGCAGGTTATCAACCAGCTTTAAATGAACTATGAGAAACTTCCCTCTATTAAACCAGTGCCTGTGCTCCCCTCTCAGCGAGTTTTGCTGGCTCTCGGACTGTTGCTCAAAGTATAGGTTGTACTTCTGCATTTTCATATTGTCTGCCACTCATGCCGCCAACATGTTTCTCAAATGTTTTCAGAAACGTGTTTAAACACAGCGTTTCTCTGTTTTCTCTGGTCATGTAGCACCAATTTTAAAAGTATCTGCATCTTTCTACTGCATAGACAGACTAGTGTCATAGTTTCACCAGTGGTGAAATACTTCTTTAATATTTGCTTTATACTCATTTAGTTATCTATACCATAGCAAAAAACTTTGATGTTTTGACTGCGCAGATACGACCTATTTGTTATCTTAAGATACTGAGATGTCCTTGTTGTGTTAGCTGTACTACAACTAGAACAGCCCTTTACACTCCTTTGAAATTAAAGGAAGCTCTTATTGTGATCACGGAATATATTGTAGTTTACACCAAGTCATCTTAAGCTACAGACAATGGTGTTTATTGACCACAATCTCTTTTTTTCTCCCTTTGTGATTCTTTCTTCATACTTATTTACTGGACATCTTAAAAAAAAAAAGAGTTGTGGAAGATGCTTTGTCCTGCATTTTATTCCTTGTTGCTATGCATGTTATCATAAAGCCCATACGGAATCTGCCTCTGCAGAACTCTGCAGGAATATAGATGCTGCTTTTAAAACACAGAATGTTGTCACTGTCTCCTCCACCTCCTTGTGCATGTGTGTGACAATCATGTATTGTATTCAGTTAGCATGCATCGCGAGAGATAATGTCAAAAATAAGATCAAATTAGCAAATCAATTTTTGTTCTCTCTGCTCTATATTGAATCTTCTGTTTTAATGGCCATGTGTCCCACATTTTGTTGAATAACTTTTCCAACAAATGTTTTTATTTTTTTCTTTTAGTATTCATGATTAAATAAATTTTTTGACTCAAGGTTTTACTAAAATCTACTAAGTAGTTCTTTGAGCCATCTTGGGGTAATTTCAGGTTACAAAAATCACAGAATTACACAGATTTTGGAGCACCACTGAAAACAAATAAAGAATCTGCAGATTCTGTTTGGGCCTGGTTAACATTCTTGTCTTTGTATATATATATATTCATTACAAAGCAATGAGACCTGTCACTCTACAGACATTTCCCTTCACTCTAGCCCCTTTGACCGAGTAGGTATAACTACCGCTGGAACAGCTACGTGACCCGCCCTCTGGCAACATGACTTGTCCACCTTAATCTACACATCAGCCCATGATCAGCCCCTTAGCTCCTTGGGCAGAGGCGATTAGCTATAGCTATTAAGTATTATGTTAAAGGACAGGTGGTAAACCTATTATGGCAGCTGCAGCTAAACAGTGCAAGGTGTGATGGGAAAAGACTGCAGAGCGTATGAATAGGTAATGTGAAGTGTAGGCTAATGTGATGTGTTAATGTGTCTAATATACAGAAAATATAGAAACATTTTTATATCTTAACAGGAAAAAGTCTTTTCAGAGCCAGAGTCACTTTTCTTATGGCCCGACAAACCGCTGTCTTGCTGATGTGTTCAGTGACTCTGATGTTATAAACAAAACTGCCGCTGCGGAAGAATCAAAGGGCCATGCATAAAATTTGCTCCGATGATAATGCAAATCCACGAAGTGTAATATTTGATATAACAGTAGAACAGATTGTTAGATAGAGTGTGAGATGAAATTGTATCTTTCATATAGACACCGGGAACAACAAGACGTCCAAACAGGGTCTAATCACCATCACCTTCTTACGCAACAGCCTCTGAATAAACTATGCCTCAACGTCCACCACTTTATTCACAAAAGGAAACACCATGTCTCTCCTCCCTGCTACACACTCAGCGGGTGATCAGCCTCAGGTTTAGATGAAGCTCACCTGCGAGCCAGCAGGTTAGCTTCACAGGGTATGTTGCAATAGTAACTGACTCAGGGTTACCCTGAACTGGACTTTGTGAAACGGAAAACTCAGTTTCCCTAATCTCAGGCTTAACATACTCAAAGTTTTCATTAATCCTGCTTTCTGAAATAAGGCCCAGGTGTAATGTTTTGACGATGTGTTGTGTGTGCAGTCCACCACTGGGAGATCTAAAAAGTAGCTGACAGCAGTTAGCAGCTAACTCAAAGATGAAGAACAGTGACTGAATATGTTCACATATGGAGACAATAACATACGGAGCTCCTTACCCTATGACCAGAAAACAAGATCAGCTGCTATATAATGGGGACAGTAAATGATTGTTGTTGCCATATTAATGCCATTCTTATTGTTTATAAAGCAGGTGTTACGCACCCGTCTAGGGGTCGGGAAGTGTAACATAAAACTGAGCCGACACAAGGTAATGCACGACAAAAAAAAAAGGTGAGTTTATTCACCATCACACAAATAGAAACACAGTTTTATAAATAAGGAAGCTTTTCTTCAGGGTGAGCCCAGGCCAAAACAACAAATAAAACAAACTATCTTTCCCAAAGTACTAACTAAACCCTACGTGAAAGAAAAGAAACAAAAATACAATTACTAAACCTAACTTCCTAAACTAAACAAAAACAGGAGAAAACAGTTCAACATAAATGGCAGCTCACCCCTACTGCTTAGTGCTATATACAAATATTTACAAGTGACATGCAGTTGACAAAGAAAAATGCTGTTTAGCACTGCAACGGGTCAGCTGCAGACAAACGGCTCACCGCTCGTAGCGGCAGGACACAAACAAGAATCTAACCATTCAGCTCAAGTTCACCGCTCTCCAGTCAGAAAACACAATAATCAGTTTACTAAGGCACAGGCAGGTTTGGCGTCGGGACGAGGAGGAATGCTGCTGTCAAAACGACCCTCGAATTTTGACAGATGGCCGGGGTTTAAAAAGGCCAAGCCCCCACGACAGCCAATCAGCAGCAGCCACGACCAGAGCCAAGCCCTCGCGACAGCCAATCGGCAGCAGCCACGACCAGAGCCAAGCCCTCGCGACAGCCAATCGGCAGCAGCCACGACCAGCCAGAACCCACCACTCAGGGAAGGAGACGGGAGTGGCACCTGGCACAGATCCTCAGAAAAAGAAGAGGTCTTACTCTCACATAAAAAACAATATACATGCAATAAATGTTACAATATATGGCCGCAGCCGTAACACAGGCCACACGTTATATGTCACACTAGAGACTGATGCGTTTGCGTCGCATGTAATGCCTCTTTTACTTCTGTGATGCCAGTATGCTGTCACGCTCGAGAGGCATGATGCCACTGTTTGGTTCTGTATAAAAATCCAACGTACCCTCACACAATAGTTTGTATAACAACCTATAAAAATACAGACACAACCGTTCATATGACATCCTATGAATTAGCACCCCGCAAATGAAATTATGTCTGTATTGTACAGTTAGGTAATCAACATTAAGTTACAGAGGTTAAGTTTGGGCAAGTATAGTTACTGTGGTCAGGCTTAGGAAAAGAAGCATGGTGAAGATGAACCTTAAAGTGACTAAAGTTCACTCAGTGTTCACACGGTTCCCAACAGGCCTGTCCAGGTAAAGTCCTGGGTGAAAGTCCCTGTTTTTGAGACCTGTTTACCCCAACCTGCCTTCTTAGAAGACCGCTCAGAACTGCTTGCTTGTTTCTTCCGTCACCACATTGATTACTTGATTGCAGCCTTTGTTATGCATGAATTCTGTTGAATTACTTTTTGTAGGAAAATGTACAAACAGTTAATTAGAACAGCCTGAAAATGCAAAGGCAACATAATAGCGGGGTAGCATAGCTATAAAATTGTTTATTTTTGTGATAAAAGCACCAAATTTGGCAGATGTGTTGACAAATATATTTAGAACAAATCTGGATAATGGGGCATCAGAAACTCACCCCCTGGTGGCCAGAGCAGGCAATTGAATCCTACCGGCCCATTGACCCGTCCCGTTAATTGGATCCACACCAAAATGTAATGGCTTCTAAGTTGGACCATGCTACATGCCTCCACCAAGTTTTGTGAAAATCTGTTAATCCTCATCCAAAAAATCAATGGAAGTGAATGGGCGGCCACATGTGGGCGGCCCGTGGACACGCCCCCTGAGTTGGATCAACACCAAAATTTAATGTATTCTAAGTTGGCATGTGTTACATCCCTCCACCGAATTTTGTGAAAATCAGCCAGGCAGTTTTTGTGTAATTCTGTTAACAAACTAATAAATTGGGCAGCATAGCTAAAACATTGCTCATTTTTGCGATAAAAGCACCACATTTGGTACATTTATACCCCCCCCCCCCCCCCCCCCCCAAGCTGCTGTTACCATGTTTTCAGCACCACAAATATAATTTTGAGACCAGTTAAAGTGAAAAATATGTTTCATTCGGAACAGGCAAGAGCTTTCACTATCTTGCAGCCCACCTAATGGCTGCATGTCTCGGACCTGAGATGTCATGTGCCCTTCCAATGTTCCATGCTTTGACAGGCTGTGACACTGTATCCAGCTTTGCTGGACATGGAAAGAAGGCAGCATGGTCACCATGGAAGTCGCTGCCAGAACTGAAAGATGCACTACTGACACTGGCAAGTGGACCAAAGGACATCCCAGATGATGCAGTGAGCATTATTGAGAGGTTTGTCTTACTTCTCTTTGACAGAACCAGCATTGCTGTACTGAGTTTCTCCATGGAAAGAGCTTCCTTCTTGCGTAATCTACCTTGGTGCAGGTGCTGGTTCTGCCAAATTTGGTGCTTTTATCACAAAATTGAACAATTCTAGAAAAATATTGAGCTATGCCATCCCACTATAAAGAAAGGGCTTTGTAGTGGACCTATAGGGCTATCTCTGAGTAGAAAGGGCTACTGGTCATGCTCATGGACCAGACTCACCCTACATGTCTCTACTGAAGCCGATGAACTGTATTGTTATTGGTGTACTTGGTCTATTTCATAGCCTGGCTTGCAATTAGCATTCTTTCATTAGTCTTTAATAACAAAACATAGAACATGGCTGTTCACATCAAAGACATTTACTTGTAAAATGAGCCCTTAAATTCTCATTATTTGTGATGAAAGCTGGGGTCAAATGTTGGTATTTGAGAAGAAAGGTAGAGGAAATAAGATTCATGATTTTAGAGAGACATATTATGATGCAAAACAGCGTGTGCAACATTAAGATCTAAAATGTCAAGGCTGTCATAATGTCATGCTGCACAATCATATCTCTCCGACAAATGCCACACTGAGACCTTGCATACAGATACAAGAAATCAGCGGCCAAATATGCTATTAGCTTGCTCATGAGCTAACAATGAGCAGGGACTGACTCAGAAAGAGACAACAAATGTGGAGAAATGACAAAGGTGTATGTGGCTAACATCAGTGTGTTTGTCTGTGCATATGTGTAGGGTTGGGGGGGGTGGGGGTGGGGGGTGGGGGGGGGGGGGGTGGGGGGGTGCTACTCCATCTGAATGCGCAATGAGACAGTAAAAGATAATAGAGGACTTCCAGTCTTGAGCTGTAGGTGCAGCAGCAGTGGCCTGCTGTTATCAATGATTCTTCCCCGGGGCCCTTGGGTTTACATTCTGTAGAATCTGTGTCTGCAGCACTTGAGATTAGAGCCAGTGGTGATCACCTCAGCCTCCTGTCACATCACCCTCACATTACTGTGTTTGCTTTGGAATGAATATAAAAAATCTCTGGGAAAAAGAAAGAAATGTAAAACAGTGTAGTCAAAGTGCTGCATGTGGTATTGTTTCATCTACAAATCATTATTTCCAGGAAATTCAAAACAAAAACAAGAGATTTATTGATATTGCTTAGCAATCTCTAATAGCATTATACATTCAAGGAACAATAAGTGCCAACAATATTACACACATCTTTCACTTATCATTAACCCTTTGAACACTGCCATAGAAACAATCTGGGAGTGCGTATGTTGGTATTTTTGCTGCTTGGGATGATGATATGATGATGATAAAATATTTGAGATATGCTCATTTTTATTAGCAGAGTGCAGAGCTGTTTTGACAGTTTTATCAGCAGTAGAAATATTTCCCCAATGCCTGCATTGGTATTTTTGGCATTTCATATTCCTAAAATCTGTACACACTAAAAGTTAAAAGGTTATGTTAGTCAATAAAGCATAGTAATTGATAAAACTATTGATATTGTGTCAGAAAAAAATGAAAATACCACCAGTGCCTCTAAGCACCAGTCAAGTTTCTCTTATAGTTTACATCCATGTCTGTAAAAACATGGATGCTTCACACACAGAAGATCTATGCATCATCACAATTTCAAGGTGTGCATCCAACAGTAGAGTCACCAATGCAGTATCTTACCAAATGTCTCCCCTTCTGTGCCGAGATGAGATGAGTTACTGGATCAACAACAGGCATTCATCTCCACTGGAAGTGAGTTAGGTCTTTAACATGAACATATCAAGCTAATCATGCCAGAGGTCTTGAAATTCACAAGTCTGATGCAGATTTGTATTCAGTCAGTATGACGGTGGTCGACAAAGGACATAGCTGCTTGTGTCCAGTTTTTAAAAGGACAGTCAGTGCTGGTTTTCTTTTAACCATGATAATGACTGTCATGATAATCTGTATCAGCCTTGGATGGCACTAACAAATGATGTCATCCTGCCAAAAGTGGCATATTTATTTTAGTATGGAGGACATGTTGGGCACTGAAAGTGCCTTCATCATGTAGAAAATGTGAGCAGCTGTCACACAGCTAGTTGTGGATTACTTAACTCCATTAGGAACTTTCCAAACTCAAATAGGCCTATATTTATTTTTCTGTCAAAAAAAGAAGGTAAGAGAGAAAAATCAACTGTCAAATCACTTCATACTGTTAAATCCAGTACTAATTCCTGGTGTGGTTATGGGCTACGGATGAGACTGAGACATAGACAGTATCACAGTTTCTGTCCCTGCTCTTCGTATCAGCCTTGATGGCAGATGAGCTTTTATCTTGCTTTTATTCAGATAAACCAAAACCTGTAACTCTCATCAATTATCAGCTTGTCTATACCGGAAAACACCTGTCTCTAAATTGCACAGTGGTATAATATTACAGCCAATCACAGCCTTGCCTCATCCAGGGGAGTGACCCTGAGCTCTCTGCAATCAACTCAGGAAATAACTGTTTGATGGCAGTTGGAGCAATCTGATGATGAAGCCAGAGCTTTCCCATTTTAGAATTAAAGGTCACATACAATTCTTGGTGAGAATCCCCTGACACTTTGAAGTTGCCTTTTTCAAACAGAACATCAAAAGCCAATCGTTTAGCATAATCTGATTCCTTTAGTGAGGAGCAACAGAATAAAAGCTGTTAGTCTCTCAAAAGAAGAGCTAGAGCTGTGTGTCCACCTAATACTAATTTACCTCTGATGACTGAGCTGCAAATGAATGTGATAATGCTGGGACAGAGATGGATCTTCATTTAGAGACTTCCTCCAGCTGGCCACCAATGTCTTGAGACTTTGATATTTGGTTGAATTTAGGCTGTGACGTCCAGTGACCAAAATTCAGTATAGGGACAATGTCCAATGCCAACGTCAATTTAGCATAGTGTACTGACAATAGATGACGTTGCAGGCTGGTCTCATGCGCTATTTGTACGTTTCCCTATAAAAACTAATGCACCAAAATTTGTGATGAGACAGTTATCATAAAAATAATAATAATAATAACTTTATTTATACAGCACCTTTAAAAACAGAGTTTGTAAGGTGCTTTGACAAACAAAGCAAAAGCGGAATACTCAGGGGCAGAAAACAAGGAAAACAGAGGGCAAAGCCATGAAAATTACACACACAAATGTTAGGTAAAGCCAAATGAGAGTAAGACCAAAAGGATAAAAATAAATAAATAAAAAAAAAGGAATAAATACAAATAAAATAATAAAAGATAGACTCACTAAGATAAATAAATTAACAGATAAAAAATAAAGTTTAAAATCTAAAATAGACGACATCACATAAAGGCAAGTCTATAAAAGTGGGTTTTAAGAAGTGATTTAAAAGAAGTTACCGAATCTGCCAGCCTTATCTCCTCAGGCAGGTTGTTCCAAGGGCTGGGGGGCCCTGATGGCAAAATCATGGCCACCTTTAGATTTCAATCTCGACTTTGGAACAGCCAGAAGGCCCCTACCTGAGGATCTAAGGCTGCGAGCTGGCTCAACATTTCTGCTACAGTACGTAGCTTGGTGCCAGACCCAGGTGAGCTGAACAGAAACAGAAAGCCAATGGAGAGAAGCCAGGATTGAGGTGATGTGATATTGTCTATTAAAACCAGTGAGAAGCCTAGCTGCTGCATTCTGAACTAGTTGGAGGTGGGACAGTGACTTTTGGTAAATGCCGGAAAGAAGGGAGTTGATCCATGCATAGCCCACATATTTTGGAATGCCGAGAAGATCAAGCGCTGATGGGAGGAAGGAAGAAAGCAGTTCTGAGGCAGGTTGGGGTCGTTGATGGGTCACAAAACACAGGACTTTTCCTTGGAACTTTACCACTGGAGTCCAGTGTTCAGAACGGTGTGTACCTTGAGTTGTTTTTTTAAGTGCATTAAGATCCATATATCCATCTATCCATCCATCCATGCATTTTCAACTACTTATCCGAGGCCAGAACACAGGAGAAGCAAGCTGAGCAAAGTACTGCAGACGCCACGCTTTCCAGCTCCCCTTGGGGGATCCTAAGGTATTCCCCTGTCAAATGAGATATATAATCCCTCCAGCGTGTTCGGGGTCTGCCCTGAGCCCTCCTAACAGTTGTACATGCCCAGAACACCTCGAACAGGGGGCGTTCAGGAGGATCCTGATCAGATGTCTAAACCACTTACCTGGCCCGTTTCGATGCAAGCAGCAGCAGCCCTACTCTGAGTTCCCTCCGGGTCTCTCAGCTCCTCACCCTATCTCTAAGGCTGAGCCCAGCCACCATACAGAGGAAACTAATTTTCCCAGTTATCATTAAAGCCTACATCATCTAAGATAGACAATAAAAACAACTGCAAATCTAATTCATGCATTGAGTAACATGCAAGAAAATATTCAACCTTAAAAGTAGGATCTGGAGGATTTTCAAACAAAACAAAATATAGACATATACAAATGAAATCCTGCTTAATCATCACCTATGGGCTTCTACTCATGTGTGGTGGTGACTCTGTTTGCAGAGCTCCTGCCCTTTAATTGTATTTTGATGTTTTTGTGAGCTCGGACCGCTTCTGGGCGGAGATTTCCCCAGCCAATGAGAGAGCGCAGGTGCCGTGCCCAAGCGTGTCCGAGCGTGTCCGAGCGTGTCCGAGCGTGCACCAGCGCGAACCTTGCCTGAAACTCTTCTGTGAAGCCTTCTTCCGTACCTCCGGGCTCCGTACACCCGGGAGGGTTGAGCCTGATAGGAGGGGCCAAATTTGAATGTGTGTTTACAAACAGCAACTGGAAAATCCTCCAGACCCTACCTTTAAAAGTAGCTGGTAGCCTGCTGTAGCAGCACAGTGAGATAGATTATTTTTCCTCTGTCTAGGGAGCTAACTCTACATGGAATATGCATTGCTCTTCTGTCAGTTTCCTTGTGATGAATTTGGAAAGAAATGTTACAAAGCCTGTTAAACTTGGCCAGCTTGTGCTGTATCCACAATGCCTGCAGGAAATGAAAGCTTGCTTAGTTATCCCTTCATAGTCTAGTCTATTAGATGAGCTTGATCTCTGCCTGCACTGCAACTTTTCCTCAGAATGGATCTCTTGAATGTAGCTTTATTTGCTTGGCACAAGTAAATTAAATCAATAATACTTTGCAAGATGTTTGGCTGACTGCTGTGCAACATTCTCAACATGATGACATTTTTCATGAAGTCTGTCTAACATTTGGTTAGGGGGACTATGCATGTGAACTTGACATGGTAGGAACAGCAGCTTCATAACCTTGACAACGAGCTCTAATTTCGTTGCAACATTGTTGCACTCTGGCACGTAAACGAATAGCACTGCACCCTTGGGTAAATGATTTTGAGAAGTGACACTGCTGATCATCTATTAATGAATCTAAAGTGTTTCTAAAATTGCAAGAATGTTTGAATTCTCATTATTAGGGTTGGGTCGGTTCTCGGTAATACCAATTCGGTTCGGTACTCCTTGGACTGTTTTTTTTTTTTTTTTTTTGAGACCGACCGGACCGCATACGTCATTGTAAGCCCCAAACAGGCGGAACGTACGCGGAGCGGACTCCGCTGAGGTCCGCCCGGACTAAACCAGACGTCCGCAAGCCCTGTGCGCGCAAAGCTCAGATTTTACGACCGCGTGGACTCCACTCCACGCACCAGTGTCACACAAAAGACTGCTCGGCATGTATTTTTCACATCGCGCGGATTTTTCACAGACATTTTAAGGAAATTACAACGCGGAAGTGCGCTCGACTATGGAAGCCCGAATGACTGCGGATATTCCTCGTGGAGTCCGCTCCGCTTATAGTATGCCCGAATCTGTGAGCACCTGTGTCTACCTCTTCACCAAGTGCACAGCGAGCAGGAGAGAGAGGGGGGTGGGGGTGGGGCGGGGACTGAGCAAGGGGGTGCGAGTGCACATGCGTTGAGGCCTCTACTGTAGCCTGGAGTTTGTTTAACAGTGACGGGGAGTTGAGAATTGCGGACAATTTAGTCTCAAAGAAATCAAAGAATGCACCAATATGGCAACACTTTGGCTTTGAGCCAGACGAAGGAGGCAACCCTTGTTTGCACTGATTGAGTAAACTAAACCTGCAAATTTATTTGTAAGGAATAAAAGAAACAACTTGTTACTGTCACTCTGTTGTCCTATGGTCGTTTTTTTTATTTTAAATGAGTCAATTGCGCCCCCAGGTGGCGAAAATCTGGTATTACCGACTTGATGCGGTTTTTCACAAAAACCGGACCGTTTTTTTTTTTCTCATACCAACCCAACCCTACTCATTATTAAGCAACAAGTGACAGTCATGAACACTCATTTTTATCAGTATCAATATAAAAAGGTAACATCAGAACTACTGTACCTATTGTACAGATGATCATTCCTCAGGTTTCTCCTTGTTTCCACCATAAGACTCACATCTAATGACTACTCCCCTCTTGCTCCTGCTTCGTTCATGGCTGGTAAGAGAGCAGCATGCTTGCTACATAGTTGATCTGAGAACTGTTCATCGATAAAGACTGGAGTATTTTTCAGGTTTGCATTTGACCTGGTCATGATAAGATGCTTGTCTTAACAGTGCAGCAGCTGCAGAAATAAAGCCTTTGCACACTGATTAAATTTTTTTTTGGTCCAAAATTGTTGCATGTCTAAAAATAAATACGTCCTCATTTTATGTTAAGAACATTTGCACACAGAGTCCAGAACTTTTGTACGTCATAAAAGTTATCGGAACAGGTTTGATTTTCTGCATTTTTCGTATCCATCAAAAGCCTTCAGAGAGTCCTTTGACCAAGAATCAGTGAGGAAAATGTGACAGTGGGACACATCCATGACAAGACAGAGAAACGGGTCACACAGACTTCTTTCATAACTCTGATAGCTCACTTTCAACATGTCAGATAGTAATATTTAGGTGGATAATGATGACAAGGAGGAAGACTGCACACAGACAGAGAAAGAGCGGAACTGTGGAGACGGAGAGGGAGGACAGCTCCGCCCCTTCAACCACAGTGCCAAATGCAAGACACAGGGAAAGAGCAGCAACAGCCAGAAAGGTAACTCCAAAGGAGAAAAGCAGGTGGGGAGATGTGTCTCGTATTGCAAATTTTCACAACAAATACAACAATAAAACACACTGACTCAGCGTACAAGGCTTCTCTGCGTAATGTTTTTTTTGATGACAGATTAAAAAATGCAATAGATGAAACAGACTCAGTGTGCAAAGGCCTGTAACCCTCAGTCTCCCATTCCTGCGTGCACATTCAGTTTCTATGCTGCTTGTATCCAGATTGACCTATGGCTAAGCCACGCCCCCCTCCACTGACTTGGACAAACTATCAACATTCAATGACCGGCGCTATGGCAGGTGTCACAGTACACGGCATGTTGCAGGAGGCAATTGATGTTTTTTTGGGACATAACGATCAGACGTCATTGAGAAGTAACCAAAAGGGTCTGAGAGGCCGTTTACACGTACACGGTGATTTTGATAAACGGAGACATCTTCCTTCGTTTGTGCCCTTCGTTTACACGCAAACGGAGATTTCTCCTCTGAAAACGAGTCTTTCTAAAAACTCCGGCCAGAGTGGAGATTTTGGAAAACTCCGGTTGTGCGTTTGCATGTAAACTGAGATAAACGCAGATAAACGGAGTTATAGGCAGCCCACGTCACAGTATGCGCCGGAACTTGCGCCTGTGTAAAAAGTGCGACCTATGTTGCTATGGTGACAATGGATACATGGAAGGCTTGAGCTTCTCGTTACACTGCCACCTACAGGTTTGGCATGCTCTTGTGTATATATACACGGGTAAGTGTAAACGAAGATCTTTTTGAAAACGGAGACGGTGAAATGTCCGTTTATGAAAATAGCCGGCAACGTTTAAACGGCCTCTTAACTACGCATTGGAGGGATATATTAATCTTTTTATTGTTGAGAAGGTCGATGAAAAGCTTAAATTACAAGGCAAAATTTACAGGTCACAGTGTACACTTGTGAACCACCTCTTGTTGCCATTGCCATCAAAGACAACAAGTTAAAGTGCCACTGAAATTCAGGTTTTTGGCTCAGAATATGAGAAAAGGATAACGGCCTTTTTACCATCTTTACCAAGAGTGTCTCTCCGTTAGTTTGGTGCTACAGTATTTACACTGAATCATTCAGCATAACGTTTGCCAACCTTTGTTATCTCTGCGATTACAGATAAATTAATGAAGCTAAGCTCCAGAAGTTAACGTTAGCTTAACTAGAGCCCTTTGGACAACAGCTAACAATGTACGATCACCAAAGTACAAAACTAGAACAAAATAGGCTAATGAACTCCCAGCAAACAAGGTGACATGATGAACAACGCAGCTAGGAGCTAGCGTTAGGCTAACTTTAGCTAATGTTAGCTAGAGATGTTAAAGATAACTTTTGTTTCTTTCCAGCAAAGTGACAATATGTTGCCTCAAACACGATGTTGACTTACCTTAGAACAGATGTAGACATCATTGTTAATCTTATTCATGTTGAGTTGATGTTGTGGTCTAACGTTATCACACAACTTTATCCAAAGGAGACACTTTTCTCAGTTGAGATGTGGTTTAGGAAAGGGTAAAAAATACAAAAATGCACGCCCAGCCTCTCAGGATACCTTGTGTTGCAGTTGCATGTACCCCATGCACACCGTTTGACCATTTTTAAAGTTCAAATCTCCAAAAAGCTCATAAAACAGAACAAAACTGACTTTCTGTAATGCATTTCAATGAATGTCCAGGCAGAGAATGTCCGAGTGTATGGGAATGGCTATACGCACTGTGATTGGCTCATCGCGTTTGAGGGCGGGACTTAGCCATAGGTCAATTGAGCTTTGAAGGGAATATTTAATGTACTTTACTCTCAGTCTGATCTCATCTGCATTATCTGGTTGAAGGCCTTCAGTGACCAGGTTGTTCCTCAGAGGAGGGCTGTAGTACAAGTCTTGGTCTCAAGTTTTAGAGGTTTTAATAATTTCTGAAAGCCAAGACTTTGTTTATATGAAATACAAGGAAAAGCCATTGCACTCATCCCTGCATTGTTACTAAAAGCTTTTCATGTGTAATTTCAGGGAGACATAGAAAGACACAGGGAAAATGACACTGAGTAGGGCCAGAGTGTGGTCGACTAGTGTTGTACCAATTTCATAACATTCAAAAAATAATACTTAACACTGTGTGACCATACAATATTGTGATACTATGCTGTACTAATCTCTATACTGCTCGTACGTAGTGATCCAAGTGTCCTGAAGCCCTGACATAAAAAGTTGTTTGGAAAAACATCATTTGAACTCTGTTTTTAGCCTCATTGTAGCCTGTAGCTCTAACTGCTTCTGTGTACACCGAAATCACATGTGCGCGTGTGCGCGAGACCAGCAAAAGCACGTGAACACACATGAAAGCAGTGCCCATGTCTCACAGTCTCGCGCAAGCACACACACATCAGCGCAGTGTACAGAGAGGCAGTTAGAGCTACAGGCTACAATGAGGCTACAGAGTTCAAATGACGTTTTTCCAAACAACTTTTTATGTCGGGGCTTCAAGACACTTGGATCACTATGGACGAGCAGCATGGAGATATTTTATGGTTTCAATTATGTGTTCTTGGATGTTTTAATCTGGGGCACCGTCAGCCATTAGGTGTGCAGTTGTACTGCTACCCCCTCTCCCCTTGGATCTCCGTAAGTGTTGTGAGGACTCTAAAACTTCACCAGAGCCTCTCGGCATATGGGTGAGTAGATAGTGCACCCAAAAATGAAAATTCAGCCATTATCACTTTAACACCACGTTTACACATAGCTGGGTATTTAGAGAAACGAATATTTCCCCCCCTCCATTTTCAATAATAACATCGTGCACACAACATCGTTTTCAAAAATGTTGTCATTTACATGAACCCGGATAAATACGCCGTCGAGTGCCGTCATAACTATGCCAAACCTATGGGCGGCAGTGTAGGGAGAAGGATGAAGCCATGCAAGCCAATCAGAATCCTCAGAATCGACAACAACAACAACAACGAATAAGACGCGCGACTTCCTGTTCCTTTCAAAACAGTAAACATGGCGAGAGGTTCGTTTGTGTGGACTGACAGTGAAGTGGAGCTACTCCTAAATGTCGCTTTAAACGCTGGATTTCCACTGGATGCGTGTCCGTTGCGGAACGGCAGCGCTGGTTATCCGCTGCGTGCTCCGCCGTCCGTCAATACCCACCAGCTGCATTTGCTGTGTGGAGCGGTGCAGCTCCGCCAGAAGACATCTCGGTGCACTGCCATGATTAATATCTCCTCGTCCATGGTGTCAACGGGGTGAAATGACGTCTGAAAATCTCTGACCTGTTGACTTCAGGCCTGCCTCTGCCCATTATGTAGTTTTCAAGGTGTAGTGCAGGGAAATATGATCCGCCATGAACACTGTGTATTTTATTTTGAAAATTAACCAGATGTTTTATTTTGTTTGTGTGCACGACTTCCTGCCCCGCACGATCTGCTCTGTGTTGAATTACTGCGTTGTGCTCCAGCGTCAGGCAAAAATAGAAGTGCTGCGTGTCTGTTGCTCTGGAGTGCCGGAGCTGAGACGGAGCTGGAACGTAGCACAGCCGCAGCCGGTGGAAACACACACATTGACTAGAATTGAATCCTATCGGCTCCGCTGCCGTGCCGGAGCGGAGACGCAACAGATACGCATCTGGTGGAAAAAGGCCGTAACAAAGCGTTTGCACAAACGTAAAAATGAGTACCACCTTAACAGCATCCATGATCAGTAGCCAAACAAAGTGTAAACATAGGTCGCTCAAATGACGTCAAGCATTTGCTGGCGCATGCTGTGACGTTTCAGAACCTAAAACCCCGTTTCACCCAGTTTAGACGGCAACACATAAACGGCGTTTTCAGAAATCTCCACTTTGGCCGGAGTTTTTACAAATTATCTATTTCCGTGAAAAAAACTCTGTTTGCGTGTAAACAAGAGGCCAAACCGTATGAAAATATGTGCGTTTTTCCTACATGTAAACGGGGTATAAGAGCTGCATCATACTACTGTCCTATGACAGTACTCCTTGGTTTTTTCAGGCTTAACCTTCATCCCAGCCCGACTTTAAGTTACTGTTCAACTTATCAAGCAGCCTTTTAGGTGGGACTTTATTTGGGTGGCGAAAAAAAATTTTGTTGCTGACCCCTCTACAACAATAGATTGCTTTGCTTCCATGTCAGACTCCAGCCTGCCACTCCAAACTCGGGGCATGCCAACTGACATCTACTGTATATAATGTAATGTCTATGGATAATATGAATAACCCCATAGAACCCAACTTTAAGGAAAAAAGAACAACAACAAAACAACAACAACAACAACAACAACAAAAACTATCCCTTTAAAGGAGCATTACAGTTGATTAAAATTGGGTCATATTTCTGGTCTTGTCTTGTTCTATGAGTTATTATAGCATTACATTCCACAAAGTAGCTGCAGTTAACAAGCCAACAGTGTGTCCAGATTATCTAGATCAACAAATTTGGAGGTTTAACCAAAAAGGAACACACGCAAAATGTTGGTTATAGAGCTGAACTAATAAATGGATGGATTTCTTATCACTTGATCAACAGAACAATGATTGATAAGTATTTTGATAATCATTTAGTTATTAAGGTCATATTCAAGGCAAAGGTAGTGAACAAAATGCAAAACATTCTTTTGAGTCCAGCTTTTGTAATGTACAAATCCACTGCATTTCTTTGCTAATTATCTTTGTAAAGTGGTTCTCTTTGGGTTATGAACTTATGGTTGAATTACAAAGCAGTTTTAAGCATGACACCTTGGGCTCCAGGAAGTTGAAATGTTTTGTTTTTGTTTTTCTTTCTTTTTTTTACATTTAACAATCCATGCAGTATATCTATTACTTAAAACTATAAATAAATGAATACATTAAAGATTAGCACATTAATCTATATGTATGGACTGTAGTGGAGTGTCCTTCTGGATTAGTCTGTGATGAGTATATTGAGGTGGCCTTGCATGCAGCTGATTGTTACGCATAAGTCTCCAGTTAATGTGATCTCCATCAGCTCTTTGAACGTGTCTTTCTGCATGCATTGCCTTGTCCTGCAAGTACCATGAGCATAAACTGACCGTACTGTAACTGCTTAACAGGTAAATGCACTGTATGTTGATGGTGTTATTTATGTATAATGTTTCCATCTAATGCATCTGTGCTGGATGCATGAAAGGGAGGATCAGATGCATATATTACATTTTATCACAGGTTCTGTTCCATATTCATCCTTGTTGGTTTGTCAGTGCCTTCATATAGAAAGGAAGGATCAGCTATATTTACATTCAGTGTAAAACTACAAAATGGGTCAGTAAAATTGGATGGATGCAAAGCCACACATGGAACTACTGTGTGAAAACTGTTTTGTATTCATGAGAATGCTGACTGAAGTGGCAGAGGGTTAAATTGAACCTCATAGCAGAGATACTGCAGACGAGCAAAATGCCTGTATCACCTCACAGTCACAGCAATGGTATTAGCCATCCACCCCACAGGCAGGTGTGCATTTGAATTTTGTATGGCTATCAGCTAAAATGCCTTTATTTTGGTCAGATTTTTCTTCTGTTTGTCACTAATTTATATGATTGCATGTGAGAATGTCATCAGCATGTAATAAATTAATTTCCCTTAACTTCAATCATTATTTTGGGCTATAAAGATTCACTGAAATACACCAGATTTTTCACATTAGAACCAAGTGCCAACTTCCAGTTCTGAGAAATTAAGCCAATGCGAAAGTGTCAAGAACTTCAGTTCCTCTAATGGCCACTTGAGGCTGGCTCCAAAACAGAGTAAGTCCCCATAGGCACTAATGTTAAAATGCCCAACTTTACAGCAGAAATAAACATGTTTAAAGCCTGGTACAATAGCTAATTTCCCAATCTATGACAACTGTACAGGGGATAAACATTTCTATAACTCAACCGTTTATTTTTGATCGAGGCTTGAAGTTATGCATATTTAAGGGCATGGCTGCAGGGCAGCAATGTTGGTTAGGTAATATAACCATGGCCAGTTTCATAGTGTATTGGTGTAACCAAGGTCTGAAATTAACACCCACCAAACACCAAATGCGGGTAGATTTTCTGTTGGCCGAATAACTTCTTATCTTGAAAGGCTATCTGCCACACCAGTGGGTAAATGTCAAAATAGTCATGTAATATAAAAAAAAAAAAAATGTTGAGAGTTTCTGCCGTGTTTGGTATCATTTAGCACACTGCTCAGCAGAGACACACACACACACACTCATGCCCATCTAAAAGGTGCTGTGAAACTGACCATCTTGAGAGGCTCTCGTTTTGCGGCACTGTTTACTGTACAGGACATTTTAGCTGATCCGGAGGCCCCGTTGTCTACACGGCAAACTCTTTATTACCTCCCACATTGTCTCTCCCACATAGCTCCACTTTTTCTTTCACAATAAAAGCCCTAGAAATATACTCTGCATCACTGCTTACCAGGGTTGGAAATGAACTTTTTCATTTACCTGCCACTGCAGCTTGTGGATAGCAAAATCTCCCAGCCACTCAGTGGATCACCATTGTTTTTTGGCTGGCCAGTGAAGCAAAATCTAGCAGCCACTTGCATATTTTACCAGTATATGACTAGTGGATGATGCTAATTTCCAACTCTGTTGCTTGCCAGAGGGAATTTATTCACATGCTGAGGCTGATGAGTTGTTCAATTAAAATAAATTAAAAATTATTAATTAAAAATAATTTTGTTTCAGATTTCGATCTGGCCACTTCTGTAAGAGTTTAATTCAACATAAGACCTTATTATCTCAATGAAATGTACTGAAACAAATGTATATGCGAAACCAAAAAGGCAATTTATTATTTTGGCCAGTAAAAAAACAATATGCCTGGCCGGTGGATGTTTTCATCTACCAGCCACCTTGGCCAGTAAGTCAAAAAGATCATTTTGGACTGTGGATTTGATATTCAGTTTTTTTCAGAATACCAGTGACTATAATTTAATTTACAAGGCACTGAAATATAAATAAATGGCAATGGCATTGAAGAACTGTGACATTTTTTTTTGCATACACTGTGCACAGATGTTTATTGAACTAAAAAACAAAAGCCCTATGAACAAAAAATAGTGGTAACATTGGCTCCGTACAACTATAGACTGTAAAAAACAACAACAACAAAAAAAAACAGATAAAGTCACTGTGACATCACCCATTAGTTTGTCAACTCATGTTTCAAGCCTCAAGTTCATCATTTTGGACGTCACTATCTTACTACTTGGGGGAGGGGGAGGGACCAGACTAAGAGTGATTCAGAGACATTGATGAAACGGACCACTCGGGAGCAGAGTACCCCGCCCGGTATGGGGAAACTGGTGCCTCCTCCTGGAGCCAGACCCAGGGGGAGAGCTCGCCAGCGAGCTTCTCGTAGCCGGGCCTTAGGCCATGGGGCCCGGTTGGGCTCATCCCAAAGTAACAACATGGAGCCGGCCCTGTGGGCCCACCACCCGCAGGGACAGAAATTGGGGTCGGGTGCATTGTGTGCTGGGCGGCAGGCAGGGGCGGTGCCCCTAGCGTGGCAATCCCTGGCGTTGCGGACTGGCTTTTGGTACATGAAATATCACCTCTCTGGTGGGGAAGGAGCCGGAGCTGGTGCAGGAGGTGGAGCGGTACCGACTAGATATAGCTTGTGGCTCACCTCCACGCACAGCACTGGTTCTGGAACCAAACTCCTGGAGAGGGGGTGGACTCAGACCCCGGCTGAGCGCCGCTGTGTTGGGGTTCCCCCCCGGAGAATGAGAGGGTCGCCTTGATGCAACTGCAGGTCGCAGAGAGAAGGTCTCTGACTGTTGTTTGTGCTTATGCACTGAATGGCAGCGCAGAGTACCCGGCCTTCTTGGAGTCTCTTGGTGGCGTCCTGCAAGAGGTGCCGGCTGGGGACTCCATAGTTCTCCTGGGGGACTTCAACGTTCATGTGGGCAATGACGGAGAAACCTGGAGGTGGGTGATTGGGAGGAATGGCCTACCTGATCTGAACCCGAGCGGTCCTTTATTATTGGACTTCTATGCGAGCCATAGACTGGCCATAATGAACACCATGCTCAAACACAGGGAGGATCATAAGTGTACCTGGTACCAGAACACCCTAGGCCTAGGATCAATGATTGAACTTGCGGTCGTATCAGCAGATCTGCGGCCATGTGTCTTGGACACTCAGGTGAAGAGAGGAGCAGAGCTGTCAACTGATCACCACCTGGTGGTGAGTTAGATCAGATGGCGGGGCAGGCTGCCGGACAGACCTGGTAAACCCAAACGTGTAGTGAGGGTGAACTGGGAATGTCTGACAGAGGACCCTGTCCGTGGGGTCTTCAACTCCCACTTCCGGGAGAATTTCTTGTGCATCCTGGGGGAGGTTGGGGACATGTAGTCTGAGTGGGCCATGTTCAAAGCCTCCATTGTGGAGGCGGCTGCTAGGAGCTGTGGTCAGAAGGTTGTTGGTGCCTGTAGGGGTGGCAACCGAAGAACCTGTTGGTGGACACCAGCGGTGAGGGAGGCCGTCGTAGAAAAAATAAATTTCTCCCCAGTAATACTACAACTAGAACGCTGCAGCAATACAATATAAATAAGCAGAAAAAAACCTATAAAACACAAGTTAAAGATACAAAAAAGAAGCAAAAAGAGTGCAAATAGTCAGAGCTGCTGCAACAGGCTGCCGACCCCTAGTGCCGCCTTGGTTGTAGGTGGTGAAAAGCAGAGTCTTGAAATCGATGCAATATTAAACAGGAAGCTAGTGATGTCACTGGAGAACTGGAGTGATATGATATATGGAGGGGGTTCTAGTAATGATATGGGAGGCTGAATTCTGGACCAATTGGAGTCTATGAAGTCACTTGAGAGGAAGGCCAAAGAGGACAGAATGGCAATGGCAAAAACGAGGATGGCGGCACTGTGAGATGAAAGTCATGTGCAAAGACATCTAATATTACGTAGATGAAGGTGTGCAGACTGAGTCAAAATATTGATGTGGGCCTCAAAGGACAATGTACTGGGGAGGGAGGAGGATGGACTTTGGAGTAGGCAATGTTCAAAAAGAAACTATGCAGTTTAGCCAAAGTAGATTTAGTACCTACAAGGAGAACCTCAGTTTTATCACTGTGACATTTGAGGAAGTTTTGCGAGAGTCAAAATTTAATGATCAATAAGCAAGGAGGGAATTGGGTGTAAGAGTGCAAGTAAGCTTGGTAGATAGATAGAGCTGGGTGTCATCTGCATAGCAGTGGAATTAATTGCCATTTTTTTCCTGAAGCTATAGAGGAGGTAGACGGTAGATAATAAATAAAAGGGGACCTACGACAGAGCCCTGATGTACACCACTAATGGAAAAGAGTTGGATCTGAAACTTCTAAGTTGAATAAAGAGAGAGAGGTGATATGATTTTAACCAAGCAAGAGTGGCATCAGTGATAGTGGCTATTCTCTCTAGGAGGATATTAACGAGAATGGTTAAAAGCATCGGTGCAGATGAAAAAATTCTTCTTGACTGAACTATGAATGATGTGTTGTTACGGGACAAAATCTTTGCCTGATTCTATTATTATTATAGGAGGGTAATTTAAAGTAAATTATATGCATTAAAAACATTTTTGTGCGAGCAGTAAATCTAAACGGAATATGATTGAACAAATAATTTGCTTTTGACAGAAATCCAAGAGGAGACAGAGCTCTTGCGCCCATGAAAAAACAAAGTCTTGGCTTTAAGAATATTAAAACCTCTTAAAACCCAGTGAGTCCCCACTGATGACCCACTTAAGGTAATGTAGTTCTAAGCAGCTTAGCATCCAGCATCAAAGCATAACATTTATTGTTTAAACTTTTGCAAGTGTGGACCAGATAGCTTGGTTAGATTCTCAGATTCTCTACAATTTAGTCACTCATTTCAATTTACGGACACCACGCGCACAAAAGTATAAGTCACTTAGAGATGCCTGCATGGTAAACAGGAGAGATGAAAAAGTAAGGTCTCTTCCTCCAAGGTGGTAACAAAGTCTGAATATATATCTATTCCCTTAATTTACTATTTATATTCCTTTAGTGCATAAGGGACACTGATCAAAAGAATCACAAGGGTTTTCATAATATTAATCCAAGTTGTGAATATTGTCGTGTACTGTCTATTGCTTACTTTATGCTAAATTTGTTCATCAAAGGGACTGTTGATGTTTTGTTTTAAATCAGTCAGTCAGAGTTGAAAGTGGCTATTTCATCTATCTATCTATCTATCTATCTATCTAAATATATTTATATATATATCATAAAAAATCCCCCTCCCATGTGGGGGTGGTGGTATGTCTTCCTCAAGCTCGGGTCTCTACCAGAGGCCTGGGAGTTTGAGTGTTCTGAGCCGTATCTTAGCTGTTTCTAGGACTGCACTCTTCTGGACAGAGACCTCAGATGTTGTACCTGGAATCTCCTGGAGCAGATGTCGGCCACCTCTTCAATCTGTCAATGGTACATGCCATTCAGTACCATTCCTCAGCCTCCCTTGTTCCGCTTAATAGCAGGTGTATTAGCAGGGTAGCTGATTGGCAGGGCATACGTGTTGATGGCTCTGACCTTGTTCTTTCCGTTCAGCTGACTTTTATGTGCTAACTCATATCAACCTTAAAGGTAATTAAGAGAACTGAAATCCAAGCATAACCGCTGTGTGTTGATGTGTGTTATTAATATGTTATCACGGTATTATCAATGTTTTCAGTGTTTCATCAATATATTATTACCACTTCATCAATATATTATTGATGATGCAGAATGATGTAGAATGAAGCCTTCCTAGTGAAGTTAAGCTGCTGTGCAGAGAGTGATAGGAGAGCTGCAGCAACAGTACCACTGGTGTCCAGGGCAGCTGTGAAGGGAAATACACAACACTGTACATGCGCACCCTGGGAAAATACATACATCTGAAGGCCGGTCCAAGCACCTGCACACATACAGTATACACTTGCCCTGACCTAGATGGCTGGGATACATGAAAGAGTGGCGGATAAGATCAGAGTAAAAGAAACCTGCTGAGGTAGGCACTTTTGGGTAAAAGATGTAAACAACCTACTACCAGTTGGAGGCGGCTTCCAGGGGTCAGATGAGGTAAAAAGTGATATTGTGACATATGTGAACTGAAAAAAACAATAGTAATTCCACACATATGATTGGTTAAAAATTTAAGAAAGTGAGCAAGACAGAGAGAGAGAGACTGAGAGACTGGGTATAAAGGTCTGTGCCCGAGGCTTTTGGGTTTAGTTCTTGGTCTGGACCACCAACTCAAATGAGTTTATTTAATCTCTGAACATGGAATAAACCTTCTTGCATTGGATTTCTGATCAGCCTCCTCTTTTTCTTCAGAGTGCTGTGGATTCTCTTTGACTTTACTGGAAGCAATTTTTACTGAATATTGATCAACATCACAGGAGCTAGTTTATACCACAATGGGACCACAGTTTTTTTGACATAATATTTTTCATCTTCCTGCATCGTGTTGTTGGGTATGCTTGTTTTCGTTTCCTTGCTAGCTAAAAATAAAAGTGTCCTCAAGCTTTTTGGTATATTTTTCACCCCGAGACAGCCATGGGAGTACAGCATGCACTCCCTGTTTGGAAGGCCAATGGGCGCTCATGTATCTTTGCAGCCACCATACTGCACACTTTGAAGGTCTTTTTTCATCATCATGGCTCAGTGACAGTCATTGAGTGCGTTTACATGGACAGTTTAATTCCCTTTTCATTCTGAATGAAAGTTCATTCCTATTAAAAGTGATGAAAATGAAAATGGCCAATGCGATTGAAATTACATTCCGATGTAGGAGGCTGATTCCGTTTCTAATTCCGAATAAAAGAAATTCTCGCATTTGTATACACTCAATCCTCTTTAAGTTCATTCCGGTCTTTCTGTGCATGCTCATTTCCTTGCCCTTCTAGGCGCGATGACGTATATAAAGTACACGTGACTCGTTGCACTAACCGGTTTCCATTCACCAAAGCACGGTCTTCTGTCTCCCTTCTTCGACCTTCTACCTCCTTTCTCCTCCTCAACAGACGCAGCATTAGCAGAAAAGGTTGTTGTCGTACTGCTGCTTCTAGAATATAAGCAAAACAAGCCCGAAAAAGGCACTAAGAACGGCATCGTCAAGCATCTTGTTATCCAGAATGCGGACTACAGTGTTTTCTTCCGGTAAACGTAAACACGTAACATCCACCCCGCCCCCTATCCAATCAGAAACCCTCCCTCTGCCCAAACCTTGCGCGGACCCGAAAACCTCATTCAGAATGAATATTTCCCATGTAAACTTCCTGGAAAAACTTTAATTCCGAATGATTTCATTCAGATTTATTTCATTCTGAATGAGAAGCCATCACGTAACCGCACCCACTATATAATGTTATGTATTTTGTTTAATACCTGGAGTACAAAAACAATGCTGATGTCATTGGAAAGCTAACAATCTCTTTGGTCCAACACAGCATGAAACAAATATTTAAAAATCGTAAAAAATTAACATCTGAAGAAAAAAAAAAACATATACGTTTTACACATACGGGCTGATTACAACTTGCTTTGTGGTGATTTATTCAACATGTTATTAATAATGCATCATGTTCCAGATACTGTAGATGTCCAAAGCCCCCACACACATGAATATGTGAGTATCTCTCTCAATACTGTCCGACTTCCCTGCTCTATCTGTGGCTCTCAGCTCCCTGGGTCCTGCTGAAGACATAAATCTTTAAAATGGCTTTTTTTTTTTTTTTTTTTCAAAGTTCAGTAATTTACAATTACATCTTTACAAATTACAAAATAGTACATCTGTTGGATACCATTGTCTGCTGCAGATTAATACAAGTATGTGTCAATACTGAGTATTCACAACACTAAGAAGATGTATGTAGGATTTAGTTAAACTAAAATAAAAAAGACCAAACAAAACTGCAGCAGTGTTGAATCGATATGCTGAGCTCTCCTGCCTCAAGATTCTCATCGGGTTGTAATCCCACACATTGACAGAAGGTTCTACACACTTTCATGTCTGTATCTTTGATGCTGTGTCAGGATTAAAGTCTTGACAGCAAATAGAATGTACAAAACAGAATGCACTCCAACTCCTTCACACCCCTGACTCCTCTTCTGCAAAACATTTAATGATTTTCCATTTGAAATGTCCACATAAACTTCCACATTTCTCAAGCATGTTAGGGCATCAAGGATTATTTTCAAATCTAATTATTATACTTGAGGCTAATTGAGTATAATTGGTGTAATTAGGTCTACTTTATAAGAGTCAATTTAGTCAACTATATGAGAGTCAAATTGGTTCTATTTGGTAAAAAGATGTTAGATTACACACTCATCATCTCTGCAAGAGCTGTTGCAAAATACACTACTACCACTCTGCACTCACAGGCCCAGAACACTTCTCCTCTCAAGCAGTGTCTTACTGTGAGTGATGTGGTCCTACATTAACTCAATTTCAAATGACTCCAATGACATATTTTATCAGATACTGTTTTAAAGCAATTTTAGTTCTTTGATCATTTGTATTTTTGCACCTTCCAAATACATCATATAGTCTTCATTAGCACATATACCCATTCACATCAGATGTCTTTGAACAGTCCCATGGAGGTCCATTCCCTTATGACTGTAAGGTGTGGTTGAAAGCTCTGAAAAAGCTGGTGGAACCTGAGCTGAGCAACTGACCAACTTAAGATAATAATCTTAAAGATTTCGATTTAAATAAATGTCTCGCAAGTAACTATCAATGAGTGAGGTAAGACAATGGTGATTGAGCCTATGGCCCACTGGATGTCAAGGGCTGACATTGCCATTCATCAAAATGCGCTGACAAAAAGATCTCATTCGGTTAAATGGGACAACTGTATGTCTGCTCCTTTCCAGGTCAGTAATGGAGTCAGACAGGGGAGCATCTTATCTCCTATTCTGTTTAATTTCTACATGAACGAGTTATCTAAACAGTTAAACTCCTGTAAAACTGGCTGTATGGCTGGCAGTATGGTGGTGAACCATCTTATGTACGCGGACGGCTGTGTGATTCTTAGCCTGAGCTCAGCCCGTCTTCAGCAGCTTCTTAATGTGTGTTCTATGTATGGGGAACAATATGATGTAAAGTATAACAGTGCAAAAAGTGTTATTATGATCTGCGGAACTAAGGAAGATAAATATAAGGCGTTTCCTGACTTTAAACTGGCAGGTAACTGGCACTGAATATCTGCAGTGTAGTGAAATACCTTAGACACGTGATCACAGACCAGCTGACAGATGACGAGGACATTTATCGTCAGTGTCGTATGTTGTATGTGCAAGCAAATGTCACATAAATTCAGTTGTTGCACTGAGGGAGTGAAGCTGACTCTGTTTAAAGCATGTTGTTCTCCTTTGTACACTGCACATCTGTGGTTGAATTATAAAAAATCGAGCCTTCAGAGACTGCAAGTGGCTTATAATGATGCTCTGAGATTAGTGCTAAAAAGGCCCAGATGGACCAGCGCTACTGAAATGTTTGTGACTGCTCGAGTAAACACTCTGGAATCTGTTTTGAGAAACTTAATGTATAGGTTTATTTGCCGGTTAAATGATTCTGAAAATGAAATTGTTTTGGTACTGGTAAACATTGTGTACAGTACCAGTGTCTCAGCTTTGGGAGAACTGGTATAAGTGCCTTTTAAAAATAGGTCACTAGACTATTTTTTTTTTTATTGTGTTTGTTAATCTTTTGTATTGTGTGTGTTTTTATGGACCCTGAGTCTGGAATAAAGTATATCTATCTATCTATCTATCTATCTATCTATCTATCTATCTATCCAACTCATCAAATATCATTACTTTGTCAGTGGCCCTACACATCAAAATATGATGCACTAGGTACCATCCTGCGTCAGTTTTGGACATTCAGGGACAGCGTGTCAATTGTGTCTTTTCAAGATGCACCTCCATTTTCAAAGGAAATGTACTGCTGGAAGTTTCTGCTGGTTGAATTAAGTTTTTTTTTGTTTTTGTTTTTTTCAAAATAAACTCACACAATAGGTAAAACACTTCATTTTTAGGCTTACCTCCTTATGTCTAGGCAACAAAGATACATGGTTAGGTATAAGTACAAATGTTCAACTGCTTGTTAATGCAAATAGCCAATCAGCCAATCATGTGGCAGCAACTCAATGCATTTAGGCATGTAGACATGGTCGAGACAACTTTCTGAAGTTCAAACTGAGCATCAGAATGGGAAAGAAAGGTGATTTAAGTGACTGTGAACTTGGCAGGGTTGTTGGTGCCAGACCTGCTGGTCTGAGTATTTCAGAAAAAGAAAAAAAAGAGAAAATAACCAATGAGTGGTAACTCAAATAACCACTTGTTACAACCAAGGTATACAGAAGACCATCTCTGAACATACAACATGTCGAACCTTGAAGCAGATGGGCCACAGCAGCAGAGGACCACACTGGGTGCCACTTCTGTCAGCTAAGAACAGGAAACTGAGACTACAGTTTAGACGGGCTCACCGAAATTGGACAATAGAAGATTAGAAAAGCGTTGCCTGGTCTGATGAAACTCGATTTCTAAGTTTTTGCAACATTCAGATGGTAGGGTCAGAGTGTTTGGTATAAACAACATGAAAGCATGGATCCACCCTGCCTTGTATCAATGTTTCAGGCTGGTGGTGGTATAATGGTGTGAGGCATGGACGTCGGAACTATTTTCTGAGAGGGGGGGCGGGATTTTTGTTGGGAGGGGCGGGGGAAGCACGCACACTTATCAATGATTAAGGATTTGATTTGAAGTCATTTTATAATAACATGCAGTTATAAGAGAACTAGAATGGATGAACACGGCATCTTTATTGTTAAGAAAATGAAACTTTGATAACTAAATCAAGCCATTTAAGGAACATAACATTATTTGTAACCTTGAATGAAAAAAAGAAAAGTCTGCGCTCCTGACTCAGGGCTTTCATGCATTTCCAAAAGTGGACCTTCTCTCAGTTGACCTACTGATGAAGATTTTAGGCAGGGTCGAGACATCACTTTCATCCATAAGGTCACTGTGAGCGTTCATAATGGCCAAATGTGTTAGTCTCTCCTGCGTCATGGTGTTGCGCAGCCAGGTTTTCAGCCTGCGCAAGGCTGAGAAAGAGCGCTCGGATGCCGCGACAGATATGGGCAGGGCCAGACAGAGCTTAACGAGCTTCTCCACCTCCGACAGCATGGAGCGGGTTTGGGGCTGCAAGGTTTGCAGGATGGACACAACATCCTGGATGCCAAGGCTACTGTATGTAGTCAGGCAGGTTGCATATCACATCAAAAGCATAGATCTATGCATTAATGATATGAAAGAGATAAATGTAAGTCAGACAAATTGAGTTTATATTCTGATTCTTTATTTTTTAAAGCATAATGCAGTGGGTAGGGAGGCTGGGGTGCTGGGGTGCGGGGGTGCGGATGGGAGGGGGTGTGGCCGCACCCCCCGCAACCATAGTTCCGACGTCTATGGTGTGAGGGATAATTTCTTGGCACACTTTGAGCCCCTTAGGACCAGTTGAGCATTGTTTAAACACAACAGCCTACCTCAGTATTGTTGCTGACCGTGTCCATCCCTTTATGACCACAGTGTACCCATCTTCTGGTGGCTACTTCCAGCAGGGTAACGCACCATGTCCCAAAGCCCAAATCATCCCAAACTGGTTGCTTGAACATGACAATGAGTTCGCTGTACTCCAATGGCCTCCACAGTCACCAGATCTAAATCCAGTAGAGCACCTTTGGGATGTGGTGGAACTGGAGATTTGCATCATGGATGTGCAGCCACCATATCTGCAGCAGCTATGTGATGCTATCATGGCAATATGGACCAAAACCTCTGAGGAATGTTTCCAGCACCTTGTTGAATCTATGCCATCAAGAATTAATGCAGTTCTGAAGGCAAAAGGGACCCAACCCTGTGCTAGCAAGGTGTACCTAATAAAGTGGCCGGTAAGTGAAAGGCTGGTAAGTGTAAGACAGAAATCAAGATGGCAGCATGTCCTTTGTCTCTGTCATGGGTCTGTTTGTTTTAGTGTTTTTTAGTGTTTTTTAAGGATTTTTACCTAAGGTTTTTGCGCTGACGAATGGCCAACTCTCAAAGGTCTGTGGATTGTTTCATGTTTTGTCTGCTTTGGAAGGCTGCTCTGCCTTGTACGCTCTGGCCTGCTCGTTCTGCTTGTGGACTGGTTTGCTAGCCGTGGCTTGCTCTGAGCTTTTTGGAACTGTGAGGTGTGATTGACTTTCTGCCTGGAGCTGCTGTGGCGGGGCTCGAGGTTGGTCCTGGATTACAGCAGCATACAGCAGTTTTTTTTTCACCTCACCCATCCTGCACTGCTTCTGAGGCCTGTTCCATCCACCCTGCTCTGCAGTCTGAAGCCTGCTTCATTACCCTGCTCTGCAGCCTGCGACCTCTCCATCCACCCTGCTTTGCAGCCTGAGGCCTTTCCAGCCACCCTGCTCTGCAGCCTGAAGCCTGCTTCATTACCCTGCTCTGCAGCCTGCGGCCTCTCCATCCACCCTGCTCTCCAGCCTGAGGCCTTTCCATCCACCCTGCTCTGCAGCCTGCGGCCTGCTTCATCACCCTGCTCTGGAGCCTGAGGCCTGCTTCATCACCCTGCTCTGCAGCCTGAGGCCTGCTTCATCAACCTGCTCTGCAGCCTGCGGCCTGCTCCATCCACCCTGCTCTGCGATACACCGCTTCCTGCACGCCATTTTCTCTCCTGGGATTGAACTCTGTGCAGGTACTATGCATTCTCTCTACATGGTCCTCATCGCTACTGTGACTCTCTTGGACTTTGGGTTAACTACCTACCATGGGGAGTGCACACCAGCTATTGTGCTTTCTCCTCCAATTACTCCAAACCCTGAAACTAATAACTTGCTCAGTGAACGAAGTGAACAAGTGCTGACCCATTCTTATATGGATCCTTTCATTTTTGCACAATGGTTATGTCTTGTTTGCACTTCTGTCTTAGAATCAAACTTCATATTGTCCGATAAGTCTCTTGTCATGTTGCATGCTAGACTACACTCTAAAACAGAAACACCTAGCAACCTTGAAATTACTAGGAAAAGATTTCTGTTGTTTATTTTACTCTTGATTTCTGGTATCCAGCCTAATCCTGGTCCTGGTACCGCTATTTGTAACACACCTGCTGAATTTAAGGATAGGACCGGGCTAGGTTTAATCCATCTGAATATTCGTAGTCTGCCTTCAAAGATCAATATGCTGCATATCTGGGCAAAATCAACTGATGCAGATGTCATTGTTCTGTCTGAAACGTGGCTTAGTAAATCTTACTCTGATAAAGCCATCTCCATTAAAGGGTATAATGTATTTAGGGCCGACCGCCCCAAGAAAGGGGGCGGGGTTGCAATTTATTGTAAATCAAAATTTAATGTAAATGTCCTGCAGTCCAAATCAATTAGTAAACAGTTTGAGTTCTTAGCCATAAATCTTGAAATTTCGAATGGGTTCTTCATCACTGTTGTGGGCTGCTATAGACCCCCATCAGCCACTGCTGAAGCGCTAACTTCTCTGAATCAGCTTTTAGCTGACCTGCACTATAATGAAATAATATTAACCGATGATCTCAATTGGGATTGGCTAAATTCTAAATCCGATGCCTTCAAAGATTCCTGTGTTTCATTAAATCTTACACAGCTCATTGAAAGCCCCACACACCCCAATTTGAAGTGTCCTGACAAATCATCTTTAATTGACTTGTTTTTGACTAATGCTCCACACAAGTATTCAATGTCAGGTGTCTTTGCAAACGATATAAGTGACCACTGTGTGATTGCTGCAGTCAGAAATGCCAAAATTCCAAAATCCAAACCTCGTATTTTGATAAAACGTAATATGAAGGCCTTTGTTGAACAGGGGTTCTTCTATGATTTATATAATACTAACTGGGACCGTATTGAATTAATTGATGATGTAGAGACTGCATGGCAATTCTTCTCTGAGGGTTTCTCTTCCCTGCTTGATCAGCATGCTCCCTTCAGAAAATATAAGGTCAAGGGGAGGGATAATCCCTGGTTCACGTCTGATTTAGCCGATTTACTGCATAATAGAAATCTTGCCTGGGCTAAGGCCAGAAAGACTCAGTCTGAGGCAGATAAACTTATATTTAGGCAACTCAGAAATCGTTTTACCTTTCTTATCAAAAAAGCAAAGTCCACTTTTTATCTTTCTGCAATAACGAAAAATTTAAACGACCCTAAAAAATTTTGGAAAGTGATCAGATCTATCTCAGCCACTGATAATCATTGCGAACTCCCATCCTGTATTGTTAATGATGCTACTACTGTAACTGACAGGGCTACTATACTTGATAGTTTTAATAATCATTTTTCTGCCTCTGGTTCCCTATTCTCTAGGTCTTCTTCCACGATTGCTATGCCTGCCCTTGATCTTGTGTCTTCTGCCCTAGATGTTGGTAACATGTCTCTAGGCCATATCTCTGCTGGTCAACCTTCCTTTGTTTTTAGGTTGTTCTCAGTGGAAGAGGTCCATAGAGCTCTTCTCTCTCTCGACATTTCTAAATCTGCAGGCCCAGACCACTTGGAACCATATTTTTTAAAGCTAGCTGCTGATTTTATTGCCAAACCTCTCCAATATCTTTTTAATCTTTCTATCACTACAAATTGTATTCCTGAAATTTGGAAAGTTGCTTATGTCCTTCCCCTTTTGAAAGGAGGGGACCCTACTTGTTTAAATAATTATCGACCTATCTCCAAGTTGTCCATCCTGTCGAAGGTCCTTGAAGGTCTAGTAAATGACCAGTTGAAGGATTTCCTTCATACTTACAACATTCTTTCCCCATATCAATCCGGCTTCAGGAAACAACATAGCACAATTACAGCCACCCTCAAACTCACCAGTGATATAATAGATTGGCTGGATCATAAGAAATTTTGTACAGCTCTCTTTGTTGACCTTTCTAAGGCCTTCGACACAGTCGATCATTCTATTTTGAAACAACGACTGTTTGACATAGGTTTATCTGAGCAGGCCGTTGGTTGGTTTGATAATTATTTGTCAAATAGAAAACAATGTGTTTATTTTGAAGGCAGCTCATCCACTCTGCTAAATGTTTCTACCGGTGTGCCTCAGGGCTCAGTTCTGGGCCCGATTTTGTTTGTTATTTATGTAAATACATTGGGCAGAAACATCCCAAATGCCAAATTTCATTTTTATGCTGATGACACGGTTATATACTGTTGTGGCTCCACTCTTGCCGAGGCCCTTGGCAACTTACAGATTGCTTTTAACCTTGTGGAAAGTCAGCTCATTGAATTGAGACTTGTCTTAAATGCTGCCAAAACTAAACTGATGATATTTTCCAATGGCAGGGAAGTACCTGTGTCTCCTCCCAGCATTTTGTCATTACAAGGGTGTGAGATTGAAATTAAGACTGAAATTGGGATTCTTTTTCCGCCACAGATCTTGTTTTTCTGTTTCTACCAGGAAAAAGTTGGTTGCTGCCACTTTCCTCCCTGTACTTGATTATGGCGACCTCTTATATATGTATGCCCCTGCAAATTGTCTGCGTTCTTTGGACACCGTGTATCATGGTGCCTTAAGGTTTGTCACTGGATGTAAACCCCTCACTCACCATTGCACTTTACATGCTCGAGTTGAGTGGCCATCTCTGGCAGCACGCCGCCTTATACATTGGCATATTTTTATTTATAAAGCCATCTTGGGTCTGCTCCCCCAATATTTATGTAATTATTTCTCTAAATCCCAAAGCAATTACCGCTTGTGTTCTAACGAGTTTTATGTATTAAACGTGCCCAAAGTTAATTCTGAATTTGGTAAGCACTGCTTTAAGTACGCTGCACCTGCTGCTTGGAATGCACTGCAGAAAATTCTAAAGTTAAAGGAGCTCATCAACCTTGGATCTTTGAAAACTTGAGTGAGAGAAATTGGAGCAGCTTCATACCGCACTTGTTCTTGTTTTAATGTGAATCCAGAGTTTTAGTCCTGTTGCTTCTATTCTGTAATGTATTTTATCTCTGTTGCTGTGTGATTTCTGTGTGTCTTATAATTGTTGCAACTTTTCTATGCTGCTGTCTTGGCCAGGCTTCCCTTGAAAAAGAGATCATTGTGTCTCAACGGGACCAACCTGGTTAAATAAAGGGAATAAAATAAATAAAATAAATATAAGTATGCTTGTTACTGACGTAGTGTCACATGACATGCCATACATCTGTCTGTGACATACGTCACTAGCGTAGCATGCTACACCTACAAACACACCACATTTTTAATAAAATAATTCAATTGATTTTTGGTTTTCACACAGAGAACACATTCTGTTCCCAAGTCATCATATAATACTGCTTTGTTGGTGGAATTTCTAATTTACATATTATGCACTAGGTATCCTCTTGTGTCTGCTGTTGATGTTGCGTGACACCACCAAAATTATGTGGTAAAGTTTAGAAAAAACATCATGGTTTGGCTCTACATTCATACAAGAGCTGAACATCAGGCTCCTGGGTGAAAGTCTGGGGTTTGTTGAACCCATCCACCTCCCCTTCCATCTGCCCTATAGGGACTTTGCAGCTCCTTATATTATGTCGTCACTGGCAGCATTTAAAACTGACACCGTTCAGTAGTGTATCATACCGCCGCAACAGGTGCTGTCCGGCCAACCTGCGGCGTATCCTGCCACCACAAAAGGTTCCGTCTGGCTGCATAACAAACTGAGGCTGTCCAGCAGTGTATCATACTACTGCAAAAGCATCACTGTCTGATGCCAAAGTCACTGACAGTGGTGGTATTTGATGACTTTGGAAATAAAAATAGGTTGGAAATGAACGGCAGGTTCTCGAGTTTGTTTGACACATCCAACTCCCCTCACCTCCCACCTTATATGGACTTTCTTGCTCTTAATGCTATGTTTATGGCCCACTGCGTCATAAATACGTACCGCCTGGTGCGTATCATACCATTGCAAATGGCGCCTCTGTGCGTTGGTGTCTGCTGCTGAGGTCCACTGACAAAGTGGCAGTATTTGATGAGTTGGGAGAGAGAACGGGCTGAAACAAGACTATGGTCATTTTCAGCATTTGTTGACAGTGGATCAGTTTAAAATACCGCAGGGAGTGATGGAAGAGTCAGTAACAGTTACAGTGAGCTGTTTGATGAAGAGCTACACACACTCAACAGGCTGCACACCTCAAACAGCTCCTTTCACTGTGCCCTAATGCCTGCAGACTCATGCCATGTGCAGCGTAAAATCAGATCACGGTTGCTCATAGACTGGTGGAAAAGGGCCAATGATTGCATGATTTCTTAATCAAAACGAGAATAGTTTGTTTTACAGCCCCCAGAATTCTGTGATCTGTTGTATAAAACTACATTTGCTGTTT
The DNA here is from genome assembly GCF_041903045.1 of Epinephelus lanceolatus. Classification (NCBI taxonomy): domain Eukaryota; kingdom Metazoa; phylum Chordata; class Actinopteri; order Perciformes; family Serranidae; genus Epinephelus; species Epinephelus lanceolatus. The sequence goes on along the minus strand of NC_135748.1, from coordinate 5,345,448 downwards.
CCACCAGTAACTACAGTTGTCGCCAAATCACCCAGGACTGAAATCCATGAGATTGCCACTTTAAAGCAGCCATAATACTATGCATATTTATAATTACAGTATCACATGGCAATGTGACAGTTTAAAAGGGGCTGCTCACATGGCAATGAGCCTACAGAGAATGATCAGCTGAAACTGCAGCTTCCCTTGGCTTTACTGAGCTTTATAGTTTCTGTCTGCTCATTGTTTATCCATCTAACTGCAACTCTACTGCTCTAGTTCACCCATATCACTGTCATAGCTATAAAGCTCCAACCAACCTCACTATCTGCAGCAAACCATAGACAGACATAGTTAGAGACTAGCTGGTGAGCATTAAGCAGCCAAAGTGAAAAATATTTCCCTGAGTTGGAGACCAAAAAAACACAGGTAAAAGAGAATGATTATGGGATAACATTCATCAGAATGACACACACAGCACTCCAAATGAATGATCATGTTGCTCAACTTATGGTAATAAGTCAGTCTTGTGATCACAACTTAGTTTTTTTAACCACTTGGGAATAGCAGAAATGTCATGGGCCTTAGTAAAACTAAACACAATGTAAAGTAAAATGGAAGACTCTACGGTGGTTCCTGCATCATTACATCTTCTGTAGAGGGGTCATGCATCAGAATTTACATAGTGCCCCGTAGGGTCAATGAGTCTGTTGCAGCAACACATTCTCACTTCAACCTTGTCACATACCAACATTTGATCATGGACTTACCATGTCGAGATATAACGTGCAAGGTACCCGGGGTGCATTGGTTGTTGACATTCTAGAACACCGTGTCAACTAATAGTGAAAAGATATGTATAAATCAACATGTATATCTCAGTTCATGAATACCTATAATATTCCTTATTTTAGAATATTTTCTATTACTCTGAAAGATGTAACCATAAGTGCGTGAATAAAGTTTGTTTAAGAACCTCTGGCAGAGTAAACACAGTCTCTGTTACTGTCCTTGGCCTTGTGTTTGCCTGCAGACTACTAAGGAGGAGACAGAATGACCAAGTCATAAAAAGACATGACTCCAAATAAGGAAACACAACAGCAGCAGCTACAGAGACAGCCTTATGCTATGATTAATTTGCAACTGACTTTATTACACTATGTGATCCCCTTATATGAAGATGAATTAAAGAGCAGCTGGAGCTTGAGATTTAATTAAGATTCAGCGTTCACCTTCTGCTGAGGTACCTTTGTTACTTAATTTAAATTAGACCATAGACCTGGCTAAGTGTTGGACTTGAAGTGTTACAATGTGCTGATATCCTTCCTTTGCCCTCCACACAACACTCCAATTACTGCAATATTGCAAAGCTGTAGGAAATATCATCATAACCATATTTTGAAATATGGCTGAATAAATTTCATCATTGCATCAGTGTGAGGATACCTCACCAAAAGTATTTACACCTAAGCAGAAAATGAATGCTGTTTGTTTGTTTAAAGTCATAAGCTCCCTCCCATCTCCTTGCATTTCCTCTTCCCACTAACACAAACAATTATATTTCCCACCTCATCTTGTACTGATCATATCCCGTAAGACTGGAATAGCCAGACCTGATGGCCAGTGGGTCAGTCACTCCTTGAGGCAATATCAGTTAAATAGATCAGTAATTCAGTGCAATCTCTGTAAATGCTAATATCTGAAAAGCCAACATTACATTTATTAAGGGATGTTCATTCATTCATTCATTCCTTGCCTGGAACTGGTTATCCCATTAAGGTTTTGTGGGGGGCGGAGCTGACATTGGGCAAAAGGCGGAGTACATCCTGGACAGGTCACCAGACTGTCACAGGCATGACACATAGAGGCAGACCCATTCACACTCACATTCACACCTATGGGCAATTTAACGTTACTGGTTAACCTAACCTGCATATCTTTGGACTATGGGCGGAAGCCAAAGAACTCAGGCTGACATGGGGAGAACATGCAAACTCAGCACAGAAAACTCCACATGGAAGGACTGCAGCTGGCCAATGGATTCAAACTCGAAACCCTCTGAGGTGACAGCACTAACCACTGTAATTTAAAATATATATTTACTGGCCAGGTTAAGGGCCCAGGCAAAAAATACAGGTGTTAGGCCAGTTTGTGGAGGTGCACATTTGAGGACGCCAATTTAGATCAATATAGGAACTATAGTACCTCCTTATGAGTACACAGTATTTTTGTAAGAGTACATTAGAGTAGCCTATACCAGGTTGCAGTATAAAGGAAGACTTAAAGTTTTCAGCCCTTGTAGCTGCCTCTAGCACAAGTTACACCTTACTATACAAAGTAGACTGATGCTAAAAGATATATTAGAACAGGACTAAATTTGGTCAGAGGTCCACAGATGTTCTCCTTTCTTAGCAATCTGCCTATTAATTTATGCTATGCTAAGGGATGGGCTTTTGAGATGGCAAAATTAGAAAGTTGTCCATCACTTTGATCCAAACTAAAACTTTTTCAAAATTTTTGTCCACCAGAATTTCAGCTCATTCTCATTTCGAACTAATCAAACAACAACAAAAGTTAAGGTGGCGGAAGTCCAAGATGGGCAGGCAGGAGGTGTGGTTGATGGGTCCAGCAACCACCAACTCACCCAGGAGAGCGGTGTCAAACCCTGTTCTTTTTCTTAAACCTAACCATATGCTTTGTGCTGGCAAAACGTAATCATGTGCATTTGTTACTGAAGGTAAAAAGTGTCAGTTGGCAGTGATGTACCAATGTAGTGCATTTATCTTTAAAGGGACTGTATGCAAGCTGTACACCTCGTATAAAAACGGAAGTGTCTTTAAAAAACACAGAATGCAGCAGTTGACACAGCTTCCCACAACAACCAACGCACCCAGGTTACCATACATGTCATATCTCGCCATGGAAAGATCATGACCAAATGTTGATATGCAACAAGGTCGGAGTGAGAATATTTTGGTGATATTAGCATCGGACCCCGCCGCCAGTAGCTCAGTCCATAGGGAAAACAAAAAGTGTAAAACTGAATTTCCCCTCAGGGGGATTAATAAAGTATATAAAATTTAAAAAAAAAGTCACCTTCTGCAGTGGTATGATACACCACTGGGCATCATCAGTTTGTAACGTGGCAGGATGGAACCTTTCGCAGTGATGTGATATGCTGCTGGTTGGCTGGAAAGCACCTGTCCCGTGATATGCGGATGGGCAGCATCATGTGGCTGGTCTGTATGATTCACCACTGGATAGCGCCAGTTTAAAACGCTGCCAGTAACGACATAAATTTGGTCATGTTCCCCAGAGAATGTATCTTTGTGAATTTTGTGATCCCTTAGCTTTTCATCCAGCGCCATCCTCAGGTTGAAATTTCCTTTTGTCCAACATTTTGGTTCACGATTAAATGTGTTTAGTATAAAACAGCATGTTAATGTGCTAGACTAAGATGGTGAGTGTTGAAAAAGTTATTGTCACTGTTAGTATGCTTCACATTTAGCTGACATCACCACTATGCTTTGAAGTGAACTGCAGGTGTGGATGTAGATTCCTAGTCTTGATCATAATCGCATCAGTAAAAGAAAAAGATCTGCTGGTGGTGCTACTGATTAGTTCAGGAGGTAAATAAAATTATTACAATTTATCCTCTGGGGAACATGATTCTCCATAGAATTACAATAACAGCAATGGTGCAATAATTGTTGAGATATATTGCTCTAGTGCAACTGATTAACAAACCAATACCTGGGAGTGCTTTACAAAACCATTTCTTTATTACACAATGTACAGCGCAAAGCCTTTGAGAAGCTTTTCTATTGTGATGCATATATATACAGAAACATATCCACTGTAAATATAATTAGAAAGCACTCTATTGGCAAACATGCCAACACAGGCCAGGCTGCTCGTGACATTTGGATTCCAGTTGTCATAAACATTCCTTTAAGTAAGAAAATATTGTGGTAATGTATGAGGCGGTACGGTGAACAACATGACTGACATCTCAATATACACCATACAGGATGCAGATTTAATCTGAATTCGAGGCTGAAGCTTAATGTCCTGACTCAACTCTACCTATCTCTGCCTACAGTTAGCTCGTCAGAGCTGTGACAGGTCCATTTCTGCTGCTGCTTGCCTGAGATTACATTATGACTACATCTACTGGGTATGACAGCCAGCAAGGCCACCGCTCCTGTGGTCCAATTTACAGCCTCACATACGTCAAACCTCCTGTGCTAGAAAGCAAATTAATAATTTTACTTGAATAGTAATTCAGAGAAAGAATGGAAAGTAGTGTGGTGCTCTAAATGGCTTTCACAAAAGCTTCAACTAAATGTTAATTGCATTATTCGCTAGGAAAAGAGTATCTGGGTGAACAGAGATAAGACAGAAGTTTGTCTCCCACTGTCATTTTATGATGTGTCCACAGGTCACTGTCTCACCCTGGACTTAACAATAGAATACTGCTGGCTTTAAGTCAGCTTCACTCTGGAAATGTCACTGATTACTAACAGTTATGGCTATTATTACAAATTTTTACTCTTTCAACTCTGCAATAGAAATGGTCTGCCAATCCTACAGTATTGTTTTTCCTTATTGTAAAGTGACATCTCTTGGAGTATCATCAAATGCCTCATATCCCTAAAATTTTTACAACATATGCTAAAAAGTTTTTTAAATCAATAAACTAATAATTAATAGTATTGGAACTGTCCATCCATTTTCACCCGGGGCCGGGTCGCAGGGGCAGCAGGCCAGCAACCCCAGGCGTCCAGCTCCTCCTTGGGTACCCAGAGGCGTTCCCAGGCCAGATGAGCTATATCCTACCAGCATGTTCTGGGTCTACCCTGGGGCCTCCTACCAGTGGAACGTGCCCGGAACACCTCTAACAAGAGGCACCCAGGGGGCATCCTAATCAGATGCCCAAACTACCTCAGCTAACCCCTTTCGGCGCGAAGGAGCATTAGCTGTAGTCCAACCTCCCTCCTGATGTCCAAGCTCCTTATCCTATCTCTAACCTATCTCTGAGCCCAGCCACCCCACAGAGGAAACTCATTTTAGCCGCTTGTATCTGCGATCTCATTCTCTCGGTCACTACCCAGAGCTCATGACCATAGGTGAGGGTTGGGATGTAGATGAACCAGTGAATCAAAAGCTTTATCTTCCAGCTCAGTTTCCTCTTCACCATGGCGGTCTGGCACAGCGCCTGTATCACTGCCAACGCTGCACCAAACCACTGATCCATCTCAGGCTCTATTCTAGCCCCATTTAAAAAGTATTGGAATTGTGTCATGAAAAAAAAAATACAAAAAATTGGACATGTTTTTCATCAGATTTTACAAAATAAAAAGCTAAAACACATTGATCCCAAAAGAAATTGTAAACGTAGAAACATAAAATGTTTCTCAATACTCTTTGAGTTATTTGAACTATGTACATTATTTAATTTTTGAGATATGCTCTTTATTATGAACAGAGTGTAAAGTCATTGTGATGGATTCATCATTCGTTCCTTTGGCACCACACCTAATATTGCTCAGTGACATCATTACGTCCATACAACATGATGATACGAAAGACAGGGGCCTTAAATTTCTGCTGCAGAAAGAATGAATGCTCTAGCTATTATAGTTTTAATTACAGGATTATGCAAACAAAGCTCTCCCACAGCCATTAAGGGAAAATTCCCAGGGAAATTCTGGTGTAATTATGGCAAAAAAACTACTTCTACACTGCATGTAAGGTAAGGTAACATAAGGTAATGACATGATGATAAGAAAGACAGAAGCCAAAGCCTTCTGCTATGGCTATGTGCTCTATCTAACAGAATGTGTGTTCTTTCTATTGTTTTTATTTTAGATTGATATACAGGATTATGTAAACAGTGATCTCCCGCAGCCATTATGGGGGAATACCAGCGTAATCACAGCGAAATACCAGGTTTGCATAGCACATTAGTGAAGGTACCGTAAGGTCATGTCATGATTATGGGGAAGACAGAAGCTTTAGCTTTCTGCTACAGAATGCATGCTCTGTTATGGTTCTTATTTTAGATCTGCTTTAACAGAACCATGCAAACAATGATGTCTCGCAGATGTCTGCAGGAGGTCTGTCTTTAAAGGGCTAAGTTGATGGGTCAAACATGCACAACGTTATGCAGTTTTAAAATGTTATGATTTGAGTTTGTCATAGTGTGATGGCCCATTTAGGTTCTATTTTTTACTCTGGGCGTTTGGGGGAGTTAGGTTAAGCAGCTTGGGGTTAGGGTAAGGGGTTAGAGTTAGGTAGTTCCAACAGCCTTGCTAGTAAAGGTTTCAGTACGCCCAGTGTGTCTTCCACCTGCGTCTACAAGCAAAAATTGTTTACACTAGTTTAGAATGGACACACTTAAACACAGAACAAATAGCGTCCCATCACAGCGAGGAATGAGCTGACGATTGGTACAGATGGGGTTAACCATGCACACTTTTGGGCAGGCTCCTTTTTGGAGGCACTCATACTGTTTCACTTCATTGTACACACAGAACGCAACAGAAGTACATGTTTGAAGAATGAAAAAGAGAGTTGGAGAGAAAACCTCCACACACACAGCCAATCAAAGCATGAGGTGGGTGTAAATGTCGGTTTGTCTGTTTCAAATAGATACAAATTGCTGGATGCAGTCCCCCTGTTGCTGTTAGATGATCACACAAGCGCTTTGTTTGAAGCACACTGGGGCTTTGAAGCACTGATGTTACTCATACTGTAAGAGGATAATCAGAGCCAGTGAACAAGTTTGCTGGCACTAGCTTGGTGCCTCTTCAATCATGCAACCCTTGCCTTGAACATTGCAGTAGGGATTCTGTCCTTTTTTATTCCTCTTAAGAATGTAATTATACACATTTACACCGTCATATTGTTTCATAAATCCAGATGTAATGGTCTGGCCAAATGCATGTCACATTTTAATGAAATAGGTAGGGAGAAATAGGTAGAAATAATAAGGAGTTTTAATAAGAAGGCAGCAGGATGATGATGAATGATAGGTGTAGATGACACAGTTACAGCAACCTTCAGTAACTTTTGGCAACTTCAGGATGACCACATCTTTCTTTGGTAATCCAATCCATAATGTGTAAATGCAGTATGTCCTCTATGTTATTACATACTGCACATAAATATGGTACATACGGGTACATAAAGGTCAATCAATACATGAAGCAGAAAGTGTATTGGTGTGTCATTACCTCATGAACTCATTAGTTGCACACTGCCCTGTGAAATCTCATACTAGCAACATGGCTCTAATATTTATCCACCAACAGTGAATCAGTTGTACATGATGCATGACCAGGCTTTTGTGCACAATTTTTTTATTAGAAATTGTTTATGTTTAAAAAATAACACACCCTCACATTGTTTCAATCATATTTACTCACTGACTCTGAAACTTCTGTTCTTCACCCACTTTATTGGAATGAGTCCGATTTTCTCGCATTCGTCAAAAGCCTCGAAACAGATGTTTGACCGAGAAGTCAGAAAAGAAAATGTGGCATAACCTGCATGACATATCTGCTGCAAGAGAGAGGAACAGGGTGCATTGTATTATTTCATAACTCAGATAGCTTACTTTCAACAGGTCAGATAGAAATAGTCAGGTGGGTGATCAAATGATCATCAAATCATCAGTGACACACCAACGAATAAAGCCGTCTTTTCATGATTCCCGGTCAGGGGGAAACGTGGCCAGGCAACAACGTAAGTTAAGGGGGTGAAAGTTCGAGTAGAACAACCACTGACTTTCACCCAGGATGCCAGCGTTCGCCTTCTGTAAGACTGTAAAGCCAAACCCTGTTCTTTTTTCTAAAATCCAACCACATGCTTTTGTTGCCTAAACCCAACCACATACGTGTGTTGGCTAAACGTAACCATGGGCATTTGCTGTTGAAGGAAAAAAAACATCAATTTGCGGTGTTATGCCGACGTAAATGCATTTATTTTGAGAGACACTGTATGCAAACTATACATTTCTTGTAATAACAGAGGTGTTTTTTGAAAACAGACGATGCGTGAAACAGGCTGAAGACATGGAAAGTCCACGACCAAACACTGATATGTGATGAGGTCAGTTGGGAGGTCGGCTGGGACTGCGCACAGACAGAGAGAGAGAGAGAGACAGTGTGGAGACAGAGAGGGAGGACAGCTCAGCACCTCAGGTTTCTGTGCATAACCATTTTTATGGTGCCGTAGCATTGTTCCGACCTCTCATTGTTCCGACCTGTCATTAGTCCGACGTCCCGTTGTTCCGATATGTGATTATACTAGGCTATACTGTATTTGTGTACCATAGAGGATCAGCAACGCAACAAAAGTAGGCTACTGGTCGAGGTACAAGTGTCACAGAGAGGAGAAAGTGAAACACCATAACCTCCTGTTATTAACTCTGGGGTCTGCGTTGTGTGGGGAGCTTTCCGCGGTGCTGAACGGCTCCCGGCGGGCGTATTTCTGCCTTGATGGTGCGCCGCGACCGGCTCTGGGTCAGCTGGGAAAGGCTTGAGGCGAAGCAGGCTCACAGCTTATGTGTTTGCCACTTTCTTTTTCATTTTAACCCACACCATGATCTTTTCCTGACCCTAACCAAGTGGTTTTTGTGCCTAAACCTAACCAGACCTTAACCACAGGGCATCATGATGATTTCAGAACAACGGGACTTCGGAACAATGGGTTTAATATGGTCGGAATAATGGGATGTCGAACCAATGGGCTGTCGGACCAATGGGCAGATCCCCATTTTTATCAGATGATGAATTAAAAAAAAAGGCATACAAAAAACACAGACTTGTTATGCAAAGGCTTTGAGGTCATATTGTCAAACAACAACTGCTGAAACTACTTCTTAACAGTGTATCCATCCATCCTGCATTTCTGCGCAGCGTATCTGGCTACAGAGTGGCTTGTCAGATAGGATCAGTGAGCACAAGTTTTGGTTGCTGTATGGGGCAATGGTACTAAACCTGATAACCTCACTATGACGACAAGACTTTAGGAAGCTGTGCCCAGTCATTGTACCAGGCTGTTATTCACCAAGACATTGTTCCAGAATGTTCCTCCACAAAAAACACAAATTTTCATCTTTACATTTCTATTTCTGCACAGATTACATGTCTTAAAGTATAGGTCCATTCCATACCAGGTTGAATTGAAAAAAGTCTGAGCTACTGAATAAGGCTTCATTTGGTGTGGTAAAATCTTCAAATATTAATTATGATCTTCGGAAATTTTGTTCTCAGTGTGCCATTAAACTATAGAAAACATAGTTTAAGAATTTTCTTCATCTGTAGGCCAGACATTGTCTAAGTTGTTTCAAAGTTTTTCACACTGACCCAAAGAGTAAGAGGCCACATGTGAGACTTTTTTCTTAATAAGACATTTCTTATTAAAAGATTCATCAGCTGTGGCTGCGAATGCGTGAACCCATTTTTGGGGTTGACAGATGCCCTTTGGTTAAGTGACTCTCCCTGCTCAGCTTGCCCCGTGCAACATCTATCAGCCAGCCTCGAAAAAGTCGATAAAATGAGGTTCCGCCTACAAATGAACACATTTACCACTTCACTTGTCTGCCTCACCTATGCAGGGCAGTGCTCCGGGGAACAGGGAATGGGACACTCTTTGAAGGCTGGCCTGATTGAAATAATGGAAGACTTTGGACCTGAAGGAGGAGGTGGAGGAGTGATCGCTTCACTTCCTGCGCTCTCCTGTCTGCCCTATGTGGCAGACAATGCTTCAAAGCCTGGGATCAATAGTGCTCCTATGAGCCACTCAGCGTGTGGTGACCAACACACTTTCATTCTGCACACTTCTGATACTTTGAATGTGAGCAAAATGTGAAGTTTGAATGTCTTTATATTCTAGTCCAAGAACTCTCTTTCTCCCATTATGCAGTTTAATGTACGTTTTGTCTATATTTATCTCATTACAGCCTTCATTTAGACAGGTAAAAAGAACAGATCTTATATCCCTGTTTCACTAGCAACCTGGTCTTACAGAAATACATGAAATGACCATGACCTCTTAACACTGCAGTATGTGGTGGTGGCAGTATTGAATGGAAACGGTACCAATGGAAAGTCAATAAGGATCATACCTCAAGGTGGACACACGAATTCCCTGGTCTAACAATGTCAAACAGTGGGCTGTAGCATAAAGAGCAAGAGAGTCTGCATAGGGAGGAGGCTGTGGTGGTGGGTGGGTAAACAACAACAGACTTTCAACTTGGAGGCCGTGTGACACCAAAAGTCAATGCTGACTTCTTTTTTGCTAGATGCACTTAGGTCCTTTACATTGTTACATTGCATTCAGAGGTAATTTTGTTGATGAAAACTATGACAAAAATTTTCATCAACAACCTTTTTTCCACGATGAAAACAAAATGATGACAAACTAAAAATAGCTCTTGATAATAGAAATTAAGAAGAAATCTATGTTTCATTTTCACTGATGAGATGAGACGTGACAAAAATGTTTGTGGTGGACTATTGGACATTGAAATCGGAGAACGGCTGTGCTTGGAATAAACTTCAAATGCCACATGAGTGACAGGCTGGTAAACTCCAGCAAATAGTCTGTGCTAGGATGTTTCACTAGTCAGCAAAAACACTCACACTGGAGCAGCGTCAGCCGTTGATGCGAGCTGTGAGCTGTAATTCAGCAGTAAATAATCAGCCATGTGTCTGACACTGTGGATGGTGGAGCTGCTGAATATATCTGTGGAGTTTGGTAGTTGCAGCGGCGGCTGTTAGCAGTGAGCAGTGAGCTTGTTAGCAGTGGAGCAAGCAGCCGCCGGCCACCATAGCTGTGCTGTAAGTAAACAGTCTGAACTCAGATCAGTTTTCTCTGACAGAGATGAAAGTTTAGTTTTAACCACAGACTCTGTGAGAAGACACAAGTTTAAACCTCCATGACCTCCAAACATGCTGCAGATTAAGAAATAATTCAGGCTTTAATTTATTTTTCTGCTTCTTAACAGTGAGATTGAAAAGTCAGAGTTTACAGTGAACCTGGGTACAAATCCTAGTTGTCTCAGATTAGTTATTTGTAGTGTCATCGTTTTTGAGATCATAAATAGAGATGTCGAGCTTTTCAAATTATGATCAGTAAGTTTGTGCTCGTAAATCAGCCCTTAAACCTGTCAAACACTGCTGGAGAGATGACAGTTTGTAAGTGTGTAGAAATGAATTGTGGTTGTAGAAAAAAATGTATCTAAATAACATTTTTACACAACCTGTCACCTTGATTCTAATTTCTGATACATAAATTAGCTTAATTGGATTAGTTTAAAGATAAAAAAAAACGTCCCTATTGTGGATGGGTCCACCAAACCCTGGATTTTCATCCATTCGCTTCCCATATGAATATAGAACCAAACCATGATGGGTTTTTTTAAACATAAGCACATGCTTTTGTTGATGTTCTGATGTTGGTTGTGCTGTCCCAGAACATAAACAGCAGATGCAGGAGGACACCTAGTGCATAATATTGTAGTGCAGGTGACCTGACTTGACCCCAACCAAATCTGTGTATGTGCTAACGGATTCTCAGATCAGGTTATCTGAATAACAGGAAGCTGCAGTTTATATAATGGAAAGCCCCTCTTAATGTGTTTGAAGGCTTGTAGGTATGTCACATATTGTGAACCGATAATACTTGTTTGTCAGACACTATAAATTGTCATGCTGTATCAATTGTTTGGCTTCTTATGGTTAAACCCTCAAATGTCCAGTCGTATGTGTTCTGGGTCTCTTTATTCCATGACAATATGTAAAAATGAAAGTCCACTGACAAAGTGGCAATATGTGACGACTTGGGATGACATGTTGAAATTGATGGACTCAGTTAATCAAAAGAAATACCATACTTGTATGACACCAGAGGACTGAAGGGCTTCCAAATGTATCTGCAGCAAACATTTGTGAAACAGGATGATGGCATTGTTTGCGATCTGTGAGTCAGCAGTGCAAGCAAATCGCTTTGGCAAAACAGGCTCCAGATCTTCAATCCTGCCTGTGTTGCTTTTGAGAGCTAGCCCTTCTGTCCTGTTCCTACCTGCCTGCCTGTCACCTGTTCAAGCTGAAGCCCTGAATATGTTTTGAGCACATTGTTATCTTGTCTGACATATAGTGATCTAATTTAGTTCCTTAACCGGCATCATACCATTGAACATCATACTGCCACTATAAACGTTAAACACATCATCATTAGTCATCAGATTTGCAATAGAGGCTGCCATTTTTTCGGGAGTCCCATGGGTCATGTGATTCCCATGGGATTCCCACGGAAATCAGTTTCACTATTCGTCACGTGATTGGGACGGGATGGGGATGGGGGCGGGACTGAGAATCATAATAACAATAGTCATGTTTTGCAGTTCCACAATGAATAAATGCTATTTCCTTATTTTTAATATAAATCTGGTCGATCGGTTGTCTTGTTTTATTCATTTTTATTCTCTCCTGTCAGGTGGCTGGCTGCGACCAGATCAGAAATCAAATGTGTTTATCATTCTGAACAGCTTCAAGGTGGAGTGAATGTAAAAATAATTAGGCAATAAACATCAAAACACAACATTAGATGTCATATTTGGGTTTATATTCAACTACGGTAGGCATTGTGTGATCCATGTACTGTATTTTTTTTTTTTTTTTTTTTTTTACTGTAACTGAAACACAACACAGGAGCAAGGATGGGACAGGAGTCATTCTTGTGGGATTGGGATGGGACAGGATTTTATTTTTATTTTTCATGGGATTGGGGCGGGATGGGATTGGGATGGGACTGAAAATCCACTCACCCTCTAATTTGCAAATGCACATGCCTCTGGCACACCACAATGTTTGTCAGATCCTGCAGCCTGGTTATTATAAATGTCCCCATTATACAGCCACTGAATGTTCATAATGCCACATTGTTGTTCATAATGCCACACGTTGTTGACAAAGGTGAGAGCCTTTCTACAGAACATGATGCTTGTTGTCCCGGAGGTATGGAGACCTTTGGCTAATTTGCAAAGAGGCAGCTCAAACGTCCAGGCTCACCTTCAGAGCTAATTCCACCCAGCGCACCTCCACTGGTGTCATGTTCATTTATTATCTCTGCACTTATTGGAGAGGTCACTGTAGAGGTCACAGTCACTGACCTGCCAGAGCTGACGTGTCCAGCTGAGGTGGACATCCAGCCGGCTTCTCTCTTTTTGCTGTGACCCCTCGCGCCCTACAGGTGTGCATTTCAGGTCATCCTGCCAATTAGGAAGGCTCATGGGTATGCAAAGGCAGCAGCGCTCATTAAAACAACATGACTTCAATTTTACAGGCTTGCCAAACAGGATCTTCTCAACAAAAAAATAAAAAAAGAGGAGAAATCACTTTGGTTGCAATGCTGCAGCAGGTCCTAATTATGCACTTTTTAATTGGTTTTAAGTTTGCTACAGAATCAAAAGTTGTCAAATTCAGTCTGGTTTATGACACATGCTTCATCTAGAGTCTGTTAATTAATTAGTTTATTGGCATGTGTTTACATACAGTACTTCAGATAAGTGCCCACATTACGCTTGGGGCATAACAGCAACTAGGCCAAAACACTGACTCCAATTAAAAAGAAGGGCTTGTCATTCCAGGTTAAGTATCACCGTCAAAGACTTTTTTGTTTTATTTTCTATTGGGTTCAGTTTTTCAGATAACCATTGAAGTGAAATGTGGTAGCTTAAAATATCACATTTAGTTGCAAAATGGAGCGCAAAGTACTGCTACAAATTTCCACAAGTGTTTATTCTTTATTGTGGGAACACGTAATTTGTAATACCGTCCCTGGACAGGGGCGGAGCGGAGAACCTCGGGTGGACAGACTGAAGCCTGGACATCTGAGCAGAACCACAGAGGAGAATGATCCGGATGCTGGAGCGATCTGAAGGGCGACCAGGATGCAGAGCATAAGGGCAGAGCAGATCTTGACGGCGGCCAGGAGGCAGAGCAGATGGGGCAGCAGGTTGACCTGACAGGCATAGTAGATCTGGAGGCCGGTCAGGAGGCCAAGGTGACAGGAGGAGCAGATATGGAGGCCGGCCGGGAGGCCAATGTGACAGGCAGAGCAGATCTGGGGAACGGCCGGGAGGCTGACATGACAGGTGGAGCAGATCTAGAAGCTGGTCAGGAGGGCAATGTGACAGGAGGAGCAGATCTGGAGGCTGGCCGGGAGGCCAACGTGACAGGCAGAGCAGATCTGGGGGCCGGCCAGGAGGCCAACATGACAGGTGGAGCAGATCTAGTGGCCAGACGTGACAAGCAGAGAACCTCAGGAAGCCGGCCGGGAGGCCGACTAGACAGATGGAGCAGATTGGGAGGCTGGCCGGGAGGTGGACGTGACAGGCGGAGCAGATCTGGAGGCCGGTCGGGAGGCTGACATGACAGGCAGAGCAGATCTGGGGGGTTACCGGGAGGCTGCTGCGGCCCAGTAGGAACGGGGACTTGAGGCTGCTGTGGCCCAGCAGGAATGGGGACTTGAGGATGCTGCGGCCCAGCAGGAACGGAGACTTGAGGATGCTGCGACCCAGCAGGATCGACGGGGGGCAGAAGCAGCTCAGAAACTTGTGGCTGTCCCAGCACAGTACAAACAGGAACTTTGGAGTGCTGCAGCTCTGCATGGACAGGAACTTGGGAGAGCTGTAGCTCAGCATAAACAGGAACTTGGGAGCGCTGGAGCTCAGCATGGACAGGAACTTGGGAGCGCTGCAGCTCTGCATGAACAGGAACTTGAGAGTGCTGCAGTGACACAGGAACAGGAACTTGAGAGTGCTGCAGCTCTGCATGAACAGGGACTTGAGTGCTTTAGTGACACAGGATTGTGATCTTGAGAGTGCTGCAGCTCCGAATAGACAGGAACTTGGGAGTGCTGGAGCTCAGCATAAACAGGAACTTGGAAGCGCTGGAGCTCAGCATGGGCAGGATCTGGGGAGTGCTGCAGTGACACAGGAACAGGAACTTGAGAGTGCTGCAGCTCTGCATGAACAGGGACTTGAGAGTGCTTTAGTGACACAGGATTAGGATCTTGAGAGTGCTGAAGCACAGAATAGATAGGAACTTGGGAGTGCTGCAGCTCAGCACGACCAGGGACTTGAGAGCGCTGCAACCCAGCACAGAAAGGAACTTGAGCGCGCTGCAGCCTGGCACAGACAGGGTCTTCAGAGTGCTGCAGCTCAGAAGGGGTGGTTGTCTGGTGGGTGGTCAGGTGGTGGCCAGCCTGCCAAAGCAGAAACAGGATTTGCGTCTGCTGGGACCCTCAACCCTGGAACAGTAGTGACATCTGTCAGGACCCCCGACGCCGGAACAGGAGTGGCGTCAGCCAGGATACCCGACGCCAGAACAGGAGTGACGTCTGCCGGGACCCCCTACGCCTGAACAGCAGTCACGTCTGCCAGAATCCCCAGCGCCAGAACAGGAGTGACATCTGTCAAGACCCCCGATGCTGGAACAGGAGTGGCGCCCGCCGAGACCCCCGACGCCGGAACAGTAGTGACGTCTGAATCAGGGGTGCTCACAAAGTCCTTAATCCAACTGCCCAAGCCCAGGCCTCAAGGAAACCTCCTGGCGTGCTGATGATAAGGCTGTCTCTCAGTCATAGTTACTTGTGGCATATCTCCAGTCATTTTTTAAACACATAAAATTAAATGTCACCACATGAAGGTCTGCAGATGGGTCCATGAATGATTGGATCCCTCTGCGGTGGCTCCACGATGGGGGAGGGTGCGCTGGGTACATTTCTGGCCAGATTGTACTGTCACGGGGTGTGATTGTACCCAAATGCAGCACACTGAGGCAGGCAGACAGTTGGTAATAAGCTTTATTGCTGACACAGATATTCAACAGTTCTGGGGTCTTTGGGTTTAGCTTGATTGCAGTTCCAGTGGTGAGTGAATGTGGCAAGAGCAGGCAGGCAATGCTTGAAAGCGGTCTGAGAGAGACAGAGAGACAGAAGGCTGAGGTAATTACCAGGGCAGAGACAATGGAAGCAGGTCAGGAACAAGCAGGGTAGGTACCGGGGAATCAAGCCAAGGTGAGTGCTGGAATGTCTCGCATGGAGTTTGAAGAACAATCTGGCACAATCTGGTGTGCTGGAGAGGCTTTTATACCAGACTGATTGGCTGATGAGCTCCAGCTGTGGAGGCAGGTGAGAGGAGTTGTCTTGATGAGTGGGGCGTGGCTGCCTTGCAGGGTGCAGGTGAATGGAAATTTACCAGGAGCAGGTGAGGGAGAGAAGCAGACTGTGACACTTATTGTAGTGGGAATTACCACAGAAGCCGTTTTGAGTACATTGCCAAGTGTTAATGTCTGTTCTGCACAGATTTTGTAGTTTGATATTGTAACCCGTTCTCATCCCAACTCATCAAATATCCTCGCTTTGTCAGTGGACCTAAATATCAATATATGAAAAAGTCCAGGGTTTGTTGGACCCATCCACCACCCCTAACGAGTGCACTATAGGGACTGTCCAGCTCCTTATATTACTTTCTTACTGGTAGCGTATTAAATAGACCCCATCCAGCAGCGTATCGTACTGCCACAACTAGCAGTCACTAGGCAGTGACTTCCAGCGCTAGATGAAAAAAGCTGCCATTTCATGTCAGCATTATACATGGCCGGTCTCTGTTATTGTTTAACAGCACCCAGTGACATCAGGGTAAAATGTGGCAGGACAACAACGAAAGTTACGGCAGCCGAAGTCAAAGTAGGGCGGAAAGGAGAGGTGGCAGATGGGTCCAACAACCACCGACTTTCACCCTGGAGGCTGGTGTTCACTTCCTGTAAGATTGTAAAGCAAAACCCTGTTCTTTTTTCCTAAACCCAACCACATCCTTTTGTTGCCTTAACCCAACCACGTGCATCTGTTATTGAAGGAAAGAAAAATCAATTTGCAGCGATGTACTGACATAGTGCATTTATTTTGAAAGAGGCTGTATACTGTTTATTTCTTATAAAAACGGAAATGGATTTTGAAAACAGACAATGCATGTAACAGCCTGAAGTTGACATGGAACATCAACATCCAATGCACCCAGGGTACCTTGCACGTCATATCTTGATGTGGAAAGTCAATGACCAAATGTCAATATGTGACGAGGTCAGAGTGGAATGTGTTGCTGCAACAGGTGTCGTCCACCACGTTATTAACTGACGCCATCTGTCTGTGTATCATACTGCTGCAACAGGTGCCTTCCATCCAACCAATGGCATACCATACCACCACAAAAGGTTACATCTAGCCACTGAAATCACTGACCAAGCGACAGTATTTGATGAGTTTGGAATGAGAATGGACTGGTTTTAGATGTTGCGACTCATTCCACTGCTGTCTGGGAAGGCACTGGAGGCCTACACTGCAATGGATGAACCTGAAGACCTGATGACCTGAAGGAAGCCTTGCTAGCCAAGTTTGACGTCTGTCCTGAGACATATCGACAGCAGTTCCGATCCACCACTGTTCCACCCGGAGAGAACCCTACAGAGACCTACCACCACCTTAAGGGCCTCTATCAGCATTGGATTCAACCAGAGCAGCACACCAAGGGGGAGATCGGTGAGACTATCATCTTGGAACAACTACTGCAAGTACTCCCCTTTGAGGTGAGGACCTGGGTGAAAGAGCATGAGCCAATGGAGGGATCGGGGGCTGCCAAGCTGGCTGTACAGTATCTTGACGCTCGCAAAGGAGGACCAGCTACGCGCTTCACCAATGCAGAAAACCGACCAGGACTTCAACCACCCCAGTCCAGGCCTACAAAGAGAGACAACAACCAGGAGCTTCCAGGTACCTAAAGCACTGTCCCAAACCAACGAGCATCCGGTAAGGACCTTGTTTGTTTTTATTGCCAGCAGCCAGGTCACAAAGCTTCTGTGTGTCCCATACGTAAAGCTAAGGTCATGGGTGCTTGCTATGCACCCCGACCTGAGGTGGGGCCCACTGGTGATAAGGAAGTAAGAGTTCAGCGCTATAAAACTGTGCAATCAATGGCCAGCAGGTTACTGCCCTGCTGGATACTGGTAGTTTCATGTCTCTGGTCAAGCAAAGCCTGGTGCCAATTGGCAGTGTGGATTACAGCAGGCAAGCAGACATTTTGTGTGTTCATGGGGATAATCATCCTTTTCCCAAAGCTGACTGAACTGTAACTGTTGGGGTGGTGGCCAACTTACCCGTAGATGCCATCTTGGGTTGGGACTTATCTGTACTCACGGACTTGCTACAGGAAAAAGAACTGCCAGTGGGAACAGACTCTGGGGAAAATGAGGGGGTGAATGTCTCTTGTCCTGTGATTACTCGAGCCCAGGCGCAAGCTGGTGTCCAACCACTCCCAGACCTTGACAGTAGTCTGTGTGAGGGTGGCGCAAAGGGGCCAAGAACATCTCGTCGCCAACACCGTTTTGAGAAGCAGCTAAGACTAACACAATCTGAGAGTGTGCTGTCCAACAAAATGTGAGAGGTGCCTTATAACATTTCTGTGCTACAGAGGGAGGATGAAACTCTGAAACCCCTTTTTGGTAAGGTGGTAGACAAAAAAGAGGGGAACTGTGTGGGGAAGGAAAGGTTTATTGTTGAATATTTTAAGGTTTTCTTACATTCAGACAGAACAGGATGTAAGGAGATGTGTTTTACCTGCTTGACACTCCAGTCTTCCTCAGAAGCATCATCCGTGTTGCTGACGTGTCATATATCAGCTGGTAGGCCTGACAGACCAATTAGAGTCTGTCAGGTCAACCCGGCCTCCCGCTTCGTTGTCCGTTTTCTGGAGTAGGGAATCCCAGGTATGCGAGAGGGTGTACACCCCCTCGTCCCGGTTGATGGTGCCGCTTGCCCGCTTCCTGATCTCAACAGGAAAACCTCAAATCAGCCATCACAGATCACTGCAGAAGAAATAACCACATCATGGACTGGGACAGGAGCAAAATAATCACATCAGAGATCAATAAATTCAAACGGATAAAAGAGGCAATTGAGATCAGGAAGCAGGCAAGCGGCACCATCAACCAGGACGAGGGGGCATACACCCTCTCTCATACCTTGGATTCCCTACTCCAGAAAACGAACAACGTCGCGGGAGGCGGGGTTGGCCTGACAGACTCTGATTGGTCTGTCAGGCCTACCAGCTGATATATGACATGTCAGCAGCACGTCGGATGATGCTTCTGAGGAAGACTGGAGTGTCAAGCAGGTAAAACACATCTCCTTACATCCTGTTCTGTCTGAATATAAGAAAACCTTAAAATATTCTAAATAAGGAGACAGTATGAACCTTAGGTTCATTGTTGATAAGGATGTGTTGTATGCAGTTGATGATAACCACAGACGTCTTGTAATACCCGCAAATTATAGATATATAATAGATATAGGCCGCCACAAAACCTACTTGCATATCAGTTCACATTACTATTGGCCCTCCGTGTACACAGACATTCAGAGATACTGTGCCACATGCCCCACATGTCAGAAAACATGCACTGTCCGCAAGTCTGACAGAGCGTTTTTGCAGCCACTCCCTGTCATCTCCACTCCATTTCGCAGGATTTCTATGGACATTGTGGGTCCACTGGTGAAAAGCAGCGGGGGTCACCAGTACATCTTGGTCGTGTGCAACTATGCCACCTGTTTCTCAGAGGCTTTCCCCCTGCGCACCATCACTGCTCCCACGGTCCTACGTGTTTTGGTGCAACTGTTTTCCAGAGTGGGAATACCAGATGAAAGCCTGAGTGACCAGGGGACCAACTTCACCTCAAGGTTGATGCAGCTCTTCCACAAACAACTGGGCATCTCAGCGATCAAGACCACGCCATACCAACCACAGACTGATGGCCCCGTTGAAAGGTTCAACCAGAAGTTTGTGGACAACACTGGCAAGGACTGGGACCACTGGCTGCCATTCCTACTCTTCGCCTACCGAGAAGCTCCTCAGGCCTCAACAGGTTTCTCCCCTTTTGAGCTACTGTATGGCTGGGATGTACAGGGACCACTGGATCTGCTCTGAAAGGGCTGGGAGGCCCCTTCTACCAATCCAAGTGACAGGGGAGTGGTGCAATTTTTGCTTAAGACGAGGGATCAGCTGGCAAGATACCAAGAGGAGGCAGAGGTCAACCTGCGTGAGGCCCAGAAAAGCCAGAAGACGTGGTATGACCAACAAGCTCGGCAAAGAGGGTTCCAACCTGGCCAGAAGGTTCTGCTGCTTCTCCCTTCCTCCAACAGCAAGCTCCTGGCAAAGTGGCAAGGACCATACATCATCACCCGCAAAATGGGCCCAGTCACCTGTAAGGTCCATCACCCAGAGAAGAAGAAGGCAAGACAAACCTACTGACCTCTTAGCATTGTGTTCGCTCCTTGCTAGGCATTTGATCCTTCTAAAATGGAAAGATGCTATCCCTCCTTCTCATATACAGCAGATCAGGGATACTATATGATATTAGAAGAAATTAAGCGCACACTTTGTTCATCCAGCAAATTCTACGACTCCTGGCAGCCCTTTCTGGTCTACATAAAGAGAAGCCAGAGTTAAATGATGACCTTTAGTGCAAGTGTGTCTTCAAGATGTCAGTAACATAACATTATGTTCCTCTTCCTACTTTCTTTTTGAATTACCTAATTATAGTTATTTTTAATTCAGTATATTCTTTGTTTTTTCTTAACCATTAATTTATTTACATTTTGCTGAGAATGTTTCATTGTTATAATTTTATAACATATATGATATTAAGCACACTGAGGTTGCTATCACTATTATTAAAAGTTAACATTTTGCTATAATGGTTGTTCCTGGGGACCCCAGTCAGTAGCTACTGTATGTAAAATATGTTGTAGGATTAAGGTTAATCCTTTGTCACTGGCTTTTTTCTAATTTAACTGTATTTAAAGGGGGAGCATGTGTTTTGTATGTGTTCTTTGTATGTTCATGACCTACAAAATCAATACACTTTACAAAACTTTACAAAAAAACAAAATAAAAGAAAAGACAACGATTTACACCTATTGTCTGATTTTAAGTCTATAGTCTGTTTACATTTTTTGCAATTTTACGCAGCTTTAGTTACCTCGGTTACAATCAGGATGAGCTACTTTTTAATCTAATTCACAAATAAAATATGGAGGTGTATCCTTGATTCACCACTCCAAACGGATCTAATTAGGGGAGACTGAAAACCATTTCTATGCAACGATCAGAGAAGTACCTATGGCTGATGTACCCTTGAGCAAGGTAGTTCATCCCTGAATTGTTCAAATGGAGCTGCTAAGAGACTGGTAGTGTCAGTCTGTAAGTGTGAGGCAGAGTTGGTGTTGGGGAAAAAAAAAAAAAACGTTTTTGGTCAGGTGAAGGAACAGAGCACAGTTTTGTTCCAGCTTCACAGTAAGGATTGGCAAGTTGGCATTTGGTGTGGATTTAAAAAAACATGAATTTCAACTATCACACATTTGCATCAACCTCAAACAGATTGAACACCTGATGGTGAAATTACACAGTAAGCTTTTATAATAAGTCTTCTTTTGACCCATTTCACCACATGAAGAGAAGCACACAGGCACTATAGGTTACTCCTGAAATGTTTTTACCCTGCAAGGTGGTGAGATCTATCCATAGGTTCAACACTTTGGATCCCGTGATCACTTGACAGTATGACTGAAAGCAATAAACATAGTTTTGAACATATGTGACTTCAACATGGTCAGTCCCAATAATTGCAGTGAGCTCCAAAGGTTTTCTGTTGTCTCACCATTAGGCCAAGATTTTCATTTGACACTTTAGTTCATGACAAAGTGTCTCAATAACTAATGACTATATTGTTTGGAATTTACTCAGCACATTCATGCTCCTCAGAGGAAGAACCCTTTCCTTTTTGGACACCCCATGAGCTCTGTGACTTCAGTGCCATCAGGGCCTTTCTTGCTCTCCATAGGAAGAAAATCAGGTGCTGTTAGTTCCTTCTGACATTTTTTTTATTGTGGAGAATGAATACTGAATGAGAGACACCGTGGCATGTAACAAACAGAAACTGCCTGGGAAACTGACACGTCCAAAACTGACACTAAAGGGGGACCTAGAGTGTCATAGTTTAAAGTGTTTGGACACTGTACAAGCTGCTGTATTTGATGAGTTGGTATGGTACGAAACAATACCATACCGTACAATACCATACGCTACGATTTCATACCATACAGTACAATACAACTTTGTCAGTTTACACTGAAATTAATTTAGTGTCCTCAGACAGTGCCAAGAAGTTCACACACAAATTAGACATACAGTTCTACAAACAGCACATAGCCATAAAAAACACACCAAACAGTCATGACCATGGAGCACATTGTATAATACCCTTAGATTCAGACTAGATTCAGATCTTTATTAGCAGCACACTGATTTTGGTTTAGCAACAGGAAGGTATAAACAAAATTTTCAGTCTGTCGTGTTTAAATAGAGGGACTCTGAAAATGTGAATATTTTGTGTTTACTTCTATGTGACAGTATACTGAATATTTTGAGGTTGTGGACAAACCAAGACATTTGAGGACTTCATCTTGAGCATTTTCCACCATTTTCTGTCATTTTATAGACCAAATAGATTAATTGAGAAATTTGACAAATTCATCGACAATGAAAATAATCATTTGTTGCAGCCCTAGGTGCACTCGGCCATCTTGATGCTGAGAACGGTGTCCAGACGACTCATACGTCTGAAATTTTCCATAGTGCTCCTTCAAGCTACTATCACATGATCAGCATCTATCGGCTTCATACTGTAAAACCACTTACTATTGTGCAGTGACTGCTTAAGCCTAGCTACGAAGTTCCTTTGGCAGCTCATTATGCAACACAAGGCTGTGATAGGTGTTTGAAGGCTGTGCCACTTGGCTTTACTTATGGGTAGGACCAAAAGCCTGCAGTCGTCCCACTGCCTCCTAAAACTTTTTCTAAGAATTCTATGTCTTCTGTGTGTCTTTGTAGTGTTGACATGAATTGCACTACTGGGTACACACATTTGGGCAGTCTTCCCACCAAAGCGTTCATGGTGTTGCACTCTGGCTGTTCATTCTTGCGTCAAATGAAAAAGAGAGATGGAGAGAGTTAAAGTTCATATCCCCTCTCTTTTTACACTTCTGCACACAAGGACAGTGTTCAGACGCGACCCTTGATCTGCTATTGGAGAGATGTGGGGGTAGAGGGGTTCAGATGCTGTCAGAGGATCTGACAGGCACTTCGTTTGAAGCGTACTAAGGCCTTTAGTTTTTATAGAGTCACCAGATCTACAATAAAGGTCTATGATCAGTGATTGTAGTCATTCTGCTCTGAGACAGCTGATAAAACTGTCTTGTTTGTACCAAAAAGAATTGTCGTCATAAGACCCAGACCCAGTATTTACAGTACTAAACAGACCCAAATGCAAAGAGCTCAAATAATATTTTATGCTGATGTAATAAGAACTACATCTCAGAATGCCAACAATTCACCAAACCAAACACAAGCCAGTATCTCCTGACATAAATCTACTTACTATGTGTTAAACAACTGATATGAATATAAACTATATGTCATGTAAAACCAGAGCAAGACAAATGAAATTGCGTGTCTTGCTTTAGACGGCCACATCATTAGATATTGCTGTGCGCTTTTACAAGGACCCCTATCTTCACAGATGGCTACTTTAACAAGGCAAAAACAAATATGGGAGATGAGAGCAGCATTAAATGGGACATGGGCAGTGAAAACTGCTCAGCCTTGATGCTATCTGCTCCAGCGAGCCAGGCTTTTTCACGCTCAATTTAAAGTTTGAGGGAGTAAAAGTCGCTTGTGTGCTTTTGATCTGGCTTGCTACAGTTTGCCTTTCCATGACATGCCATGATTAGGGAGAGCCACTCAGGTGTGTCAGATACAGAGGGAGGTGAGTGTTATATATGCCTGTCACTACAAAACAATTTCACATCAAGCCTGTTGTAGTGGAATCATGGTGTAATGGCACTTTGTTTCAGAGAGAAAGCTGAAACGTACAGGATCTTTGACGTTCTGCTAAACAAGACAATACAGTATATGACAGAATAAACATGATTTCATTATTATTCATTGCCTTCCTAAATGATTCACATGATCGTATGCTTATGTTAGCAGGACAA
The DNA here is from genome assembly GCF_041903045.1 of Epinephelus lanceolatus. Classification (NCBI taxonomy): domain Eukaryota; kingdom Metazoa; phylum Chordata; class Actinopteri; order Perciformes; family Serranidae; genus Epinephelus; species Epinephelus lanceolatus. Next base: position 5,321,289 of record NC_135748.1, on the reverse strand, counting down.
CATGTCAGGCTAACACATTCTCTCTGCCAGATGCCAACACTTTGTCAGTGGTCCTACATGTCAAACTTTAGCACTCTAGGTACCCCTCTGGCATCACTTTTGGAAGTTCAGGGACAGCTTGTCGGTTCCAAGTCCTTACATGCATAGTGTCTTTCAAAATAAAGTTCCATGTTCAAAGAAAACTTGCAGTATCTGCTTATTAAATCCATAAAATAAACCTACAATGTGCAATGTCCCCTTTGAGGAAACACAGCTTTTATTTACTTATATTTCACAGATATGATATTTCAAAAATTGTGAAGACGATAAACAATCCATATTCCGCTTCATCCTCTTGAGGGTCGCGGTGGAGGGTGGGGGGGTAGGGGGGGGGGGGGGCTGGAGCCTATCCCAGCTGACATTGGGCGAGAGGCAGGGTACACCCTGGACAGGACGCCAGACCATCGCAGGGCTGACACATAGAGACAGAAAACCATTCACATTCACATTCACACCTACGGCCAATTTAGAGTTATCAATTAACCTAATCCCCAATCTGCATGTCTTTGGACTGTGGGAGGAAGCCGGAGTGCCCGGAGAGAACCCACACTGACACGGGGAGAACATGCAAATGAGGTGACAGTGCTAACCACCACACCACCGTGCCGCCAAGACGATAAACCCCTCGTACAAAATAGCATTTTAAGTCGCTGTCACTAGGCTAATTTATGCAATGTAAAAAATCATAGGCTTATGCTAATAATATTAGCATGCTGTATTTCTGGGGAAAACGTGCCTATTATAAGTTGATTTAACCAGACTGAAACAAAGTAACAATAAACAGTAACACTACAAATCCCTTCTTTCTATTGGAACTAGAAAAAAACAGCTATTGTATGACTTCCAGCTTTTAGATGTTATGTTTTGTCTGATTCCCCATCTAGTTAGAAAAAAATAGATCAGTGTGAATTGTAGGCCTGTTTAAGAAAGGAAATAAAAAAACATTCTTCAGTCATGTGTAATTTCCCCCTTTTTTAACCTGCATCATTGATTCAAGGAGAGGAGAACAACCAGTGGTGTACTGATAGGTGATGAGGTGGGTGTCCTGTTAGGTAGATAGAAAGGTTACATAAGAAGAAGTGGGTATACTGTCCTATATATTCCAATGGCTTTTTGGTTGATAGGTGGGTATACTGTATATGAACAGAAAAAGAAGTGGGTATATCATTATTTCATTTTATTTTATTTTTAATTATTTTATTAAGAGCATTCCAGTTTACCAGTTCTATCATGCCTATTGTCTTCCAGCAATAAACAAATTTTATTTGTCAATTTAAACAATTTCCATTCAGTGACATGTGATGCTGCATACCAACCATCACTGAAACTATTCTGATGAGAGCTTCTATTATATGTATTTTTTCTAAAACATTTAGACTAAATATTGTTTCTATAAATTCTGGCATATTTTAGCTATAACAATGATAACTAATTTGTCAATTGTCCATCAAAATATAAATGAATAATTTGCACTGAATGTCTCAGTAGTTGTCAAACTGTCCATTCTAATGACCTGACTAATATTTCACATTCTGTTTTGTCATGTGGGAAGACATTAATAAACAACAGTCCTTAGACATGCTGGCAGCTCTGTAAGACTGCTACAATGACAATGCTAACGTGCTAATGCTAAGCAGGTAGCCTGTTTAGTATGTTCCACCATACTATGTTAGGATGCAAACATTTTCTACTTGGCACAGAACATACAGTACAGTTGAGGCTGATGTGAATGACATTAATTTTTCAGGTATTCGGTCATAAACCGTAATACTGTACAAAGTGAAATTATGATGAGATGATTGTGCTGCATGAGAAGTTAAGGATTAACTGATGTTATAACAATGTATCCAGAGTCGAACATGAGTGTGTGTACAACATTTTATTGCTCCCATCTAATAGTTGATGAGATACTGGAAGAATCTCGTTTAATCTGGACAAACAGTCTCAAAACTTATAAGAGGGGCCTCCGCAATGCCAGAGCAAACTATTACTCAGCATTAATAGAAGACAATAAGAACAACCCCAGGTTTCTTTTCAGCACTGTAGCCAGGCTGACTGAGAGTCAAAGCTCTATTGAGCCTTGTATTCCTTTAGCCCTTAGCAGTACTGATTTTATGAGCTTTTTTAATGACAAAATTAAAACTATTAGAGGCAAAATTCATGACCTCCTGTCCTCAGATAGTACCTATCTAACCTCAAACACAGCTATAAAACCTAATATATATTTAGATTGCTTCTCCCCAATTTCTCTTCAAGAATTGACCGCAGTGATTTCTTCATCTAAATCATCAACGTGTCTCTTAGACCCCATCCCAACTAGGCTACTTAAGGAGGTCTTTTCTTTAGTTAACACTCATATATTAGATATGATCAATATATTCTTATTAACAGGCTATGTACCACAGTCTTTTAAGGTAGCTGTAATTAAACCTCTACTAAAAAAGCCCACCCTGGATCCAGAGGTGTTAGCCAACTATAGACCAATATCTAACCTTCCCTTTATGTCAAAGATCCTTGAGAAAGTAGTCGCAGACCAGCTGTGTGATTTTCTCCATGATAATAATTTATTTGAGGAATTTCAGTCAGGATTTAGAGTGCATCATAGCACTGAGACAGCACTAGTTAAAATTACAAATGACCTTCTGATTGCTTCAGACAAAGGACTTGTCTCTGTACTTGTTTTATTAGATCTTAGTGCGGCGTTTGACACAATTGACCATCAAATTCTACTGCAGAGACTGGATCACTTAATTGGCCTAAAAGGTTCTGCACTGAGCTGGTTTAAATCTTATTTATCTGATCGTTTTCAGTTTGTTGACGTTCATAATGAATCATCCTTACGTACCAAAGTTTGTTTTGGAGTTCCGCAAGGTTCTGTGCTCAGACCAGTCCTATTTACTCTATATATGCTTCCTTTAGGTAACATCATTAGAAATCACTCTATAAATTTCCATTGTTATGCGGATGATACTCAGTTGTATTTATCGATGAAGCCAGAAGAAAGTAATCAATTAACTAAACTCCATAACTGCCTTAAAGACATAAAAACTTGGATGAGCACCAATTTCCTGATGTTATATTCAGACAAAACTGAAGTTATTGTTCTTGGCCCCAAACAACTCAGAGACTCTTTATCTGATGACATAGTTTCTCTAGATGGCATTGCTCTGGCCTCTAGCACTACCGTTCGAAACCTCGGAGTAATATTTGATCAAGATTTGTCTTTTAATTCTCATTTAAAACAAACCTCACGGACTGCATTTTTTCATCTGCGTAATATTGCGAAAATTAGGCCTAGCCTGACCCGAAAAGATGCAGAAAAATTGGTCCATGCTTTTGTTACCTCTAGGCTGGATTACTGTAACTCTCTATTATCAGGTAGCTCTAGTAAGTCCTTAAAAACTCTCCAGCTAATTCAGAATGCAGCAGCACGTGTACTAACAGGAACTAAGAAACGAGATCATATTTCTCCTGTTTTAGCTTCGCTGCACTGGCTCCCTGTAAAATACAGAATTGAATTTAAAATCCTACTGTTAACTTATAAAGCTCTAAATGGTCAAGCTCCGTCATATCTTAGAGAGCTCATAGTGCCATATTATCCCACCAGAACACTGCGCTCTGAGAACGCAGGGTTACTCATGGTCCCTAAAGTCTCCAAAAGTAGATCAGGAGCCAGAGCCTTCAGCTATCAGGCTCCTCTCCTGTGGAATCATCTTCCTGTTACGGTCAGGGAGGCAGACACTGTCTCCACATTTAAGACTAGACTTATGACTTTCCTCTTTGATAAAGCTTATAGTTAGGGCTGGCTCAGGCTTGCCCTGTACCAGCCCCTAGTTAGGCTGACTTAGGCCTAGTCTGCTGGAGGACCCCCCTATAATACACCGGGCACCTTCTCTCCTTCTCTCTCTCTGTCTCTCTCTCTCTCTCTCTCTCTCTCTCTCTCTCTCGTATTCTATTACTGCATCTTGCTAACTCGGCCATTCTGGATGTCACTAACTCGGCTTCTTCTCCGGAGCCTTTGTGCTCCACTGTCTCTCAGGTTAACTCATATCGCAGCGGTGCCTGGACAGCGTGACGTGTGTGGTTGTGCTGCTGCCGTGGTCCTGCCAGATGCCTCCTGCTGCTGCTGCCATCATTAGTCATTAGTCATACTTCTACTGTTATTATACACATATGACTATTGTCACACATGTATACTGCCAGATATTAATATATACTTTCAACATATTGTACTACAGTAGCCAGAACTATAACTATAATATTATTACTTTCAATAATGTTGTTGTAAGCTACTGTCATTATCTGCATCTCTCTCTCTCTCTCTCTCTCTCTCTCTCTCTCTCTCTCTCTCTCTGTCTCATTGTGTCATGTGGATTACTGTTAATTTATTATGCTGATCTGTTCTGTACGACATCTATTGCACGTCTGTCCGTCCTGGAAGAGGGATCCCTCCTCAGTTGCTCTTCCTGAGGTTTCTACCATTTTTTTTCCCCGTTAAAGGGGTTTTTTGGGGAGTTTTTCCTTATCCGCTGCGAAGGTCATAAGGACAGAGGGATGTCGTATGCTGTAAAGCCCTGTGAGGCAAATTGTGATTTGTGATATTGGGCTTTATAAATAAAATTGATTGATTGATTGATTGATTGATTGATTGATAGTTCAGTCAATATGACAAATGTCAAAATGCTGGTGGAGCTAGGGAGAAAGACAGGGGATATCCAAAGTCATTAGGGTTCATCCTCTGGGGAAAGCATATATCTACCTTATTCTCTGTCAATTCATTCAGTAGTTGAGATAATTTGGTTTTGACTGAAGTGGTGGGCCGACCAACTGACAGAACAACACTGCTAAGATGTTGTAAGCATGGCTTAAATCAGTAGCAGTATAAAGCAGTATACAGCTGTGTAACCATGCTCCCATATTAATATTTCAGACAGTTGCACATCATATGTACAGTCGCATGCAAAAGTTTAGGCTCCCCTGGTGAAAATCAGTTTTACTGTGAATAGTTCAGTGAGTAGAAGATGAACTGATCTCTAAGAGGTTAAAGATTAAACATGCTTTTCAAGTTTAGTGTATTATTTTTGTTTGGAACAATTTTAGAGTGAAAAAAGGAAAGGGGCACAATGTTAGGAAAGCTTTATAAATACTCTGTCTCCTTAAACCTTGTCCCAACAATCAGCAGCAATGGGCTCCTCTAAACAGCTGCCTAACACTCTGAAAACTAAAATAACTGATGGCCACAAAGCAGGAGTAATCTAAGATAGCACAGCGTTCTCAGTTTGTAGTGTAACTAAGAAATGGTAGTTAACAGGAACTGTGGAGGTCAAGTTGAGGTCTGGAAGACCAAGAAAACTTTTCGAGAAAGCTAATTATATGATTGCTAGAAAGGGAAATCAAAACCCTCATTTGACTGCAAAAGACCTGCAGGAAGATTCATCAGACTCTGGAGTGGTGGTGCACTGTTCTGCTGTGCAGCAACACCTGACCTTCACGGAAGAGTTATCAGAAGAAAACCTTTCCTGAGTCATTACGGCAAAATTTAGCATCAGAAGTTTGCAAAGGAACATCTAAACCAGCCTGATGCTTTTTGGACCTGTGGAATGATGAAGTTTAAGTAGAACTTTTGGATGCAATGAGCAAAGGTATGTTTGGAGAAAAAAGGGTGCAGAATTTCATGAAAAAAACACCTGTCCAGCTATGAAACACAGGTTGGATCAATCATGCCTGGGGCTTGTGTGGCAGTCAGTGGCATAAGGAATATTTCACAGGTAGAAGGAAGAATGTATTCAGTTAAATTTTAGCCAATTCTAGAAACAAACATCACACCATCTGTAAAAAAGCTGAAGATGAAGAGAGGATGGCTTCTACAACAGGACAATGAACCTAAACACACCTCGAAATCCACAATGGACTACCTCAAGAGGAGCAAACTGAAGGTTTTGCCATGGCCCTCACAGTCCCCCGACCTAAACATCATTAAAAATCTGTGGATAGACCTCAAAAGAGCAGTGCATTCAAGACAACCCGAGAATCCCACAGAACTAGAGACCTTTTGCAGGAAGAATGGATAAACATCCCCTAAACGAGAACTGAGAGACTCTTAGCTTGCTACAAAAAGTATTAAGAGACTGTGATACTTGCCAAAGGGGCACTACTAAGTACTGACCATGCAGGGTTCCCAGGCCCTTTTCCCTTTTTTTTAATTTTGAAACTGGAAAAGACTGACATTAAAAGGTAATCTTGCTTAAAATATTAAAGAAATGTGCCATCATTAACTTGGAGATTAGTTCATCTCCTAAACAAAATTTTGACCAGGGGTGCCCAAACTTTTGCATGTCACTGTAAAAATACAAACTCCAAGGAAACAACGGAGCTGCTGAAGCCAACTAACAGCTGATCCAGCTGTGCCACACCAGCAACTGGCATTACTTCAGATGGCCCCTGAGAGGGAAAGACACCTCATTTAGCCAAATGCCATTTCTCTATCATATATTTCACAATCTCAAGAGGTCACTTATCAAAAATGTATCATCACTGAACATTGGAACTAATCACCAAAGCTGTTGTTTTTCTGGTGAGGACAGTCTCCTGAATGTTGATAAAAGACTGACACATAATGAAAATATTAAACATATATGCTGATATACGTTTATATAATAACAACTCATTTTTCCTCATTAGCATGTCCTTATCAAAAATCACCGATCTCTCTGAGGTCAAGTGGTGGCTTTTAGCCAATGAATGCCTCAGTGCTCTGCTCACATGTAGAACTATAAGCAGGACGACGTCTCTATGACCCTTCAGCTGCCTCCTCCAACTGTGTCACTGATGACCAAATGACATTCGTTTTTTCTTTTTCTTTTTTAAGAGAGAAGTAATTAAAATGACATTGTTGTCAAGAAGCCCAGAGGACAAACTCAGGCAAGCTGGTTAAATCAATGGATGTAAAAAAGCTACTTTAAAATGAGATATGACATGCATAAATGGTCGTAATGCAGAGGCCGCAGTGACAGCTGGCAGTAATGTATGCATTTATAAGAATCTCATTTCTTAAGCAGGGCTGGATTGAGCTTCTTCCTGTGACACTGATCTCAATCGACATGAATAAGATTTCAATGCCATCTAGATAACCAAAGACTCTAATTGCACTAATCAGCATTCAGCAGAAACAAATCCAACTTCCTCAGCATGGCAATGTGCTGCTCATGTCCCTCACCGAGAAACACACTGTACACATGAAGCAGGGGTGGAGATGCATGGGCCCAGGCAGCCAGAACAAAACTCTGTTAACAGCATTAGAGGAATGATTTTCAGTGTATAAGTTACATGGAATTATTTGCCTATCACAGTTGGCCACTGGTCAAGAGTTGCCCACACAGTGACCAACTCTTAGTGACCAGCTCTTGGTCACTGTGTGTAAGGAAGGCTATTGTCTATCATGTGAGAAAGGCTCCTCTGGTGTTTGTGGAACATTCCTGAGCATAGTTGTAGCCCTGTTGTTAAGACTAAATCACAAATCAAAAAATGTACTCAAAAGGCCTTACAATTTCTATGGCACTCATCACCCTTTATCCTCATAAACTTTATTGTTGGTTAGCATTGAGTATCTTAAGAAGCTTGAATATAGCAGATCATGCTCTAGTTAAATCACTGACCCAGCCTTCATCAGTCTGTTTTTAGAGCAGATAACTTTTGTTCTGATGGAGTGACTTTGTTCAGCTACTTATGTACCAAGCTAAAACCTGCAGCCTAAACTGCAGTTTATTGAATAGCCACTTGAGACTGGCTCCAAAACTGAGTGAATTCAACCCGTTCTTATCCTAATTTGTTAAATACTGCTGCTTTGTCAGTGATCTAAACATCAAAGTATGAGGAGCTAGGTAGCCTCTTGCATTGGTTTTGGACATTCACAGATGGCATCTCAATTGACGCTTGTTACATGCATTGGGTCTGATTGGGTAAATCTGTGTGTAGATTTGCACATAAAAGCCTACGCTACTAAAAACCTACTCCGGATTCAGGAATGCCGTGGGAAACTCAGATTTGATCATAAACAGGTGTGTATGATCATGAATGCAATCCATCGTAAAGTGACAGCGCGCTCCCGGTAATCAGCAGGTGCATCCAGTCGACCTGTCAGTCATGGCGCACAGAAAGAAAGAGAGAGAAAGAAAAAATAATTTTTCCAAAGCGGAGATCGAAATAATTTTGGGTGAAGTGGACTTAAGAAAAAACATTTTATTTTCTTCACTTAGTAGTGGTGTGACAGGGACAGGCAAAGCGAAGGCCTGGAGGGAGGTAACAGATGCTGTTAATGTTGTCTCCGTAGTACAAAGAACCATGTCAGAGGTGAAGCGTAAATGGTTTGATATGAAACTGGAGGCAAAGAAACGCATAAGCACCCACAAAAAAAATACAGCGGTCACCAAACAAACAGAAAATTCATTTGTGGGGTTTTGAATGAAGTGGGAACGGGAAACCAGAGGTGTTTTGTGCGTAATGGATAAACTCTAAATCAGTGATGGCTGTCGGAATGTAGAGCTATTTAACATTTATTTTAACAAATGATACGGATAACATATAGCCTACAGCAGTTTGTATGCATCGTCTTCAAATTATTTCAATCTTAATAGCCTTAAGCTCTGTTTTATACAACGTAAATTAAACATTTTTCAAATCAGATTTATTCATTCAAATGATCAAAAAGCCACAAACCCCCCCCCAAAAAAAAAACAAAAAACGTGCTGTCTCAAATAATTCTTTCAGCTGGTGCGTGCTCCTTCATGGCTCCACCACCTGCTGCCCCTGCTGAACCCAGGTACCGAGGCCGAAGAGGCTGTGATCCGGCTGTCGTTACGGATATTTTTATTATCATCACTCAACATGTAGAAAGAACGTGTAATCTATTGAGTCGATTTACATAGATAATTCACAATCATGAACCATTAAACCTGCTAATAGCCAACTAATTTAACTAAATGTGTTATATTTTTAATATTTTGTCATGTTTAGATTACGTGTTTCAAAGGCAGCTATGTATTGTGTACATAACAGAGCACAATACGAATTAAAATTGTAATTTCCAATCGTGACAAGCAATATTTATGTGCTTTACTAAATTTACACAAGCACTATGAGTGGTCAGGAGCAGGAGTAGATTTTGTTAGTAGCTACGAAAAGATTGGAGCAACTAAAATATTGATGAATGCGGACATGCATGTAAATTTCTGTCTGCGAACAGTTTACACACAAATTCCTTCTGCTCACTTGTAAAGCCAAACCTAGTTTTTTTTTCTCCTAAACCCAACCACGTGCATGTGTTGGCAAAACATGTGCATTTTCTGTTGAAGGAAAAACACTATTCTATTTGTGGTTTTGTACCAACATAGTGTGTTTATTTCGAAAGAGACTGTATGCAAACTGTACATTTCCTGTAGACACAGAAATGTAATTTGAAAACAGTGTTGACTAAAGCCTGCATGTAACAGGCTTTAGTCAACACGGCGGCCCAGAATATCAACAACCAATGCACCCAGGGTACCTTGCACTTCATATCTCGATGTGGAAAGTCTATGACGTCAATATGTAACAAGGTCAGAGTGAGAATGTGTAGTTTATTTACATTTAGGCAACAAAAGCATGAAAAAAGAGAAAAAAACATCTTTTACTTTAAATAAGTACGATTCTCATTAACAAAGTGTTTGTGTTACCCCTCCACCTCCCCTCCCAACATATTCTCACTTCAGCCTCTTTACATATTGATGTTTGATCATGAACTTTTCACATCAAGATATGACGTGTAAGGTACTCTGGCTGCGTTGTTTGTTGCCGTTCTGGGATGCAGTGTCACCTTCAGCCTGTTACATGCTTTGTGTGTTTTCAAAATACACTTCCATTTTCACAGGAAATGTACAGTTTGAGTCTCTTGCAAAATGAACACACTAGGTCTGTACAACACTGCAAATTGATGTTTTTTTTTCCTTCAGCAACAAACGCATGTGGTTACATTTAGCCAACACATGCACGTGGTTGGGTTTAGGAAAAAAGAATGGGATTTGGTGTGACAATCACACGGGAAGTGAACTCCTGCTTGAAAGTCAGTGGGTGTTGGACCCATCCCCCAACTGTTTGTGCCTGCCCTTATAGGACTTCTGCCACCTTAAATTTCATTATTGTCCTGTGTTTTCCCCCTGATGCTGCCAGGTGCTGTTAAACAATAACGGTGACGTGAAATGACGGCTTTTTTCGTCTGTGTCTGATGCCAGAAGTCACCGACCAAGCACAGGTTTTCAGCAACTTCGGAGTGAGACCAGGTTGCCCTTTCCACCCACCCGGCAAATTTTCTTGCTCTATATTACAGTAGTTGCTGGCCACGTCAGAAATAGTTGCTGCCTGGTGCTTACCATACTGCCACGAAAGGTTCCCCTGAACGTCAGTGTCTGATGCTGAAATCATTGATAAAGCAGTGGTATTTGACAAGTTGGGAGTGAGAACAGACGGGTAAATTCCCTGAGCCTCTCAAGTTAAAATGGCCAACTATACAGCAATAATAAACATGTTTACAGCCTGGTACAAACAACAGTTTTAGTCTCTAGAGTGAATTCAATATTCATGACAACTGAACAAGAGGTACATTTTCATATATCTCAACCGTTTACATTTTATTTATGCTCAAAGTTGCGCACATTTAAGGGACATGACTTCACTGTGGAAGCAGTTTCACGACGATGTCAACAAAGTGCTGGAGGCAACTGTGAAGGGAGACGCCGATAGAAGGCTACATGAGATGACAACAATCATTGTCTGTATTGCAGCTGAACGGTTCTGTGCAGAGGAGAAGAAATGCTCCGGAAAATCTTATTCAATGAACCAAAGAGCTGTAAGGATCCGCAACATCAGGCAGGAGGTGAAAGCACTGAAGTCTCGACAGAAGGAGGCAGGAGATGAGGAACACATTGGCTTAGCCCAACTGATGTGTATCCTACGAAAGAAAATCAGGGTCCTCTGTCGGGCAGAGGGGCATTGGAGGCAGTGACGTGAGAAGGCTTGCAAACGTGCTGCCTTTATCGCCAACCTCCTTCAAGTTCACCAAAGACTTGCTGGGGAAGAAACAAAGCAGAGAACTTGTCTGCCCGCAGGAAGACCTGGACCAACATCCGAAGCAGACATACAGTGATCCAGAGAGAGAGAGAGCAGCAGTTGGGAGAGTGCAACATCTTAATAGATGCCCTTGAACCAGAAGAGCAGTTTGACATGTCAGAACTGCAGCTTAAGGAAGTCAGAGAGGTCGTCCGCAAGGCAAGGGCAAGCTCTGTTCCAGAACCAAGCGGCACTTTGTGCAAAGTGTACATGAACTGTCCCAAACTCCTGCTGCATCTGTGGAGAATCCTGCGAGTCTTCTGGAGAAGGGGAAGATCCCAGAACAGTGAAGAGTGGCTGAAGGGGTGTGGATCCCAAAGGAGGAAAACTCCACCCAGATTGACCAGTTCCGCATCATTTCCCTGCTGAGCGGTGAGGCAAAAATCTTCTTCGGTGCTGTTTCCAGCTGGCTGTGCACCTACCTGGCAAAGAACACCTATATTGGCACATCAGTCCAGAAGGAAGGCATTTCAGGGATGCCAGGCTGTCTGGAACGCACAGGTGTGGTGACACAGCTCATCAGAGAGGCCAGAGAGAACAAGGGCAATCTGTCAGTGCTGTGGCTTGACCTGGCAAATGCATACGGTTCCATTCCACACAAGCTGGTCCAGCTCACTCTGACGAAACATCACATCCCAAGCAGGATCAGAGACCTCATTGCTGATTACTACAGCAACTTCAGGATGACATTCTATTCAGGAGCAACAACATCAAGCTGGCAAAAGGGGGAGATCGGCATCATCACAGGGTGCACTATCTCTGTGATGCTGTTCTCACTCGACATGAAAATGCTCACCAAGCCTGCTGAACCAGAGTGCAGAGGGCCCAGAACGAGTTCCAGTCTACGGCAACCACCCATCAGGGCATTCATGGATGACCTCACAGTCACCACAGAGTCAGTCCCAGGTTGCCAGTGGATTCTGCAGGGGCTCAAAAAGCTAGTGGGGTGGACCAGGATGCATTTTAAACCAGCCAAATCAAGATCCATGGTGCTGAGGGAAGGGAGGGTGGAAGACAAGTTCCGGTTTACCATTGTAGGCACAGACATCCTAACCATCACAGAGAAGCCAGTCAAGAGCTTAGGCAAGGTTTTGACAGGGACACAACATCCATTCAGTTGACCTGTACTGAGTTGGATGGCTGGCTGAAATCCGTGGACAAGTCAGGCCAACCCAGAAAGTTCAAAGTCTGGATCTACAAGCATAGCATTCTTCCTAGGATTCTGAGGCCCCTCCTTGTCTATGCAGTCCCAATCTCAATAGTTGAGACCTTAGAGAGGAGGGTCAGCAGCCACCTCAGGAGATGGCTGGGTCTTCCAAAGAGCCTGAGCAGCATTGTACTCTATGGATGCAACAACAAACTGCAACTGCCCTTCAAATCTTTGGAGGAAGAGTTCAAAGTGACAAGAGCCAGGGAAGTGGTTCAGTATAGGGACTCAAGCGATCCAAAGGTGGCCAAGGCAGGGATCCAAGTAAGGACTGGCAGGAAGTGGAGGGCAGAGGATGCTGTTCAGGAAGCAGTGGTGAGGCTGCACCACAGGAGCCTGGTGGGAGTGGTCACACAAGGCAGAACTGGCCTGGGATCCTTTCCAACTCCCCAAACAAACATCACCAGAGGGAAGGGATGGCGCCATCTGGTTCAGGATGAGGTGAGGACTGCGATGGAGGAGACAAGAGTCTGTAAGGCAGTGGGGATGAAGCAGCAGGGAGCTTGGACTAGATGGGAGAATGCGATGGAGAGAAAAGTGACCTGGGTCAAGCTTTGGAAAGCTGAGCCTCACCACATCAAATTTCTCATCCAGGCAGTATACAACGTGTTTCCAAGCCCATCAAACTTGCACACTTGAGGCATAGCAGACTCACCAACATGCCCACTGTGTTCCAAGCGAGGAAGCCTTGAGCACATCCTAAGCTGCTGTACAAGGGCACTTGGAGATGGACAGTACTGATGTTGACATGACCAGGTCCTTAAGACCATCGTTGAAGCCATCGGCATAGGACTGGAGTTGGCAAAGCGGCACCTACCCTCCAAGAAATCCATCACCTTCATCTGGGCAGGGGAGCAGACAGCTCCCACCAAAAGAACATCTGCAGGCATTCTGACCTGTCAATTGTTGGTCGATCTCGAGCGTTAGCTGAAGTTCCCCAGCCATATAGCAGTTACCACCCTGCGACCAGACATTGTCCTTGTGTCTACCAAGAGTCCATCAAGCAGGCTGTCCTACTGGAGTTGACAGGCCCATGGGAAGACCACTTGGAAGAGGCCCTTGAAAAAGCTCTCCAAGTACATGGGACTGGTCAGCGACAGTCAGCAGGCTAGATTGAGAGTGATGTGCCTCCCGGTGGAGGCTGGATGTAGGGGATTTGTGGCCCGATCCTTAGCCAGAGCCTACAGCAGTTTGGGCATCAAGGGAGAGAGGAGGAGGAGAGCTATCTGCAATACCACCATTGCTGCAGAGACAGCCTCAAAATGGCTATGGCTTAAGAGAGGAGACTCCAGGAACATCACTGATGATGTGTCCAGATTAGGCATCTGCAGCTGTATGTACACAGGGCAGAGCCTCTTGACTAACAGGTTGTCTGTGGGCATCACCACAGCCTCTCAGTGAGATCCACCTCTCACCCCTCCACACCTCCAAACTCTTGTCCAAATATGGTCAGTTGTGGCTACAAAAATCTGGCAACGGCTGAAATGCGGAACTCAAGGCAATAAAACAGTTCACAAACCAATGGGTGACATCCATTATGTAGACAGTGTGGTCTCTACAATGTGCTGACAGCTCAAGACAGGAGGGCATACCTGTGAAGGAAAAATGTAAGTGTTTCTTATTACAGATCATAAATGTGTCAGCTCTAAGATTGCAATCATGTCTTTCGTTATAATTTAATGTGTGATATAGTTCAGGTCTGGTTGTAGTAGATTGACTGGACATGTAGATACCACCTGTTCCACGTGTCTCTGTCTGTATCCAGGCTAAAGAAATGCTAATTAATCCAAGAATCTCTGTGTGTGTTTGTGCTGCTCATCACCCTCTTAGCAGCTGGCCTGTATCTAATTGCTGCTACAAAATTCCTCTCCATTCACAGGCATGCTGCTGAGCAGAGCGGAGCACAGCAGAGGAGAGTGTAAGAATCAATGCAGAATTCACATCTTTGAAAACTGAGGCACTGTCACAAATTATTCATCATTAGAATGTGCGAGAGAGGAGAGCGTTTTTATGAGCCTGTTGTGTGTTTGCACTTGAATCTAAGAAAATGCAGCGCTGTTTCATGAGTTGAGGAATTCATTTGGACACAGGTAAATCAAGGAAAGCGGTCCTCTGAGGTGTCAATAGGCAGCCTTCTGCATACATTTCAGTCAATGACGGCTTGCTTCTCCTGCTTCTGCCCACTCAACACTTTACACAGTGTGTAATCAAAAGCAGCGTTACAGGCATAATTAACAGCAATAGCAAAAAAAAAAAGGGATTAAATATGATTGATATAAGATTAATGAGCCAAACACTGATGGACACAGAACTGAGAGCTAGAAGGAAAGGAGGGGTTTGACCAGAGAGGTTTAATGATATTGCTGCTTAAAATACTGTATTCTCTGTCTGTCGATGGAGGAGGTGAATGCAGATTGAGTTCTAATGAATCTTGCTTCTCAACATCCTCCTCCGCCCAAAAAAAAACCCATAGTATTTAATGAACATGCAAAATGTGCCAAAATATCTGGGGACAAAAACTGATGGAATAGATGAAATACTTCATGTAGATGGATCTAATGTTTTACTGAAGTCCCAAAAAAACCCATAGCAGGGCTCTCTGTTTTGGATGTCACTCCCACTGAAGAAAGCCAGTTCAAAACCAATTTCAGGCAATTTTAGAGCACATTTACATAATTTCTGTCCATTACATCCATCTGAAACAACAAAAATGGATCACTGTCCTGCAGTCCTGCTGATCTCAACAACCCAGTTATTATGGTAAAATGAGATTGAAGGCCAGCTGAAGAGCCACAGGGTACAGAGCTTATTTCAACTTTATAACACTGACTTACCGGTCCATTCAGCACCAGTACATACGTGTAATGCAATTCACTACAACACCCCTGTAATGAATTCTATGTTTTAAAGTTTTTATTGAAAACTCACTCTGAGTCTTTATAACACACTCAGAGTAACATAATAACTGCCATTGTGTCAGTATCAGAGAGGCTGAATATGCCTAACTTTAAATGTCTGCAGGAGAGAAGAAATTACGCCTGCGTCAGTGAGACAACAGTCATCACAATAAGTCAACATCACAATGATGCTGCTACAGTATTAATAATGTATTGCAAGGGGACTGTTCTCCTCAGTGTTTGTGTTCAAATGTACTCAACAACCTAGGTGCTGTGTTGCTTTACACCTGACTTGTTTAGCTGTGGTTCAGCTAACCCATAATTTGCAGGTGTCTAAAAAACAGCTGCATACTAGATTGAATCTGAGAAAATGCAGCCCGCTCACCAGAAAAATGTTGGCATTGCACATCTGTGCAAACCATACACACAGTACATCTGTACATTATGTAGAAGATACCTTGAAACATTACGTTTCAACAATGCTGTGGTTAATGATTAATGATTATGTATAGGTATAAAAAACACATTATGATTAGGAAAATATTTTGGTTTAAAATAGCTGGTTTTGGGGGGACAGCTGGAAAAGCAGCGATGTCTCAGTATAAAACAATCACTTTTCATGCCATTATCCCTGGTGAAAAATCAGTGACAGGTTGCCAAAAAAACACCTACGTTGGGAGGATAAAAAGCTGCAGGAAAGTCAGCGATGTCTTGCTGAAACTATTTGTTCTTGTTATTCTGTAACCATTCCACCTAGGTGACATGTCATCCACCATCCCCTCCAGGGGTGAACTGGCCATTCTGGCATACTGGGCAGTTTTCCGAGGGGCCGATGTGCCCTTTGGGCAGACACAACCGTCTTTTTTATCCCTTTTTTGTCTGACCGGCCAGTGATACAGGTAGTCTGGCCCATTGGTATATTTTCTTAATTGACATTGGGCTGGTCCAATCACATGTTTAAACCCCTCCCCCTTTGGGCTCAGTGCTGTCATTAAACAGCATCTGCAACAAAAAAGTGTACCAAAATGGATGACAACAAACAGGAGCTGAGAAATTGAAAGTTAGAAAATACTTTCAACTCGGACCTTTCACAGAACCCCTCCTTAATGTGTGTCACAGTTCATCTCTGCCTCACCACTCTGCACCTGCCTGCTTCAATCTGCCAATCAGACACATCCCTCTCATCAAGCCAACTCCTCTCACCTGTGCTCTCTACTCTGCTCTGGCTGCATTTAAGCCCCTGTTCCACACTCATTCATTGCCAGATTGTTCTTGATGCTTGCACCAGACTCTCCAGCGTTTCTCTGCCTGATCTCCCGGTTACGACCCTGCTTGCCTCCAACTATCCTGCCTCACCAATCTCCTGGAAATCACCTCAGCCTTCCATCCCCGACCACGATCCTTGCCTGTCCCTTTCTGGGTTCTGCCTGTCTGCTCCCTTGGTTATCCGGTGATTACCTGATTCAGCTCTACAGAGTGAGTGTTACTCCCGTCTCCTCTGTGGCTTCCTGCAGTTCTGTGACTCTGATTATTCCTTCACTGAGTGAGTACAAGACTGAGTTTTACGGACATTACTCACCAGTGTCCTGGTTTGGTTCGGCTGAGCCTAACCTCCAATCCCCACTAAAGACTGTTAAAGGCCAGCGGCCAGAAGACACTGTTTTGCCTACTGTCATTGTTTGCTGGACGTGTGCTAATAAAGTTTGTTACCAACGATACCTGCCTGTCTTTGTGCTGCTATTGAGTCCAATCCAAACCCATTACAATGTGTGTCCCCTCAAATTTTGAAAGAAACCTAAGGAGGAGTGGGATACAACTTAACAGTTTTGATTTGTTATTAGAATTATTTAAGATTTTTTTTGTTTTGTTTTATTCTAACAACATGCACATCTCTTAAAAAACCAAAGTTGTGTTGGTTTTTTTTTTTTTTTTTTTTTTTTTTTTCCTTCAGAACTTCCCTTCTACAATTACAGTGAGAAGTTGTGGAAGTGAAAAGTTGCAGTGTACCTTATGGGTGGGATTACCTGGCAAAGAGTTAGTTGTAACACTTGCTGAAAAAGTCTAACACAATTAATTCAATACAATTCTATTAATATACTATAGGTTGATAGTGTTTATAGAACTATCTATGATAGACATCTAAACATCTTTACATCCCTTATCTAACCACCAGTGCTTCATGAATGGAACAAACAACACACACATGGATACATCTGGTATGTGTGAATATTTTTTTTTTTTTTTTTTCTTTTCATCTGTGATTGATGACTAGATGTATGTAGATGCCTATCTCTCCATCTACATTTAGGGGAAGGATAGGTATCCATACTGGTATCCGTCCATCTGTTAGTATCATCCATATTCAATGGTTGGTCTGATACATAGATTGGGTGACCTAGATCCACATGTCAAAACATGAGTATTGAATGTATGAATATTGACAAGACTATGAAACTGTGTCAAGATACCTGACAAATTGAAAATACAAAGTATATCATTTAATTAAGGACATTAGTTCAAACTTAATATAGAAGGCTTAGTTGTAACACCATGTTACACCTAACTCCACTTCACTGGTGGAAGCAAAAAAGTCAAGGTCCCGAGCCGTGCCAGAAAGCTCGCGACCTCGCTCCTCTCTCCAACGGACTTCTTTGTCTTCCCTTAGATATCAAAAACTCAAATACTCAGAGGTCAAAAAAATCACTGGAGACACATAGAATCAGATACAACTGAGTTTAATGTGCTCGCAGGCAACAAACACATCACAACTCAATGAGTCAAGCTCCGGAGCAAGACTGAAATTTCTTTGTTTGCGCTCGCTCTTATCGTAGAATTTCTGCTGAGTCATCTCTTTTCCTTAAACTTTTCCACTGGGCGCTGATCATAAAGGTGTCACATTTCTGCTGAGCTTTAGTCCTTCCCACCATATCGGTGTCACATTTCTGCTGAGTTTGCACTTTTTTAGTCCTTCCCCCTCTAGGGTCATTATCAGGACAAACTGCAATTCCCCTAACTTTCCACTAGTGTTTTCTGAACCCATCCTCATGCTATTTTTAGAAATGATTCACAGTGAGTCCTAGGTACTTCTCCACCGCAATGATTAAGTGCTCAATGAGTGTGTATGTGTCATAAGAATACATGAAATGTTAAACCAGTGTGTAATTTGTCAGTTGCACAGATTATAATGCTTCAACACGTATCTTTTAAAGGTCAGTTTAAAGGTACAGTACGAACACTATAGTAAATATTACACTACACACTCTATGGAAATTTTATTAACCCAAGTTAACACTTGCTGGGAGTTGGTTAACCCTTTGGGTCCTAGGCCTTTTTGGGGTATTTTTCCTGCCTTTACTTTTAAGCTCATATCACAGTCATTA
The DNA here is from genome assembly GCF_041903045.1 of Epinephelus lanceolatus. Taxonomy (NCBI): domain Eukaryota; kingdom Metazoa; phylum Chordata; class Actinopteri; order Perciformes; family Serranidae; genus Epinephelus; species Epinephelus lanceolatus. The sequence goes on along the minus strand of NC_135748.1, from coordinate 5,302,627 downwards.
TAAAGGCTACATGCACTTGCTATATCTTGGTTTTTTTTCAGGACAGTCTGGGCTAACCAGATGTGCCATCATTGTCCTTCTATGTGCCTGTATTTCATATTAATTTTTCTATCAATGAAAAAAAAATCTGTGTTACTAAATTCTTACATTTTTACATGTATCTCACCATAGCAAGTTGGAAGAAGACATATTCTGCCATATATGAAGAGGGGAGACTCTCTGGAATCTGGCAATATAAGAACCATGATGGTGGGACATTCTGTCACTTCACATTTGTCCAAAACATGTGGTTTGTGCCAGGCGGACATAATTGCCAGTATTTTTTCATTATTAAATAAATTCCATTGACTCATTCACAAGGCAAAAATGTGTGTTATCTGAAAGAAACATGCAATATTTACATCTAAGATAATAGAAAAATAGTCAACCAAGTGCAATGATGTCCTCCAAGATAATATTTGCCACTTCGCAGTAAAAAAAAAAAAAAAAAAAATTCTGGACGTTTTCTTGTCCACATTATCTTGACTTACTTCTCTGTGCTCTGTGCTGCTCTTTGACCTGACCTGAACTTTCTTTGTTGTTGTTTTTCAGTTTCAGTTATATATTGGGGGGACATTTTGGGCACTGGGGGAGGGACGTGTCCCCTTCAATGTATATGGTGACTACTGCGCTGTCAGCATGCATAATTAGGCTACAGTTGTCTGGGTGCACAAAGGTGAAGTGTGCTGGTCTTGTCATATAAAGTTTAATTGAGTGTCAACTGGACAATATGGAGATATTTGCATCTTGAAAGCCAGAATACAAATGTGGATAGACAGGGAGAAACACACACAAGCCTAAGACGTGATAAGATACGCTATTCCTCACTATATGAAGTGACTAAACAAGATCTGTATAATGGATTGTAAAGAAATTTGTCAGGTTTTTATTTTGTAGACAATTGATCTGTATTTATAGCATGATGGGATGACAGCACAATGATGTGTGTGGTATCATTGGAAAGCTCTGGTCCTGCGCTTTCATGTGATACATGTGGCATTTCTGTGTGACCCTGCTTTCGCGAGTAATCCATCCAAGAGTAATGTGTGTACAAAGCTGTATGAAAGCTTTGTTATACATAATTTTAGTGTAACTTAATCTTTTTTTCTCGCTGTGAAAACACTGAACTACCGACAAGTGCTTGTCGGAAAGCTGCCGTTCCGCTGTTTCACGTGATATGCATGGCTTCTCACTATGACGCACGGTCGCGGAGAAAATCAATAGAGAAGAGCAGGTGTGAATTTGGACGCACTATGCGTCGTTCAGGCCCATAGGTAGTGTTGGGGTCAACATATATTTACCTCACTTGGCGGCAGCATAAATGTTGGGGTCAACACACTAGGTTTCACACGGAGGCATCAAATATGTTGGGATTTAATTGGCTATGGGAAATAATTAATAATTATTATTAATAATTAATAATTATGTTAAATAATGTGACCTAATTAACATTAAGTCACCTCATGGGGCACCATTCCCGTAAAGGGAAAAATGATAGCCAGTTAAAGATATCAGTCTCATAAAATATGCTAAACTATTAATTTGGAATTTGATTAATAATTAAATTAATAACAACCAAAATTAACAGTAACGCCTGAAGGATTTCGGAGTTCTTGACGCAGCAGAGGTTGACTATTCATTCACTCTTGTGCAACATTAAACAGACATCAGGCATGATTCCAAAGAATTATATTTATTCACAAATTAGCAAAGCAAACCAAACACACAAATTCTAACTAACTATGTACAAGCTTGGTGTGTATATGTGTGTGTGTGTGTGTGTGTGAGAGAGTGAGTGAGTGAGTGAGTGAGTGAGTGAGTGAGTGAGTGAGTGAGTGAGAGAGAGAGAGAGAGAGAAAGAAGAGAAAGAGAGAGAGAGAGAGAGAGAGAAAGAAGAGAGAGAGAGAGAGAGAGAGAGAGAAAGAAGAGAGAGAGAGAGAGAGAGAGAGAAAGAAGAGAAAGAGAGAGAGAGAGAAAGAAGAGAAAGAGAGAGAGAGAGAGAGAGAAAGAAGAGAGAGAGAGAGAGAGAAAGAAGAGAGAGAGAGAGAGAGAGAGAGAGAGAGAGAGAGAGAGAGAGAAGAAGAGAAAGAAGAGAAAGAAGAGAGAGAGAGAGAGAGAGAGAGAGAGAGAGAGAGAGAGAGAGAGAGAGAGAGAGAAAGAAGAGAAAGACAAAGGCAGGTGTGGTGATCAAGGAGCCGTTTGGCCTACAAAGCAAAATGGCTGACAACAGAGAACTACCAAAATGGCTGAATCAAGGCTGCTTCAGTTTCGGGGGAGGTGTTTGTCTGACCGTGTGGTCAGGACAAAGACAAAGGAAAAGAAGCGGGAACTTTGAAATGCCTGTTTAGGTGTAGCTCTGTTGAAAGCCTGTTTGTTAATGAGTCTGTCAATGTGACGTGTGTTGCAAATGGTCTGGATTAGTGCAGAGATTGTTTAGTTGTGTGCAAGAATCTGTTTGTGAACAGTATTAGCAAACTAAACACTTAGCTTTGGCGAAGCCAACTAATCAATGACCTAACTGCCAGCAATCACAACAATAACTCAGTGAACAGCATCAAATCACATACAACAAGTTAAACAGTTTTGCTTAGCCTGTAAAGCTGTGATAAGCTATGCCCAGTTGTTATGTTACCGATCCTTGAGTGGATGGGAGAAAGAGTCACTTGGTGGTGTGCTGCTTTGTTAGCCGGCAGAAGAAGGCTGGGAAGGTGTGGTTTCAGCTGCAGTCTTTGTTGTGTCCTTTGTTCCAAAGGTTCTGATCCGAGGAAGCTGGTCGCTTGGGGTCCTTGCAGAGTTAGACGCTGGGTGCTAACTCACTTAGTTCCTTGTTGCTGGAAAGCTAGTTGCAATGGCCTTGTGTTTGCAACAGAGTCTGTGATCAGTTGTCCCTTTAGTGGTTTGGGCTATGGAGCAGGGGTTTGGGCCTCTGCTGTCCCAAGCCCAGCCGGAAAGAGGGGTGCAGCTGCTACAGCAGCTGGAGCAAGAAGAAGAAAGTTCTGTGGAAGGGAGCAGATCTTGTACAGATGCCTGTGACATCACAGAGTCACATGTCACTGTAAAGGGTCTTGTCCAATCAAGTTTTGGGACTTGAGTGTGAGGTGAGATCTCCTGTGGAGATGGTTGTCGCATAGCCCTCTTTGTTTGAAGACAAAGAGCATGCAGAGGAAAAAGCCTTTAAATTGTCCAGTGATGATTTTACCAAATGATAAATCATCTGTGGTCCTGTGAATCCCAACAGTAGTTAAAACGGTGCTATGTTTTTTGGCAAGAAGACAGTTATTAAGATGATATATGGTTGGATTCAGTGACTGACAAAAACATCTCAGTAATCAAAAAACAAGTATGACAGAAATGTTGATAAATCAGCCAAAAACACACTTTGGCAATTATGTAGTAAAATAAAGAGGATATACTCGTGAGAAAGCCAAATAATTAGTACATTATGACAATTTATAGTGTCTGAAAAACGAGCAGTATCAGTTGACACACCTCCAAGCTTTTCTATACACACATTAGAAGGTGTTTCCTATCACTTTAGCTACTGTTTCCTGTTATTTAGATAACCAGTTCTGGAGACAATTGCTTCTCCTCACCTACCTGAATTTGGTCAGAGTCATGTGAGGTCATCTGGCTGAAGTCGCATCAGGTTATCTACACTATAAGAGTTTATTTACACTTTAGTCACTGAACTCCACTGAAACACGTCCAGTCTCTGTGGAATTTCACACGTCACTGTTTGGCAGTATTGTGGTCAACTGGCTGGAAACACAGACGGATTGACCCTGTGTAACCACTTAAAAAGTCTGTGTTACAAGTTATCCCGTGTTAGGTTATGCCCTTTTTCTCCACTACACCTTTGTATCATGTAATATATAAATGATTCATATTTGTGTGATCAATTGTGGTGGGCTGGTCTGGGCCTAAATGCCAGGGCCAACTATTTGTCCAAGTTCACCCCTAATTCCCACCATCTCCCGATGATAAAGACAGCTATACTACGTCACTTTAGAAACATTGATAAATGTATGTGCAATGTCACATATTCACGGTTTGCAGAAACATACAGTGCCAACATTTACTTCTGACTACTGGGCTGCAGAATGAGCCTTTTTACGCTTTTTGGTTTGATATATACACGGTGAATGAGGCAGACTACATCACATCTGCATCTGAAAAGCTCACACAATCTGCCCCACAGTATGTGGAGATGCATGCAAGTGTTTGTTAAATATTATGATAATTTGCTTCAGTCATTATAATCAGTATGACCTATCTTGTATTAGTCTAGTTGCTTAACTTGTGCACCCTCACGTCAACATGACAGCAGTGCAAAAATATCTCTGTGTGGTGAAAGTCTGAAAGTCTTCTAGTTTGCATCTGGTTTTAGTTTGAGACAAACCAGCTTAAAAATAATGAAGGTTTTGACAGCAGAAACTTCTTCAAGATAGGACAGGGGCCTCAAGAACAGAGGAAAGCAAGAGCCACCTCATGATACCTCTGAGGTCTAAGCCATTTTTTTTTAGTACGCCTGGTCTCCTTTTAGAAATATACATATAAAACCTCAACACTGTAATGCACAATCATGTTACATTTATCTTTTTTTATATATGCTGCAGTGATGACACAATGATGCATAAATTTGGCTTATGACCATATATACAAAAGAGTATAGTAACTTAAATTGAATCTCATAGATATTTATTCAAATCACACTGATGATGTAAATCACGTCATCTGGCAGAGTTTCTCTGGGAGGTAACGGAATATCTAGGCACTGGTTAGATGGAGGGAAGTTTACTAGAGTTCAATTACACATACTAATTACATTAATTTATTCTGAAAGTGACTGTATGCAAACTGTACATTTCCCTTGAAAAGTGTATTTTGAAAACACACAATGCATGTAAAAGGCCAAAGATAACATGGGGTCCCAGAATGTCAACGACCAACACATCAAGGGTACCTTGCACGTCATATCTCAATGTTGAAAGTCCATGCCCAAACATCAATATGTGATGAGATTGGAGTGAGAATGTGTTGTCAAATTACCGCAAAAGATCTGCCACACTGTGAACCTATAGGGTTCCAACCTTAAACTGTAGGAATCTGCCCCTATCTGGAAGATTTACAGTAATCAGATTACTCCACTGCATGTAATCACATTCTCTTATTAGCTGCATTACTTGGTTTCTTGAGTGCATGTAAATGCACTGATTGTTTTACCATCACTAAGGCTCTTAAGGAGGTCCAAAGTGTGTCTGACATCAGAGATCACTGTTCGCATCTGTGATGTTTGTCTAACATGAACCATGACTACAATCTTTCCCAAATATTAACTGAGTGTAGTTTTAGTTGAGTAAACATAACGAAACCTTATCTATAGATGGCAAATCAGAAAACACTCAAGCTAATCGTTTGTCATAAATTACATAATCTCATTTGTTGTTTAGGCATGAGCACTTGTTGATCACAAGAGATGACAATATATCATTATATTTTTCTAACCTCTTGCACCTGCTATCAGGGCTTTGGGCTTATACAATAACCTTTGTCAGTGCGAACATTTTTGAACACTGGCATGGATAAATATGACCAACAGAATTATCCATTCAGAATGTATACCTAGAGTAGTTGGAAGCACTCCACCAAAGACTTTAACCAGCCTGTGACATGCCCTCACCTCCACTGTCTGTCTGTCCGTCCAATGAAGCAGAAGAGTCATCCTCTGTTCAAAAAGGCAAACGTGCATTAAAAAGCTATCCCATCTCTGCAAAATCCAGATGGTCTCATATAGTATGTTTGGAATTGTTGGGCTTAAATAGTGATTGCTGTTTGTCTACTCCAAAGTGCAGGATTAAACTATAGGATCAACCAGGGTGCCGTTTTGGCACAGCCTGAGGCTTTTATCATTGTGCCACTCACTCTGCTCCATCACCAGCTGCCAATTCACACACTGTGCCAGTGACTGCAGAGCTTTTATGGCCCGCTAAACAGGTTGTGGGAAATATATTAACAGGCAACAGGGATTACACTCATTACCGAGTGTTTGCAACAGAAAGCATGCTTGAGATTTTTTCATTATTTGGTTTGAGAGAACTGACAAAAAAAATATCGAGCATATAACCAAGCAATAACCTGACTGTATGGGTGTCACCTTTGCTTTGCAGAATTTACACCATATTTTCAACTGCATAGCAATGACATTTTTTTCACCCTGCTTCCTCCTTCATGCTCAAATATTGATTTCTTTAGCATGTTTATGAGCTGAGCTTCCAGCTTACTTAAATTTGCATGACGCTGATAACATATGACATAGTATAAAGAGCGAGAAAGTCCACATAGGGTGTGTGTGTGTGTGTGTGTGTGTGTGTGTGTGTGTGTGTGTGTGGAGGCAAGGATGAGTTAAACAAAACTGGACATTGGACCTGGAAACCAGAGATCATGCCCTGTGTGAAACCAAAAGTCAGTGTTGTTTTAATGTAACATTACTTAATTTGCGTGCACTGATGTGACTCACATGATGCATTCAAATCTCATTAGTTCTATAATGATCTGACGGCCTGTCGAGTTTATTTAATAATTATGATGTGTACACAACTGCTGTATTTGCTGTGGTTAAGTGGTTTACTCAGATGACCTATTGTTAAAAACGCTCCTTGCTGTTCAATTAGTGTGAACCCTTTCAAGATACAACCACCACAGCAGGTACAATAAACGCTTCTTTCAGCTGTTTTTTAGCTTCTTGCTGTAGCCCCTCTTGGCTACCCTGATCTCTTTCGTCAGCTTGTTTCTGGCCTGCTTGTACAGGGCCCGATCCTTGCTCCTGTAGGCCCCCATGGCCTGGCGCAGCCGCCTGAGTTTGGGTGTGAACTAGGGTTTGTTGTTGTATGCACAGAAGGTCTTGGTCTGCACACACATATCCTCACAAAAACTGATGTAAGATGTCACAGTGTCAGTCAGTTTGTTTAGGTCTGTGGCTGCAGCTTCAAAAACACTCCAATCTGTGCAGTCAAAGCAGGTCTGTAGATCCAGCTTTGACTCCTCAGTCCACTTCCTTACAGTCCTTACTACAAGCTTAGAAGTTTTTAATTTCTGCTTATAGGTTGGGATGAGATGGAGCAGACAGTGATCAGACAACCCCAAAGCTGCACGGGGGACAGAACGATAAGCGTCCTTTAAAGCTGTGTAGCAGTGGTCCAGTGTGTTAGAGTCTCTGGTGGGGTATTTTATGTGCTGTTTGTATCTGGGAAGTTCGTGAGAGAGGTTTGCTCTGTTAAAATACCCTAGGATGATGAACCGGGAGTCTGGATGTTTGTCTGGAAATCTCTGCAAAACTCGCTGGGTTGTTGAAAACCGGCCACAAATTTCCAGTGCAGGACTGACCAAAGTGTAGGAGTTCCTCTCTGGTGAAGGTGACCACCACTATCTCAAAATGCACCTGAGGCAGTGACCTGCAGACAGTGAGTGTCCTCAGTAGAGGAGGGACAGAGAGCAAGATGAATGACTGATACTGATGTTTGTCTTCATGCTGAGATAACGTGACTTTCTTCACTCAGTATTGTGATGTCAGGAGGAATATTTATATTCCAGTCAGATATTATTGGATTTTAAATAGTGACTTTGTTGTTGTAATCATGACTGTTGCTGCCATGGACTGTATAAAACTATATCCTGTGTAACTGACCTATAAGGAAAGCATCAGGAGGTGAGGTGTGTGCATGTGTGTGTGTGGAGGAGAGGGGAGAGGGAGATGCTGGTAGAGAGATAGTGTGTGTGTTATGGGAACTGCCCATTGGTCCGAAAGCCCATTGTTTCGACATCCCATTATTCCGACCATATTAATCTCATTGTTCTGAAGTCTGTTCCGAAATCATCATGATGCCTTGTGGTTAAGGTCTGGTTAGGTTTAGGCACAAAAACCACTTGGTTAGGGTCAGGAAAAGATCATGGTGTGGGTTAAAATGAAAAGAAACACATAAGCCGTGAGCCTGCTCCGCCTCAAGCCGGTTGCAGCGCACAATACGCCCGGTAATGGGCTGTCGAACCAATGACATGGACCTGTGTGTTATTAGATATTGTTAATGTCACTTATTATGCTTCTGTGCATTGACAGCTCTTTTTTAGTCTGTTTCTGCATTATGTTTATGTTGAGGAGGGCCATGTCTGTATACATACAGATACATACATACATATATATATATATATATATATATATATATATATATATATATATATATATATATATATATATATATATATAAAGTGGATCTGTTGCTTGTTGTTAAAAATGTGGCCCGTTAACATGATCTGGTTTTGAAATGCGGCCCAGTTGAAATAGTAGCCTGTTTGTTTGTTAGCTATCTAACAACACATCAAAAATAATTATAAGCCAGTCTTATTCAGTGAATCAGTTTATCATGTACACTCAAAAATATTTAGGACTTTATATTTAAGATTGTTTGCTTATAAATACATGAACCTGGTTGTTCTATATTTAAAACACATTGGGTTTATTAGTGCTATTAAATAAATCACATTATTACTTATTATAGTCATTATTATTACTTGAGCTTGTTTTATTTATTAATTTCACAGATAGTTATACATCCTTAGTCCTTAAATAATGTATTTCCAAAAACGTAATACTGCCTGACAATGTAATATTTTGTGTTTTAAGAATTTAAAAATGTTATATACTTTGGATTTGAAATGAAAGAATTATTACTAGGTCAAAGTGAAGACTTTGAGCAACATACAGCCATATGGACATAGGCAGAAACTCAGGGACGTGAAACTAAATCCGTGTCGTAGAGTGGGGTGATGGCCTACCTCCTTGGGAGACCACCATATGTATGGATTCAGAATTCCCGGTCAGACAAGCTTCTCTAGCAAGGTCATTTAGTCTCTTCCTGATGCAAATACTTGCTGATGCTAACTTCTTATCACATTAGCTAGGCTACTTCTTAAAATAGATTAAGATTTCTTTAAGACATCAGAAAAGAGTCTGATAGTATGATTTAGTAGTAGGCGACAGGCTACATTTTTTTAATTGACCGTAAATTACATGATAGTTATAAGTTAATCAAGTTAAGTTGCATGTCCCTGAGTTTCTGTCCATGAGCATATGGCTGTAGGGTGCTTAGTCTGCAATTTAACCTAATAGTCATTCTTATATACTTTTCATTTGAAATAAAACATTATTAAATTCTTAAAGGCCAGTGTGTAATATTTGGCATGGTTTATTGTCAAATCTGAATCTGAATCTGAATATTCTACCCATTAATATGTTTATACAAGTGTATAATCGCTACAAAATAAAATTCGTTTGGTTTTCGTAGCCTTATAATTATGCTTTTATATATATATATATAGCAAGGGCCTTGCTTTAGAGAGGTCGCCATCTTGCGCCGCCATGTATGTACGGCAGCCCGAGCGGATAATCCAGCCAGCCAGAGAACGTGTTTCGTGTGTATAAATAAACCAATGAAGAAGACAGCGGAAGGAAGGAAGAAGGAGGAGGAAACAGCAGAGAGTGTTAGTAGTTCATTGATAGAGAGTAGTGAAAAGTTTTTTTAGTTATAAAGTTTGCGAATGGACCACACTTACCACAACAGGAGAGAATGAACCCGAACCGTCATCTGCGAGGAAAAGAAGACGCAAAGAGGGGCAAAGAAAACGGGACAAGCGGCAGCAGAAAACAAACATCGGTGATGTTTTTCAGCGATGGAGGGGGTTCATGAAGGACAAAGGGCTTCAATCCGACGCGGAAGTGGCATGTTTTCTGCTGGACAGGTAAACTACTAAAATAAATGCTACTATTTGTCAGCACGTAGTATAATAGCGTTACGTGTTGGACTCGACAAGTAGGGAGTGAGGAGGAGAGTTCGTAACATTACATCATCTCCAGGTAGAGCAATTACTGTAAAACACTTGCGAAAATTTTAGTCTTATGTCAAAGGCATAACAGACAATAGGATAGCAGTAACGTTACTCCTGTGTACCCTGCTGATTGGATTCAGTGCAGCTGCAGCCTATTTCAAATCACCTGTGCTGTGGACTGTGCAACAAACCTGATGAAGCCATGGGCG